>NW_027130208.1:9037500-10237500 GCF_026122565.2 Emydura macquarii macquarii | reverse complement strand
CTGCGAGCCCAGCACACCAGGCTGTCGCCTGCCCCTAAATCCAACTCTGGATGTACCAACAGACACTACAACCTGGGTTTCCTATATCCCAGGTGAGTACCCTAACTCCCCAGATGTTAACTGTTCTGGGCGTGTTGGGTCTCTCTCTGTCTCATTTTGCATGAAGTTTTATTTATTTATTTTTTTTTTTTTGAAACTTCAGTTTTGTCCGGATGTGCAACAGGAAATTTTTGAAAAAAATCTCAAAAATGTTCATGAGGTGGGAAAACCCCAACCATTTCCCACCGAGCTCTGCCTGCAGCAAAGAATTAGAAAATCATCCACATAGAAAAAAATAAACTGTAATAGTACAGGATTGTTTATTTTCTAAAAACCACGAGAGTCCTGTAGTACCTTAAAGACTAACACATTTCTGCGGGCATAAGCTTTCGTGAGCTGCAACCCACTTTGTCAGATGCATGAAGTGGAAATCACAGATAGGATGTATATATATATACATCCCAGGGTGAGAAACATAACAAAGGGGAGGTCAAATGCTAACAAAGCCAATACAGTTAGGGTACATGAGGCCTATTCACAACTGTTGATTAGAAGGTGAGTGTGTGAACAGTGACAATTACTTCTTGTAATGAGATAACCATTCCAAGTCCCTATTCAGACCCAGTCTGATTGTGTCAAGTTTGCATATGAGTTCCAGCTCTGCAGTTGCACTAACCCAGGAACTTATCCCTGCAACAAACCCCATTGTATATCCCTGGCTTCTCCCCCTGGGCCCCTTGCACCTGTGAATGTCTCAATGGACCATTAAGCAGGCTATTGTTCTGCAGCCATCCTGTCTGAGATGCCGCTCAGACAGCACAATTTGAAATGCTGATATAGGAAACATATCCATAACTTCCATCTCACATATAACACATGAACATAAACATCATCGTGAAAAGTTCCAGAGGGGTAGCTGTGTTAGTCTGTATACTAACCGTGTTAGTCAGATGTGAGACGAAGATGTTACATCTGACGAAGTGGGTTACAGCCCACGAAAGCTTATGCCTGCAGAAATTAAATTTGTTAGTCTTTAAAGTGCTACAGGACTCTCGCGGTTTTTGCTGTATACAGATTAACACGGCTCCCCCTCTGGAACGCTTATTTTCTAGTTATAGTTATTTTCTTCCAAAACTAGAGATTACACAAATCTATCCAACAGTACAGGATGTTAGTCACATTTGGAGTAGCACAAGGGGAGACAATCTTGTAGGCTCGATCAAATTAATTACAAATAAAACTTCTGACAGAGGAGAATTCTATCCAAATGATCAGCAACCTTGAAATATTCAGTTTCAATAAACATAATCCATAAGGTGTTGTCATAAAACCTGTTTTTTTCAAAAGTACTATTTCATAGGTTATAAACATTTCCCCAGATAAATGTTATATGAGGAGCTTTAGCATCTTTATTGGTGTTTTGTATGAGAGCTAATGACCTTGCATAAGGCAGACATAAATTATGTTCATATACCTTCCCTGGAGTAGCTTTATGTAAATGCATGTGACAATTGTGTACTGAGCTGTTGAATTGAAGAAGGGAAAGAACCAAAGCAACAGTGACTTTTGTAGAGTTTGCCGCATGGATTTTATGGAATGATCCTATTCCCAAAATTACTTATGTAGTATAGGAAAGGCAATAATTCAAGAGAGCTATATTTAAAATGTGTAGCTGTTGTATTAAGCTGTGGACAATGAAAATAATCATTTCAATTCTACATTATTAAACTGCCTTTTGATTTGGAAGATGTTTCTCCTAATTCTAAGTGAATTTAAAAAAAAAAAAAAAAAAAAAAAAGGAGATTGGGAAATTTTCACCAAAAATTCCAGTGATCTCTAATCCAAACCTAAATTCTGATTCAAGTGTACATGTCACCAAAACATATGTATTTCAGTAGCTTTTTAGAATCTTGACACTAAAAAACTGTGTGTTGGACAGTTACACATGGGTTCAATATTTTTTTCAATTTATTCCTTAAATAATGCATATTTCGAACAAAAGTAGGAGGTTTTAACCCCACTCCCTACTTATTAATACTGCATTTTACAAACTAAAAAGGGTGCATCAGAAACACATGCCTTATGTAGAGACAGGTCTTAGCTGCAGTCCAGATCTAAAGATTTCCCCAAGTCCAGGATGTCCAGAGTCACAGTTTCAGTTCAAACCTCTCACTAGTCTCCCATCTATGTTTTTTTATGGTGGAGTATATATCACATATGAGCCTTCTTCTGGGAGTTGCATGCTATACTTACCATAGTTTTCAGTCAATCAAAGGGAAATGTAGCACAAAGGAAGAATATTGTGACCCTGTTTGGGAGACTTTGTCTACCTCAACCATCAGTCAGAGTCACCTCTGTGTGTATTTTTTTATCTGTGACAATTATATTATGGATGTTCTTCCTTTATGGAATAATCTGTGTGCAAAAGAAGATTTCAGGACAAGCTAAATTTTCTTCAGTTTAACTGTTTCACATCCCAATGTGTAAGAGAACATGAGAAAATGGAAATGGCATTCTTAAAATCATGTCAGTAGCGGGGAACCCATCATGGCATGGGATTTACCAGTGAGGTACTGTACCTCAAGGGAGAATAGCCATGCTGCATGCACTCTAACACTTGAGCTACACAGTATTATTTCATTAGCAGGTGACAAGTCAGGCTGTTACCGAGGTTCCTTGACCCAGTAACTTTTAATCTCTGCAAGTCGGTATCAGGAAGCAAACCAAAGGAAACACAGTACCTCTGCCTGCTATATGGCTGGCACAGAGAAGTCAAAGACAAGTGATCTTAACTTAAAGCTTTACTGTATTGGTCTCCAGCAATTCCCATTAGAATGCTTTTACTGGAAGTCTCCACTTATTAGTGTTAAGCACATACAAAGACAATAGGTTGTTAGAGTACCCCAGAACTGATAGTTAGCCCACAAGTCTGAGACAGTCTTCAGGTGATTCAGTCACAGATTTCTGGATGGCCTGTCCTTCCATCTGTGCCTGGAGATCTTGCAATATATCCACAAAGTGATTTGCCTGACTCAGACTAGCGGCCTCCCTCTTATACCCCCAAAAAGTTACAGAGACATGTCGATCAAAAGAATGCTACACAGCTGACCAAACAAATCAATCACTGGGCCGAAGCAGGAGTTACAGACATATGAAAAAAAAAATACTGTTAAGTAAGCAGTTTTAAACTGTTAGTCTGATAGCTAACATTGCCCATACCGACAATTCCAAAATATATCCAGGCTTCGTGTTTTTCACAGACATTTGCCCCCGCATATTCAGAGAGAGCGAATGCACAGAGCAGGCTCACTTCATGTGTTTACCGTCTACCCCCCGGTTCACCTAGTTATGCTAAGTTCCTGCAGTGGCCTGAAAATGGCTAAAAGCAGCAAGCAGAATAATTGGTAATCCATCCCAATGATTGGCAGCGGCTTGGACACTTGGCTGGTTGCTAAGATGCCCCTGTTCAGGGCTAACTCAAACTGTAGCCCACAGCCCTTGTCAGGTCAGCCAATTCGACTTAAAAGCACCACCACATTCATTTTAAGGGGTTTTGGATGTGGACAGGACTCAAGTTAAGACCGACACTTGAATTATAACAGGAGTTAACTCTGCAGTGAAGGCAAGCTCTGAGTGAAGTGTCACATGTAGAGAGCTGAATGAGAGGACTGAAATCCACCTAAACCAGCCAGACTTGCTGAAGTCTGCCATACTCAACTTGAACACTGTTGACCAAATTCTCAGCTGGTATAACTAGCTCAGTGGAGGTCTGCATCAATGTCTGTCAGCTGAGAATCTGGCCCTGTAACTCTGATTTGGCAGATGTGCGTGTTGCATCACAACTTAAATGTAGCAGAAGAAGGTGGGCTCCCTTCCTATATATATAATACACACAAACACACGCATACTCTATTTAATAACTTAGAAATATTATATATAATCTCTAAGTAATTATAGGGCATATATCTTAGCACCTCTTAAGACTGTAAAAAAGAAAAGTAACAACGTTTCCTTTTTTCTTCCTTCACAGACTATAGGAAAAATAGTTGCATGAACTAAGACTTTTTTGTTTGAGACTGTGTGAGAAAGGTGGATGACGACCTTGTTGAGAGAAAACTAAAATGTCTTGTCCTTTCTTGGTTGCTCTGTTTATTGCCTTCTCTTTTTCATAGCTTTAATCCTCAGCTAGATGGCTGAATTTTTTCTCCCCTTGAATTCTGGGATGGAGGTAGTGAGATCAGTTGTTGGCTTCCTTACTGTTGAAGAAGAATTGGGATTGTGTTGTGGTTGAATATCTTGCTGCAATCAGCTCATCGGATACTAAGATAATACAGATCTGTGCAAAAATTCATACTTAAAATGTACGGAAAATATACAGTAAAATCCTAGCACCGTGGAGCCAAACACCATTTTAGAGTGATTAGATAGAGAAAGAGGGAGAGGCAGAATGAATAAAAAACAACATAAGGTTTCTCTTTCTTTGTATGAGATTCTTTGGTGCAAGGGAAGATGAGAGATATTTCCTGGTCACGTGATACCAATATTCTCGTTAAGGTGATGCTTCTTTGACCTGGGCCATTATAAAACAGACTCAAAGGCAAGTGAGCCTATACTAATGAGGAGCAAACATATCCTCACCTCTCACAATTAGAACAAATTCAGTGGCAAAGCCAGATGGGGGCCTTTTAAAGGTTTCCACAAATATATGCTTGCCATAGATAATGGCGAAGAGTCCACAGTGGCAATTTTCAAGCAACAAATTAGCAGGGGAGAGAGAGGAGGGGCAGGTGGAGGTGTTTTATAGCGGGTTTTTCCATTTAAATAATATATTTAGCCACATTCTGCTTAGAAAGATTTTGTTTTGTTTTTTAAAAAGCTGTTTGTGCTGCAGTTGAACAAAAGCAGGTAACTTTGGTGGCTTTATCCTGTGAAAACAGCAGGCTCCTTGCTTCCACCATAACCTGCACAACCCCTCTCTGCTTCCACATCTGCTCGCAATCCCTTCTACTTCTCTTCATGCTGCTTTTGCTTCTCCTGTGCCTCTCTCCGTCTTCTCCCCACCCAGCTGCTCAAATGTGTATTTGTGCCTTCCTGCATGTTGATTGCCCCGTGAGTGAATTCCCTCGTTCTTCTTGCATGCCAGAAAAACCTCACTCTCTTTCATCAGAGCTCTCCTTAAAACAGGGGTATTCCCTGAAACCATTCAGCAAGCCATTTCTCCAGGAGATCCAGGGAGAGAGAGTATGGGTGCACAACCATACAAATCAAGATTTTTCAGAAGGGTTAATCATTTTACGAGCCTTTAGTTGATGCACCTTAAAGGGGCCTGATTTTAAGAGACTGCTACTCAGCCTATTAAACCTTTTAAGGTATCTCAAGTTGGGCATCCCAAAAACACAGGCAACCAAAATACCTTGTACCTTCTCCGCTCCAAAACTGGCCATATTGTCAGAATTACGTTATAAGTTCTTTTGGGCAGGGATACTGTATTGCCATAGGTTCATATAGTATTGACCACAGAGTGATCAGTAAATGCTAATGCTAAATCTCATCACCAGACTAACTGATACCTGTTACTTATCTATCTTAGATGCTTATTATATGTCCCCTATTACCATCTGAGCATCTTTAATATAATTATTCTCACAACACACCTGTGAAATCGGGATTTATTATCCCCATTTTTATTTGATCATTATCCCTATTTTTTGGGATAGGGAACTGAGGCACACAATGAGTAAGATCCATATTGTCAAAGGTATTTAGGTGCCTAATTCACATTGATTTCATGGGGGTCTACCTAGTTTATCGAGGCTCAGAGAAGTTTACCAAGCCGGGGTAGGGAACTGAACTCAGGTGTTCAAAGTCACAGGCTTCTGTTCTAATCCCTAGATCATTCTTTTTCTTATTCAGTGAACTAAACCTTGCAGATAGATAGTGCTTTGAATCAAGGCCTGATTATTTTTTGTTGTTGTTTTTTGAAAGCTATTAAGGACAGACAGTTACAGATTCCAGGATGTGTGTCATGCTGGAACCACATCACTGGTTAACTTTATGTCTAACAGTGTGCACGAGAAACAGTGTGCATTCACAACACACACTCCCATGTGCCTGCTGAATTCTTTAGTGATAGCAGCCACCAAGGAAGTGTGACTTTTCTGCAGCTGTTTTGCTGACAGATGAGAAGTATTTTAAACAGTGCTGTTTTGTCATTAACATTGTTTCTAATCGGTGACTCTCTGACTTGGGGTGTAGTTTGGCAACCAAATGTAAAGCATCTGTCCCTTTACCTGGGCTGCTGGAAGCTCTCAGATACTTCCTATTCTGGGTCCTATTTGGCATCACTCTGGGTTATTTTATTGTTGTTTTTCCCCCAACTAGTTGATTTTCATTAAACTGAATTAAGGGGATGTGCTGCACTGGAACTGGAAAGCATGCGAGATGGACGTACTATTTGTCCATAGCATAAACATTCTGACCTTCACCTATACCATAGTGCCCATTGGGACGAGTGGGTTAGTAAGAAAGCAGATCAGCTGTCATACTCATTCAATCCTAAACTTCCATGCTGAGAATGTCAACAAGGTCAATGGCATTGTAATATGTTGATGTTGTGTGTGACATGCATCCCTATCTGCTAGGAAATGGACTGAGGTCATCTTCCTCATTTCACATAAGCCAGTGTAGCTTCAGTTGACAATACATTCATAGCATAGTCTAGGAAAGAGTGAAACACCATGTTGGAGCATCAGCGGCATCAACCCCCCACATCAACTTGGACTAAGAGGTGTATCAATCAAGCAGCAGTGACTCCTGTCCTTCTGTATGGCTCTGAAACCTGGGCCACCACTGAGACACAAATGGGCCAGCTGGACACATTCAACATGAAACAGCAACGATGTATTTAAGGCACATGGTGGTTTCATCATGTTACAAATGAGGCTGTCAGGCGTTTGATCAGCTTGCCTCCAATATCTTCCCAAGTGACTCAACAGTGGCTCAGAGGGCTTGGCCATCTGCTCTGTGTGCTGGAGTCCATACCAGTCCACCAGCTTTATATGTTTGATCCAACAAAAGTTGGACAGAGAAGACCACCCAGACAACCTCCAGGCACGGGAGGGGTGTCAGAGCTTCTCAGCCCTAATATAGGGCAGGGCTCCAACCCTGGCAGGAGACCGGGCTCACTGGAAACGGGTGATCCAAAGTGAGCACTCTGTGCTCCATGAGCAGGAAAATGAATGAATAAGAGTGAAACTGTTAACTTAGAGTGAAAAGTTCCATATGCCATTACCAGTCCTTTTAAATGTTCCTTGTAGTGTGCATTTGCTCAACTGCTTGACAACTGCATCCACCTAACCACTTTTCCTCATAGCTGTCTATATCCATTGATTAAGATAAAATTCTTGCGGACAAAAGCTGCCAAGCTGTATCTCGTGTGCTGTTTATTGGTGAGGAATATTTAATAGCTTTTAAATTCATTTAAAGAAAATGGGAGCGGTGAGTCACATGCAATTATTCCCAGATAGATCATTAATTACTAAATAAAGTTTCTACATAATACTGCCTTTTGCATCTTTTGCCACAATGATGGGTTATTTTTCATTTCTAAGTTTGCCTCTCAATTTTTCCAATTCCCTTTTATCCCCTGTCTGTGAAATGTATGTAAATATTACAGATTGAGACTGATAAAGGTTAAAAAAAAGAGGCTGTTGCTTTATTGGATTATAGTCTAGTTTATATGAAACTCATTTGATTATTGTGTTAGGAATGGCATCATTTGCACCAATACAATTAAGGCTGTGTTGGTACCCAAATTGTAAACTCCATTTTTCACAGGTTTATAACTCATCTTCAGAAATTTGTTCTTGCCTGAGAATTGCTGTACAAAGACGTTGGCCAGGAAATGGCTTTAAAAATAAATTAAATGGGTATGACTTTTGTTAAGTCACTTTAAAAAAAAATCTCACCTGGTTAATGCTTTTTAGTTTGTTTGTTTTTGCATTTGTTGCAACTCAGAAGGAGATAAACAGAACTTTAGAAGTGCATTGAAAAAGGAATATTAAGATAACAAGAACATCTGAGCTATAATGTCTTGTTTTGGAACAATCTATATGGGGGAAACTATATAAGGAATACCCCAGCCAAATAGACATCTAAATCCCACTCTATTCTGAACTGTGATACACAGTGACGCTTACAATTCTGAAAGAAATGAGAGGAAGAGGGCATAGAAAAGTGTAGTTCAAGGAACCACATTAGCCTTTGTATCAGTTTTTATAAATGTTATTGATTTAACTGCTGGACAGATTGCAAAGATGCTGGGTACACATCCAGGTGGAATGCACCTGCTGTGCTCTGTGGAATCCACCACATCCTGAATCTGCAGACATTCCTCTGATTATAAGTTACTGTGTGACAGCAAGTGTAAAGAAGCACCAGCATCCAAAGGGTTATATTTATTGCAGATGACAGGAATCTCAGTTATGCATCTGACGTTCCAAATATGGCAATCTGAATAGAGTTTCCCCTGCAGCATCCACCTCTTTGCACATGATGGGTATAATTAGGTATATAGCCTTTAAACTGACTGAAAACGGTGTTGGGCCAGTCAGATTGCTAACAATTGATGCTTGTTGCAGCTAGCTCACATTATCCTAATCCGTCCATTCTGATGTGCCCAAATGATTAACTGTCATGCTAGGCACAGCTCACCAGCGATAAAAACCTAGAGAAAATGTTAAACAGAATAGTGATAATTTGCTTAGGAGCATCTTGTGAACTCAGGAAATAAATTTATCCTGCTCCATCCATAAACACTTGGATGTTTATAAGCACAAACTGCATTTATTCTGTGATGCACCCAATATCACTGTGAGGTTATTGCTAAATTATCATTATCCCTATTCACTAAAATACTGAAACATTTCAGATCAGCTTTACTATGCCACACTCCACTCTCTTTTTCTCCATAAAATAAATAATAAAATGACTAAAACTCAGAAATTTGGAGAGCTGAACTCCAATATCTTTACTCTGAGTCCCAGCCATTACCGTTCTCCCAAAGATTGTATTCTTTACCTAAGGTTGTAGATTATCATACTTTTAGCATGAGTACTATGTTGCATTACAAAGTATCTTTCTGCCAAGAAGATAGAAAGGATCGTCCGGTATCTTGTGAGCTGATAACAAGACAGTCATGTTTATTGCATTACCACCCTACATCTGCTTTCAATTATTCTGCAGTTAATTTAATGCAAAACAAATGGGATATATGACAGTAGCAAGTCTTAAAAATGTCTGCAATAGCTAAACAATCCTTAACAAACTTAAACATTTGAAAAGATGCACTGTTTACTCTCCTTGATAAGTAGGGATAGGCTGTATATCTCAGACTTCAATACCTCTGGTGCGGTGCTAAAATTCAGCATAGGCCGTGATTCATTGTTACACCACATTCAAGTTGAACAGATTAGCTAGATAAGGTAAATAGTACTTATAAATAGAGAAAGGCCCAAGAGTCATGGAGTTTGGATCAAATGTTGATCTGCTAGTATTTGTGCTGTGCATTCATTCTCTGCAATATCAACTAAACGAGTAACTGTTTGTTTCTCCCTGATCTTTTTCTTATCATTAAGTAGATGTCATGATAACTTGTGATTTATTATAAAGAAAGCCTGGTGAACACTGCAAATGTGTATAGAGAGTCAAGTTAGGGTATGAAGCCTAAAGTAATTTCCCTCCCTCTTATTAATTTTCAAAAAGGAAGCACGAGGTAACACAGTGAGTTAGTTGATAAGAGTGAGTTCTTAGTCTAGCTGTGGCAGCTAATGCAAATAAATACCCCTATTTATGCATGTGCAGAACCACCCAGCATTCAGCTCAACGCCACACGTGCAGCATTTCCTGCTCAAGATAAATTCTGGACTGGAGCTGCAGGCCAGAACTGGGGAGCACCGACGACGATGCGTTCAACAGCCTGCAGTAGCATTTGCAATACTGTGCTCATCTCAGACTGTGCCAGTGTTATCCAACCTTCATTTTCATGATTATTTAATTATAGTTTAAGAATAGTTTCACAGTGGTTGGCTGAAATATAACGCCACCGCCTGAGCTCTGCCCTGCATGTTTGGAGCAGAGCTCTGTTCTTCTACACTTCTACACACACAAAAATAATCAGCAGCATTCTGGGTACGGTTGTTACAATGCCACACAAAATCTGATTGCCATGTACACTGTGCTTGGTTATAAAACAAATATCTGTGATTTGAGGACTTCAGTAACTGAGCCAGAGGTTATGGGTCCGTTACAGGAGTGGGTCGGTGAGGTTCTGTGGCCTGCGAGTCTAGCTGGTCAGACTAGATGACCACGAAGTCCCTTCTGGCCATAAAGTCTAACTAGAAAGCTGTGGAAACTTACTGACATTTTAAATTCACAGGGGACAGTAGGGCCTGATCCCAAGCCATCTGAAATCAGTGGGAGTCTTTCCATTGACTTCAATAGGTTTTGGACCAGGCATCTAGAGAGGGGAGAGGAGAAAACGTGTGACATGCCACTGCATAAATGTCACAGGCTCTCCTGTCCTTGCAAACAAGGGTGTATGTTTGCAGGAATCCATGGTATAGTATGGAGCAGACCGTGGCAGGGCAAACTTCTCACACTGTTTACACCTCAAGCCTGTTGCTTTGGCACAAGAGGCTACTTCTTTCATCAGGCAAATGTAATAGTTATGTTCTCAGATGCATATCCAGGGTGCCAGTTATGATGGGATTTTAGTTATAGTCACTTGCTACCGGTCTGAGCCCACTGAATAATTTCACATAGGCCACTGAACAGCTGTCAGGTGGTAATGACTTTCCGTCACTGTGATAAATTCAAACCAGTGATCTTGAGATAAAAGGCCCTTTTCCAGTCTCATGGGCTATCCAGTCTCCAACCAACTCATGGTTTTTAATACCACTGTGCTTAACATATGGCAATTTGGAACTGATCAACAGAACTCACTTGTGGGAGTAGTGCTGTTATACCAAAGTCACACTGATAAAAGCTACATCATACACAGGGAGCACATGAGGATGTCTGTTACACAGACTGTCTGTATGAGTTTGGGTCAGCTGCTGTATCCCACAAATGACTTACATTGCTGGTCCCAATAGAACCTCCAGAACTTTAAACCACATCTCACCTTCATGTATTCTGCATATGCCACGTATTTTACAGAAAAATACTCTGGGGATGATTTAGAGAGTATCTAAAGATTTTATGATGTTTATTTTTCCTATCTATCAGCTTTAGAACCAGGACTGATTCAGTGTCCATTGAAGTAAACAGAAAGACTCGTACTGACTAATCAGTGGTGCCAGGATTTCACCTCCTGTCTGTGTGAAAGAACTGGAGTATTGACACACACGTACGCCTGTTTCATTAGACAGACCCTGTTTATTTGATATTACTTTTAAAAATATGAAATGAAATACAAAATACCTACTGCCTGGGGACCTAAAAGTAACCCTCACATCAAATTGTATGTCTCAGTTTCAGTATCTTAATTTGCATCACATTACTCCTGCATCATGGAGCCTTTATTCTAGACCTCTGTTTTTTGGTATACATCAACTCATTGCTGGGCATGGTACATCTTGCAATCAGTTCTATAAGGGTATCAGCCATCAGCAATAGTAGTTATACAAACTGGCCAGTAGCAGTAAATTGGTACTCAGTCAGAGCTCTGAGTGTTTTCATGGATTTTCCAGGTTAATACTTCCAGGTTAATACTTCCTTGCTTTTTATGAAGAGGTGACTGGCTCTGTGGATTTGGGGAAAGCGGTGGATGTGATATACCTTGACTTTAGCAAAGCTTTTGATACGGTCTCTCACAGTATTCTTATCAGCAAGTTAAAGTAGTATGGGTTGGATGAATGGACTATAAAATGGATAGAGAACTGGCTAGAGCATAGAGCTCAACGAGTAGTGATCAATGGCTCTATGTCCAGCTGGCAGCCAGTCACAAGCGGAGTGCCCCAGGGGTCAGTGCTGGGGACGGTTTTGTTCAACATCTTCACTAATGGTCTGCAGGATGGGGTAGATTGCATCCTCAGCCAGTCTGCAGGTGACACTAAGTTGGGGGGAGTGGTAGATACCCTGGAAGGTAGGGATAGGATACAGAGTGATCTAAACAAACTGGAGGATTGGGCCAAAAGAAATCTGATGAGGTTCAACAAGGACAAGTGCAGAGTCCTGCACTTTGGACGGAAGAATCCCCCCATACACAGCTACAGACTGGGGACCGACGAGCTAGGCAGCAGTTCTGCAGAAAAGGACCTGGGGGTTACAGTGGATAAGAAGCTGGATGTGAGTCAGCAGTGTGCCCTGGTTGTCAAGAAGGCTAATAGCATGTTGGGCTGCATTAGTAGGAGCATTGCCTGCAGATCGCGGGAAGTGATTATTCCCCTCTATTCGGCATTGGTGAGGCCGCATTTGGAGTATTGTGTCCAGTTTTGGGCCCCCCATTACAAAAAGGATGTGGAGAAGTTGGAGAGAGTCCAGCGGAGGGCAACAAAAATGATTAGGGGGCTGGAGCACAAGACTTATGAGGAGAGATTGAGGGAACTAGGCTTGTTTAGTCTGCAGAAGAGAAGAATGAGGGGAGATTTGATAGCAGCCTTTTACTACCTGAAAGGGGGTTCCAGGGAGGATGGAGCTAGGCTGTTCTCAGTGGTGGCAGATGACAGAACAAGGAGCAATGGTCTCAAGTTGCAGTGGGGGAGGTCTAGGTTGGACATTAGGAAGAAGTTTTTCCCTAGGAGGGTGGTGAAGCATTGGAATGGGTTACCTAGAGAGGTGGTGGAATCTCCATCTTTAGAGGTTTTTAAGCTGCGGCTTGACAAAACCCTCGCTGGGATTATTTAGCTGAGGTTAATCCTGCTTTGAGCAGGGGGTTGGACTAGATACCTCCTGAGGTCCCTTCCAACTATATGATTCTATGAGTCTCTCCTGCCTTTTTTTTCAGTTTTCCATTTAACAATTTAAAGATTTTTTTTTTTTTTTTTTTTTTTTGTAATTTACCAACCTGAGCAGTTTTGTTTTATGAGATGGGATATGGACAAGAACAAAAAATAAAATCTTCACAGTGACCAGATACCAAGAATTCAAAGTGAATGCTAGCATCTTGAGAAGTAATTATTCATTTCATTAGTGGGGAAAAAATGACAGCTCACATGAAAGGGCCTATCCTTGTGTGAACATATTTTATTTCATATATGAGCATCATAGTGCTACCCATATACCTGGGGATGTTAGGTGGAAAGAAACTATGATACAAGCTTTAGCCCAAAAATGTATATTTTAACCCAGTGGTTTAAAGGAATAAATCAGTTAAGCAGATCAGAAGGTTAAATGCACAGTCATAACCTATGCTTTAATAATGCTACTCTTTTGCATTGAAGCCTTAGACGTATGTCTTCATTTATTATTCTGGGACAGTAGGCGTGTGTGCTGTAACTCTATAGGGCCAAGAGCCACAGTCTGTTCTGTGGTTCATTTCACAGCTTGCTCCCTTCATTCTCCCAGAAGATTCATCTTCTTTTTTCCATTCACTTGGCAAAAGTGAGTTTAAATAAATAAAGGGCCTAGAATGGGTAGACCTCTTGCTGACTTGCTTTAGTTTAATGGGAGCTGTTCTCTCGGCTTAAAAAAAAAAAAAAAGCAAGCAGAGCATTGACATAATGACAGTATTTGTTGCATGCTCTTACCAGGAGTAAAGTTCGGATTGGAAGAAAATTAAAGACCTAGCCCATGTTAATGTAGTCACCCCTTCTCCTGACTCCCTTTTGAAAATGAAGCAAAGGGATACATTTATGATTGCCAAGCACATCTGCTTTATTATATCTGTGCTGCGGGCATAACAAAAGAGTATTTGGTCCAGTAAAAGATACCACCTCACCCACCTTGTGTGTCTGGTATTTGGTAACAATTTCACACCACCACTTTTAGTAACTTGGACAGTGTTGAGCCTTGTGGTAGAAGGTAATTATATTTTTCCCACTGAACTGTTCACGATAGCTTGTTTTGGAAAGATTTCTGTGTTTGTATAACTTTTTTGAAATAATCAAAAAAAATATCATTGATAAATATTTTTAAAAACTTTTTTTTTATTCCAGTTTTGCTTTCACTTTACTAATCATTCGTGAACAGGAGTGCTGGTGGGTTTCCTAAATGTGAGCATTCAGTTTCTTGAGGAGACGGTAATGGGAGATAAAGAAAAAGACATATTTTGTGTTTGCTCTCTGAGCATTAAGGTAGAATAGTGATCAGTGCTGGTAAACTTCCAGTTTTGGAAGCTAAAGGTTGGAGAAGACAAAGCAGCCATCAGGCTACCGTTAAAATGTGGAGTATGCAATTTAACCTGAAGGGGCCAGAGAGCTCGCCACTGCATTTACAATTTTCATTCAAGAAATTTACTTGCATTTCCAATGTAGCACTTCATAAATATAAATAAATCAATTAATGCAATGATTCATAGAAGGCCGTTATTTTTTTCTGGACCTGTTTGTTCATCTCTAGTGAGCAGGATTCAGCTGAATTTTAAGGCGAATGGGTGATCCACATACAACTTTTTAATGTAAATATCTCAGTCTTAGTTGCTAGCTTGTTACTTTTTTGGTCTTGCAAATTTGAAACATTTTTGAACTGCAATGTTTGCAATCCAGCAGGTATGCATTTCTGTTAGATTTTGTGTTGAACGCTATTCTAATATTTTAGGTTTCAGTTACAACGAGATTGTTGCCAGCTCTTGTCAATTTATTTTACAGAGCCATGATGTAATCATTAAGCAGTTGTAATGAAGATTGAAGGTTTAATAATGCCAAGTGTTACAAATTTCTATTTAATCATTCCTAAATTGATTAGTTACCTTCACCCAAATGCCTAGCCATTGAAATGCAGGGAGCTAAAGATACAAACTGCTGTGGCCAATGTTTGATAAATGTTACTTTGGTGCAGTGGTAATTGAGTTATTGAATTTACTCATCTTCCAAATGATGTTTGCATTGTCTCAGCCATGTGTGTTTAGGGCCAGGGGAAGGTCATTAGGAGCGTCAGACCGGGGGCATAGTTGGGTTAAAGTGATTTTGAACGGCCAGTATTGAGGTTAGTCAATTAAAAGAAATAGCACAGTGAGATGCTACAGAGGGGCATGTTGTAGGCTGGTCAATTCTGAGGTCCCAAAGGCCTATTTAAAATAGTCTGAAGATTCTGTAAGTAAATGTCTCCTTCTTGCCTCAGGCTCTTTAGTCATTGACAAATTGCTGTTGCAAGCCGAAGCCTGTTTTAAGTGAAGGACACCATAAAAAAAATTCCACACTTTATGATTGTATATTGGACAAGGCTATAAGAGGGCCAAGGTAAAACATTAAATAATAGCACTTTCCAGATTTACCACAAAAATGCATGGGAGCGTCCCGATAATATTATCTTAATGATCAAAATACTTCTGCCTCATTAAGTCTGAGTATTATCAACAGATCTTTCTTTAGAAGCGAATTGACAAAGGCCAACGGTGTAGAATGTTAGGGAGCGTGCTTACAGCTCTCGGGGAGGAGCATCCCTGTACCATTGCCTTCTGATGAAGCCCTCAACTCAGGAAAGCACTTCAGCCTATGGTCAAGCCATTCCTATTCAGTCAGGCTCTTCAGCATGGTCTTAAATGCACTTTGCTGACATAAGGCCGAAGGCTAAAGGTTTGATACAATGAAAATGTACCCAACATCACTGAAATGAAATTAGGAAATACTTTAGTAACTGAAAAGCAAGCAACTTCTTGCAGTAGTTAGGTTGCTTAGATTTAGCCGGTCTGATAGCACTGCAAAAGTGCACGTTTAGCTTTTAGGGAAACTCGTAGTATGACACGATCAGGCTCACTTATAGACTCTCCCAGGGTCAAAAGACTCACATTTCAGCCTATGAGAACCTTTCCTTTTTTTATTAGGTCTGTTTGGGACGGGGAGGGGGAAGGACTTTTGAATGCCTTGTTCCCCAAAAACAATTCTTCAGTGCTGCTTAAACTTTTAAATAAATGCCAGTGAATCACGAGTACAAGCGTCCGCGCCAGCTCCTGCTGAAGTGAGTGGAAAGACTCTAGCATTAAGGCCCTCACTGAGCAGCCCAACACCACAACCTGGTGGAGGAAAAGATATGGGGGAAACAAAGATTTCACTTTGAAATTGACAATGGGCGAGGATTAAAAACAAGCAGCGCTGTAACCCCAAATCCTACACAGCTGTGAAGATACCAGAATTAAAGCAAAAATTGCAATGTGTTGTATAACACCTGGAAGTGCTATGGAATAGGAAGCCTAAAAAAAAACAACCCACCACCCTACAGTTGAGTTTATTTTTCAGATTTTGAAAAATACCCAGACTTGTTTGAATCAGACAATAGGGGTTATTTGCTGTCAGAGAAGTTGTGTGTGTGTGTGCGCGCGCGGGGGGGTGGGGGGGGGGCATTTATACATCAAATAGATACATACTCAGAGGGTCTTGAATAGCCACTATGCCAAATGAAATCAGTTGGACGAGCAGATGCTCCGAACCTCTGACAATCAGCCCCATTTTATTTTGAAATAATTAACTGGGTGGCTTCACTTGAGAGCAAATTTTTCTCGAGAAAAGTCAGGAAAAACCTCTTGTTTTCCAACAGTTCTATTGGGCCATTCTTAAAAACCTGTTCCTGTATAAATACTGCCTGGTATTTGATTTCTGTCTTCTAAACACTATTTAAATCGGAAGTAATATTTTCTAATCCTGTGAAAAGCCCAAGGCTTCAATCAATAAACATTTGATTAATACATAGCCTGAAGATATTGTGTCAACTGATAAATGATAATTACGCTGGTACCTGGCAGCTTTTGTGCTTAAACCTTTGTTTTTAAGTCGTTAAATGGCCGACTCTTTCAAGCAGTGGACTCACCGTTAATGGTAATCGTACAGCGAGTACACAGCTGGCGAGCAAAACAAAGGCCTTTCCCTCAGTGCTAGTAAATGATTGCTTAAAAGGCTAGCGTTACTGGGCTTTATGTGCTCTCTCACCTGGGCGCGCTCAGCGCAGGACTGAAAAGGGTCATCAGGGCGCTGGATGAGGCTCCCCCAACTCTTTTAGCCTAGCCTCAGTGAAACTTAGAGCTGTTACCAGACGACTAAGTTCTGTTGCTGACCTCGGGGCCTTCTTGCTCCTATGCCACTAAAGGGTTGCCATGGCAAAGTGGAGCTCTGCTGTCTTCCTCCTTGTACTCTAAATGTTCCCGTACACCAGGGATGAGGTTGTGGTAATGAGGCAGAGGCACAGAGCTGTAACGGGCACACTAGCACCCAGCAGACAATTCCATTAGGCCAGAGGAATTCTCTGTTGGGCATTTACAGCCACATTATGGCCCCTTTCTGCCCCCTGAGCGCTATAAAGGGGCATAATGATTACTGGAGGATCTGGTTCAGTGGACCTGCTAGAGCCAGGATTAGAATTCTTAGCCCCTAGCCCTTGGCGCAGTCCACAGACCACACTGCTATCTGACCACGTTGCCTCTCTTCAAATATCTTGCCTCTCTCCTCCGTCTGCCCTTGTTCACCCCACGGGCCCTGTGATTACCTTCTATGAGCCTGATCCATTACTGGCTAGCAGGGGACGTATTGCAATCTTTTATTATTACAACCAAACCGGTACAAGAGACCCTTCCTTATTAGGCAATCTCCAAAGAGAGAATACCCCAAAGCATCCCCGTGTGTACTCAGTGCAATTCTTTTGCACGTTTATTGGAAACACTACCTCCATTAAATCAACTGTATTTTGTCAGTCTCATGTTTGGTTTTGAAAGACAGGTTTCACTATAGTCAGTAGTATACCCTCTCTCTTTTTATCTTGCAGCAGCTCAGTCGTTTGCAGTCATTTAAGTTAAGATAGTATATGCCACATTTGTAAAATCTTGTTAACATTGGTGGTGTTTGGGAGGGTTTTTTTTCTTTCACCAGAGAATTACTCTTTAGAAGAGAAAAATAGAACCGACAATTACACCGCTTCCTGCTGTGAATAAACTGTTAGCACATTCCCAGCCATCAGGCTTTACAGGGAAATGCAAATATCTTTAGCCTGTCTCCCCAGCATAGCTGAAGTTACAACGTAAGGGCACAGTCAGATGGAATGTAAAAGTGGAAAATTAAACATTGAAAAGTGATCGTATTTTTATACAATGCTATTCTTAATATGTAGTTTTGTGTGTGTTTGTACACTTGGGCAAAAGGGATGGGCAATGGGTGGAAATGAGGGGGGAAGGATTTTTATTCTGAATGACTGTTGAACAAATAAACGGAGCATTTTGGGATTGTGGTATATATGAGAGACTGTGTATTTATTTTCTCCATTGCTCTAGCCACAGTGTCACCCAGGACTATGTCTCAGATGACAGCTAGGCAATTAAGAAAAAAATGTGCCTAGGCTATGCCCCCTGCCAGATAGAATCATGACCCTTCTTTTGGCAGCCCCATCTATGAATCTCTCTCCTTGGGGGACTCCAGACAGTGGCTGACTTGCCAGTTGACATATGTACTTTTTTTGTGCATGTGTCATGTTAGTGATAGGGTGCACTCATTGGAAACAGAGCGTATATCTCTGCAATGATGCATTATTTGAAATATTAACTGTTTAATGACTGAAGTCCAAGAAGAGATGCAGTGGGCTGTATGACCGTTTGCTACATTCCAAACCAAAATCCTTGGCAATTTGATACTTTTTTAATTAAAATAAATTGTAAAGTCTATTTAGATATAAAGCACATCAAATTATCTAGTTTAAATATAAGCAGCTGAGAACATGGTAGCAGAAAGCATCTGCGCTGTTCAAATCTATAGACACTCTATTCAATTAAAGTGTGAAATGTGCCAAAAATAGTTACTTGAAGAGTTTCTGTTCACCAATACCATTTCTGCTGTCCACTGCCTATTTTCTTTTGTATCCAGCTCCCATGGGCACACAGCTCAAGAAGGGATTGAATGAAAGGGAAAGGAAAAAGCTATCCTCTGTCAAAGAAAGGACTTTACAGCTGCACACAAAAACAGAGGTGAATATTTCCAGTATCACCAATGTGCAGAGCAGAGTGGAGGAGCTTCATGTTAAATATATAGGACAGCTATTTACTAGAATTAAACTTTTTTCACTTCTCATTGATAGCAAATATTTTTTGTTGCGTAGATAAGACATGCAAGCTATAGGGGTGATGTATGAATCATAAACAACCTAATGGACAATTTCATATAGAATATCTCTCTCTCTCTGTGAGATATATATCACACACAGAAATATATATATTTCATTTCTCAAGACTCTGGCTACCAGGTTGCTAATCAACTGGGCAATAGCACTTGATACTGAATTTACATAGTTTCCTATTCATATAAAGTCTTCCGACCAAAAAAAAAAAAAAGAAAAAGATAAAAAACCCCAAAAACGCTTTTGGCAGGGAAAACTGAACTACACCTGGCAGTAGCCTGTTTAACCAGCAAACCTATCACACAAACACTGTCCTTGAGAATTTGTAATCCAGCCATGGGGCCACGTTCTCAGCTGGTATAAATCAGTGTAGTTCCTTGAGACTTGATGGTGCTATCTGTTCTAAATATCATCTCAGATCATTTTGTACAAACTCAGGTAGATCAACATTTGACATCTTGTCTCAGATTTACATACTAATGTCTCTGTTACCCTGTGTGAAACTCTACCTGAAATCAAAGTTACGTACTTAGTTGTTAGTGACAGATTTCTTCACCTGCAAGAGACTAATTACGGCAGAATGTGACAAAAGGTCTGCCATTAACCACATACTTCAGTGTTTGAAAAACGCACTTGTAAGATATTTCACACAAGAAAGGAACCATGACATTATTCCCAGTTTTATACTTGGTGACTACAATTGTTGAAACCCGGATATGATGCTTTCAATCTAATCCTTCCCTGTTGCCACTTAGTATTAGACTTTAAAGAAGACACAGTAACAAGACAGGATAAACCTGTGATAAAATGAAGCCCCTTACTGGTGATTAGCTTACACTGGAATTTTTAGCTCACACTAGAATGTTTACAGTAGAATTGAGTTTATTTAAGAATACATTATTACTCAAAGGTGCAACAGATGTTCAGGAAATTTCATAGTATTTCAGTAGCATCCTTTTGTTTTAGCCGCACAGAGTCTGTTGCTGTGACTTTGTAGAGTAGTATGATCATAGTAGTCAGGGACAATATTTAAATCTTGAAAAATTTACCAGACTTCTAGTGATATTATTTGTATTACCATAGTGCACATGAGCCCTATTCATGGACCAGGACCCCATAGTGCTAGTACTGTATACACAGAACAAAAAGGCAGTCCCTGCCCAAAAGAGGTTACATTCTAAAGCCAGAGGGCTTAACTTACTAGGCAAAAGTGTAGATACAAAGGACAAGCATGGGTGGTCTCATCAGCAGGGACTAGAGGCAACTCTCTGGTGAGAAGCCCATCCTTCCTGCAATATCCAGGTACTGGAAAGAAGGAGGAAGGTACTAGAATTCAGTCTAGGTGCTGTCACTAGATCTTACTCGTAGGCTCCATCTTTTGTATCAGCCTCTGTCTAGTTAGTGTTGTGTAAATTTTAAATTACTGGAAGGTACAAAGAAATTTGTTCTCCCCCTCCTCAGACTCTTAGCTGCTGGAAGACAGAAGGGTCTCCACTATTCTACCCCTCGCTCAACAATTTCTGGCTACTATGTGTTAGGTAGAAATGCTCTCATGTTCCCTTTACCTTTCACCTGCCTCCATTTTGTGGGTTACTTCACCCATAAATAACTCAGTGACTATCGCAGTCTGCTATTACTATCACATATTAGCAACCTTTGCATTCAACATCTCCCATGATCATGAATCTCCTATATAGTGCTATCCAGCTGTTGGTAAAATACATCTTTCCCTGCTGCTGCTGTTGATGCGTGACAGCAGATCAGAGTTATGAATAGTTATTGTCGGCGGTAGTAAAGCTTGCCACGACGATTTGTTCAGACACTGGTTTCCAGCTGTTTGTTGAAGTAACCGTTCTCTTGCCCACTGCTATAGCAACCGTATCTCTATGCTGCGCTTGTCCACTTGAATGTTCAGAGTAAAGGAAAGTTATTTCCAACTGTCAACTCTCCTGTACCGAACCAGTGTGTCTCCTGTATGGCAGCAAGGGAAACTTTTAACTTCTTAATTCCTCCACTTCTAGCGCAGTCTGATCTGATGCAAATAGGGTTCTTAATTCTGACTCACCATATGTTTAGCTGTTCATCCAAAATCCATAACCATTCCCACTTGTTACTTTATAGGTCTGAGTTGAAATCCATAGAAATTAGTTTGTTTGTTTGTACTTCTTCTATAACTAGTGAGTTTCGGATATACTGGTTTGTTAGGCCAATCCACCATATCCAGCTCATGGGAATGCCATGCAGAGCCTGCTGGGAACTGCCCGGTTCCACCCTAATCTGCTTGCCTTCCAAAGCTAATGAGTGTGGACTGCTCTGATTTAAAATCAGAGTTTTCCTTCTCCTAGACTGACTTGCCTGAAGAAGTTAGGAGGAGAGTAGGATGTGAAATCAGGGTTTGGAATTGGCAACTATCAAAAAGATGATGGTAGTGGGGACACTGCAAAAGACACCCAGATGATAGGAAGCCAAACAAAATAATGCCAGGACAGCCAAGATCAGTTCAGCCTAGAGGCTGACCACCAAGTAAATGGAAGGACGTCACTTAGAGGAACAGACCCAGCTTGGCTTCCTAGAGAAACAAGCCATGGGCAAGAATGAATGGTGATGCCGAACAGTTCCCCATATCTGTAAGGATGCTTCCGGATGAAAGAGTATGTCTCTTGTAGTTGCTCGTAGCTTTCCCAAGAAATGCAATGGCATGATCTTGATAGTTTAACAAAGCTGTGTGCAAAAGCACAGGCACGTCTGCAGATTCAGGGAGATGACACTGCATCAGTTTACACCTTCCTTGCATATGGAAGGTTTCTCTGCAATCATAAGGACTAGAAACTTTTTTTTTAAATGAAACTCAAGATTCTTCAGGCACTGGTGATATGGGTCCTCTCACTTGCCAGGACAAATTTCCCACTTCCAAGGAACGACTACTTTTTCTAAGCCCTGATGTTTATTCATAGACTTTTAATGCAAGTGGTTATTTAATTTATCATATCTTGGAGCTCTGACATCTCTAATAAAATTAATAAATAGGCACCTCATGGCAAGCAGGGTGAAACTATTTTTTTCTAATTAGTCTTCAGACAATATTATATTATCTGGTTAAGGGAAAAAGGAGCTTTGCCTCAAATTTTAAAGTGGTGAATCTCAGTTTAATTCTACTAATGGCAGTTAACGCAGATGGCTAAAAAGAGTAATTATCTTTTTTTGTTTTCTGCCACCTGTCACAAGTGAACTGTTTTCTTTAATTGCTCAAAATTACTCTTAATCACACAAAATAGATACTTAAATGCTAGTCACATATTGAAACTCAAGAACAGGATTATCACCCTGCATTATGGGACCAAAGATCCTATCATCATGATTAAGGGTAATATGCCTGCTATGTGGTGTGAGGGTTAAAAATACGTATTTTTTTTATCTACCAGATCTGAGCAAAGCTTGTACGCTGAGCTGAGAAAATCCTATAGCCTAATCCAAGTAATTACTAGAGTAACAAGGAGGTTATCTCCCTAGTGCCAAGAAGATATATGCGCTGTTTCCTTCCACTCATATACTCTGCAACAAGTCTACATTTTGAAAAGGGACACAGTCAAATAGTATTGTGTCAAAATGACCTGCCTACCAATTCAATTATGACATAATGGTATCTATCCCTGGATGAACCCAAAAGGAACTTTCTGCATGTATCCCAGGACAGGTTTTGATATACCTGTCATCAGTCCCATTTTGATTGGGACCATCTAAGGTTCTGTAAATTTTTGCTGGGTGGTTACAATCCTCACCAGTGTCGTACAAAGTCTGGTAGCTGTTATTTGTATATTTATTTACAAAAGCAATTCCTGCCTCCCACCACTAAGAGATGTATGTTTGCTTGGCAGAAGACCAGTGGGTAGCTCTTCCCCTCCCCTTTTCATTACTCCTCTTCATGTCTGAATTTACAGTGTGGAAATTCATATTTAGAAAGTCAACAGAGAAGTCATTAGCTCAGTTCTGCCCTAGTAGCAAGATTAAAAATTACCCTCAACAGGTCATTTAAAATATTTCTGGACCTCCACTGCATGAGTCTAGAACTCTTGGAAAAGTCACTTGCACAGGAAAGGGCCGGCAAAAGCACCGTTCAAATTATGTCACCAGTTTTGATGCCATTGATTCTTGTCCCACCCTGTCTCTCCCAAATTCTCTAGACGAAGCTTCCGTAGCACTACAGATCAGAGAGGAACATTAAAGGAATAGGCATAAAAATAAACACATCATTTAGTGTGAGTTCCTAATCCTTTGTGAAAACCAAATTACACTAAGGGTGAAAAGTTGTAGCGAGTAGTGCAGAAAGAGTGAAACTACTTCAGCAGTATAAGAGATGTTTACGGTTGCCTTACATCAAGAGGTTTGTTCATTTCCTTTAGAGAACAGATTGCTTTGCAGAAATTTCCCCTTGATCCTGAAATTAATCAAACCTGACTATTCTAGTTTAACATATCGTTTGCTATTACATCATCATTGCTTCAACTGTTTGAGCTTTGGGTATTAAAGGAGAGTCTTTTGGAAGTGAACTCTTAGACAATAGCATGAAGAAACTTGCACTTCCTCACCCAGGCTACTGAAAACAAGGAACTAAGATAGGACATGAACACTGAGCTCCAGATAATCTTCACAGACCTCATTTCTGAACCCTGCATCCTTTTGGAAAATCAGTATCTATGTGATTAATCTTGCACATGAAAACTTAGAACAGTGTTCCAAACTAGTGGGAATTTCCATTTTGTAAATTCTTATTATTGGTCTCGCCACATGTTTTAAGATAGCCTCAGTTCTATAAAATGTCTGTAAGTAGGCGTGAGAAAGTAAAGACAAGGCCCTGACTGCATCTGCATCCACATGTGCTTTTTACATAAGGAGGAAAGTTAGATTAATAATTGTGTTCACCTTCAATATTTAGTAAATAATAAGCTCTTTCGGGATAAACAACTGTGTTCAAGGTGAATGCCCACTTTCTTTTAATAGTTCATTTTTAGTAGCTTTTTATGTGCTTGTTTTGTTTTAGAAGCGTTGTACTGATATGTTCTTTTTGACAGAAAATAGCCTGGTACACCAAACATTTTGATGTATGGAAACCTATGAAACTGAGTTAATTTCAAATTAAAGCTGAGAATTTTTCACTAGAGCATGTTAATGTAGTCTTATTACTTGGCCACAAATTTCATATGTACTTGCGAGAATAATAATAAGCAGATATAATATAGACATGTTTCTTCTAATTGTTTTTCCAGTGAACAATAGGGCTTTTAAATTAGTTATTTATATTGGCCAATCACCATTCTCTGCTCAGTGTTCTATCGTTGGTGTTATACAGTGATAACAGGAAATGAAAGTGTCGGAAAGGGGGAAGATTAAACAGAATCAATACGTCATTGTGTGATAAGTAACAAGCTTTCATAGTTGGGCTTAATAATGTAATATGTTTTGTTTGAGTGACTCATAGGGTTGATGTGTTTTTGTTTTTTTTAAGAGGAAGAATTGTTTTCCCCCTCTTCTCCAAAGGATATGTATTTTTGCAAATGCCATTAGCAATGCACAAATTGGCTCATGATTAATATAGACCTTGATCTTTGAGAGCTTACTCAAGCAAAATTTCAATTGACTTTAATGAGTTTTCATGAGTAAGGACATAACATGTTCCAGTACTGTAAGTGGAGTAGTTACTTTTTGATTCTATTATGTGTTCAAAGTCCCGTGTTAGTCTAACCAATTTTCAAGATGTGTTTTAGCAATATGTTGCTTCTCAAGGATCAGCTCCTGGCAATCGACATGCTACCTGATCAACCAAGTAGCACAATGGGAATTTACCACCAGGAGCTCACTCATTGTGCTTTGCTGCAGGTGGAATGCTACCTGATCCTTAAATATAGTGTTCATGACAGGCAAGCGCTATAACGGGTCATAAGTTGCCTATACTTTTTTTAACCTTTGCTTAAGACATCAGTCTGTTTAATACAGGCCCAGTCCTGCAAGGTTCGGAGCACCTCTGGCTAAGCTAGTGGCACCCTCTGCACTGTCTGAAGTCAATGGGAGTGGAGATCACTCAGCACTTGTAGCATTGGGCCCAGCACGTGATTTTAATTACCACTGTACAAGTATCAAATTTGAGATGAGATAGTGTGAGATATGACAGCTGTCTATTAAATTATGCAGAAGAACAAGTGGAGGACAAATATGACAGACTATCAGAAAAACAACAGATTAGCAGCTTATTAAAGGAATCCACCCAGTACGGCACAGTGGTATCAATTCAGTATTTCCCCTGGAAAAAGAGAAAAAGCAGCATAGCTTATTTGATAGTAAATAAAATACGCGTGCTTGTGTGTAGATACATACTGCATATGTGCATATTCTATATTTTCTGACATATCTATATATGTCATACTGTGAATGAAATACACATACATAATGTATATTTTTCATATATTATGTAAGGGAGATTTTCAAAATCTCAGTGTTGGCCTGACTCTGTTCTCACTGAAATCAGTGGTAAAAAGGCTGATTGAATTCAATGAGAGCAGCGTTTGGCCAACACAGAGCACTTTTGAAAACTCTCACTCATAACTTATCCGTTCGAGTCAGCAGCTAAATACGCATGCATCAAAAAGTTATATTATCCACAGAGAAGAATATCTATCAAATGTCTGGTACACAAAGTAACACATTGTACAGTAAGCGGTAGATCAGAGAGCTGATCCTTTACAGAACTAAATACACTGGCAGTCATGGAAGCTGAAAAGGCAAATGATGGAATCACCAAGACCCCACCCAAGTCCCTAAGAATAATCAGAACTCACTGTGCTGAATCCTTTTTCTTGAGTAGAACTCCCTATGTCTACAAACTGAGAGTCACCACTGGGTATTGTGCCAGGTACCGTTTCAAGGCACAGGACAAGGCTTGCAACAGAATCTTACAATTCAAAACCTGCCACGTTTCTTACTAAAAACAAATAAAATCAATTGCATAGTGAGAGAAGAATGGAAGAGTAGTTACAGAGATGGTATAAAGTAACAGAAACATCTGAAACTCGTAAGTATTCCTGAAAATTAAAGCATGCTGAGGAGTTTGGAAGGATGCACTAATTGGAGAAGAAAAAGTGTACCAGATAACATGAGAAAAAAAGTTCATGAATATACCTACTACAATAGCTTTTTTGGAGCCTGAATTTTGGAAAACATACTTGTTGTCAGTTGTGATGTGATCAGTTGTTGGCTGCGTGTGTGTGTGTTCCCCATGTACGTGCTGTCCTAGCTTTGCGCAGGTAACCACTGAGCAACAAAGGCATCTGGACAGGTTTATTGCAATGAAGCACGATGTGAAGCGACCTATATCTTACAAGTACACTTAACATATAAATGCTTCTTCACAGTGGAACGGCTCAGTTAACGGCGAGACTCTCCGTTATCCCCTTGGCCGGACAAAGTCGTTTCCTCTGACATGCTCTTTTATACATTGCTACAGACAAGTTTTGTTCTGCCCCTCTGACACAAATAGTTGCCACCCTCTGACATAGTATGATACCACCAATTACCTTGTACTGGATGGTTGAATCAAAACATTCCTATTCATCATATTAACAAGACATCTCTCTCCATTATAGTGTCATTTGAGGTGGTCAGGGAGTCCTCGTTGTCTTTGGTATGCTAGGATGTCCTGGTACCCTCTGTCTCTAGATTGTAATTTCATCCTCTTGTGCCTAGCACTGCTTTAGGAATATGTGTGTTTGCAGCATCAGCTCAATTCTTGCCAATTTCTAGGAGGTCATATGTAAATTCACAGTCTGACTTTGCTTCTTAGCAGTATTAGATTTTGGTACAGGCTTCAGGTTCAGGCCTATTTTACTAGGCCTCGGGTCTTATACCTGGCCTGTCTCAGACTTTCACTTTCTACTAGAGTACTTAGTCTACATAAGTCTTCCGGTGATCTTATAGACACCTTTCAAGATGCATATTAAGTAATTGCTTTCATAAGAATAACTGATGGAATATACAGGTGGAAATATCAGAGAAGTAAGGCTGAGATAAGCATTTCATTTCCCAGATACAATATAGTGCATAAGGAAATGTCTGTTTCCACTGATGGAGGCACTTCACAGTAAAAACTGCCAAAACATCTGATTTTCAGAAATACTCCGCCCCCAGCAGCTCCCATTCAGAGTAAATGGGGGTGCACAGCTTGTTAGAAAATCGGGACTGAGGTCTTTATTTAACAAAGCAGTTGTGAATATTTCATACAATAAATTAAATGGTGCTACTGAGGATTGACACCTTACATACTGTGGCTACTTAAAATGTTCCTGTTGTAAACTCAAAAACAGTGCATTTCAGTATGACCCAAACCTAGGACCCAGCTGGAGAGGGGATAGACCTTGAGTGTCTTTATGTCCGACAGAGAAGGAAGGACTATTCCCCCAAGGCCACAGACCTCAATGGTATAGTAACCTAACATGGCCCTAGCTCAGTCCCTGCAACATTGGGTAAGCACAAAAACATCTCTGACCTCACCTTTACAGAGGTGAGCTCCACAGAACATGGGGAATTGACCCTCACACCCAACTCCCATGTGCAGCTAAACTAGTTCTGCTTCCAGAGTTTTCTTGCGCATAGAGGGAAATCGATTTCATATGTGAATACTAGCGTGTCTCAGATTACATCCTAGTGAATATTTAAATGGGTTGGATCTGGAAAATGTGAAGTGTCTTCCACACCTACTGATGTTATTAGAAGTTGAGGGCATTCCATCCCTCACATTACTTTAATAAGATTCTGTATAATTATAGGGTTGTAAACAAAACAAATATATAATAAAACTCAACATTGATGCAATCCCAAATCCTTAGAGTTCCCTATCAGTACATTTGATAGTGTATATATATAAATTCAATTTAGTCAGATCTTACAATAAAAATTAGAAACACAGAGTTTGATTACGTTTAGTATAAACCAAAGCAAAGCAATATGTAATATTTACTAAAAAAATAATTCCAACATTGCAAAAAATGGAATTTAGAAAATAATAAATATAAAAATATTTATTGATGAAAACATATTTGACCTAGTAAAAACAGTATTTTGTAATTTAACCTCTCTTTATTGCTAATTTTCCACCAGGATTTGTTTTCTCTTTGTTTACTTCCTTAGTGAACACTGGTGGTATCATACCACCATGACCAAAGTGACAGCCTTTTGTCTCTGTTGGATTAATCAGTGTGATCTTTGATCCATAACATATGCTCCCTGTAGAAATTTAAAGTCAACATATTCAACATTTGTGGCTGGCAGTTCAGTGCCTGATGTTAACCCTAGCTGATAGATAGTTTATGTATTTAAATGTTTTTATTAAACCTCTCAATCACACACAAAAGGTCATATCAATAGAGAACAATATGTGTGCATGGTTATATATTTGGATTAACAACTGAAAATATCGATGTATTTTATCTGGCTAGGAGGACATAGAGAGGTCATCCATTGTTAGAATGCCAGGGTTTTGAAATACATTTCTGTGTGCACGTATATTTTCATACCAATCCAGACAATGTCTCAGATACAGGCTTTCTTCAGCATTCTTCCACTGGCAAGTGAAGCTTGTCCTCAAGGAAGAGAATAGAGGAAAACCTAATGATCCCAGGGTTCTGCCAGGGGAATGAAAAATGTCCCTTGCCTCTGTGTCCCTACCTGTTCCACCTCCATTCACTGCGGCCTCTGAACAGCACGAGCAACAGCTCTAGGAATAACACCGATGGTGGTTCCAAACCTTACAAGGGGTAGACAATAAGTTACTACAGACTCTCTGCTAAAACTTGTTTTGGCAGCCAATGGGTTTGGGGGGAGAAGGGGACGACAATCCAAGAGAGACCTGCTGTGAAGCCCCTGGGGAGGGGGTCCAGGGGAAGAAGAAATATCAGGTAGAAGAAAGTAGCACTCATCCCTTCTCTCCTCCTGCCCCCACCACTAGCAGGAGGCAGGTGCACATGCTCCCTTCCCCATTTGGGCAGGGAGGTGAAAAGGAGTTAAACTTGCACTTTTCACTGTGGAAAATATTTAATGGACTGAAAATTTGATTTCCTAATATAGCATGTTGAAACCTGCAGAAAAGCTATGGCAGAGGAAGCTGGATAAGAAAGAACACTTGGGGAATGAGAGTTGGAAACCCATTGTTCTTTTTAAGTGTATCATTAAGGTCATTAATGATACTCAAACAATTTAATTATTGTTGCAATGAGCAGTATTACGCACGTGGCCATGATTTATTGCTCAGCTACCCCTTTGCTGAACATACTGCTGTAAGGCACAGTGTAATATACTGTGCTGGATAGAGATATGAATTGCAAGTGTAAAATGAGATTAAACTGTCCTCAGACACTTGGGGTCAGATCCAACTGCTGTTGAAGTCAATGTTAAAACTCCCATTGACTTAGTAGTGCAGGATCAAGCCCTAATTTCGCTCTCAGTTACACGCATGCCAGTCCCAGTCAGTGGGAGATATGTATGCAATACTGGATCCAAACAGAACACAGGCATTGTAGATAAGGCACAGACATTTTTAAAGCACACTGCCTTTTCCTTTATAAAAGTCATGATGAGCCAAATGTCAGCTGCTCCCCCATACTTTAGGCTAGAGGAAAGTCTACTGGGTGCAAGAGAAAACTGGCAAATTGAAATGTAAGAGAATAATTGTATTATCGGTCCTTAAAGATTATTCTTCTTGTGGGACTAAGATTTTTGCAGAAATGGTCCTAGATTGCAACCTACAAGGTGAAATGAATTCATCCAGTCCTACTTATGACAGGGTTTTATTAAATTGCATATTTGTTTGTGTGTGTGAAATTAAAAGTGGGATTGTTTTACAGAATGTTACATGCATCTTTCTTTTATTTGACAACGCAGAGCTCAATGTGATTAACAATGTGGCAATTCTTCTTGTAGCAAGATGAAAAATAATTGTTTTTTCAATATACAAGGTCCCTTAATAATTCAGAAATCAATATGCATCCTCAGAGAATTTTCCCCAGCAGTGGATTATAGAGTTCAGGGTGGCCTGCCTTCATTTCCCTATGAATGTGAAGCTGTTGAGACCTTGGTTAGCCAGGAAATTTTTTTTTAAATGTTTAACTATAACCACTGGGATTGGAATCATAGCTTCCAGTGCCCTAATATGAATATTAATAAGAAACCAGGCCATGAAGTTCCTTGCTGAGTTTGACAGTTTAAAGGATCAGTTAGTTAATTAGAACATAACATGGCACATTGCATCCCTGGGCTCTGTCCTGCCTTCTGTCTCCTCTTTTCATTTTCTTTTTTGACATGTTAGATTACACCATTACTTGTAGTTTCACTTGTTAGCCACACCATGAAATGAGAATATTTTAAGCTTTAATTATCCGTGATTTCTTCCCTTTTCTGCTAAGACCTGACTTAACACAAAATTCAAAAGGAAGCACAGAAGACTCAGACTCAAAGGCCCATGAATACCAGCTTGATAGTTTGTAACATATCAAACTCTGCATTTGAACAGTAAAAAAAAAAAAAAAAAAAAAAAAAAGTTTTTAAACAGCACTGGGTTGATCATCACAACAGCGACTGAGTTTAAATATAAAGTTGCTCTTTCCTCCCTTTTGTGCAAGCATTACTGATTTTTCCATGGATCTTTCTACTGTGTATTTGCCAGTAATCTAAAGAGCTCTTCCTCGCGGCCCATTAATTAAGCCTGTCTCTTGATATGTTCAGATACAATTCTAGTACTATGCTCAGAAAACGTCCAGGTTACTCAATATCATCTTGGTAGACTTGGACAAAAGCCTTTGAATACACAATATTCCATCATACAGTGACAATCTCAGGTCAAGGGTAGTGCAGGGGAAACTATGAATTAACAGATAATGGATAGTAAACCTTCCTCACAACACTAATATATTCCTTACCTCCTTGTGCTGCAACATCTGATTCGCAAAAGTTAAGATTGTTAAACATTTCTAAGCTGCAAACTAACATAAAAAATAGAAGTATAGAAGTTAGAACCAGATCGTAACAACTTTAACTTATTCTGAAAGGCCCAATCAGTCTGTTGTCACCGTTTTCCATTGGACTTTGATTTGGACTAAAACTGTGGACACAAAATCATATTTTGCAAGTATCAAACCATTCATTCCAGACACGTGTCTCACAAATGGACAGTAACTATCTATCTTTTGTTTTCCATAGTATCTATGATCAGAATAGTACCTGTGCATGTGGGGAAGACAATGTGTGTTACTAACCTCCTTACTGGTCTTGAATACAGCCTGTTTCCAAAAATGGGGATCTTGTAATAAACTGGGAGTAAAGCATTCAGCCGCAAGGTGTCTTGGAAAGCCGCTGACTATAAAATAGTACTGCAAATGAAAAGACCAAGAATTAGGGGATGTGTGTGTCAATAGGAAAGATAACCAAATTACTCATTTATAAGCAATTTTTAGTGCTTATTGTTGTAGCATCTAATTGCCCATGTACTTCCATATTTCTCCTGTCAATAGTTAGGCTACATTTTTTGTATTCAGTTCATATCTAGCCAATCAACAGTAGCGATATATTTGGGGTGAGGGAAGGCTTGGAGAATCGCCTAGGAAATGTATCTACATAATAAACCTACATAGTAAACTAACACAATAGGCTGGTGAGGTAATTTATTATTCATTGAGGAAAATATATTAATTGAAATATTGATTCTCAGTGCTTCATAAACATACCATACTGCTAATAACAAATGGACAAGGGGGAAATAGTTATTGCTGCAGTAAAAGACTGAGCTGGATAATGTCAACAGTAAAGAAAATAATGTTATATCAACTCAAAAACCTGGAACTCCGTTTTCAAAGTGATCAAAGGCAGGAAGAGTCTATCTCCTGTATTAACAAGTATTGCATTAGATCGTCTTCTATTTCATCCTTATCACCACATGAACATTGATTTCATAATGAAACATGAAAGGGCCTGGTACAATTGCAGTTTCATATACTGATATAATTATACTGTAAATACAATAGAGGGAAACCAAATGCAACATTTGTAATGATATTGCAATATTTTGCACAAAAATTGATGGAAAATTGTGAATGCAAAAGAAAGATTAATAAAAAGTTAGCTGTCCTCTTTCTTAGAGAGGATGGATGATCTTGTAGTTGAGGTGCTGGCATAGGCCTTAGGAGTTCTGGGTTCAGTTCCCAACTCCGGCACAGACTTCCTCTGTGACTTTGGATGAGTCACTTAATTTCTCTGTGCCTCAGTTCCCCATCTGTAAAACAGGCATAACGTTTCCTTTCTCCCAGCATGTTTGTCTTGTCTATTTAGATAATAAATTTTCTGAAGCAGGGATTGTCTCTTATTATGTGTTTGTACAGCACCTAGCACAAAACCAGGCCATGTTTGTTGGGGTGTCTGTGCACTACTTTAATACAACAGAGCAAGTTAAAGGGAAATACAAATTCCCAAATTGCAAAGATAGTACCACAGAAACTGTAAGTACAAGGTACTAAGAGGCCTTACTCGGCTCTCAGTAAATCCCACTCTATCCCAGATTTGCTCATCTTCTGAATCGACTTCTCAGGGTTTCTAGATGAGAATTAGAAGCAGATTAATCACTGCTCAGTAAGGTCTAGAAATGAATATAAAATAGATGTATAGTAACAATGTTTATTTCCTATTAGCCGCTCTTTACCATTAATGCTTCACTTACACCGAATCTCCATCTTCACCAGATGTTGAAAAATGTTACTAATAGAAAGCTTAATGAACGCTAGATGGTTTATTTTGCCCTGTGTTAAATTAGATTGGGAGTAAATTGACAGTGAATACCTTTTCATATAGAAGTGGATCAAAAAATCTTTACATAAATATGATAGCTAAAACTTATGGCCATTTAAAGAGTTTAATCAGTTATTGTATAGTACCAATTAGCTATGGCTTTTTATTATTAAGCACTATTGTACTGACCCTAAGGGGAGTTCACCTTAAAGACATTAGGGTCAAAGAGTAGAAGCACTGGGACACAGTTAAATGGATTTTACACCCTTGTATCTTCTTGACATTACTGTTTTGCTTCAGCAAACTGGCTAATATCAGATATAACCTATTGGGTTCCATTCTAAATCACTTCAATTTTCTTTATCCCTTGGCTACGGTCCTATGATCTTGATCTAAAGCTATCATAGGTTGTGATCTACTATTTTACTTGCTCATTTGTATTAGAGTGAACTTTATTAGCTTTTGGGCACACATCTATCCGTTTTAAAGATGAAGTATGATGTCACCAGCTCTTACGCAGCGGTGAAGTACGCTGAATCATTTTGTTTGCCCTCACATTGTTAAAAGAATATTATTGCCTTTCCTGAAAACATTTTTATTTTAAAATGAACCATCATTCATACCAGTTTTTGCTTACCACCAGCAGCTCTCCAAAACAATATTTCAGAGAGAAAGCACAACAGGGTTAGATGGTCTGTAAGTAATTTCAGACTTGATAGCACATGAACCTTATGGGTACAAGTGAATTACTAAAGTTTGACTTCACTGTTCTGATCTTTCATAATTTGCTTTCCTTTGCCGAGTGGTTTTTAAATGTCTTTAATTTTCTTTTTTTAAATGATTGTAATTGTGAGAATAAGACGCAGAGTCTCATGTCGATTCACTTCCTCCATCAGCCCCCCAGACTGATTCTTTGTTTATGTTCAGATGTTTCTTTCATTTTAAAGAGACAAGGGGGGGGGGGAGTTAATATCTTTTATTGGATCATCTTCTGTTGGTGAGAGAGACAAGCACTGACCGAAATTGGTCCAATAAAGATATTACCTCACCCACCACGCCTCTGTAATATCCTCGGACCGACACTGCTACAGCAACACTCTTATTTTCAGTCAGTTATATCACCAGTAGAAATGATGGGCTCAGTTCTGACTCTATGCTGTTCTAGTGGTAAAAAAAGGAAATTAAAGCTGTCTTTCACAGGTAGCTGAGGTTTCTTCCAACGTGGGAGAATCCTTGGCTGGCGTACAGCCAGCGTAGGTCTGGTCTAGGTGTGTGACTAATCTTTTTAAAGCCGTATCTGCCTTCAGATCCGTGATGCCCACAAAACAATAGCTGAGCAGGTGGCAACATCATACAGTAGTTTATTGTATTATGCAAAGTCTGTTCCTTTTACTAAACTCTCCCTAACTCATCTTCCGCTTCCAAGATAGCCACCCCCCAAATATACTCGTCTGTTTCACCCACTTCCTACATCGCGTCATAAATCTATATAGTAAAGTCTCTGGTGCAGGGATAGTCTTTTTAGGAGTCTTGATTCACCAAGTACAATAAAGCCCCAATCCTCGATTGGGACCTCTATGTGCCACTGTAATATATGTAAAAAAAGGTGAGTCGGGAATAGTAGGAAACTTTTCACGCTCAAGGAGTCAACCTCTGCATTCTAGTTCTCCCACTATAAGGCACTGATGACATATGATCCATTAATTTACATTACCATGTCATCGTTGTTTCTGCTCGTGATCGAAATGTCTGAGCTATTGCAACATAATTCTCTTTGCTTTTTCAGGCTTAGAAACAATCAAGCTACTTCTCAGTAATCTTTTCATATACTGTTAGTGTCCTATTTCAGCAATGGGAGTTAAATGTGAATATCAAAAGTACTCTTAACTCCTTAGCATAACTCAGAAGACAGGATTGTTCCTTCAATGGTTTAATAATAAGAAGACACATCATTGCACTTATTGTACTAGTGAGCACTGGGACTTTTTCAGAGGAGCAAGGAGAGGCAAATCAGGACTTAACAGCTCCAACATTAATTTATAGGAGTAAGGCCAGCAGCATTTTATATTTGCTTGCAAAGTCCTATCTTTTCATATTAAGTTTACATATTTTGGCTCCAATCCTCATGGGCAGGTGGCTACCTCCACATGCAAGAAATTATAGGATTAAAGTTTTGTGTGTTTATATTCAGAATATACATATTTGTTTTATTTGTAGGACCAGCACAATGGCATGGGAAAGATACTGGCTTGATTTCGAATTCTCAAAAGCCAGCAAAGGACTTTTTAAGAGGGACAATTTTTAAACAAGATCCACAGTAACTAAATGAATTATTAAGAATCAAACACTTAGGGTACCTATTGGAGGTTTATAGTGTTGAAAATTCACTTGTAAATATATCTACTGAACATGAATTCTGATGGAATTCACTCTCGACACACAAGCACTATAGCGCTGATGAAGCTGACCCATTGACTACACTTAAAAACATATTGGCTACATTTCTAAAATTTCAGAAACTTTTTTTAAAGTGTTATGGTTTGGAACAAATGGTTTTCTCTCTCACCCCTCCTTATAGTCCTGCTTGCTCCTTTTTACATTGCATATGAATGTAAGATTTATTATGAAGGGGCAGCTGTTCCCTTCCCTTTGTTGCATTTGAGTCTAAAAAATTTGTAAAATTAAGGAAGCTAATTAGACTGTTTATACATTAGGTAATCACATCCTGCTTAAGTGAGAACTACTTGTTTAAACAGAATCTGATAAGTATACATACAGTAATAGAGATCTTAAATGGTTATTACACACAAAAAACTGCATTAAAAGCACATTACTACAGTTGCAAAGTCAAGCACTCAAAAGCTAGGAATGCCAGAATTCAGGCTCTGTAGGGGAGCGTGCCCTGGTGGCCTTATATTGATATCCACACAGTTATCAGCAGGGTTGAAACCTTTAGATGCACTGCATAGACCTCTTCCACATGAGCGAGCAGAGCAACTGAGAGCAGTAGTAGGTTGGCATCCTCTACGTGGACCAGCACTAGAGAATGGGACACTTTGCCAGATTTTGCTGACAACAGAGGAACGGTCAGCTTCAGGAAGCTAGGGATCCATTCCAGGCTCTGGAGAGGCATGTGCTCTAGCAGACACAGCCCCTTCGCCTCCCACCCATCCCTGATCCAGTCCCATCTCTTCCGCACATCTGACTCCATGGCCCAGTCCCATTCTCCTCCCCTAGCCAGTCCCAGTCTCCATTGCTCAGGCTTCTCACCCCTAGCCCAGTTTCCTTGCTCCGCTATTCCCAGTTCCCTCCCTCTACACTCATCCACAGCTTCTCATTCAATCTCAGTCTCCCCATCCACACAGCCATACACTGGCTTTCCTGTACCCTGTACCTCCATTGCACCCCCCCGTCTCCCCACTTCAGTCTCCTTGCCAGCCAGACCCCCCCCCCCCCCCAAGTCCCAGTCTTCTCAACACCTTCAATCTCCTTGTTCCAATCTATTGCTCCCCCGCCCCCCAACTCTGGTTCTGGCCCCTCTGCATTAAATTCAGGCAGCAGCTCCTCCTCCATGCTGTCTGGACCCAGAAGAGGAGGTCACTGAGCGGGGAGTCTCTCCCTGCTCTCATTTCCAGTGTCTGAACACAGACACAGCACTGCCGGGAGCAGCGGGGAACTGCAGTGGCAGGGAAAATCTCGCTCAATGCCCTAGCCCCAACGGGAGCATGTTCTGTGCTGACAGACTCTCCGGAGAATTAAGCTGCAAAACGCTAGCAAGACTGCACTGAGGATGTGCACACTGCAGTTCTTCAACGGCTGATAGTAACTTGGCTGAATGTGGACAGATTTTCACTGGGACAGCAAAATGCATGAGAGAGTACAGGGGTGCTAGAGCTTCTCAAAGCACAGGTTACTGGGGGGGGGCGGTGTTAAACATCACAATGCACAAAACTATTTATTTGTCCCTGGCCTCATTTTCAGAAAAAAACCCTGAATTATTTTATCTGTAATTTGCCAAAAATATTCAGCCTGAGGCAGACACTTTACCCGGACTATTTCAGCTGAAAGGATTAAAGTTTGGCCAAGTTATAAGCAACTGAAAACAGGGTCTTATAATCAGGAGTGTTGGGAATATTTAACAATAGGCCGCACTATCAGTCCCACCTATAACAACAACAGAATAATATGAAGTAGGTTCAGATCATGGAAAACATCTGCATTTATATCAACATTTTTGCTTGAATATTAGGCTTGCTTACTGGAGTTCGCAGCCCAGCCAACTTTACCTATTAAACCATACTGTTTGCTACTGAGCAGCATGCTTAATTTAATCTCTGGTAGCCCAGGACCTGAGATCATTTCATTTGCCCTCCAATTATTGTAATCGCTGAAGTTACTCCCCTGCCCTCCTTTCTGGACTATCTTTTTCAAGTGCTCTTATATTCTAATGCAGACGGGCCCTGAGGGCATTTGTTGCATCTGATTAGATATCAGCACTCATCGTCCATTGTACCAGTATGGAAAAATGGTAGGATGATGTTTTGCTATTGGAATTGCAGTTGGGACATATCATACAATAAACTAACTTTTGGTTCCTTAATCCTTCCCCTCTCCTCCCTCCCCCTTCTTCCATTTTTGATTACACACAATTGCTGAAAATGTTATGGTGACAATTGAAATGTAACTTTTAAAGAGCAGCTAGTGTTCAAGTAGACATTGTTAACCTTTCAAGAGCCAACGTTTACATTCCATAAAGGAAGATACATCTTATGCAATGTCTCTGGAAGATGTCATATTAAATTGTCCCTTACCTTAAAATAACTTAAATATATGTATTCAAAGCCAAATACTATACTTATTACAGTACATTTCATCCTTGTTCTTAAAAGTCATTCATGTTTATTATGTCTGGCATTTTCAGAACCACACCAAATCCATACTTTAGACAAGAACACGTATTTAAGTACTTTAGCGCCAGATCTGGGTGTGTCTCACGTCATCATTTCCCTGCCATTGCAGGGGCCTCGACCACTGGTGCACCTCAGCCCCTCCTGTTCTCTGCCGGGTTTAGGTGGATGCTCTCGATAATTTCAAAGGTTTTGTTAGCATTGTTGTTCCCAAGATACTAGAGAGACAAGGTAGGTAAGGTACATCTTTTATTGGACCAACTTCTGTTGGTGAAAGACACAAGAGAATGTAAGACTGTCCTTACTGGGTCAGACCAGTGGTCCATCTAGCCCAGCGGTTCTCAACCAGGGGTATGCATACGCCTGGAGGTACACAGAGGTCTTCCAGAGGTACTCAGTTCATCAAGATTAGTGTTTCTCAACCTGGGGGCTGCAACTCTGGGGGGGGGGTCCACAAGTGCAGGGCCGGCATTAGGGGTGGCAAGCAAGGCAGTTGCCCAGGGCCCCACGCCACAGGGGGCCCCACAAAGCTAAGGCACATGCTTAGGGCTTTGGCTTCAGATCAGGCTCACAATTGAAAAACAGGCTCCAATATCACACTGAAATGTAAGTACAGCATTCATATTCCAATCCATTTGTTTTATAATGATATGGTTAAAATTAGAATCAGCACTTTTTCAGTGAGAGTGTGCCGTGACACTTGTGTATTTTTATGTCTGATTTTGTAAGCAAGTAGATTTTAAGTGACATATTTGGGGTACACAGGACAAATCAGACTCTGGAAAGGTAGAGAACCACTGATCTAGCCTAGCCTCTTGTCTTCCGACAGCAGCTGGTGCCAGATGCTTCAGAGGGAATGAACAGAACATGGCAATTTATCGAGTGATCCATTGCGTCATCCAGTCCCAGGTTCTGGCAGTCAGAAGTTATGGGATACCTAGAGCATGGGGTTGGATTCCTGACCATCTTGGCTAATACCCATTGATGGACCTATCCTCTAGGAACTAGTAATTATTTTTTTACCCCAGTTATACTTTTGGTCTTCATCATGGGTGGCACGTATAAGAGGTTAAACCAAAAAGCCTAACCATGCAGGAGGGCAAATGCCACAGATGCCGTTCTGATCACCTCTGTTTGGAGGAGTGCTAGCCCGTCGCCTTTGGAGCAGTGGAAGAGACGCTCCCTAGAAGTGGAGCGGGGGGGAGTGAATAGGCAGAGAGGAACAAGCAATAGGTGGGTGTGCGAGGGGGAAGTGGAAGGGAGCGGGGAGGTACTTGGGGGAAGAGTGAAATATAAATATGACTGCTTCAATGACTTTCCTAATTAGTTTGGCAGATCCTTGACATGTTATCATTATATACATATGCAATGTTTAATATGCATAGTTAGGTGCACACAAAAATTATATAGCTATAAATATACCCCAAAACAATTTGATATTTCATCATAGTCTCAATGTCGGGTAACATTGCATAATGAGAGCAAATAGCCATGTTCCAATTGTTGCAACTGCTAAATCTAAAACATCTACATTGAACCTTTCCATTGTAAACATGTCCCTTTTTCTAAATACCAACGTATTCGCTCTCCATACCTGTGTAAGGGAGAGCTTTTTTTGTTGTGTGTTTGTACAGCACCTAGCACAATGGGGTCCTGATCCATGACTGGGACTCCTAGGCGCAATTGCAATATAAATAATAACAGATGATGGGACTTCCCCACATTTAATGCTGAGTATGAGAGTTTTGTACTGTCAGATTCATTTCATTGTGACTTACATTTAAAATGTATTTGTATTCTGCTTAAATATGCTAAGAATTATCCTGAGGGACCATAGTAAAATGTAGTCATGTTTATTTGTAATTGCTACAAAATGGTTTACAAAATTGTTAGTGTCTTTTATTATGCCCTGCTACTGAAGCACTTGCTTGTTAATTAGAGAAATTTCAGCTGTCATAGTCGGCAATTATAGCTTCTGTATCACTGTCTGTTATGAATAGTCAATGAGAACTGATTAATATGCATGAGTAGCAGTATATAGTGTGTGCGTTGGACCACAGTACAGCAGCTTGACTAAAGCAGTAGAGGGAGTGTTGTGTACTGTGAGTGAAGGAGGGAAAGCACTAAAGAAACAGACGTAGTTGCTTTCCAACACTCAGTGTAATAGCAATGTGAATTGTTTCAGTCCAGCTGACTCACCTAGGTATTTCAAAGGATATCTGCGTGTATCTGTGGCTGTGCTGGTGCATAAGGAAGACTCTCTCTGATACTTAATTAAATATGGGATGCAGTTTGTGCACTCTACAGAAGCAAGAAGAGCAGTACAAATTACTGTATGAAGTTTGTCAGGTAATGGATTTCAATTCTAAGCAAATGTTCTCATCTAGCCTAGTGACAGTTGTTATTGTGGGGGGGAAAGGACTGGAGAGAGTGCTTGCAGTAGTGGAAATTAAAGGCTTTGTCACCTTGTTTGATGCATGTGTGATTTTGACTCCGTTTCTGGGACGTGCCTTCCCAACTCTGCTTGTGGAAGATCAAATATTTAAATTCAGGTTGGTACACAATCGAACTTGCTACAGTCTTTGTGTCACAAACCAGTGTGCCAGCGTCATTTTCGCCAGCATATGTTAAGTACAATATCTCAAGAAGGGTCCTAGCTTGCCTGTGCACTCTTTGAACAAGTTAGGAAAGACATGTGCGATGATTGATGCGCAGAAAGGTTTTGTCTCTTTTTACATAGGTCCAAGCCACTTCTTTTCTGTGGGACACATGTATTTACTTCCAACTTCAGCTTTTAAAGTAGCTGTTCATGTCAGTACTTTAAATCAAGTTTATGTTTAACTTTTGCACTTTCTGCTCCCCGGCGTATGGCAATGTATCCACTAGCCAATGATTATAACTGGCAGAAAACTAGAAGTACTATTCGAAATTTCTTTCATAATTATTTATTCATATCAACTTTCAAATGAGGTTCAGAACATTGATGGTGTACTCACCCCTATTTTAAATTAAGTGCAACTTTACATTTCCCTATTCAGAGTTTGGTCTGTATTGTAGATGTTTCTGAAACATGTTACTCTGACTGCCCAACGAAACGGTTGTTTGGGCTGGAGGTGCGAGTTTGCGCTCTGTGAAATGTTGGAAGGGTATTGTAGTGGATGTGCGTGTGTTTACTTATCTTAGATCTCAATAACAAAGATATGAAAATAGCTTTTAATTTTTTAACATCTGGGAAATGTGACTTTTTGATACTATGCCAACACTGAATCAAATACCTAAGTACTTAGAAATTGTAATGATAGTAATTTTCAGGTAACCAAGCATTTTAAGAACATGCAATAATCACAAACCACCACAGAAACAGTATAGTTGACATAAGATGTCATTTTCTACACTTGCCAGCAGAGGGTGTTGAGTATCAGTACAAAACAGGTACAGAGTAAAAATCATGTGGCCTTTGTTATGGTACTACCTGGATTTGATCACAGGATATATATCGATGTTCTTCACAATGTAGTGAATAAAATGTGTCCTGCATGCTCTGCGAGCAGAGAAGTGACTGAATTTTAAACACAGTTTTAATCTAAATTCTCTCTCCCCCCATAAGAACAGCGCTGCTTTGTTGAAAAAATACTTTGTTAAAACAAACATAAAAACAAGTTTACTGTCATTTTTATTTATACCAACTTACTCTCCCTTATTAAGCTGCTGTTGTGCATGTCACAATGGAAAGAATTTTCAAGCAAGATAAGATTTCTTGAACATCATTCCCCTTTGAGAACTAGTTTCTGATGGTGCCTGCCACCGTAGTCTTGATGTCAGTATTGTTTGTGTGAACCCTTCTGTTGAGATCAGGCAGGGTGTGTCGTGATAGTTAGCCCACAGTGTCACCAAGTTTTCACGCAGTCTGGATTTGATGACTGATTATCAGTGCATTACATAGTCAGAAGTGCAACAAGCAGAACAAACAGACGGCAGCAAATTATGAGTATTTTAAACTGTGTGTGCAGCTTGCAGAACATTGTATGAGGTCAGGAAGACAGTCTTTGAAATGTACTGACAGCATTTACCAGATACAAGTCCCCTTTCTGCAAATACTCAATGCTTAATTTTAGTCACAGGGATCAGTCCTATTGATGTCAGTCAGACTGCTTGCATGTAGGGTGACCAGAGAGCAAGTGTGAAAAATTGGGACAGGGGGTGGAGGATAATAGGCGCCTATCTAAGAAAACCCCCCGAATATCTGGACATCTGGTCACCTTACTTGCATGGCTAATGTTAAGTTTTTGCAGGATAGGCGTCTAAGTACTAAATTAGGGCGTGAGCCTGAAAGGTGTGGCGACCCTGTTTCAGCAAAGCATTTAAACATGTGCCATTACAGCCATTCTTAGCTTTAAGCACGCACTTAAATGCTTTGCTGAACCAGGACCTGAATGCCCTCACCTTCTACAGGTTGCTGAGCATTCTGCAGAATTAGGTCCTTTAATAGACGAGGCTTCTATTTTATTTAAATAAGGAGGTAGTAATAATGTATTTACACACATCATTCTGCATAATTATTTTAGACACCAAAAAATCGTGCTACTATGTTTTTATTTTCAGACAAGACAATCAGGTTTTTTTTATGCACCTTATTTTCTGTCATATCCTGACAAAAGCACATTTCCTCCACGTTCCAGGACCGTGAGGTTAACTTTATTTTTAGGAAATTTATTTAGCAAGATATTGGTTACTAAAACATGCCCTTTAATTGCTGTCAGTTGGCCAGATCTATCAGCTAACAAGCCAGGCAGAATCATTTTAATTTAAAATAATAAAAATTAAACACTTTCTTTTAATAAATAATTTGGCTCTTACCAGAGCTTTTTACTTTGTGATATTCATCTAAGTCTAGTATAATGAAACTATGCTTTTGCTACTTGTGTCAAACCAAAGGAAACATTTTTTTAAAAGCCTGTGTCTGATAAAGTTTGCATACTTCGGTTTTATGCAATATTAAGTATTAGCATAAATAAATCCCCTTAACCTTATTTTTTAAAGTTCAGCACTTTGGCATGCAGGAATTCAGAAAACACTTGTAGGAATTAATAACAGTACATAACTGCACTCTCTCTAGTAGACCCAGAGCTTTAATATGGCTGGGAAATTAATGCTTCAATAAATTACAATTCCAGAAGGTCCAGTACGTCTGGCTCTGTAAGTCCTCATAACAGGGAAAACAAAGAGGATCAAATATACCAGGGCTCAGGCTTTATCCCTTCCTCATCCACGGATAATTCAAAGAGATCCTCTTCATTAAGGGCTTTGGCACATTGCCTACAATTTCTTTTTGGGCCGCTGTGAGCTTAATGATGCAGAACAATGATCTTCCCTCTTGTTGAACACATACCTTATTGTACCTTTAATCACCTAATAAAAAGCAAATTAAGACACCTCGTCATTAAAGTGCATTGTGGATGTTGTGCATATCAGTGCTTTGTATTATGAATTTAAAGTGGATTGTGACAACTTAAAATCGCACTGATCTAGAATAGCAGTTGTCGTTGGACAAAGCTAAGCTTGTAGTAAGCAACCAGCACAGGATTCTTTCTACTTCTCTAGTACCCATAACAGCAAATTGTGCCCAGTCACTATATACATAAATCCTGGCACTTCCAGATAAGTCTACACCTGCAATGATTTGATTAGCATGTGCAGCATCTGAGATTAAAGAATTATCTTCTGTTTGAGTCTTCCCAGCTGAATGATGTTTTTCAATACTGTCGTGGAGGGGCTGGGGGGAAAATAGCTTTGTGCCACGGGTTATAAGCAGAAAGCTCTTTTTCAGACCATTTTTCTCACGCAACAGCTTCAGCTCCCATTGAAGCTAATTGTGGGATAAAACCCTTAGCAAGCACCACTGAAGAAACATGATAGAAATACGTAGGTTGTCTGAGGTGGGATCTCTTTATATTTCTAAATTGACATTAAAAGACTAAGGCCCCAGCTGAGGAAAGCACTTAAGTATGTGCTTAATTTAAGTACATGCTTAAATCCTATTAACTTCGATGGGACTAATGCATTGCTGAAGTGCTTTCCTGAATAGGGACCTAAATGTTTCAGGGATAGGAATACACAACCTATCAGCTCTAAATCACAGATTTAAATCTGACCTAGGTGGACAGCGGCTGAAAACTCTTCCCATTTCATTAGCCATTCCCACCTTGATGCTGTGTGATAAGATGATTGTTCTGCACAGAATGTGTTGATAGAGCTCACTCCAATGCCCGAAAGGGACAGGTGTCCATATCACACAAGCCACCCATCACAGCTGACAATCCCCGCTGAGAGATCCAGGGTTGAATGAGCCTAGAGACCGTACTCTACGTCTCACCAATCTGGGATGTCTCTCTGGAGCAAGGCTGAGAGACATTGGTAGGGTAACAAGCTTGCATTGCCACTGCCTTATTGTATTGGATCTGAGGTCAAAAGATTTCCGCTTCCATGGATGTGGAGTTGGAATCTTTCACAAGCATTGAAGTTCCCATATAAATAAATAATTGACATAATGACCTTTTTTGTGTCTGAACAAATCAAACAGAAAGCTCCGTTCTTGTCCTCACACACCACTGATAGAAGTAGAAACCATATTGCTCAAATTGGATATGTGCTTTAAACTAGAATTATCTGCTAAGTGCCCAGTGCCATAAAAACTCTAAGGTCAGCGTACCTTAGACAATGAGATCATCATAGTGATCAGAAACTAACCATTGTTATATTTTATGGCAACTTCCAACAACAAATTTACAGCAGCTGTGAAGAGTCACTGCCTTCTCCATGCTTAAAATACAAAAATAGTTATGCAAAGTAGTTATAAAGAAATAAAATATTCAGTCAAATGTCTTTTTTCCATTAGAATTCCGCACACTTTCATATGCATATAGTTGCTACAATTAGGCAAGTTTAAGTAATGAGTCATGAAGAAAGACTCTAAACTTCAAGTCAAATTGACTTAAGTACAAGCTTAAGTTTACCTGAATCAAAGTCAAACCCGCACTTATACTTCCCTGAATAGTAATACTTTTCTAAATTGGGGCCAAAATATGGATGGATAAAATAAGTATATAAAACATTAAAAAAAACAATTAAAAAGGCAATTTTGGGGAACATAGAAAACTGCCTCCAATTGTATGCTGAGTGCACCCTAATGGTTAATTAGGCAGACGCAACATGCAATTAGGCTAGATTTCAGTAGTTTCCAAAGTTTAGTTTCAAATTGACGTGCTAACCATATTAAACTGACCTACTTGGAATATGTTCCCTGATCAAAAAAAAATTATCCTGATCAGACACTGTATGTACAAATTTCAACTGGGATTCAGAACCAGAGTGGTGTTGAAGTTAACGGTAGGTAAGAGACAGAATATAAACTTGACCTCAATAACAGTAGTGAACCTATCACACTTACTTCAAAGTAGGCATGTGTTTGCTTAAACAAGATGTTAATTCCAAGGGCTTTGTTCTAGGCAGCTTTCTACTGCTGAATTAGTTCAGCTGTAGTGGGGGGGAAAAAAACTACTCTGCTTGACAGACTGGAGACCCGTAATCTTCAGAAAACTGCCCTTTAATGATTGTGGCGCCTCTCTGTGGCTCAGAAGTCCCCTTTCTTAATTAGACATTTACCAGAAACTGGCAATTGAAATTTTCCTCTTCATTTGACGATGAATAATGCAATGCCTCTGTTAGAATCTCTATGGAAAATACTCTTTATTCCATGCTAGAGGAATATTTTGGTTGTTAAAGACACAAACAAGATGTGATATGAAATAAACAAAATGCCTAATGGTCACTTGTGACACAAATGGATAATGGGACCTACTGTGTAGGTGAAATATCTTATTGTTCCTTGCTTACTCTTAGTACTTTTCCCCTTTTCTTCAAACAGCTAAAAATGCTGACCCAGGCACAGCTTTGTGTGAATAGTTGTTTTTTTTTAAAAATGATCAATGATTGAAATGACGGATTTCGCAATGCTTTACACTTATACATCTGTTTAATGCTACCAAGCAGGTGGCGAGGAGTCACAAAGGATGAGGCACTGGGGACAATCACTCACTGCTTTACTGTCACAAGTCAGACATGGGCAGGCAAAAAGGAAACATATGGAACAATGAAAAAGTGCAGGTTTAATAATTGTGTTTTCTTGTGTTCATTAATAATGAAATGAAAGGTCATGGCTCATTTTCAGTAGCACAAGAGAATGCTACATTGGTAAATACTAGGATCAACTCAGTGGAAGACTAGTTGGATAAATGCAAAGAACGGTGTCCCCATTCAGACTCTGAACTGGTTAGCCAGTCTAGGAAGGGAAGAGGGACTGGCAAATATAAACGTCCTTTAAATGGCTCTACAGCACACTGTAAACACTATTAATTGCAATCCAAGCCTCCATATTGATGCAATATTTGTTCAGCAAAACAACAAGAATTGGTCTTTTTGGTCAACAAAAAACTATTAGGCCAATGTTTTCTCACCAGTCTCGGAGAAATGTTGATTCTCTAATGGAGTATTTGAGGAACAAGGAGCCAAATTCTCTATTTGCTTAAGGAACTTCGACATGGTTCTTAAACTGGTTTAGCTCTGGATTTTCACTGGGATGACACCTTGCCTGTGTTGAGTAGTACCTTACTTCTCACATAGTCTCATTGTTCTCATGGGAAATACTTGAGAGATGAGGTACTTCATAGCATGCGTGGCAATGGAGAAATCGCATCCCAAACAGAATTTGGCCTGTTGACTTTGTTGGACATGGGCCCACTCACACCAGCAGTGAATTAGAGCTGATGTGTTCCACAGTGTTATCTCAGAAGAGCTGAATGCTCATACAGCACACATTCATTGCACTGATTTTGCTGCCAGTGAGAAAGCCTTTCAAAGTTCGATAAACTTACTGTCACACATCCAGTATGTCTTTGCTGTGCCCATAGGATTGTCATAAATTGCAAGCTTTAAAACTAGATGAGGGAAGGAAAGGCGCATTCCCCTTCCCCATGCTGCAAGTTACACTCCACCAAAATGAAGTTACTTTTCCTAATTAACATAGTAGCTGTCACCCCCTTCGTCATGAAATGCTGAAAACTAATAAGTGCAGCATGGAGTGTGAGGAAGGAGCAGGTATTCTATTTGGAATCACAGCCTCAATAGCTTCTAAGACCATTGGTTTGTTGTCTTATTAACCTGAAAGCAGCAGACCGTACAAGAGGTGGAAGTGTCTAGCTTATAGACACTCCTGTTGAAGGGGTAGGTCCACTTGCTAGGGGAATCTGTGTGTCGTTATGGATCCGTAGAGGCTCCTGTATTCCCAGGGATCTCGCCAAAAGCATTTTTCCATCTTCGTCTGGTGACAACTTGCCCTCTCAGATGTAGATTTCTCAATAGTTGTCCATAGCTGCTGCGGCCCTTCCTTGCCTCACCAAATACCTGCCAGTGGCCAGGCAGCAGAAACACAATAGGGAGGGAGGGCAGAGGAATGAGAAGGTGAAGAAGAGTGCAACAGATGGGAGAGTGAGGGGGGGGAGTCAGGAGATGGAGAAAGGAAGAGGTGAGGGAACAGGACACCTGAGGGGGGGAACATGGTGCATTAGAGGAAGCATGGTCACATGCTCAAAGCACTAGACTGTCTCCCGTGTTCATTCAGTTCTGAGAGACTCCCTGGGTAACCTTGAGCAAGTTGCTTCATCTGTCTGTGCCTTGACTGCTCATCTCTAAAATACTCCCTTTGTCTGTTAGACTGTAAGCTGTTCAGGGCAGGGACTCTCTACCACTCTGTAGACACTCTGTACTGCACCTAGCACATGGCATACCTGTCTCAGTTGGGGCTTCTAGGTGCTACTGACATAGAAATTATTATTGTAATAAGGACTAGTCTACACACAAACTTGCACTGGGGTAACTAAAGGTTAAACAAATTTAGCTAGACCAGTACAACTGTATGTGTAGATGCTCTTATGTTGATTTAGCTTGCCCCTGGATTGGTCTAGCTGTTCTAGCTAAAGCCATGCAGCCTCATGCCTTTAGTTTCACTGGTAAAGCTTCTGATGTTATTTACTATGATTGCAATAAAGTTGTGCCAGCAGGACAGAAAGAAGAGATGTCTGAGTCAGTCTCTCTCCTGAGCCACCTCCCTTTATACTGATCCTTTGTTACAGGACTCTGTTTTAAAGCTACTCCTGTTATAAGGCTCCTGTCTTCTAACTATACCTAGTGCAGTCATTTAGAAAATCCCCTTCATAAAAAGCACCTTGTTGTGGTGCACACAATTCTTGCCCTTTGGAGAGTGCAGTTGAGATGGTGCAGTGCATTACAACATAACATCGCTGTAAATGCACGATGAGAAAGATAACTTTACAGGGCCTATCATCTGTAGCACACATGGGCAGCTCTTCTGGTGAGCTAAAGAAATTGAGTTAATTGCCATTGCTAAATTCTGTTCATGAGCAATTCATGCTTATTTATGGCTGCCATTTTTATCTCCGACATAAATATAATTGATTGGCTTCCTGTAGTCATGCTCATTAATGAATCTTTCTACCATTTTAAAGAGGAGAGCCTGTAAACTTATATCTGTGTTTTATATGGACCAGTCACTTATTAAACTACAAAGCAGGTACTCAAGAGATCATCTTTTTAAGGTTGGTAGAATGTGCAGCTATTTTCTTCTCCCAAGTATGATGATTTCACATGATAAACATGCCACACAAAAACAAAGGGCTGAGCGTCAATAGTTTGAAAAGCACTCAGCATTGTCTTAACTCTGTTTCCATTGACGTCAATGGTAAAACTTCCGTTTGAGCAATATGACAGCAATATGACGCTCAGTATGACATGGAGTCTGAGAATACCAACACACATGTATAATTTCCAATATGCTATGACAGTATTTGTGCTGTATTGTTACTAATTAACACATCTAAATGTTAACGAAGTTAAACTTTATTTCAAGGCTCCTTCTCCCAAGATTTTCCTTTTGGAAGTTAAATATTTTCGAGAACAAATGGATTTTGTCATCTTAAGTAAAGAATTTTCCTTTAGTCTTAACTTTTTTTGGTTATGAATGGCTCACAGGGAAGATGGGAAATGCACACACATGGAAACAGTCTATTACTAAACAATATGATTCTGCTTTTTTGAAAAGAGAAAGTCTGTTCATACTAGCAAAATAAAAGGAGGATTAGATTGAGCTGTAAGAAGAATTAACCTATATTTTGAACCTTCTTTCTCCAATGCCTGAGGAAAAGAAGGTTAATAAAATAGGCTTTTTGCTGTTCCACTTTCTATAAAATCTTTAAAGTTGTGCTGCTTTTTTCTTAAAATGCAGACTTCTTAAGAACTTGCTAAAGAAGTGTATCAGACCATAAAGAGTGTTTTAAATGAGGCACAGACATCTGTAGTCTAACAAAACTAGCATTTTTGTAGTGTGTTTCCCAAGGATTTGCATGGTTTTCTGCAAAGAAAAGCTTCTGACTCATTCTTAAGCAAAAATATTTTCCTCTGTGATATTTGTGAATTATGGAACAACCAACAAGCCATATAATGTAGACAAATGTTTACTATTCATGACATTAAGCCAATGTAAAACCAACCTAATCTGACATACAGCTGGGAAAATAATTTTCTTTCAATACATAACACATTTTACTGTAGCTGAGACAATATAGTATTTTCCACTTGTCTCAAAGTTTTTCCTAGTCTTTAGCCAAAAACTAACTTTAACTAAACAAACTGCTTTATGTTTTCTTATAGGTAAAAACTAAGTATAAAAGAAGTATTAAAAATACTAGTCAAGAAACTTTTGTGTTTAGAAACATTGGTCATTCACTAACACTAATGGCCACATCTATGCATCGTGCAGATTCCTCCTATCAAAATGGGTGACACACTTTAATGTACCTTCAAGTCCCTGATAAAAGTGACCCACATTACCTAAGTTATCCCTCTCTCCCTGGCCAGAGAAGCTAAACACACCATCAGTTTCTACACGGTTATATTTATCCAATAACTTAAATTCTTATACAATGGCTATTAGTAAATTAATTGGTTATAATATTGTATATTATACTAAAAATTCTCCCCTCTCAAAAGTTGTTTTATTACAAGCTAGAGCCAAGTTCTACCATCTTGATACTGAGTGCACCTCCCATTGACAACTTCTGTAAGAATTATAGCACAAATCCTCAGCTGGTGAGGATGTGTATGTGTATCTCAATGATGAGAAAGACAAGGTAGGTGAGGTAATATCTTTTATTGGACCAACTTCTGTTGATGGAAGAGACAAGGTTTTGAGTTGCACAGAGCTCTTCTTCAGATCTGGCGAAGGTAAACAGAGTGTCACAGCTAAATACAAGATGGGACAGATAAATATTAAGCATAAAGGGTTAACACGTGTTGCATGAGACCACTTAAAATGAAGTGGGCAGTTAACACCCCTACAATCATGGGACAAAAAAGGGTGGTTAGCGGATTATAGATTGTTATAAGCCATAAACCCCAGGGTCTTTATTAAGTCCATGATTTTTAGTATCTAGCAGAGTTATGAATTTAAGTTCCCAGGCTCATCTTTTGAAGGTGTTGTTCAGGTTTCCTTTGAGGTTGAGGACCAAGAGGTCAGATATGGAGCTTTGTGAAAAGGTGATATATGGCATTTTTGTCTTTTATCGTTTTTCTGTGTGAATTCATTCAAGAGTGTAGTGATTGTCTCGTTTCATCCACATAGTTGTTTTGGCCCATCTGATGCACTAGATGAGGTACATGATGTATTGTGTAGGGCATGTGTAGGGCCCCAGGGATCACAAAAGGTGTTTCTGGGGCGTATTGATCATCACAGTAGTGGAGATATGATGGCAGGTTTTGCATCTGTTATTCGGGCAGGATCTGATGCTGCTTTGGGTTGGTATCTCCTGGTCTGTAAGGCGCATGCTTGTGATGATGAGCTTAGCAAGGCTGGAGGGTTGTTTGAAGGCAAGAAGAGGGAGTTCAGGAAAGATTTTTGTCAGGATATGGTCTCCATCAAATTATTGGTTGTAGTTGTTTGATGATCGCCAATGTGTGTTCCAGTGTGGAGAGGTAGGTGACAACAGGGAGTATGCAGTTGGCGGAGGAATCTGTATTGAAGCAGATTTTCTTGGGCTGTTTGGGTGGCTTGTTCCTTAATGCAATATACTTTGCTGCTGGAGTGGCCTTGTTTGGCAAGGCAATTTTAAGTGTGTTAAGGTGTGTATCCTGGACTTTCTGCTTTGAACATATTCTGTGGTATCTGAGTGCCTCGCTGTAGTGTCTTGGGTGTGTCCAGAGTGGTTACTGGATTTGTGGAGGTAAACTTGGTCATCCATGGGTTGCTTGTATAGGGATCTATTGTTGGAGCTGATCGTAGCATCCAGGCAAGTTGATGCTGGTGTGGGAGTATTCTAGAGAGAGTTTGATGGATGGGTGGTGGTTGCTGAAGTTGTGTTGGAAATGTATGAGGGAATTTAGGTCATCTGTCCAGAAGATAAAAATATCATTGATGTAACTCAGGTATATCATTGGTTTCATGGTACAGTTTTTCCAGAAATCCTTCCTCAGGTGGCCCAAGAAGAGGTTGGCATATTGGGAGCCATCCTAGTACCCACAGCTCTTCCCATGGTTTGGGCAAAGTGTTTGTTGTTAAATGTAAAGCTGTTATGAGTGAGGATGGGATGAAATGGCTGACTTCAGCCATGTGTTTGGGGAGGTTATCTGAGCGTTGCCCATTGTCCTGTAGATATTTGAGGCAAGCAGTGATGATGTCATGGTGAGGGATGTTGGTGTACATGGAGGTGACATCCCTGGCGGCAAAGATGATGTTTTGAGAGAGATTGTTAATGTTGTGGAGTTTCCGGAGGAAGTCAGTTGTGTGCTGAAGGAAACTAGCCCTTTGTGTGGTGAGTGATTTGAGGATGGTGATGTACCTTACAGCCCTTACAGCTCAAGGTTTGACTCATCTGAAACGCCACAAGATCGTGATGGAAGCTCTGTCCTAGATCTTGCAAATTCTTTACAAATTATTAAAGCTACCAGCATCATCCTCAATTTCCTCTGCTTTTATCAGACTCCTTTTCTCTTTGTTTGGTCTCTCACCCATCCATTCTCACCCTTCTTCTGTCCATTCGTCACTGAAGCAAGCCAAATGTTCAATAAGGACAAATGCAAAGTACTCCACTTAGGAAGGAACAATCAGTTGCACATGTACAAAATGGGAAATGACTGCCTAGGAAGGAGTATTGCGGAAAGGGATCTGGGGGTCATAGTGGACCACAAGCTAAATATGAGTCAACAGCGTAATGCAGTTGCAAAATAAGCAAACATGATTCTGGGATGTATTAGCAGGAGTGTTGTAAGTAGGAAATGAGTAGTAATTCTTCCGCTCTATTCCATGCTGATTAGACCTCAACTCGAGTATTGTGTCCAGTTCTGGGTACCACATTTTAGAAAAAATGGACAAATTGGAGAAAGTCCAGAGAAGAGCAACAAAAATGATTAAAGGTCTAGAAAACATGACCTATGAGGCAAGACTGAAAGAACTGGGTTTGTTTAGTCTGGAGAAGAGAAGACTGAGAGGGGACATAACAGCTTTCAAGCACATAAACAGCCTGGGTTAGTTATTGACTGCCTACAAAGAATTGTACCTTGAGTACTTACAAATTTCATTTTGCCTTTACAATGTAGCCTGACAACTTTCCCTATACCATTATAACTCCAGCCCTGCAGTGTATACTGTAACATTGTACAATATTTGCATATTCTGTAAACAAAAATACAAATGCTTCCTTGTTACTTAGTCATCCTACTACATTTCTAGTTTACTGTGTGTTCTAGATTCAAGCGTCACATAATGATATTTCTGTCTCGTGTTGTTATTCATATTGTCTAGCTCCATCATGGATTTCTTGAGGCCTACTTGTCTTACTAATTTAATTGTAGCTTCCTCCATACATCTAATATATTTCCAGTATGTAAAGTAGAAACAAATTCCAGAAGTTAAGCAATTGCATGTTTTAGTCAAGCTAATTATTCCATCTTTTTGCCATGAAAAGGTCCTTTTGTCTCTGTTGCATGGCAAGTCAGGCTCTTAAGCAATTATGCGTATTTGTAGATGTTGGCAGTCTAATAAAGCATTTGTACGCATGGATTTTCTTCCGTGTTAGTTCAGATGTAACCACTTATAAATGAGAATTTTGCTGCAAACAGTTTACAAGCACTAGAAATAAAATGTATGTTTATACAGCAGAAGGTAAAGGTGTTATATTTGTCTTATTTAAACTGTAACCTAACAAATCTATTTACCACTTTTACAATAGTTGGAAATAGTGACTTTGGTCTGTTGTGGCTCATATTTTCCATGCAGATTAAATCAATACAATGCTGTATTGTTATCTGCTGTAGTTTAGGAAGGAATTAAGCTTAGCTGTAAGCATTAATTTTGTATGGAAACCAAGAAAGCAAGCTATTGATAGCAGTACAAATACAGTCCTTTTGAACATTACATGATCTTTCTTTGTTGCTAGGAATCATAGGAGTAAAATACCAACACCTGCTACCCTGCTACAGAAGAAAGCTTGAGCAAATGGTTGAGCTAGCCATCTGCAGACCGGAGTATGGCGATTTTCATTATATGACAAAAAAGCAGTTTTTTTATAACAATTTTCAGCGTATCTGAAAATATCCCATATGTGCTGACCTTGAACTGGGTATCAATGTACCATACAGTTCAGATTTGGAACGCTACCTGTACCAGTCTCACCAGCTAACAGTATCATATTTCTGTAGGGTTGCCCTGCAGTTCTTTTTAAGCAGATCAGTTAAGGACTCTGATAGGTGCAAGCTTTCATTAGTCTTAGACTGAAAGCTCTTGGGGGCAGGGACTCTTGTTTTATTCTGTGTTTGTACGGTACTTAGTGCAATGGGGAGTTGGTCCACCACTGAAGCTCCTTGAGGTTGTGGCATTACAAATAAAAATAGAACCCTTGCACATCGTGTATTGCAGTAAATCCGTAATGGGGGAGGAGGGAAGGTGTCTTGAATTTGTTGAAGGCAGTTTTGAAAATTCAAGATTAATTCTAGGTGTCTGTATTGCAACATTGCCTTTGTCATTCCCCTACACTGGAAACGACATCATGTTAGAATGCAACCTTAACTAATAAAACGTTAAACACAACAGTCTATCTCTACTGAGTGCTCACGGTCGTGGTCTAGCACAATGCAATTTTCCTGTGTAGATAAGTGTCTAGAATGAAGGTTGGGTCAGCACTTATTACAATCCCTTGTTTCAGGTTTAAGCTTAGGTTTTAGGCCAAAACTCGGCAAACAAAATTTTCAACCTAGGAGCAAAATGTTCCCCCCCAGTTAAAAAAGCCAATAGAACTGACATAATATCAATGTAAGAAGATGCTACTGCACTCTAAATCTTACCTGGAACTGAATTAATCAGACTGGGCAAGAGATGAGTATCTACAATAGTCTGATTTAATTGCTTGTCATATTTGGATAGACACAAAACAGCCACAATATTGAGGATTAAAAATCAGCAACTGCAGCATGCAAAATTCATCAGCTATAAGGCTACAAGAGACCAATGTGACCAAATTGTCTGATCTCCTGTATAATACAGGCCAGAAGACATCCCTGAATAATTCCTGTTCCTTCAGTAAGTGTTGTCAAGAAAGATTTATACACATTTAAATAGGCCACAATCTTTGGCTGCAGCTGTGGAAAAGGGGCCAACAGTCTGGATCACCACGGTGCAGCCATGCCTCTTGCCCCTCCCAACTCTGCCCAAGCCAAATGCTACAGTGGGGTTTCTAGCTGGCCACACTGGCTTTAGAGGTGCATTGCATCAGTGGAGTAATGCAAAGACGACTTAGTGTAGACCAAAGATCTGGCCCCGAACGTTCAAATCTTGCATTTGGGTTCTCAAATCAGCATGCAGGCTCTGGAATGATAAGTTTAGTCATCTAAGAGCCAGCCTGAGTGTTCAAACGTCTGAGTGTTTGGATGTTCTCTTTAGGTACCAACATTTGCAAGTTGGGCCCCCACCATCTACTTTTTCCAAATTAATTTTTAGAAAATAGTCCATATGGTCCCTTCAGTTTTTAAGAACTCTCTGTTGAAATCAATGAAGAGTTCTGCTTAAAATCAATAACATAATATGGCCCCTTGTTACTTTCGTATAGTGAAACAACATTTTTAATTTATGTTTCCATTGATTTTAGCTTTATTCCACACTAAAAGCAGTAGGAAGTGTCAACTACTACACCAGAATTATTTGCAAAATATTTACCGTCACCGGTGTAATCACAGTTCACAAGAAAAACATTTTTAAGGACTTCTATTACACATTGGTTTGTAATTCTCTAGTAAAATACAAATTGAGTTTACATCCTAATAGACAAGAGGAAAACAAGATGTCTTAAATGTATCTATTATGCATAGATTCTGGAAGGAGTGTCTCCACAGAGACTAGCTCCTATAAATCACTTAATCCATATTGTCCCATTATTCCACAGACAGGATTCCAATTCATATCAGCCAGAGCTGCACACACCCACACCATCGGCCGTTTTCCTATTAACAGCTCTTCAGATGAGCTATTGAGCTGGATATCCTACTGCCATAGCCACTATCTTGGCCAACTCTGAGAATCCAGCTACTGTAGTGACATTCAGTCACTAACAGAATGATTCTGTGCACTCTGAGCTAAAGAACCAGCCTCTATAACAGGAAGTTGTAACAAACTCACATCCTTTGTGGATCAGACACAGATGGGAACACATAACACACACTGACCAGTGATTTACATTACCCCATTGATCCTATCCACACTGCCTAACAAGTATTATTGGCTTCCTGGGAAGAACAGCTATTCTGCTCATTTCAGTACTTCATTCCCAAATAACCGTGTTCTGCGTGCTCTCATTTTAAGGATATGGAATCAGATTCTTATCTCAGGGACACTAATGTAAATCTGAAATAACTTCCTGACAGTCACTAATGTAAATCCAGAGCAACTGAGAGTAGAGTCTGGTCTGTGATCCCAAACAGCATGTTCATCAAGAAAGGTATTTTCAAGTTCTGAAATGTATTTACTCCTACTTAGGAAGAGAAGAATATTTTTTTAAAATACAGATGTTCACAGTATGTGTGATTGGGACAATAAATATACTACTGAATAACCACAATAATTAGAGTCTCATATCTTTAAAGAGGTTGCACAGTGAAAAGAAGACATCTAACAAGGCTCTCTCCTTGACTGATGAACCAGTTACACATCCATTGATTACTTAGGAAAACAAACAGATGGGTAGGTTTGAATGGTTACTTGCCACAGAATTACCCTACCTAGTATAAATTAACTGTGTGTTGCCATAAATCTCATCTTTCCTGGAGCTACTCATTTCCAAAGACCAAAATGTCAAGCCTGTTTTTGCAGTGAACTAATTGGATTTTTTTAAATGTCATAAAAATAATATATTTAATTACATCTTTATTTTGTTGTAGTCATTAGTACCTTATCAAACTACTAACATCGGAAATATATACATCAGAGACATAGTCCGCTTCTAAAGTCATTCACTAACCAAAATATTGTGCATTGAGCCCTTCTGCTCTGTAACACTTGGCTGTGATTTTCAAATCCAAATGTGTTAAAATACTCAAGCCTCTTAACTTAAATGGGAACTGTGTGTCTGAATCTCTTAGTAAGCTTTGTAAATGTCAACCTTTGGGTTGGGTTTTGTTGTTGTTCTTGTTTGGGGGGGTTGTTTTGTGTTTTGTCTAATTTTGGCCTGTGAACCAGCTGTGTAAAGAAACTTGGCAGCTAGAGGTTATTAGATTCCAGAATCTGGGATGAATCCTTCTAACAACAAAAATCTTTACATCAGCAAATCTTCCCTGCTTTAACTAGCTTTTCTTACAAATACAACTGCATCGGGCTGGACATCTTGTTGCATTGTGCAACCCTTCTTCATCTTATTTTTACCCACAGTCACCTTATAGACCATTTAGCAAGATGCTTCAGCTGGAAGTTGTCCTGCTGTGACTAGACTAAAATAGATTTTTTCAAAGATCTCTGATCCATTCCTACTACCTATTCCCCACCTGATGTCAAACTTTGTGATGTCTTACTTATCTCCCGAGTAACTATTTGTGAGAGTACAACTATTTGTGAGAGAAGAAACTGACCTTATGTTTTGTTGAAATAAGTTATGTGACAAACTAAAAATGCAAACCCCTAGTTAACATATTTAACATAAAAGAATTAGCTGTATTGCTGGGGAGAAAACTGATCACAGGAGGATTGGTCCAGCTAGCACTAGTTGGACAGTTTTACTAGCTTGTATAATATTAAGTTGTGGAAAGTGGATCATGTGAAAGTTTGCCTGCCTAATAGTGATTTCAGCACAGAGCTGTAAAATGAAATACTTGATATAACTTGGGGTTGGTTTTAATTTTGGTTGCTTATTCACCAAAAAAAAGAATCAATTTTAGGCCTTACACAGTAAACATCTGCAGCATTTAATTTATAGTAAAAAATAAAACTAGGAACCTAATCAGCATTCCCTCTTTAAACAAAAAACATTACATTGGACTTAATTTTACAGCTGTACAAATTATTTTAAATTAATCTGCTCAATTGGGCGAGTTAATGATATTTAATTTGACCAGGCCAAATTTTACATGCCTTTCATTACTTTGAGTAGTTGCAGTCAGTGTGACTATTAGTGTAATGTAAATGGAATGCTAGCACATCACAGAAATGCTCCCATTCTCAGCTGACTGATCAAAAAAACTAGAGTCATCAACTTTCCAACTTTCTCAGGGATGAGCCTAAAATGACAGTGTAATAAATATTTGCACAAGGTAACTCAAAAGGAACGAGTATATGCACGGACATTAATCTGCTCTTTATTGCTTTTTGCCATAGGCAATGTTGACAATAAACTGTGGATTTGGGCCATAGTTATGTGGAGTGTCTATAAGTAGCTCATTTGCTTCAATGTGACTATTGGTGGGGTGAAGGAATAGCTATTTAAGACATAACTCTCACTGTCTCTCTCACACACACACCCCTTGACTGGAAGGGCTGTGAAGTCGGTTGGTCATGGTCATTACTGATGGAACGTTTGGCTTCCACACGCTCCCACGAGAGATAAGCCTCTGTAGCAATTCAGAGGGTCCACAGGAAAGGTAATTTGGGTCTGAGCAGCGCTGTTCAATTACAGCGTGATGCTCCTAACTTGTGTGACCCCCGACATTCCAGACTGACTGTTTCGGAGGCTGTGTGTGTAAAAATGCAACTAGTCAATTAGCAATGAAGTTCTTTCTCTCAGGTGTGTGTCCAGCAATCGAGGGGATGTGAAAAATGAAATGTATTGGGATGGAAGGTTTTTAGAACAGGCTACATGGTCAGAAGTTCTGTTTTCAAAGCGGGGTCTCATTGGGATAGGGAGTCAGAGAAGTCATCTTATCTCTCTGTCCATCACTACGGTGGGATCCAAGGATATGTGGGCTGCATTGGGCTGCATTAGTAGGAGCATTGCCAGCAGATCGAGAGAAGTGATTATTCCCCTCTATTCGGCACTGGTGAGGCCACATCTGGAGTAATGTGTCCAGTTTTGGGCCCCCCACTACAGACAAATTGGAGAGAGTCCAGCGGAGGGCAACAAAAATGATTTGGGGGCTGGAGCACATGACTTATGAGGAAAGGCTGAGGGAACTAGACTTGTTTAGTCTGCAGAAGAGAAGAATGAGGGGGGATTTCATAGCAACCTTTATCTACCTGAAAGAGGGTTCCAGGGAGAATGGAGCTAGGCGGTTCTCAGTGGTAGTAGATGACAGAACTAGGAGCAATGGTCTCAAGTTGCAGTGGGGGAGGTCTAGGTTGTATATTAGGAAAAGCTTTTTCACTAGGAGGGTGATGAAGCACTGGAATGGGTTACCTAGGGAGGTGGTGGAACCTCCATCCTGGGAGGTTTTTAAGGTGTAGCTTGGCTGGGATGATTTAGTTGGGGTTGGTCCTGCTTTGAGCAGGGGGTTGGACTAGATGACCTCCTGAGGTCCCTTCCAACCCTCATCTTCGATGATTCTATGTGTGCACTGTAATCAGAGGTGACTGCAGCGCGTGTAGACATACCCAAACTAGCTTTGGTCTAGTTAGCCTGACTAGCAATAAGTGGTGAAGCTGTGGCAGCATGGGTTAGCCATTCAAGTACATACCCACGGGCCTGGACATACTTGCACTGCTTATGCTGCCACAGCTCCACTGATACGGTTATTCAAGCTAGCTAGATCCAGGTAGGTCTATGAGTGCTCTGAGTGCAGTGTAGACATGCCCTTTGTCTTTATTACAATGTTAGGGCACCATTACATTTCATCTGAAAAGTTATTTACAAGACACTGATGCAAAATTGCTTATTCGGAGGTCTTGTCCCCATAGTTTTGTCATACAGTAATATGGTTAAATGATTTTGAAAGAAACTAGAGGAGAATCAATATCTTGCTGTGCTTAAACAAATGCTGAGGGATTTCTAATCTGTACGAAGTAAACATGGCACCAGTGTTTGTCTCGCTCAAATGGTTAACCTAGTGAAATCTTACAGCTGAAATAGAAAGCAGAATATGGGACCTGTTACTGCTTGGCGAATGAAAATAACTGTAAAAATACATCATTTCGAACAGAGTTTTTAATACAAACTGTATCCCAAAATGATAGCGAGATACAAGACGACATCACAGGGAAGAAGACCTTTGATACCAACAATGTCAATATTGGGGCAGGAGAGAGAGGAGAGGAGGGTTGGAGAAAATCTATGGAGGACACTTGTGAACAGAGTCCTTAAACTAGGGAGGGAACCAGTGGAGTTGTCTGAGAATGGGAATGAATAGCATTCTATGCCACACCCTCTGACAAACTGAGATCGGGGTGCTCAGTTTCTTCATTTGAAAACTGTAATGGACTTGCGCTGGTTTTGTATTAGAGGCAGACACTCGTAAAAGGTAAATGTCACCAACATTTAAAAAATACTCGTGTTTTGTGAGAGGAAAGGGAAAGTCACACATAGGGATAGTTATTTATGCAGTGCTGTTCAAAGCACTTCACACCCACCCACACCAACCAAACAAAAACAAGGGCCCTACCCCATCTATAGTATGCCAACCCCAGGTGTCCAAAAATTATGACTCAAGTCCCCAAATATCATGAGATTGGCTTAAAATAATAACTTGTATAATGTATATAACTTTGTAGTTCCTTTTTTTGTTTGTTTGTTTCCTGGTTTCTGGGCCTTTAGGTTACACTCACTTCACATTGCCAAGTTTTTCTATACAGCCAGGAGGGGTAGAAATGTACATTGTGTTTTTAAATGGATGCCGAGATCCTCATATAAGGTCTTGCTTCCAGCAGCTGGGGCTTTAAGAAACCCACCAAATGTGATGAGACCCACAATTAAGTCACAAGAGGTGGCAACACTGACAGATAACAGTGAATAGACACATCAGCCACCACCACCCCTCTAGCATTTCAACGTTAAAGTGAATATAGCGCTCCTGAAAGGTGCCAGGTGGGCAGCAGAGAGAAGTGAAGGCCACTCCACTAGAGAAATAAAAGTAATAAAGCCTGGCCAGTGGCTTTGCAAGCTTCCCCATACCGTCTGCCCCTTGTCCTCCAAGCTCTGCCTACCAGTAGAAGCCCGAGTATGATGCGCTGTTGGTACCCATCTACTACAGATAAATAGCTGGGAACATTTCACATAGATCATTGAATAGCCATCCAATGAGTGCCCCTTTTGGCCCCTGGCAGATTGATCCAAACTGAAGTTGGGGAGCTACCTAGTTCCATGCTCCCTCTCACCATAGTAACCGAACCCCTCATGCACACTGGTAAATCTATCCTCACGCTCCTGCGAGTTAGAGAAGGGGTCCACCTTTACAGACAGGGAACCGAGGCGAGACTCTAAGTGAGTCTGAGACACTAGGGCCAGATTTTTTTTTTTTTTTTAAAGAAGAGTTCATCAGCCAATATGCTGCATGCTTTTGAAAACCTGGCCCTTAAGTGACATGCCCAAAGGCACACAAGTAGTCTGTAGCACAACTAAGACTTGAACCCACATCTACTGAATTTCAGTCCAGTGTCTTTACCACAAGACCATCCTTCCTCCTTTGAGGTGAAAGGCTCCATAATCCACATTATCTGTCCCCTAAATCATCTAGCTCCTATTTCATCCTTATTAATTATCATTTACATAGCAGCATGAAGATCCCAGGCAGTTAAGTAAGCCATATTGTTTGGACAAGTCCCTGACTCTGAGAGCATATCACTTACGTATTTCAGAGTTTTGCACAGCACCTGTCCCCATAGTATCTAAGATATTGGACAAATATTTTTTTAAAAAGATGAGGTGTCAAGATGGAGAGCAGACTTCTTACTTCTGACTTTTCATGGGTATTCTAAATGAATTAGCAAACAAAGGATGGAAGTTATCATCTAATTGTTTCCTTTTCACTCTTTCCACAGGTAAATGGAAAAGATTTATCTAAAGCAACACATGACCAGGCAGTGGAAGCTTTCAAAACAGCCAAAGAGCCCATCGTAGTGCAGGTCCTGAGGAGAACCCCACGCACTAAGATCTTCAGTCCTTCTCATGAGTCTCATCTGGTAGATATGGGCACCCAGACGGATATAACCTTTGAACACATCATGGCTCTAACCAAGATGGGATCCCCTACTCCACCAGTCTCAGTACTAGATCCATACCTCCTACCTGAGGAGTAAGTAGCAATTTTTTTGAAAAGCGCTAGAAAACCACTGTTTTTCTTCACTTACCAAATTAAGGGCAAGATTTGAACCCTTCCCACACACTGATGAGCAGTTACTCACATGAGTAGTCCCAGTGAGTTCACCATCAGGACCTACAACTGCTTTTTGTTTGTAGTTGTTTTAAAGGACAAGGCTAACGCTACTTGTCATTCCCCTCACTACCACGTTGGGTTGCTTATGTTTTAACTTTATTTTTTATGGCTACCATAAATTGCATACTGCTAAGAGCAGCTGCATTCTGTTCCGGTGTATTAATTACTTTATTATAACCCTGCAGCAATGTTACTCACATAAATTATTTTCTAGGACTGAAATTACTTACCAGTGCTGTCAAGGATGTTTTAGAATCAAAATGTAATTATTGTTAATGATAGTTTGATGCTTTTGTACTTACAAATAAAAAACTATAATTATCTTCATACACACATACACCACGCCTCACACATACTGTGGGAAGGGAAAACGGTTCTGCACAGAATCCATGCTAAGTGTCTACATCCTCACACCACGTTTGCCTCTGTGAAGCTCAGCAGAAGATACAAAAGCTTCTAAAGATGTCAACTGTTGCATTAGGGACCAAATTCTAGTTAGCTCTTAGCATGTGGCTGTAACTTCCCTGAAAAGAGTGCACATATATTGTGCAAAGCAGTGTTAATATGCACCCAGATGTTAATACTCTGCCTGTGCAGTGTAGGGAGAGAGATGAGCAGAAGACGTAGGGCTTGTTTTACACTTAAAGCGCTGCAGCAACACAGCTTGAACCAGTGCAGTTTAATAGCACTTAATGAAGATACGACCTACGCCAGGAACTTTTCTGTGAGCTTCGGTACTCCACCTCCCCAGGGGGCAGTAGTGATGTTGAAGCCCTCCCATCAACACAGTGCTGGCTACACCAAGGGTTAGGTTGGCATAACTTGGTTTTTTCCACACCCCTGAGCGACGTAGTTATACCGATGTAGGTTCCTAGCGTAGAGCAAGCCTGAGCATGGCCAGGCTGACTGTGAGCATAAACATAAGAAATACTCAGACTCCTTCCAGAGGGCTCCTGTAGAGGAGAAAGCTAGAGCAGGAGTGGACATCAATGCTCTACTATTCCCTTTGAGTTTTGGGGTATGTGGGCATGCACAAAGTGAGCCAGAAACAGGTTGTGTGCCTTTAAGTGCACGGTGTTCCAAATGTTTCACTGTTTGTGTGATAGAGGGATTTTTTTTTTCTATTAACTATTTGAAAAATGGGTTCACTTAGGAAGTCACTGAATTGCCTCCGTGTTTCCAGCCCTCATTGTAGTGCTGCGTTGAGGGCTAGTTTTCAAGCTCTCTGACAGTCAACTGCCAGTGAGGCTTTTAGAGCATTGTGGAGGGGATGCTCTTATTCTTCTTAGCTAAATTACATTGCATTCCACAGAAATATATCCATGGGGTTGATGTCAAATGCCATTACAATCTCTGAGGAGACATCTGCCTGAATTCCCAGCTGTTAGATCAAGCATGGTGATGCAGCTATGCTCTGAAAGTGGCAAAGAAGAGGAATTCATGAGAGCAGTCGTTTAGGTTACAACAGGCTAAACCGTAAGATTGAGCCTCAGACAGCCACTCATGCATTAGACATTGATTCGAACTCTGGACATCATCAGTGGCCTGGTTTTGAGCTGCACATGGTTTCTACCTGAACAACTGTGCATGCAAAACACATATTCAGGTGTAAAAGGGTATTTGTGCATGCAAAGAGGTATTTAAATACCCCACTATCCAGATGGTACATGCAGATGAAGAGTTTTGCAGATGCAAACTGTCTTTGTGCTTTTTTTTTTCCTGGTACAATCAGTGTAAAAAACACTTATGTCTAACTTCTCTTGCTGCCTGTTTCAAAGTCCACTGAAATTAGTGTGACCCTTAAAGAACAACTTAGACATTTCAGCAAAATAGCAGATGCTGTTATTTTAATAGTCTCTAACATGCATCTAGTTAACAAGGAATCAAATGGAGTTTGCGGCAATCTTAGAAGTAAATAAAGTTGCTGCGTATTCAGTGGCGATCACCAAAGCATTATACTGCTGAAAATCCCAAAAGTGCAAGTAGAGCAGCTGTCTGATGAGAGCTGGAATTTAAAAACAACATGCCAATAATGATTGGCAATTTAAAGGGAGTGGAGTGTGTTTAAATTGCTAATCATTAAACACAGCCCATTGTGTTTCAATTGCCAATCACTAATAGTCTATTGTTTTAATCCAAATAGCTAGGGACCAAATAATGGTTATAATAATACTTAGCAATTTGATAGCACTTTACATCTTCAAAGAAAAGTACAAATATTAACTAAGGTGGCAAAGGTGGTTTCAATGGGCTCCAATGCAACTCAGTTCATAAATAAAAGCAAACGTAGCATTCTCATCATACTCCCTGCTGAACATTTGTCCATATCACAAAACAGCAGTACCACACAGCTGAAAACAATTGGAAGTGTCTGCTTAGCAGAAACCAGGAGAGGAAACAGTAGGGGTGTTGCAAGCAAGAGCCAAACTGCATTTGCAAAACTGAGTGCCTCCGGTATTCTTGGCTGTATCTAGTTGATCCCTCCCTTTGTGATCACTCCCTTTCACACTCCAGCTAATCTTGTGCAACATTGTCAAAGTTCCGATCTCCATAATCTCATATATATTACATCTTTTTCTCAAAGCGCACGCTTCTAATCCCTTCTCAGCTGGACTCACTGTGTGACCCCTTTGGCAAGTTACTTAACCTCTTTGTGCCTCAGTATCCCCATCTATAACCTGCACCCCTCAGAGGTATTGCATGTCTTAATCTGTTAATATATCCAAAGCACTTGGATATTCTTTGATGAAAGATGCTACTCAGATGTGAAGTATTATGTGCACTATAAGATCTTTTCTGAAACATTTAGCACTTTGCAGCCCCAGGTTTTTAATTCAGAAATTCTAAAGAACCATCTATGTGTGCGACATCCTGCTAATGTATCGGCAGAGTGATGGTTTCATTTATCATACCGTTTCTTCCTCGCTTTGCCAGTCCACCATGCAGCTCCCTTGTCACCGCACCACCTCCTTTTTGTTTAATGGGATTGGCTTTGTATTTGGGGAGTGAGAGGAAAAAATATCACAAATTTTAAATGCAATCATACCATGCTTTAGGGGTCTTTTACTTCTGTCTTTATATTCATCATGTTTAAGGATGCAGCACAGTTTTTATATTTGTATAGTTTTCGCTTAGTCTGTGTATTATTATAAACAGTGCCCTCTACGCCATTGGTTACAAACTAATTGTCGGTCTGGTTTTAAGGCTATCATGTTAGTGATGACCTGCCATAAGACTGGAATGGATTAATATGCTAATTAGAACAAGGAGTGATGTCCTAAAACATACTTTATTCTTCCAGTCATTCGTCGGTGCATGAATACTATGACCCAAGTGACTACATGGGAGGCATTCATCAAGAAATGGACAGAGACGAGTTAGAATTAGAGGTATTTAATCACTATTAACAAAAATTTAAAATACAAATTGTTTAATGTATTTTCATGCATCCAGGTCTTCTCATTTAGCATTTAACTAGAATTATACATGTACAATGTCCAAAGACATTGCTAACAATTATGCATAACAATATTGCTCTCCAGTTACTCTGCAGGCTGCAAAAATTAAAGCTTATACAACTACGTATGTCATGTGATTATGAGCCAGATCCTCAGCTGGCATGAACTGGCATTGTTCCATTGGAACTATACATATGTACAATACTGGAGGATCTGGTCGTATATAATTTCATATTTATTACATAATGTGAAAAACAATACGATTTGATAGGTGGAGCAACATGTACCACCAATACATAATAGATGATTTTTACACTTCCGTGTTTCAGTGATACTAGTTTTTTTTCTAAATATCCACGGGATTGGAAACAAAGATTGCCAATCTTATCATTTAAAGCTATTTTAAAAGTGTAGGAGAAGATCCAAGAAAACATTTGCAATTATTAAGCTGTTTCTATCCTTCTCATAACTGAAAAGTTACAGCAGTATATCTTTAGAATCATAGCCATTAAAAGCAGAACAGACATACAAGTGCATCTAAATCCATCTTCCTGCTAATGCATGTCCTGTTTTGTCCAGTTGATTTTAAAATGTCTTAAAGCAATGGAACTCCCAGCGCTTGCATTGAGAAACTCTTGCATATCCCAACAGAAAGCTTATTTTTCAATTTCATTACATTAGTACTAACCGTCCTTGCCTTTCAGAGGGCAACCTATACACCCGGGGCATGATTCGGCAAGGCACCTAAGTATGTGTCTAACATTATGCTCATGAGTAGCCCCACTGAAGTTTTTATTTTTTTCTTCTTCATTTATACTGGTAATGTGTGTCTTAATATTTCTGTAGCCACTGGCTAATGCATCTGTCCTTGTCAGTGAAGTCTGACCCGGTTAACATATGCTTGGTTGTCCATATGCTGATGTAACACAAAGAGTTGGTTAGTCTCAATTTCTGTGCACCACTGATTTCTTACATCCCAGTCCTGCTAACACTTCACTTTCCAAAGAGATCAGTGCTGGCCACTCTGTCACTACCTAAATCAGTGCGAGTTTTACTACTGAACTCAATGGAAGCAGAGTTACGCCAGCCGTGAGAACTTTTGAGACTCTCATCCCATGAGCATCAAGTTGTTCACCGACATTAGTGTTTGCCGGATCAATCCACACAAAAAATTTACAAGGTAACTAAACTCTACAGGTCTGGTTGTAATTAGTCTCTGTATACAAATTCAAATAGAAATCAGAAGAGACTCAAGATACCAGTGAAATAAATATCATCAGCAGAGGTCGATTTTGTTGTTGTTACAAAGTTTCTTTGTACAGTATCTTTTTTACAATATGGATTTCCATTTTAAGGGACAGTGTTGAGCACATTAGTGTTTTCTGCAACTGTCTTTTCAAAAGTGTCTCAAGAAATCTAATATTTTCAATACATTATATTGGTTCCATTAGAAAATCAACTAGTTGAGCTGAAAATTGTTTAAACATGTGCACTTCAGTAGCCAGTTGTTAATGTGGCTTAAACCACAACATTAATAATTTTGACATTGATATAGTACTTGGTGGCAAAAGGTGATCAGCTTAGTAACACAAGCAGCTGAACATTAGAAACGTCTCTCTCTGTGGCCTAAGAGTATTTCTTTAAAACCACTAAAGATTCTTGTTCAAATCCTGGAGACTAAGATCAATGGAAGAGTCAAAGTGCCGTAACAAAGACTTGACTAGCTGGTTGCTTTTTTGTTTGCCTATTGATAGATGAACTCTAACAGACCACAATGGCACTTGTTTCATTGATGGTAGTGGGAATGTCTAAAGCAAGAAAATCATCAAGTCACCCTTCTGGGCTTTTGTGTCCATAAAATGTGCTCTGAATTTCAATCAGAGCTCCTTGTCTAAACTTTTATGACCTATAACTGTCTAGTTATTGACTTGTAACAAGCAAGAAAGGTCAAACCAGTAAAATACACAGGTTGGCAACAAACTTCCTGTAATGTCTATAGGATGTAGTTTATGCTAGAATCATTTAAAAGTCACCAAAATTATGTACCCATTTTTGTCTCCTAAGGTTTCTCTCAAAAATTGATTCATGGTCCAAAATTAACTATTATGTGTTCAATTCAGTAAAAGTACATAAACAAAACGACTTCTTTAACTGGTCTTAAACAAGGTTCTCACGGACAAAAATATGGAATGATTGTTTCATTTTAAGTTAGTATGGACATTCAACTTTTCAAAGAGACCCACACAGAATTAATTTCAGGTTCAAAGAGAAGCAATATATCACTCTAGGATTTCCCTGAGATGTCATGGATTAAATGTTTATTCAGACCAAGTCAGCCCAGCTGCCAGACAGGTACTATAGAAGGTTCCCTCCATATGTTAATTCCTTTAGACTACAAAGAAGAAAATTCTCAGCTGAGGGTATGTGCACTTGTTCTCTCAACGTTTACTATGTTCTTGCCCTTTCCAACTTTCCTGTGTGTCCAAGCAGGATGTGTGTCTTATTCTCAAGTATAGGGATTGAGAGGAATTCTTTCAAGTTGGATTTCTACTTGAGACAAAGCGTATCATTTGGGGGAAAGAACAAAAGTGTTGTTGTTTTTTTACTTAAAACTACAGCTCTCTGCTTTCTCTCCAAGATCTTCTTCACCGTAAGCAATTGCATCAGGACAAGGCCTGTTAAGTAGCTTTACATCCTCTCAGACAGTAAAATCTGATGCAGTTCTTGTAGCCCACAATATAAAATCCCAACTCTTTGGAGGAGCCTAAGTTGCATCTCCGAGGCAACTGGATGACAGTCCCAAACTAGCCCCATGGAAATCAGAGGTGGCCCATAAAAGATTTTAAGGATTCTAGCACCTCTGTGCTGCTGATCAGTGAACGCTACACTGCCAGGACTCTGGTAAGAGAGGGTAGCAAAACATTAATTCAAAAGAAGACATTATGCATCAATTTTCCCCCTCCCAATTAGTTCCCCCTTTAGAACCGATGGTGATTGTTCCCTGCAAAACCACCTGTGACTTTGTGTGCATTTCCTGTAACAATATGGCCATATCCACTATTGCCTGCTGAACTGTGAGTCTGCTATCTAGGTCCAGCCCTTACATACAAAGCTATTTTGATCACTTTTCCTTTCGAGAGAAAATTCCTTCCCTTTCCCCCACCCCCACCTCCCCAGGAAAGACCAGGTTCAGGTTCTAAAAGCTTTTAAAAGAAAAACCTAACAGACAAAAAAGTAATGGCAGATATAGATTTCAGGATGCCATGTCCCACAGAGGAGGATGAGACAGCCCTTTGACTCTTCCAAGTTCTTCTACTTTTCCCCGTCAAGTCCATTATGCACAATTTTATGCCTTTGGGACCCTTGTGAACTATCTTAGAGCGCTAACCATCTCCGAGCTTCCATAGTTTTGAAAGTTACCCGTCTACTGACCATCTGTTTAGGTAGGAGAGTGAACAATCTGCAGTTTGTTTTGCACAGAGAGTTCTGCTTTTTATCTGGACCAGAAGACATCTTTCTCTGGTCCTGCCATGCTGAACAATTAATCTAACTTTCAGTGCAACGATCTAACTATAGTGCAACTGAGAGAGACCCCCAGGAGGCCCTCGATACCCACACTGAAAGAAGCAGCAGAATACTAAATGTATTTTCCCTTAGAAACACAACACATGAAGCATCTTTTCCTTTGCCACTCCTAGGGCAAGGAAACAGGGAAGGAAAATTAGCTTCTTTGTTGAGGTACAAATGGGAAATCCTCTTCAGCAGGAAATGGGGGCACCATCCTAAGCACCTTGTTGAGTTGGAAAGGCAAATATAGGGACCAGTCCCTATACCGTTAGCTCAAGAGACAGCCAACAAAAGTTCTTTCCTCCTGCTGAATACAAGAACTACAGTGTGGTGGTCAGTAAGCCCCTTCCCATATGTAGGGATGCTGACATCACAAGGCTTTGATGTTTCCTGATCTCCATTTTCTGCCCACGATGGGGACTGGCAGAAAAGAGAAAGTTATCTGGTTTGGTGTCTCAAGTCTCAGCTTGAAAAAGCTCCATTTTTAAAAAATGTATGGACTTCCAGCTTCGGCTAGACATCCAAATTGAATCTCTGAACCTTTCAGTCATCACTAGCCATTTGTTTCATATATTTAATGCTCATTTTTGCCTTTTTAAACAAAGGTCGGGGGTTCTTATAAATGTGCAAACTGGCCATAATTTCAGATCATCTGTAAAACAATTCAATAATCTATTGAGAATGAATGTCCTTTTGGGTATAGAGGTTAATTTACTGTTACCAATTATTCTGAATCTATTATTACGAGTAGCTGCAGACACAGTAATATCATAGTGCACATTCATTCTTCTTGCCTTCCTATAAATGCCATATAGGTTTCAGCAACCCACTTTTTGAGCTCCCCTTGTCTCTGCCCACTTGGCTTAGGGCCGAGATTCTTTTAAGCAGTTTCCATATTGAGTAGACGAGTATTCAAACGTTTCCATCAAACATATGTACAAATTCCACTTTTACCTAATCTACACAAGCAAAGGATTCAGGTAATAGAACCTTTAGAGGCATAAGCAAAAGCTGTGTTAATACACAGTCTGTAATTCTGATTTGTATCATACGAATGCTGCTCCTGACATTACAGCATCTAGAAGAAACCGCCATTGTCCAATTTCTAATATCTGTGGATCTGTTCCAGGTGCTGTATGCATACATTGACTCCTCTTCCCCAACATAGGTGACTGATGTGTTTCATAACGTAACTCTGATTTTATAAAAGGGTCATCACCACAGCGTCTGAGCACCTATCCAGCAGAAAATATTCCTCCATCCCAGTTTTATTATAGATCACCAAATTAAGAAAAAAAAGTGTGCACATAGCAGGGACTTAGGGAGCAATCCAGCCATCACACTACACATGGAACTTTTGTCATCTGCAACAGGACAACAACTTGCCTTTGTCTGTCATGCAGTACAGGAACTCCAAAGTGATAGGGAAGAGATGTAGAATGTCACAGGAGTCATAAGTTTTAAATGTACACTTAAAAAAAAAAAAATCTATGTGCCAATATTAATTCCTAGACACACACATTCTCAATACATATGGATAATCTATCATTATGCTTTGTAGATTGTGGGTTTTTTTCATTTACTGGAACCCACGCATTAAACAAAATTGACTCTGAATACTGAAAATAGCCTTTGCGTTGAAGAATTTGGATTTGTGCATTTGTATCTTGTGCACATAGAAAACAGCTGTTCCTATTTTTAAGTACACAAAATTATCATATTTAGAGTAACATGAAATCCCAGTTATTGTACTTCTCCCCAGGGCTAGAGGGATTGCCCAAGGGTAAGTCTACCAATTAATTATCTGTAAAAAAAATAAATAAATCAGGTATTAAACACCTACTCTGAGTCTTTTTTTTTTTTTTTTTTTAAAAAGGCCACCTGTCTAAAGATTGGTTTCCTTGTGTATATATTAAAATTCTCGGGTGACTTATCACCTTCCAAATATGTCACATCAGATTGTATCGCTCATGCTTATGTATTAAAATATACACTATTGAAACAAATTAGTATCATTATTAAATATAAGCTATAAGCAAAAATGAGCAAATACCTCATCCATCTGCCAACAAAAAAATGGTAAAGTATTTTTCATCAAATAGGATCCATCTAACAAGGCTGAAGAGTTACACACTTTGGTGTATTCTTTCATTGCAGATATAACAGACCATGTGATCCTGTACAGCAGCTAAATGTTATTCTCTCATTCTTTTCTTCACAGCCTCATTTTCAGCTGTGTAGAGAGCGTAAAGCCCTCTTAAAGACATGAAGCCAGTTTGTTAAGATACACAGGAAAAGGCAGAAGAATTATGCTAAACTTAATTTAGGGGCATAATGCCAGATTCTCCCCCATAAAATCCAAAATAAACCACTGACATCAAGAGTGTTACCCTGGATTTACACCAGCATATTTGAGATCAGAATCAGACCCACTTTATCTAATCTTTCCTATTGAACAGCTTCAGTCTCCTCTCTAGAAATGGCAAAGCTTTAGAAATATGGGAAAATTCTGCAATTAGAGAGAGGTGTTCAACCTTTTTGTTACAAAAGAGGAGGGGGAAGATGTAGTTCACCATGGGTACTATTGATTGAAACCATTTAAATATCATCTGAAATGTCACTGACATTTACTGCTATGTTTTAAAAAAAACAAATTACACATGTTGACAAGTAAATAACAAGAGATTGCTGATCTTGGCAGCTGTCATCTAGCCATGCCAATAAATTATTCATATCAGCTTGTTTCATTGTCTTTCCCCTTATGACTGGCACCACAGGTTGAAATTGAGAGATGTTCAGAAATAATTAATTATGTTACCAAGACTTTTACATTAGAATTGACAGCAAGAAGCAAAAGTTGCTCAGATAGGGTTTCTTCATCTCTTGTTGTGAGAAGGTTTAGAGATTCATACATGGGCTCATGCCTTCATTCTGATCCCTTGTCCTTTTGCCCAGGTTTTAAACTCTCTCTAATCCCATTTGCAACAGCAAAATAACATCCTTATTTTGCATCCAGCCTCGAGTAGGCTGCAAAGAACATATGGCCCCTTTCAAGGCTGCACTCCACTAATCAGCTGTCAGGGCATCCTAAAAACAGTTTGCTACCCATACCATTACTTATCTTCCTGAGGGGCGGGGGGTGGGGCTAGAAGAGACATTATTCCTCATCTCGCTTATGGAAGCCTCCTCAGGAGTGAGGCAGCAGAATCACAGAGTGACCAGGACTAGGACATGACTTCAGACAAGGTCCTACGTCTGAGAACCGTGAGTGCTTAAAATTCTCTGTGATTCTCAGCACACCACTCTTGAGCCTGTGAGGCAGCTATGCTGACTGTGCCACCTGGGATTCCTCTGCACTATGGAAACCCTCAGCTGGACAGATCAACTGGCTTCACCAACCTTTGTTCTGAGAAGACCAGGGCAAAAGCCCCATGAACATGGGGAGAGAATCTAACAGAGAATGCTTTTTCCACAGCAAAAGTCTAGAAACAATATTTTTTAAATGAAAACTTACATTCCTCCAAGACTAACTGGGCCACCGGGGTGCGCTGGAGTGGCACAGTGGGGCCTGCCTGCTTAATCCACACTCGGACAAAGGTAAAATATATTTCTACAATGAATATCATGCCCACTACTGAAAATACATTGATCTTGCAGTCACCGGTTTCTTTCTTTTCTTTTAGAAACTTATTAAGTCACTTCTTTGAAAGTTACAAAACTATGAAGATTAATGTAACACAGCACACTGTTCTCGTCCAAATAAGTCAGAAAATATTAGGTCAAATGTTGCACTATTCATAGGAAAATATATGCAATCTATTGAAATAATACTTTCTAAAGTATTTTAGCATTGGACGTCTTGCCACCAGATGAAATATAGGTAATTTTTCTTCTTTAAGATCAATAAAAGGTCTGTTTTCAAAATGACTTTATATTGATTGAAGGGTCAAAAATGCCCTAGGTATTGATTGTCTGCACCTAATCCACTTTTCACTCAGTAAGTTAACATGGTCTTCACAGTAAAATGAAAAGAGATCCAGTATATCATTGAAGCAAAATATTTTCATTGCATTTGAAAAATTGCTTTCATCACTCCCTGGTGTCTCATCGAGAACGTCCTTTTCTTTGCCTAGGAAGTGGACTTGCATAGAGTGAACAGCCAGGACAAGCTCGGCCTTACCGTCTGTTATCGAACTGATGATGAAGATGACATTGGTATTTATGTAAGCGAGGTACGATTGAGCTGACATATGGTCCAACACTGCCGGTTAAAAGACAAATTGTATCTAATCAAATTGTATTGTATCAAATTGGTTGGGAGTGGAATAATTGGAAGAGAATGGCTTATTTTCCTTTCCACTAAGTAACGGATAAAATACCATGTCTACTGAAGTCAATGGCAAAATTCTCATTAACTTCAGTGGGGACCAAGATTTCACCCAATATTTCAGTTTAGTACTCATCCAAAGACAAGATTGTACCTTAAAATAGAAAATTTCCCACCAGTGTTTCTCATCTATGTTTCTTCTTCTGTCCTCTGTTCTCTGATAATGACATATACTTATATTGCTACAATTTGAGGCCTATACATTGGTTCTACATTTGTTAAGGCCCATGCATTTGTTCCACCACCCACAGAACTTCCCTTAATCTTGTTCAGCTTTAAAACCAGGTTTCGCCCTTAGCAGAAAGACAATCTGGTGCCAATTCCCTTTCACCCAACTCACCGTTGTGTTGATGAGGCTCCCACGTAATCTGATCCCCCCACATGCACGCAACTGCCTCTGCCCAGTCATGCAGTCAGAGGGCTACAGGCATTTATGGCCTCCATATGAGCTGCACCAACCCAACCCTTTATTACATGCCATACGCCTGTTAGTAACCTGGAGTGCTGTACTTGTATGGACAAATTATATAATTCTATTATAAAAAGTCTCACCTCAGGTTCCTGTGAGTGGCTTGTCATTCTGTCCAATGGAACAATACCGTTCAGAGAAGCACCAACCTTTGCAAAATCCCACACAAATTGGAACAAGCTGAAGCCTGATTCTGGTGTCACTACTGTTGTAAATCCCACAGAAATCTGTTCTGAGCTTCACAGTGGAAGCTTAGGTTCTAATTTTTGTTGTTGTTGAAAAACTACTTTGTCAAAATGGAAATTTCCACAAAAACTGTCTGATTTAGATGAAATTTTTTATGTTTTCATTGAAAACCAGAAATCTTTCAAAGAAAAAGTGACAAGCAAAATAAAACCTTTTTCATTTTCTTAGAAATTTTTCTCAGTAACAAAATACATTTCCCAGCCTGCTCTAGATGTGCCCCAAAGTTTGAGAACCCCTCTATAATCCTAATATAATATGGAGACAATGTCAAAGGGCAAAACATGTTCTTTGTACCTTAGCCTTTCTACCACTTTCAGAGGTATCCCAGAACTATTGCATAAGAACATAACAAAGAACATAAGAATGGCCACAATGGGTCAAACCAATGGTCCATCTAGCCCAGTATCCACTCTTCTGATGGTGGCCAATGTCAGGTGCTTTAGAGGAAATGAACAGAACAAGTAGTTATCAAGTGATCCATCCCCTGTCATCCACTCCCAGTTTCTGGCAATCTGAGACTAGGGACACCTAGAGTGTGGGATTGGATCCTTGACCATGTTAGCCATTGATGGACCCTCCTCCATGAACTTATCTAGTTCCTTTTTGAATCCCATTATAGTCTTGGCCTTCACAACATTCCCTGACAATCAGTTCCGCAGGTTGACTGTGCATTGTATGAAGAAGTACTTCCTTTTGTTTGTTTTAAACCTGCTGCCTATGAATTTCATTGGGTGACCCCCTGGCTCTTGTGTTATGTGGAGTAAATAACATTTCCTTATCACTTTCTCCACACTATTCATGATTTTATTGACCTCTATCATATCACCTCTTTTCCAAAGTGAAAAGTCCCAGTCTTTTTAATGAAAAACCGGTTTTTCTGAATTATTGTGCCAACAAACATGAAATGCCACATCCTTTCTACCATGAAATAAAAATATTTTTAGCATTCAGGTCATTAGTTCCTTAAAAAATGTCCCACGATACCACAATCATTACATTGATACCTAACCTTTATGTTTACTAAAATAGATCCTTACAGTGTATTTGATTTCAGATTAAATTTGCCAAGAATTCTTAATGTACTCTGCATTTGATGCCTATTTTTAATTGCTCTGAAAACCCTGATAAATAGAATAACGTTCCAAGCATCTTTATTAGGTTGCAAGTGAACATTTCATGCCTGTTTGACATTCTGAGCTTCCTTTTATGCAACAAATAGTAATTTGTACATAGACTTATCTAACCTTTTATCGCTCTTGGATCTATTTCAAATTAAATAGTAATTTAGGGAAAAAACAAACAAATTTAACATATCGCTCCATTACAATGCAACAAGTAGAGCCTAATTCTTCCATTACTGCATGTAAAAGAATTGCAGGCATAGATCACAGAACTGCATGTGAAAATTAAAATGTTAATTACGAAAGCCCAAATGAGCAAACTTTTCTAATATGCGATATAAGCCTGTCTTCTCTGGAGGCTCATGTCAGGAGGAAAACATTTTACATTTAACCCAGTAGTTTTAATTTGTGGTTCACCCCTTCTCAGGAAAGCAAGGGAAAACTCTAGTAATTAGTTAAGAAGTAGAAACCAGGGACCCAGCCCTGGATACTGACATTTCAGTTTAACTCATGTTACTTGCATTGCAAATATGTTTAAAATGGGAGGTGAAAGATTGACCTTTTAAACCTCCATAGCATTTATAAGTCTTCTGTATTGCAGATTGATCCCAACAGCATTGCTGCAAAAGATGGGCGCCTACGAGAAGGGGATCGCATTATTCAAGTATGTGTGCAAATGATTCAGAGATTACTTGCATTCTGCGACATGCAGTAGCTATTTGAATTTATACATCGAATTGCTTCATCCTCTTTATTGTGGGATTGCTGCAGTGAATCATTCCATTATAGCCCTAATAATTCTACACTCCCTTGTAATTTCCCTTAAAGATTTTCCTTTCAGCTGCCGTTTCCCAGGTTTAGGGCTTGTCTAGACAGTGCATCAAGATGGGGTGTAACTGATCATCTGGACTGCGGGTCCTGTGCACTGAAAGTTCCCATTAGTGCATGATAGCAGGGTCCACATAACAATTAGCATGAAGCATGTTAGTGCGCGATAGAGTTACACCTCAACCTTGCCGTGCGCTGACTCTCCATCTAGACATGGCCTTAGTCTAAACCCTTAAGGGAGCCAAGTTTTGGTAGCCTTCGTCAAGTTGCATATGTAGCATACTAGCCCAAATTGATTTTGAAAGGCTGAATAAAATTGGATGAGCCATTTTTGAGTGGTGTGGCAATGAAAAGTTAGCCAGGATCCTCCACCTAGCTAACTGCCTCTTTTCTGATAATGGTGACTTGTTTTCACTTTCTTTAGCATAACCTTAGACCTTGTCTACACTACAAAACCCGTCTTTTTTCGGCACAGCCTGCCATAGGCCTATGCTTAATTTTGTCTCCTGTCGAGGAAACCCTCCATTTTTCCCCACAGTTATTCTCCTTTTTGGAGTGGCATAAGAACCATTCCAGCATAGTTCTACTGACACAGTGGCAATATGGACACACAGGTACTTGTACCAATATAAGCAGTCCTACAACAATACAACATCCACTTCAGGAATGACTTATCTTAGTACTTTTGAACTCCATTGCCCATGGTCGTACTCACTATAAGTCCACTTCTCTTTTAATTGCCAGTGTGGTCTTCACCAGAAATTACATCCTTCTTAGCCACATCCATAGCTATGAAACTATTCTGGTTCCCTGTTGTGAGTCTACACACAACTCTCCCCTCCTCTCTGGTTCCAGCTCCAGGACAGTGCTCCTTCCATATAGCTACACACACACACACACACACGCAAAATATGAAAAACATGGGATAGATGCCAGTCTCAGATGTTCTCCATCAAAATATCTGATTCAGCACTTACATACGTGCTATACTGTTACAGATTTGTACCGAGACAATATGCAGCATGTGTCATACTAGAATCTGTCTAGCCATGCAGTTTGATGGAGCCCACCACAGTGGAATTTGAGCATCCAAATGGCAACATAATTTTTTTTCCTCAAATTTGTTTTTTTTTACTATTTATATATTTTAGATTAATGGCATAGAGGTACAGAACCGAGAAGAAGCTGTGGCACTTCTAACCAGTGAAGACAGCAAGAATGTCTCCTTACTTGTAGCGAGACCAGAAATTCAGGTAGAGAGAGACTATTATATACTTACTGTAAATTGAAAACCGAGAATCTGAGTTCTAGAAAAAAAGTAACTGGATTTTGAGGTGATTTCGTTTTTTATTTTAGAAAAGTAATATACATTTAGACTGGAGACACAACATATGAAATAAGCTCACGAGAGTTCACGATGACATTTTGTCACACTTAAAATTAAGGTTCAGTTTTTAAAGGGTTGATAAATGTTATAACCATGAAACAGATAGGAGGAGTACCTGTTACAGATGGCAATAGATGCATCAGTAGAAAGTGTTGTGGATAGTTACAAAATATGGTTACAAACAACATACTGAAGTCTGTAATACCCCATAACAATGGATTAACCAACATTTATTAATCATGTATTAGTCCTGTGTATACTATTTATAAATGGACGCTTTATGTAAAGTGTGACCGACATTTTGGTCAGGTCTAACCTAGATGGCTTTCTCCTCTCAGCTGCAAGACCTAGGTTTGAAACTGAATCCCACCCACATTCAGCAGCATTTACTATAATTATTAGTAATACTATGGTTGTCCTGTGGATGTGTCCTTCTTTGTCATAGGACAAAAAGAAGGGGTTAGTGGGTTACAGATTGTTGTAAGAAGCCATATATCCAGTCTCTGTTCAATCCATGATTTTTAGTGTCCAACAGAGTTATGAATTTAAGCTCTCAGGCTCCTCTTTTGACAGTGTTGGGCAGGTTTCCTTTGAGGATGAGGACTGATATAGGTCAGACAGAGTGATATACAGCAAAGTTGCAGAAAGCAGCTCCCCATATCTCCTGATAAATATATGCTCCCTCTTTGTGGAAAATTATGTCAGTTTTCATCCTTATGACAACACCCTGTGTGAGGTTGTTTTCTAATTTATTCCCTTTCATGTAGCTGGATGAAGGATGGATGGATGATGACAGAAATGATTTTCTGGATGACTTACACATGGACATGCTAGAGGAACAGCACCACCAGGCAATGCAGTTTACTGCCAGCGTGCTTCAGCAGGTAATGCCACTCCATTTTGCAGTGCTATCAAAACGTCAACCACCCTTGATATTCTGATACTGAACTCAACTGAATGAACCAACCAGTACCTTTAATGATAATCAAAACAGAAAGTGGCTATGCAAAACCTAGATGTTCCAGGATTATGTCTGCAAACTGAATAGAAGGCTTCATTTTCCAATCTCCTACTGTTTTGTTTTGTTTTTTAATTAAAACACAAGCACAGTTCAAGTTTTTAATAACTTTCTTCATAGGAATCCACCACACTGGCTGTGGTCATTGAGGTGCACAGGAATTAGATACAGGATAGCTAGTCAGATGGACTGGAGGCTAATTAATAAAACAAATCAGTTCTGGAAAGAAAATTCTGTGTGTTTGAAAACTTGAATCAGTTTTAATTGTAAATCATATTTAACACACTTGATAGAGAAGTGGGTAAAGAGCATCAAAGACAATGATTATCACAGTGGTACCTAGAGGCTGCTGCCAATGTTGGAGCCTCATTGTGCTATTCATCGTACATACACACAGTAAAAGTCTCTGCCCTGATGCGCTTACAGTCTTAATGGACAGGTGAGACAAAAGTGGGATAAAAGGGAGTATTATTTTACCCATGGAGAACTGAGGCAGAGAATAAGTGACTTACCCAAGGTCACACAAAAAGTATGTGGCAAAGTCAAGAATTGAATCCAGATCTCCTGTGTCCCAACCCAGAACTTGAACCACAAAACCACCTTACTTCCTTGACAGACATTTATTATGCACTTGCAATTATGCAAATTCATACATAATTCTGCAGTTCTGGGCCAGAATTTTCTACCACACTCCCATAATCTACAATTGGGGCCAGATTTTTAAGAGAGTTCTACTCCCATTTCAGGCCCAAAAATAAGAGATCAGATTTTTTAAAAAGAGCTCAGCACATTGGATCATAAGCATCACAGTAGGAGCTGCTAAATGCAGAGCAATTTTTAAAATTTGATCCTAATTTCAGCAACTGAGCGGGAACAGAGATCTTTTGGAAATCTAAGCAATTGAAAATCTGCCCCTGAGCAGTGTTGAAAACCCGGTCCATGGTTTGCTTTCTAAACTCAATGACTGGGTAATAAGTGAACATGCAGTGACTGATCAAGAAAAGTTAGAATGACTCCACTTTTATTATTATTTAAGCTCGCAAATAGCTTGTTTTTAATTTTTATGCTTGTGCTTTTTTATTTTAGAAGAAGCACGAAGAAGATGGAGGCACCACAGACACTGCAACTATTTTATCTAACCAGCACGAGAAGGACAGCGGTGTGGGACGTACGGACGAGAGCACGCGAAATGATGAAAGCTCAGAGCCGGAGAATAACGCCGATGATCGCACCACTTCCTCGAACACTTTAAGAAACCAGAAGAAGCTGATGTACAGTCATGACACTCTAGAAAGTGGAGACATGCAGTTCAGCAACGAGTCATTTATCTCAGCTGACTGCACAGACACAGACTTCCTCAGCATCCCAGTGGATGAATGTGAGAGATTCCGCGAGCTACTGGAGCTGAAGTGCCAAGTCAAGTCTGCCAACCCCTACAGTCTGTATTATCACAGCAGTGCCCTGGATATAAGCAAGAGTGACCACGAAAGCGTTGACCGGGAGCTGGAGATGCTGAATGAGGAGCTGCGGAACATTGAGCTAGAATGTCTGAATATCGTAAGGGCTCATAAAATGCACCAGCTGAAGGATCAGTACCGGGAGCCCTGGATGCTCCATAACAGCGGATTCCGTAACTACAACACAAGCATTGATGCGCGCAGGCACGAGCTCTCCGACATTACAGAGCTCCCTGAGAAATCTGACAAGGACAGCTCGAGTGCATATAACACAGGGGAGAGCTGTCGAAGCACACCACTCACGCTGGAGATTTCCCCTGACAATTCCCTGCGCAGAACTGCAGAAGGCCTCAGTTGTCAAAGTAATGAGGGGGCAGTGGCATACAATGTCTCCCAGAAGAATTTGTTACCCAGCTCAGAAAGTCACGAAGCCGGCACTGCTAAGTATCTCTCATCTCCTAAAGATCCGGACCTTGGCAAACAGCTGGAAAGCAAAGAGAGACAAACCAGTGATGGAAGCAAAAGCCCAGCTCCAAAACTGGCTGGCTCCTACATCTCGCCGTACCATCACTCTCCGTATAAACACGCTCATATCCCTGCCCACGCTCAGCACTATCAGAGCTACATGCAGCTGATACAACAGAAATCAGCTGTGGAATACGCACAGAGCCAAATGAGTCTAGTGAGCATGTGCAAAGACTTTAATTCTTCAAGCCAGAGTGAACCCAGGATGGAATGGAAAGTCAAGGTCAGGAGCGATGGAACCCGCTACATCACAAAGAGGCCTGTCAGGGACAGGCTGCTGAGAGAACGGGCCATCAAGATTAAGGAAGAGCGGAGTGGTATGACGACAGATGACGATGCCATTAGCGAGATGAAGATGGGCCGCTATTGGAGCAAGGAGGAACGGAAGCAGCATTTGGTGAAAGCGAAGGAACAGAGGAGAAGGCGTGAGTTTATGATGCAGAGCAGATTAGATTGTTTAAAGGAACAGCAAGGTGCAGAAGAAAAGAAAGAGATGAACATCATTGAACTGAGCCACAAAAAAATGATGAAGAAAAGGAATAAAAAAATATTTGATAATTGGATGACAATCCAAGAACTCTTAACCCATGGCACAAAGTCACCCGATGGCACAAGAGTGTACAATTCCTTCTTGTCAGTGACTACAGTATAATCGCCATTGCTGAATTCTGTACATAAAACGCTACCATTGGGGTAGAAATCCCTGCCTCGTTCAATGTGGCAAGATTTTTTGTATATAAGATATAGTCATCAACTTTATAACTAAACTCTACAACTTCGGGTGCCAACACTCTCTCTTAGAAAGTGGAGACAAAACTCACCCTTCCCCTGTGAAGGCAATAGTAACAAAACTTTTTGGAATACTGATTGTACTTTTTTACTCATTACCTTTGACATCAAGTGTTTAAATATCAGAAGACGTATTAACCATACTTAAGCAGATAATTTGTTTAAACTATATTCATATAAAAAGGTTACACATGCTTTTCTTTGCCTAAAAACACAAAAGCAACTGCAAATATGTATTTTTATGAAACCATATTTTGATATATTACTTTGCTGGTGTGCACTTCTGCACACACTGCTGTTTATCAATATTTAGCTCAAGGTTAATCGCAAAACTATTGAACCCCTGATAGAGTCATTCTCCTGTAATATTTAACATTTATCAAACCAGCAGGCTTTAGAGTTATGATCAGCATTTAAACATTTTTCTTTTTAAGGTATCTAAAGGAAATATATAGGTTTCAACTGAAAGGCCTGAGGCAAAGTACACTAATACTGCAGCTTTAAAGGATTTTAAAGCATGTTTGCAAGTGTTGCAACCTGTTGAAAGAATGTGCATGTACAGCTGAGTTGTTTATACAAAACAGTTTGTGTAATTTGAAATGCCCATTATAGTAACTGTTTGCTTTGTAGATTTGAATGTACTGAATTATAAAAGCAGTTTCATGAAATCATGATTAGTTACAAACATTAACCAGTAAAATAAATTATTGTTTTATATTTCATACGTTTTGAATTTTTTCTTTCCCACAAAGTCTTATTGAAGTTATACGGTTTAGATTAAGCATTTGCTAGAAAATACAGTAGAAGAGTCCTTTGGTAACGGACCATTTGGACAAACTATTAGACTCGAAATCATCATGATAAAAATGCACTGCAGACTTTTTACCTTCTTTGTACAAGTCAACCACTGTTGATCTCTGTGGATAATTTCAGTTCACACACTAGAACAACAGTCAGAAAACACAAATCTAAATCTTATTTCAAAGGATAGAGCATTTATTAAAGGTGACCTATGTAGGGGGAAAAATGGAGCGTGGTGTTTTTGTTTTTCCTTTGTTTTCTTCTTCTTTTTTGTGATAGTATAAAAATGGCCTGAAAATTTTATGTGGGTTCTCCCTCCACCCAAAGCAAGGTTGGGTTTTTTTCCTATTTTTCTTTTTTCTGATTGTTATTAGAAATTCAGGTCTGGTCTAGCTGGAATACTCTCTATATATTAGAGAACTAGTGAAATGGTGACATCAAATTTCTAAGAGAGGAAGCAAGGAAAATGAGTAGGAAAGGGAATTTTGGCTGTTCAAACCTGTTTGGTTAACAACTATTAAACTTCAATGACTAATTAATATTTTGGATAAAGGCCCCTCAAATGATCGATTACATTTCACTATACACATCTTTCCTCCAATGGTCCTCCAAAGCAACTAGAAAAGAACAAACTTCACACTTCAGATATTTTAAAGGTAAAAAAGAAAAAAAGTGTGTGGTCAGAGGAGTTAAAGAACCGTTCAAGGCCTATTTTGTCCATGATCAGGAATCAAACGAACTATAAGTCCATTTTTTTAATCCTTTGAACGTCACCTTTAAGAGCAATAGTAAGTGTATATCTGCTATACCCTTCAGCAAGCTACCTTAGATATTAGGTAACAGCTTCTTGGTTAATATAAATTGTCATATCTCCCTTAAAGCTAAAAGAGCTGGGACAATTTACACTAGCTGAGGGTCTGCCCAAGACTTCACTCTAGATATTTCAAACCAGCCCAATAGCCACATGATAGGAGAAATAACCTGTGATTTTTACCACACTGTGCCCTCAGCAGAAGATTCCTACACTCCATCATTGACTTCACGCTGCTCTACTATGGCTTCTCAATGAGGACCCACAGAGTTACAGATCAATCAGCCTAACTTGGTACCAGAAAAGACAGCAGAACAAATTATTAAACAATCAATTTGTAAGCATTTGGAGGATAATAAGTTTATAAGGAATAGCCAGCACGGATTTGTCAAGAACAAATCAAACCAAACCATCCTCATTTCCTTCTTTGACAGGTTACTAGCCTAGTGGATAGGGGAAAGCACTAGATGTGGCATATATCTGGATTTTTGTAAGGCTCTCGACACAGTCCCACATGACATTTTCAAAAGCAAACTAGGAAAACATGGTCTAGATGAAATTACTATGGGTAAAACTGGTCGAAAGACCATACTCAGAGTAATTATCAATGGCTTGCTGTCACCTGGGAGGCGTATATCTAGTGAGGCACCACAGGGTTCAGTCCTAGGTCCACTACTATTCAGTATTTTCATTAATGACTGTGATAATGGAGTGAAGAGTAGGCTTAGAAAATCTGCAGAGGACTCCAGGCTGGGAGGGGTTGCAAGCACTTTGGAGAAGAGGATTAGAACAACACAGGTTGGTCAGACTCCCAGCAGAAGTAATCTCTGCAGCAGAGATGTGGCACTTCAGCTAGTGAGGCTGACTTCATACTCAAGCTGAGTGAAGGGGTAGAATTTCTTTCTGGGTAAAATTTGTAACATTCGGACATTCTTCATTTTGGCTGTTTCCCCTATGCAAAGTTCACCTGTCTAAATTCTGAGTATATCCAAATTATTGCCAAATTTTGTCCAGATTCCTCCCCCCAAAAGTTATTTAAAAAAGCATTAAAACAAACTGTGTATTGTTATTATATATCCCTCATACATAGTAACGGCTACCAGCTAACACTCTCCCTTCCCCATTAAAAAAATACATCACATGTGCTTGATAGATATCCTACACCTTTAAAAAAAAAAAAAACCCTCAAATATTCAAGATGGGAAATGGATAAACTTTCTTCACTCACTGACTTATATTGGTCGCCCAGCCTTAAATCTTGCTCCTTGTTTTGTTCTGCAGTTGAATACATACTGTTGATTCTTAATTTTAGTTTTATTGTTTATTTTAGTCCCAGGTATGTAACAGTTCTACACATTGTCTCAGCATGGCAGCTGGGAAGAGAAGATGTTTTACATTCTAAATTATTTTTATGAATAAAATGTGGAAGGAGTGATCTGTTTGGTAAGGAAAAAGGACCCTCTGTGGAACTGAGCATGGGGGAAACTGGGAGTTTGCTTATTGTTTACCCCAGAAATCTACCAAAAGTGGCTGTATTAATTTTTTTACATACAACCTAGTCCCTCCTCCCTTGACACTGCACAACAGCATGCGTTTGAACCCAGAGTTCAAGGCGACGCTGGGGCCCAGAGGAAGCAGGAAGGCACAGGTCCAAACCCTTTACATGGAGAACTCCACTATTCTGAGAGAACAAATTGAGAGACTGGCAAAAGGAAATTCAAGGAGATTTCGTCCCTCCACTTGCCTTCAAATGACTTTTTCAGTAGGAGGGGCTGATCTGCGATAATTAACTTGTGTCTGACCCCCGATCCACACTCCATCTTTTATATGTATACACAGGCACACCCACACTAGCACCCTATCTCACTGTTAGAGCCCTGCATGGATACAAAAATTTGGATCCACATCCGATCCGCGATCCACAAAGATGGTAAACCATGCAGCCATATCCACAGATGCAGATATCCACAGACATAAAGCAGATATCCATGGATTTGCAGGGCTCTGCTGATTCTTCCTGCTGCGCACAGCCATCCCCATTGTTTGCCATGGTGGCAAACTGTACCATTGTTGGGACAGATTAATGAAAGAACAAACACATCAGATCAAATTCTCTTCCCATGCATATCCCATGCTGCCCCAGTGACTTTAAAGGGAACTGATGTAAATTTGTTTGCCACAGTGATTATTTTTATTTTAAACATGTCAGATCAAATTCTGCATGGACTCATACTCTGTGAGGCCCCATTGAAGTGCAGAACAGCTCCTGGTCACTATATAAAGGACGATCTATAACAATGCAAAATATTTATTTGAAAACAGGGTTTAAATCAGCATGGAATCGCCCAGATCAGATGTGCACCGAAATGGAAAAGCTCTCAACCAAACCTAACAGCATTTTGTTGTTTTTTACATTAAAACAAGAGATCTTCCACATTAAGGATCACAAATAAGATGAGGTAGGACTACATATCGCCTAGGGACTATTGGTTGGAGAACTAATTAAGATTATAAACTGAAAGTATGTAAATTAACCAAAATATAATTATCTGCTAGTGGCCTTTGGAAATAGGTTACAGGATACTTGTTAGCAAAATTGCTGAAATGCCTGGAAGCCAAACAAAGCAAGTCATAAGCAATTTAAACTCCTCTTTTTTATTTTGTTTTCAATGGTTTTCAACACAGTCCTTGTATTAAGGATTTATATGGAACATAAACTAATTAGAAAGAAGTCACGAAACAAAGGTAAGATACCAGAATTGCCACAGCAGATGCTGTAACTCAATTCAGCAGTCCCTGTATTTGATTAAATTCCACACTGCAACCAAACAAAAGATTTTGCTTGGGGTTCCATTATGGTTGGATTTTAATTCCCTAGCAGACATTTTTCTTAGGCTTCCAATCAGAGTTAATCCTAATGAGGGGTGGGTGTTACTAGCTCAGCACAAATTCCCAAGAATACAGAGTTTAACTTTCATTAGCTAACAATTACAAAGGTGTATTCATCTTTTAAAAGGAAGCATGCGGAACTAATGGCACTTTAAAGAAAAGTGTTTATCATGATGCAAAGTAGCATGGGATTCAGGTGCTTCCATAAGGAAACTTGTCTCTGCCTCTTGATCCGGTTTCAGCCATTTTTTACAAGATGAGCAGGTCCATTTACTGATGAAGCTGAATAGTCAGTACATTGACACATTAATGTATAACTTCTGTGGGTCATGTGTAGAGGACAGCCAGTGATTGTGGGGGTGGGCAAGGGGTCTCTGATGCACAGGACTAAATCAAAGCCCGCAGTTGTCAATGGAAAGATTCCCATTGACTTCAGTGGGTTTAAAATCATAGACTCATAGGACTGGAAGAGACCCCAAGAGGCCATCTAGCTCAGTCCCCTGCACTTATGGCAGAACCAAGCTTTATCTAGACCAGGGGTGGCCAACCTGCGGCTCACGAGCCGCATGCAGCTCTTTGGTCATACAAATGCGGCTGGCGGCTCTTTGCGGCTCTTTGAAATTGACAAGCTTTTCGGGGGAGGGTAAGAAACGAGGGGAAACTGACAAATGAAATGTGGCTCTTTGTGGCTCTTCGTCTCTGACTGGTTGGCCACCCCTGATCTAGACCATGAGCAGACCCCATGAGACAAGGATAGATATTGTTATGGGAATGTCGTCTCTGGCTTCCATTTACATTGAAAGCTGGACAGAGAAGTAGACAGCACATATTTCAGGGAAAGGGATAGAGTTAGAATCAGGGTGGGTCCATATCTAGTTTCTTCTACTGCTTCTATCACCATCACAGATAGGCCCTAGAAGTGGCCTCAACGGGCACCAATTTTGTAGGAGCAGCTCTGGCCCAGCTGTCTCCTAATCCACACCATCTGACACCTGCATCCAAACAGCTGTGGCTCCTGCTTCCTTAAAGATGCTCTACTCCTGAAACAGCACATTATGCTTTTGATAAGTGAATGAATTCTCATCCTAAACTATGTAAGCTATGAGGGGAGGGGAAGGACAGGGCTGTTTATTTTGGGGAGGCGTGTTTTTCCTGCAGAATTAATATATAACCTGTACATCTTTTTACCTCCATTGCTTGAAGAAATGTTTGATACTTGGCAACCCATAGCCTTGGCAATACAGTTCACTACCGTAGTCACTTCTAACCAGCACTTTCCCATTTAAACGTTCCTGAACACTAAAAGGAGATTTAAAATGATGTGCTGGTTTCTCAACATATTTCCATCTGGATTACCACTGTACATTTCTGTTACTGCAGAACCAAGATCATGTGTGAGCAACTAGATTCTGGACCAATTTTTATGGCAGAGCTGATTGCAAAACAGTGTTTTTCATAGTACCCTATTACAAGATGCTCTGACATAGCCACAGGTTCATATGTGCAAATAAGCATGGGTTCTGATGTCCATTTTTCAAATGACCGCATATGTGTTTATATTTCTGTGAGTAGCTCCTCTTCTGGGACACGACATGCTCTCCATTGTATACGACCAGTGTCGTTTTGAGGTTGGCCTTCAAGGTATCTCTGTATCTGAAGGTGGGTCGACCCTTACAGCAGGTTCCCATGCTCAGTTGGCTGTACTATACTTCTTTCAGCATATGGGAAACCTCCATGTGGACCACACGTCCGACCTACGGGAGCTGAGGCCTGATGAGCATACTCTCGAAGCCAGGGCTTTGGCATCTATCAAGAACTTCAGTGTTGAATATTTTGTCCTGCCACTTGATGTTGCAGGTGGATCTAAAGCAATGAAGGTGGAAGTTCTCCAGCTGTTTGACGTGGCATCCGTAGAGTGTCCAGGTCTGGCAGCTGTAGAAGAATGAGGCAAGTACAACAATGCAGTAGATTTTTATCTCGGTTCTAAGGCAGACTCCACACTCCCCCTCCAAGATGGCCTTTGCTAGGGGCTGAATAATCTCATCATCCAACATGGCATTGCTGGAATGCCAGGTAGCCAAAGTCGCTGACCAAGTTGCGGGGTGTATCGTCAGTTGTGACCGTGGGATCATGGTGCTCATGATGCTGGTGCTGGCTGGTACCTGACCTCCATCTTTTGCAGCCTGATTGTGAAACAAACATTTTGAGGCACAGATAAAGAGGTCCACGATAAGCTGAATGTCCTTGAGTGTGTGTACAAGGAGGGCAAACAGGAGCTCTCTTAATAGCTCTTTGATTACCTTGGTACAGGACCCTGAGTCACTGTAGATTGAATAGACAGACCCCCAACCAATCTAAACCGGATGTCCTAGAATGCAAACAAGAGCATGGCTGAAAAGACAATGAAAAGAGGACTGGAGCCATTACGCATCCTTGTTTGGCACCATCGGTGACAGGAAAGGCTTCTGATGAGTCACCATACTCCATCACCCTGGCCATCAAGAAATGAGCAGATGATAGCAACCCTCCTCTCCGGGCAGCCAAATTTATAACGGTGTTTCCATAAAACCTTACAATTCACCATGCTGAAGACCTTGGTCATGTCAACAAACACCATGTACAGGTCCTTTTTCCGCTTACGAGCCTTCTCTTGTACTTGTTGGGCTGCAAAAATCACATTCATGGTGCCATGGCCAGCATGAAAGCCACACTGTGATTCTGGATATACTGAGTCCACTAGGTGAGAGACAAACCTGTTGAGGACAACCCATACAAGGATTTTCCCCACTATAGACAGCAGCGACATTCTGCGATGGTGATCATAGCTAGATATGCTTCCTTTGGTACAGATGGGCTATGGAAGCATCCTTATACTCCTGGGACACCGTACCATTCCCATATAGTCTTTTAAAGGTTGATGAGATTCTTGACTAGGTGGGCACCGCCACATTTGTTCACTTCAGGTGAAATGTGTCAGAGCCTGGAGACTTTCCCATGGACAGCTGTTTGATGGCCTTATCTAAAGAAGGCTCCACGGACAGCTCCTCCAGCACAGGATGCTGTCGGAGTGACTCAATGGCTTCATTGGACATAGTGGATTGACAGTTCAGGAGACTGTCAAAGTGCTCTGACCAGCAAGAGAGAATATCACTTTTGTGTGTAAGCAACCAGTTACCATCTGCCATGAGGACAAGGGCTGTACCACTGGATTTTGGGCCATACACAGCACAGAGACCTTCACAGAAGGCCTTCATGTCACGCATGTCAACTGCACCCTACAGTTCTGCAGCCTTTTGCATCAACCAGTGAATCTTCATTAGCCTTAACCAGGTGCAAAAGTACAGTCTATAATATTAGTGAGGGTTTTCCATTCAGTTCATTAGTACTGAATATTATGCAATTCTAATGCAAGCATTGTAATGAAGTCTTACTTACATTATACTGTTTAGATTATGATGTCAGAGATGTTTATTGACCAAATCCCAGACTGAAAGAAATTCCACCAGTTTTCTGTGAAAACTGTCATTTTAATGATCATCCAGGGTGTTTCTTAGACTGGGGTATAATCCACGCCAATTAAAAATGAAAATAAATGGCATGTTGATAATGCCTTCCTTGGCGTATAAATTTACAAAGTAACTGGGCCACATGCTGAGCTGGTTGAAATTGGTGTAGCTCCATTTGAGTCAATAACCTGATGATAATCTGGGCCAATCTCTCTAAATAATTCTTATTCTACCCCATAGGTCCAATTTAATTTGAAATATAACTAAGTTTCTGCAATGACCTCCCCCAAATACCTGTATTTACAAAGGAAAGATCAAACTCAAGTCAGCCTACACAGCTGGGATCCATTTCTCCTGCAACAGAGGATACTGTCCTAAATCCAAAGATCTCCACACTCCTGCCCCAGTCTCATTTCCCATCTGAATGGATAAAGTGAGTCAATTAAATTTGAAAGGGCCCATATGGAATCATCTTCAAAATCCTTTGGTTATCCTGGACATAATGGTCATTAGGGATCACTGACATTTGCAGGAAATCATTTCACAAGCTCTCACCCACCCACAAATGCCAAAGCTGGCTCTGCTCGTACATTCTAATTTTAGGTTTAGTTCTTAGGTACCAAAAGAAGGACTTAGTCTACAATAGACATCGGACTGTCAGCAGGCAAAATTTCATTTTAAAACATAAGCCCGCTTTTTGGTGACTAGAAAATCCAAAACAATTTGGAAACGTCTCATTCCTGTGCCACAAAAAGGGTAAATGGCTTGCTCTGAAAAGCGATTAGAAAGCATAGCAACAAAATGCAATCCTACAGGCTGACACGCAGCTGGGAACAGAGGTTTGAAATGGAAATGCTCATCAATCCTTCGCTCAGGCAGTGAGAAAGGGTGAGACAATCTCTGTTGTTGGAGTCACGCAAAGACAGTTTGGCTCAGAGAGAACATTCTGTCTGTCCTCTTAGATACATTTGCTGTAGAAGAATTTTAAAATAATTTGACAGCTTGGCCTTTTTATGGTAAGCAACTGCAGGACCATCCAACAGGGAGGCCCATTAACAGAGAATACGAGTTCCTCTGTAAAAGTGAACTCTTGGTGACCTTAGCTCAAAGAAAATATTCTCTCATATTGGTTCATGGGCCTCCCAGGTGTCCCAGCAAGGCCTGGATTGAACAGGAGTCTATTGCCCCTCCTATGAGAGCTAGCTTTTATTTTGGATAATCCATCCTTCATCTTAGCAGGTCTTTGTTAGTTCAAAGGCCATGAAGCAAGGACTCCACAAAAGGCAAATCAACAAAAATTGTTTAATAAAAGTAAATCAAAAGGCTACAAATGGACAGAGAATCAGTGTTCGTCAAATCTCTGCCTAGCTCCAAATAAACGTAAGTATCAAACCCATACCAGCTCCTTGGGTTTGAGATAAGCAGCCCAAAGTAAAAGCAGTGAGACCGTATCCAACTGAACTCCACAAGAAACAAAAGTCTCAGCTAAGTTTCCAGCAAATTTGGCATCCATGTAATCAAAAGATAAAGCCAACTCTCCTAAACGATTCAAGAGCAAGCTACTCTGCTCTCTCACATTTAAACTCTCTTTTGAAGGAACTCCATGAGCTTCTCCCCACCTGACTACTCAAAATCAGAACAAGAGGTGTGGTGCTTTCTTGGTAGATTTGAGCATTCCAAAATCATACCCAAGACTGCCCCTCTTTAGGAAAGACTGGTCCTTCTCACATACATCTAACCGCTCTCCGGCTCCCGTGTCTTTCAATGGATCTACAGGGTTTGCCAGTCTTTCTTACTCTCCCCAAATCGTATGACAATTCTCTCTGTAAATGTGTAGTACAGCAGTGCTCAGGGACTGCCAACACGGTAAAACACAAAGATAGTGCCTGCCCCAGGAGCTCATAATCCAAGGCCAGGACAAGACCCAGCAGGTGGATAAAAGAGACAGTAAAACAAGCCCATTTTGCACAGTGGGCAATAGTTCCAACTTGCTACCTGCCAAACCACTTTCTCTAGGATTATTTCCCTGGCGCAGACCTAACAAAAAAGGTTCTTTTCTCCAAGTGTTCTAGTCTTGTGCTCGTTTTCACTGAACACACGCTTGAAGCATTGCCCTCCTAAAATAACTACTACTGGAAGAATGTATGTGAAGCAACAAGATGATACAAAGGTTACAAAAAATGCCCAGAACTATTGGGGCAGAGAAATCACAGAACAAATGTGTGTGTATTTGTGGCTTGTGCAAGCGAAGAGACGCCTGCATCTTTTGTCCTTTCTTGGTTCATTGTATAGTGTCCAAGTCCTTTGCAGCTGTGTCGAGGGCAGCTTTATGGGTCTGATCCTGTTTTTTCTTTTACTCAATGGAAGCAGAATCAGTTCTCATGATAGAAAGAAGCTTCACTCAGCAACATTAATAATCTATATACATCAAACTCCCTCCACAAGCTGGAAAAATCAAAACAGAGAAAAATCCATTCCCCATTTACATTAACAGAGAATCTCTCAACTTCAAAATTAAGTCCACAGTCAATACAGCACTTTCAGTTGATTGCATATGGTGTTGATGAGCATTCAGAAATATTTCCAAATTAAATGGATGAACATCAACGTGTCTAAATGGTACAAGAAGGACTAGGCACAGCTGGTACTTTGTCTCCCAGCTTGGGCATTAGTGCCATCAAGAGGGGCATAGCAGCCGAAGATGCAGCCATTCTGTTAACAGATTCATAAATAACAGAGCCTGCCAAAGGGGTGTGCGTATTCTCAGCAGAGCATTAGACTCAAGGCATCAACATCTCACAGAACAAGTTTATAATAGGAACCGTTTCATGCCTTAGACATTGGACTCGGATTTTCCTCGGCCCACAGACCAGAATCGCAGCCCTGGATCTGGAAGATTTTGTTGTAAGAGGGGAGTTGATTGCTGTTGCCCTCTATTGTATTAGGAACAGCTATAGACTTCAGCTTTATATCCTCACATTGAGGCCACTGGCTATAAACCCTGACAAATTAGCTTCTTGTGTTTGCCATTTTGTCGTAGCCACTCGGACGATCCCTCAAACAGGTCTCTCAATTTAGCATCTCTCTCTGGTCAACTGATTCAGGCTAACAGTGATCTTAAAGCTGCTATATGTTCTCTGGCTTTAAACAAACCAGGGCAAGGTTTATGTGCCACAGGATTTACAATGAAAGACAACATGAGTATCAAAACAGCTTTTTTAAAAACAGCAGGTTGGGCCAAATCTTGGAGTCCTTTCTTAGACAAAACTCTCACTGACTTCAATGGGTGCTTGCCTGAGATAGGGAGAGTTAACGCTGAATGAAGAACCCCAGGATTTGGCCCAGTAGGGTGACCAGATGCCCTGATTTTATAAGGACAATCCCAATATCTGGGGCTTTTTCTTATATAGGTACCTATAACGCCCACACCCCTTCTCCTGATTTTTCCACACTTGCTATCTGGTCACTCTATGGCCCTAAACAGGAAGAACGGTTCTTATCTCCAACACTATGACACAGAAAGAACTGAAGGCCTTTTTCATTACACATGAATATACCAGATAGATCCCCCGGCCACTACTTAAACTTGCTCCTGAAAGAGAAATCCTTTAGCTGAAGCATGCGCATTTACTCCCAGGTGACCCTACCGAGCTGAAGCACTACCTCCAGGACAGGTCTCAGACAACAGTAAAGGAGGGCAGTCAAAATGTTCGGATTAGAAAGCAGATTGAATCTAAACCTAAACACGTCAGAACCAAAGGTAAAGGCTGAACTTCAACCCACTGCCAGATTCCACAGTCCAGAACCTGGAGGCCCAATACGAATGCTAGTAAAAAATTAACTCCTTTAAAATACTCTAGAGTACTGCACCTTTAAAACAAACCAACTCTCATATTCCCCGTGCCAGAGTTATGACTATTACCCAGTGCTCATTACAATCAGATCACTGAAGTCTGCCATGTCCACACTAACCATCTGACTTTCAAGACCTCAGGCTCCTGGGGCCATGTATCATATAATATATATATATATGCATGTATTTGAGCACCTAGATTTGCACATGCATTTTCCACAACGGTGAATGAGAGGGATTTTTTTTTATCAAGGGCCTTTTTCCTGAGGTCTCAGCATGCGGTGGGGCTAAAGCAGATGACAAACTTTCCCTCATGAAGGGGTGGGGTCTAAAGAAAAATGCTTCTGTGAGGACAGAGAACCCTATCTGTCAGGAGAGCTTCTTGGTGGAGGAGGAAGAGATGGCAGCTCTAAGGGGAGAACTGGCAGGCTCTCATGAAGGTCTATGTTGACAGCCCTAGCTTACCACCTCCATAGCCCAACATTAGGACTGGCAGTCATACGGCAGGTCTCCCTGCAGAAAATGCAAATCTGGTGAGCAGAAGGCAGGAGGAACTTGGCCAGGACAGAAAAAGGACAGCTAAAAAAAACACACACACAAAAAAGTGTTGAATAAAAATTCTGTAGCTTACTGATTTGCAGAACCAAAAGCCTGTAGCACTTGTTTGCAGTCCATCTGTTACGGCTTGCATGGATCTTACTATTACATTTCTGCTTTATGTAAAGCATCACAAGGGTTTGTTGATTTAAATAATGATACAAACGCGACTAGGCAAATATAGCATCAGGTATATGAAAATCCTACTGGGTCTCAGTTGCATGGGTGCCACAGACGCCTTTGAAATGTACTAATCCAGTTCTAGCCCAGACCGTGCAGTTGTCATGACAAGCTTAACAGAGCATTCGCAGGATGAGAAGTGGAGGGGTGATTTATCATAAAACAGCTTTTTTCCAAAATCTTATTTCAAGATACATGGATAACGTGTTGTCGGTTTTATACATTAGCTGTCTCAATGGCTTGGTGAACTGAACGAAGCATGTGCCAAGCAGAAAGAAGCTAGTTACTGACTATTCGGGTGGCCAAGACTGATCATGTTAGGAAGGCAACACCCTCAACTTCCTAGGAGAATGTTGCTGCCCTTATTGTACATTTGAACACTCTGAGCCCTGGTCTACACTCACCTGGCGATTCGGCGGCACTCAACGGAAGTTACGCAGAGTAGCTTGCGTAACTCCCGTCAACTGCTGTGCTTCCCTTCTGCGCGGCGTCTTCACTGCACCGCACCGACGGGAACCGCGTTCCCATCGACGCAGCGCTACGCCACTTGAGGGGGTGGTTTTACTGCGTCGACTTCTGGATCGATTGAGCGGGTCCGCACTGACCGCTCAAATCGATCCAGATAGGTTGATCTGACAGCGGCGACTTTGCCGCCGTCAATGTAGACAGACCCTAATTCTATGTCTACGGTTACTGGGACGTACTGGCACTACGCACGTGGCCACACATGGCAGTGAAAAGCTCCGGCAGGTGGGAGACAGTGGAACACTACATTGCTAAAAAATTGCACTGTAGCCATGGGACGCACTGCTTGGACAGGGACGCTGGGACAAAGTGCTAGGCAAAAATCCCTGAGCCAGCCCTCTGGTCACAGCAGCTCCAATCAAACAATACACAATGGAGCTGATTAAACAGTGGCTGTGCCCAATTTGTGGGTGGAGGAGAACTGGGAGGCTAATGAAGCCATTAGGGAGAAGCTACAAATAAGCACAAGAGGAAGCAGGAAAGGGGGGAAAGCAGGCAACAGGGGGAGGAGATTGCTTTTCCCTGCTTGTCATGGGAGTTGGGGGCTCCCTAGGACTGTTGGAGCAGAGCTGTATACAGTATGAAGGTTTATTGTAAACGAACTACACAAAGTGTCTGACCAGCACAAGGGTCTCTGAGCAGTTCGTGGACCGGAGCAGAGGCAGGAAACAGGGCCCTGTCCCAAGGATATACACCCTGGTGGTTAGGTGTATAGGTGCTGCACCTCAACATCGACACTGCTGTTTATACCTGTGCTAGCTGGACATGCAGGATCTGTACTCGGCACACCACTGTGAGTGTAGACACAGCTTCATACGTAATCAAATGGGGAAAGAAAACTAAAACAAGAGGCGGAGCTCGGACTGCATCAGACAGGAAGGAGTGGGAACCGCAGGGGAGTGCAGCTTACCTCAGCTAGGAAAGGGAAAGGACTTAGCAGAGGAGGGAGAGCAAAATTTTCTCCCCTCCCCCTGATGCCCACACAAGCCCTTTACTTTTACCCCATTTTGTAACATAAAGGAGGCTGCCTGCCCTGTAATCTGAGGTGACTGGACCGCTCACAAGTTCCTGGTTTGAGGAAAATGTGTTAGATTAAGCAGGGAGTGGGGTATGTAGCCCAAAATGAAAGGCCAGTGCAAACCTCTGGCTTGGTTCAGGGAAGCCAGGATCCACTTATTACATGCTCCACCTGGAGCCAACAGCAGGAGGAGTTTCTACATTTTGGGCTGCTCTTTTGCCTCTGCAGATGTCTGTTCTATCGGAGAGCAAACATCTGTTATAATTCAACCACTGTCCGAAGCTAGTGAGAGTTTGTTTATGAGTGAAAACGTGAGAGGGACTAGAGTGGATGACCATAGACAGAAAATGCCTCGCCAGTACTAATGGGTGGGTGGAACCATTGCATTAGACAGAATCGCAAATACACGTAATTTGTTCACATTTACTGGTAAAGCAAATGCTTTCCCACATATTGCTTTTGCAGGCAGTTGTGGAGATTTGGAAGACAGATAGGAGGAAGGAATGAGCGCAAGGCCTCAAATTGTCTTTGTGTCATCATGTGGCGATGCAATATAATAATGTTGTGGCACATTTCACCATCTCACAACACAACATCACACATTACAGTTTGTATATGGACAGGGTAGCTTAGATTTAAAGTCCTGGAGGCAAAGGTAACAGAAAAAATACAGCATTGAAATGACAAAAACAGCCACACATCAACAACTGGCAGTGCTCAGACAAGGACAAAATGCAGTGTTTACAAGAGGAGGAAGAGAATCACTCGAAGTAACGCTGAGATGAGAGAGATTTTGAGCTGGGCATTAGAGTCAGAAATATCAGAGAGGCAGAGTATTTTCCATCATCAAGGCTAGACCAGAAGATGACTAGCATTTAGAAATGGAAATAGACAAATGAATAAGAAGAAGAAGATTGCAGGAGAGGGATGAAGGAAAGTGGAGAGGAATATAAGAAGAAACGTAGAAAGGACAAAAGACAAGAATTAGATTTTTAAAGCAATACTGCTGCTGACCAGAAAGCCACTGAAGTTGTGAAAAGGGAAAGGGGAGGTGTGAAACAAATCCAAGCTGAAATTAGACAAACTGGATGATTTTTGTCTGACTGAAGTGGCTGAAGAGAAGATTTTGAAAGATCAGCATAGGCAGCACTGCAGAAATTGAGATACCGGGTCACAAGGACATGCAGTTTGTGCTAAAGAGAAAGTAGAAAAATTGTTGGTGTGAAAGAGGGTAGATTATTTCACCTGCAGGATTTAACAGCATGTGTTTGCCATTGTCATGGCTTTTTCAGTAATGGTAGGATTTGCCCTATTCATCATGAGTTATATCACTAATTTCTGAGTTCCCTAGTGGTTCTTTATCAATTCAAAGATCTTAAAGAGAAAACACTAATTTGCAACATAAACTATATTTGTTTTGAAGCAGCAGAGTCGGACTACTCCTTAGGAGAGGAATATAACTGGATTTCTCCCCCTTTCATCTGAGAGTAGCATGAGATAATACAAGCCAAAATAGGGCCTAATCTGCTTTGACATGGAAAATACTATCTAAAAACTGGATTATTAGCAGAAAGCTGAGAAAACACTAAAAAATGAATCTCTGTTAACAAGTAAATATTTTTCAATTTTTGAAATTGCCATTCTTTAGTAAGTTTATATCTTGGACTTCAATATATGAACAGCAAAAGGGGAGTATGAAATAGCCTGGAGACCATAGGGCCCGGATCCCTGAACCCAATGGATTTGGAATCAGGTACAGTGAAGTAAGTGTTCCTATAACTTTGGTGGATCAATTGGGACATATTCTTTGCTATAGCCTAGTAACCCCATTTAAGTTAATGAAACGGGCCAAATTCTGCTATTGTCTTACACCAAAGGGGATGCCCATCGGGGGAATGAGTTTACCATATGCAAGAGAGATTTGCACTAGAAAAGGAAAGACAAGAAAACAGGTTTTTCTTATTCTGTATTTTAATACATGGCAAAGCAATGAGTGTTTGCCAAAAGTCCAAATATGGGACATCAGCTTTTTAAACTACGACAGATCAAGAACTTTTCAACAATTCATCAAAAAATTTTCATCAAAACTGGTAACTTATCCGAAATTTCTCTCAGCTCCAGGATGGAATGTCTGATCAAAACCAGAGAAGGACTCCCCATGCTAGAATAGCTAATAGCCTAGTGGTTAGGGTACTGACCTGAAATTGAGAAGACCTAGGTTCCTGCTCTATCTGATTTGGACTAGGGACTTGAACCTGGGTCCCACTCACCCCAGATGAGTACCCCACCAACCAGCCTATGGGGTGGTGAGTCTCTCAAAAACTTTCATGAAACAGAGTAAGGTCTTGGTTTGGTTCTGCATCAGTAGGTGGGATTTTATAGGGACAGTCCCGATCATTGGGGCTTTTTCTTATATAGGTGTCCATTACCCCCCCCCCCCCCCCCACACATCCGTCCCGGTTTTTCCTCACTTGCTATCTGATCACCCTAGTGGGAAAGTCCTTTCAATCTGCAAGAAGGTGGATGGTTCATCACATGACAACACCCAATATATCAACACCTTATATAATGTCCTATGATGATAACTCTCAAATGGGAACTGGAGTCAAGCTCTTTGGTTGTTTCCCCTGGTTGTCTTTAATTGATGTGCTCTTAATACTTTACTGTCATTCTTCCTCCTCACTTGTCAATAGGTCAAACTGTTACAGACATGGACATCTCCAGGTGAAGAGTCAGCCCCCAGTTAGGCCATCACTGGAGAGCTTTCCCAAACATGCCTAAGCCTAGAAAAATGAAAAGCTTTGCTGGAAAGCTTTTCTGTGTCAAACTGCTACCTAAATTAAACCCAGGAAAGAACCTTATTGTCACTGTCTGGCAGTGAAGTCCTCCCATTCTACTGTTATGAAGCAAAACACACAACTTGAAGTCATCTCTTTGAGCTTTAAATTCCTTGATCCTGTTGTTGAAAAGGCCAGCAGACTTTCCGTGCTTAATACCAATCAGCGAGAGAAACGGGTTTGCAAAGGCAAACACTATTTTAATTTCAGCTGAAAAGGAGGAATTTGATCATGGAGGAAATAAAAAAAGGAAGGTTAAAGACACAATCACCAAGGTGAGACCTGACTTTGAGGGAATAGTGAGAAAATGACCAAGAGTTGCTAACAGTTTTATCTCAATCTCAGAGGTTTTTTCGCTTTTATGACTCTCTCTCAATATGCTTGATGCCAAGGTGAGCTCCAAACCATAACCTTAATAGCTTCCGAAGAGTTATGATAACCTCAGATGTTGTGGGTGATGAGCAAATAACAGTGAAAATGTAATGAAAAGTATATATTTATGTCCGTGCTATTAAAGCTAAACCTATAAACATTGGTGACAGTAAGAGTAGCAGCTGCTATTGTGATTGATTAATGCCTTGTTTTGAAGAACAGAGAAAAGGTTAACACAAGGGGAAAAGACATGAGATGTTTTTCTCCCCCCTCCTTGGTCTTAAAATGACATGGCCTATTCTAGGTAGGACCAGCGCGTCTGGTACCATTTCACTTACTGTGATGGGTCTATAATGCAAATCAGAGAGATCCGGTCTTGCCGAGTTTTTTGATCGTATTGTCTAGCCCATGTTGGCTGATCAAACACCGCATGTTAAGTAAAAAGCTAGTGCTTGCTACTGTGGATTCTTCACAAATGTTTTTCCTTGTCTGGCTCACCGTAGGCTGGTTCTCAGCAGAAATACTCAGGTCATGTCCTCACTGGCTATGTTTTTATAACAAGATAGCTAACTTGATGTAAAATCCTAAGGGAGATTTTACCTTCATATAAGGAGTTGAGGTCAACCTAATACTATATATATATAGCTATAACTGAGGTAAAAACTACAGTGCTCACAACTTTGCATCAGGTTAGCAATCAGTAAACACTTTTTTGCACTGAAGACATCAGATTTGTTCCCACAGTGGGATTCTAGGAACAGAATACACTGGCAGAAGGAAGTCAGAAAAGAAAAACCCTCCAATTTCCATGTCTATCCCTATCCGGAAGGCAGTGGGCTCCGAATCTTTTTCATTTGTATAACTCCATCCATCTCTCATCACAATGCAGTGTGCACACTGAGGGTTTGTGCATTCCTTTCGCTATCTCTCACACAACTCACAAGAGCACATTTTTCTAACAGGAGCTCCATCCCACTTCCGCTCCTAGGATGAATATGAAATGTCATGCTCCTACAAAACTTTGCGAAATGCTGTTCCCCACCGACCTACCCCCTGTGCTACTATGGGAGAGAAGTTTTGTTTTTGTCATTTCCATTCTGATTAAATATTTTGTAAAATTTCGAGAGCTCAGAAAAGCACATGGAACTCTCCTGATGGGAATCATAGAAAATTAGGGTTGGAAGGGATCCCAAGAGGTCATCTAGTCCAACCCCCTGCTCAAAGTAGGACCAACCCCAACTAATCATCCCAGGCAGGATTTGTCAAGCCAGGCCTTAAAAATCTCTAACCTTGGGAAACATCACCCAAAGGAATTTGGAAGATTTGCACAATTCCGCTACAAAGCATTGACCCCTCTCCTCACCAAGCATTCACACCCCCGACTGATAACCACCCAACACATCCATGAGTGCCTCTTACACTGTTTCCAACAGACAAAGAGCCAGCCTGACTGTCATTATAGATTGACGGACACAAAGAAAGAAAGCAATATTGATATGAGAGAGCTGAAGGGGTGGGATTTGGCACGTTGGACTATCTCACAGGGAGAGCCACTGCGCAGAGTTTGGGGTTACAGTGCTCTTCAAGGATAGTACAGCATTAAAGTTACACACACCATCCATATTTTCCTGCCAGCTCCTTGATCTTTCTTCCACTGCAAAGCCATCAACTGACCCCTCTATCAATGGGTCCCCTTCATTTCTCATTTCCAACCTTCCAGCCGATCACCTTACTATCAGATCTTCCCAGCGCCTGTGGCAAACCCAGCACCCTCTTCCAAGTTGGCAAATCATCCCAGCACCAACCCCATCCACTGGATTTTTACCAAGTTTCCTCACCACTCGTTCTGACAAATGAAAGTGAAAATAAACCTTCTCATCCAGAGCATGAAGGCTCCTCTGTCAAAGGTCCTACACTTCTCATAACATCATAAATGCTATTTTCCTAACCAACAAAAATGATCATTTTACATGACGTAGGGCAATATATATGTATATTGTATTTCGGGTAAACTGCTCTCAATACCAATATGGGAGCAAATGTGCTCAGGCCCACTAGCCTGGGGATGCAGGACACAGATTTCTGTTGCTGCTCTAGGGAAGAATACATTGGTGGATACTCTCTTTTTTTTTTTTTTTTTTTTTTTTTTTTTTAATAACTTGTATTGTTATTATTATTGCTGCTGTTGTTAAAGAGCTCTAGGGGGAAATGCGAAAATAGTAAGCTCCCCTGTGTAATGTCTGAAATCAAAGCTAGAATACATCAGCTCAACACTGACTGCCTGTTACTGCCTTAAAGCTAGGTTATTAAAAAACAAACAAACAAACAAATCACTGCACCACATCAGATTCATTCTGGAGAAGGAACAAAGGGGAATTTAATCTAGTGGCTGGGAATTAGAACTCCTGGATTCCATTTCCCAGCTTTCCAATGACTTGGGCAAAGCCAGTTAAACACTGTTTGGATCATCATGTTTAGATTCTAAGCTCATTGGGGAAGTATATCCATAAATGCCAGGTATTCTTGCCCCTTCTCCTAACATCAGAGTCACCCCTCTGCCAAGTGATAGAAGATGTCCAGAGCTTTGAAAGTTGGCTTCCCAGTGGAGGAGAAATCAGTGACAGAACCTGGACATACCCGAAGGGTAACGTATTTTATTTACACACACACACACACCCCTGAAACAGAGGGGATCAAACAGCATACAGGCAATCCCTCTGTACCCCAGGATCTCAGCCAAGCAGAAAAGCAGAGAAAGTGAGGGAAAAATACTCACATTCTCTTTCCCTCCACTGGAAAAAGTTTAAAAGTTAGGGTTTTTCCTCACTCTGTTCTCCCCTCAATTTTTAAAACAAAATCCCCCCTTTATCAAAGAATTTGTGAAGCAGGAGAAATGAGGGGGAAGGGAAGCCAAAAATTCAAAGTGAATTGGGGGGGAAAAGTTATGCTAAGTTATTCCATTTTCAGTGTCAATGTCATACCCCCTATCAGGATCCACCAGCCCAGGCCCTTCAGCACCAGAGACCAGACATCACCTGCGTTACTGAAAGCACCAAGATCATTACCTAGCAGCATTAGCAGAGAACTGCTATTATTTATATTGCTGTAGCAAAAACACAGAACAAAAGGACCAATCCCTGCCCCAAAGCGCTCGCAATCTACCCGCATGACCCAGTGAGGGAGACCCGTAACACTTGCAACACTAATTATATCTCCGCTGAAGCGTGCAGCATTTCTGAGTTTGTGGGAGGAGCTTGGATGGCACACTACCATTTCCCTAACCCCTGACTATTTGATATTTTCTTCTGAACGGGAGGGAAGGTGCAGGACAGAAGGAGAAAAGTGAAAGCAGCAAGAAAACAAAAAGAAAAGGTGTAAAATAAAGTGTTCTCTCTCTCACACGCACGCATGCACACACACACGAAGTCAATCAACAGAAAAGCCATTTTAAGATACTTAGAAATTCCTGAGCATGTGATGTAGTTAGGCTGGCAATAAATGAAGTGGACAAGGAAAAGGGTACATAAAAACAATCAAGTGAAGCACAAAGGATAATAAGGAGCTGTACACAAATCTCTGTAAACCTTAGAAAGAGATTGCTGCCTTTGAAATATGTATAAAAGACTCAGCGCTAATCAGCCATTTAATGAACAATCCTATAAAATGAGGAACTGTAGAAGGCCGCTATCTAGAGAAAAATGCATTTTCTTTCCTTGTAATTTTACAAATTTACAAAAGAAGCAGCTGGATTTTTATTTTATTTATTTAAAGGAAAAAAAACTTCTTGGAGATGTTACTCTGCTACCAAAAGTGAAATTCAGAGGAAAAAAACCCCAAAGAGTAAAAATGCCTAAAATGAAAGCATCTCAGGGGCGTATTTTGGGCTCTTTGGACATCTTGGGCTCTTTTGTCCATGTTTGACATTTAATGTATTGTGTGATGTTCCTCAGAAAAAATATAACAAAAGTACAGCTTGCCAGAGAGATATGGCCAAATGAACACATCTCTGAGACTAGGGAAGTTCAGATCCAGAGGTCTGATCTTATTTCTGTGAATGTACTTCTGGACATGTTCCAGTGCACATTTAGGCTCTGCCCTTCTGCTGACAGAGCTGGTTTCCTCGAGTCTCACAAAAATGTCACAACCACTTCTTTATTTTCAAGAATTCAGAGGGTTCAGGCTTCACCATGCTCACAGCCTAGAGATACTCAACACATACAGGTTATGAAGAGCCCAGAAAGCAACAAACACTGCACTACCATATGGAGAGAACACAGAACTCTTACATCAAGGGCTGGTTGAAATTTTTCCATCAAATCTGTTTTTTTATTGGAAAATTGGGGTTTTGACTAAATGAAATTATTCAGGAGCGCAAGACACTGAGCATTTTTAGGGATATACAGTATGTACTGTTGAGTGATTTGGGATATTAGAGAGAGAAGGTGGGTGAGGTAATATCTTTTTGTGACATTCCCTTGATGCAATCTGGACTGGTGAATTGCTGTGTCACCCCAATCTCCCACTCCTGGAGCCTGTATTACTCAGCTCTGCTGTGAGAACCCCCACTCCTGGGCTGTTCACACACAACCTCCAGCATGTAAACTGATCCCAATTAAGTGAATGAATGCTTCTAGCCAGCCACTCTTTGGATTATGCAACAGAATGGCCCCAGTCATAATACCCCCGGCCCCAGATGCAACCCTAGGAACCTCCATTTTACAATGTTCAGTTAAGCCCACTGAACAAGGTAAACTCATATAAATTCATCAGTTTAACAAAGACATTGATATGCACCAGCCTCATTACTCCAAGTGGAGTCTCCAACATACTTCAAACCAAACGCACTCCTTAGGTAAAGCAAACAAAGAACTGTATTAAACTACGGAAGGATTTTAAGTGATTATAATTCAAAGTATAACAAGTCAGATTTGGTCAAGAGAAACGAACGCAAAACGCATTCTAAACTAAGCATAACACTTTCAGCAACCTCACAAACTTAAGTGCTTTTCACCACAAGCCTGTCAGGCTGGCTGGTTTCCCTTCAGCCAGGCTCTCCCCTTTGGTCAGCACTCCGGTTGCTTGGTGGTATTTGTAGATGAAGGTGGAAGAGATCAAGCATGGCGAACGTCTCCCCTATTTATAATGTTCCTTCTCCTCTATGGGGCTTTGTGCCCCCCCCCCCCCCGCCCACCCCATCAGGGTCAGGTGACAAACAATGTCCTTATATGGACTCATCCATGTCCGGAGTCAGTGAGCATCACCTCCTCAGGGTTCCAAGATGACCAAGAGAAAGGAGGTGACTCACTGGAGAGTCCAATTGATCCTCTATTGATGCCCAGGCCAGTCCTTTGTTCTTGGAAGGCTAGGCTGGGTTTGTCCTATACACGCCTTGATGAGGTGTGAATTGCCCCTCTGCTCCTGGAGAGTTTTGCCTGGATACGTTTCAAGCTATGAGGACACATCTTTGGGTATATTACCTAGTGAAGCCTCATAACCATACACATGAAATTGCAACAAACATATTACTATAAACAATAATAATCAGTACCTCATGAGCATACCAAAGACATATTATATGACATTCTTTGCATTAAAAAATACACAATTATATTGTAAGGGTGAACATGGGGGCATCACAATTTTATTGGATCAACTTCTGTGGCTGAGAGAGACAAACTTTCGTTCTTGCACAGAGCTGTTCGTAAGGTCTGGGCAGTATTTTATGCAGTATAGTTATTTGCATTTATAATACAACCTATGATGAAACCGTATGATGAATGCAAATAACACTACTGCATAAAATGCTGCCCAGACCTGAAGAAGAGCTCTGTGTTAGCCTGAAAGCTTGTCTCTCTCAGCAACAGAAGTTAGTCCAATAGAAGATATTATCTCATCCTCCTTATCTCTAATATCCTGGGACCAATACAGCTAAAATACTGATTTTGGGGACACATTCATTCTCATCACAATTACAAATGAGCAACAGTCACTCTATAACACTTTATAAAGTTAGTTACCGTTCCCTTCTGGATTGGCCGATAATGAGATTCTCTCACTGGCTGAATTATTTTAAAAGTGCATCATTTCTATTAAAGTAACAAATTACCATAACATTGACTGGAGGTGTTGTTCTCAATTCCCCATTGGTAGCCAATCACATGCATCCTATTTGTTTTTAAAAACTTCTATTAATATTGACAGTAAGCTACTGCACAAATTAGGCCTCATTTTTTCCTACTTAAATCCTGGTGCTCTTCTGTATTCAGCTTTACAGTTGTGGTTCAGGATTTGTTTCCAAAAGGTCAAATTTTAGATGACTCAGATCTTCCAGTTTGTGATGGTTTAATGATGCATCTTGGGAAAGAAATCCACAGAAACCAAAACAGAGTATATTCAGAGGTCTAGATTTCCAAAAATGACTAAGATTTTCATAGCTAAAAATTAATTTTGGACTTGCATTGCTTTCTCAAAGCATTCAGGGGAAATATTCAGCTGAATAAAAGGAAGGAGGGGTTAGAGTTTCTCCAGCAGTTTCTCTGCCAAACTTACTCTTTTTTTCAACTGATGAAACAGTATCCTGACTCCTGATAGGTTCCTATCCCAGCTATATGATCTCATGTTATAAACCTATTTGCATTTGTACTTCATTTATATTGTAAATTCCTTTGAGGCAAGAGCCTTATTTTCATACCATTCAGTAAAGCACTTTGGCTCTATACTGCTAATAATTGTACTATTTGTAATAGAAATAGTAGCAATGATAGTATCAATTCTGTACTACGCTATCATCTCTGGCACATACTGTGTTTTAAAATGTCTTTTCATTTTCCTTTTTGTAGGTTATAATGCCAGTACAAGAAAATGAAAACGTATTGCTATACATTTTCATTCTTGTTCTGAATATTTGCTGTTGTACTTTGAATATTAATTTTTCATTAGGCAGCTACAGAACATTCACTAACATGTGATATAATTTAAGTGATATCTAAGGAATTAGCCTGAGACAACTTTGGGATTTTGCATAGTAATTCATTGACCAGAATAACACAAACATGATTTCTAAGCTTTGAAATGTGTTGTTAAGCCTGTCAAAGCAGTATTGCTCATTGGAAACCTGCCCCCAGCATAATAGCAGCTGAACCCCAATTTTGTACAGTGCGTTATAAACATTTGGGGATATATTGCAGAGGAGATTGAAATCCGAAGCCTGGTGATGCAATTATTTGTGCACTATTTAGGAAATGGTATTCGCTCCACCCATTTACTGCATGTGCATTTTTCAGTACAATACCTCTTGCAGTTAGCAAGATGAAGACACTGCCTGTATGTAAAGCTTCTTGCTATATTTTGGCTGCCCTCACATGTCCCTCAGCATACATGGAAAAAATCTGATTGATCAATGATCAAAATTACTGCATCAAGACCCGACTCCAGAATTTGGGTTCCCAGGAGGAATATTTTCTATGAATCATGTATTTTTCCCTGGTGCGTGCATATTTGCTGCTGTTTGCAGCAGGGTGCAGGAAGAACAACCACCATCTCAGTACTTTTATCCACATTTATCTAAGAATTCATTTTTATTTTAACACAGCTTGAGAAAGGAGCTGTGACTGGCTAACGAGAATTCTAAAGAGCTGGATTAATCATTGTGAATCACCACCCCAGCTGCAACCGCTGTTCAATATTCTTAACTGCCAGGACCGAAAATATAGGTTTGCTCCACAATAAACACTTTTCATAATACCAATAAGGCCACTCCAGGGAGTGTTGTTATCATGAAATAATCATGCCCCTCCGGGATGCAAGTGCTTGGCTGTGCTTCATGCCTTATAATGCTGGTGGGGCTGTGATTATATCAGAATAACTGCACCCCCCTGTTGTGCCTTTTTGCTTAAAAGTTTTTCTAAAGGTTTAGGCAACTCGGCTGAGAACATGTGCATAAGAATTGTAAGGGAATGAGCAGCTGTGACTTTCTTCCTTACAGCCATCTGTGTTCATGTATTTTTAATGGACCACTCTGGCTGTTAGTTCACACCCATAAAAGTTGTGGTGGGTTTGGGGCTTCTAGGCTCTGTCCTTACCGGAGTTGACAGCCCCTTTCAAATAGTTAATCTATTAAGTAGTAAGATAATGGCTAATGCAGCAGGAACTGTACTAGTGTTTGCAACTTTAATTTCACACATTAAGGGATTGGCTCCCACTGAATTCAGAAGGAAGGTTGGTATTGACATCAGTGGGAAAAGGATCAGGCCCTTAACAGCTAAAAAACCCTCTCTTACAATTTTGTCAGAGAGAGAGAGACAGCTACCTTAAATCTGCAAGGGATCCAACTTGTATGATTCAAGACAGTTTCAATTGCAAATGAAGTAGATAGAATGTAATGTCCTGATTACTTTCATGTGTTTTTAGGTTTCTACCCAAAGTAATCATTTATGTGATATAGAGTGATGTATAATGCACGATACCATTCATAGCAATAAAAAACTACAGACAATAGCACCCAAAAAAGGCATCTTGTCTAGAGAACTATGAAACGTAGACATAACCTGTGACTGAATTATAGACAGAACAATGTTAATACTAGCAATAACACTGACTGCTTTAAATAGACATGAACGGAGGAGGTGGAGTTTAGATCTGCCTTAGAGTCAGGGTTGAGTTCAAGGGCTGAGGCCAAATCTAGGCTAGGATTCATATGTAACAAAGCTGAAATATCATAACCGGTACTCAGGAGATTTCAGCCCAAAATGGTAGCCATGTACTGAGACCATGGAAGCCAGTGGACAGATCTCCAAGTATCACAGTCAAAAGCCCTTTCCTCTGGACTGGCTTTATTAACACACAAGATGCAGGACAAAACAAACGAATTGAGAACACTTGGCTCCAGCCATCGGAGAACCACCCAGCTTTCAGCAAGCGGGGATGGGAAGGACCCTCTTCACACCCCCCACTGGGCAGCTGTTCCTGCAACTGCTTCCTTGTAGCTTATGTAGTCCCACCCTAGATCACTGATACAATAGGCAAAGAACCTAGGTCCTCCTAACAAACTGAGTTTTAAGAAGCGCCTTCATACTTTGTCACAGAGCAGTTGATCACATACGAGATTCCCCACATTCTGAATGGTCGAAATACCACACGGTCCGTTCCTCTTTCAAAGACTTTCCTCCATTTCAACGAAAATTGCAGAAGAATGGCAGTTTGAGAGATTTTGGCCTTCTTCTGAGGAAACTGGCCTCTTTTCGTTTTCTATTTGACCCAAATCCGAACCCAAAAAGGCAGATTTAGATATAAAGAGGCAAATTGATTCATGGGGTAACGCCACTCACTTCAGTAGAGTTGGATCGCTCATAAACTTCGCCCAAGAATTCACATTTGAACCCGTTAGCCTTAACAATTCAAAAGTGGTTCTCTGTTAGGTACCGGGTTTGGCCCATATTTAATTTTTGGCATGAACATTCCTACCAACTTCTGCCATCACTTACAATCATGTAACAGCCTTATCAGGAGAAGGCTGCATAGGTGTAAATGAGAGTTGAATTCAACCTGAATTCCTTACAAATAAGTCCCATGGTCTCCAATTGCTTCCATTCACATTCAGGAAGCTTTGGTACATTTATTATTTTATGTTCAGAACTACATCTGAATGCACAGCATGCTCATTTGTTTTCACACTATGGGAAGTATATGCATTTCTAGCTTTCTCCTAATAACTAGGGTAATCAGATGTCCCAATTTTATAGGGACAGTCCCAATATTTGGGGATTTTTCTTATCTAGGCGCTTATTAGCCCCCATTCCCTGTCCTGATTTTTTCACACTTGCTATCTGGTCAGCTTACTAACAACAGAAATCTCTGTTGAACAGACTTCAAAGTGGATGGGACAGAAGTATAACCAGAAAGTCCACCACAGCTAACATGGCAGAGAAGCTGCTGGCAGACCTAGGATAAGAGGTTCAGAGAACTGCACTGCCTTAAAACTAAACACACATGCAACCTCCCATTGCCATAAATGGAATGGATACATCTGAATCCTGTGGACCTGAATTTCCTCTCACACCAATGTAAATCAGGGCTAATTCCAACGGACTTAACAAAATTATCGTGGTGTAAAACTACTGTAGCTGAATGGAGAATCAGGTCCAAGATCTCTATGTACACAGCATTCACTAGATGCAAAACAGATCTTAAATCCACTTTTCTTCTATAAAGGTTGGCGTTGTATCTCTCTATTTGGCAAATAGTGGATGCAAATATGTTTAAGGTAAATGTACAGAATACTTTTCGAACTTTCAAGACAGAAAACAATAAGAGCTACTTCAATAAATTCAGCTTTTGTAATCTACCAAGTTATAGCTTTTAATTTAATCAGGGAGAAATTGCCATGTAATGTTTTCAAACTCTATTTTCATCATGACTTTGAAGGAGGGAACAGAACGGGAAACATTCAATAGGACACTTTGCTAGCAAAGTGTATCTGTGCTAATGTAATAGCAGCTACAGGTTTATGAACCATTGGATAAAACAGCCAACAAAGAAATTAGATCATTTGGCTCTGGCTGCTGGAATACAATAGATGTCTCTTCAGCTAGAGTAGCTGAGCACAAGCTGCAGTGATTAATGTGAAAAGCCTGCATGTGTAAAGACTGTTTAACAGAAGAGAGCAATACGGCATGCAAACCAAACTAAAAACAACCATAAATATTTCAGCCACCCTTATAAAGACTCAAGAATATTTATTTCACATATAAATCCTCTTTGCTGTAATATCAGCAAATATCCTGCATTTCTTTGGCTAGTGCCTGGCTTATTTTAAGGGGAATGGAATGGAAATACCACTCCAGAAAGGTAAACACTCACTCAGTTTCTCAAAATGTCATATGACATCTTAGGTGGATAAAAACCTCCTGAAGTTTACTTCCCAAATAAAGCAGTGTTCCTGGGTGCTGCTTGAGTTGTAGAATCAAAATCTGGCTACAGCACAGGATTGGAGGGGAGACAACAGGGAGCAGGTATGGCTCCTTGATTCGGGGTGCAGTCTGTGCAGGCCGCAGTGAGAGTTAGAGCAGCTGAGGGGTTGCTCTAATTTATGCCACATGGATACACATCTTAACAGACAAATTCCACTGGGGAGAGGTCTAGTGAACTAGAGTTCTGCCACAGCCTTCTCTACCCCCCTCCTCTCTCCTATGCTCTCTAAACTGGAAACAGTTGGAACAGGAGCTTTATGCCAGTGGGAAATTCCCTGCTGCCCATGGATTCAGCCCCTGTGCATGGCCTGGTAGGTGCACAGGAGCCAGATCTTAGATGAGAATCTAGCCATGGTTTATTATTTGTATTGCATTAGAGCCAAGAGGCAGCCACTGAGATCAGCGGTTCCATTCTGTTAGATACTGTACACAGATCAAATAAAAGACAGTCCCTGCCCCAAAGAGTTTATAATCAAAGATTGTCCAGTACTTTTTACTGAAGGAAGCCTAGTTTATAAAGAGATTTATTTTTTTAGGCCCCAAAACTTTACCTTCCTGTTTCGTCACTACCACAAGCAGTGCTCCCCTGTCATGCTCATGAGTGCTCCTTTTCCTAAATGACAACAACTTTTCTTTGCTACCATAGCTGTCTGTTCTAACATTGGGTATGTCTACACTAAACTCAGGTCTGACTCAGGTTTGAGCCCAAGCCCTTCTTCTGTCCACACACAAATCAGCAAGCACTCAGGATCTGGGTCCTAGGACCTCGCTAGTGGGGTGGGTCAGAGCCAAAGTCCCGCTGAGACTCAGGTGCAAGCCTGGCAATTTCGCAGTGTGGACGCAACTTTAGTGTCCCCCAGTGATCTCTTGGTGCCAACTGATGGAGGGCACAAAGCAACACAGAGTTTTACAGGGACCCCCGGGGTCAGATATATGCATAATAATTTACTAAAGGGGGGCATGTGAGGGTTCTGCTGACAGCCAGTAGCCCAGTGGTCAAAGTCATTATGAAATATGTGGATAAACATATGTATAGTGCTGTGTGTCAAGCAGAGCCGTGATCGGAGGTAAAACTGGTAAGCAGGTAAACTTCTTTGGAAAGTAACATTGTGAAACTTCCCCAGCGCAGCCTGACAGCAGGCAAAATTCAAACCAAGACCAGGCAAACTTGGTGACCAGCAACTAAATCGCAAGGAGGCCTGGGCCGAATTTCAAAGGAACTCTGGCACATTTTATGGTAATGATGTGGAACTGGGGAGTTTCACCGGGGAACACCATGAGATTAACAGCTCTTGCATGAGAAGTGAGGGAAATCATCTACGTTCTCTGGCCTCTCCCAGGTGCGTTGTCAGGCAGTGACGCCAAACTTAAAAGGGATCATCAGTGGGGTACAGTGGAGAGGCAGATAGGCCCTGTTGCCACTTCATCCTAGTCAAGAGATACCGTGCGCTCCCTTTCTCCCCTGCACATGGTCATTAAGGGCACAGCACAATCCTGCCCACACTCTGTAACCATCACACAAATGTGCGAGAAGACTTGAGCCTCCTTCAATGCTCCTTACGGTAAGCATACATCAGACGAGGGGGGTAAGTGAAGAGGGCCTGGTAAAGTCAGCAGCCATTCTAACCCTTACTACATGATGGGGCCCCGGTGTTTACTCACATTCAGACGGGTTCCCAGCTGTGTCTGAAAGCACACGGGGGGACGGCAGCAGCATTTGAACATGGAAAGTTTGGTTCAAGAACAGAAGAAGACAGCCCCAGGAATTTTGCCCTTTTTATTGCTGTAAATGCCAGGCAAATTTAAAATTAATGGCAACCAGTGTAAAAGGGAAAAGGAAATAAAAGAAACATTTATTGCCTCAGAAACAGCGCCATGCCCCTGACATTTCCATATCAGCGCAACATTCTCTCTGCTTTAGCACCAAGCAAGCATAAAACATGCTCTTATTGCAAACACCATGAATTTTTCTGTCCTTTTAAACTTAGCCGTGTAAGGTTTCATCTACTATAAAAATAGAGCAAGAGAATGGAGGGCTTCTATTCTACATAAAGCAATTACTGCTGCTGTCAGCAGGAGCAAAATTTACTACCACAGGAAAGGGTAAGGAGAAAGGGAGACGCAAAGCAGCTCAGAGTGAACAAGGGCCAACCTGAACTCTCACTGAACCAAACCTGAACTTCAAACATTGCAGAGGCCCACAACATTCTAGAGCTAGCTACTGATGCCCTTATTCCTGCTGTGTAGTGTAGGTGATTCCAGAGAAATTAATAGGACTACCTGTGGAATAAGGTGCTTTTCAGAACCGGGCCCTATATTTGGTTTTCATTTGCCTCTCCACTGTCCGGTGCCTGAGACCTGCTGGCATTAGCCAGAATAGCAACCATGCTGTGTTATCTGCAGAGTTAGAAACTGCTATAGCAAGAATCGTCTTCTCCAAAAGAGGGCTCCACAGACAACATGCCCGGAACTCGTCCCACAAGAATGAAGGGCTGAGTGGACACTTCAGAAATTGGAACCTGTTGTTCTATGGAGTCTCAATAGTCCAGAGCAGAGGCCTAGCCCACTACAGCATAGCTTGTTTATAGCAATAGTTCAGCGGAACCATCCTTGCGCTTAAAAGTTCCTCATGTTCACAAGGGTTTGCAGGACAAGGACTAAGACTACGCTTTCCTAGAACTGTACAGTGCCTATGGGGCAACACAAATCATCATAATCCTTTTACCCAAATCTCAAGTTGGACAAGAAGGAAAAAAAAAAAAAAAAAAGAGGATGATGATACAGCTGGTCAAGCTTATTAAGATTCTTCTATTGTGAATGACTCTACTGACTGGAGAGAGATTCCTGGAGGTAGACCCTCAGATGGTACAAATTGTGGTAGTTGGTGCTCTACAGGAGTTCTGACAATACCACATCAGCTGAGAAGGTGCCATAATGAATCGCTCTCCAATCAGGGGTGTTTTTCACAGTGGAAGAATCTTTAAGCTTGACCTCAGTATCAACTTCATTTTCTTCAAAGTGCCAACAAGTCATTAGATCAAAGATTGCCCAGTTTCTACAAAAAGACCCAATCCCTAGAGTTTTGACATAAAAAAAGGAATCAAAACAGCATTAACTTTGTGAGTTTGATGCCTGCTGAGGACTTTAAATGCACAGATCCTTCGAGAAACTTTCAAAGAAAGCAGTTGGCATTAGAAGAATCAAGCAAGCAACTAAACTTCTCATTGGAGATTAAAGAGCAAGGCTAGTAATTTAGTCCATGGATCTATTTTGAATAGCAATCCCTTATTATTTATTCACAAACTATTCTCCAACAAAATAGTTAGATACTACAGGGATCAGCACAGTACAGGAGCCCATATAGAATAGATAAGATTTCCCTGGCGGGTATAAAGTCTTCTTGTCTCAGTTCATTCAAAGGAGACTGCCCCCTAGAGACTGAAAGAGGCTTCCAACACGAAAACACACTCCGTGCCTAGATCACTATATTAAAAGCAGCCTGGTTCCAGTAAACTGGGGAGAGAGTTAGAGGAGTTAGGCTGGAATAATTTTTAAATTGCCAAGCCACTGTTCTGAGAAATTGTACATAAATATTAATACAGCGCTAAGCACTTGTATTTCATATTCCAGCTTGGAGCAAGTTTTTATTGCTGAGTTGTAAATGCCTGAAATTAACGCCTTTTCCTGAAAATGCTGACAGATCATTCATTGTAACAGTGCTAGCAGGCACAAAACACAGCTATAACTTTAAAACTCATCTATTTAAACAGGGAGGCAAAACAAAAAGAGAGTTCAGGGAGCTAATATCAACCAGCCAACCTCACAGCGGCCTAGCCACTTTAGAGCCCTACGAACATCTCAAGAGAGATCAGCTCAGCTGCCAGAAGAGAAAGGCAAAGAGCTCTCCAGCTGCCACTTCTTAAAAAATATCTGCCAGAGCTTGGCATGGCCAACTTCTGTCTATCGTATGCGGCTGGTCATAGATGCCGACCCTGCTGCAGGGAGAATGTTAAGGCCAGAATTCAGCTGGATGCCCCAAAGGAACAGAAAATCTTTCAAGAATAATCTCACCTGGATTGTTTTTATTCTTTAGGAACACTGATTACAATACTTTAAGAGTGATCCTTCCTTTTCTTACTGTGTTTTTGCACCAAGAAGGCAGCAGAATTTGGGCAAAAAACACAACTTACGAATAGAAGCACCACGGGGCTTAAACTCTGTGAAAACAGCGTGTTGGAAATTGGAGGGTTTTCATTCTTTTTAGGACTCTTCCATCCCCCCCATGCAGACCCACAGGTTCATTCCCCCCAACCCCCAATTTCAGCGCTTTTATTACTTCTTTTTTAAAATTAAAACATCAAATCTTGATGGGGAAAAAGAAATTTTAATTTGGAAAAAGTTTTCATAGAATTTTTTTTTTTTAAAAGATCAGTAACAAATTAGAAAATGTTAGTCAATTTATCTGCTCTGATCTCCGACCAGCTGTATCACAGGCACGCACATTACACATTTCCAGCAGCCACTGGGAGCTACGCCCCAGCACCATCTGCATTTTTCACACTGAACCCAACTGACCTGGTAATGGGTTTTGTCATCAACTACAAAATGATCAGAGATTTGCTCACTATCTCTCCATCCCACGCCCCACAGGATCCTGCTGCCTCCTTACCTTCACTATCTCTGAGGCAGGGCTCTGAGGGCCTGCACCCTAACCCCATCAGGGAGATGGGAAATAAGCCCACCCTCCCTCTCCTCCTGCAGCCACAAAGAATTCCTTGAGGAGAGCTGGTTGCTGGACTCCTCCTCCTCCATGGACCTCAGTGGCAAAACTCCCATCAACATGAACAGGGCCAGGATTTTACTCTTTATTTCCAAGTTGTCAACAGCAACATCATTCACACCCTGGGCTTGATACCACACTTGGTCTGAGATTCTTTGCCCTTCTACAGGGGCACTGAGATGCCATCTTTCCATGCGGCTGGCACTTTACCTGATGCCCACACTTTTAAGAATGGTTGATGCAGGCCAATGTTCACTGGTTTCAAGGCATCTTTGAACAGGTCGGAATACCATTAGGCCCAGCAGCCATGTCCATTACGTAACTTTCGGATGGCCTATCATACTTCCTGAAGTGACAAAGGATCAGTGTTTGTATCTGGGCAGCTGTGCAGTTTGCCAGCTCATGTAGCTCTGAACAGTCGTCGGCAGATACATGGTTCATCACAATTGCGTTTTCCATCTGTCCAGGACCTCATCCATGGCTAAGCAAGGAGAGTGGTCTGGTTTTGTGATGGGGATGTTCGAAAGTTGTTTGGGGTTGCCAGCCAGGCACACGATGGCTCTGAAGGAAGGACGCAGATCGTTGGCCAGTGAAGCAGAGGACACAGGCTAAAGTCCAAGGAGTTGACGCGTCACAGTCGTGTTTTGCCGTGACGTGGAAGATGCCTTTCGGCAGTTTATGTTCTTGGCCCATATGCCTGCTTACGTGCTTCTGCCTTTTTTGTTAACATATCAAGGGCCTCTTCAGAAAACTAAGGTTTCCTGCACGACCCCCCACAGCTGAAAGTTCCAGTGGCATCATGTAAGATAACGCGACGTGCACCACTCCAGGTGATCTCCACATCGTTCAAGAAGGTACCGAAGTTACATAGGTGATCCTCAATGGCCTGAATGTATTTCACAGTGTTAGCAAGATCCTTTGAAAGATGCTAGCCATTATACTGTTGGTGGACATCTGGCTTGTGAGGAGCTGGAAGGCAATGTGAGAGCTGAGCAAGGACTAGTTTATGGTACTTCTACTTCATGCGTCACATACTGAGATTTCACTATGGAGCAATTTCGAATGAGGATGTTGTCAATTTCTTTTGCACCACATCCATTGTTTGAAATCCAGGTTCAGCAATGATTATTATGGGTCATAAACCAGGAGCCCATAACAGACAAGCCCTCAGCAGCACAGAACGTCAAAAGCAGAGGTGTGGTGTCATTTGGGAAACCCAAACGAAAGGGATCTCTCACAGCGCCATACCCCGTTCGATTGGATCCAGTCATAGCATTGAAAGCTCCAAGCACCAGCAGTATGTCATGTAATGAGGTTGATTGGATTTTTGCTGGTAGCAAAACGTGTCCTTTTCTGCAGGTGTTCCAGGCCACAAGAACTAATAAGTGTCCACCACAATATTGCAGCCAAGCACAGAGTAAACGTGAAGTGATGGGGTGCTAGTCTGTGCTAGGGGTTGTCTAACAAATGCCACACCTTGAATTTGGTGTGGACCACCAGGGTGGAGGGAGGTTGCTCCTTCCACAGCAACGTGATTGCTTTGTGGCAGATGGGCCTCTGTGATGTCAGCAGTTATGATCTTGCCGCAGATGAGTACTCTGACAAGAACTGTCTCATACCCAGTGCTGTTCAGCGTTACAATGCCCCATGTTCCACACCTCTAAGGTCTGGTCTGGACTTGCAGGAAGTTGGGATCACTGGGGTTGCGCCTTCCCTATGTGGGGTTTGGGTCACACGCCTCCTATCCATACAGAACACGCCTCTCCTCTCGGAGTGAGTAATCACAGGGGCTTCCACCTTGCTGCTGTTGTCACAGTCTGACATGGCTGATTGCCTTGTTGGAACTGGGGAGATGGAGAACGTTTATTTTGGGGGCACCATCCACCTTCCCAAGGGCTCTTCTGCCAGATGCCATTGGTTCCTGAGGACGCGGATGAGCATTTTGAAGATTTAGCTCTTCTTCCGCCCTATGCCATTCACGCATCTACAGTTGTAGCTCATAGACCTTCACCCCCATTGGGGAACTTGGCTCTCATCCACTGTGTCTAGGGTGACCAGATAGCAAGTGTGAAAAATCAGGACTGGGGTGGTGGGTAATAGGCGCCTATATAAGAAAAAGCCCCAAATATCGGGACTGTTCCTATAAAATTGGGACATCTGGTCAACCTAACTGTGTCTATCATTGGCCTTCGTTCTCTGTCCTGAGCAGGGGCCCTTATCAGGTTCTATTGACTGGTGCCAGTCGGACCAAGGCTCGTGTGGACAGGGACAACCACATCATGAAGCACAGCAGCTTACACCACTATGACCTGCTACCTTGTGCTGAGGCAGAAAGAATGTTTATACCTGCCAAGGAAATTGTATCTAGTCTATATAGGTTCCTATACTGCGCTCATCACTGTAGTATTTGACTATTGTGATAGAGGACAGTTTGTTAATGGAAAGTAAAGGAATGCTACTCAGAATAGGTCAATGGACTAAATCCCCAGCCGTGTTCTTTACTCTGCAGTGAGAAGTTCAGTTGCTTGCCTGATACTTGTAATGCAATTGCTTTCTTTGAAAGTTTCCCAAAGGATCTTGAACTTCAGGTCCTTAGCTTGCATCAAGCTCACATAATTAATGCTGTTCTGTTGCCTTTTATGTCGAAGCTCTGAATAGACAGAAGAGCTCCTTATATTCTGCATGGGCCATGTCAGAATCTTAAAATCCTGCTCCGTCTTCCTTGATTTCTATAGATTTATCACATCTCCAAACAGCTGACCACATTGCATAGTATGTATTGCAATACCTAGTATGCGCAGGGATAGTATTTCAGCCATCATCTCTCACAGAAAGCCAGGAAATTTAGTTTCAGTTTGTTCTTTTTAAACTAAAGAGTCCTGTGTAAAATACCTAAACCAAACATATTAATTAACCAAAGTAAAAAGATTCTTAACGATATACTTCAAGATTTTATTTTTGGGGCTCTTTTCATTTTTCCACTTCTGAAAGCAAGAAAAAAATGTCAAACTGCAATGAAATATATAATCCATCCTTTGCTTAAATCCTCCCAAAGCACAGCAGGTACACCACCTGCTTTGTTTTCACACATGCAGCCTGGGCTTAGCAGGAAATATTCTATTGCAGTCAGGATTTCAATAAAATCATGAGAAGAAAAGCTACAACTCAATTTGGAAGTGAAGAGAAGAATTATAAACCAATATATTGGCAGTTAGATTTGTGGTCATTAAGAACATATTTTATGTGCACGCACCTGGGCACTTGAATACACAGATTGCGGTACAGGGGCCTTGTCTTGCAGTATTGGGTATTGTTCACTGAAACTACAGGAAACAGAATTAGATACATACACTCTCTTCTTTGGAACATTTCTGCATGACATTAAAGAACTTCAGTCATCCAACCAGATTAAGCCCAGCATTGAATTTTAATTAGCCTAGTCCACCTTCAGAGTAAAATTATACAGCTTGGATGAATTAGTCATTTGGGCAATTCAGTGATTCTCTCCGCCCACTTAGGAAATCTAGTCACAGTTCCTCAAAAAGCAGAACACCATTAAGCCCTTCTCTGCCCTCCTGCACCATGGACTAGCTTGCCGTTAACGGTACACCACGCTGGCTCAGTGTCCGACGCTGTGATAACATCCTGATGAAAAACAACGTAATCACAAAAATGACAAAGGTAATCCATGAGGATCTGGAAAGCCATTACTTACACAGGAAAGGCTTGGAAAATATTGACCTTCGCTTGTACTCTTTACTAACCCAACAGCTGATAACCAGGCACTGTAGTTATTAACAAAGACAGGCCTATAAGCCTGATATGGTCAAATGATTTAGCGCCTGCAGGTAAAACTTTTATACTGAAACTTAATTTACTACTCACTGGTGACCCTTTTTAAAAATCAGTCAGACCAGTATAGATTAGATCTTGCATGTAAATTTTATGTTTTGTCATCTAGCAGATTTATGACTTTAGTTCTACCTAGTGCATTCAATGAGGTAGAGCCATGTAATAGTCAGACAAGTCATCTTACATTGCATGAAACTGTAGATCATTATGTAGTATTATGCCCCAGAAAAGCAGCAGAAAAACGAGGGTATTTCAGCCAAAATAGCAGCTCGGGCTTGTTAAACTTTAAAATGGAAGAAAAAGTAGACTAGAACAGCAAAGCCCCAAATGGATTAATTATCCGAACAGTGAGTTCCTCTGACACGAAAATAGATCTTCTATTGTTAACAAGAAATGGTTATGTCTGACCAGTTAGATTCAGATTTTCTGTGATGGGAGGGAGAGTATTTTGTACAGTCCATAAGTTACAGTCCTTTTTAGAATCACTTTCCATCACTTGACATTTTACAGTTGTCCCAGGGTTGAGATGTTCAAGGTAGCCCAGGGAATTTACACAAAGATTCAGGGAGCAGAAAGGCTCCCCAAGTCCACTTTCTTCTCACCACAAAGGTGTATGTATACTTGGGGATCTAGCCTCTATAACCTAACTAAGGGCCTGATCCAAAACCCATTAAAGTCAATGGAAGCTAGGTCAGACTCTAAACACTGAACCTTAAAAAGGGCACTGAGAATCTGCAACCCCCAGGGGTTTCAATAGACACTGATGATGCTCATACAGCGCCCATAATCACCGTATCCACTGTTCTACCAATTGTTCTTAATCCTTTACAATTATGCAAGGCTCTGTGTATCTAACAGCACCAGGTTTGGTTCGCAACAAGTGCTCAACAGTTGTTTTAACACAGCAACCATTGGGAGAGAGATGAGAATGAGCCCATTGATAGAGTGGCTTTAAGAGAGAGCAGTGCTAGATTTGGGGGTTGGTATCTGATCAGAAAAACTCATTTTAAGGCATCTCTAGACTCCTAGACACGCTCTAACCTAATTTTCAAAGGGCTTTTCAATCGGCAGTGCAGGTTCTCAAACCAAATGAGATTACTTGTTAAAGCGCATGTGGGGAGAAATCAATTAGATTAGAAAGAATGATTCAACTCAATGCCTCCTTTAAGGTTCAGCTACAATAAAGCAGAATTTTGTTTTCAAATATAGTTGCTGTAGTGCATCCGCCACCTTCTCATCTGCCTCTCCCCAGATATAACCTTTAGAAGGAGATTAAAAATATTGATGCTAGGAAAGTACAGACCACCTAAGCTGATGTTTCCTTTCTTTTTGGTTTTTTTTTTCCTCTACACCCTAATCTGAAAGGATTAAAAATAGACCTGGAAATAAGTTTTTTCTTTTCCTTTCCATTTTGAGATCTTAAAATATTTAACTCTTTTAAAGTTGCGGGCAAACGAGGAGTAATTTAAAGAAAATGTCATATATGCTGCAAGTTTTGAGTTATAGTTTAACAAGAAATACACATTTAAGAAAGAACAGAGAAGTGTGCTTTCCACACTGAGCTTTTAAAAATCTTTTTCACTGTAGATCTGCAAAGCAGACACACTTAATAAAAAGTATATCATGTAGGGACCTGATTCTGCAGTCATTTCATAGGCTGGTGTACAGGTTGCAGGATTTGGTTCAACATACAATGCTGGCTGGAATATTCTGGGCCAGTTCAGTACTGACCTAGTCCCAAGTGCAACCCTATGAAAATTAATGGGGTTGTATGGGGTGTGAGCTGGTGCAGAAATTGGCCCAGTGTAGACACGCAGTATATGGTCTCTCCAGGGCCAGTTCCATGCTGCCAAATATGCAGCTGTTGAGAGGCCCTGGGGAAACAGCCCTTCTAGTTGCATACTCCCACCTCCCAAGGATGGATTGAAGAGCTAGCATGATGTTTACTGTTCCTATTTGTAGCAGTATCACCACAGCACCTAGGAATCCTAGTCATGGACCAGGGCTCCATTATGCTAGATACAGTACAAACAGAACAAAAGGACAGCCCATGTCCTAAAAAGTGTACAGTGAAAATTTAAGGTAAGAGACAACATTTGGACATGGACAGATGGGAAAGTACGAGGAAACAATGAGACACCGTTGCTCAGCATGATAGGCAGAAGTATCAGCGGACCAGCAGCCCAACCATTGTCAAGTTTTTTGTAGGCATCATAGCAAAGAAGAATTTTTAGGGTTGTTACCTATCAGCTGTGTTCTTGGGGAACCAAGGCACACAACCCCTACTGTCTGACTCACTTGAAACTCTCCCTCCCCCAGCCTGTGCTTGAACCAGAACCAATCAGAGACGGATTTACCATCTCAAGCACTCCAGACCCTAAGCTGAACAGCCTGCCTCCTGGGAACCTTTTACTGGTTCAAGCTGCGCTGACTGGTGAGACCCCAACTCACTCTCTCTTTTCTGGTTAAGCCCACTTTTTCCCCTCAGACCTAATTTGATCTCTCTCTTTCTCCCTCTCTCTCATCTGAGTTGACGGGAAATCTCCATCCACCATTCAACTAATTCCCCCTACAAACACAGGCATCAATTCTGGACACATCACCCCTTCTCCCACCCAGGTGGTAAAATCTGCCCAGGTTTGCTAATTTGTGTGTGGACAGAAGAAGGGCTTGGGCTCAAACCTGTGGGGCAGGTGGCAGAGAGAAGGGTCACATTGGATCTTGGTGCAGGAAGACAGATGAGCAGAAGGTCACAAATGGTTTCGCCAGCAGCCCCAGATTTTCTTGCACCATGCCTGTTTCTTACAAGTTTGCATTCATTACTTCCCTAACACTTGGGCTGGACAACCCACCTTTCAAAAAAGGCCTCTAAGTGTCAGTGTCGGGGGGCGAGTGTACACCCCCCCTTTTGGTGAGGGCTGGAGCATGGTTGGCCCAAGGTTAAATCTCCCTGATCAGTCCCAGTGCCAGGGTAGTGTGGCCTAATGGCCAAAGTCAGTGGGTTTGCCCTTAGACATAGGGCAGTAAAGCCTAGTGGCCAGAATCAGTATGGTGGCCCTGGTCGTTTGGCTTAATAGCCAAGTGGGGTAGGCTGCCACTGAGGGGTGGGTGGCAACCAGGATAGGGGTTCCCAGCCCCTCCCTACTCTTTTGGGTCCCAGCCCAGGGCCCTGACAGTGGCGGAACCCTCCACCATTGGATCAGCGGGGATCCAGCTTAAATGTGCTGACAACTCACAGAGTAAAGTCTAGCCACCTCCTCCTTTGCGAGCGTAGCACCCTGCCACTCCAGGCTCATCGGGCGTCCGCTGGCTCCAAGATACTCAGCAGAGTTCCGGAGTCTCCAGCTCCCACAGCCTGGTGCTCCTGTGGTTCCCGGGCTGGAGCCTTCACTTCAGGTCCTTCCTCCTCAGTGTCCAGCCCCAACTCAGCTGAGAAGCTCCCTTTTATACCAGAGCACTTGGAGCATGCCCAGTAGGGTTGAGGGGGCATGGCTTCCTCAGCCCTCGATGTGGAGTTTACCCATCCCTGTCCAGTGCAGGGTGAGCGTACCCCATCACAGTCTGGGTATCATAATTAGAACAGCAGCAATAAACAATCAGTTTTGAGATCAAATGTTGTTTTAATGAAAAACAGACACATGGTCCCAGTCCTGGGATGTGTGGATCACTATCAGCTTCCAGTGACTCAAGTGGGAACTGAGGATGCTCAGTACCTCACAAGATCAGGTCCACAGAAGCACAGAATTCCATTCACATTTGTGCACCACGCCCATATTAGCAAGAATAAAACGGGGATGGTTAAAACACGCCTGGCGTATGTCCCGGGGGCAGGCACTTAAAAGGAACTGACTACTGCAGATGAGGATCCATGCATGGATACAGTGTATATAACACTAAAGCACAAGGCTATGTTAACCTTCATTTCCATCCCGGCTATAATCACTATTTGAATTCATAATAAGCGGTTTGGAAAGTTTCATGTAGCTGAACCACATCCCCCATCAGATTACATCGCCTTTTTAACGAGGAAATATAATTAAGTCTCAAGTTTTTATTATTTGAGGTTTTTGTTAGGGGTTTTAGCTTTGTAAGAACCAGAGCAATATCCCGATTGTGGGATCAAAGCATACAATGTACAAGTTCTCAAATGAAGAGATGGACTAGCTGCATTCTAACGGTGATTACTCATTGGTGCCTCGACCCCGTAACTGATAGCGTGGGCAGGCAGAACCCCACTGAATAGCACTTGATCAGTTGCAGGATTGGAAGCTAAAGTTTCAGCATACTTATTGTAAAGCATGATTGTGAATCTCTCAAAAAATGTAATGTATACTGGCATGTGAAATTATTTCAAAATATTCTGGAGATATTTGTATTTCACCATGCTGCCCTGGGTTTGTTGTGATCTCTGAAGTCCAGAACTCAGACAAACTAGCTGGCAGCTTTTCCACACAGGGTTAATGAAAAGATTAAAGCATGACATTGCTTTTTTTTTTTTTTTTTAATCCTTTTTGCATTACAGTGCCAACAATTTTCCTTATAAGGAGTGGCACATGTGACAACTGACAGTTGTAATGGGATGGACAGGTGTCTGATTACATATAATATCACCATTATTTACTAAGCCACATCTGAGCTTCCTACAGATTAGGAGGTAAAGAAAACAGATCAGATATAAAGCAGATTGTAATTCAGCAAGACAGAGCTTTATTTAAAGATAAATCTTGATTCGACATTTCATCAAAATAACCTAGATTGTGACCAGAAAGGCAATCTGGCATGCAATATATCCTATTAATCATGCATCAAATAAGCTTCGGAAATGTTCTCTTAAAATCATTTTTCGGAGGTGAAATTAAGAAAAAAAGAAATTTGATCAAAATAACGTCAATAAGTATGTATCCTACAATGAGTTATTTAACACATTTTGGGGTAAGTGTATGGTCTCTGTGACCTAGATTTTTCATGCACATGTGCATAAGCAGCTCAGGCTAACTTCTTTAAAAAACAAGCAGCAGTACCACCGAAAGATTTTGCGTGTAATGGCTGAATGTCAGAGAGCACCAAAAGTAACTAACACATTATGAAGGATACACCCTCCTTTCCAGTGAAACCATGGGAAATGTAAGCTAAAAAGTTCTAAGAGAATCCCCCCCGGCCGCTGAGATTTTATAAAAATGATGGTCTTGTAACCTTGCTCTTAGTAAGAACCAATCACTTTCGTTTTTAAAATTGTTCCCGGAGCTGGGCATTATCTCGGAGCGTGGAGTTTATGGCGTACTACAGTCCTGTCTGTTTAACTTGACTGTCAAAGAGCGATGCTCTCAGTAAAATGCATCTTTTAGTACCATAAGTGGCTGAAATCCTGCAGAGAGAACTGCATAGGCAGACCCCCGTGACTTCCGTTCAGCTCCAGGCAGGCATTGGGTCCATGCACAAGGCTAAATGCCAGTAATAAGTTAAGCCAGCCTACACGCACCGGGAGAAAAGACTATGCCATGTGTTCAGCTTTAGACCAAATTCAAAACTAGTTTTGTGAAGCAGCTGTCCCCTTTAAGGACTGTGTATCTATTTGAAATTTTGATATACAAAGTACCCCAGAGAGTAAAATTTCTCCATGATAATCTACCGGTCTTTCTTCTCTCACGCACCTCGATCAATAACCCACTGGTTTTACTGTGACTCCTTAATAATGAAGTTTCAAAAGTTTAATGATTCATTAATAGTGCTCATCCACTCATTCAAAAAAAGAAAAACACCTTTGGCGCCTCCACACTGTGCACTGAACCAATTCTGGTAACCTCACGTTTCTCTTGGATGGGGTTTTTAAAAGTGCCTGAGTTGGGCGCCTGGAACCAAAAAGCAGTGGGACTTGTGCTCCCAACTCACTCTGATGCTTTTGAAAATCCTACCCATATCTCCCTTCTAACCCGCCTCCATTGTGATCTACACTCACCTTTCACATCTGCTTTATCTAGACCCCGACCCTGCAGAGACAACTTTGTGGTTTCTTTTGCAGAATAGGGGGCTTAGATTATAAACTCTCTGAGGAAAGCAAGGACTGTCTTCTATTTTTTCTCTGCAAATGTGGGTCCCAGCCCTGACTGGGATTTCTGTAAGTCAATAACAATAAATACCATACTAGACATACTCCAAACTATATTTCACCATCAGCAATTTGTAGCAAAATACCCATGTATCAGTAACCTTAAGTTTGGAGACAATCCAGTGTTCTAGGCTAGATTTTATTCTAACTAGTTTTTAAATCACTATTATTTTTAAAGTGAATTTAATGATTGAATTTAGCACTGAAAAGTTGGCATCCCCTATGTATCCACAAAAGGGTTACAATGTAGGAAGTGCCAGTGGAAACTTCGTCATTGTGCCTCCACCAACATGCTTCAGTGCTGACCTGGAGGGGACCACATCTAAAGCATGAGAAGATAGCAGTATGGTAACTGGCTCCCTGGTTGGGAATCTCAGCAGAGAGGCCAACGACACAGTGAAGATAAATTAAGCTATCTATAACGTAGGCATCAGTCTATTCGGAACTGAACTGAAATCATCAGCTCATTTCATGAGCACCATGTAACAGCCTTATGGGATTCTGGGCATGACTCACCAGGACCAGATTTAAAGTGAAATGAAAAGTTCTAAGTTTCTTTGCCAATTGCCAGAGACACCCAGTCTCCCTTTCATAAACAGCTTTTGTATTATTTACTTTACAATAGTGAGACTATCCCTTTACATGTTCCAGATATTAGGAAACTAAAGAGGTAATCTATACGAGTGAAAGGTAAGATATTGAACTAGATTCCCTGAAGCAGAAGTCTCCAGCAGGGAGGTAATATTTTAGAAGGATGGAATTGATTTCCAACCCATATGCCTCGGCATCCTACATTCATGAGAGCTGATATTTGATGAAAAAAGTCAACACAAAAGGTAATATGAAATACCAAAGGCTATAAATTACACAGTAGGCTAACAATGGATAATTTATACACAGTGGTTAATGAAATATTGTATGAGAGTTGGCCTTATTTCAGTCTCTTTCCCCTATACAACATATCATTTTCTTCTTTATGGTTATCAAATAAAATGTTATGGTTTGATTCTGCAGACCTTAGCCAGGTAAATAGCTCTTATTCACTCAAGTAGTCCCAAACTTAATGAGATCTCAGGCTACCTAACAGGACAGTAAATTTCTTGCAAATGAGTTTTAACTGCTCATAGCAGCAGTCCCAAAGCGAATGGCAGTGTGTTAGGAAAAACTGGAATAGTTTGATTTTGCCTTTTTAAGCAATTTGCCCATTTCTGATAGCTTTTCCTTCCATTCATATCCTGTGCTTCTTCTGGGGCTTGTACCTTTCTCCCCTAATATGCTCTTTTTATGATATACAGAGTGAGCCAGAGAAGAACATCTTCACAAGATTATTTTACCTTCTTTCTTCACATATTAAAAGCCTAATTCCGTCCACAATTTTTCCAGTGTCAATCTGGATAAATTTGGCATTTCAATTTAATCTCCCTTATTCAAAATTTACAACAGCATAACTGAGAGCAGAATTTGGCCCCTTTTCAGTGGTTTGGTTTGTCAAAGCAATCAAAATGCTTTTCTTTTACAGAAGTCTAAATATGGCTAAATCAATAATTGGACACTTCTGTGTCATTTCCGTTAATATCAAGAACTAATAAACCACTTGAAAACAAGTACCAAGACATTGACTATCTTGCATAGAAAGAGTTCTAGCTTACCTCAAAAAGCTACATAATGACAATGCCAAGTTCTGTCAAATTAAAATATGAGACAAATTAACCCTCATTAAGAAAACGCACCTGCAACACAGCCTACCAACTGTGAAAAAGCAACTGTCCACAAGTCTGTCTCCATATTGTCTTCACCCCTCATTAAACAAATTTTAATTTGGATTTTGCTGAGCAGTCACTGGCTGTTACATGTTCAGCTAGAGACATCTCTTTGTAATCATGATGACTTTTTAAAGTTGTCTGGAGAGAAAAATACAGTTTTCCCAACTAAAAACTTCTTAGTATTTTTTTCCTCCCTGAAGAAAAACATAACAGTCAATGTAAGGGGATGTGTTTGCTGTAACAAATACGCCTTGGGGGAAAATATTCTGTGGGCTTTTTTTTAAGTTGTAAAAAGTGGATTTGGGGATTTCTCATGCCTCTTGAGGAACCTTGCTATGAAAGCAACATTACAAAACATTGACTGATATTATGGTTGTAGCCTGGCATTTAGGAGTTTGTTCATTTTTTAAAGGTTTTTACAAAATCGAATCCCAGTAGAAGTGTTTTCATGTTTCTTTTTTAAATTACATTGGAAACTGGTTTTGATTGGATTTAACATCTCTCTGCAGGGTTTGGAACCCATATATTGCAGGCACTGCTAATTCTGGAGAGCTAGAAAGGGCAGCTGAATAGGTAGAAACAAAAGTGAAATTGACCAGTCTATTGTCATTCCCCAAACTGAGTAAAAGACAAAAAGTAAACTGCATTAATGGTGAAAAGTGAATTAGATCTTTGAAATGTTTTCAGCTTTAATAAGCCAATGGTATTAAATCATCTATGATACTCATAAAGGACATTTGTTTTTTTAAAATGTAATACAATTTTAAATCCGACTTTGTCCTTTTACACTCTCAGAGACCCACGTTTTGCATTCGTTGTGCATAAAATTGGAGATCAGGCCCAAAATATGCAGCTGAAGAAAATAAGTGGCGTTTTCCCCAATTTAAAAAGAAAAGAGTTTCCAAGAAACAGCAGAATTAGAAGGGGGCTGATTATTGAAATACTCATCCGGTAACTGAAAACACAGGGGGGGTGGGGTATTTGGTACAAAAGGAAGTTAACACAAAGAACTATTGTTTTTCATCAGCTTTGCCACAGTAAAGGCCTTCTTCATGGATACTTTACAAAGAAGCCTTTAACCCAAGATGTTGGCCTCCAATCCTAGAGTCATGTGTTTGACTTTAAGCATGTAAGTAGCTCCACTGACCCCAGAGGAAGCTGGGTCTGGCTGATGTTTGGCAGCCAGCTTACATGTTCTTTGTTTCTGCATTACATAAAACCAAGGCAAAGTGCACAGAGGTAATCAGCTGCTCCTCAGTGCCAGCCCAACCAAGGATATCCTTAGCTCCTGAAATTTTCAACCCAATTATTTTTGTGCATTTCTTGCCAAAGTCCTTGAAGTGGACTGTGAATGGCAGTGAAAATGTTGAGCTCATTTGCAATATGATTTGCAGATCAAGTCACTGGGCTACCAGACCTGTGCATGTAAACCTAACTTCTGCACAGAAACGTTAACTATTTGTGTGCTCAAATGGTCGTGTGCACTAAAATTACATACAGAATATTAGAGGCCAGTTCTGGAAGTCAGAGCTACATACATACAGAAGCTTCATGGAATCATAAGAGTAGATGAAAAGAGCAGTAAATGGAAGTAAAAGGCTTTATCTTTGGTGTGCCCATTTCTCTCTCTTTCAATCTCTCCTCCTTCTACAACCCACCCCAGTCAAGTAACTGGTATGTGTCAATATTCTACAGATGGACAGCTATGCATATTTGGCTCACAGGTATTCTATGCTGTCTCTGCCAGCTACCCAGCCAGTAGACAGATTTTTTTTTAAAAGAGTGAGAGAGAACAAGGATAAGTGGGTGATGTCCTACAGTCAGTTTCATATAAAGACAGTTGTCCAATGACACTAATTCTTCACAACAGGCTCATTTCTAGAGCCACAGGCATAACACTTACTGTGTCTCCATATTTGAATTACTTAGCTTCTTTTTCCATTGTCTTTTCCACATCTAGGCTTTAGATTACTGGGCTGAAATTATTTAGCCATCGGCAACTGAGGTGGAAGTAGCTATGTAATCTTTACATTCCTTTTTCTCTGTACTGCACATCACAGAACGTGGCTGTAATCGTCAACTTAAAATGACCTTGAGTCAGAATGTTCAGACCTGGACATAAACTTCCCCAGAATTTTGGGCATGATCAGATCCAGTGGTGGGTTGGTTTCTGTCCTCACTAAGCCCAACCCACCTCAGCACCCTGGAGACGTCAATTCCACACAAATTGTCTTTTTCCCCCTGTGAAATGTCATTGCTAAGCTTACTGCCTATGCAATTCTGTGACTGCAGCTTTTATACTAAACAATGTCAACTATAATGCAGAAGGGAAACTCACAGAGAAGACAGGCCACTATAACTCTTGGAGATCCACTCTGAACGGACTCAGTAAGCAGTTTGCTGTGTGGAATAAGAGGAGCAAATGTTGCTCTGCCACCTCTACTGCAAGTTTGCCATGACTAGTAGCGGTGCAGTGCTGCAGTGGTCCAATCCTGTGAAGTGCTGAGGCACCCACAGATCCCCTTGGCTTTAGCAGGCATTGAGGGTTATCACCAGATTACAGGATGAGGCCTTAAAAAGAGTAATACATTGCTATTCATCAGCTTGAACAGAACCACCAGGGCAACTGAACACAGCACACTTGCTGTCTCTATCTCTAACCAGCAGCAATTAAAAGCAGAGATGGACCAAGCTGTTTAGCATAAGATCCCTTTGAACCTGTAGCTTTTCGAAATGTCCCGATGATGTTTGACTTTGTAAGCTTTGCACATTAATCCCAAAAAGTAAAGTGCCAAAAAACTACTGGAAAACCTGCTCTTGTACGTCTACCAAGGCCTGACAAGTTCATAAGAAAGCCTGTTCGGCAGATTTCTATCCAATTTTGCCAACCTTAAAGCCGAGAAGGGCCCAAAACACAAAACTGAAATCTGAACACCGATAAATCCTGGCCTTTGTGTGTCCGTGGCTTCAGTTTGACCTAAAACAACAATAGAGTTCAGCCATTAAACCTGTATCTGGATTCAAAGCCATATATCAGATGTTGGTGTCTATTAACACATGGGTTTGGGTCTGAACCATTATTTATTCAAAGCCAGATCAGTTCCAATTTGGAGATGTTCAGATCAAGAACTTTGGTTCAGGCCCATCTGTAGAGCTAGCCAATGATATTAATATTTCACAACAACGTCATTGCTAGAGCAACAGCCATAACCTTTAGTGCCCTTCCGCAGTTTGAGCCCCTCTGAGTTCTGGGTCAAACCATTTAAACAGATACCCAATAATCTGGATGTTCATCCAAAACCAATTGAACCATTTGTAATTCATCAGCCCTCAAGTCCAAAGATCAGTAAAGCTCCTCAAGAAAACCATGCCCCTCCCCTTCCCCCCTTCCTGCACGGAGTACTGTATCCAGCTGCTACACTTTCACTATCTATTTTAATGCATTTACTCATAGGGGAGTGAATTTTTGGGAGCGCTGGTGAGGGGAAAAAAGGGGTGGATGTAGCAGCCATCCTGTTATTCAGTAAAAGATTCCAAACACTCTAGAGCCCTTTACCGATGGATCAAATTAGCAGCTGCTAAGCAGAGAGGTTTACCATAAATGCAACATGAAAGCAAAAGTCTGACTCCAAGCACGCACGCACGCACACCGTTTCTGACAAACATAATAGAGATCCTCACACACTTCACTATTAACAGGGAGCTAATGCCTCACAAACCTCATTTGGCTTCCTGGAGTACATGTTATTTTAAAACCCAAGGATTTAATATTCATGGACCATTGGTGGTGTGCTCATTGATTTTCAACTTCTTCAACAAACCCTACCTTCCTTCAAAGTTTATCAGTCAATTGAATGGCTCTCATATATTATTGAGGACAGACAAAGGAAAATCCTCATGCAATTCCTCATCAAGAAATGATATATATATTCTGAACTCTTTAAATATAATGTCCACAAGCATTTTATATAGTACAATCAGAAAGAAAATACATCAGAACTGTAAAATATATATGACTGTATATAAATATATAATATATATTACTGAATATATGATATATTTTGGGTTTATTGCTTTCCATTTAAATATATATATTCTTTAAAAGTTTGTTATGTATTTAAAATCATACAAAAATATCATTAATAGATTCAAAGGCCAGACAGGGCCATTCTGATTATGTAGTCTGACTTCCTAACAGAGGCCAGAGAATTTCATCTAGTCTAGGGTATGTCTACACTGCAATATAGGCCAAGAGTTAGTAGAACTCAAGTTAGCAGACCCTGATTTTTTTAATTTAAGGCTTGAGCATCTACACTCAATTTGCATCCACACTTGCATCCGACGAAGTGGGTTTCTGCCCATGAAAGCTTATGCCCAAATAAATTGGTTAATCCTGAAGGCGCCACAGGACTCTCGCTGTTTTGCTAAAAATAAACTAACCCGACTACCCCTCTGGAATACACTCAATTTGTAACCCTGGGTTAGGAACTGTTGAACCCTGGGTCCCAACCTGCGGCTCCAGCATCTACACTGCATTAGGCGAGACTGAGTCCAGTCACCCATATCCCAGACTTCTTAGCGCCTCCCAAAATGGGCAGGGTTCATGGTGCAGGGTGGGAAAACTTAACTGTTGAGAGAACAAAGAAAGTTGGCCAGAGGGACTGAATGATACTACCGGTGGACTTTCTGAGCATCAGCATGGTGGGGCTGTGTCTACACTGCAAAGCAATAGGGCTTGAACCCTGAGTCCCAGTTTGACTCATGCTCAGACCCGCCACCCCGAGAGATCCAGGGACACTAGGTCTGAGACCTGGGTTAACTTGATTTGCGTGTAAATAGAAAGGTGGTTACACTTGAGCCTGAGTTCGAACCCAAGGCTTACATTGCAGTGTAGAAATACTCCAAGTGATGACCACATCACCTGGTAAGTTGTTCCAAACTTTGATTACCCTTACTGCTAAAAAAATAAATGGTTTGTCTGTGTGTTCAGTGCATTTCAGAAATATACCAGCGTAATCTGAGAAGACACCGTATATTTTCCAATGAAAATATATCCTTTTGTTATGAGACAAACATGGATTTTTGATACAGTTATTAAAGAGCAGTATTTTTTCCACGCTTGTTTGCAATTTAATATTGTGCATTGCCCTGGACAGTCTATCCAAGACCAGCAAACATAATCTAATGTGCTTTGCAAAATCACTGTGGAGCAAAGTCCCTGAGGCAGTAAGGACCATAATAAACCTCACCACCTTCTGCTCCAACTGCAAGTTGCATTCCTCCAGCCTACTTCTCCCCCAGGTAGAGGATGAGAAAAAGAATGAATTACACAGGACAGATGCTAATCAGGTGGTTTAATGTCGGAAGAAGCTCAGATACTAGGGCGATGAGGGTGGTATAAGAATGTATAGAAAACAAAGATGATAGTTGAATTTAGAGAAATGTGGATATCTGTTGGTAGCTACAGCATGCTTGAAAGTGTCTCCGAGTGCCTCTATTCCTACTAAGCACATATGCTGCTGCAGGAACAAAGGGGGCACATCCGTCATCCCTCTTTGTGGTGGATGGGTATCCTTCTAAGTGGGAAGTGCACTGACTGATGTGATTCAACAAAACAAGCCACCTGAAAAAATTAACTATGTCCAACGTCACATAAGCTACTGTCAGCCTTCAAGGAGGACAAATAAATAATTCAGCCCAGGCAAATGAAACCATGGCCTGTTGTTTGAAGTGGAGAACTTGGGTCCTTCTGAGCTTCCTTCAGCCTATCCCGCCCTGCCCTTTTAAAAGTCCACGAACTCAAAACAGAGCATCAGGCCTTGTTAGGAGGTCAGCTGTCCCATTTTAGCTTGCCACAAAGAAAGAGCTTCCTTCAGTCTTGACTGCCAATTTATAGCACCAATCACCTCTATTAGTCCACCCTGAACAGGGAGCATCTCCTGTCACAAAACTGTATATCTGCTTCTAGAATTACATTACCACTACACCAGATGAATTTGAACTTTCATATCTGTCTCTGCAAAGGCCTCTGCACCATTTTTATAAGGAGAGCAAATATGTTGTCAAATTTTTAACAGGGAGTGTAATTAACCACTGGAAAACTTATCTGGGAATGCAGTGGATGTTCCATCACTTGCGATCTTCAAATCAAGACTGGATGTCATTCTAAAAAATATTCTGTCATTCAGACAGAAGTTATGGGCTTGGTACAGGAATTAATGCATGAGGGTCTTTGGCCTATGTTACCCAGGAGGTCAAAATAGATCATCATAATGCTCCCTTCTGGTCTTATAATCTATGAATCTATCAATGTTGTATGCAGTCAAGATCTCCCCATTATATCCCAGCAAGCAGAAGATTATCCAAGTGATCTGTGGTAAAACCACTGCAGTTAAATCCTGATTTCTCTTTTTAACTTTCCCATATCAATCAATGGAGCAACATTAATAGTGGAGACCACACACATCCGGGTGTTTTGGCCAAAACTAATGTGCCATAGAGGCTTCCAAAGAGCAAAGGGATGGTGGAGAGAAAGAGTCAAGATGGAACAAAGCAGATGGAGCGGAAAATGTAAGCAAGGTAATACTCACAGATCCCCCCAACCAATTATCCACAAAGAGTGACATGAAAGTTTTAGAGCAGTTCTGCAATAATCAGTTCAACGGCCAACAACCAACATAAGTCATCTGAGTACTTCAGCACAAGTACTCTGAGTACTTCAGCTAATGGAGGAGGAGTATTGGGAAGTCATGTGTGAATGAGCATTGATTGCTCAAAGAAGTTTGATTTCCACCCAAGATCCTGAGCAGAGCTGAATGGGCAGTAAAACACCCACTGCAGCTAAGTACCTGCTGATGGGCATAGTTAAAGACATCTCACTGAGATCCGGTCTCTGCACGTTGCCTTTACAAATGTCGTGCTGGCTGCCTCATCTGAAGAACTCGACTCTCTCTTTGGTGGCACCTTTGGCAGAGCTCCCAGTCAACAGTGGGAGATAACTTGGAAAGATGTTGTTAACATACAACACCGGAGCTATAAAAAGGTTTGACTCGGTCTCATGGCTGCCATGGCGATCTCACTGCATGTGTGCAGCATCTGCTTGTTTCCATTCTGCTACTACAAAGTCCTGAGAGATTTACCAAGGTCTTTTTGCCTTTGGGGGGAACCTGGGTGTCTGGTTTACCCTTTAGCCTGGTTTATTTTCGGAATAAGTCACAGTTTCGTTCTAACTATTTTCATCTTTCTCAGAGTCCTGTGAAGCTGTTTGGACCCCTCGGTGAAACACTGCATTTCTGAAAAGTCCTGGGGCATCACTGGATTGATACGCTATGCATCAATAGTTGGCCTGCAGTGTGACATTTGTGAGGAAATTCATGCTTCACTGTATGTCCAGCCAGAATCAATATAATGGAAAAAGCCTCATTTATATGCAAAATTTGAATCATTCCCTCTCCCGGTGAGGTTACAAAGCCATGGTTCACTACTGCCTGCATTGCCCTCCTCCTGAGTGATGTCAGGAATGGGAGGGGCTGCTGGTGCTACTCCTAAAAAGATGCTCCCGGGACTGATGATTGCCCCCATCTCCTGCCAGACATCGGAGGTGGTTGGGACAATGACTCAGCCCCGCCCACTCATGAGCCGCAGCCAGTGAGCCAGACACCTTCAAACCTCACGGGATTTTTAAAAAACTGAGTCCAGCATTGCAGTGGAAGGCTGTCTCTGGTCAGGTTCTCACGTTCCAGGAAGGTGCAGCCATGTTTGGGTTATAAACACTGCAGGGAATACTGCATTGATTTACATTTGTAAATACATTCTTCGGAACTGAAACTGCTTGATAAAAGCTCATCTTAAGAGGATGCAACACTTGTCTTTTATTGCCCCCACACAGCCTGTGCACAGTGTAAACTATCTGCTAAGTTACTTACACAACATAATGGATAAGCACTTGGGGAGCATGGTATAACTGTTCTGTGTTTTGATCTTTTGAGTCAAATTCAGAGATGGTGTAATGTTTGATTCCCTCTGAACTCACACACTTACGTCCATCATGAACATCACCTGTGAATTTGGCCCACTAAGTCTAATGTCAAAATCTAAGAGGGTCTAAATTGGTTTAACTCATGTGGAGCCTGATCCAACACCCACTGAAGTCAATGGGAATTTACCAGGAGAGAGATGTGTAGCAAGAAAAGCAAAATACACATATTAGGTGCAAACTGAAGCAAACAAGCTCCTACCTTGTCCATGTACTCAGATTTCCTTAAGCTTACTGACATTCCATAGGAAGATCTAGGGGAGTTATCTGAATGTGTGGAATTCTTAATTACACTTCCTTTCACATCACCTCTATATTTGGCCCACTGGTTCTACAAGAAGAAAATCTTTGTTTATTCTCTTTTCTAGAGACCTTGGTCTGTCTCTTTTCTCCTTGGCCATTTTAATATGTTTTAATACAAGAAAACTTCGCAGCATTCCATTTCCTTGCAGTGGGAAAGAACAAAGTGCCCAAGACTAAGAATATATTCTTAGTGAATTTCCTGTTTACATTGGCCAACAATGGCAAGCGTTTCTGCAAATTACGAAGTGGGGAATGTGTCATTTAACTCAGGAGGAGAACGAAACCATCTTGAGATTGCTTTGATGTGCGATGAAACAGAGGACCCAGTGCAATTTGACGCCTGAACAGCTGCTGGATGTAAAATTTCAACAGTGTTAAAACTTACACACACACATACCCTATGTGAATTCTTTGCTACTTCATGCAAAATATTCCATGTGCGGGTTCCTGAAAACTCAATAGGCTGATGCAATTTCCATAGCAGACCCTATTCCATCAAGCCAAAGCCAGTCAGCCTGCCCCAGGAAACCACCCTCTTCACAAGTGTTCATTGGGGAGGTCCCAACTGCCTGGCCTCCCCACCCCAGCTATCTGCTGAGTCTGGGTGGCACCCACTGAGAAACACTGGCCCCTCCTATCTTCATTTTTGGGCATGGGCTATCAAATACAAACACTGCTCCTCAAACCTGTGTCTGAGAGAGGGAGATGTATTCCCCCCACTCTGCTGCCACAGTGTTACATGACCCCTGCCTTTGTGTGGGTTCAGGGGTCTCATAAAAGCTTTCGCCCACCCCTCCTTGCTGTGTCATTGTTCAAGAGAGCAGTCAGATAGCGAATCACTCTTGTCTTTATCTCTGCAAAAGCTACACGCTGGATAGCAGCTGTGTCAGTTTCCCTGCACCACCGCCCTACAAAATGCCTCTGTCGAGGCCCAGGAGGCAAATCTGTAATGCATTCAAATCCCTGGAACCTGTGTTAGGATTGCCACGAGAAATGCCACAACGCCTCACAACTGGCAGGGTCTTTTTCGTGATGTGGACCCTTCATCCCCTGGGAACTGGGAATGAGGGCACCTCATGCACCACACATTGATGCTGTCCTTTTTTGTTCCTGCTAATGTTTTCCTTTCCCTGCCTTTGTATAATACCCCGAGCCCTCCCGCCTTTACCCCATTCTCCAGAAAGGAATATGGGTGTCCCAAGAACTGATCTAAATTCTTCGCTTCAGTCACCTGCCCTGGTACCACGTTTCATGTTTACTGCCATTTCCATAAAGTCATTCTGACCTTAGTTTTGCTTACACTCTTCGCACACTCCCCCATCTGTCCCAGATGTCACCTCAAATGTTTTGTAGTTCTTACAACTGTCTCTAAAAATAATCAATATTCGCCTATAAACTCTCCATATACTATTGATCCCTGTCACTTCCTACACTCCGGACCTCTTTGGGGAGTGGAGTCACAAACACTTCACATCACTTAATCAGTCACTGCATTTCACTGCTTCCAAGTGAAACACATTGGTTAATCTTTGCTCAATTCCTGATTGAAATGTCACAAAACACTCCACCCCCATTCAGGTACAACTGAGCAAGAGGAGGAGAACTCACACGGCAGCAGAACATGTCTAAGCCATGAATTAACCAAAAAGGACGCCAGCCATGGTCAGCATGAATGTCACACTCACAAACTGCACTGCAGTTGCTTGACCTTGAGAATCATGGTTTCATTCTCCTCCTGAGTTAAAAGCACTCCATGTGTTTTGAAATCTGACTTGGTACACCCACTCACCCCAATCACTCCCTTTTTTGTTTTTACCTTGTCAAAAATCATGGTAGAAGAGGTATTTTAAACAAACAATTCACTTCTCTTTCCTTTTCACTTCAGTCCTGACTTCTTTTTTCCCCTCTTAACCATTTTGTCAAACATCTTATGCACATTCTCCTCCAGACACACACGCCTAACGGTGATATCTAGGGTTCTTCTAGTGACGTGATTACAGCACCCTCTTCCACTCAGCATCTGCTACAGAGGGGTGCAGACCCGAACCATGGGGATGTTTGGACCTGCACTCAAATTCTGACAGTTGTGAATATGAGCTCTCTAGATAATGGGCTGGACCCCAGAACACTTTAGATTTACACAGCCATCAAAACTGACACTCATTTTATTCTGTCTCCTCCCACAATAGCAAATACCAGACTATCACAGCCTGGTTTGCAACAGTCCCCTTTGGATTCCTCACTCTCAATTTTCAGGCTTTTTGCTAGTTTGAAGTTCTTGCTTCCTTCATTCTCTCTCCTTATTGCCCAAAGAATCTAGTCAACAGGCAGTCAACATCTAACAAGACAAGTGAAGGAAGCTTGCCATCTTTGAGTGACCCATTTGCATGAATCTGTGGCATCACTAGAAAGATTAGTGACTTGCAGTCCTACTTATATAAATCCACACAGAGAATCTAGAATGAGGAATGGAAAAATAAGCACTATTTTTCTGGGGTTTCTACTTATTTTCATATTCTTATGAATAAATATAATTTATTCACCAAAAAGTGCAGTTTCAGCATCAAATTTGTGAATTGTTTCAGCCTGAAAAAAACTCTGGGGGAAAAAATGTCAAAATAGTCAATAAGTTCAACATTTCATTTTGCAATTGCCTTTTTTTTTTAAAAATAAATAAATAATTTTGCCTAGATTTTTTACAAACAACCAGAAAAGTGTAAAAAAAAAATACCCAAAAATTACATGTTTAATTTCAGATTGAACAAAACTTTTCTACCCAAAACTAATTTTTGTTCAGTCACTGAACTGAAAACTTAATTTTTCACTCAGGTCTACATATGAGTCTCATCCTCAGTGAAAGTCAATAGAACTTAAGTGCTTTTGAAAATTTTACCCAAAGGCCATTTGCAAAATTTGTATCTGGATCTTGGTTCTGATTTTTAACATGCTCCCCAAAACAGACGTTTATTCTAGGAATTCTTGTTCAGGCCATCTCTAAAATTAAGGTAAAATGTATCCAAACTTCATGGCTTTAGACAAGATAAGAAAGGAAAAGGTGAAAGGTACAATCCAACAGATTCTATATTGCAATTCAATTTCCTCTCTTTCCAGGCTAAGGAACGCCTTGGCTTTGTGTCTGTTATTCTTTATTAATCACTCCAGCATTCCATGCTACAATTTGCGGGAATAATTGCACTAAAGCAAATTGGTAACTGGACAAACTTATGAGCAGTGATTCCATGATGAGGTTGCTTCTTAGGGTGCAGACCAGGGCTCAGCAGGCCTGGGGGTCCTTTCTGGTTTATGTCTGATACTCCTAAATCTCACGCTTGAGTCAGTCACCTGCAGGGATCAGGAAGGGCTATTTCAGTGAAAATCTGGTTCACCCTCCTCAAATTTATTCTGGGTTATATGTTTGGTTTGGTTTCTCCTTTCTCTGAAGCCTCAAAAATGGGCACAGTTAGTGATGGGACACTGGACAGGTTTGGCCGAAGCACTGAGGTTCTTGCTCACATGTTCAAGGTCTAAGCGACTGCCATATATGGGGGTCAGGAAAGAATTTCCCCCCAGGTCAGATTGGTATGGGACCCTGGGGGGATGTCACCTTCCTCTGCAGAGTGGAGGGGGACAATATTTGCCAGAATCATCTGGGTATGTCTCACTTAAACAATTCCCTGCCATAGCAAGGGCCTTGAGCACTGGTGCTCCTCTACCCCTCCTGTTCTTTGCCTGAGGCATGGAACAGTTTAGTTCAATCTCCTGTGGGCTGTAATACTTGGGTCTAATTTTGGTTGTTGGATTTAGTGTGTGGGTAGTGTTGGTGGCCGATGATATACAGGATCTGTTGGTCACTTCTGGCCTTCAACCCTGTGACTGTAAGAATGGGAAAGAGGAAATGTTATCAAGAATTGAGATGAGTGTGGTGGTAAAATCTGCTTAGTCTAAGTTAAAGTGAGGTACAATGTTTTGAGGGTCTCTCACTGGACAAAGTCTCATTCCTAGTTAGTCATGTTCCTTCTTGGTCACATGAATGTTCTCTCTTCATGGGAGTTGAGGTACTGGGTTCTCTGAGAGTCCTGGAAGGTGGATGGATCAGATGTTCTGAGCCCAGCTAAACTCTGTTTTTATCAGAAACTCTTAAGACATATAGAAGAAACAATACAGATCTCATCGACAGTCAGCAGGTTGAACATTGCCAACATTTCGAGCATTGGCATCATCAGAATTGACGGCCTAATGAATACCCAGAGGGGCATGTACATTAGTCCACAGTTTCCAAATGGTTAAAATAATTTAAATGGGTATTTTGTGGCGCACTTTGCATTATTATGGCTCCCACTGGAGGCAGTGTATTATTTGCTCTGGTAATTCACAATCCAAGTGGTGGTGATTATGTGATTAAATAAGTGAGAACATCAAGCATTCAATTCAGTTCACTCATGCTTACAGAAGCCAGCCTTATTAATTTTTTTCATATAATTTAATGTTCCTACAAATCAGCATCCTCTTCAGCCAATTTTAAAACAATCTGTTTTTATTGGTTTATTTTTCAGCTCCATATACACATGTTACTAGCATAAAGGGTTGAAATGAGATTTTCAGGACAGCAACTGTGTCTTACTTTATGATTGTAAATAGATTTACAGCACTATACAAGTGATTTTAATAACAGAATGCCTCTAGAATACATGAGCTAGGAATATGTATGTATCAAGACATACTTAAAGGCAAAGATCATTGTATATGTCTTTGTTTTGGTACATCATGTAAATGCTGATTGAATAAGACCCTGCTAATTAACTCGCTCTTAGTGGAAATGGTTGAGCTTCCATGTGAACTTTGACTGTCTTCCCCAAAGACGGCAAAGCAGTTAAGCACTTCTTAAATTCATCTCTATCTGGCAAAGCACTGAAGTATTAAGCAAACTTTGAGCATGTCTTTCTTCCCATTGAAGTGCTCGGCATGCGCTTAAACGCTTTGCTGAGTCAGGGTCTTAAGGAATAGTTAAAATCTGATATCACTTTAATTTCAAAAGGTGATTTCTCCCCCCTCCCCATACCTTAAACTTTTCAAAACAACTTTATTTTAGGAGTCTTTTCCACTTTGTCACTGATATACAGCACTTTCTCCTTAGCATTTGTAAGGATAATATCTAGGGCTCAATGGAGAGACCCGCAGAGACTTCAATGGGCATTGCAGTCTGCCTAAAGATGAGCCTGACTTCAGGAGTCTTGAACACTCCAAAGTTTTCAGGGTTTAGTCTGGTCACTTATAGAAAAAAAGGAGCCATTTGCACATTTGGATTTAGATCCAGTTTCTTACAGAAAAAACCCTCCCCTCTAAATTTGGGGGTTGGGGATTGGAGTCAGTCTTTAGGTAAGGATGATCCAACTAGGGAATAAAGTGCCTAATACTGTAACTGAGGCATTAAAATTAAAATGTGCAAAATGGACTGTATAACACAGGGGATTAAATGATCAGAAGTCCTCTCACTCATTACCCACCCCAGTTCTATTATATTAAGCAATACAGTAAATTATGTAAACCAACACGATCTCATGCAAAACAGAGAAAGCTCTTTTGGAATTTTTTACCAGCATTAAATCATCCAACACAATCAGTTTTTGTAGCATCGTACTGGAAAGTGTTAAAACACCAGCCCCTAGGAATCTGTTCTGATCTACTGGGCCAAAATTCTACTTTTGAAATAGCATCTATACACAGATCCCACATTATATCATGGAACTGACATTCTTCATCTCTGGGGAGATGATGCAGAGCAAACCTGCTGCATAAGGGCTTTTAGCTCCTGCCAGCAGGTCATTAGGGAACTGCTTGGAGGCTGTCTGCCCATCTGCCTAGCTGAAGGCTGGGGATAGCCAACACTGTTGCTATGAGTGAGAGGCAGTGTTGGTGGTTTAAAGCAGGGAGGGGGTGTTGGAAATGGTCCAAAAGATGAATGAAAGGTATCCTGTCTGAATAGCTGCATGTATGTTCTATTTATTGTCGGCACCAAGGGTTTGGAGAGTGGTTGAGATGTCCCTTGAGCTGCTCTTTTCTGGTGGTGGTGAAGGAGCCAGCTATGGCTTGGATGTCTGGAGAGCCTCCACTTGAAAGAAAAAGTCAATTCGATGCAACTTCAAGTCAGAAATCCACAGAGTAAAACACGCTTTGCTGAAGGCTCTCGTAGGAAGGACTGGAAGTGGAAATATAAACTACTTTGGCATATATGGCTGGAATAAAAGTCAATACTTGTGAGCAGCAAAAAACCTCTGCAGCATGGGTTTTTATAAACTATTGACAGAAAAATTGCTATTGAGGCAAACATTATTGAGCCTTTACAACACAGAAGCAATATCTTCTGTCTTCTGGGTGATGTTAAAAAATGAAACAAAACATTCAACTTTTTTCTTTTGGACTCTAGCTTTTACAAGTTCATCATGAGCCACACAGCACAATCAAAGTAATGGAAATGTTCCCACCCAGATTTTACTTGGAAAATGTATGGGAGTTACAGGAAGTACCTTACCAAAACAAAACAAAACAAACAAAAAACCACCTGAAAACTTTAAGAAGGCCAGAAAAATAAATAAAACTGAGCAGGAAAATGCATGTAGGGCCATCGGCTGTTCCAATTAAGTCAATAGGAGTTTTGCTACGGATTTCAACAGAACCAAGATTTTGCTTTTCATTTGGTTTTACACCGTATTTTTAAGTACTTCTCCAAACAAACTAGAGATAATGTGGTTGCTGCTTATATAAAGACTCAATCATACTTAGCAGGATGAAACTCCACAGCAGCTACCAATAACATGGGGAAGAGGTGGAGATTATTCATCTTGGTGCAATATACTGAATTTAGAAAACATGTTCATTTAATCATACGTACATTGCTTCCCTGAAACAAAAAACCGAAAGAAACCCATAGAGAAGGTAACCTTTCAGATGGTACAAGCCAATCAATTTCAATTGCACTCAGCCATCAGCACGGACAACGTCAATCTCAGCACAGCTGTGTATGTTGATAACCGAGCAGGCCTTACTGTACATCAAGCTCACTATGAGAAAAAATCCCTCTTTGGAAATTCAAGGGAGGATGGCATAATGCCAAGGAATTGAACAGATTGGTTACCAGAGAACAAGGGATCAGACTATCACCTTAACAGGTTGCCTAAATCAAATATGAAGGTCCCATGTTGAAGCAGTCGCTGAAGAAGAGTTATGGCACTGCAAAGGAGTCTGTACATATTATCACTAACCTCTTGAATTACTTTATACTATTTACTTTTGTATTTTAGAAGTCCCTAGACTTCAGCCCCACCATGCCAGGCACTGCACACATACATGGTGAGTGACAATCTCAGCCCCAAAGAGCTTACAATCTAAATAGACAAACCGTGAGAGGGAAAAGTGAGGCCGACTTGTGAAGTGACTTGCACAAGGTCACTAGGGAGGTCAATGATAAAACTGGGAACAGAACACAGGTCTTTTGACTGTAACCTCTACATTAGTGTTCAATGATTGGAGCTTTCACCAAGGCTCACAAGACTGCAAAATGTCAACTGATAGCACCTCCCACGTTTGTTCAGAGAATTCCACCACCCCAGCTTGTCGTTTCAAGATGTATTGCCAAAGCTTCAGACATATGTAGTAAGGACAAACAAGCTGCAAGGTGTGCTCCAGAGAGGGAGCTCAGGGGAAGAATTTTATCTGGGATAAATTTGTTTCACCTATTTTTTTTCTTATCCAAAAGTCAGCTCTTTTAGAACTATAACTTTAATAGACACACAAATGCAAACTGTGCGGCTAGGTAAGAAACAACAACAAAAGCACTTGATTTTTCCCAATGCTCATTTTCATCTGAAATTGCTGAATTTCATCCTTAGCTGAATTTGATACTCAGTTTCATCCCACTGTTTTTTATCCTTTCACTCATGCAGGTCCTACTAAAACTTTGCTAGGAAATATCTAAACTGGCCAGCTCCTTTTCCATTTACACACACTAGATTTACGGGATGCATCATATTCCAACCGGCAGATCAATGCCTCTGTTTCTGTTTCCTGGCACATGAGGAAATTGTGAGCAATGTCATGCGTCCCAAAGGAAAAGAACAAACACACCCTGTGCTTTGTGACACAGAAGGATATTCTTTGGCTTGTCAGCCTCTCTCTCCAGTGGCTGAACAATGACAATATGTATAAATACATCCACTTTGACACGTCTCTATAAACCTGCTTCCATTCTCTGTTACCACCCTGGTGTGCTTTCATGACAGAACACAGGCCTGATGAAACTCATCCTAGTACTTAAGGAACTAGCTGAAGTTATCTCAAACTATTAGCAATTATCTTTGAAAACTCATGGAGGACTAATGAGGTCCCAGAGGACTACAGAAAGGCAAAAATAAGACCTATCTTTAAAAGGGGAACAAAGAGGACCAAGGAAATTATAGAACAGACCAAACTTCAATACCTGGAAAGATACTGAACAAATTATTAAACAAGTAATTTGTAATCACTGACAGAATAACAGAATTATAAGGAATAGCCAGGATGGATTTGTTGAGAATAAATCATGCCAAACCATCGTTTACTTCTTTGACAGATTTCTAGCTGTTTTTAAGTAAGGCTTTTGATGCAGTCCCACATGACATTCTCAAAAGCAAACTGGGAAAATGTGATCTAGACAAAATTGCTATAAGATGGGTGCAAAACTGGTTGAAAGACCATACTCAAAGGGTAGTTATCAATGGTTTGCTGTCAAACCAGCAGGCATATCTAGAGGGGTGCCACAGGGGGCAGTCCTGGGTCCGGTATTATTCAGTGTTTTCATTAGTGATTTGGATGATGGAGTGGAGAGTAGACTTATATAATGGCATGCATCTGACAAAGTGGGTTGCAGCCCACGAAAGCTTATGCCCACAGAAATTTGTTAGTCTTTAAGGTGCTACAGGACTCTCGTTGTTTTTGCTGTACACAGACTACCACGGCTACCCCTCTGGAACGTATATAATGTGCAGATGACACCAAGCTGAGAGGGGTTGCTAGCACTTTGGAGAACAGGATTAGAATTCAAAATGACCTCGACAAATTGGTCTGAAATCAACAAGATGAAATTCAATAAAGACTAGTGCAAAGCTCTATACGTAGGAAGGAAAAATCAAATGCACAAATTCAAAATGGGGAACTGGCTATGCATTAATGCTGCTAAAAGAGACCCGGGGGCTATTGTGGGTCACAAATTGAATATAAATCAACACTGTGATGTAGCTGCAAAAAAGAGTAATATTATGTGGTGTATTAAGAGGAGTACTGTACTTAAGACATGGGATGTAATTGTGTAACTCCACTCAGCACTGATGAGACCTCAGCTGGAATACTGTGTCCAATTCTGGGTACCACAATTTAGGAAATATGTGGATAAATTGGACCAGAAGAGAGCAATAAAAAAAATCAAACAAGGTTTTAGAAAATCTGACCTATTAGGAAAGGTTTAAAAAAACTGAGCACGTTTAATCTTGAGAAAATGAAAACTGAGGGGGATCAGATAAGAAGTCTTCAAATATACATAGGTTCCAAGGCCAGAAGGGACCATTGTGATTATCTAGTCTGATCTCCGGTATAACACAAGCCATAGAAGTCCCTCAAAATAATTCTTACAGCAGATCTTTTAGAAAAACATAGATCTTGGTTTAAAAATTGTCAGTGATGGAGAATCCACCACAATCCCTAGTAAATTGTTCTAGTGTTAATTGCCCTCGCTGTCAAAAATGTATGCTTCATTTCCACTCTGATTTTGTCTACCTTCAACTTCCAGCCACTGGATTGTGTTATACTGTTGTCTGTTACACTGAAGAGTCCGTTATTAAATATCTGTTCCCTATGTAGATACTTACAGACTAATCAAGTCACCCCTTAACCTTCTTGTTGTTAAGCTAAATAGATGGAGCTCTTTGAGACTATCACTTTAAGGCATGTTTTCTATTTCTTTATTCACTCTTGTGTCTCTTCTCTTAACTCTCTCCAATTTAGTAACATCCTCCCTGAACTATAGGCACCAGAACTGGACACAGTATTCCAGCAGCAGTCACACTAGTCCCAAATACAGAGGTAAATGACCTCTCTACTCCTACTTAAAAGTCCCAAGTTTATTCATCCCAGGAACTCATTTAGGCTCTTTTGGCCACAGGGTTTCACTGGGAGCTCATGTTCAGCTGATTATCCTCCATGATCCCCAAATATTTATTAGAGTGACTAGAATCCCCCGTTCTGTAAGCATGACCTATATTCTTTGTGCCCATTCATTTACATTTAGCTGTATTAAAACACATTGTTTGCTTGCCCCCACTTCACCAAACACTCCAGATTGCTCTGAGTCAGTGACCTCTTCCTTACTTAACACATACGTTAAGGGCTGTTATAAAAGGGACGGTGATTAATTTGTTCTCCATGTCCACTTAAGGCAGGGCAAGAAATAATGGGCTTCATCCGTAGCAAGGGAGATTTAGGTTAGATATTTGGAAAATCTTTCCAATTATAAGGACAGATAAATTCTGGGGTAGGCTTCCAAGAAAGGTTGTGGAATCCCCACCACTGGAGGTTTTTAAGAAGAGGTTGGACAAACACCTGTCAGGGATGGTCTAGGTTTATTTGGTCCTGCCTCAGCGCAGGGGTCTGGACTTGATTCCGCCCCTACATTTCTATGAGGTGTTGACATGCTTCTTCCTGTCTCTGTCCATCATGTTTATTATGAGAACCCTCATGCTTCTCCTAACAGATTGGCTGTTCTCCCTCTGCTGTGCGGTTGTTATAGTTTTATTACTCATCCTGGGGTTTTAGTTGACACACACGCACTCCACATGATCGTTACGTTTGACACATTCTAAATGCACCTCACAATGGTGCCACAGGATCTTCTGAAAAAAATCTATCATTATTGCAAACCCTTGCTCCAGGCCATTGGCGTTCTCTGTGTTATTCTCCCATCCTCAAATGCTTGGTTTGCAGTCGTTTCTCATTTCTTTGGGGAAGTCCAACCTACCACAACTCTGACTTTTCCATTTCACTAGACTTGACAGACATATATATATATATTTTTTAAAAGATTTGATGAAAGAAGAGTCACTGGAAGAGGTGTGCGTTGGGGGTTGTATTTTAGAGGGGGAGATCTCCAAGGGCCAGATTTTTCAAAAGAACTTAGCACTTATCTGGGCCAGTGTTTTCAAGAGAGTTCAGCTTCCCATTTAGGCACCAAAATAAGTGACCATATTTTCCAAAGTGCAGAAGCATCATATTGGGAAATGCTGGGTGATGAGCACTTTTGAAAATATGATCCCAATTGCAGATGCTGAGCACTTGAAAACCTGGCCCCTCATTCCATCCCCAAGTTTCTTTAATAGTTTAAGGGACAGAAGAAACTGGTGCAGATTTGCTTCTCACAAAACCTATAGGGCTTTTTTTTTTTCTTTTTTTTTTTTTAAAGCTTTGAATTTGGTAAAATTTTGGAACATTTTCCCTTCATTTGTTTTCCAAAAGGGGGCTTAATAAACACACACCAATGTCTAACTGCTTGTCTACACAATGCCACAGTGCCGACTATGAGGGTGTGAATTGTAGAGCCTTCTAAAGTATTGCACTCTATCTGCCCCATGTAGACACAAACTAAAAGATACTTATTTCTCAGTGATGTAGTCCCATGTCAAACAGGACTACATTAAGAGAACTCGCCTTAGTTTGTGCCAGCAGGGTCTACGCAGGGCAGTTAGAGCTCTCTACAATTCACACCCCTGTAGTCCAGACTGCGGAGTCATGTAGACAAGTACTAACTGGAAATCAGTACTCTATAGATAATGAAGTTATTTGTTTGAAAATAATTCTTGCCCTGTTCCTTGATGACTACTGCAGAATAAATTTTAAAAACATAGAATTCCTATCTCGCAAGAGCCAAAGACCACAAACTTCAATGATTTGAATTTTCCTTCAGGCCCTGATCCCGCAAAGATACTTAAACATATTGTGAAATCAATGGGGAAAACTCACGGTTACGCATGTACAAGTGTCTTTGCAAGGTTCAGGCCTTAATCTAGCCTTTTGCAATGGTCAGGTGGGTTCTAAATTTAGAAACAACAATTCTGGAGTGAGCTGTAAATTGGGCAAAATGAGCTAGACCATCCCTTCTTATTTCCGAAGGATCACAGAGCAGTTAGTGAAGCAGCAGTGGCAGATGGAACAAACTGTGACAGGACAGTAGAATCTGAACTGCCAGCCGCCTCTGGGAATTTTAGCTGCAGACAGGCAGGTGCGCTGCAGTAGATTCTGAGCACTATTTGCACCACAGCATGAATCTTCCTCCCGCAATGAATCTTTGTAGAACTAATACTTGGCATCATATTCCAAAGCCCAGAGTACTCTTTCTCCAAGAGCCATAAATCCTCCAGCAAGGGAGGGAAAATACTAAATAATTTATCTCCCCTGGGATTTTAAGCAGGGCCAGCAGCAAACTCTGCAAAGTAGGTGTTAAAAATCAGTTAGTAAAACTACCATGATCAAAGGTGGGTTGATCCTGGTGACAGCCCACGCAACGATATTTTGTGGCACTCAGCAGCAGATTCTCTAATAAGCGAAGGAGAAATTTGCTGTAGGCTTTAGTGAATTCTATAGAGGTAACAGGACTAAATATGTGCAACTGACTGTATTTCCGCTCCTACAAGATCCACTCTTACAGCAGAATTCCATTAGCTGCCCATGGAACTGACAACTATTTTATTATATGCCCTTGCAAAACACACAACATACCAAGCTTTTAAATTGTTTTTGTCAGTTCCCTGCCCCTCATTCTTCTCTTACATACCGTCCCTATTATATGCCTGTTTATCTAGAGCAGCTTAACACTCTGAGTGGATAGCATTACACATACCCTATGCCATTGCCAAATGCCATAAAGATGGCTTGTCGCAGAACAGCTCAGACAGAATTTTGTGTGCTTGCGCTTTTGGGGGGTTCTTTCTGCTTCACGATGAGTAAAACTGCCATGAATTGTGGAAAGCTAAGGACCCTAGTTATGGCTGAATGCAGATCCTTAATATTCTTCATACTCTGTGCTTGCATACGTAACCTACGCAGCTGGAAGAGAAAGATCTTCTCTTCAAGCAAATATAAATGCCACCCAGCTGGCCCAGTGGCCAACAAATAATCCATAATGGCCCATTCGAAGGAAAAAAAAAAAAAAAGACATCACTATGTATCATCAGCATGAAGACAGGATGAATCCCTGCAGCAACTAAAATAGGAGATCTCTGCATGAAAATTTAAAAAAATCCCTACCACCTTCTGAGTCTTCCTCTCCATGCAACTCAAGATCAGTTGCAACTACTTCCACCTGAGACCACAGCCTCGTTAGTAACAGCCTGTAGTCAATGAAACTGAAGCTGTGGAAGGAGTTACCATCAAGGACATTTTTTATTGCCTGCTACCAGGTCATCACCAGCTGTGTGTAGAGGAGCTAAGTTTTACAAAAGATATTACAGCAGAACTAAGAGTTATCCCCAATATGCGATGCTTGAAAATACTTTTCCTAGGCTCGAACCACTTTATGTAGTCAGAAGCGGAGCAAATTGTAAGATCCTTCCTCAGACAAAACTCTTGACAGAGAGATTGGCTGAGTAAAAACTGAGTTAAAAACCTCAGGATTTCACCCACAGTGAATGGCTAAATGAATGTGAAGATTCAGTACCTGCTATTTATTAATAAGATATGACAAACTGCACTATTTTTTCCTAACTTAACCAACCATACATTTAATCAGAGCATTAATTGTGACTGGAAACTGATAAATCACAACATATTTATGAATCCCTTTAAACTAAAATTCATTTTGGAAGTTTTTGACTTCATTTTTAATCAAAAGATTATTTAATTTTATTCCAAACAAAATCCTCAACACCACACACAAGTCTGAAATCCTATATTGGTTCTACTGCAGCAGCAGCACTGACCAGTGCTTTAGAGAAACTTAAAATTAATCACAGGTGGATGAACTCATCTACAAAATTTTAAGCTTCAACCAAACAGGGATTTAGTTCACTTTTGTTTGTTGAGAGCCAGAGGAGGGCGAGTGAGGCATGAATCTACTCAGATTTGTAATCAAAGGAAACTGCAGAAACATTCCTAACAAGCAGAAGCAATGGCCATCACAGGCACAAAACACACATTTATAAACAGCAAAGTAAAGGATTAATAGCTTCTTTCACAAACCACTTCAGGTTTTTAATGTTAATTATTTAACATCAGTATGTCAGTGACTAGATAACCTGCAATTCCCCTATAAACTCCCAAGGAGTACAGGGGAGAGGAAGGAGTTTCTCTTCCCTCATTTCCTTTTTTGCTAAGAGGAGAAAAGGGAGGTGACAACTCCATCCCAGTTCATGATACTGCTTCTCCTGCTCTATTTATTAGGTTTTCCTTGTTTAACTCTTACCTGCTCCACTCTGCACCAGGCACACTGTTTGGCTTGTGTAGAAAAAAACTCTATGGAGGACAAGCCATTTATAGAAAAAGCCCCGCCCTCAAACAAACTTATGTTAATTGAGCTAATGGGGAGGGCCTAGAGATCTGTGGGTGTATCTACATTTGGAGCTCTGGGTATGATCCACAGCCCCAGTAGACACTCACACACACACACACACTTGCTAGTTCTCCCCAAGTCAGCACACTAAAATAGTAGAGTAGCCATGACAACGTGGGCAGTGAGTGCTAGCTGACTGGGTACAAACCCTCTGGACCCCATGAGTACGTACTCAGGGCAGTTGCCCTGTGTTGTTGCTGATGCATGAGCTGCACTGCTATTGTAGTGTGCTAGCTGGCTGTGAGCACATGCAATTGTGTTTCCTTGATCTAGGAATCACACCCCTCACTCCAAGTGTTGATGCAGCTATAATGAACTCTCTAGGCCACAGATCAGTCAACATGGATTAGCACAAAGGGTTTTATTTGTAGGATAGACTCTATCCGATAGAGGATAGTTTATTTGGGCTGGTCAAAACCATTTGTCATTAGCAGTTTGTTTTATGAACTCTACAGTCTGTCTTATTGTTCAGTCTATGGATTCTTTGTATTCACTCTCCACTCTTCGATGACACCTATAGTATTTTCATCTCTGTATATCTTAGGTGATTATACAACCCCCATTACTATGGTATCTGAGCACCTCCTGGTCTTTAAGGTATCTATCCTCACGACATCCATGTGTGGCAGGGCAGCACTATTATCCCCATTTTACAGAGGGGGAAACTGAGGCACAGACAGGCTTAAATGACTTACCCAAGGTCACATAGGAAAAGTCACAAATGGAATCAGGATCTCCAGCTAGTGCCTGAATCACTGTACTGTTCTTCCTGCAGATTTCTTGCCCTGCCATGCCCCAGCTGTATTCTTTCAGCGGCCAGTATGGTGCTACTATATGTGCATACCAGCTCTGGGTTTGTTGACTTCAACTCATTCTCCTGCCTGGCTTGGCTGTAACAGAGCACAGTCGCAAACTTTATTGAACATGGCCTTAAAAAAACATTTCAGCATCAATGGAGATTTAAACACAACTCTGTGTTTTTAGAACAATATTGCAGTTAGCTAATGTCTTGGCTATCAGTTACTTTACAGGGTTCCTTTTAATAGTCTGGCATTACTATATTGTAAGCTCTTTAGAGAGTGGACTATCTTTTTGCTTAATGTTTGTACAGCACCTAGCACATGGGAATCCTAGGTGCTACTGCAATATGAATAATACATTCACAATAGCATAGAAAGCTAGTGGACACAAATGATCATCCTTACTGTCAGTCAGTCAAGATCCGCTGTGCATGCAAACACTTACACACATGCATACTATTAAGTACGTGACTTCAGTGGAATGTCTCACAGGCTTAAAGATAAGCACCTGCATAAATGTTTGCAGGATCACGTCTTTAATGATAGACGTTACGGTCTTTAAGGAGAAACTTTACTAGAATTTGAATCTATTTTTGTGTATATGTGTATAAAAAAAACTCAGAGCAGACAGGTATCTGTGGGTGGGGGGTTGTGCAGTAGCACCTTAGAGAAAGATTATTTATTTATTTAAAAAATCACCACCATCACTGTTTTCAAGAAACCATATTTCTCAGTCAAAATTCAGGATGTTCTCAGTCAAAATTCCTGTGGCAGCTTGTTTCACTGCGTTGCACAATGTCAGTCACATCTTGTTATGTTACAGCAGTAACAAGGGGCAGGGTGACTGACACCCAAAGCACGAGGCATGCATCAACACATGAAAGCATAAAAGATACATTTGTACACTCTTTCACAAGCAGATGTGTGTTTATTATATACCTTAGATGTCATCTTTGCAGTGTTACACAGGGGCAGCATCACTGCCAGCCCTGCAATGATGATATTCATAATACATGGAAATAAGTTACATAAATACCAATCCCATAAACACTTACACACATGCTTAACTTTACGGTCAGGAGCAATCCCATTGATGGCACTACTTTTTGATTCAACAGGGGAACAGTGCTTATCTCAGTGACGCTTTGATCCTTGTCTGGGGCTTTGCATTGTTTTGACTCCAATCAAGACAAAAACTGGCAGTTTGGGTTGAGTTGCATGGTATTTTTGGTTCATTTAAACCTGCAAACCAAAGAGCTCAGGGTCTAACTGGTCACCAGATCTGGGGTCAGGAAGGAATTTTTCCCCAGGTCAGATTGGCAGAGACCCTGAGGGGGTTTCGTCTTCCTCTGCAGCATGGGGCACAAGTCAACTTGCAGGTTTTAACTAGTGTAAAGGGCTGATGCTCTGTAACTTGAAGTCTTCCGCAGGACTGTAGTAACTCAGTCAGAGGTTAGGGGTCTATTACAGGAGTGGGTGGGTGAGGTTCTGTGGCCTGCAATGTGCAGGAGGTCAGACTAGATGATCGTAATGGTCCCTTTTGATCCCAAAGTCTGTGAACCTAGGAAAGTCTGCGTGCAAGCTCACACGGACTGAAACTGGAAAAAGGTTCCTGCAAACCTCCCAAGGAACTGAACACAGAGTTTCACAAAACCCTATTATCAACATTGGAACAGAAAATAAAGGACCCATCTCTGGGTAAAGAGCTGCAGGTACTGCATGGCTGGAGATGTTTCTATGAAAATACCCTGTAAGCAATATGGACATCTCCAATGAAAAGGATATTGCAAATTCTGCTCTGAACCAGCTACCATTTCTCATGTTATGATTCACTTGGGAATGCATGTCCCTGCACAAAGTCCAAGTAAATAGATGGTGGGTGAGTGAGCCATGCAGGCAGGTCCTGTAGCACGCACAGCAATGGATGGTAGTTAGTAACCTCTGTCCAATACACACACCCTCTAATCCCCCATGCAGGATTCATGTCAATGAATGCTCTGCCCATGCCATAACAGCTTCCCCAGTCTACCTACCTTCCTTCGCCCCCAGACGTGCTGCCACAGCGTAGAGTATATGCACAATACACAAGAGGCTGAGTCCCCATGTGTGACCTATCCACATGCTCCTATACACAGCAGAACTAGGATGGTTTGCTCAATTTTGGCCATTCTTTGGGGGAAAGGCAACAGGATTTCATCCTCCCTGAATAAGGACCTGATTCTGCAAAATGCTGAGCATCCTCAACACCAGCTAAAGACTGTGGGAACTGACAGGGCTCAAGATCTCCCAGGGTTAGTGCCTAAAGAACTCACTCTTTTGTTCTATTCTTGGTTTGAAGGGGCAATAAATGAAATCCATCCCCTGTGTGGTTATGAATATGTATTTCTGCTGTTTGTTAATTCAAACACTACAATACAGGAGGTGGGCTCTGATTTATAAACTAAAACAGCCCCCACAAATTAACACAAGCTGCTTTACTGACTGTTGCTCTGGTGTCAGACAGACTTGTGGATCACTTCCAGGCTGAGTTATCATAGTCTTTTCTCACATACTGCTCACACACTCTTGTTGTGATGCGGTTGTCCTTTCTGTGACACACATAACATCTCTGCTGTTTTCCTGGGTCGATAGGCAGTGAACCCTGTGTATTTGGCTTATTTTACAACAAATGCACAATAGGATGGGGTTTTTCTCTCACAAGCACGCACGCACAGAAACACACACACGCAGAGAGAGCTTAAACACAATTAACTTCTCATTTGATGAATCCTTCCTCTCTGTGCTCATAAAGCTCCCCCAGGAAATGAGAACCAATAAGTCCTACAAGTGAGTGGAAGGGCAAAGTATGAAAGTGACCAAATATTGTATCGCAGGCCTATGGGAAAGAAGTTAATTAAAGACCACCACCGTCCTTTGGGGAACTGTCTTATATATTAGCTATTCCAGCTGAACAATGCAACATTAAGCAAACCCTCACTGCTTGGAAATTGTGAACTTATTCACCATTTGGGGAAAAGGGTGTGGGTTTTTTTTGGTCATTTTGCCACAAATAAAATAGTATCTGGTAAGACATATGAGGAACATATTTCTGACAAAAGAAATTCAGTTTAACAATAGACCAGTCAGATTAGACCACACAGTCTCTGGATTTTGAAAATGCCTTAGCACAATGTAGGTGCTGCCATAATTTAAATAAAAAAATAATAATAATAATAATTAATTAATATGCAGGTCTCATCGAGTTATGTAAGCACTGGAGACAAGCTTGATGACAAACTCAAGATTTTGAACAATCCCAGTGTTGTGGGTCTTTGAAATCTGAACTTGAATCCGCATCTTGATTTCATCACGGACTCCTCTCTCTCTCTTTCTATCTCACACTCTACTTTAAACCTTTCTTCCAGCAAGGAGGTACAAGATAAATTCTAACAATATTCTGCATAAGACAAATTAGGGTGATCAAGCAATTAATGCTCCAACAGGGAGAAAGAAGCTGACAATTCTACTTGCAATTTCTTCCTATGCTGGAAACTCTAAACCAGTGTTTCTCAACCTGGGGGTTTAGAGGGGTCGCAAGTGCAGAGCTGGTATTGGGGGTGGCAAGAAAGGCAATTGCCTGGAGCCACAGGGGCGCCATGAAACTAAGTTACATGCCTCAGCCCTGTGGGGGTGGGACTCAGGCTTCAGGGGTACAGTAGTTTGGAAAGGTTAAGAACCACTGCTCTAAACCAAATTTTGTTGCATTATTGCTCTTTGGGATGAATTTTCAAAGGAATCTTCACCCAGCCTTTACGGTGACAGTGGCAAACAAAATATTGCGCCTTATTTTACTCATAAATTGGCCCACTGGCATAAAAATTAAGTTTAAGCTCATGCCCCAGAATCCATACTTTTTTTTTTCTAAACGGTGCTTAAAAAAAAATCACCCTGCCACCACACATCGGCAACTGGGCCACCCACAATCTGAAATAAAAGTCATTTGTTTACCAAGTTTTCTTGGTGTATTAAAAAAAGGCACAGCTTGTATGCTAAAAATAAACATATGTATATTCACTCTCCTCTGTGCCTTGGAGTATAAATCCCTCTCTGCAGACAGCTATGGTGCCTATGATTTATCAGAGCGTATATTACTATTTACTTTTGTAATTTCAACAACACTCAAATAATTGTTTCTTAAAAATAACCTAACATGAAAGAAGTAATAAGCACAAAATGATGTTTCATTCAGACCACCAAAGAAATTTTATTAGCAGTTCCATCAGATTTAACTGGCTTCTTTAGTAATATAAAAATAAAATAAAATCTATATCAGAGGTTTGTCAGCCTTTGATGGATGTTTTCACTCTCAGATTGTGTTATTATTACTCTTCTTATATAGCACTACTGGCAACAGGGACTTATAGTTTATTAGACCCTATGCTACATCTGCCACTGGGCCCTGGGGCTAGAATATAGTTGTCCAAGCCAAATACTATTCCTTGCAATTACATTCTACTGTTAACCGTATACACTCACAATGGGTTAAGTTTTACCAGAGCCTGTATCTCTGTGGTTTTCTTCAAATGGGACAAACTTAGGATCCCTGTTAGACCTATGTCTAACCCTATTGATTTTGATGCAACTGCACAGGTGAAACTGGAAGAAAATTCAGCTCAGTGTATTTCATCTAATTTCTTTATTTTGGATTAAAGTATCACTGATAACGTATATAACTTATTTACCAAGGGACTTTGTAGGTTTTAAAGTGAAAGACAGCAAATTTAAAATTGATAAAGGGTTCCCCCCAGGCTACAATTTGGGGTGACTTCTCTTGTCTAGCACTTACAAAGTCCTTCTCTGGCTTGTGATATACAATATATAAAAAAAGATTCTCTCTCTCTGTCCAAGGACACGGGAAAAATCACAGTAGACCATACTTTAAAAGGGTGTTCAATTGCTCAGGCAGTTTCTCAGTCACCCCTTTGAGGGTCGGCTTATCTGGAGTCACTTTGCTCTTGCTTCACACCTAACGGCAAGATCCCCTGCATGAAAACTGGTGACTCAGGCTTGGGCAGGGACGGGAGGAGAGGATTTGGCTTTGTCTTAGGTAGCAAGTTCAACTTTCTCTGGCTGCCATGAAGGGATCACCCATTAGCTGAAGAGATGAACTAGCAGACTTTGGATTCAGACGCCATTTTCTTCCAGCATTATGTCTGAATGTTCTTTACACTGCAGATTGTTCCAAATGAGGCACAAAGCCAAAGGATCAATAGAGGCAATGTATGAAACAAGCATTTGGTAGTATCAAATTATAGTGTCAAGTTATGCTACAAGGTTGATGGATGTACTTTAACCACAAATCGTATTAAGCTAGAAAGCGATCCGGGGTCCATAGTCACCGTTCATCGGTTAAACCTAACTCTTCTGAGCAACCAGTGTGATAGGAAGGAATTAAGAGGCTGTCAAGATGCCTTGAAATTATTATTTCTGTTGTGTAGCAATTATAAAACAAGTTCACATTTATAATAATGGAAAAGAAACGTCATTGCTAAGGCTGCTGACATTAGTAAAGCAGGATTTTTAACAACTATGGTGTGTCATTCCTTGAAAATATACCCCATGGACACCTTTATTTTATCTGTTTATATGGAATCATATTTTCACAGTAAGGTAGTAAAGTAAATTGACTTTACAGGAAAGAATAAGTCATATACATAGAAAAGTTTTTTTAAAAAATAACCTGCATAGAACACTGTACTTTATACAATACAAGCGACATTGGCATATTGTTGTGGCCTACTATAATAAACAGAATAATTAAATAATTCAGATCAAACCAAGAGACAGGCAAGGATGGTCTGAAAAATGCAAAGAGACTGAAAGCATAAATCATGATTACAACCCACATAATCTTTGACCTCGGCGTCAGCTACAAAGTTCAAAGGTGATGTTGCATTATGTATTTATTGCCTGGCTAAGCCATTATTCATTGGTCTTCATTTTAAGAGCCAGCTATGATGGCAGCATTGATAGAGCAACATTGTATGTGAAAAATGTATCATGAAATCTTCCATATACAGAACGGTAGGGCTAATTTGTCTTACATTTGCTGCCTTCTCAATTTATAGCAGCTTCCTACAAATGAAGATTTATAATCCAGTGCAAAAAGGGGAGAAGAGCAAGCAAAGTGCCAATTTACACCCAGAGCGTCAAGGAGAGTCCTCTATATCCCTTAGCTCCCTCCAAAGATCTGGTCGTTGATTTTAAGATCAACAAGCAAAAAAGATAACGGGTTTTCATTGACAACGCACTGTGCACGCCAGCCTTAATTCTGTGCATTATATGTGCTATCTATAATGTGTAGGACCAGCTGGTCAAAAGCAAGGAGTAGGACAAGTAATGCAGAGGAACCTGATCCTGCATTGCTGGGAATGCAGCACCACATTGTTCCTACCTATTAGAAGGGGTAAGACAATACTAGAACATATAGCTGAGTGATTCATTTGTAGGCTGAGATCACATCGAACCCCTTCAGACAGGACCATTCTCCACCCATGTCCTGTCTCTTTTTGACCCTCTGCTTTTCAAGTAAGAGCAGAGATCATGCATGGGGCTTGAGCCTTCTTTCAGCTTAGTGCAGGGCACTATGTCTAGTGCTTAACCCTGTTCACAGTTATGCAATCTGCTCTCACTTGCATACACTACGGCACATCCCACCTCGACCTGCAGTATCAAGACCTTGGTTGGATGACCCATATGGAATAAATTGCTATGCTCATTCTAGAAAACCACACCCAGGGCCACTTACTGCCACCCTTGGTGGTGAGTTTCAGCTTCTAATGAATGAAGGGCCCTCAGAGGATGAAACACCCTCTGAGCTAGACATGGCCCTTCAGGTCAGGGCACTTTGCACTGTACTTGTTTTATGACTAAAGTAAAGGACTTTAGCCTCCAAGGTGGTCAATTTCCTTTGGGTGCAATTGACCCATATGCACATAGTCAGTATAAAATCTATGCATTGAAACCCTCAAAACAGAGCTTAAATGGTATCTCATAGGCCTTATAGCACAAGGAGACACTTCACCCTTTGTGATCATTTTTTCTAAAAAGGAAAAGGAAAAGGAAACCTGCTATCTGCGTTTATCTGTTGTCTAGTGCAATCTGCTCAGGATAATTATAAAAAGCCTTGGCTTTTGTTTTTCTTTAACAATCACAGCACAGAGATAATAAACCAGAAGCTTTTCATACATGTTCTGAGGAAATTCTACCAGACACAGTTTTCTAGACATAAGACTTCCAGCTCTGTTTAGATAGACATAGTCACTAAATCCTAAAACAAAGTCAATAATAGATGCTAAAAGATATTAAATCCATAGCCCCTATGTGTCCTGTTTTAAAAATGAATCTATTCTTCTTTTTTTTTTTTTTTTAATAAAAAACCCACTATTGGTTTTGATTAAAAAATCGCCATTGGGAACATCCACATGTAGTTACTAATTTATTTTATTTTTTAAAAACACATCCTTTATCGACTCTGTAATGGTAAATAGTCTTGCTTCAGCCTGATTGCTTCTGGTCCCCAGAATAAAAATAATATAGTAGATCATATCATCTATTATAACGACATTTTTCTTTTTCCTTTTTCTGTAATATTAAAAGGTAAGCCATAATATACCTGTAGAGATCTTTAAACATGATTCAAGTGAAGGTTCAGCATGGAAAAAGTTTGTACTGTATCATTTCTTCTATAAATTTCACTTCTTTTTCTTTGCATGAAGTGTCCACAAGCAGATGGAATTTTTATTTAAATGTATTCGTTATTCAAAAAAGCAGTGTTTTAATTTGGCCAATGGGGTGAGCAATCTGCCACTTTTCTGTCTAAGGCAACTAGGAAAACTCAAGTTAACTGCCCCACTGCTTGGCAGCCTTGACGTGAGTTCTGTTTATTTCATACTACACTCTTTTCCACTGGTCTCCCCTGTGGCCAAAACCAAGGTCTTCAAAACATACCAAGTTCTGCTCATCTCCACTGCAAGGCTAAATTACTCAGACATTAGCTCCTGGCACAGTTTCAGATTTAATCTCAGTGAAAGCTCTCCGCCTTCTGACTTTTAGCTCTCTTCAGGACCTGTTGATATTTTGGTCTTCACTGCAAAATGCTCCCTGTGCGAGTCAGCAAGTTTGTACATACACAAATCTTCACTTGAGGAGCTCTGGTGGTGGGGCTTTTTTGGTCTGGGGCATTACTCCTCTTGATCTTTTCATCAAGACTTTCAAAAACAGGAGCCTTAAATTAGGCTCCTAATCTCTAAAGCACCCGAGTGTATGGCCTGAATCACAAAATCTCTGAGCACTGTGAAGTGATCATGGACTCCAAAAGGAGTTACTGTGGGTGCTCAGCCCTTTTGAAATGCAGGCTGCTTATTTAAGTGCCCAAATATGGAATTAGGATCCTAAGATTAGCTGCTAACTGTAAAAGTCTTGACCCTGGCCCAGCCTGGAAGATATTCAAGTGTCTGAGCTTTTTAGAATTTCAGTCTAGACTTGTTTTTTGGTTTGTTTTTTTTAAATGGAACTATGTTTTCTGCCATTTCCAGTATCTGATTTTCTCCACCTTTTGAAACTCATTTTAACAGCATCCCGGAACCTGGCATACATCCTGAAACACAGTAAGCTTTTAATTGCCCATCACCAGAATACCCAAACACACCTAGTCTCCTCCTGCCTCATCCACTGAGAATGCCTTTCAGAATACAGCAACTTTTACTAGAGATCGAGTTGGAGAAGTACGAGCCTTCTGTTACAGCAGCGGTTATCAAACAGCAGTCCGGGGAGCCAGGAGCAGGTTTCAGGGGCTCCGCCAAACAGGGCCGGTGGTAGAGTCGCTGGGATTCAGGGCAGAAAGCCAAAGCCCTGAGCCCCAGCAACTGGGGCTGAAGCCAAAGCCTGAGTAACTTACCTACATGGGACCCCCTGCAATTGCTCTGCTTGCTACCCCCTAAGACTGGACCTAGCCTTTATATGCAGAACACTAGAAGTTGTGGCACATGGAATTCTTATGGCATCTCGGGGGGGGGAGGAGAGCTCAGAAAGAAAAAAGGTTGAGAACCCCTGTGTTACAGTACTCCTTGTGACACCAGTGCCTGAAAATGTCCAGAGAAGAAAGGGTGAAACGAATGCCCCATTATGGTTGGTCACAAAAGCAAGAACTGTCAACCAAGTGTCAGCAGCAAGAAGAAAATGTTCAGGCAGCATCAGTCTCCCTAAGCATTAGTTGCCTGCAGACAAAACAAGAAGAAAATCCACCTTGGTAATGTTCTTTTTTTATATTGATTCACAGTGTCCCTGTGGAGCTGTTTGCACTTTCTACCAGACAAGTGTCAACTGAACAAGGGAGGGGTGACCATCAAGGGTCTACAATAAGATGCTATTTAGTGTGGAAATACAAGAGGCGGCTAGTAAAGGCCACATAGTGGTTTAAGTGGGTTTCTGAAAGGCTGAGAGTGAGGAGTGCAGAACAGGGATGCTTAGAAAAACACATTCTTTCAAGTCAGTTTCTATCTACCCAGAGTACTGGTCTGCCTCCCAATATCACAGCAATGTATGGAGAGGGTAGGAAAAACACACAGAGACCTCCCTCAGTAATGCAGACTAGTTGGGATAGGGGCTTTATTTGTCTAGTTATTATTAATACTTTGCCCTACTATAGCATCTTCTATCAAAAGCTCTCAGAGCATTTTATAAACCTTAATTAAGCCTCACTCATTTTACACAAACAGATTTAGCAAAGTTAAGTGATGTGCCCAAGGTCACCAGGTCAGAACTAGGAACAGAGCCCGGAATTAACCCAGAGTTCTTCCGTTGGAGAATTACAGTCTCTCCCTACCTCCACTGAGTGATGATGGGGGACTTAATTCTTCAAAGATTTGTGCACGCCAAGTAAAACTATTCTTGAAGTTCCCCAAATAGGATTACACATGAACTCCCCTTGCAGTCACTGGGGGTGTCCATGTGTGTAACATTAAGCATGGGCATAAGCTGAAACCTTGGTTTATGAGGCAGAGGACTGGCAAGGGAGATGGTTTATTTCTATTTATGGACTTAGCCAAACAGAGTGATCAACGTTCCTTGTTTGCCCCTAATCATAAAGAGCCAAGGCTGTTTAATACATGAAAGCACAGAGACTGCTTCAGTTATAATGCCATGAAACAAGGGACTGGTTTTTATTACCCAAAGCCAGGAGAATAATGTCATAACCAAGAGAACTGGCTCCCAGACACAGCTATAACTCTGCAAAACATATGCAAATATTCAAATCTCTCCTGTACTATTAGCAAATTAAGTACCGGAAACCTTAAAACCATGGGAAGAAATTAAACAGTTCTCACCGAATGAAAAATTATTGTACTTTGTGGGTGAATGGGTGTCTTGTTGCTGTTGTTCTCAGCACAGCCAGAGAACCATCCCTGTAAAAATCAGTTATGTTAGCTGGTTCCTGGTCTACTTACTCAACCTCCCTTCAGGGCAATTATTTGTAGTATTTACATTTTTTACTAAATTATCAACTGAAAAATCCAATTGTTCCTAATGACATTCACTCTGTGTGTCTCCCATTCTCATATATGAGAAAGGGCTTATTATCCATTTGTAGTAATTAAGGCACTGATGTTATATGGATCCATAAAAACAACTTCATTAAGCCAACAAAGATTTTCGTCGAAGTTACAGCTGCAAAATATTTATTTTAAAATAAAAGCTGAATTCAAATGTGTAGCAAAAAGATGGTTTGAAAAGCAGTATAATAATGGAGAACCTGCAGTGTTCTTAGAACTGGCCAAAAATGCAACTATCTATACTGTGAAATAGTTATATTTCTCATGGTTGGCTGCAAGGAAATGAAGTTATTAACCAGCTGAAAATGTCAATGAGATACTATCGGTTTGATGACATCTGCCCATTAGTATTTGAGCTTCATTGTTGTAATATGCTTAAGTAGCTGCTTTATAGAAGTAAAAGGCAAGATATTATGATCAAAATCTGAAAAGAAAAAAGAAATTTTCAACAACTTCACATGATTTGTTACCAATACATCAAATGTGTTATTCGATCTATGACTGAAAGCTGGTGGTCAATACTAGTACTTTTATTAGAGGGAAACTCATTGAACAATAATTTTATTCCATGCAAGGAAGGTTAGGAATTGCATGGCTCCACTCAGTCAAGTAATTTGTTACAAATTCCAGCAGAGGAAAGGAAGGATTTTTAGTTTCTCTGACAGATCATCCTTCTTAGAGCTGCTCAGAAGTAAAAGCTTCATTATGGAACATCTCTACCTATAAGAATATACTCAACTGACACCAAAACATGCCTCTTGCACACAGCTGAGCGAATATTTGGTTCTTCAGTATGGTGGCTGAATCAAAAAATTCCAAAGAAAAATTTTGTTTTAAATTGAATCAAACCTAAAATTTTTCAATTTTTCTAGTTTCATTTCATTACAATTTTTATTTCTATTTGGTTCCGTTTTGGAGTGTTTTACATCCTGTTTAAATAAATCTAACTACATTTCTAAACAAACCATCATTTCAAAACAAAGTCAAAACATTTGGGTACTGACTTTTTCAACCAAAAAGAAAAAAAAATTCCGTTGTGTGTTCAGCTGAAACTATTTGCCAAATTCACAATTTGTTTCTGTCACCCTGAAACTCCCGTTTGCAGCAAATAAACTATGTGACTGAAAAATATCACCCAGCTCTTTTCTCAAGGCCCGGGAGCTTATTTCACATGTTTATGGTATGGTGTATTCAGCCCTGAGCAGGAATAAAAATGGACGTGCGGGTCACTGTGTCCATAGAAGCCACGTCTACACTGACAGCGGCAAATTCGCCACCGCCAGGTCGATCTTTCTGGATCAATTAAGCGGTCAGCGTAGACCCGCTCAATCGATCAGGAAATCGACTGAGTAAATCCACCCCCTCAAGTAGCGCAGCGCAGTGTAGACAGCATACAGAAGGGATGCAGAGCAATCAACTTGAGTTATGCAAGCTACTCTGCGTAGTTTGCGTAACTCCCGTCGACTGCCGCCGAATTACCCGGTAAGTGTAGACCGGGGCAGTCTCCTGCGAAGTCGACTTACAGCAGCGGAGTCCAAGTTAGCACCCTTTTCAAAGCTAGGGCTAAACAGAACATCCTGGAGTAAGGCCCCAATCCAGCATAACATTTAAGCATGAGCATCACTCTAAGCACATGACTAGTCCCATTGACTTGTGCTCGAAAGTACAGTACCACAAGACAATATACAAATACTTAACTAATTTACTGAAGCAGGGCCTTAAATCCACAAAGATGGTTCCGTGCCAGGTAAGTCAGCTCTCTGAGTAAGTTGTAATTAGATTATAATGTGACCACCATTGTAAGCCCCCCCAGCAAGGGGTCCTGGTGAAATCTTGATCTCAAGAAAGCTAGTGACATTTTTGACACTGACAAGACAATGAAGCCAGGATTTCATTCTAGGTCTTTATTCTCTCTGTAAAGCATCAGGGACACCCATGACACTGTGTACAACTGTTGAATAATAAATGAAGTGAATAATGATGACAATTTTGTTAGTTTTCTACACTTCTGTGTCCAAGTTTTCTGATAGTTGGGAGATGGAAAAGACACAGAAGTGTCAGCATCCCAAGCAAGTAAAGAGCTGTCGGTCCTCTTTTTTCAGTCTGAGTTCTACAGACCTTCCTTTTCCAGCAATGATACATTTTATCTACAGCAATATATGTAAAATTCCTAGCCTCACTTCAGATGATCGCTTTCTTTGTGCTGCCTTCCCTTAACTCTCTGTTAGAGCAATCTTTGTTCCCTGGCAGACTCTTCCTTTCTGAATGAAAACAGTCATCTGAAAGATGACGCACACACACATAGTTCCAAACACTACAGCAAGTCACAATAGAAGTTTTCTGGAAAAATTTCTTCCTATATGTGAGGAGACATCCCTGAGTTATGAGTCGTCAGAAGCAATTAGCTGCAGGTCTTTGCCATTCAACCAGGGTTCAGCCAATCCATAGGCAAGGACCTACCCAGATGATCCCAAAGCAGTATATAAGGGAAACAGTCTCTGCAGTCTGCTCAACATCGCTACCTGGATGGGAACACTCCCGTTGCCTCGTAATTCTGACAGAATGCTCCTGCCTTGCTAGCCAGTCCCTGCTCCAGTCTGCATCTGTTCCTGCCCCAGCTGGCTGCCTGGCACTTCAGACATTATGGCACAAAGTTTCAATGAAATGTTTAAAGGATGTGTTTCCATTGGAGCTGTATGAGACTTTCATAAAGAAGCCCAAATCCTAGCAAGGTTGGATTTCATTATAAAAGTGTGCAACTTGGGCAAGGCTTTCCAAGGTTTGTGAACTTTCCAGTCAGGCCTGGGCTGAATTTCAAATGCGTTGGGGCTGATTTATGGTTTCTGCTCAAAACCAGGCAAAACTCAATAGTTATGGAGGATTTGCAACCAAAGCCAAGCATAATTCACAGGTTTGTCTCAGTTTCCCTTTGAGTGGAAACTTAACGGACTCAAAAATTCAAAGCAAAGCTTTGTGAGCCTATGACCCGACCTCTCCAAAAATGTTAACGAGGCCAGAGTTTTTAACAATTCCATTTTGCAAAAGGCAAAATAAGGAAAATATGGGATACAACCTGACTTACAGCCAGTGTCATAGGAGAATTGGCTTGGTGTTCAAGTCACATATTTTCTGTAAGCAATGATGGTGTGTCCCAAAGAGCTGGGCTACACAAAGCGCACTGCAAGATGAGACGAAAGTTCAGTCATTGAGCTGCCTCTCTCACCACCCCATTCCTATTTCGTTTTCTCCCTTCCATAATTCAATGAGTCACAACAGAAGACAAGATCCTCAGCTAGTGTAAAGCAGCATCGTTCTACTGAAAACAAACTGAAGAGAAGTCGTAATGTAGAGTCACCAAAGTCAAACTGAAGATCTGCACCCACGGACAATCTGGCCCCACATCTTCTGGTTCTTGTTTGTAGAGCTGGTCAGGAATTTTCCAACAAAGCCATTTCATTGGAACATGTCAATACATTGAACCTGAAATGTTTTACCAGTATTTCTCATGCTCAAACTAGTCAAACAGGCAGGTTTCCTGGCAGGCAAGGCAGACGGCCCTGGGCTGGGACTACTGGGCTGCTGCATTCTGCAGCCTTGGATCCTGGAAGTCCTGCCATGTCTAGCTCCAGAGTGAAGATTCTGGAAGCCCTAAGAACCCCCAGGTCAAGTTGTGTCTCAGGGATTCCAGGCTTCCTGATGCAGAGATGAAAAATCCTGAGATGGGCTTCCTGGGTCCATGGTTCCCCGGCATACTCTCCATGCAGACTGTCCATGACTGGGGAAGTCTATGCTCCCAGATCAGCTGTCTCTCAACGCTTCTCAATTCCATATAAACAGCCCTGGGAACCAGCTGGCTGGGGAGACTGGAAATCCTGGGGTTCCCAGCCTCAGGACTGTCTGCTTGGCACTGCTGCCTGAGATCCACGGACCGTAGGAGCCCCATCTGCTGCTGACTGCACCTGGCATCCTGAATAGCAGCGGTGAACCTGACAAGAATGTCATTTTCAGTCACCAGCCATCAGGGTTATAGGGAGCATATTTTGTTTTGGAAACACCAGATACTGGTGTTTCCAAAACAAAAAAATTTCCCCCCTAATTTGTGGTTTGCAAGAAATTTCAGAATAGCTAAGCTGTCCGCAAACGGGAAATCCTGCATTTTGGCCAGCTCTGCTCCCCTGAGCCCTCAGCCGGCACTGGAACACCAATATGAGGAGTCTCAATGTTCAAGAAAAAGAGAAGCAGTTAAGAAGGAAGAACTACACAATAAGAAATTTAGCAGAAGCAGCACTAAAATGTAATGGGTTATCCACTCATTACTTCCCTTATCACCACCCTCCGCTCCATGCTGAAGAAATTTGGGCTCTAGCGAATCAGAAAAAATGTTCCTGAACATGCCTGAGTTCAGTGTCATTCCATCAGCCAGCCAGAAGGGGCTGCGCTCCTTTAATTGCTAGACCATACTCTCTCCCACCAAGGTTGTAGTTCACTAGCTTTGCAGAGCCCCTGTGTCAACCCAGAGAACTGTAGACCTGAACTCAGAGTGTGTCTACACTATAGCAGCACAGCTCTGGCACTGTATCGGTGCCATTGTGGTACTGTAGTGTAGATGCTTCCTACGTCAACAGAAGGGGTTTTTCCTGCAATGTAGTTCATCCACCTTTCTGAAAGGTAGTAATTAGGTTGGAGGAAGAATTCTTCTGTCGACCTAGCTCAATCTACAGTGGGGTTTAGGTTGACTGAATATTTTGCACAGGGCATAACATTTTTCACAATCCCGAGTGATGTAGCTAGGTCAATCTAATTTGTAGGTGTAGATCAGGCCTCAGATCCTTGTAGCAGTACTTTGCACTCTCAGAATAAAAAAAAGCGGACAAGCCTGTTTTCACATTTCATTTTAGAGTGATCATTACAGAGCCAGTCACATGTAAAAGCATTCTAATAAATATAGTCTTGGATGGATCCTATTTGAAGCAGCTTATAAATCCTAATGATGGTGGTGTGCAAATTCCAGATGTAAAGGCCGGATCCAACTCCCATTGAAGTCAATGGGTTCAGTGCGAGTTGGACTGGGCCTGTAAGAAATACTGTGTGTTTGTTTCTTGCGCTGTTTTATCGTATGCTCCCAAAAATCTTAGTTAAAATGTTGAACAAAATCTGTTTAACAGTTTAATTGCATGATTCATGTTACACTGTACAAATTGGATTACTAATTATCTACTTAATTTATATGAAGTTTTACTTTTATAAAACAAATTATTTGCATATTTATTAACCACAGTATGCCTTTGCAGTAGGATGCAGGAAGTGTTATGCATTAACTCTCTATAATAAAGTTAGATTTTATATCTCATGTCAACAGGAAGAATTGCTGGGACTGTTTCTGACTACTGGCTTTTACAGTGCCTAACATAATGGGTCCCTGATCCTGGTTGGGCCTAGAGGGAGTTATAAAATAATACATATAAATAATAAACTTCCATGATTTTATTATTTAGATTTTTGTTATATGACATTATCTCACATCAGGAGTCCTAAAAATTGACTAGAGATAAATTTGCTTAATTGCACTGCATTTCTACTACCCAAAATGACCTTTTCCATGAGGATTTTCTGGCTGGGTTTTTTATTTGTTTAAATTTAATTAAAACTTCTCCTTTAATTTAGAAAAAATAGCACACTGGGGCACCAAATATATAAGGGGGAAATTGTCCAAAGTGTTCAGTACTTGATCTAACTCTGTTCCCATGGTAGTCAACTACTGAATGTTAGAGTTAACTGTCTTCATAGGGCCATGTCTTTTAGAGCTTTTCAGGTTTTTATAACAAATACACGAGTGGTGGAAATTCCACAACCCTCATAATCTAAAAACAAAACCAGATTTAAATTAAAACAAGCAGTTTCAAAAATAAAGTTTACATGCTTCAGTATAAGAGACAACAGGGAACATTTTCAAAGTCCCCAGGACATAGGCCCGAGTAGAGCTGTGTGAATAACTTGGGGGTTTCCTGGCTACCCTAAAAAGAAAAATTAGTTTGGGATTGAACAAAACATTTCATTTTGTTTGGGTTTTTTTTATTTTTTATTTCATTTTAAAAACAAAATTGAAGTAAACTTCTAAACAAAAAGATGTTTTGAATAAAAAAAAAAATCAAAAAATTTTGTTTTGAAAATGTCAAAACACATCATTTCAGTTACGGGAGGGCAGTTGTGGGGAGGCTTCCCCAACTAAAACAATTTGGTGAATATGTGAAATGTGTCAAATTGTGAAATGTGAGCTGAATCTGCATTTACTGGCAAAAAAGAAATTTCATCTGAAAAATTTCACCCAGCTCTACTCCGGAGTCCTTTGGGTGCTTTTGAAAAAAAAGCCTAAAATTTTACTCCCACTGAAGTAAATGGTCAGACTCTCACATCTCAGGATTTCAGCGGGAACAAAGAACAGGCCAATGTTATTCACTTTTTTAAAGAATATATTGGTACCTCAAAATATTCAGATTACATCCTCCTTGGGAACTGAAGTCTAGCAAAACTGAAAGCTGTTCTGCAAAATCCAAACCATGCATTTGCTCCAAGTCCTTTTACTGGAACCCACAAAATTTGGGAGTTTAGTGAAATGATGTATATTCTGATCCAGGTCTAGAGACTGGAAAAACCGGTGGTGGTGGTTTTTTAATTCAGACAAATTAATGTTTTGGAAAACTATGATTTGGGAGAGGAGTGCATGTCAAATGGTTATAAAGTGTGGGTCAAACTATAACTGGGGAAAGGAGTGCGTTTTTCATGTTTCCTATTGGGGATGTTCTTTGGGGTTAGATCATGATGTAACCATTGTTGCATTGCCCTGGAACAGGCCAAGAGGGAGACTGTGACAGAGAGTTTCCCCATCTGCCCAAGGGGAGTAATGGATCAACCCTAGATTGGTCTCCAGCAGGCTGTGCACAGCTCGATATGCCAGTACAACTATGCTGCTGGGAACGTTGGGGTGGCAGAGCCTTGATTCCACCCACTTCCACCTGCCTACATGGAAAGGTGGAAAGGGACCCTACTGGTTCTGTGGAGCTTGCTTTCACGCCATGTAATGCATGTAGCTGGTGCAAGGGAGTAAGGGGTTGCCCCACACCTCCAGGCTATGATTTGGCCCTTTGTGGGTATCTGCTTGACTCTTGCTATTCATTTGAGATCCTGGCAGGTACAACAATTTCTAATTCATCACGGAAACTAAAGGTTAGCTGGTTCAAAGACCACCCATGCCTACTCCCGAAAAGTCAATCATGTGGGGTATGCTAGCATGATCCTAACAGATGATTCCTGCTCAGTGCTCCAAGGAAGAACAATAGAAATCCCAACCCCAAATCTAACAGTCAGTTCAACTCTGTGCTCATGGGCATCAATTTGGGTGACCAGATAGCAAGTGTGAAAATCAGGACAGGGGATGGGGGTGGGGTAATAGGCACCTATATAAGACAAAGCCCCGAATATCAGGACTGTCCCTATAAAACTGGGACATCTGGTCACCAGTCATCAGGGTTAATTATATCAAAGAGGCACATCTCCCCATGCACACACAAATATGAATGATACTTATGTATGGAACAAGGGAAGAGTAGCTCTATCAGTAGGGCCCCGATGCAGCAGTGCACTTCAGCATAGAGCCATTAGTCCTGATCTGTCATGAGATGTGCAGAACCGCTGAACCTGCATGGAACTCCACTGAGGCCTATCACAAGGGTGCAGCTGCATTCATCTCATTGCATGACTGGGGACTACGTGCTTGCTTAAAGTTAAGTGTCTGCTTAAACGATTTGCTGGCTGGGGGCTGAATGAGTGACTATAGCAGATCTTTTCTGTTTGCATATCACTCAGCATTACAACTCAGACAAAAGGTCATTTCAGAAAGGATTTTTTTTTTAAAAAGGAAAGTAATATTCAATTAATCCTAAAGCAATTAATTAGAATCATTCCATTCTCCCCCCCTCCTCCCCGAACTCCTCATTGTCTCCACAGTTGAACAAAGCTCAGAGTACAAAATGGAATACATGCAACCACCAATATTCTATTAATCAAAACTGTGTTAGACCCAAAGTGAATGTAATGAATATTTCACCTTCATTGCAGTGAGCGTCAGCAGGAACAGTTAGAGGTTTATACGGAGAAGCACTAACACGGGGCTTTTATTAGGGACTAGGAGGCTTTAGCTGCTAGCAAGTTAACAGCCTTAACATCTATCCTAGCCCTTGGCAAGCAGTTAGTTATTGCTATCATCTATAAATCACTTCATATTTATACACTGACCAAGAGCCTATTTTTTAAAATTACTTTTAATATACTTTTTTTTTTTTTATTTACGCAAAGGCTTCTCCCTTAATAAATACTAGACTGTGACTATGGCCCCAATCCTGCAACAATTACTCATGTACACAATCCCACTGACATCAATGGGCCTGCTTGAGTGAGTAAGGACTACTCATGTGAGTAAAGATTTCCAGGTCAGGCTCTATATGTCAAGTTCTCCATGTGTCTGTTGCTGAAAACAAAGACCTGAGTTCTTTAAGGGCACGATCCAAAGCCCATTTGAAGTCAATGGAAAGCCTCCCATTCATGTCAGCAGTTTCTGGATTAGGTCTTTAGGGTCATAATCTGCTCTAATGTATACTGGTGTAAATCTACTGATATTAATGGAATTACTCTAGATTTACACTAGAGTGAAGAGCAGAATTTTACCCTTAATGCCTTTTTACACTTAATGTCTAATTGGCACTTAATCTAAAAGGATTAAAGGCTAGAAAGGAAAAAAAAAGCCTGATCTTTGTATGTTTTTTAAATCTCACATCACTCACTTTGATATATTGATGCACCAGCCTCTGCAGTGAGCTGCATCTTTATGAAAAGCAAAAGCAAACACTCTTATTCTTAAACCACAGATAAAAATCACACCTGCTTTGCCTGAAATGCTCAGCATGGTACAGCCAGGGAAAGTACTTAGGAACATAACTGCTCAAATTATTTGCTATAATGGTGCCATTCTGCGGTTCCCAGCAGAATTGGAATTGCTGAACGTGGCAGTCTTCACAAGTAAGGAAACGCTAGTATGGTGCTTATGTGAAAATTCACTATATTTCTGCTACCAAGGGAATAGTTTCCTCCTGTGATAATCCAAAAAGTAAAACACATTGAGTGTTAAGACTGCTGAATATAAAACAAAATTGGTGTGAATAAATGATTATTTATATAAAAAATGCACAGTCAGAACATCTGCTACATATGTAGGACCATAAAATTTAACCATTTCAGTGCTCTGCAGGAACGACAGCCCACTGAAAGCTAAGATCCATGCCCAATTGCTCATACTTGCCTGATCCCCCATTCGCTATAAGAAAAGGTTCATTCTTAATGGAGGCGGGCTATTTATATTATTATTGGTCTTTGCTATAAACCTGTTTATTTATAAACTCACCTTTTATTTTTTTTAATTCATGGAATGAAAAGATCAGCTTCGAAGAGGGTAATTGTGTTTCAGCCCTTCCCTGTGTTTCAATAAGGAGTGTTAATTAGTCACTCAGGCTACGTCTACACTACTAATTCTTTCAGTATAATTTACCGCCCTCAGGAGTGTGAATCCACACTCCTGAGTGATGGAAGTTAGAATGACCTATGTGCCGGTGTGGACAGCGCTATGTCGGCAGGAGAACGTCTCCCGCCAACCAAACTACCGCCTCTCACGGAGGCGGGAGTTATTAAGCCGACGGGAGAGATCTTTCCCGTCAGCATAGAGCATCTTCACCAGAAGCACTACAGCGACACAGCTGCACCATGTGTAGCTGCAGTAGTGTAGCCATACCCTCAGTGGTTGTATGCACAATGGGTTAAAACAAAAGACACTGAGGCAGGAAAGAGACATGGCCTAGTGGATAAAGCCCTGGATTAGGAGCCAGGAGAGCTGGGTTCTAATTTCAACTCTGCCATGGATGTGCTGTGGGGGAGTTGGTGCCTCTTTCTCCTTCCACCCTTTGTCTACTCAGACAGCCTTCTATTCCATCTATGTACAGCACCCACCATGATATCGTTTGGGGTCTCTAGACACTGACATAGTGCAAATAACCAGTAGCGGTCACAGGGAGAGCATTATATTTATACAAAGTTTTAAGTATAAATGGTTCCGGATTCTGATTATTGTCAAGACAAGCAACGTCACTCTTGACGGTAAGGTGGGTGAGGGAATAGGGTTAATCAATCTAGAGGAGGAGGAAGATTTATAATTGAGCTCATGGCTGATGGGTAAATTAGAGCTACCATTAGAAAATGTCATATTGGCCATATATGGGTTCAAGGTCAGGATGTTGTTGCTTGGACAGAGACAAGAATCGGCACGTTGCTTCTTTTGGTAAGTTTCTCCCTTCTTCAGCAAAACCCTTCAGCACATGCTCAGAGACTTTTGCTGAATCAGAGCTCTGATCTCTGGCATCCATTTGGGCATTTCCTTTATGGCAAATGTAGGAAGTTAACCCTCTCACAGGCATCACACACATGATGGAAGTGACATACCCCTACGGTGCACGAAGACTCACCTCGCTGGAGTACAGCATGGCCTTGTAGTGGAGTTGAAAGAGCAAGTTCATAGAGCTTTTTCACTTAATTTACAAACAACCCAGTGCAGCAGGGCACAGGCAGTTGAAAAATAGCATGGCTACCTTGACTGATAAATGAGGATTAGTAGTTTTAAATAGCCACATCATAAACAGTCACCATAAACAACAACAAAAAACATTCCTTCAAGTCCTTTTTTTGATAGGCTATTCAATATTAGTGTTACTGAAATGCTAACGTACCATGCTGATAAATTGGGTCATTCTGACGCCTAAAAAACAACTTTTAGATAGATAAGATTGCAGCTGCATGTTATTTGTACTCCCTATTGTATTATGTTTTGAACAAGTTCCTCCGTTGGAGCAGACTCCAATAATTTTCCTAACAGGCTGTTGGAGCTGGAGTGAATTGATTATGGTATTTGAATTTTTCATAAGGGAAGAAAAACTGAATTCATGTATGAAGGGAAACATTACCTGTTAATTCTCACTGTGCTGCTCTCACTAGTAAGGCCTCCTCTGTCTTGTGACCCCGTTAATCAGGTTTCATTCTTTCCCATTGGTTGCGTCCGTTTCTCCTGCTTTGTTTTTCTGTGTCTTCATGCTCATGGACTTATGCGGGAACTGTATCAAGTCATCCTGAAGGTAAATTAGGTGACACCACCATGGAACAAAGTCTGTTGTGTCTGCAGTCAAACTTTATACTAATAGCACTTCTTCAGGAGATGGAATGTGGTTCCTTCCCTATCAGGCCAGGGTTGGGGCATACCATCAAGGTGGCATGAGGAAACTTGTACTGCCACTTCTGATACTGTAGCAGCTCTGAGAATAAACAGAGGACTCTGGTCTCCAGAGCCATCAATACAGCAACTTTCAGCAGAACTAAATTCACCTAGAGAGGAAAGAGAGAAAATAGGAAAGAACCAAGAACTCAGAACGTAGGGCAACACTTAACACTGCCATGCCCTTCCCGTCCCTCTGTATCCAACATTAATCCCTTGACATAGCTCAACATTTACTGCTGTCTTTTCTTGTCGAGCTGTTCACATTTTACAACAGGAGAGCACTTAAGCACCATCCACCCAGTCCTCACTCCCTGGGGAGGTACAAAACAGCCAGAACTTGAGAGGTTTCTGATAAAATCCTTCCCTCGGTCTTTAATAAAAAGACCCTTTCTTATTCCACCACTGTGTAACTAAAGGGCCAAATCATTCCCTGCTTGGGCAAAACCCATGGGAAAGGAAGTCTCTGTGAGGATCCACTTATAGCATTCATCTTCAGTTGTTCATGGGGCGGGGGGGCGGTGCCTGTGTTCATCTCTCTGCTCTAGTAAAAGCTGCGAAGCTTAACCCCACACCCGGCAGGGACGCACCACCCTCTGCAGCAGAGACCCATGATGTTTCAATGGCAGCTGAGCATCGCTTCCAGGCATATTTTGTGGGAGAGGGTCCCTTCCATGATCAGATTTAGAAATGTTGGACACATATGAGGTTCATGCACCACAACACATTAACCCTTGCTGCCTGCTTCTTAAAAATCAAGAAAAGGCACAAAGGCTGTTTGATGATGTGCTGCTAATGACATCTCTCCCAAAATAATGATGGCCTGCAAAAGTGACTTGCGTCCTCCAAAGCAAGATTAAAAGTCTCTATTTATTGATCAAAGAGTTATTCACCAAATGCTACATTTTACAGTTGAAAGGTGTGATTTATTAAGGACATAAAGAGACTATAAAAAGAAATACCCAGCCTAATTCAGGGACCTAACTCTTAACATGGGTAAATCAACACACGTTATACTTCTTTAAAGCCCTGATTTGTTTAATTTCATGACATTAGCCCTTTCTGAAGCCCTACATAAAAGCAGGAATATTTCCCCCCACACACACACAAACGCTCTTTATACGTGGACAGACAAAACTCTCCTTTTATGCTCTCATTATAATTGAACACTAAAAAATAATAGTTCACTGCAAGAAAGATTTAGTATACCACCTACAATGTAAAATGACAATAAAGTCACACACACAAATTGAGAGAGAAGCCCTAAAATCTAATTTATATGAATGTCGTATTTGTCTGATGTCAATTTCTCATACTCCCCCTCCTTCAAAAGGCAATAAATTACCATTATTGGGAAATATTTATATTCGGTTCAGCCACACAGAGCTACTGATAGTGAACATTAGCTCTGCCCCTAAAAAATATTCCCATCTCCCTGAGACATTATCACATATGACTTTCTGAAGGTTTATAAATTGTGTCTGCAGGAGCTAATTTAGGGAATACCTTTATTCTGACCTCAGGGGCTTTTAGCTACGAAAACTAAAACAAATTAGGACTCGGATATTCACATATATGCTGGATAAAATCAATAGTTTTAATTTTCACATTTAAACCCACAATTTTCATCTGACAGGCTCAGCAGGTTTTAATGGACACAAACAATTTACTTTTACTGTTTTAATTGTTTTTAGTCAATCACTTTTATTGCTTCTCTGCATCTGACTAAACAAATTAATAGAGCTATGTTCATAAATGATTACTTTGTAAAATGGCTTGATACATATATTTGACAGTTTCACCTTCAATTACTGCCAACATTAGTAATATTTATACCAATAGGTATGTTTATTCAGGTTTTGTAATTAAAACAGGAGCAGTACTGATCAGAAAAAACCATGCATTTTACTCAGTTACACCCAGTCTTTCTACCACCAGAACAGTCTATGCAGTCTGAACAGAGAGCTACCATCAAAATTACTCTGCAGTCGACTGAAAACTGTTTTGCAAACCACCTTCCTTTCAAGTCGAGATCATGGTATTGTTGCTAGACAGGAAGATGCGCCTGGTGGTTCAGATGGGAGTTAGGAGAGCTGGATTCAGTTCCTTCCTCTGCAGCAAGTAACTTTGCTTTTCTGTGCTGCAGTTCCCCGTCTGTAAAATGGGGAGAGTAACATTTCCCTACCTCACAGGGATGCTGTGAGGATAAATATATTAAACACCGTGGGGTGCTCAGATACCACAGCAATGGGGGGGTGCATCAGTATCTAAGGCTATGTCTACAGTGCAAAGTGAAGGTGCGATTATAGTACAGGTAGGCAGAGCGGTGCTAGCTAGCACAGGTAGCAATAGCAAGGTAGACGTTGTGGCATGGGGTCAGCACAGGCTAGCAATCTGATTACAAACCCTCCAGGGACCCTGGGTATTTACAGTGCTTATTAGCCTATGCTAAAGCCCGTGCTACCACATCTCTACGGCCATTGTTACTGGTGCTAGTTAGTTTAAAGCTAACAAGAGTAGGCGTATCCCTGCTACAATCACACCTTTCACTTGCAGTGTAGGCACATGCTAAGAGAGCTATGCTTGGTCCGCACTGGCTAAGACAGCTGATCACACTAGCTCAGCTGACGCGGTCCTCTGTATAACCAAGAGAGCCAGACTTTCGTGGTTCTTTTCATACCGTGTCTTCATCTAGATTTTTCTCCTTTGAACTGGCCAGCTCTGCTATTAGCAGTGCCAGGAACAGTGGACACTTGGCGACATGGCAGTAGAAACACTGGCATCTGGTCTACCCAGGTACTTTCACTATTGATTGCAACAGTAGAGCTGTACTGGAGGGAGACCCATGGTGGGAGAATTGGAAAGTTTGATTTTTGCAGTGAAATGGTGATTAAACGAACAAACTCACACAAGAAAGGAAATAGTGGGGGGGAGATTGCGTTTGATAGCCAGTTTTGGGGGTGAAATTTTTATTTCAAGTAAACGTATTTCAAAGCTTTTACGAGATTTTTTCCCCATATTTCTCGATCAGCTATGTTTGTGAATAAGGAAATATTCGCTTACAATTAAGTAGCATCAGAAAAAGCTGTCTGTTCTTTATGTACTCACATTGGTTCTTGTATTAAATTCAGAGTAGCCAGATACTGCAAGAGACACAAACCCTGCAAGACATTACATCCTGCGATGGAAAACTAGATTTATATCAGCAATTTGGACCATTTGGTTCTCTTGTATAATACATTAAATCCTCACCAGCTAAGTAACTCATGACTCTTAGAAACGTCCATATTTTAAAATATAGTATTAGCTTTCTGGGAAAGAGACTTTATTTCTTTCACTTCAGGTTTACATAGCACCTACTCCAAAGGGGCCTGATTCTTGATTAGGTACTATAGCAGTAATAATAAATTATATTTAAATTCGTCCTGTCATTAGTCTATGTCTCCACCACAACAGCAGCAAAACTACAGACACCTTACACTATATTTCAGGGCAAACCTTATACATTTTTACATAAATGGGAATATATTTCACAGAACGTCTATTTTTTTCATCTTCAATCTGAAGTTCATGCAAAATACGATAGACAAATAGGACATTTGCTTGAGTCTTTTGAAATTCCTCAAAAATACTTAAGCAAGTTCCTCTTTTTTTATTTTAAGAATTACTCTCTGCTAAACAAATATTTGATCCCTGAGCAAGTTGCAGAATCTCTTTTTTTCCAGTGAAAAAATACAGCTCTTCCAAGTTTACGTTGTGAGGCTGCACTCAGCTTGTACTGAAACATGAAGCTGATGGCAGCCATCTTGTTTGGATCACATGCCCCCTAGAGAATTTCCATGGTCAGGACCTTTCAATAAAGGCTGAGTCCAAGACAAGCTAATATAAAGTATTCTAATTATAGATATCTACTTTGATTACATGTGATGCCAAAACCCCCTTGTTGTATTAAAGTCCAGAGAAATGATCAACAGCCTCATGACCACAACAGAACTGCGACACAGCTGTTTTCCCAAGATGGCAGATAACGAGATCATCTGATCTTCATGCCTTGTATGGCCGTTCAGCAGGAGCGCGACCTAACTGATTTTTAAACTTGCCTTGAAATGTTAAGAACTTGCAGAGAATCAGAACAGTCATTATCTTTCTGTGGGCCACTGCCCTGGGATGGCCAACCTTTTGCAGAGCTATTTAATGGCCTGTGAGTATGTTTTTGAATGAGCTTTGTACAGTTCATACATCTGTACAGTGGGGAATGGAAATTCGGCCAACTCATTAGCAGTTTGCTGCATGGCCTAGCCCCAGTATTTAATGACATCCTCATTGGCTAATATCCCATTTTACATTCAGAAATATTTCTGAGAATTTGGTTTTACAACATATGTTGAAATTCCCATATTTGGAACTGGACATAAATCCTTGTATGCAATATGGGAACTAAGTGGTCAAGATAACATATGACCAAGATGAGTTTAAAAAAAAAATTCTTAAAAAATTAGTGCCGAAATACAATCCTGTGAGTTGTTCAGTGTGTGCACTGGAGTCTACAGATATGGAATAATTCACAGAATCAGGACCGCTGTTGGTAGGGCCAAAGAAAATCTCTTCAAATATTACTACTACTTGTGCATGAAGACCCTCCCGCCAAGATCAGGACCTTCTTAAGTTAGGTATGATTGAGACAGAATGTACACACCCCTCCGCCCCCCACGCGTTCACACCCTAGACACTATTGTAAGAATTTTTATACATGGCATATCTTGTAAGGTGTCATTTGAAAACTCAATGTGTTGGTCAGTATTGTCCTGGTAAAATATCTGAATATTGAATAGAAATGTATAAGATTCCTCTGATGTTATTAACACACGTTCCAAACTCCACTGCCCTGCCCAAACGGAGGTGGGCAAACTGGTCTGTCCTAAACAAAGGAATGTGTGCTCTGCTTAATTTGCATTTAAGCAGTAAACAGAATCATCAAGAAAGAAGGGAAACCAAGAAAACTCAAAACACATGAGAAAAAGCCAGCAGCAAACATCCTTCCATATAGAGTGTGTCCTAATGCCCAACTGGAAAATGTTTTTAAAGAGAGGAACTGAAACTATAAAAAGGAATACCCGCTCTCTCCTTACCCATTGCATTCACAATACCTGAAGCTACTTAGGAAGCATTCGTTGGACTCTGGGGAAGGGGTCCTGACCTAGACAGCTTGGACAATAAGATTGCTGAAAGCACATGGTGAGAAACTTTGCTTGGATTTGATAGAGTTTGTGAAGTTAGGTATTCGTAAGTGTCTTCTCTTTATTTTTCTTGTAACCATTCTGACTTCTATGCCTCATTTCTTGTATTCACTTACAATCTCTTTATAGTTGCTTTATTGTTTTATCTAATCCAGTGTGTCTAAACTGAAGAGTCTGGGTAACTCCATCTAGGGGGACAAGTTGTGTGCGTGTTATTCTTTTAAAGGGCTAACAGACTTAACATAATTTGTACTGTCCAGGAAGGCGCTGGACAGGACAGGACATAGATTTCTGGGGGGAAATCTAACAGTGCGGTGTGTTGGGATCACCTTGCAGTATAACCAAGAATGGTGAGAGCCAGAGTGTAACCAAAGTGTAACTGGCAGGCTGCAGCTACACACAGACACACAGGTGGTGGTTTGTCTGCTGGAAGGCTGTTTATGAGTGGCCCTGGTGGAGGCTACATCAGCAAGGTATTATAAGGCTCCCCAAGTTGCAGGGCAGGGTGACACAGCTGCTCATTAGTCTGGATTGTACCCTGGTGTGTCACAATGGAATACACACATTGCGCCTGCCCTAAAGAATTTACAATCTAAATAGAAAATACAAGACAAAGAAAGTAGAGAACTGAGGCACAAGAAGAGTAGTGGGCTTACCTAAGGTCACTGTCTGGGTTTGACTCCTGGCCGTGGCCCAGACTTCCTAAGTTCCAGTCCAGTCCAGTGCCTTAACCACAGTACCATCCTTCCTCCAGGCATCAGCCCTATGTTATTCCCACCAGTGTTTAGTCTAATCTCTGCACAGACAGTGCAGCTACACAGGGGAACAGTTTGGCCCCATCTGTTTAATTGTGAAACATACACTTAAGCACATAAAAGAGACTAAAATAATGTGCAGATGCCTGTGAAAAGTTCACAGCTTGGCAAGATTACCTCTTCCAACTGCGATAGCAAAAATTTGTCATTCTCCATCCTAATGCATGACACAGTCATTACGCTACTGTACAGAGATGCGACGGGTTTATCCTCCTGTTAATGAACATGCACAATTCTCACTAGAATCACATGTGTACAGTAAGCAACTATAATCTAAATGAGTCCAACTATTTAGAATAAAATTGGCACCCAAAATATAGGAAGCTGTATGTCAGATTAACCCATTGCAATTCAACACACCCAAACACTAAACCCCAGGTTAATGGGGCCTGTAAAGGGTACAACAGCTGACCGTGTCTCCCAAACATTCTATTGCCACATCGTAAATGTGTTTTCCATTTACAAGCATACAAAGGGTACTTTACTGCCAAATCCTTCGTTGATGGCACATCTTATGACACAATACAGCTGAGCCACCTAAAGCAATCTCAGCTACAGAGTAACCTTTCACACAAACAGCTCTTCCATCCATTTGCAGTGTCAGAAAACGTACACAGCCAGGTTCTATGCATAGCCTCACGTCCGAAAATAAAAATTCCAGCTTTGTGCAGTGCAGGAGGCTGGTGCCTTTGGTAACCTAGGATTAAAGTCTATTTAGGTTGTGAGTAAAAACAGGATTTGAGTCTCAATTCACCACACAGATTGTTTGGACTCAACAACATCTTTTCCTTCCCCACTTTTCTCTTTCCTCCCCTTTCCCTCCCACTCTGTCCTCGATTCTTAGGGTTTTGAGTTAGATAATGTGAGAAAGCTTTTAAAAATATATCAGAATTGTGCTGTCCGTGTTCCCTAAGCTCCAAAATCAGAGCCCTTTGTTTTTCTTTGTACATGTACGGCACTTTGGAGAACAGAAACGGGTGCTTTTCAGATGTTTAATCAACAATTAGCAAAAGGGCAAGTTGATGACAATGAAAAGATGGAGAGTGGACAGCTGACACCCTACATCAAATAAAGTCTTTTAAACAAGAAAGCAGTCCCTCTCTTCTAGGTTTGTTACTTGGGCAGGATTCAGACTGATTGATTGTTTTATACCTTGCTTTTTCTGCATTCCTTTTGGGACTGAGGAATTACCAAACCTCAAGAAATCCTGAGACCTGGAATTCCTCATGAGAAGAAATTGCTTGGAGTAGACCATTTTCTTTGCTTACTTAGTTGCCCTTCAGACAGCATGCGGAACTGTAACTGGTTCCAAGCACTGTCTTCAGAACTGCGCTTGATCCTTATATCTAAACAATTCCCAATGTGTTTGCCTGAGCAAGGAATGCATGATCGACCCCTTATGTGTCGTCAATGGGTGGCTCAACGTGCCAGTTTATGGCCAGTTGCTCTAAGCCTCTGCCCTGCCCTGGCTGCTGCAGGTCTTGTCTATGTATTAGGCAATTCAGCTATCAGTGGCTGGCTATCAACATAGCTACACGACTGCAAACCCCTGGTGTAGACAAGCAAGCTGTACAAGCTGCTACTGGCACCAGCCCAGCTTATTCCTGATTGACATCAGGGTGCAAAAGGCATCTTATAGCGTCTTTGCTTTTCTATGCGAGGGATTTGCACCTGGGCAGCTACACTGTGGGCTGCCACGGATGGTTGTAACTAGGGCAAATCCATGCTGTCAATAAGGCTTCACATTACCAAGTCATAATGCAGGTGATACGGATATACTTACCAAACATGGGCCTTTACAGGCAGGTCTGAATATCTATATTCTATATACTAATATGGACACACAAAACCCAGACAAGATGGCTTTTTAAAGGCCAGCTACTGGGCATGCACAGAAAAATTCCCACTCTAATTCCAAACATTTTTAGCTCATGAACTTCATGTCCACACATGGCTGTCAGATTTACAAGGTGACCATGTCAGCTCTTGGGAGGACATTCACCCTAGAGCAGAGGCCCTGTGAACCACTTGCGTCCTCCATTAATGGCTTTGGCTTTTAAATAGTGAAATGTGCATTGTGTGGACCTTCCGCATTCAGGTGACCTTCACCCTTTGGGGCCCCAAAGTCAGAGATCCACTTTCTGAAGCGTCCCCTGGAACTAGAGAATCACAAATCTCTCAAGTTCTAGAAAATACTGCATGTGAAGCGATTTATGTAACAGGAATGGATTTATGTAACAGGAATGCCCAGGTGGATTTGAACACCTTTGTGTTGTGCAACAGAAAAGCAAACGGGCAGGACAGTCTGATGGGCCTACTACAACAGGACTTCCTTTAGTCACAGTCCAGAGTAAACAGCTCTATGGCATGGTTTTCTTCAGACAAATCCAGAGAGAAAAGGATGCCACCACTGCTCTGCTCCACTCCAACGTTTTTCAAAAAATGATCATTCCTCCCTGATTCTCATTGCTAAACTTCCCTCCAGCCAGCACATCCCTCTTATACTATGCTTCAGGGAAGTGAGAAGGAGAGGAAAATTAATTCACAGGAGCTGGCCAAGCCCTGTTACCCTGCAAATCCCTACACACACAGGACAAGTCCCTCCTGTAGCCAGAAGACAGACCTGGTCCTAACAAACACCCCTCCCCTTTTCGGAGATAGATACATTTTAAAATGTATCTAAGATCTACAGTCAGGAAAGCAGATCAGAAGAGAGAGGCCTTTTGAATTTTGGAGCAAAGCTCTTCAAGTTGAAAGTCAAACAGAATGAAAAAGGGAATAAATAATCAAAAGGAGGAAGCCAAATGTAAACCATAAGGTTCTAATTGGTGCAGAGCTGCATGTTGTATTAATTGAGCACCAAGAAAATATGCATTTAAAGAAATCAACGTTGTAATAATACAACACATGCATATGGTTGTCTATTACTTATAACCCCTCCCTCTGCCCAAACACATTGACTGAATGTTGTGGTTGCCTGTGTGTAGGGAGGCACTCACCTCTCGATCACCTCCTTGTGACTGGGTGTAGTATTGCAGCCCTTTTCCCACTCCTGCCATCCGCTGTGAGCCATCTGCCTGCTTCTGCTGGCCTTCTGTGGCTCAGCCCTCCAGCCAGGCCACACAGTCGAAATGAACCCCTTCTGAGGTAGCCAAGACTCCAAAAACTAAAGTTCATCTGCCCTCATCAGGGTCTTCAACCCCCACCCTGGGCCCTTTAAATTCAGCCCTTCACTTGGACTTCCAAACAAGCCCCGTCCCCTCCTTAGGGCTTAGGTTAGGCTTGTCCCTCTCCTTTCTTGGGGTTTACACCACTTTGCCAGTGGAGGAACCCGGCCTACCCCCTCTGGGTTCCAACCAGGGACCTTCTGAGCAGCCACCAGGTACTACTCAATTCAGTTTGCTGCTGCAACAGGAGCTGGCCAAGCCCTGTTACCCTGCAAATCCCTGCACACAGGACAAGTCAATTTGCTGCTGTGACTGAGTCCTGGGCCTCTTCCCACCTGGCCCCTTTATCTTCACCCTTAGCTCAGCATTAAAGTTCTCAGATCCCTCAACACCCACCAGAGATAAATCCTGGCTAGTCCTCAGGCTCCTTTGGCCAGAAAGGAACAACATGGAGGGTGTTCCAACCAGGGATTGCCCCGCAGCCCCTTTTATTTGAGCCTGCTGGCTCTGATTGGCTGTTGCTAACCCTTCTAGCCCTTGAAGGACCAGGGCTCTGTAGTTTTCAAGATGGCTGCTCCAGAAAGGCCTCTCCAGGCAGGCCTGGAGGACCCATCTTCGCTGCTCTTTTCCTCCCACATCACTGCTTCCTGGGATGGGGTGTAAGAAGCCCTCAGGGCCTTCTGTAGGTAGCTGCAAAGGCTAGGTACACCCCGTCACATTGTGCAACATTAATTGGACCCTCTTGTGCCTAGACACGATGATATATTGGCAAATGTTACAAAGGAAATCTGGGGCAGCACCAGGAATATAATGCAGATATCCTGATTCCCAGTCCAGTGCCTTGCTCACAAGAAAACAGCCTGTCTTCTCACAAACCTCTGCCTCTCTCACATGCGCTGAACGAGGCAATCAAAGCAAATAGTCTGAGATCATGGAGTTAATTATGGCATCCTATACATACCCATAAGGTGGCTGAATTCAGCCTTAGACAGAGAGCATGTGTGAAAAGTCTCAGTCTAAATGGTCACAGTCTGGCAAAGTTATAAGGAATTGAAAACAGCGGCTTGTGATGGAAAGCCTTAAGCAACCTTACCTCTAGGTGGCACTACCAGCACTGCCCATAATTTAAGACAAGAACACTAAATCGATGAACGTGAAATTACTCACCTTGTCTCCAATTCTCCTGCCTCCTCCCTCTGTTTCTTCCTGGGTCTTGCCAGGGCTTTACTTAAATTACAAGCAATTTGGGACAAGGACTGTAGGTAAAACTTTCAAACTTGCCTAAGTCCCATTTTCAAAAGGACTTCAGATTTAGTCTCCTAAATCCCACGTCTCGATTTTCAGGGCCGCTTAAGGTTCTAAATCGCTTAGGCATGGTGAAAAAATTACCCTGTCTTTTTGTCGTCGTCTTCTGTGTGGCACTTTCGGGTGCTGAATGGATACATAATAAAAGAGAACCCATAGGTTTGGTAATATCTAGCCAACCTGATTTGGAGGAGTAAACTGACACCAACAGTGCCTAGATCCTATCCAGCACCTGAAGACAAGCAGTAACTCATGTTAGAGAAGGGTACAACCTAATTAGAAACCTCCCCATGGAGGATTTCTGAGTCAGTTACTTCAGACTGTTCATCTGTGGTAGACGCGTTCCCACATACCCTGGAGCACAGGAGAAGCATTGCTAAACACAGGGGTGTGGAATTAATGTAGTTTTGCTCTATCCCTTCTCAGGGCTGCTCTGTGGAAGATAGGGGAAATACGCCTATTGATGTCAGTCAACTTTGGATCAGGCCCTATTTCTGCTTTGGTTTCTTCATTTTCTGGTATAGTTTGAATTCCTGCATCCTCTCCAGGTCCGCTATATATTGATGATGGGTGTGCACATGCAGTGTAGTAGTGTTCCAAGGAGGAAATACACAGCTCAATAGCATTCAAACTTTTTTTTTTTTTTAAAGAGGGGCTACGTGGGGGATGTGAACAGATGTTCACAAAGGGCTATGTGGTGTCAGGTTTATTCTCCATATATTTAAGTGGAGAGCACTCTGTGTGAAATAACAACATGGACCAAGACCCTTTTCAATGTTAGCAGCCATTTCTCACTCAAATTCCCACTGAAATAAATGGCCCAGATGGGAAGCAGCAGCCTCTCTCCTACAAAACTATGTATTTATTTTGATTGTAACATGAAACGTAAGAAAACATCTGGCCTTGGTTCTAGGCACCATCAGCAAGTTACATCTATCATCCAACAAAAAAACAAAACAAAAAAAACTCCACACATTCTGGTTAGACTTTACCAAGAACACTGGGTTCTGATCTGGGCACCTCTGTTTCAGAAAGATGTAGACAAATTGGAGGAAGTTCAGAGGGGAGCAACCGAAATTATCAGGGGACTGGAGGGGCTTATGAGGGACGATAAGAAGAGTTAAATATGAATTGCTTGTTTAAATGATGACTGGAGGGAAAGGGGGCAGACTTGATATCATCTATAGGTATTTAAAGGATGTAAACAGCAAGGATTAAGAGAATTCTTAGGATATCCAGAGGCATGTCTAGAAATAATGGGATGAAATCAGGAAAATTTAGGATGAACCCCAGGAAAATCTCCCCAGCAAGTAAGTCTATTTCACCAACTAATAAAAGTGATACAAGCTCAGCTGCCTGTGACATTTAAAACTAGCCTGGACAATGTGCCAGATAACATAAAGTAGAAGACAACCCTGTTCTGGTTGGGGGAGGAAAAAGACCAATAGGTTTTTTCTCTCTCCAATTTATATGAAGTATCAGCAGGTATCATCAGTGGCATATCGATGGGAGGGTGAGGGGAGGAGGGAGCCATGGCCCCCTGGCGCTGGCGTGGGGGGTCGCCAGCTGGGCCCTTCAGTGCCACGTGGGAGAGGGTGGGCGGGGCTGGGAGCAGGGGGCCAGCCACTGCGCTGCTTGGGACCTGAGACCAGGGGCCAAACTCACAGGGGGATGGGGGCCCAGCCTGCCGGTGCCGGGAGCGAGTCCAGGGTCGGGCCGACACAAGACCGGATTAGGCCCCAGCAGCACCACGCCTCTGCTGTCTGCTCCTCAGCCACGCCCCCAGCCGTGTGCGTCTCCCCCCAAGTAGCACACCCCCTGGCCATTCCCTCCCCCCCCAGCAGCACCTTCCCTGGCCATCTGTCACACACCCCAGTAGCACACCCCTCCTAGCTGAGTATGTCTCCCCTCAAGCAGGGGGCCCCTCCATCCACTCCCCCGTCAAACAGCATGTCCCCCCTCCTAGCTGTGTCTCTCTCCCCCCAGCAGTGTCAGCCCCTGGGCCACACTCTCCCCCCCCCCCCCAGCAGCACATTAAATAAATGTACACTTCATTTCCAGTCTGCATTTGTCTACCTTCAACTTCCAGCCATTGGATCCTTTATATCTTTGTCTGTTACACTGAAGAGCCCAATATTAAATAATTGTTCCCCAAGTTGGTATTTATAAACCAATCAAGTCACCCCGAAATCTTCTCTTTGTTAAGGTAAATAGATTGAGCTGCTCCTTGAATCTATCACTGTAAGGCGTTTTTTCTAATTCTTTAATCATTCTCATGGCTCTGCTCTGAACCCTCTCCAATTTATCAACATCTTTCTTTAATTGTAGACGCCAGAACTAGACACTGTATTCCAGCAGCAGTAGCACCAATGCCAAATACAGAGATAAAATAACTACTCCACTCTTTCTGAAGACTCCCGTTTTGCACAATTACATTACTTCTTTGGTTACAGCGTCACACAGGCAGCTTGCGTTCCGCTGATTATCCACCAAACACCCCCAAATCTTTTTCAGAGCCAATCTCATTATTTTGGGGAGCCTCACTCAAGCTCTCAACACTTGCGGTTGGCAATAAACATCCACAGGTAGCTGTGTCCACTCTTACATCCAACTAAACTCTGAAGAGGTTTAAGATTATTTCAAATTTAAACATACACAAAACTAGTAAGAATGTTTCACCTTTACTTCATTCCTCTCCTCTCTCCCTCTTATCTTTGATCATTCACAGCCAATATTAATACTGCACCTCAGATCCAGTCCAGACTTAGGGAGAAGAAATTGATATACCATGCTCATCTCTTAATGAGGCCATTTAAAATACATAAGCATAATGATCGGATAGTGTTGTGTGTTAAATTGTTATTAATTGATATTTGTGTACAACACTGTTCATGACATATACTAACAACTAACAAGACCTGTGAGGCAAGATAGTTATTTATTCATTAAGAGATAAACATGCATCTCCGCACCAACCAATTACAAATATTACCTCATTCAGAGTTGATCTCCTGTCATTAATTATTCAAGAAAGTTAATGTACGCATATTGGTTGTGTTTATGCTTAAACTTTTCATAGTGCCAGAGTAGGACCTTCCAGCTTTATCTCATTAGCTACTCTGCATATGTAGAGTGGGTGATTATCGTTTTTTACATTATTCACAGGTTATCATCAAACAGTAAAATATTCTTACTAAACATGGATCTGTTTCGGTTGGTTTACAAAACATAGTGCTCTCTCTACTGGTCATTAGAAATATTGCACAGTCAGACATCATACACAAGTGACCGGGAAAGACTCAAGCATATGCACAAATAATGTTAGCGCTACTCTGACAATAAAGAAAAATGAATTGCTGATCCATACATTTATGAGAAAATACTTTATTTTAATTTGATTTAAAGTAATATAAAGAAGTATTCCAGCCATGTTACTCAAAGCAGGTTGTACATTCACTGTAACTAATGTTTTATTTGTAGGGAAATATTCTCTCTTTCTAACTATGGAGTAAACTTTCCAGCCAGGAAATTAATCTTTCTATATCATTTTTCATAGGCTTCCATTGTCATGTGTTATATGTACTATGATGATTATTTGCCCTGCTCCACAGATATGAGAAGTTTGTGAGAACTCCCCCGTGCTATAAGAACTGTACAAATAAGTCACTCGTTATACCATAGCCTTCCTTCATCCCCAACAATTTTATCATACAGAGAGTTGTGAAGGAAGTCTCAGCTGTCCATAATCCAGGTGGCATAGCAATGTATTATTAAACAGTGGGCTTCTGGAAATACAATGTATTTGAAATGTCTTTGTATGGTTTGCAAGGGCACAGTACAGCATTCTTCAACTGCGAGTATGAGGACCCCTTCTAGGGGAGACAAAAGTTAAGCCAGATACCCATCAGCCAATTATGGAGATCAAGTATTTTTTCTGTTAGCAGCTAATAATTAACCACTGAGCCATTAAGCAGTTTCACAAGGGAATGCACAACACACACAGCCACCTTCCCAGCCCCCAAACAGGTTCTGTGTAAAAATGGGAGGTGTTCCTTCCCATCTGGCCCACTTCGTATTACTGGCTCAAATCATCATGGGCCTGGGCTGAATCAGCACTTCCACAGTACCGGTCAGTCACCAGTTTGACGTGCCTCCTTGTGTATTTTTGCCTCTCATTTGTCTTGTCTCTAATTTTCCAAAAGATTCAGATTTTCATTCCTCTGAGTCTTACTCAAGGCCTTCCACTTTAAAATGACTCCTTTTCTCCTCCCTCCCTCCCCAAATTATACCATCCCTTCTAATTAGCTGGCATGCTTTTATTTGACCTATTAAAAACAAAGTCAGGGAACTAAAGTGCTGTCTGCTGCTCTGGCTATACCACTCCCATTGGCTGCACTATTTCTGCATGCACATTGCTTTCCAGTTTTTTGCTACTGCATTAAATGCTTTGGGGATCCTGGTGCACGGATCACATAGTAAACCTAGAAACTGGCAGTTTCCTTCCGGGCACTTCAGAGCCGCGGCATTCAGGTTCTTTGTGCAACAGCATCAGGATTGTGTGTCCTGCTGTGTCAGATGGATCACAACTGATAACAGAAATGGGACCTTTAACCAGCAGGAGCTGCTGTATCTAACTGGGACTTTGATGTTGGCATGTACAGAAAGCTAACTAGGTTTGGCAAATTGTGGTCCAAATTCTGCCGGGTCCTTGCAAGGGTGTACAAAGTGCACATGCGGGCAGGGAGGGAGGGCAGGAGTGAAAGGAGACTTCTTCTACCCTCACCCGAAGGGGTCAGGCACATTAACAGACCTCGGTTGGCAAGGGCCATTTCCTCCCATGTTGCAATCAAGGTGCAGAGAGGAAGAGGTGTCACCACCCTGGCTGCAACACTGGCCAAGACACAATACATCCACTGCAAGAGGCACATACCACCACAGAAAGGGAAGAGAAGAGTTGGGGTCAGAGACCCACCCTCTCTACTGCACCAGCCTGTGGATCTGGTTGGGCACATTCTAAGGGATAGGGGTTAGTGCACATGTTGCAATTATTATTGAATCATCCCAATTCAAATCAACAGATCCCCTGACAGGTCAGCCTCCAAAGCATTTTATGTACCTCAGGAACAAAAGCAGGCCTAACAGAGTGTAGGTCCAGTACTAGATAAGATGGTAAAAATCTTAAATACTTCTGTTCTGTAGCTAGAAAGAAGCATATGACATGAGGATAATTAACTACTTTCCACTCCATTAATAACAAAGGAGGAAGTTAAACATTTGTAAATCAGCAGGCCCAGATAGTTTACACCCAAGAGTCCTAGAAGAATTGGCTGAGGTTTCTTCCTCAGTGATGTTAGTTTTCCAATAAATGTCGGAATACCATGGAAATTCCAGAAGTCTGGAAGAAATGTACTGTGTGCCAATATTCAAAAAAGGGAAAGCCTAATGACCTGAGTAATTATGTGCGGGTTTATTTGACATCAATCCTGGACAACATAATAGGATAATGATACAGGATTCAATCAATGAAGAAAGCAAGGATGAGAATAATTAATGCCAGCTAAAACTATTTCATGGAAAATAGATCATCAGACAAACCCGATTTCATTTTTACTGGATTACAAATTTGGCTGATAAAGGGAACTGCGTAGATGTAGTATACTTGGACTTGTGTAAGGCATCTGACTAGCATCACAAAGCATTCTGTCTAAAAGTTACACTATACAATATCACTAAGTACATCTCTAATAAATTAAGGATTGGTTAAGTAGTAGATTTTAAAAAGTAGTTGTTATGGGGAATCATCGAATGGAGGGGTTCCCCCTGGATCAGAACTAGGCCCACTGCTATTCAATATTTTGATCAATGATATGAAAATAAACATAACATCACTGCTAATAAAATTTCCAGATAGTAAAGAGCAGCAAAGCAGTAAATAACGAGGACAAGGCAGCCATACATAGTGATCCAAATCACATGGAAATCTGGGCCCATTCAAACAAAATGCATTTTAATAAAGCCAAAGGCAAGGCCATATGTCTAGAAACAAGGAATACAAGCCACACCTCCAGAATGGGATATACTATCCTGGAAAGCAACAACTCTGAAAAGGTTTTAGTGTTCATAGAGTACAAGCAACTCAGCATCAGCTTCCAAACGATGCTTTAGCACAAAAGGACTAATGTGATTCTTGGATTTATAGACAAGGGAGTAGCAGGTTGGGAGGAGATTATGCTTCTGTATACAGCATTGATGAGACCATTATTGGAATACTGCTTACAGATCTGGGGTCTACATTTTAAGAAGGATGGTGAAATGGAGAGGGTGAGAAGAGAACCACAGAAATTATTTGAGGGCTGAAGAAAATGTCTTACAATCTATTTATAAAAAGATGAGAGGTGATTTGATTACAGTATATAAGTACCTGCAAAGGGAGAAAATACCAGGTACTAAACGGCTGTTTAACCTCGCAGAGAAAGGCACAACAAGAACCAATCACTGGAAGCTGAGGCCAGACAAATTCAATTTAGAAATAGGGTAGAATTTTTATTTATTTATTTGTTATTATTTGTAAACATTGAGAGTGATTAACCACTGGAACAAACTACCAAGGACAGTGATGGCTTCTCAGTTTCGTGAAGTCTTAAAATCCAGACTGGATGCCTTTCTGGATGATACACTTTAATTAAATTTAATTAAACAGTGATTGGGCTCCTTAGAGAGGTAACTGGGTGAAACAGGGTGAAACATGGCCTGTCGTATATAGCAGGTCAAACTAGGTGATCTAGGTGAATAAAAAAACCTGTGACTAGAGAAGATCTGTTTTCTCATCAGTTTTTTTCACTTTTTTTATTTTGTGCAAGACAAAGCAGCATCATGAGGGATGTTTTCCCATTCGCAGGCTCCTTTGAGCTTGCACATTAGAAGCTTTATAGAAACCACAGTCACATATGAATGACATTCACCCCTTTGCAGAGGGCCAGCAGAAAATCTATCCACCGCTTATACCCTTTGGGCAGCTCTTTGCATGAAGGTTGATTTTTATTTTTATATCTTCCTGAGCCAATGTTGGCACACAGGACAGAAACTAGTCTCTTCCATTCCTCTCTGGCATTTGCTGCTGCTTCCATCTGCTCTATGATGTTGAGATCAAATGTTCTGCCCTCCCCACTAATATTCTTCTTACAGTTTCTCTTGGGTACAATTTTTTGCTCACATCAGTTGGTTTTCACTTGATGACTTCATGTGGGAATCTGTGTTGGCATCTGTGCGTCCAAAGCTTCCTTCAGATTCTAATGGAGACAAGCTGCTGGTTGGTGATTTCTCAGATCTCTTTGTTGTTGATGAAGACTTTCTACCCAATGCCCAAGGTCTTTCGTAGCCACGTATTTGCAAAGGTGTCTCGTGTTCTATTGAACATTTTGGGAGATCTCCAACTCTCACAGCTGTATGTTCGCACTCAGTTTTACATTTGAGTTGAAAATTCTCAGTTTTGTTCTGGTGCTGCAAATCTTTGATATCCATACAATGTTGAGTTTAGTGAATGCTGTGGATGTCTTTCCTATCTTTGATGTCACTTCACGCTTGAGGTCTCCATTGGCTAAAAATGGTGCTGCCCAGGTAGATGATTTGGAGGGTTCTGGGTTTAATTTTTTGCCTTCTAATGTGATGTTGCTACTTGATGCCTGGGTTTTGGGGATGTTTGTTCTAGCATAACCGATTCTGAGCCTTAGCAGAGACTTATTTCTATTGCAGTAGCACCCCAACTGAGATCAAGGTCCACTGTCGTAGACACTGTACAAACAATGAGCTAGAACTTTGGGGCAAGGACTTACACTCTAAATACAGCAAACAGACAAATGAAGTATTGCCACCCCTATTTAACAGTTGGAGAGATGGAGGCACAGAGAGATTAAGCAACCCAGGGAGACTGGGACAAAGCTGGGAATTGAAACCAGATCTCCTGCATCCTACTCCATGAAAATACAAGATCCTTCCTCTCTACCCATTGGCCAAGACTCCCAAACCATTCTACCTCTGCATCTGACGAAGTGAGCTGAGTCTCATGAAAGCTTATGCCTACAAAAATTAAATTTGTTAGTCTTAAAGTGCCACAGACCTCTGGTTGTTTAAACCAAAAACAGAAAACCCAAATGAAAATGCATCAGGTCTGAAATAATTACAAAAGAATCACTAACTCAAACAAAATGTCTTAGAAGAAACACCAGAGAAAAAGGAAGACCAACACTGCACAGCTGGCTGGGGGGTGGTTTCAAGAGTTCTCTGGATCTATCTGAAGAAGAGTACCACCTGTTCAAATCATCTCTCATCACTTTGTAAATTACATCACAAGGATTTATTTGTTTGGATCATATGGGCAAATTATTATTCTGAAATAACATTTGATAGAGCTTTTCTCTCTCTCTCTCTCTCCCACACACACACACACACACACTGTTATAAGCAGAGCCACGCCTAGATCCAGTCTCCTTGCACTCCTTGGAGAAAAGTGAACTAAAGCTATTTCTTATATTTCTGGCTTTTCCATGGAAACGCTGTCCATCCAATAGTGACATCTTAGTCTTCAGAAGCAATTTCAAGAAATTAAACTATAGAGTGTGCTTCTTAGAGAGTATTTGTTTCTAACCAGAACTGCTCTGGTTTACATGATAGCTTAGATGGAAAAGAATTGGATTGGAGGTGGGAGGAGAGAATAAGCAGCCCAAGTTTTAACCTAGTCCCTGAATTTGGGTAAAGGCCACTTATTGTTGCACAGCCCAAACATGTTTGACATGATATTAGAGAAAATGGATGAAATGTCTGGGTCTGTCAATAGAGCACTAAGAATATTAATCACAAAAGTGATAGGATGCAGACACAAGATTATTTATAGCCCAAGCAATCTTGCTTCCCAGCAGCCTGCGTGCTAAAAATGGCTAGTTCCATGTCTTCCCCTTTTTTTACTGCTTGGTTATTTTTCTTTTCACCCTGTTAGATTTATTTCACAGCTAAAGTGCTTAATCTCATTCCATTTTGTTTCCTCATCTGACTTAACCCTAGCTTCCGTTCCAACGCTCATTGTTATTCCTTCAAAATATCTTGGCTCCTTTAATTGTGAGTACTTTGCACTGAAAATGTGACTGTTTTCCACAGTTCCTCTGTTGCGGTTACTTTTAAGTTCCTTGGAATATGTTGTTTTGACTGCACTGTCAGATTTCAGGACTCGTTACGGACGGACTAAAAACACATGGAGCACAAAAGAAAAAAAAGACCATGAAGAACATCACAGACCTGCAACCCAGCCTTGTTGCCAGTAGATGGCAGAAAATACCCACTTGAACTTGCTGCATAAATGCTGTTGCAGAAGAGATTTTGGCAGAAGCAAAAGTTTTTGGTTTTTTTTAATGCAACTCTTCCTTTTCTGCACATGGAAATACAGTCTGCTTATGAAAAGTTGGGAGATTTACACAGTGGGACTCCCTGGAGAAAGCCAACATTTATTCCAAGGATAACACACTAGCTGTGTTTTCATCCTAAGGAACCTAGGATTGTAAGCAAAAGTAGTCCATTAACCACCCTCTTAGTCACTAATTTGCAAGTTTTAGCATATTTAAGCAAGTAACATCTCACTACCTGAGCCAGTTCAGCCTAGGGTGACCAGACAGCAAGTGCGAAAGATCAGGACAAAGGGTAGGGGGTAATAGGTGACTATACAAGAAAAAGCCCCAAATATCAGGACTATACCTATAAAATCAGGACATCTGGTCACTCTAGCTCAGCCAGTCCTTTAAAATCAAAAATCCAAAAGCTTTGTTGAGATGTCTGTAGTTTCTCCAGGAGATAGATAGTTTTAATAAAATACTGTATTACCTAGACACAAATGCATGTGAATGTACCAAGAGAAAACACACACACTTCTCATTTGTGGAAGAATATACCTACACCTGCTCTCCTTATTAAATTTTATCATGCCAATTGCACATGCAAATTTGGCATCCAATTTGCAAAAGAAAAGCAAGCCCTAATGCTGCCCATTTTACATTGAGAGAATTTTAAGTAATTTGCTGTGCTCACACAGTGAGAATCTGTGGCAGAGTCAGAGGTAGGATCCAGGAATTCAGCCCCTTGACACTAACCACCAGAGGTAAACCCTGCCTCTCTAGGGAGGAAAACCTATTAGAAGCCCATTTCAACAGAGCACAGTGCCAGCAAGGACTTTTTCCAATCCCTGTCTCCAAGTTCGAGTTTGGAGGGCTCCTGTGGCTGGAAATGCAGATTCTGGATTTCCTCTTCGCAAAAAGGATAAGGGACAGTTGGTTTTATTGCCAGAACGTGAGAAAACACAGACATGCAGACCTGCACTTGCCAGGGAGGACAAACCAGAAGAGCAGGACCTTTAGGGGCTCCTGAGACAAAGCAGGCAGGCGCAAGGACGAGAGACCAACCAAATAATGGCTAAAATAAGCTAATAAAGACAGAAATGAAATGCAATAAACCACAACATGAGGAGGGTGATTTGTATTGTGGTAGAACCTAGGAGTCGCACTCATGGACCTGGGCCCCATTGTGCTTCGTGCTTTACAGATACAGAACAAAGACATGGGCCTAGTCTACACCTAACAATCAGATCAATCTAGCTACATCACTTTTGTGAAAGTCCTGGCCCAATCTTCCAGCCCTGTGACAACTTACGTCTTCTAGGAACCCAAGTGTGAAGTGTCCTCACGTGCCACAACAATGTGAAAATTAAGAACCCCTGGCAAGCTGTTTCTGGCTACCTCCATGCAGGGCGCCAAATCCCAGCCAGTGGAGAGCCTCCTTTGCAAGTTGCTATTCTTGGGCACCCACTTCATTGACACTTGGCCTTTTATGCTATTCCCCTTTTCCCAGCAAGCCTTGCTCCTGGCCTACAGTCATGTGATCCCTCTATGGCCTACAATTTCCAGAATGCTGGCCCTTAAAGGGCCAGAACTTGGAGCAGCAAGTTAAAGGGACAGTACGCTCTGAGATACTTTACAGACTTGTCTATACTGTGACTATATATATATATATATGAGATTTAATTCATACCTTTGGCTATTTTGGTGTAAGTCTATGTGTGGGCACTTATTTTGGTAGAAGTGCCCGTAAGTGGTTCCACTCACTGCCGTAGCGTCCTCCTGTCTTCGGAACATGGCATTGCAGAGCTCTTCACTCCAGCACTTCTTGTTGATCACTTCTTTGGCCTAGAGATGGCCTGTCTGTGTCTCCCTCTTCTGTGGCCCAGCCCTCCAGCTGGGTCACCTTTCAGGTCCGTCCCTTTCCAGGGTAACAAACGTTCAACCGACAATTCAGACCAACATTCAAATAGAAGCTCCTTCGCCTCTCTCAGGCGAAACTAAAGTTCTCTGCTCTTCGCTCCTTCCCCTAGGACTGCAGATTTCCTTCTTTTAGCTTTGACTGAGTACTGCCTCCAAGGGCTTTTTCCCTAGAGGCCCTTCTTCCTAGCAGGTTTCCCCACTGCCTCCTCTCCTTAGAGACTCTGGCAGCTTCTCACAGGTTTATCCCCAGGCCTCCCATAAGCACCTAGCCAGCTCCCTGTAGTCCTCTCCAGGCCCTTCCTACAGAGAGGGAATTCCCCTTGCCCCTCCCACTCTGTAGTCTCCCCCACCCCTTTCACAGCTGAGTTCACTAACTGTAAATGAGTCACTAGATCAGGATCAGCTGTAGGTGAACTGCTACATCAGGGGCAAGGCTGGGCCCAACTCCACTGAAAGGGCCACCAGCCTGTGACAGGGCCTTACTTTGATAGAACTTAAATCAATTCCGGGTGTGCTTCAGTACATTGACATAGGTGCTCAGAACACAATAAGACTGTCCACACACAGTGTAACACCAAAATAGCTACGGGTGGGAAATACAACTAATAGTTATTTTGATTCCATTCACCATGCCCTAAAAGAATCAGGGTGTAAATACCTAAAAATTCCCCCACAACATATGCATTTATAAACCAAGAACCATCCTCAGCTGCATCTCATTGCATTTTTAAACCAGTTTGTTCTAGAAGGAAAGCTCTAGGCGGAAATGCCCTGGTTTTAATGTTTCCTTACATAACCTGGAAGTTTCCTCTCACACTTGGGTACAGTTTTGTATCAGCCATTGATTTCACCCCTTTCTTTCTAAAACCATCGATCAGAATGTCCAGATAAAGGAGATACATAGGAGCCAGCAGGCTCTGCCATAGCACAGTGCACGTGAAGTTAGCGGTGGCAGACTCGACCCCCTGACGCAGAGACTGATAGCTGGAAGAACAGAGGGAAAAAACAGAGGCTACCAGAGGCCCACCCCTAAAGTGACCAGATGTCCCAATTTTATAGGAACAGTCCCAATATTTGTGGCTTTTTCTTATGTAAGTGCCTATTACCTCCCACCCTTTCCTGATTTTTCACACTTGCTATCTGATCACTCTACCCACCCTCATCCCAACAACTCCTGAAAATAAAAGACACCAAGCCCAGCCACCACTTCCCCTTTCCCAGAATCAGCTCCATTGGTTCTCTCAAACAGCCATTCCCCCCCACACCTCCAAGGAAGCACAACTTCCTCCTTGCCACATTGAGTGAAGAACAGTGACATACAGTAATTTGGAGAGAGTGTTAACCCCTTACAACTAACAACTTCTTTATTACAGGAACTCTTGACCCACAAGGATTGCCCTCCAGTCACAAGTACAGCAACACACATGGTAAAGTATGCACTAGCACCAGCTGATTCCCAAAGCAACACCCACTGTTCTCCTTGATTTCCTCTGCTGTAAGATAGACTCTCTCCTGAACTCCGCTCCCAAAGAGCAGGCTGCAGTACCTCCTTTTGAATGGATAATATAACCTAACAGAAACAAATATCCCAGGTCTGGGTAAGAAAAGGATTGATTGTCCCTGTTTGCAATACTGGAGCTATGAAGTGTATGGTTTGGTTTGGTTTTTAAAAAGCTACAATTCTTTTCTTGAACAGATGGAAGATCAAGTATGAAAGGCACGCTCAATGTTACAGCATAGGAATAAATACCTGCATGAGTGGAATATAATAGCCTTTTCTCTATACAGGCTGATTTTAAGAAAAGCTTTGGGAGAGGTGGGGATGAGAATCATTTTAACAGGTCTGAAACCAGTCAGTATACTTATTTTATATTAAAACTCCACATATTAACAATAAGCCAAGACAGCACACAGGTGGCAGTCAGAATGTAAGGCCATTAAACACTGAATTTCCTAATGTATCAATTATGGAAGACACATACGCCAAATATCATTAGGCTGAGCCACGGTTAAATTCAGAGTGCTCAGTGGTCCTCAAAATTTCTCATTTCCTTCACCAGCACTGAGGCAGCCCAGCAATTCTAAGTTTGGCTACAGAATAACACATGCAAGGAAACTGCCAGAGATGCTGTCTTATTCTTTTGTACCAGACCCACTAAAGAATACGTTTTGTGTCTTTCTATAACTGGAGTCACTGCGCTGCACTCACTTGATCCCTGCAGCCAGTGCCCTTCCTGAACCTTGCAAGTTGACAAAAAAAAAAGGGGGGGGGGGAGGAGAGGGGGGAGCCAGCGATTAAGATAAAGAAAAACACTTTTCAGCTAGTTTTGTGGATCTTCTACACCAGGTGTGAACTGGATGCAGTTCCAAGTCAATTTCCAAATTACTAAGTACTCCCTGCTGAAATGTTTAAATAGCCAGATGGCTTTTGTGCTGTGTATTGAGGAGCCTTAGGCATAGTTTTGATATACAAATTTTGGATATGGATTTTTACCCCTGCCTATCTAGAACAGCAGCAGATCCAAGGGGATTATTTAAATCCAACCTGTGCTCGGCTTTGTATGATATGAAAAAGACTTACCCTCCCTGAAGATCATGCAATCTAATAGAAACACTGTTGCATTGAGAAATCTAAAGAAGTGTAACTGAAGGGTTAGGATCTTATCACAAACTCAGTTTGTGGAATAAGGAGATATGGATCCCTTTTCATTCTGTAAAGCTCAACTAGTTCATCAAGTAGGGCAGGCCCACTGGTTCTGGAATCATAAATGGACAATACTGAAGGTGTGGACATGCAAAAGCACTCCATTACATGGCACCACTCATTTAGACTCCTGTCCTTTGGCCTGATCCTGAGAGGTGATGGCCACCTAGAGTTTTCATTACAAATGCTTCAAACTGGTGCATTTAAAAATATCAACTCCAAGGTCTAATTTCAGTGCAGGAATTTCATTCCTGATGAACCAGATAAACTAAACGGCCTTATTCCCATCTTCAGCGTTACCATATTATAGTATTAATATTTGTAGCATGAACACAGGCTAGAACATAAAACTAGCTATAGCGTAAGTGCCACAGCAGCCAGGTCTAATAGATTTTAATAGTGTTACATAGTATCCAGATATTTTAATTTAAAAATGTCCTTTTATTAGCACTGTAGCTTTTAGAGTGGTGAGTCAAGAACCGAATAAAGGACTCATCTAATGCACCTTGTATTCTGAATGTTGACTCAGTATTCATGGCCTGAAGTATGAGAGACTAATGCTAGTTCAAAACTAGCGTAGGACTACTCTCAGAATAATTGGTCCTCCTTGTAAGTGAGGGTGGCCAGTAAATAAGACCCTGATTTTTTTAAAAACAGATGGTACATGCAGCTACATGCTTAATTCATGTACATAAATAGCAAAATAGCTTGTACATGATGTATGCAGTTGTGGTATTTGTAGGTATTCATCTTCCAAAAAAATATCAAGCCATAAGTGTGGCGATAGGAGTACATGTAATTACATGTATTTATAACCGTAGGAAACAAAGGTTGTCTACACGGTCATAACACATTGGAGCTCTGACTATGCCTCTACTTTGGAATGACTGAATACCAATTTTGTATTGGATAGCACATACAGAACTTGTGCAATTACCTGTGCTATTTTGTAATGAACTAGTGTTTAAACGCAGAAACATTTAACAGCAATTAACACTTCCTGTATGATATGTATTCAAGAGCGAGTTTACTTTAGTAGTTATTCTCATTGCAAACAAGCAGCATTTGCCAATTTACAAGTGGATCCATACTTCAAAGTTATTCAAACAAGTTTACAGTTCTGCAGCACTAGCGCTGCTAAAATAAACATATCAAAAGGTCATAGGTGCTTAAAGAATAGGTTTATTGACAATATTTTCACAAATAAACATTCTAAAGAAAATTTCAGAAATCTCTAAACTTAAAAATTTTAAAATTTTGTTCTGACTGGCAAAATATTTCCAAAACACAAACCAAAAAAAGAAGATGTCACTATGTTTTTATGTCTTTTTTTTTTTTTAAAAAAAAGCTTTCCTAATTCCAACATTTTGGTTCAGTTCTTTCATTTTTATGATACACATCCAACCCTGCTGCACAATGAAAGAAAACAAGTTGATAATGTTTGATTTCTGTTCTGCATAGGGAACACTAATCAATAGGATTTTTCTTTTTTGACAAGCCTCTCCCCTAAATACATCCTGTCTGCTTAGAACTTCATGGGCAACAAAGTGAGTAAGTAGTACATTACCTTACAAATATACAAACTGAGCCAAATTATTCTGGTATTACTCAAAACCATATTTCCCCAAATGTATATATAAAGCATACCACATAGTACAAGGAACTGTTAGCATGCGTTTTTGGAGGTCATTTTTGTACTTCAGGAATCTGAACTTCAACTAAAAAAAGGATCCTTTTATATTGTGATAAAAATGTACTCAAATGTTTTATAACATTAATATTTATTGCTTTATATGAATACTGTATTGAAAGCCCAAGCATTCAGTTTACACACAGAAATTATACAATTATATACCGTTTCACAATGGCAGTGAGCACTCATTACAATCTACAAAAATCTACTTTACAGAAATTTAAAAACTCTAAATATCAAAAAGGTACAGTTGAAGAAACAGGTATAAATTTGGCAGCCAGTAATTATGACTGGGAGGTTGCAGCTTGCATGTCTTTAAATATGGGAATTTGAAAATATTGTGAATTTAAAGCAGTAGTTGTGCTTTGAGCTGGTTTGAAAAAAAAAATGTAACACTGGCTGTCAAAGTAGCATGTTCAAAAATATTTAGTTCACTTCCAAAATGTTATACAAATTATGGTGATTTCTATGCACCCCTAAAACGTTTAGTCATTTAGCTCAGGTACATAACTAAGGTAATATATTAATTCTTCCAATACAGTGGTGTATCATATCAATGTCATTTGTATACTTTAGAATAATGTTGAAAGAAACTCCTTTGTAATATTCACAAAGCTCTGAGAAGCACTCAAAAGGCAAGTAGTTGTCCAATTTTTCTGAGATATTCTGTTACCAGGTTTGCAAACGTTCCACCTATAAAAGTTTAAGCTAAAGTCTTGATTACTCGGTTCTTAACATAAAGCACATTTTCTCATAAATAAATGAAATCCTTTCACACAGGCACCTCAGAAGTATATAAAAGTGTTGTAGTCTGAATAGTTTTCTTGGAATGTGTTTAACCTGGTGTTTTCAACAACGTTAAGATTTCCAGTGTTTCATATGGGCCAGATTTTATTTGGTTTATTCAGAGGCAAAAAATGCCTTGAAAGGTGAACTCAGTCTTTTCCAATAGAAAAAGTGTACATTGTATTAATCTTTTGTAGAAACAGAAAAATATAACATTTCCCCCTATAGTGTGTGTGTGTGTGTGTTTGTGTGTGTGTGTGTGTAAAATAACACATTTAAAACACACAAATGTAAGGTTTCATAGTATGTAGTCAAATAAAAGTCTGGAAACCAGCATGAAACCCTATAATTCACATGTTAATGTTGAAACTATAACCAAAATATGAAGTAACTGCTATAGCTTTCAGAGAAAGACAAGACAAAAAGCTTTCTTGCATACATAACTAAATGTGGTAATTTCCAAAAAAGTTGTCAAAATAATAATTATTACCTTCCAGTTTAAAAACTTTTATTCTAAATAAAAAAAAACTATACACAAACCACTGATTTGACCAAACCGAAAAGTCAGCGGTAAGCAGGACCTGAAGGAGCTGGTATTCACAGTTCTTAACATGTACAACTCTTTCAGGGTTCAATCCATGGAGAAGTTTATTTTACAACCTGCTTCTCTTGTAAAACTAAGGTCCACTTTATTACATAAAATTATTTATACAGTGTAAAACCAGAGCCTTATGGAAAATACTGCATCTAAGTATATTTAAATTATTAGTCTTGCTCCATAGGTTCTTCTGCAGCGTCTGTGGCTTCATCACTGTTTTCCATAGGGGTCTCTGATGAAGTTTCAGGAGTTTCGCTGGCATATGATCCTAATTCTTCAGTTTCACTGCAGTCAGCTCCCCTAATGACAGATCCACTATTTTCACTGTCTTCAGAATGTAAAACCTTCTCTACTTGAGACTGGTCAGATTCCTCCATTTGATTATTCTCCTCAGGGATTTCTTCATTCACAGTTAAGGATTCATTGTCTTTTTCTTGATCTTTTCTTTCTGGAGCAACATCTCTTGGGGACATGAAGGACTCTGAAAGCATTTACATTAATGACTTAGTATTAACAGTATGTTCTTTTTAAACAAGTCAACAGTAGTATTAAGTCAGTTTGAATCCCAAAACATTTAAACTAGGAAACTGATTGTTGTTAATAATATAACAATGCATTAGTTTATTTTTTCCTCTATAGAAAAGTGAGTTGATGTAAATTTTAAACTCTTAACTACCTTAAATATACTTGAAGTTACCAAGTTCCACAACACCATATTATATACATTATTTAAAATACTGGTTTTGAAACATGAACGAATATTAAACCTTGTGACTTTAAACAAAGAAGCTTTCAAAAAATAAATGGGCTTTCCTTACTTCCCCACATGCCTACATCTTTTCCCATGAGTAGCCAGTCTTCTTGATCTTAATTGTGAGAACACAAGACTGTTTTGAACACAAAGCTTACATCGAAAATTCCATCCAGCATGATATTTTTCAAACTTAGTTGTGAAACTTAAATATAGGGAACCAGAACTGAAGAGAGGATGAATCTGCAGTACCACAACATTGATATAAATTCATGCCAGCTTCTTCTAGACAATAATATATATTTGTTTACTCTGTACTAGTGCCAGCTTCAGGGCCCCCTGGGTAGTACTCATCATTAGAACTCACAAGGCTGTTCGGTTTTGACTTGCTATCCTGGCACTGTTTGAGAGAGTTACAGATTGAGTGATGCTCAGCTTCAAGGACAGCAGTAATTTAAGAGTAACCCTGACTGTCAAGTGTACTCCCATCCCAACCAGACCTCCCAGGAGAAGGAATGTCTCAGAGTAGTACAACTCGATACAACCTAGAGGATTCCGTCCCTAGAAAAACATTACACATATATGGATAAATCTGAAATACCTTCTTCCTCTTCCTCTGTACAGTGCTGTCTGGCAGAGCTTGTATCTTTTTCTTTATCCTGAGATGTAGAAGATGTTTCAGTCTCTCCTGCCATGACTGAAGAAACTTCACTGGAGGCAGTTTGGTTAGATGTCTCTCTTGCTTCCCCTTCTTTGTCAAATTTAAGTCTTTTTACCTCATGTCCCTCTGCTTCCACAGGGTCATCTTCTGGGTGCTTATTTTTTACAGGGCTGCCTTGAGTACCTTCTGATTCAGATGCTGGTGATTCGCTGTAAGACCCAAAGAAGCCATGCGTGAGTATCAAAACACATTCCACCTCTTGCCTCATTTCTTATACTGCCTATCTGAGTTCAACAGAGGTGCTGCATATGGGAGGTTAGAACTCAATCTTCTCATTATTGGCCAAAGCCCAGAATTTCAGGCATGTGGTCAAGACTACTCTTTTGCATGATTGGGCTGATCTATGGTGGGTCTGGATTATGGTTTATTATAATCTGAGGAAAGGCAGGTCTATAAGTAGCAAGCATTGATGATTTTAAATGTACTGGTTTTAGCATACCCCTTCCTGGTAGTAGATAAATGTGGAAACTTAGAATCCCCTCATAATTCAATATTACTCACTTATCAGTCATGTTTTTACTAGATATCCACAACAATCAGAAAAAAGCTGAACTACTATAAATGTATAACAACTCAGCAAGTAAAGCTGAGAAATATCTTCAACTAGACAGAACTCTATTGCAGAGTCACAGTCTAATACAAATCTTCACGTGGCATATGTTAGGTCAATAAAGGCACAAAAAGTAGCAAGCACATATCTAATAGAGCTATGAGTATTTACCTCAATCCTTTTGAAATGTCTTACTGAATAACTGACGCTTACCAAAGGGACATTTTGCTTTAAAAAATATTTTTAAAATTGTAAAAATAAAGCATAAGAATAATGAAATCTTCAAGTATGTATTACTCTGCACAAACCTGTGGGTTTTTTCTTCCTTTTGCTGCAAGTTTGATTCTTTATTGTCTGTGCTGTCAGGCAAACCATTTGTTGTCATAGGAGTTGACAAGGAAACCTTTGGTCGATTTACTGGTCTGGGAGTTCCAGGACCATTTATATTAGATCTAAAAAAATACAATGTAACCCTTTTTAATAAAACAATTAAAATATATTCTAGATTCAGAAATTCTGGAAAAAGGATAGACTATTTTAATTTGCAAAGCTGAATTATTTAGCCCAAAATACAACATATCCCATCATGCAAAATCAGTCATGTCCGCCTATATGTGAACTGGATTAAAAAATGATCTTAAAGTGTCAGTGGCATTCTGTAATACACTACCATTGCAGGATGGCTGGGCCAGTTGCTTCCAAAACCATAAAAGATTTCTTCATCCTATCCACATCTCCACCCCAAAAAATGTTGCCTCTTGAAACTGATCAACTTACCTCTCTGAATAACCTGGTGAGTTTCCTGGAAACATAACACCATTCATCCTGTTTAAACTATTGGAATTATTTTTCCTACAAGAAATCAAAAACATCATACTTAGCAATTTAAGGTTCCTTAGTTCATGGAGGGAGATTTTAAAAAACATTTCTTGGTTAAAAGTAATTACAGATTACTAGATTTAAATAATATATTACTAACCTCCCCTCCACCCCCCCCCTTTTTTTTTAACAAGTATATTAACTTAAATGTTCATCAAGTGACTAATTAAATGCACTGTCAACTGCCTTTGCTCCTTAGAGCCAGAGTAGCTTCCTTGACATCTTCTAATTTCCTTTAAATAATAAAATAAAAGTCATAATTTATCTTCAATATGACTACACCCATATTTAAAGTTAAGAACATTCGTGTTTGCTTGATTGAGGCTTTAGATTTTAAACTCTGGAGGCAGGAACCACATCTATAGGTTATGTAAAATGCCATATGTGACTATAAGACAGATGCAAAAGATAAAACCTCCACCACCACAGGCCTTCATTAAAGGTCAGTTCCCCCATTACACCACACACTTTGGGGGGGCAATATTCTCCTCTCAGAGCACATGCTGATCCAGCAAGAATACCTTCAGATCTTACACTGGTCATCCCATTGAACATCCTTCAGGTTCTGACATGTGATGAGTAGATTTTTCACACACCTGTGTGACACGTGCTGTCCTTAACTGTTATGACAGGGCATAGTACTGCTATTTTAATACTCAGTGCAGGGGACTGGGCTATTTGACCCAGCCTCACCTTAGGATAAGGACATTGGAAGAACTCCTTTCTGTGCTTTACCTACATTCTTCAAATTAATATGGTGACAGAAGGCCTTCTGGCAGAGTTGGGAAAGTAGATTTTGCAGGCCCAGGAACACAAACTGAGGTAGAAAATAATTTGGACCCTCCTCTTCTAAACAACTTGACTGGCCCTACAGCCAATTTTCTAAACTGAAGTCCTCTTTCATACATCTGTAGTCAGTCGTCCCCCCCCCCCATTACCCCCTTTCACTCCCCCTTCATTGTCTCCAGATCCTGTACCTTACTTTGCAATCTTCCAGGCACTCAGTGTAATCTTGTGTTATCTAAATAGATGAACAGCACAAGAAGAGCACTAAACTACCTACTACAAGTCAACCCTGGGAGTAGCGGGATGGGTGATGTGGGAATCCTCTCTTGAAATATAAATGAGCTGTGGAAGGCAGGAATCTAGGTTCCCTTGAGTTCAGTTCAAATGAGATTCTAAATTCTGAACTTCTCACTTTTACTTTAATGTTTATTTTTAAGAAGACAACCCAAACTGACCCCACCTGTGTCCCCCAACTAATCATCACTTTGTATGCCAACTGCTGTTCAGTGTCTATGTCTACACTGACAGCGGCAAAGTTGCCGCCGTCAGATCGACTTATCTGGATCGACTGAGCAGTCAGTGAAGACCCGCTCATTCAATCCAGAAGTCGATGTTATTAATCCACCCCCGCAAGTGGCACAGAGATGCGTCGACGGGAATGCGGTTCCCGTCGGCGCAGTGCAGTGAAGATGGCGCACAGAAGAGAAGTACACTTTTGTGTACTTTGCGTAACTCCCGTCAACTGCCGCCGAATCAAGCCAGAGTGAAATTTTGCAGGAAGTATTAATCTCTGAAGGGGAAAAGAGTTCATTACAAACACTGACAAAACATTAGTATACGCGTGGGGATGATGCCATTCTAACACAGGCAATGTGTAATGCACTCGCGTATTGTTTTGAATTAATAATAAACTGTGCTCTAAATTTTGGCTCAGAAGCTTGTTATTCACCCTAAGTTATTACACAGGTAGAACAGCAAGCAGTCTATGCCTGCAGGACATCTTCACCTCTTTTGCCACACAAAGTTTCAGTGAGATTTTGAAGGGCATTTGTTTAACTGATTGATATGGAAGTTGAATTTTTTGTAATGCATGTCTTATTGTTGGCAAGGGGATACAAAATTACTGCCAGCAACAAGGAGAACCTACGCAAAAAAAACCCTTCTAATATAATCCCAAATCTTTAAGTAGTTGGAAGTAAATTTATGCTTACTCTGAAGATGGGTGTACACAGCTGACAACCATGACATTCTGAAATACAAAAAAATGTATTGCCAGTTTAGAAGTAGGAAAAGGAAACACTTCTGATCCTGACAGATCTTCTAAACTTGAAGATTAATACATGACAGCTGGATTTAAAAATTCTAACTGATAAAAGTAACATTTCTCTATAGAACTTTAAATTAGATTATTCTGAAGTCAAATACAAACAAAGTAATTTTTAACTCTGAAAATCCCGAACAATGGCAAAGGCGCTTTGTTATTATGAAGAATACAAACCAAACAAGACTTCCACCATATTGCAGTCATCAATACGCTACAGTAGAAGTCAAAGCAATTTAAACCACATTTTGGTGAGGTCTGTAAATTAGTTGTTTCTAATTACATTAAACTGATACTCGACACAGAACTGGGAAAATCTCAAGCTGCTGCCAGTGCACTTTCCCAGTGGTAGCAAAGCTGTAATATTTTTTACCCTCATGTCATGTAATCACCAGCTGTTGGTTTACACAAGTACTCCCACCAGCACTAGCCCAGGCAGAGTTTCACTAGTGCTACAGAAATAGTGAGAATTTCAGGAAAAAACTCAGTATGCACAAAGTATAAGAGACCATTTTTTATTTCAGAAAAATTACTGATTGTTGTTTGGAAAAAAAAAGCTAATGCCTATACATGGTGGCTATTCCAGTGTTGTTTTCAGTGTGCATTATAAGAATCATACAACAGAGATTTCTAAATTAACATATTACGGATAACATGGAATATTAATACTGCAGTATATTGGTTGGTTGCTACTAATTACAGCACAAAACATGGTCCAACACATTAATATCTTTCAACAGAACATCAACACAGGTAGTAGAAAGCACGGATTAAATTACAAAGGTGTCAAACTACCACCACCTTCAAGGTGTGTGTTAGACTGCTCTTGCTTCCCCATGATAAAGTCAGACTGCAAAACACACACTAAAAAAAACAAACCACAAGGCCAAGATTTTCAAACTTGAGTGCCTAAGTCTGTAACTCTTACAACTGCAAGTATCTTCTGAACATGAACAAATGTAGCACTGTCTTAGTCAAACAATTCTTAAGTGGTGTTCCATTCATCTCAATGGGTTTTTAGTTTTAGATACCTGTGATCAAGAGCCAGATTTTCTAACATCCTGTTATTGCAGTTGTACACACAATTCTGATAATGGCATGCACAAAGGGCAGAAACAGAGGTGGAACTAAAGAAACGTAATGCATAATTTCTCCTCCCACTACTAAACACTATATCAATTTTACTATATAAAAATTTAGTTACTACATTAGGGCTATAATCTACCCTCAATCTCTGGGCAAACCAGCCACAGGTATCAGTGGGAGATCCACTGTAGATCAGCATCAGTATGGGGCCCTAACTTTGCAGTCCAAGATGACTTATTGTAGCTGGGCCCTCCCAGGAGAATGGCAGTTTGACATCAATTCTGGAAGTAGTATTGCATGCTTTCGGAATACACTCTATATAATATTATAAAATACGTTCTGTATGCACATAATGAGGGTTTTAATGGGTTAAAAAATTAAAGATCCGAAAAACAAAAATCTCTCCTTCAGCTTTTGAGTTTGATTCAATACCACAAAGCAAAGAAAGAATTGTCCCAAACTTGATAAGGCACAACCATGTAAGTTATCTATCACTCAGTTATTTAGTGGTGGTGGCTAGAACAGTGAGCCATTATATATAAACTACAATATTCGAGAACCCACAAACTGATTAACAGACAGCCTTAATCCTGGAATTTATTTGCTTTTGAGTCAATCATTTTAGAATTGCTTTTTGCATTTATCTTTTTAAAAAATTAATGAAAAATGGACTAGCTATAAGAGCCATAATGAAGCCAATAAAACTTTGGGAGTCATTTAAATATTATACAGTTGGTAGTTACAATTTAGTTCCAACGCCTCAAAAAGGAAGACATACCTTTTCCACTCCTCTAAGAAACTTGTCTGTTCCCGTATAGTTCCTCCTTGGATCTGTCAGCAACTCACAAAGTCGCTGAATAGTAAAGGGGATACTGCAATGAAATACATATAGAACAATTTAAATGGTACTTAATGGGTAAAAAGGCTGCTAGGAAGCAACAGCATTATTGCTCTCCCTGCAGGCTGAAAAGGTTCAAACAGAGAAAGTGGAATTTGACTGAAAGAGCTACTAGTGATAGTTGGCTATGTCAACACTTGGAGATAGAGGTGTGACTCCCAGATCGTGTAAACATCATCACATTAGCTCTCACTGAACTAGCATGCTAAAAATGGTAGTGTAGCCATAGCAGCATGAGCAGACATGGCCTGGGACTAACTGCCCCAAGTATGTACCCGCCGTGCATATGTACTTGAGTGGCTAGCCCATGTCACCTGCTTGCCGTTTCCCGTGCTACCAAGGATGGGCTACCGTTTTTTAGTAAGTAGCTCAAGTAGAGCTAGTGCAATTGTGTCTATGCAAGATGGGAATCACACCCTTAACCATCCTCTCTGATTTACATTTTACATTTTGTATAAACACTTAGAAAACACAGCACAAACCTTTGGGCAATACATCCTCAACCAAACCTTTACCGAAAACCTAGATGACACCATCCCAAGAGTCACAATTAATTCAACCTGTTCAATAATTAAGTTACATGTAGATTTCAATTCAGGAAATCAAATCAGTCGCAGTTTAATATTACATTTATTGGGTAAATTATGTGAGTAACAAAATACGTGAAACAGCAACAATAAAAAATGTTTTAAAACAATTTAAAGATTCACACTCCTAGATCTAGCAAAAATAAAAAGTGGGTTCTCAAGACTTATTTGAATTTACAATTTATCTTCATAAGAAATACATTAAATTTTGTAAATAGTACAGCCCGCTAGTGATAGTTCAGAAAAATATGGTATCTACATGTTCAGCTCTGATCTATATATTAACATAAGTCTGATTAGTTTTTCTGTTGTATTAAAATATGACATGGCTATAAACCAATATAAATATTTTTTCATACAAATGTGTCCTGTCTAACAATTTTGTAATTGATTCACACATTCAAACACTAATAAGATCAACTAGAATTTCATTTTACCATTGCATAACAAGGTCAAACGTTTAAGGTTAGCTGATCTTACATACACTTCCCGTAGCAATGTTTATTAATATACATTTACGGTAAATCTATTTTGTTACACAATTATCAGCATCTAGTAAAACTGACTTGTGGCACAGGAATAAGCATTCTAGTAGCTGAATTTGTCTGAAGTCATTACACTTGGAACACAAAGTGCTTAATACAATCTGAATAAGAATGATACTTTATATGTAGGAAATTTTAAAAATTACACCAAAATCAAACAGTTTATATACACACATACATTCAACATGATTCCAGTCCTACTACAGAACTGTTACAGCTGTGTTACTCAGAAACAAGAATGCTAATTGTTATAAAAAACAAGATGATTCAAGTTTGCAATGGGTAAGTTACTCAACAAGCTAGAAGAGCATATTTTATGCCTACTTCATTAAATAAAAACTGATCTTGTTCAAACACACACCAATCTCATTTTCTACCAAGAATATACCATCTTAATCAGGAGGAACCATTTTCAACCAATTAGATTGGTTACTGGCATTAATTCAATTCGAAACCCCTTAAGGATCAACACTTTTCCTGTGAATAGGCAGAAATTGAACCAGACTAAATATCACCCATTTTTATTGTGTTTGGAAGATTCTACCATGTATTATGGTACAGTGGAAGGTATATAAACCACAACCTGAAACTAAAAGGTATGATGGAAAAACAGGATCTAGGAGTAATCCTCATGTTTGGCATCTAGCCAACAGATCTACCTCCAAATACCTCAGATGCATGTCAACTGTACTATGCGTTAATCAATATTTTTCGTTATCATACACCTAAACCATGACAGAATCTCATCTTTATTTCACTCCTGAGGAACAAAAAGACTGTCAGTCTGATAGGCTAATCTTCGTGGGTCATTACATAGATCTTTCAAATGGTGAAGTATTAAATGCACGTGAGACTTGCTATAAGAGCAACAAAGCAAGAGGACAAGAATATTCCCAGAATAGACCTTCATTGTAAATTTCCTTTGTATCAAAAAAAACCCAAGTAACTTGAAAGGTAGGAATTTAGTCAATGTTATGGAAGGCATATTTTACCTGTCCACGAGGTGTTTGACCTTTCATCTGCCTACCCTGATCCAAAATTATATTTTGGCTGTTTTTTCTAATTTGGTTCTCTACACGGTTTGACTAAAATGAGCTAGTGTGTTCCTTTTGGTTCAATTTACTCAATGAGAATGTCTCTGAGTGCTGAGAGGGTCCCCTTCCCACTAATACCACTCAAAAACATCTCTGTAATGGATTAAGTTATACCTGGTGTTTCATTAAGGTTAGGCCAAGGTATTTATTGACTTATTACAGAGATGCCAGACCAGAAAACCTCTGCCTTGCACAGATTCTTCAATTTGCTCCCCTTGTTGATAGTTCCACCACTCACACTCTCCCCTAATCTTGGTAAGTGTGCGAGGAGGATTTGATTTGTGAACTCATCCACATATGTGCTTCATCTCTAAATCTGTGCATAGCCGCATAAAGATATAATTGCTGCCTATTTGTTGGGCACTTGTCTGGGGTTGGCGGGAGGCACAGAACAGTACTGGATTACCAAAGTTTGTAATAGCTAATTTTTAACCTGTAAATCCAAATTAACAGTCTCTTTAAACATCCATGTACACAGACCTATAGCTTAAGTAGCAGCATATGAAAAAAAGTGAAAATTTGTACAATATTGTTAATTTATTTTTAAGATTTAATGGACATTTGGGATACAATTAGAAAGACTAACATACATAAAGCAGCTATTGAAACTCAGTGGGATTCTGTTTACTTAGGCGATAAACCCCATAAAATGTAAGATTTGCAGTTTCAAAGTAAATTGTAAATTCTAATTTTTTATTTTAACCTATACTCTTAATCTTTGTTCCGGCCAAAACAGCACTGTTCCCTTTAAAGTTCCTATAAAAAATAGTGAACTTTGTTTAACGCACAGTAGATGGCACCAAGTATCATACTATGTGCTTAACATGAAATAGACAAAGTTTTGTTACTGTTTTTTGTTGTTGTTTTTAATTAGCAGACTTCCAGAGGCAACATCATCTCAGCTACAGTGCAATATGTAAAAATACATATTATAGAAATCAATTTAACTAAAGGTGTGGTTTTAAACCAATTTAGTTAAAATCAGTGCAACTTAGTGCATGGACATTCAAAGCAATTTAAGGGTTAACACACTGAGGAAGTTGTACTATTGTACTAAATAGGTTTCTAAACATTTAGTTAAATTCATGCACAAATTGCATGAAAAGGCTAAGATTTCTTCTTCTAGTGAGCAGAGATCAGAAATTCCATAATCAAATGAAAATAATCAGAACTGCACTTCCTAGTACAATTGGTCAGAGCGCTGTAAAGAGAGCGTGATAATGACAGTCATGTTGTAGCACGTTAAGCAAAAAGGGACAGAAGAGATGTGGAGAAATGCCTTTAGCAGGTCACGTGACTAAGTTTTAAAGACGAGCAAAGACAAATTTTCTATGGTGGATAGTTCTCAAAAGGTACCTGAACACAAAATCCTAACCCAATAATCACAATTGAGGAACAGCACCCATTCAAACATGTCAAAGATTAAGGAAGCTTACCTCTATTTTAAAAAAAAACAGACAGGATACCTCAGAAGGCCAACATCACCAGAGTATTGGAAGTGCTGCTGAAAAGCCAGAAACCCTAACTCATACAGCAAGAGTACAAGGAATACATCGGAAAATTAGCCCTATTTGTACTACTGAAGAGTTTACTTTTTGTTGTGAAGGATTCTCCATGAGCCATGGTTAATTTTGGAAATACTCCCAATTTACTAGGAATGGGAAAAAGGGACATGGGAAACTTCTTAAGACTCTCTTTGGCAGATAAGGTTCTTAAGTGTGGCAGGAAAATCTGGATCTACTCCCATACAATGTCAGATGAATACAAACTGACATTTTGGATTAAAATAAGCACTGCCACATAAGCATGCAGTCAACTGAAAGAAAAAAACAATACTTGTTGTCTGTCAAAGCCATTTCATCCAAAGTCACTGATTGCCCAGAGAAGGCAATCATCCCTTAATAGCTGCTTTTGTATGATGCCTTCCTTTACAGATGGAGAAAAGATTAAATGTGCTCTTTTTCTTCCTATCTTATGCATCCTAGAAGGAAGGCAAGGAAAAACCTGTTAAATCAGGTCACAGTAAGGAGGCTACCCTGCAATGATCTGAATAAGATCCATGAACCAAAATGGTAAAAGACCTGAAAATAACTGCTCTGGGGCAACTGGTGCTCTCTGGAGTCAAGATTTGCTAGGGAGTTTGTTAAGTGACAGCAATGGTGTAGATAAAATAGAGACCCTATTATCCCAATGAGGGAGAAAAAAACCTATGTTTTTAAAATAGAAGTGGTGTCTGCACGAGAGCCTGACAGACAGAGGCCGAGACCATACTGGTGCTGTACTGGTGATGTGAAATCTTCAGCTGATTGGTTGCTGCTTCCTGGTTGCCAGGAGCAGGAAAGAATAGCTCAACAATAGAGACTGATGAACCTGATGACACAGAATTGAGTTTTATTTAGGTTCTAATCTAGTGTCTTACATCACATTACAAAAAAAATTCACATGTATTTAATGTAACAACTCTAGTAACTTAAAGTATTATTCTTTACTTTTCCAATAGAAAAACTTAAAGTACATTGCTAAGGTCTTCATTGTCATGGGATTTATCAGAATCATGGGCTTTATGGAGCAGGATACATATACCACCTTTTTAAGCCTTTGAACTGTATGAATTATCTGTTGTAATACAGGCCAAAGTGTAGAACTAGCCTCGATGTTAAAAACTTTGTTAAACTGAATCAGTTTAATTAACTGATGTTGATACAGCAAATCAGGTATCAGACTGTACAAACTATAGCCTGTTTGTGTTATATGTTGGCTTTAGATACACATTATTCGACTGTGATCACTTAAGTTTCAGAATCATAGCCTCATTATAACAAAGTTGTATATTAATTGTTACATGAATTATTTCATTCCTGGTTGTGAAAAGTTTTGAATTTTAACATTTGTTTAAAGACAATTATTATATGGCCTCTTGGTCTTCCAACTGGCAACAGTCTAGGTTTCCACTTTTAAAGAACACATGAGGAAAGTGTTGGGAGTTCTTCCTCAGTGTTATAGTAACACTTTAAAATATCATGGCAATAAAGCAAACTTTTTAAATAGTGCAAAAGGCTGAGATACCCAGGAGTTCTGTCAAGGGTGCCTTGGAACTATATGATGTGGTGGTTGCCTAGCTATTCATTTCCTCTGAGTGGTTTATGAGTTTAGGTAAACTACGCGACATAAGCAAAAAACAGCTTTGAAATTGTAGAACAAAAAACCCAGATATAAGGACTGGTTTTTACTTCCTTAAAGTAGGCTAGTATTAATACTATCCAGCAGAAAGTCAGACTTCATGTTACCATTTGTAGGTTTCATGGCAGAAATTCTTGGCATCAAATTTAAGTCAGAAATCTGAATGTGAAAGTACCTGAAGCTTTCAACATGTAAACATATTTATTTCAACAGTTAATTCTGAAGCAAACTCCATGTTTTATGCTTTAAATAGTATCAGTCTTAGGGCATTGTGAAAAACTATTGAACTAACTCCACCATATGACTCAAGAGGGATCATCACAATCCTTTAAAGTTAGCATTCTCAGGGATAACATGGATGAAGGCTCCAACATGTCCATTCACTGATAAACTGAAAATATATCAGATAAGTGCTTGGTGCAAATGAACAGTACACTGATTAACTGCATAACAAATTTGTGACTCAGTTTAAGCACAAAGCAGCCATTACAAAGAAATAGCAAATAAGAGAGTAGACGCCCATGAAAAACAAGAGCTTTATTTAAATTAAACAAAAGTAAACTTCAGAAAAGTCCTTTTTACAAAAGCAATAAGCACCAAGAAAGAATACACTTTGTAGTCTGGAGAAATAAACAAGTAGTCTTTCAAATGCTAAAAATATACTTTAACAACCAGTAAACACATGGTTGTTTTTGACCTACAAATTTGAATCTGTATTTTAACAATTCATAAATAGATACACTGTCTCTTTGTTGCACTGTCACAGAATTAATTGTTCCCAATGAGCTGCTAAACTGCCACATGCAACTTAAGGGGACAAACACTGAAGGGTTACAGTTCGTAAAAAATGTAAGCACCTAAAAATGGGTTACAATAAATCTGATTTTAATACCTATTTTGACCAACATGTCCCTTTTTATGCATACTTTTTGTATTGTATGAACAATGTCTGTTAAAGAAAAAGTTAATCATAGATTTTAAAACTGAAGAAACTGATAAATGTCCCAAGATATTAATCATTAAAAGACAGATATTGGACTTTGGTTTTTAAAAGATACCACAATAAAATACGTTTAAATTGATAGATTACTTCAGCTACAAATAAATCCGTATCTATTTATGGCAAGTGTTCAGCGGAATGAATATGTGGAAGTAAATCACAACAATATGTAGGTTAATAATACGTTACCTAACCTTGAGATAAAAATTGTTTAAAAACAAAATGATATTTGATTAAAAATTACATACCCGTTAAATCCGGTGACGATTTTCAGAATTCGTTCCTTCATCTCCTCAAAGGGAATATATTCCACATTGGGATTAGGAGGGCCTCTTGGTTCAGGAGCAGAGGTTCTGAAGTCATCCATCACTTTCTCCAATTTGAAAATAAAATAGCCTTTAAACTGAGACCACTGAATCCTAAATAAAAAGGTAAAAAACACAAGTGACTTAAGATTTGTCAAAATAACCATATTATAACTTTGTTTAGACCAAACCAAAATCTTAGAAGAGCATCAATTTTTACAACCAGGTAATTCTAAAATTAAATATTTTTAAGCAATAAATAATTTACTGTAGCCAGCTGCAAGACATTTTATAAAGACTATTCCAAGGATTTAAGACAGGACAAAATTAAACATTTTATCTTCAACAAAAAGGATGTTGACATCACTTTCATACATAAATTTAAGAGATGAAATTTTACGAAAGCTCTTCTGCAATACTGAAGCTGAACACAAACTAATTCTTCAGTTGTTCAACTCAGAGGCCTGGTCTACCCTGGTGGCTTATGTCGAATTAAAGTCCCTTAATTTGAATTAATTACTCCCGCGTCTACACTTGTGCATTGTTAATTCAAATTAAGGAGCCTTTAAAATCAAATTAATAAAACCACCTCTGCAAGTGGCATAGCGCTTAATTTGAATTTGTTAATTCAAATTAGTGTCAGTGTAGACGCAATTGGTCTTAATTCAAATTATTGGCCTCCGGAAGCTATCCCATAATGCCCCATTTCAAAGTCCCCTCCCCTCAAGCAGCCCTGGGAAAATTTGAATCTTCATTTCCTGTGTTTGCTGCCAGCATGGAGAGAGCTTTCCCACTGTTCTTATCATGGCTACTGCAAAGCCCAAATGTGCTCCAGCATGGAGTCAAGCTGAGGTCTTAGGAGTTATTCCTGACTCCCCCAGCAGTCCACCAGCACACAGGACAGCACAAATGATCCCATGGAAGGCACATCTGGTGAGTTTTCTTTCTTATTAGCATTTCTGTCCTTGCACATTGTTTTGGGGGGGGGGGGGGGGGCGAGGGCGATCTCATGCATTTCGTTGACTGCCATGGGTGCTTATGCAGGGCTCAATGTTTTTTTTGTGTGCTAAAAAACATCATATTTATCATCTGTTGATATTACATTGAAAATTTAATGTATGTAATCTGTTATCCCTCCCTCGCTTGAAAAAAGTTTTCAGGGAAGGGCTGTCTTGTCCCCCACTGCACGGTAGGATTCTTCTCTGCAAGCAAGGCAGTCAGCATCCCCCCTACTCACCACTCAGTGAATGGGTTTAAAATCCAAGCTGTGATCATCCCCCTCTTCCCCCACAACAAGTCCTTTGCAGTTTGTCCCTTTAAGGGTTTGAAAGATTTACCCCCCCTCTCTCCCCGTATGGTGAATGAGTTTTGTCGTGGAAAAATAAAGTCTCACAGCTACATTTTAGAGTTGGATTGGGTGCAGCTTTAATTGTGACACACACACAATCAAACAACCATAGCTTATGGGGAATACTATAGCCATGGGAAAAACCCAAGTGACTATAGGGAAGTCAAGCAGCATGTCTGGATGCTGGGCAAATGTACTTCGCCTGGCTACCAGATACAAAAAGACTTATATAGGGGTTGCTTAGGTTCATTTACATGTTGATCGTATAGTGGAATTTGATTAACAGTTTATACTTAACAGGAAAGAATTATATGTACAATGGGGTACGCCAGATGTTTTCACAGGAAAGACCAAAGAGTCACTTGATTATACAACGTGGTTATCAGGTACCCTGGCTATCACCCGAAGATGGGTGGCTACACAATACATGTTCAAATGTTAATTTATATGGAGTAAGTTCCTATGGGGCCGGGTAGACAGGGGGGCACGTACCGATACTTATCAGAACAGGAGATGTCGGTTTACAGACATCAAAAGGGCTAGAGTTCACAAAAGGAGTTTGCATTTAAATGGTGGTACTGAGACATCCTGTGGGATTCTAGTCTCGGTTTGGGGCATCCTGTCAATGATTTAACCTGAGGGCTTCCATCACAGTTCAGGCTACCCAGTTTCAGGCCAGGCCTTCTATAATCAATTCTATGATTAATGCTTTGATTCCACAGTTTTAAATGCCCAGCAAATGGAAATGGAAATTTGTATCACTGTATTAATATGCTAAGTGTGGCTCCCTTGTTATTTATCTTTCATTCTACAGACACCTCGGCAGTGGACCCACTATTAACTGCTGCTGACAAACTATCTCAGCTTAGAAAAAGCAAAAAAAAGAAACAGAGATGACGTTTGTGGACCTCCTGAACGCCTCAGCAGCTGCACAGACAGAGCAAAGAGAGAGGTTGCTGACCTTAATGCAGGACAATGATCGCAGCACCACGCTGGAGATGCTGCAACTCATGCGGGACCAGTCAGACATTCTATGGCATCTTGTGGACAGAGTCCCCACTGCAGCCCCTCAATAATGCTCCTCAACAGATGGCTATGCCGCCTTCCCCTTCCCCAGCCCCCAATAGGTCTCAGAGGAGATTGTCCAGGAGGCATTACGTGCTTACCTGCACCCCGGATGTGAGCAGAAAGCTGCAGCGGCCACGCTGAGTGCTGGCCAGCAAGCTACAACCCTACCCCTGGAGGCAGTGAAAGAACCCCTCCCCCCCGCTTGAATGTAAAGAAATAAAGGTTTGCATCATTCCACAAAGTTTCTGTATTAAATCATATGTAGGTCAGGAGGGAATTCTCGGGCACAGATATCTAATGGGTTTGGGTGGTGGGATGATTATTAAAGACAAACAGAATACAGTGTGTGGGTTGGTGGAGGGAAAAATCAAAGGCAAGCAATATACTGGGGGTTTTGGGATGATAATTAAAGGCAAACAGCATACAGGTGGGGGGGGGGTTTGGTGAAGGGAAAAATCAAAGACAAGCAGTATACAGGATCATTGTTCTGCTGAATCTCTTCTATCACAGCATCCACGGAGGCATAGATCACTCTTCTTTGCATTCTTGCTCAAGTTCTAAAGTAATCCAGGATAAGCCGCGATGTATTTGTCACGGTCAAAATGAGAGCACAGGTCAGTTGGCTCCATGTTTCTGCAGCAATGGCGATCGGGGGAGTAAAAAACCAGCACAAAAATCCTTTTCCTGTTTGTTGGGGGGAAGAGGGGAAGCAGCGCTGCATCCTGGGACAATGACACTCGTCACAACAGCCTCCATGGTTAGTTGCACTGTGGGATAGCTTCCCACATTGCACTGCTTTCTAATTCGAATTAAGGCTGGCCAGTGGGGACGCAAAAAACCAGCAAAAACTCCGTAGTGTGGACAGTCTGCAGCACTTTCTATAAATCGGTTTCTGAAAGTCGAATTAAGCTCATTCGAATTAGCACTGCAGTGTAGACATAGCCTAAATTACTGACAGATTTTCAGTTCTTCAGGACATGAACTATTTTATTCTACATTTGTACAAACACTTGAAGCAATCCCAATTATTATTTATATTACAGCAGGCCTAAGAGCCCTAGTCATGGACCAGAACCCCATTGTGCTAGGAGCTGTATACACAGAACAAAAAAAAAAAAAAAAAGAAAAAAAAGACAGGCCCTGTCCCAAGGAGCTTATAATATAAGTAAGAGACAGGAAAAGATGGATACAGAGACAAGTTGGGGAATACTTGTAATCAATGAGATAACATTGGTCAGCATGATAGGCAGTGGTCAGCTTAACCATTGTCAAGTTTTTTGTAGGCATCACAGCAAAGGAAAGTTCTAAGGAGGGAACTGAAAATGGATATGAGATAGCTTTGCAGATGTTTACAGGAAGCACCTCCCAAGGGTGTTTGGCAGCACAGGAGAAATCATGAACGTGCTTGTTTGAAAATTTAACAAGTGGGTGGTGAAGGCTGGCATGAAGGCATGGCCTGATCGGAGGCGAGCATCGACAGCTAGACACTGAATGAGAGATAGGTAGGGTGCGGATTCACCTTGAAAGTGAATACAATCAGCTTACGTTTGATGTTAAAGGTTGGGACCGTAGAAGGATTCAAGCACGGGGTGACAGGATCATAGCAACAGGCTAGGAAAATGATCTTTGCAGCAGCATTCTGAATGGATATGAGCAGAGCAATGTTGCATTTGTCAAGGCCAGAGCAAAGGATGTTGCAGTAATTAAGATGTGAGATGACAGCCTAGATGAGAGTTTTAGCTGTACGAGTGGATAAGAAAGACCATATCTCAGAGAGGTTGTACAGAAAAAATTGGCAAGATTTAGATGTAGCCTGGATGTAAGGACTCAGAAAGAGGATTCAAAAGTGTTGTTCAGGTTATGGGGACTGAATGAAAGGCCCAAAGATCAAGAAATGAGGTAGGCAGGACGGCTTGCAGGGAGTGAAGATTAAGGGCTCTGTTTTCTACCAGGTGTTACTTAACACAAATAAATAATACGGAACCTAACACTGAGGAACATTAACACTCAATATTTTTTGTCCATATTTAATATATATAACTATCTAAAAGAATTATAATGTAATTCACGTGGAAGATTAAAATAGAAGAGTCACTATAAGCATCCGTATAAGAAAACACTTCTGAAGTATTAATATACATTCAAACCAACCAAGACAACTTAGCTTCTAGAAACAGCACCCAATTTCCTTTATTCAAATTTAAAATATATGAGTCTCATAGACTTCAATTTAAAATGGAGCATAATCCCATATAATAAGGCAGTAAATATTTTTCTATTTGTGTTGAGCTGGGCTATAGTAATCTTTTACTTCCAAATGGCCACGTTGGCGTGAACAATATTTTTACCTTCACCTTTATAACACAAGATACTACCTTATTCAGCCCTCCTTTCAGTCTACATCTCTGCCAAGGTACTGAAAGGAAGGTAGGACTATGGCTAAAAGACTAGAATTGTGCTAAACTAAAAGATGTGCACACCGTTCTATGTAGTTACTGGTCTTAAATGTCTCTTTAGAATAGGCGTGGCTTATATCTTTGCATATTAATTTGTGAAAGGAGAACTTTACAACAATTTTTGCTGCCATAGCTCATCTGTCTTCCAGACGTGTCAAGATTCAGAAATAAAACATGCTTATGGAAAGTCATTTTCAAACTTACACAATTCTTTTTAATGACTTTTATAGAGAATCTTCTAAAATGTAATTTACCATATAACTTCAATCTAAGTTTGATGCCAATGAGAATAATTTCCATGTATTTGAGCTTGCCAAAATACTAAAAAAGGATGGTTCAGAAAATTACTACAGATATTATGGGCAGATTCTGAATAAGCTTCTCTACATTAATCGCCACATTGAACTTGCACGACAAAGAAAAGTTCTGGGCCTCTTCAGAACACAGCACTTCCTCAGCAGGGCAGACAGAATTGTGAAACTGATGAATATAATGTTATCTTAATCCACTTGAATCTACTCCTACTGGTTTGGCTTACAGGAAGAACTTCTGGCTAACTGACTAAGCCATAGTTAGCCCTCTTCAGCTGGAAAAAGGAGTGCCATGTAAACTTCAAGAACAAAAGGGAAATTAGGAGAAAGTAAACATAGGCTTAAAGGGGGGAGGGGAGCAGCGCGTTTGAAGAGAGGAGAATATAATTCAAATTCCCCTCCCTTTGAAGACACTCAGATATGCACGGTCTTTTTAAAACGTGACAAAAAATGAAGGTACAACAACATTCAAAGTCTGAAATAGTGTGTGGTTTTTTTATTTAAAATGTAACGGAGGGGCTAAACTGGGTTTAAAAAGGAAGTGACATACCTTTGAAGGTATTGAGGGAAAAGACACTGTTAACCTCCTCCCCACCCACCTCCCAAAAACGATGGAAACTTAACTAGAAAAGAAAAAAGTGGGATTGAGAAAGACCCATACCAAAAATATGAGGGCAGAGAGAAATGGGCAGAAATTAAAGGAACAGAAAATCCCAAAATGGGAGGGCATAGATCAATTGAACAGAATAATAGTTTATTTTGGTTACCACTCCAATTAAGCTACATAATACTAAAGCAAAAGTACCATATCATTTCCAATGTATAATATTTTAGCTTTTTTTAGTTTAACCCTCATAATTGCTATCAACTATCAGACTCTGCAAAGCTATAACCATGACAGACTGAAAGCGAGAAAATTTCTGAATAAATGGCAGATTTTATAATGTGTGAGCAAATCTCAGAACGGACCCATTAAATCACCCCCATGCCAGTGCTGGATTACCCCTTACAGAACATTAGCCCATGAAAAAAGTGGTTCCAATATTGTATTAAAAATTATTTCACAGACCCATTAAGACCTTTTTCCCCCCTTACTTCCAACCTAAGTTAGTTTTCCCTTACTCATTTTCATTCAATTATTTATTCCTTCTTAAATACTACTACTAATCCTTTCATACAATATCAACACTTCTCAACTATCAACAGATATCAAATCAATGCGGACTAATATGTACTTACTAGAATGAAAGTTTATACTGGAAATCATTGCCCTGGGGTTGAAAACAGTGCCCTGTGTCATTTTATAATGCCTGAAGCCACAGACAGAAAACATTGGTGCCACCTGGGAATGTGGGAGTCACATTTTCAAAGCAAAGAGCAGAATTTCTCCCTATAAATTGAATCTGAAATCTACTTGTTTTTAATGTATTTTTAAGTCATTTTAGTGCACTGCACCTCGCCAGGCTACAATGCTGATTGCAGTTTTAAAAGTATCTTCCATCCAACATCTCAAAACATTTGACAAATACCTGTCAAGCAGAAAGTAGTGTTCCCATTTTACAGACCGAAGAACAAGCAAAATGTAAGTGACATCAAGCGCACATAGGTCATTGGTACAAATAGGAATAGAACCTAAATTTCCTGATCGCTAATACTGTGATTTATACTTGTGATTTTTAATACTGTGATTTAAACATTAGACCATGTGGGAAATAGATAATCCTGTTAAAGAACTGCCACTTTGAATTTTAAGGAGTGATTCATCCAGGTAGTGGTACACTTGGAAGGTACTTCTGCAATACACTGATAAGGACCAACAACATCTTAAGTCCACAGAACAAACAAGACATGAAAACATCACATGTTGTGCGCTTCAAATCCCTGTTCCCATTTTACATGTCCATAGGATCTTGCAGAATATTGGACGAAGCAGGGTGCAGGTAGTGGAAAGCATGTTCAAGATGAAATGATACAGGTCACAGCTGCTTGGTAATGGAGGAAAATTCAGTCTTTTTACTGAACTACTAATTTTTAGGTCCATAAAATCCTCAAGAATCCTCACTCCATCCACCGGGATCAAGATTTTTCTGTTTAACAATCTTGGCTGAGAGGAAGAGAAGTTGATCTTTTGAACCAAAGAGAACTTGACTTTCTTCTCCAGGTTCAACTGGACTTCTTCCCTTCCAGATTGCACGAGAACCCATGCTTTTCCAGGGATTTTGGTATCAGGAATGTTACGTTCCCTATTTTTCCTCACTCCATGTTAAGAACAATTAGGGCTGGTGGCAACTTGGTAGAAGGATTTGTTGTCTTTAAGATGGAATGAATAAGGTAGACCAGCTCATTTATTTCATCCTGCAGAAAAATGTGACTGGTTGTCACAAACTGGTTCAAGAGCAAACAGAAGCGTTCCCCCTTTTCTACTGATGGCCCGAGAATGTTTATGATAACCACCTCTCTCTCACAAGAAGCAGCGGGCTGATATTTTTCTTCTCTAGGTAAAGGCCTTGTCTATACTAGAAAATTGGGTCAGCATAACATCAGAGTTGTGAAAAATCCACACCTGAATGGTGTAGTGAAGCCAATCTAAGTCCCCATGTCAACAGTATTAGCTCAATGGAAGACCTCTCTGGGAGGTCAATGGTAGAACCCCTCCTGTCAGCAGCATAGGGAGTGTCTACACTGAAGCAATACAGCAGCCCAGCTGCAGCAGCACAGCCATGCCCCTGTAGCGTTTTAAGTATAGACAAGCCCTTAGAGCAAGACCTGGCTGCAGAAAGAGCAAAGTCAAGAGAATATTATCTTTCCTGACAGTCAAAGGCTCAGGATCCCTACTTATGGGTAACCATAAGTTTTGGACCAGTGGGAAGCTAGGGAGAAGGTCTTCATCTGAGTCAGAAACTGAAGAGAGAAACGCATTGTATTTCCAAACTGGTTAGGAGTCAGAGTTGATGCTAGGGTGGGAACCACTGACTAACACAAAGTGAACAATATGGAGAGGCAGCTGAGGAGAAATATAGAGCAGGACAGGGGACAGGACAGCCATGGCCATTGAATATTTAGATCAAAAGAAGCCTTCATCACCTGATACTGAAGCAGCATTAGAGGTACCTCATGTTAGACATTTCCTTCCCCTTTTATTAACCTGTTCATTGCTCTTTTTTCCCCCATAGGTGCCATGTTCAGGTAACAGCAGATTAAGCTGCACAATAAAAGGTGATTTTATGTACCAAGAAATGCCAAGTCCTGCAGCTACAAATTCTCTTCCACTGGGCTGCTGCAGACTCAGCTCAGGGGTGGAAGTCTCTCTGAAGTGGAGCCCTATCCTATAAAGATCAACCACTATAAAAGTCATAAGCAAGACATCCCTAGATTCCCTCAGAAATCTCCCTACTCAAACTGCTAGACTGAAGGGAGGAGAAAAGCAACCCAAAAAAACTAGCACAGCTGATGAGTGCAGTAACCCATGCTTGCCAGCAGGGGGGACAGCAACTAACAGTCTCAAAAAAGACAAGAGGAGTCACCAATGTGATAGGATTAGAGGCAGACCAGGCTGCTTTCCATGAGCCACGCCTTTTGGTGGTTACAGATCCCCCAGCTGATCAACAACCACTGACTGAGGCATCTTAGGTCAACATCCCAACCATTGCATTGTGCAAAACAGACTCCCCCCTGCGCTGTGTGGATATTGCTATCCCAAGCTATAGCAAAGGGGCCCATTCAGTGGGTCTGATGTGGTGGATTCTGGCCCGTGAGTTCCTGCGTATGCGTGGCACCATCTCTCGTGAACACCCATGGGAGGTCATGCCTGATCTCTACTTCTACAGAAATCCTGAGAAGATTGAAAAGGAAGAGAAGGCTGCAACTGAGAAGGCAGTTACCAAGGAGGAATTCCAGAGTGAATGGACAGTCCCAGCACCTGAATTCACTGCTGCTGCTGCTGCCACTGCTGCTACTGCTCCTCCACCTCAGCCTGAGGTTGCAGATTGGTCTGAGGGGGTGCAGATACCATCTGTGCCAATCCAACAATTCCCAACTGAGGATTGGAGTGCCCAGCCTGCCACTGAAGACTGGTTTGCAGCTCCCACAGCACAGGCTACTGAGTGGGTAGGGACTGCCACTGAGTGGTCTAACTTCAATACAAGTACAGTGAAAGAAGTAAATAAAAATCTGTTTCATACATCAAAAAAAAAAAATAGAGGCAGAAAACCTATCATTTCTAGACTGATGGGAACACTGGATACTCCTATGGGTAATCATGGGTACTCATGATTTAAAGGGAAGCCATTTATCTAGTTAGGAATGCTACAAACAAAATAACTTCCTTGTTTAGAAGAACTGCTGAACACACAACTTTGCTGAATCTCTTTTTAAAAACATTTTATCACTTCACTCAAGCCTAACCTGTTTGTGCTTTAGCTGTACCAGTTGGTAAAGCTAACAAACTTAAAAGCTTGGGGGTGTGAATTTGGTTTTCCTAGATACCAGAACCGAACACACAAGAATTTTCACATGCAATCAATAAGCTTAGTCATTTGCATACATATACTTGATTTGTAGATCAAATTAATTCAGTTCAATTGTAGAAGTTACGGACACAAATTCGACATACAATTTGCATATCTAAAGTTTGAAAGTTAGATCCTTAAAATTCATCAATGTACAAGAGACTATCAGAAGGTAAGCTGTTTGATAGGTCTATGAAGTTTATTATTTCTCAAAAACTCAAATGCTCTGATCTATCCTAAACATGACAAATGAAATGCAGGCCAACAGAAGCATTCCTATAAAAAGTCAGCGCAGTAATCAGAAAGGAAAAAAATGGGGATTAGCTGATTTCAGTTTCAAGTATTAAAAGCAACATTGTACAGTGTGTCAAAAATACCTTGAGAATGCCCCCTTACAACTAAGATACAAGACGTCTAAATATAACTGTTTGCTACAAGGGGGGCAGGGGAACAGGTGTGAGCCAACAGAATTTTTCTCCTTCAGGAACAGCATAATTTGAACTACAGAAAGCTTCCACCAATCAGCAGCTGAATGGAAATAAAAACAGAAAATGCGTGCATGATGTTCTTATATAATGAAGAATAATTTAGAAAGAAACACTGCACATCACATTCTGAGAACAAAGTCAAATGAGACACCTGCATGGAGAGGACAATGCTCTCAGGACAATGCACTCACTGAATTTGTTTACAAGAACTTGCCACTGACACATGAATCATCTCAAGATTTTATACACTGTAAGAAAGTAGTTCTTTCCAAATGAAAGCTCAGGTAAATAAGGTACAACATGTTTTCTTCTGACACTGAGAATTTATACCAGCAACTTACCAAGAACCCTGGGTGGCAGCTTATTTACATGTGTAACTACAAACTTGTTTTAAACAGATTCCCATGAGTATTCCACAAATACTGTACAAATACTTTCAGAACCAACAGTCCGGGTAAAAAACAATCAGATGGCCCTAAAAATATTTGTTGTTGCTCAGTGTTCTAGTTTTGATAGACTGAATTATGACTTTTTAAACTACCCAAATCCTATGCATTTCTAACGCATTCAAATAGCTTGGTCATCGTCTGCCAAGAAAAAAGCAAGAGCAAGAAAAAAGTTAACTCCCAGGTATGATGCAAGTATGCAAAAAAGCAACATTTTTGTTAATAGTAATAATGGCTATTGCAACCCAAGAATTGCAACACCAAAATATTAAAATGGTACAGTAATATAAACAAACATGGAAACTACACTTTAATGTTATAGTGCAGTTTGGTTTCTTAAACCTAGACTTCCCATTTCACATAGCACTCTGCAAATCAAACAAGACACTATGTTCTAGGTTTAAAAACTCTTAATCACTACTGCTACATAGCAACAGTAACCAAACATGTATATTGCACTATGATCCTGGGAAGTGTCATGCAGTAATAAACTCTGACCTTACACTCTATCAACCAGACAGAGACTATGAAGAAAACAAACATGGAAGGGAGGAGAAGGAAAAATTAAAACCAAAAAGAAAAAAAAGAAGTTATACTGGAAAATGTGTAGATCATAGGTTGAAATTTTAAAGAGAGACTGAAGAAGATAATAAGGAAGAGGGAAGAACTAGAGTGGAAAAGTCACTGGTGAGAATCAAAGTAAAAAGTGGGATTTGAGAAGGAGAGGAGGTGGCTTTCACATAGAGACAGGGAATCCATTATAGGCACAGGAACAGAATAAAAAGGGACAAAGGACAGAGGGTGAGGAATAAACAAAAAAACCAACAAGAGTGGACAGAAATGAAGATGTGAGATGGGAAACCAAAGGCTGAGATGAGGGCAGAACTGTGTACAACAATGGCAAGGAGTTTGATCCTTATGGGGAAAGACATAAGGAGCTAGAGAACAATAACATGGTCAAAGCAGAACAGGAAAATGTGTTTTAGTTGCTGAACGCTGAATGGACTTGCAAGAGAGAAGAGAATGAGTGAGGGCAGAGAGGAAGAGATTATAGTACTCCAGGGGAAAGACCACTATCATGGCACTGGAAATAGATAGGAAAGGGCGAATTTTAAAAATGTTAAAAAAGCAACAAGATTTGCAGAGAACCAGGATGAGAAAGAAAGACAAAGAAAGAAGCCAAAAGGTGACTAAGTTGCAATTACACTGTATGAAGGTGAGTTGGGTTAAGGTGAACTACTTCTTAGAAATTACACAAATTAGCCAACATGGTTCCCTTGTTGACTGAGTTTTAGAAGTTATAATCAATTCTGTTTGAGGAATATTTTCCCCACCTAAAGAACAATGGTTGCTTTCCTCTATAGCTTGACATTGTCTGCTAAAGTTTTCATTCCTCTTGTTACCATGGCTTCATTACAGCAATGCTTTATTAACAAGCCTTTCAAAGAATGTAAAGAAAACAGTGGTTCATTCAGCAATCTAGTGCTATGTTTTGATTTAATGGAAAGAACTATTAGCACATTAAGTTCTTTATGAAATACATTCACTTTACCAAGTTGTGCAAGATCATACATGATACAAAAGCTTATCCTAGCCAATTAAACAGAAAATCTGAAGTGTATCTGCTTACAGCAGGAGCCCAATCATACTGTTACTCCCACCTCCTGGGGATTTTGGGAGGGACAGCAATGACATCTAAGACTCCCCTTTTTGCTCCATCAGCCACTTACTTGGCCTTATATTGGTGGGAAGTGGGAAAAGCCCCTCTTCCTAACCTGTCTGTCTGTCATGGGAGCACTTCTCCCTTCCCCCAGCTCCCGACTACTGTGAAAGGGGGAAGCTTCATTCATCTGTTCCCATTCAGTATCAGTACATTTCCTACTCACCATCAATGAATGAATTTTAAAAGCACTAGTAAGTTTTACACTTATCTCACAGGCCTTTGGAGTATCCTTCCTGGGATAATCAGACTTTCGACCAGGAAAACCAAAACCAAAATAAAACTATTTAATAAAAAACAAAAACTGTCAAAAAAACCCTCCTACACTGTGTTTAAACAAAGAACTTGGCACAAATTGAAGCATCCAAATGGCTCTAAAAAGGCAGTATAAAAACTAAAAATAAAGAAAATCCTAGAATCCAAAGGATTACAGAAGGGTATGGAACTGCTGGGTCTATGACAGGCAGCAGAGCAGAAATAGTTGTGTGCCTCCCCCCCACCACCAAAAAAAGAAAAAAGAGTAGGCACCCCAACTGCAGCTGTCCTCAACACACAAACACATCTGCCCTGCAGCACGTTCCTAAAGAGAATTATCCAAGGCATGTTTGAACGCCCTACAGCACACTGGAAGCCCTGGTAATAACACTGTAGTATCTGACACTACTACAAGGCTTGGTCTTGAGGTGTAGGCAGCATGTTTTAACTGTGTTACAGCACTGGTCTTAACAGAACTGCAGTGTAGCTCACAAAGTTCAAGCACATTTTAGATATGCCCACACTATAAGACTAACACCTTGTTTTAACCATGTAAGAGACTAATGTATAGTAAGCAGATCCCCAACAGTTTTTACACAGTACATGGAACCTTTAACACAGCAGAACAAACTGTAAACTTCAGTAATATCTGTGGAAGGGAAACTCAGGATGATGTCTAAAGGAATCTGAACAGAGGGGGGGAAATTCAGGTTTATTCAGATCAGAACACAATCTGAAGTGAAGGTACTGCAATTATCTCAATCTTTCTGGAATTGCATCACAGATTAAAGATTCAATTAAAAATAACATTATCCTGGGGAGATGTTGAACTTCTGGTTTATTCAGATCAGAACACAATCTGAAGTGAAGGTACTGCAATTATCTCAATCTTTCTGGAATTGCATCACAGATTAAAGAAGAGAGAGAGAGAGAGAGAGAGTTCCTTATGTTAATAGCTTTCCCTATTATTGTTGATTTGGATCAGTTGTGAGCTTCTATTTTCTTTGATTTCTGTGTGTTTGCTCAGTACAGACTATGGCCTTTTAATACAACAACAAAGCAAAGTAAAACAAAAATCTAGCAAAGTTTTTAGATCTTCTTTTCACTGTTTGTCCTCCTCCTTCCCCTTTGTACAGCACATCTAGTAGAAGAAGGTATGCTCCTGAATGCAGGACTTCCCCAGAGGTACTGGCAGAAGCAGGATGATATAGTCAATTTCACTCTCCTAGTGTTAGCAAATGTTGGGAAAGCACAGCTGAAATAGATTTATCACTAGGATTATCTAAAAATTCAGGGCAATGCAATGAAACAAGACCCTCCTGCAAACTTGCACCCAATTTAAACACCAGCTTTAGGAGTCAAACACTTTGCAGTATTCTTCCCTGGCCTTGATGCAAACAGTATCCAAACAGATAATTACCAGGACTATTTTTGACATGCCTTTACTACATGCATTATGCACATGTTTTTCTTAAGTCTTCAAAAAAAAAAAAAAAAGATCAGTGCACACACACAATTTTTACCAGAAGTGTTTGGTGATGGGCAAAGAAATGGAAGACATTTCTTCAATTGCCTCTGAAAACACAGAAGATGAAATCCTGGTGCCATTATAGTCAATGGCAAAACTCTCATTAACATCAGTGGAGTCAGAATTTCATCCCTGATACTTGTATATCATTCCTATGTTGCCTCAAAGCAAGTGAATGAACTAAGGAACCAGCAGAGAGAATTACTGTCCAGAGGCTAGTGTGTTGCTATACTATGTTAAGATGACTAGTTAGTAATTTAGGGTGAGGAAAGGAAGTGTCACTATCACTCTATAATAGATCTTATATTGTTTTTAACCTAGCTTCAAATATTTTCAATTTAAATTTCTCAACTTTTTAGAATTATTTCGTCTCCATGCCCTCTCCTGCACCCTTGATATTTTGATATACCAAAATATTTCAGTGCTTCTGGTTTGGAGATGGTGAAAATAGCAACAACTATCAATGCACTGGGAATTAACATTGGAAATTCTCAACAGTGATAATAGGATTTATGTATTAAGAATCTAATTTTAATTGATGCACAAGGGATCTTAAATGCTTTCAGTATGCAAACAAACACTTAGTAAGTTCTACAGTCCTAACAATAAAAGTTGTGAGCTAGGGATAGATTTCTTCATGGTCCTACGGTATAACACTATATGTAATACATGTGATTGTGTATTTATTGGGGGTGTTCTACGTTGCTAAGAAAAATGTATTTCTTATTATGTTAGCTAATATAAACTGACACACAAAAGGTAAAATCCTAGTGAAGACAAGCAGTTTGTAGTTTTAACACAAGTTAGTAGGATGAAGCATGTGGACTATGGGGCAGTCTAGGGTTTATCTTGACCTGCTAATTTGTGTTAAAACTACACTAATGAGTATTCACTAGGATTTTACCTCATGTTACCTCCCCCTAGTGAAGACAAAGTCAAAAGAGGCAAAACATGGAATTTCTCAACAGTTCAGAAGACTTTATTTACACTAGTAGTCAACAAACCAAAACAAAATCCTCGCTTTCTTTTTGTGTATTTGACACGCTAGATCCAGGCCTAAGGAATTAGGAATACACTCTGGCTGTATCTACTGGCAAAACTGGTGCTTATCAGTGATGCTCCACCAGTGGTGAACTGCAGGTTCCATGTTTCCCAGGAAAGACAAGGCCTGGTTAAGGAAGCTGATAAATGATAACAGTATTAAGGCAATACCTTTGAATATCAAAAGCCAGATTCTGATCTAATACTAGGTTTATACTGGTGTAATTCTACTTAGTTCAGTGGAGTACCACAGTGCAAACTGGAGGTAAGCAAGATCTGAATCAGGGTTCAGAAATTTTCAAACAGGCTGATCTCTTTAGGTAATTTTACTAAGTAGGATGAATTACTTCAGCTACCCTTCATTTTTCTCCCTTTAAAATGCTAATGAAGGCTGACTGATTATAGAAATGTAACATTTTTGGTTACTAATTAGATTGCTAAATTGAATACATTGATACATACACACAATGGCTTTGCAAAATCTTATTTACCTGTTCAACTAATGCTCGCAGTAAGTTGTTCCAAGCAAGCGTGACCAATCAACTTACGCAGAATGTAAACTATTCTTTTTTTTAATTTACATTTCCAGTGCTGTAGCTACCACCACTGTTACAATGGCAGGCCTGTGGTGGGAATGCCACTCATGCTGCCTCAGTTCAGCAGCAGACCAAGTTGAAGAAACGTTGCAATAACCTCTACTGAATCCTCTGTGTTCCAGACTTACCCTGGCAAGGCCTGTTCCCTTCCCTAACTTCTACTATTTGAGGTAAATGTTCTGTCAAGACCACAACAATCCTGCACTACCACCATGAAGTCCTCTCTCAAGGCTTGCCTTGTTCAGCAATCCCATCCCAAGGTCTACAGAGGGAAAAAGAGAGCTGGTTTATCATCCCTCTTCAAACAGGGGCAAGATAAACAACAGTTGTCCTCTCTGTAAGCATGATTTAGGATGGGACAGAATTCCCAGCCTGCACAATGGGTCTGAGAGAGTAGCACTTTAAGTGAAGTAGTCAGTGAAGCCCCTATGAGAAGGATGGGGGGAAGTTAAATTTAAATCCTAGTTGGAGAGGACAAGGGAGGTGCTAAAGCAGCTACTACAGCTTTGAAGAGCCACTATTGAGAGAGACAGGACGTTCAACCTAGCTACTGCCTCTCAGGGAGGTGGATTATCTATTCCAGATGGCAGAACCTCTCCAATCAGTATAGGCAGTGTCTACAATGAAGTGCTTACAGTGGCTGTGACACTAACATTTCAAGTGTAGATAAGCCCAGAGTATAAAAAGAACTGATGAAGATGCTAAGGAGAAGAAACCTAATTAGTGGAGGTGACAGAATTGATGAGGCAAGGTTAATGAATGACTAGAAGGGGAAACTGAATAGTCCTGGGTCAGGGTGTGATTAAATTAGCTGGTGCATAGTAGTGAATCAATGGTAAGGTGAGGAATGAGGGAGTAGGTAATGAGAGAGAGGAATAGCTTGATGTTTGTGAGAAGAACAGCATGGTGCGAAGTGTGCTTGTGAGGCCTGGTATACACATAATAGAGAGAGAGTACATACAGTGGCATGGGAAAGAGTTGTATGTAGTGCTCACACATATGTTGATATTTATGGTTATTCTGAGCTAACATTATTGCCTACACAGGAAAATGTTCTTGACGCTTTAGCAAGGCTGATACACAATACATTCAATGTGGCGAGTTAGCATTGTTATGAGGATCTTGGATTTTGCATTTCCTTACTCAAAGTGTTAATTCTGCATTAATGTATCTTCGACATATACTTTAGACAGATCCAAAAGGGCTCAGCACCCAAAATTCCACAATGCGAGCTTCCGGATGCTGAAAATCTGCCCATTAAGTTATTCATCTCTTTCCCTCCTCTTCTAAAAAAATCACAACACAAAAGACAAAACCCACACAAGTTCACACTTCTGGGAGACACCCGTACATTTTGTGTACAGCACAATGATGCCCCCACAGCATTCAAATTGCACCATCACTACACAGGTAATCCTAAAAGGGCATTGCACCAATACCTCCATAACATCCAGGGACCCAACTTACCACCTGAGAAGATATGAATAGGAGGGTTCCTGTAGTCAAGTTTCCTGTGCTCTGTAGGCCTGAATGTACTCTAGAGTACTAACCCCAGAGCCTCAGAAATTTGAATTGAATGTTTGATCAGACAATCAAACATCCAAAAAATAAGCCCATTTTGGTATGGGATCAAGGATGGGAGATGCTTGAAGAAAATCAAGAAAACTTGACCACTTTAACTTCATTTTTGAAGTGTGTACACTAACAGTCACGTGCACACATGCACTGCATTTATCTATAAGTGCTATATTGCACTTGGCAAAGCACTTTTAAGTGGCACTTAATTAAAAGCTTGACTTAGCAAAAACAAACATTCCTCACTGGAGAATTACCCATGTCCTGTTGCTGAAGTTTAAAAGTTTGCCTTCTTAGTCAGTTAAAGTAAAAAACCAAGATAATAGAAAAAAGAATCTCTCTCCAGTAACTCAAACAGCTGAATGGATTTGCCTCTTATTTTTCCTACCAAAATAAATCCAACTTTATTCTGAGATCAAGCTTCATCTAACTTTCAGTATAAAAGGAGCTTATCAGAAAGTTACAAATGAAAGTCAGATAAACAGTTTTGTGATCTTCTCTATATCTACTATTGAAAGTGCTACACTGTAACGTACACATGTATAAAGCAAAGCAAATCTGAAAGTAAAATAAAAAGAACATTGTTAATAAAAATAGTTTAAATTATAGCAGGCAGAGCCTTTGAAGTTAAGCACATGTTGCTACAAAAATCTACACACACTGTAACAAGCACAAGACTTAGCATACAGAATGCCAAAATATATATGTGAAATGCCAGAATGAAAATATGAAGAACTTCTGTCCACATTTATAGCCATCTTCATCATTTAAGCTGTTCTACACCTGGCAGCACCTTTTTCACTCTGGTTCAACAAAAAACCAGAACCGATTGGAGTTCAAGAAGGAAGTTTAAAAAAAGTTAAGTAAAAAACTGAAAACTTTCCACCAGCAAGAGTAAACAAAGATATTAAAATGTACCAAAATATTAATGAGGTTTAAATGTACCCCTTTTTGTTTTACTGTAGGGAAAACACATATGTACAGAACAGGCTGGACATTTAGATCATTACATGTTATGCTCACTCCAAGATATTTTTCAAATGCAGAACATGAGAAACTGAAAAGTTGTCTCTTGGCAGCTTCTTATGAATGCAGTTAGACAGAAGTTGGGAAAACTTAGAAAACAAGAACAAAGAGGGGGGGAAAACAACTGAAAAAAAGAACAAACAATGCAGTCTACAGCCTAAAGTAAAAATGTTAAAAACCAAAATTAGATAAGCACAAAGTAATGCACTCATAGGCACTTAGAGCAAACAGTGGTGCAAACCCACCAATTCCTGGTCACAGGTCATGAATCAGAGATGTTCTCAAGTATAGAAAAGACCTAAACTACTTGACAATTAATCACTTCTGCCCTGAGCCCAGATTTCTTCAGTTTTGGTAGGATTTTAAGGATGCCAGAAACAAATACGTTAACTGTAATGAAACATCTACATCACATCTTTTACAATAGGAAACGCTATAGTTAAGACTGCAACTTAAAGGTTACCTGAGTGCATGTTGGGTGTATAAAGACGGCCTCAAATATTTTTTAAAACTTTGCTTGTTTTTTCTATCTTAGAAATACCAGGAACGTACAATCCTCTCTCTCTGTTTTTACTATATGTTTCTTCAGAAAACCCAAAGAAATGGATATGAAGCTCTTCTGCCATTAATTGAAAGGACAGAGAAATGAATCCTTAATTCAGAGACTCTTCCTTTCAATTGTTAGACATTTGAATTAAGTGGCAATACTAAACAACACACTCCCACACAGTTTTGAGAAATCTGCAAAAATTGATCAATTTTTCAGATTTTACTTCCTTGATATCGGAAATGTCATAACTACTAGCTCTCCAGTCACCTATAAAGACTTCCTGGAAAACAGTGTTTTTCTACATTACATTAGGGTTTGTGCAGCTCCACAATTGATGCAACCAGGTTGTTTTTCTTTATAACTATTGAGTGGTGTAGTTTAAGACCTACACCGTGGCAGAAAACAACTGTGCAACTTCATAGCTATCCAGGTAGGATTTTTGAGAAGCAGAATTATTTTCTGCCAACCCACTCAGGCTGAAAACTGTTGATAGAAAGCTGTTTCACAACCACATTACAAATAAGATGGTACTAGGAAACAACTTTCAGCTAACAGTTTTCAGACAGTGTGGGTTGGCATAATTTTTGCACAGTATATATCTCAAAATAAAACATGATTTTGCACAGCTCCACAGTGCTTGGATACAAATGCAGGCCACAATCTTTCAAACACTTAAGTATATGCTTAACTTTGCTCACAATAATAGTCCCATAGACTTCAATGAATAAAGTTATGCATGTGCTTGAGCCTTTGCAAGATCAGGCTTTTACTGCAAGATGCAGCTAACCCTTGCAATCAAGTTTAGCATTTGCACATTTATACCCAGGCTTCACACTGTACCTATAATATTTTTAATTACAAACCCAATCCCTTCCGCCCCCCCAACACACACACACACACACACAGACCAAGTAATTTTACTCAGATGAATAAATCCCACTGAGTCAGAGAGAACAATTCACATGAGTTAGCATTCACAGGATTAACACCTAGGCCATTAAATGTGCAACATAATGTATAGCATGTTCTTGCTCCAGTGAGAACTTCAAGACCTTTTTTTCTTGACATTTTAATTTTCAAAACCATATTAATTAAATTTAGTAACTGTTTACCTAACATAGAGGGTACGTTGCCACAGAAGGAAAAAAATCCTGCATTTTAACTTCATGTTATAAAGCATATATAAAGTTTGGAAAGAAACCTTATGAAAGCCACACCACATCTACCTGAAAACTAGAGGCATAACAAACTGAGGCAAAGACAGAAATCAAGATAGCCTCATGTTATATCATCTCATTAGCCTCCTTCCCTGCCAACACAAATCCTTTTTGTTCACTTACTTATATGTCAGTAAGCATATGTACAGTTCCATGTAGCACTGGTAAAAGAGAAATGTTGCCAATGTGCATAATCTCCAATATAGTGGACCCTCCTGAAAAAGAGGGCCCTAATTATTTAAATAATTATTTTACTGATACTGAGGTTTAGCAACCATTAGACACTAGTGTCAGTTTGGACAAACATTGCCTCTGAATATTTCAATATACAATGGGTAAATAAGTTTTGCAAAATATTAGAAGAAGAAATAATGCAGTTCTTGAGGACTAATGGGACCAGAATTACGTGTAATGGTGTAGCTTGAGTACATATATTGCCTTGTTTGTGTACAAAGGAAAACACTGGAGACTTGTTGAACTGCTACTAACAAATGTGAAAGTATTATCAAACAGCCTAGAGAAACTGAAATAGCTGAGTAGTTAGAAAAAAATTCAGAGGGATAACAAAAGAAAATTTTGAGAACGTACAGGGCCATCATTTGTATAAAGTGTGAAAAATGTGTGTGTCCCAAACACCACAGAGCCCACTGCAGGATCAAAGCCTTTGTTTGCGTAACTGAGTACAAAGTTAATCCATGTATTTCCCAAACAGCAAGCAAGCAAAAGTAGAGAGACAGTTACACTGTATCACCTTCCTCTAAATTCCCTATGACAAGGGTTTTCTTATATATTTCCTATGCATTTTAGAAATCCTTTTATAGTTTCCAAAATAGAGTGTAGATAGACAAGAAAACAAAAGCCTCTAAGAAAATTTCAGACTAATGTAAGCTATTAGCATACCTAAAGAGTAATTTTACACTTTATAAAAATAGCATTTCTTCTAAAAGAAGAAAGTATAAAGACTCATTAAGCAAAAATATCTGTATTACAGCTGTGCCTTATTCTGCTGAGCTGAAGCCTTTGATTCAAAGAGCAAAGTACATTTCAGAACTTCAGTTTTCCCTTCAAGGCCACAAATTCAAGCAGTAGCAGCACACTACATTAAAAAATAGATCGCTTGCAAGTTAGACACACTATAAATTAGAACAAAGCTCTGTGAATCAGTGGTTCCTTAAAAAAAAACAGTGGTATAGACACATATTCCTTTTGAAGCTTGTAATCTGGCTGTAGTAGGCCTCAAAAACAAGGAGGCAGCCTGGGAACCAGAAAGTGAGCAACTCACCAGCAATGCACTCAGGGAAGCCTTTCCCCTTCCTGCCAAATAGTGAGACAACAAGGAAGTCACCCAATGCAGCACCAGAGATTATCCCTGACAAGGAGAGAGATATTCCAGCTCCTTTATAGCTACAATGTCCCTTCCAAGAGAAATGCAAATGGCCCCCACCCAAGTTAATGTTAATCTATAAAACAAAGTCTGGGGAAAGTGAAGTGGGAACAGTTGTGTGCAGAGTGAGAAATAAGGACCTAATGAAATGCAAAATAACCAATAAGCTCCCACACACCTCTTGGACAGACAGCATCTAAATTCTGCCTCCTCCCCCATAAAAAGCAGCCACTGAATGCAAGACAGCCTCTGAGTACACTACACAAAGCTTGCAAAAATGAATCAATCTCCAAGTCACTTCTGTGAACCACACTATCAGATATCACATTCGAAAGAGAGATCACATTACACATTAAACATTTTCTCTTTCAGGCTATGAAAACAGCTATGAGTGTTATAAAATGTGGAAAAAGCAAATGTTCATTGTATTTAATAGGGTCAACGACACCTGACAGATGACCCTGCACCAAGTCCACACAACACACAAGGGGAAACTTCTCAATCACACCAGATTAATATGTATCACATCCAAGTGTGAAAGGAAATAAACTGAGTAAAACTCAAGAGGTCTTCAACCAGCAAGAACCGCAATTGGAATGAAGGAGAATATATTTACCTCCCCAAATCAGCATAATCTGTCTCTGGGCCTAAAATTGAGACAGTTCTTATAAGCCTCAACTGGGGAAGAGGAGTGAAGGAGGGGTTCAGACTTACATTGTCTCTCCAGTCTTGGCAACATGACAAAGAAACTGATCCAGTACTGGACACGCTTCCTTCTTCCCCCTCTTCTCAAAATCTGCAAAGGGCAGGAGGGAGTGGGGGGGGAAGAAAACCCCAATTAATACTAACGGACTTGGTCTGCAAAAGCAGCTCCCACAAGAACCATTTCCCAGTCACCGTGTGCTGGAAAGCAGAGCCACCCTCCCCCCTTCCGCCCCACTCAAGCCGCACGCAGCCTTAGGGCCCTGCGCCAGCCTCTTACTGCTTCGGAGGAGGGAACCGTCTGCATCTGAATGGCAGCAGTAAGTCACTCGAAGTTGACTTGCAACTTCTCTGGAGCGGCTACAGCCGCGAGAGAGGGGCTGATGGACTCCGGCTGCGTCCAGGGAGGCAGAGTGAGGCTAGCACGAACGGGGCTGGGGAGAGAAAGGGCAGGGGTGAGAGGTGGGCACGGGGCAGGCGCACGGGGCGAGCGGGGGCCCTTGGCGCCGGCAGGGCAAGGGGAGGATCAGCTGTGAGGAGGGGGAGGGGCAATGGGGGCCCTCCCCTCCCCCCCAGCTACCCTCTGAGAGCCCAGGACAGCTCCTCCCCCCCAGCTCTTCCCTCATGTCTCTGCCTCCCCAGCGGGCGGGGGGGAGGGAGAAAGGCTTGCTTCTCCACCGTCCTCCCAGCCCGGGGCGCTGCCTCCCCGCCGGCCCCAGGGGGCCGTGGCCTCCCCCAGCGCAGGGACCCATCCGCAGGGGGTTCCCCCGCTCCCCCCCCCACCTGTCCCCCGCGTGGGAACCCCAGACCGGCCGCCGCCGCCACCACCTTTCAGCGCCTCCTGCAGCCTCTCGACATCCATGATCCGCCGCTGCCCCCTCTCCGCGCTGCTCCGTCCGTCCCGCCTCCTGCCCCCCGCCCCGCACAGGAAACAGGCAGCCAGCGGCGCAGACACACAGCGCGGCGGGCTCACTCGGCCAGCCTCCGCTCCAACATGGCGCCCGGGCCGTCACCGTGCGCGCCGCCGGCGGCCCGGCCCGCCCCCTCCCGGCGGGGGCGCGCGGGGGGCGGGGTCCGGGTTGCTGCTGCCTCTGACGCCTGCCTGAGGCGGAGCAAGTGGGGGATGGGCTGGGCAGGCAGGCAGGCGGGCGGGGGCTGTGACTAGGCTCGGGACACGGTGCTTTCTTCCCTCCCCTCCCCCCCTCCGGCGCGTGCGCACACAGACTCGCACCTTCCTTCCACACCCACACCCCTCCCATACTTAGACTGGGGGGCTACCCAGCCTCCTCACGCACCGGCCACACACAAAGTGGGGGGGCTTTCCATCTCACCCCACACACACCTTCCACTCCTAGACTGGGGGGGGCCTTTACAACCCCCACCTACACACACCGGCCACACACAAACTGGGGGAAACCCAACTCCTCCACACACACCTTCCACACCCAGACTGGGAGGGTTTCCCCTCGTACACACACCCCACAGATATACACACACACATCTTCCACACCCAGACTGGGGGAGGCTTCCCAACCCCTCCCCCTCACACACACATCTTCCACACCCAGACTGGGGGAGGCTTCCCAACCCCTCCCCGTCACACACACACCTTCCACACCCAGACTGGGGGAGCTTCCCAACCCCCTCCCCCCGTACACACACCTTCCACACCCAGACTGGGGGAGCTTCCCAACCCCCTCCCCTCGCACACACACCTTCCACACCCAGACTGGGGGAGGCTTCCTAAACCCCTCCCCCTCACACACACATCTTCCACACCCAGACTGGGGGAGGCTTCCTAAACCCCTCCCCGTCACACACACACCTTCCACACCCAGACTGGGAGGGTTTGCCAGCCCCCACAGACATACACATGCCTTCCACACCCAGACTGGGGGGGCTTCCCAACCCCCTCCCCCGCACACACACACCTTCCACACCCAGACTGGGGGAGGCTTCCTAAACCCCTCCCCCTTACACACACACCTTCCACACCCAGACTGGGGGGCTACCCAATCCACACACACACCTTCCATGCTTAGAGTGGGGAACTACCCAAGCACACACACACACAAACGTCTCCCACACTCAGACTGGAGGGGACTCCCTACTCTTCTCCCCAGTCCCCACAAATTGCACTCCAACAGGTGCTTGCACCTTTGCTTGTGCCACCTAATTGTCCCTTATCTCTCTTTGCCTATGATATTATTTGCCTTTGCAAAGTATTTTTGCAATATTGCATATATGAAAGATGCCATGTAAAATAAAGATTCTTTGTACTAGAATACATAGTGTGGCATAGTATGAATGAATATTTTCTATTGCTTTCAAATATGGGTGCAAATGATCATCTGTGTTAAAATTACATAATTATGTCCTAGAAAATAAACCTAATAGGATTAAGACATGTTGCTAGTGGGATAGCCACCCAGCTATACTTGAATAGATATTCCTTATTTGAGATCTAAAATGTGCTTATTTTGAGCACATGTGCTCCCATTGATGTATTAAAGTCAATGGAGAGACTCACATACTTAAAATTAAGTATATATGTAGTAATTTGCAGGATCAGGACCCTAGTTTGAACATTATCAAATGGGACTTGTGCTGGGACACAATGACAGACTCTGCTGAGGGAGACAACAGATATAGGTACTGAGTAGATATAGTGTGATGGACTTCTGAAAGCAGTTTTAGAAATGTTATTTTTAATATATATTCTTATAATGGTCCATATATTTCCCTACACAAAAGCCCACAGAGGACAAACACCACAACTCTGCAAGAGTGGTGGTGAAAGCTGTGCAGTCTTCCTCATACTTCCCTGTACTGGGTCCCAGAATCATCAAAGGTGTAAACTGAGCTAGATACAAGTCCCTAAAATTGAAGGAGAGAAGCCTGGGATTCATGGGAATCTGAGCCCCCAGATCTGCAGATTTTAACCAGCCAGTCAGCTGCACATACAGAAACTTGTCTACTGTGAATGCTTCTGTAGAATTGAGGCCCCCATGGTGATTATTCCTGGAAGGAAATGGAAATGCTCATTAAAATGAAATTGTAAATAAGGTAGCAAAATATTGCAGCCAACTGTTATTCTAGGCGTATGTGCACTGGCACATCTGCTATAATTGACTATTAGGTAAAATCCTGATATCATCCTGGATCATCTCCCACTGTCTACCCCAGACCTGCATATGCAGGGGACGTGTGCACGTAGATTTCCCTCCTCTCATACAAAAAGGGGCAGAGGGGAATTAGCAGCCTTTGTGGCACCATCCTTCCTCCTCCCTCCACCAGCCTTTCTTTGGAGTTTAGAGTTTGCATAACATGAGGTGGAGATTGGAGAGACACAAGGAAGAGTGAGAGAGCCAGAGCATGGCTGGTGATGACACACATTATCCACCCTCCATCCCCAAGGAGATTTCCTGGAAAAGATAATACAGTCCGAGACTGTATTATCTGTTTTGCACAATCCAGTTCCAGGGTCCTGGGTAGAACAACTCCAACAGAGCTGCATTGCAAGGAAGCTGGTGTGGTGGCAGAGGGGATTAACCAGGTTTGTGTACAGACTATTCTCTGGATAAGGGTAAAATCAGTGGCCCTCACAGAACAATATGGGGTGCTCTGGCTGGAGACTACTTCCCCATGAGCTACCCAGTATGAGTTTTTGCATGGGAGGGGCTGATCCAGTTCCTAGAGTCTAAAAATGTCCTCAGGCATGGCTCTTTTCTATAAAGGAGAGAACTCCAACCCTTATTTTAGAACTTCATGGGTTCTAGAGCTGAGAACCTTGTAGACCTTTTGGACCTTACAATACTATTTAATAGTAAGAGCAATGTCACTTAGTGCTTCATATTTACAACATGCTGTACAAACCAGCTATTTTGTGATGCTGTGTGAAAAAAATATGGTAAAAACACATTGTATAAAAAAAATTCTAAACGTTTTGTAAAGTCTCTAAAATGTTTTAAAACCTATAGAAGTAGCTCAGATTTAACACTTTGGGGTTCTTCCTGGTTGAATCTGGATACTTGATAATAACCCAATGTCTTAGGTCCAGGCAGTAGTTGAACTATATACATTTTACAAAAGAATGTTATTTTCCATAGGTCAAGCCTCAATTTAAAAAAGGAAAACAGCATTGTTCCCTAAACTCAAATTCAAGGGGAAAACAGCAATAATAATGAGAATAATAGCACTTAGGACTTCCAAACTGCAGCATTTTTTATTTTCAATGTATTTTCCACACAGTAAGTAATTATAACATCCTTTTGAGGTAGGTAATTATCATTCGTGCCATTATACAAATAAGCAAACTAAGGAAAAGAAGCTGTGATTTGCTCAAGCCATTGAGAGAATCAATATCTGAGCTGGAATTAGAATGTTAAGAGTTCCTGGCTCCCAGTCCTGTGCTGTGTTCATGCTACTCCCGCAGTAGATCGATAGTAGAAAGGAGAGTGGCAGTGAAAGGAATGTTCCCATTGGGAAAATCATTACTGGTTTTGTTCTTGTAAAGTTGGCAAAATTGTTAAAATTTTTTATTACTGGTGATTTTGCCCTTGTAGCATTTACTACCATCAGCCACTAGTCTTCAGTTTTGTGCATGAGGGAACATGAAGGTGGAGCAGGGGTCTGTGCTATAGCAAACTGTCCATCAAGCTACAGTTAGTTCAAGTGGCTCATTGCCGTGCTTGTGGGGAAATCATTACATTGAAAACCTTTACAAATTAAAGCTATGTTTATTTGCTTTTGTCTTAGGGCAACATACTGCTCTCTGGTTCATTTTCAACCAGTAACATCACTGGGAGTGCCACGGTAGAAATAGTGCAGAATCTGTCTTAACGGGAGATCTGTATCTATCACAGTGCAGAGAGGAGAGAATATTCCCCCTCTAGCGTAAGGTGAAAGCAGGAGAAGGATTTCAAGGCAGAGAATGGATATGGAGTAGCAAATGTAAGTTTTGTTGCTTGTGAGCAGGGAAAAGGGAAAATAAAGGTCAAACCACAGTTCAGCCTAGGTTCCTTTCCTGTGGGCCTGCTTTATTAACTTAAAGGAGATGCCAAATACAAAATAGCACAAAACACTAGCAGCAGCCAACTAAAGCATCGCTATTTTTCAACAAGCAGGGATGGAGGGACACTCTTTTCAATGAGTAGCCCTTATATAGTTCCCAAAGGTGGTCACCTGATTCTCTGGTCACATGACTGTGACTCAGTCCCTCCTGAGGAACTACATTTCCCAGAACATTTGTTTTTAAAGACCTAAGAGCCATAACAGACATACTGCATGGGCCCTCTTACATTGCTCACTGCAAAAACTTTGAGGCATAATGTGCAATATGCTTCCATTCACTGGTATTATGGAGATCAGAATATGGCCCATATTCTAAGTGTCCATTTGAAAAATTATGTACCAGCCTCGGTCAAAACAAACAAAAAGTTCCCAGGAAACGAGTAATGAAATAGCGTCATGTAGTTAACTGAAAAGCACTTTACAGACAACGAGGAATGTATTTTCTCTCAACAGTGATATTTCATTCAGTACTGCACTGCAACCAAATTTGAATTTTTATCAGCCTAATTTGTAATAGAACTATACAACCCCAATACAGTTTTTATTCAATATCTCATTTCTGAGCCCAGAGAAATATTTCAATGCTATAAAGTGGGATTGTGGAAGACTCAGGCTTGTCTTTTGGGACCGGGCAAACAAGTTCTGGGGATGAATACAGCATTGTCTCATTATTAGCTGGCTGAGCCAGGTGACCCTTCTCATTTAAAGGTTGGATTCTAATGCTAGTTTTCTATGGCGCTTGCATTTGGAGCATGGACTCGTGTTTTACGTTACTGACAAGTTATACAATCCATTGGCTTTGCTGTGTAATAAGGATACTGTCATAGGTGCTGGAACTAGTGGTGATGGGGGTGTTGCTGCAACCTCTGGCTTGAAGTGGTTTCCATCATATAAGGGGTTTACAATTTGGTTCAATGGCTCTCAGCACCCCCACTATAAACATTGTTCTAGCCCCCCTGGATACTGCTATCTTAGGGGGTAGGGAAAATCATTAGTGGCCACCACTCCAATAGTTTATCTGTTGAATAGGATATAAGTCATCAGATACCTCTCTACAGGAACTGACTGTTAGGAAAAGGCTACCTACAGCTTCTCCACACATCAACCTTGCTATCTTCTGAGTTGGAAGAAACCATTGGCCGCTGAACAAAATCTGTCAGAGGGACAAGAAACAGCTCACAAGCATCAGTTCCTCAATGATCTCTTCTAGTTTGTAGCACTCAGCACTTGCATGTGTATCTCAGCATATTAAATAAAACGTTATTGTAATGTGTCCTTGGTACAGCAGAAGAAAGACCATTGAATGCAGCAGAATTTTAACCAAGCAGCACACTAAACCTGATTCTTCACAGTCTTGCAGCGTGTGCAGTCCTTTACATCTGTGCAGAGTGGGAGTAAAATGCTGCCATATCAGAATGGTACCATTTTACACCTTGCACAGATAGTTAGTCTTTAAGGTGCTACAGGACTCTCTTGTTTTTGCTGTATACAGACTAACAGGGCTACCCCTCTGGAACTAATCACATAGCTAACAGTCGCAGGATAAGTCTGTGATGCTGGCAGACCAGGTGCCAGCTCTTGCCAAGGCTGTAGGCGTCAGCTGAGCATTGACAGATTCATAGCTGGAAATCGAACCAGCTCACTTGTATATCGGTATTCAAGATAGGTACTAGACTTATAAGAATGTGTTTAGTGTTTAGACTCTATGGAATGCTTGTAAGTTGCTGCATGTGTTAATTTCACTTGTAATGTCTGTATCCTGTGCTATAAATGATATGTAAGTTTTGCTTTACAACTGTAAAAATGCTTGCTCTGAACCTGTGAACACAGTCAGGAAGAATGGTCCACGATGGGTCAAGAAGGATTACCAAAACTAAGTGGGCCATTGTGGAACATCATGATACAAAGACTTGATTAATGGTCCTCTCACACCCATGAAGGTGCTATGTGTAAAAAAGCTCATCCCATCAACCTGAATTCTAGAAGAAGGAAATAAAGATAGCTGACATGAACATTTTTCATTTCTCTTTGCTGTTTGGACTCTCACGGGGCTGGAGCTTGGAAACTAGAGATCCCCAGGGTCAACCTAGGTTAGCCCTAAAAGACATTCAGTGCTGACATATTCTACAAGTCTCTCACCTTTTAAAACCGTAGACTGTAACTTATTTGTGTATATATGTGCACCTGCTTTAACCTCTAAATAACTTTAGTTTCTTTTTCATAGTGTTAATAAATCCTTACTTTACTATGGGATTGGCTACAAGTGCTGTCTTTAGTGTGAAATCTAAGGTGCAAATTGATCAGGGGTGACTGGTCTCTTGGGACTGGAAGCAACCTGTATCTTTTGTGATCTTTGATGTATAGCAACCAACTATCACTAAGTCAAGCTTGCCTGGGTGGCAAAATAGACTGGAATGACCAAGGGGACTGTCTGTGACTCCTTGGTAAGTCTGTTACAATGCTTCAGGAGTTCATATATGTTACTGTGTTAGTGAAATCTAATTATAGAACATACAACCAGGTTGGGGTCTCTGCTTTTTGATAGTCTAACCTGAGCTGGGCACTCCAGGCAGCGTGGCCCAGGCTCGTAACTTTATTCTCAGCCACACAATCAGTGGAAACCAAAGTTCCAGAAACCAGGCAAATCTCCAAATGCTGATTACAGATACAGATATCTGAGACTTGGCATCAATAGAAAAAAGCTTTAATCATATTGACAGCTGAACAGGAACTTTACTAGATTTGGAACTGCTTCTTTCAGAGCTGTAAGAAATATAATGGAACCGATGCCCTGAAGATGTTACATTATCATAGGCTAACATGTTCATTACGTTGTGGGAAACTTGGTGGAGTTTACATAGCTCCCTATTGGAGCTTACATGATTTTGGTCTTATACAGCTTAATCTGCCTCTGTATCCTTTGTGATACTACAGTTTGTCTTCAGCTCCGCATTCTGGTGATGTTTTCCTCTTTCTGGAAATGTTTTCCTTTCATTTTGTCATTTTCCTTATTGACATGCTGTACTATCAGTTTGGATTTCACAAATTGTAAAATGAGTATAGAACAAAATGATATGAGCTACTGCAGAACTTAATAGCATTTGTATATATGAGATTCACCCCAGTCTACGTATTTCTGTTTGAAGAAAACAGTGAATGATTCTGTTTGTATATCAAGACTACACAGAGGAGCTAAAAGGAATCAATGAGTTATTGATTAACCCTTCCCTTTCTGTATATTTTCACTTTAATATGTTCATAAATCCTGGCTTGGGGAAAAAAATCTTTATGGCCTGTGTGTGATCCCGAGAACCTAACTAAGCATCGAGCCCTAATTCATTAACTTAGTAGAGGCATGAAGTCTGACCAATTTACATTGGCTAACAAAAAACCTAATATTCAGGGCCTTGTTCTCTACTGCTTTCCCCCTTGTGCAATCCTTTACCCTGGACAGAGTGTAAAACTCTACCCAATCAAAACAGCCCACTTTGTAAACAACAGCAGATAAAGTGAGTTGAATTTTTTTCAGTGTAATGTCTTTTTGTTGGAAAATGCCATTTAATCAAAAATGAAATTTATCATTTAAAAAAAAGCCTAAGTTTGAACTTAACCAGTTAAGCACATACTAGAAGACAATTACTTTGTCTTGCCTGGTGTATTGAAGGTGTTATTTAGATCAAGCTGGCTAACATGATCTAACATCACACTTTTAACTACTAGTCTAGACATAGCCTAAAGCACCAATGCTTAATAAATGCTTAATAAAGTTAAGTACTGCACGTAAGAGTTTGCAGGATCAGGGTCTAAGGCCTTGTCTATACAGGAAAGTTTTTTCAGTATAATCTCAGCTGTGAACTGAAATAGATATAGTGACACTGGTATAACCCTCCCAAATGGACATTCTTATTGCAATATAAAAGTGGCTTTTTGTGCTTTAGCTTACATTGCTTGGGAAGGTGATTAAAAAAATTTTTTTTTAATCCACTTTTATAGCAGAATAAGTGTGCACATGGCAGATTATACCAGTATAACTATACATGTATAGCTGGTAAAACTTTTTCTTATTCCTGAAAATGTGTAATGCTGGAAGTGTTACTTTCAAAAAGACACTAACATTTTCACTTTTAAAAATAACACTGGCTATCACTTCTTTACTTTTTCTTTAACTGAGAAAAAGTAACACAGAGTCACCCTTTATTCCAGTGGGGACATACAAATTGAAAGAAAGTGCTTTTTCTTCCCTTCACTGGTTTTGTTTTTTCCAATGATGTCCTCTATTTTCCAAATGAAAAAAAAAAAGGAGAGGGAGGAGAACTAAAAAAAATGAGAAAGTTGAGATATTTTAAAAAAATGAAATGGAGACATATTTATTCCTAGCTGGAATATATAAAGTACATAACAAGACCTGTTTGTTATGTGACCTTAGGCAAACGAATTCGCTCATTTGGACATCAGTCTCCTTATCTGTAAAATGGAGATGGTATTTTCCCTTCTTCGTGACGTGCTATTAGAGCCTTGGAGTAAAGGTGTTACATGTGCAGAATGTGGCTATGCTTTGTGTGAGCTCCAATTGTGTTGCTTTTTGAGTATTTCCTGTGAATTAAGCACACTGCACCTCATTTTCTACTTTGGCAGCGATGAGATTTTTTTTCATGTCAAATTGTTTTCTAACCCAAGTTTTGTTTTTCCAGCAAAGCAACTTAGTCCAACGGTAATTACCACGTGATTGAGAATTTTTACCCTTCTCTTTTCCTATGTCACATGTTGCTGATTTCTTCTATATACATGAACCTTGGTGTAAGTTCAAGGACTCCAAATGGTCATTTATGGACCCCTTAAGTTTAACCATAAAGCTGATTCAATACATTTTAAAGTAAAGAAAATAAAAAAACTTGACAAAACAATTTTGTTTTCACTTACTCATTAAATGTAACTTTATTTTTATGATTTTAAAAACGTTTTTTTTTTAATATTAGCATTTTAATACAAAAAGGAAAACAAACCAAGAGTAGGCCTGATCTTCCTTTCCTTGGAAATCCAAAACTCCCATTCAAGTGGGAATTTTGAGTTCCAGGAGAATACAGGATCAGGCCCAGTATGTGATAATATTAATCCAATTCGGCACGCAGTGAAATTGCACCTATGTAATTCTGAGCAGACATTGGCCTGATAGGAATTGATTATGACCATAAGCCAGATGGCAGAATTGGGCTCTAACTTAGAGACAAGAGACAATGTGTAGGCACCAGCACTATGATGTAGGCCTGAACCAGAGCAGGCCCAGACCATGGATACGTATTTGAAGCTTAAGGGTTAATCCACACAGTGAGAAAGAATAAAACTAGGCATTATAGATAGGAATGTTCCGGACACATTGATTGATTGTTCATGCCACCCCAGGCTCCACTATCATAACTGACTGCTTGAACATATGAGTGGGAACATCCTGTCTAAACATTTTGTGATTTAACATTTATGACACATTGGGGCTCTGTTTGTGAAGATCTACGTATGAATGTTTGGGAACATCCTGAAATCTAATTGTGATAATTTACAAGTGAAGTAAAGTGCCCAATGCGTATCAGGAATGTGGTTGATGTGTAAATCATGGAGCAATGAGAGGGCAAATAAGATTTATTTTATTTCCTTTTTGGAAAATTGGTATTAATAGAATTGGTGTAGGTATAAGGATTTTATTATGTTAGTAAGTATAAGATAATGTACCAATGTAATGGGATAAGAATGTAATGATTTTTATTAAGTATGAATGAGGAGTGAATGCAGTCTGAGTCTGCTGAGATAAAACGGCGAGGAAGTAATTGCTGAGGTAATGGTTCTCAGCCTCCAAGGGCAGGAGGGAGAGAAGATGCTTTTGTTTAAAGAACTTTTACAACCCAGATGGCCGAAGATCAAGATAACCCCAGAAACCAGGGGAGTTAACAGCCAAGAACAGGAACAAGACAAGTGTGAAATAGGAATGAAAGAAGAATGGGAAAGCTGTCACACTTGCCATATCAAACATCATCGACGATTACATCAAACAAGGAGACTATCTGACATGACAAAATCCATAGACCCGAATGGGGATGGATAAGTATAAAAATGGGCTGAAGAAACCTGGACTTTGGGCTCGTTCTGCAAATCCCAAGGAGCATCGTGTCATAATCGACAGAGCCAGGCTCCATCCTCGTGTCTGAATCACCTGGCCAGTGATTCAGCTCGAGCAACAGAGGCTGGTAGTTATATCCCTCCTGCAGAACTGTGTGTGTAGAAGTGTGTTTTAGGCAATTGCTTTTTCAAATATTTTCTGTATTCATAATAAACACGGCATACTGCCTTGTCCCCTGAATAAGATCCTGCTGTTTATTTCATAAGTGTAACAAATGCACAATTAAGACTGCATCTTTGAACCTTATTGTGCTGAAGATACTGCAGCTTTTTGATTTGTGCAAGATCACTCACTCCCAGGCTTCACGTGACCATTAACATTAAGGCGCTTTAGAGTGAGTTCACAGAAGAATGACAGCTTTAAGGCCAGATCATGCTCTGCATGAGGGGAAAAAGGCAGAAGGACCAGAACTCAGTGCAATGAGTTTCTCTGGAATCATCCTGTCAGGGACTAAGATTTGTCCTGCCCAGGGTAGAAGGTGTGTGGTTCTCCCCCAGAAGTGGTAGAAAGTCTGGTTCTTGAATCCTAACATTGTAAGACTTTTTAAAGATTCCATGGAATTATACACTGTAGAACTCTTGGGACACAGCTTGATCAGCAATAGGCCTAACTGATTAAAATGATGTGCCCAGTCATTACCTTTGCTTTTCATAATCAAGCTCAGATTAGGTGTCTAGAGATCTTTGACCTGACCTGACCTACAGTTATTTAATTCATTAGAGTGTGACATCGATCTATGCGGCATTCCAATTCAGTCTGAACTAAAATTGATTAGTACATTGAAAGAATCCATAACTAATTGATGTAATTTCAATTAAGCCAGGACTGTATACCACAGGGAGAGGCAAACCAGTTCATAGCAAGATAAGAACTATCTCAACTTCAAATACCACCCAAATCTTTTAGTGAGGTTTGAGAAATAATTATTCTTCACACTATGTAGTGTTTTTCACATGAGGATCTCAGAGCACTTTGCGAACATTAATCTTCATAACATGCCTGTAAGATTCCCCATTCCTGTAAGATATCCCCATTTTACAGACAAGGAAACTGATGCACCAAGAAGTCAAGTAATTTGCCTAAGGGGACACAAGAGTCAGTGGCAGAAATTCTGGGTAAGTACCTCCTATCTACTCAAAGGTAAGTTTTGGCCTTTGAAGCGTTGGTTCAAAATCCATAAATGGGATTTCAACAGGGCTGGAAGTTGCCTACAGTGTCATCTTGGGTCCATGAGCTCAGAGGTGCCCAATGCACTGTGGAGTGCCTTTAACCTTGAAGACTAGGAAGTTTTGAGACAAAAGGCATTCTCAGCTGAAGAAAGAGAGACTACTAGACCTGCTGCGGCGGCTGCTGCTGAACTTTCTAGGGTTCATCCAAAATGAACAGCCAAACAATGACATTTTTACATTAGCCCATCACTAGAATCAAGGCTCCACAGTCTCCATGTTACATTAGACTAGCAGTCAAAGGCAGAGCACGTGCCGGAGGAACTGCCTCTCTCTCCACACTGCCAGCTGCCATGAGCCTTCCTCCCTTCCATATCCCAGCCTAGGAAACGAAAAACCTCTAGGGAGCTATCATGAACTAGGGGGCCATTCAAGTGAAACTCTATTCTTGGACCATCCCCACTTGAAGACCTTAATGTGTGTACAGAAGTGGGGGTCCAGGTAAGCCTGCCCCCACTCCACTCAGAGGATTTATTAAGGTGCCCAGAAATGAGCCCTGCTCTTGGAGATGTGCAGCTGGAGAAGGCACCTGCTCTCTGCATAGGTCCTCAGCTCCACCCCAGCAAGGGATCAGTCTACTTTGGCAAGGTTTAGAAATTCTGCACAGCAAGCTTTACCCCCAACCTCCATGCCTGTATTTTCTTTGACCTTATGTGCTGCTGCCTGCTTTCCCTGCTCCCCCTATCTGGGGGTCATGTTCCATAGCCTTCAGCTGCCATTTGCATGGCACAAAGTAGGATTTATGAACAACTTTACAAAAGCAAAATGATGCAGTCATTTGCCTGGCTGCATGATCTATAGTAAATGGCACCTTGTTTAGGATACTGTGGCATCATTCGATGAAACATAGAAACCATACCTGGCTATTCCTGAGAATTGTTTGATTCCCTATCATAAACACTGAGGAAGGGAGGCAGTATATCCAGTAGTTAGAGCCCTGGACTAGGAGATGTTGAATTTACTGTCAGTTCTGTCACTAAGGCCTGGTCTACACACCACAGATTTTGTACCCGTGTAATAATTTCAGGTAGAGATATAAACTGGGACAACCCCTAGGGTAGATGCAATTATACTAGTACAAGTGTGTGCTTAAACCAACTACCTTGTCCCCCTTCTCTTACGGGAATAAGCCTATTTCTACTGCTACAGCTATGTCTACATGAAGGGGCTTGTACTGCTTTCACTGTGCTGCTATAGTTAAAGTGGTGCAAATTTTGTGTAAACAACCCCATTTATGTGCAAGTCAGTGGGACCTTGAGTAAGTCATTTAACATATAAAATGGGGATAATGTGCTCTCTGGTAAAGCACTAGATCGTCTGCTGAAAGATGTTATGAATTATCATCATGCAACACAAGTCATTTTTCATAAGTTCTTCAGGCTTATAGAGAAAAAACCTGCTGTTCTTTTCCAGATGGGCAATGACAATTTATCAGTGCATTAAATAATTAACGAGTCATCTGTCTCTGAAATTCTTGGATCACATTATAGTACAGTACGGATTTGTGTATATCGAATAATCCTGTCCAGGAGGAGCCAGAGAGGACAATTTCTTTCCAGACTGCAAACAACGGATAATACTGTGTTAGTGTTAGTTACAGTTTAGTGCTGAGTTTGTAGTTGCATTTTTGGGAGCACTTTGGTTTCTCTGGCATAGCAGCATCATTTGTAAAACATGTAAATGGTGATTAGAACAGGTGTTTTGTTAGGACCTGAAGTTGGGCTGAAAGTGCCATGCTGTCACATCCCCTCCCCTTTAAAATTTCTGTCAGTACCCATGAAGAAAACAATTTTGTTTTTGAAATGATCTTGCCACCTGATAACTATCCAAATACTCAGAGGAAATGAATGGAAACCTCTAGCAAATGGTTGCAAGTGAAGAGGGGGAAGAGTTTCTTCTCTCCCATTGCATTTAGCAAAGTCCTACATCACATTTTGATTAGTGTACTCCTGTATGCAATTGAACTGGAATCTACCAGACTGAGACGGGGCTTAACCCGCATCACCTACAAGGCTTGCAAATGCCAGAGGGAGCAGAGCTAAGCCATAAGTAGACTGAAGGAGCGACTAGTTTCTCTGGATGAAAGAAGCTCAGGTTAGGGTAACAGACCGCGATAACGAGGGCAGTGCAGGCTCCCCGAGAGGGGTTTTTGCAAGAACAAGGAGACCGCTTCAGTAGCCCAAGGAGATGGAAGAATTATCCAGATTCGTTTGGACTTGTCCATGATATTCTGGAAGGGGTTTGAACTTTGACTTGGCAAGAGGGCTGAGCCCCAGAAGATTTGGAGTCAGAGGCAGGCAGCCAGCAATAGGCACTGAAGTCAAAGAAAGTGGCAACCCTCCTGCACAAGTGCAAGGGGGCACTCCAAGGATGAGGGAGGGCAACTACACAGACAGCTAGATATTGCTCGCATAGGATTAAGTTGCTGACTATTTTGAACATGGAACCAAGCAAACGAGCTAATTAGTGGGAGTGGGAGTCCTGGAGCAAGAGAGAAGATTGCAGGTGTGTGTTGACCCAAGGAGTAGGTATGAACATCAAACAATGAGGACATGGAGAATTGCTGAAAAATTTTGCCATCCAGTTCAGCAAAGAAGTTGTCTGACAACTGATATCCAAGCATCGATTGTTCCTACTGCATTATGAAAGAGGGCATTCTTCTATAATGCTCATGTTGGTATCATAAATTTGACTTTGTTCAAGTGCCCATGACCAGAGCTGGCTGGAGAATGACCATTCCATTTTGTGGTACTTTCAAGGTTTGGTTCTGTTCCATATTGGAAGTTCCATATTAAGTGTTTTGCAAAACAGAATTGCATCAAAATGGAACTGCCAAAACATGTTTTTCGAACGGACAAGCCCGATTCTCATTTTGTCTCACTCTTTCTGGGGAGCCCACCCCAGAAACCTTCCACTCAAAACATCATCAAAATTGATGCATCTCTGCAAAATGTTTCAGCTTTGGTAAGACAGCATACGTCAATGAAAAAATTTTGTTCTGATGAGCTCTTCCCATGGCAAAAAGAATACCCATATTCACATGGGAAAGCAAGGTGCTGGAGATTGCTAAAACTCACACTAGCATTTCTCCAGTCTTTCTATTCTATGGAACGCTTTGTGAAGGAACAATCTTCTAATGGATCCATCCACCCTCCCAACATCTCAGTTCTCTACTGCTTGGTTTATCCTGTGAACAGCCAGAAAGCACTCCAAGACCATTAGTGGTGCACAGACTACAGATAGAGAACCACTTTATTACATAATTGGCCCAATCCTGCTCCATTTAGTCATTAGGAGTTTTGTCCTTGACTTCAAAGGGAGGACTGGCCCCAACATGCAATACAAAGGAGCAGATGCCATAGAACAGCATCTGAGAAGCTCTCTCTCCTTCAAAAAAAGGTGACACCATCCACATGCAGACAACTGATTTGGTTGCAGAAACAGATTGGGAATTTTCTGTCATGCAGAGAAATGTCAGGGAAGCCAATTCAATCCCAGCAGTGACTGTACAAGATGGAGTTTATAAGAAGACTGATACTATGAGGAAAGACCACAAAGGGTAATACAGAAGCAGTAGAGAAAGGAAGAGAAGTGATGCTCAATGACTGAATCCTGCAAGTACATGTACAGATAAAGATAACTAAAATGGTAGAGTATATGAGACTAAGAGGTTGTCTTACCCAGTGTAATACACATCTTGGGCCAAATTCTTCTGTTACACCACTGTAAGTCAAGTGAGAGAGGAACATGCTCTCTCGTCATTATGAAGGAAGTGCATGTATTTCATCCCTTTCAGTAGCCATATTCACGTCTTATCCTGCTGGAGTAGGCCCAATTTCCTTTGTTAAATTCAAAGTAAGCTAGCAGAGGACAAATCTTCCTGGAGGCCAAATCCCTACACATGCCATTTACTTAAAGCAGACCAGAGCTTTAAAGGCATACAGCATAAAGAATTTACAAGGCACAAATGGATTTAAAAGAAATTTCATTGAGATCTGATGTCAATTTTATACGCACTAGCTCCCCAAGAAAGGATACGATTGAAATAAACCAGAGAGGGGGGAAAAAATGTAATAAAGTGCCCAACATGCCCTCAGTTACACACATACGATTAATCCCCTGAAGTCAATGAGCCAAATTCATTGTTGATGAAAATATATCCTGGGGTATATTTAGTCCAATGGGACTACAGAGATGTACTAGGAGGAGGAAGGCAGTTTGACCTGGAACAATTAATTTGTTATGATACACATTTAGGGTTTAGTCTTCATTGCTAAATTTAAAAAAAAACCACAAGACATTTAAAAAACAAAATCTTCCGTTTTAGTCTTAAAACATGTTATTAAAGAATAAGGTTTTGTACTTCAAAAATAAATTATTTTTAACAATAAAAATATAACAAAAAATGATAATTTATGGTAAATATGCAACAAGAACAGCCTAATTCAGGACAGCATAACTGTACTGTAATACCCAGCTATTTCTAAAGCTCCATTGTGTTGTGCATATAGATTTTAAGGACCATATTTTGCCCTGACTAAGTAATGAGACCTATTACTATGATCCGTTTAATTTGTTCAGATTTAAAAAAAAAAAAAAAAAAAGAGACATGAAAAAGTGGAGTTTGCTTAAAAGTTCATTTATTTATAGGATGAGCAAAAGAATCTTAAACATAGAAATGCACAGCGATGCCTCCTTGGGAGCTATAAACAATGGGTGCACTTGTCAGATAAAAATATACAAGCATTTAAATGATAAACGATCATAATCCTTTATACACACACACACGCACGCACGCACACGTTCGACACACATTGAAAAGTTTCCAGTTTCCACCTGTAAAGAACAAACTGTAACAGAGTTATCCAGCTCACTTTGTCATGTGCAGCCAAACAAGCCCTCACATTATAAAATATGGGAAACAAATGCCTTCCCCACTGGCAGTTCCTCACTGTACAATGTGTCTTTTTATTCTGACACTTCCTTAAAGGGTGTAGGGCTGGAAGGAGGTGCTCAGCACCTCTCAGTATCAGGCCCTTTATTTGTCTAATTGTAACAAGTTCAAGTACAGGATAGCAAATTTAAAACTTGGAAATGTGCATTATAACCCTGATCACGCCAAGACTCAGGCACATGCTTCATTTTATACACTGTGAATAGTCCCACTGACTGCAATGGGACTACTCAGTGTGAAAAGCTAAGCACATGCATAAGGCTTTGCAGGATCAAAGCTTATGTTCAAATAACTAGAGCAACAGTTCCCAACCTGGGGTGCGGGACGCCCTGGGGGGGAGGGGCACCAAAGACTACAAGAGGTCCATGAGGCTTCAGTAATATCGAGGCCATTTAGCTCCCCGAACCTTGCGCCAGCCGGAGAGGAGCAGCCCTGTGCCAGTGGGGGGCTGGAGCAGCCCTGGCCAGCCCGCCAGCACCTGTTGCCTCCATTACCCTCAGTCCAGGAGAGACAGGAAGAGGCGGGGCCACACACGGCATGAGGCGGTGGCTGCGCCAGGGAAGGCTTAGCTTCTCTCTCAGGTAGGAGTAATTTACTCTTAATATTATTAATGTAATTTAGTGTTGTTATTATCATCATCATTGTGGGTGTTTATAAAGGCTGGGAACCATTGAACTAGGGCACAGTTCTTTAGGTTGTATCGTACCACACTGTTCTGAATGCAGCGGATGAATTTTTCTTTGTGAAATCTGGGTTACCAACACTCGTAATACACTAAAGAACAAATTTGTGTTCCTCTACAGATAACTATTTTGGTGTTCCCTCTTTTAGAGAGAATACATTATGGTGTCATTGCTCAGTGAGGTACATGAAAAATGGTACTGCTTTTGTTTTTTAGTTACCAATACAATAATAGTACATATGAGGGGAGGAAAACAAATACAAGTCCTACATAAGTATTTACATAGTTCCATTATTAAAATAAATGAAGGCTAATTTACAAGTAATTAGCCATGAGTATGGAGTATGATTATTTTAAAAGAAGCTTAATATAAAAACCAGCTGCTGCTAAAATTAAGACATAATATGGTTTCTGGAAGCTGTAGTAAAATATAAATTAATAATCCTAATCAGAATGAGAAAAACAAAATTGTAACTTTTTTTAAAAGGCTTTGGAGTTTTCAACGGACAGCTCAATTTATTTTTTCAGAAAAGACAATAAAAAAGACATCACTTTTTCCTGCATAAATGCTTTGACATTACACTGAAAGCTATTTTCACGTTAAAACATACTTCATATACCTTACACAGCTGTTAACATAATATTGTCCTTTATAAAAAATATAGCACCTCCTGTAAACAAACACTGTTTTAATCTCTAATAACTTTGTAATAATACATTTATTTTGTAATTAACTATAGTATCTTATTTGATTCCTTCATTACAAATGTTCCCATGGTTTCAAGTTCTACTGAATCATAATGGACATAATCATAACGTACTAAGCGTCTGAATCTACTGCTGTATATGAGAGGCCCGATTCTTTTAAAATGCAGAGTTCCAAGTTCTGGGCAAGAACCTTTTGCTCTATAAATTTCTATGGCTTGTAGACACAGAGATAAGCTATTTAGGCAGGTCTAATCTGACCAAATATGACCTATAGACAGTCTGCTTTATCCTGATTTAGAAATATCAAACTATTTTTCAAGGGTGTACTTCTGCCAACTCCAAATGTTTAAAACTCATGAATCAAGCTCCAAGACATCATAAGAGTATTTTAAATATCATGAAGCTTTTAAAATAATACATTTTGGGTTCCTATTTGTTTTCTAGCGTTTAAGTAATTAGGGTGGACTTCAAGCTTTTCTCCACAATCACAATCTTACATTTCTTTTTAAATGAAAGCTGAAGAATCTGAAATGAAATTCTGAAGAAATCACCTGAGTCCAAGAGTAGGGGCTTGAAGAAACATGCTAAATATTTCAAGACTCACGATAAAATGGCAAGAACTGGTAACAATGCACTACATCGGTTTAAATGCGTTTCTGGTCCCCGTTAAGACGGCAGGACTGTTCAGAATAACTGCTTCTGTCCATTGCTAGTTAAGATATTTTCACCTCTTACACAGTAAGAGCATAATATGAGGATAAGAACCAGATATGGGCAAATAGTGAGTGGGTGGGTGGTATGAGTAGGGTCTGTGGCAAACAAAAGAGCAATAACTTCTTTTGGCTGGTATGTCTCTTCTTGGGACTAGTACAGCCCTGGGGTGAAATTACTGACTTCAGTGGGGCCAGGACTTCAAGCCTCGTATTCTGGACTCCTCCATTTCACTCTACTCAGACGCATCCCTAGTGCTGCTATCTGCCATGCCATGCCATTCACTCAGTGTGCCTACAGATGTGTCTCATGTGTTTTCACACCCCATGTATTTGGAAAAGGCTTCCATAGGCACTTATTGTGGCCAGCAAACCTAATGTCTTCCTCTACCTCGCTAGCCAGGTGTTGCGTTTGGGCACAGAAGTGTCCGCTGTTCTGAGCAGGCAAAGACAGCTAGCCTGCCGTTACCGAAGAAGAGGGACAGAGGCAGGCTGCCCAGCTAAGACGATGTCTGTTGACACCTGTTCCCTCATGAAACTGTGTGCACCAAGCATAAGTGGTGAGGGCGGCAATGCCAACCCCACAGACTGTCTTGAACTTCTAGTCTCTAATTAAGGTGACATGCCCCTAGCACTCACCTGCCAGCCATGTTTGATAATGACATATGCCTGGAAAACCATTGGTAGTACATGCATATTATAATGAAGTCTATAGCCACTTTTTCATTACAGAACAGTTCTCCCCCCCACCCCAACTCTTTGCACACTAGACATAAAGGACAGCTCCAAGTAATGGCTGATTTTTTTGCTGAACAGATAAGAAAGATAAGGTAAGGCTGTCTATTCAGTTGCCTTCCATGTGCTGAAGGACCATATAATCTTTCTGCTGTATACATCCATCAAGATTTTCACTCACAAAATGTCTTTTATGGGTCTGTCATTGCACCATGAATCCTTAAAAATTTCACTAGTTTCAGGTTCCCAACGGCTTCTGATGAGCATCTTTTCACTATTGCAAGTTTTAATGAGCTATGTAATACTGCCTGTAACCTTCAGTCTGTAACTTCTTACAACATGAACATTCTTTAAAAATCTAATCTACATTAAATATTTTAAATAAAGCAAACATCAAAGCCACCTTGTATCCCACTTCACTTTGAGGCTATTAGTTAAAATCCTGGCACAGACAATGAACTTCAAGGGATGAAAGTGCCAGGCAGAGATGTGGATTTTTGGCATATTGGTAAAAGCAGTCAGAAGCAGCAAATCTCAGTCTCCCAGTAACGCTGGGCTGGAAGAAAGGTTCTCAGTGGTACAGAATTATTCCCTAGCAGTAAGTAGCAATTAAAGTGGGTTAATGAGGAAAACAGATCAATAGTACCTGTTTTCCTACAGTTCATTCACAGTGTCCTTGGCCTGCTTTTAACGTAATTAAAACTACAAAAGAACAAGAAAGATAACGCATTTAAACCTGGAGAGAAAAAGACCAAAGTCTTGTTCCCACAGAGAGGGGAATTTAAAACGGACACTTGAAAACTAGGCATTTTCAGCAAGTCATTAAACACTAGTTTCAAGTACTATATTTATTTGTACATCCCTCTCCCAACCCAATATTTGTGCATGATATTCTTAGTGGCTTTAATGGATCTCTCTGCTGTTACTGTGTGAAAGGCCCACACAAACAGGGGGGGGTCAGGGAAACAACGATACTCAGACACTTGACACTGCTGTCAAATGCACAGAGTAAACAAACTGAGACACCCGCCCCCATCCATACACCTTTCAGTTATAGTGATCTTAGGTGTTACCTGTAAGAATAGTACAGATGTTCTCCGACAGAAGTGTGATTTTTAAGCAGATGGTTTCCCTTTATTAGTCATTTTAAAGTAAGCCTGTCATGATCATTTGAGCATCTGTTTTTAAGTCAATGTGCTCATGACAACATAGGTACTAAATAGCTTAAAGCGATGCTGTCAATTTAAATCTAGACCCAGATTTAAATTTTGTGGGATAAAAAAAAATTATTTTTTTTTAAATAAAAACTTAGTGATGTTTTCACAACTGAAAAACAACTCCAATGAAAAGAGTTGTTTTTAAACAAATACACATTCCCCTGAAGTGTTTGAAATTAAAACATGCCAGAACTAAAAACATGAAACTCACACTAAGTGAAAGTCAAACCATTGATTCTCCTCGTTCAAGCGGAGAAATTCAGGAAGTGAACAAAGAGTATAAGTAGTGGCAGTTTTAATGGATATTTAAAATTCTTTCCATTTTAATAATTTAAGGAGTTATTAATATAACAGGTACATTCATGGATTCCATGGCCAGAAGGGAGTACTGTGATCATCTGGTCAGACCTCCTGTATAACACAGGACATAGAACTTCCCCCACAATAATTCCTAGAGCAGATCTTTCAGAAAAACATCCAATCTTGATTTAAAAGTAGCAGTGATAATGAATCCATCATGACCCTTGGTAAACTGTTCCAATTTAGACAATGATTTGTTTTTAACATTGATTTTAAATTGACAGTGTCCCTTTAATTTATCTGCCTCAAGTGGTTTGGATACAAGGATAAACATTATCACATAAAATATAGCTCTATTTAGTATCTGTAGTTGGCACGCACGTGGACAATGACACGATTTTCATAAACCTTCTTCATTGTTTTCTCAATCTGCTTCAGAAAAACTTGTGGAATTCGTCCACATAAAGTGTGTACAGTATCCAGAAACTTAGACTGAAGAGGGTAGTACAATGATTGGAAGAGATTGTCTTCAAAGGGAAACTGAAGGGGGGAGGAGAGCGGAGGAGAAAATGGATTATTTTCAGTAACTGTGAATGACATTTGAAAAGTTTAAAACCACTTTCATTCCTACAAGTACACTATTCGACCCATAAATAGGAGCAGGATTAGGCCTATACACATGGACGGACATTGGCTTGCTCCTGAGTATCCACTGACTTCCGATGTATTGAAACCACTTGTCAAATCCATTTAAGATTAGGTTTCAGAAAGTTCTGTCCAGCCCTGTTGTCGGGCACAGCCAGCTTCACAGAAACTGTATTTTTGAAGCCCATGCTAAAACCAATTTGCTAACTTGGGCGGGTTGGGAGTAAGTGTAATGTAGTTGGGGCCACTCATTTTCTTGGCGTTTACGCTTATGCTCCTTGATGGAGCTGCTCTTCCACAGAGATGTCAGAAGCAGCTCTATGCCAGTCCTTGAGGTACTACAGAACGCTATGTATAAACAGCTCCTTTCCTCACAGGTGGAAGGATAGGCTGTTGTAATGATCCCCAACTAGGGCCAGCAGCTGGGACTTCAGCCCTGAATGTATAAGCCTCTGCCACTTAAGCTATGAGTAGCTCCATTAATTGGCTGCAGTAGTAGGCAGTTATCCTTTATGTGGACTCGTCGCTACATGAGAACATGACACACGAAGGCAGCTTGCTTAGTAGCATAAAGGTAGAGTAACTGGAGATGTTTTGCTGGGCTTGTGCTACTTAAACGTAGGTTCTATTAACAAATAAAGGGAGAGAACTAAAGCCAGCTTCTCAAGAAGAAACAAAAATCCCTGAAACGCTAACCAAAAAACCCCAGCACGGAGATTGAAGCTTGAATTCCCTTCCATGAAAGAGGAAACATGGGACCAATTCTACAAGGTGCTGAGTGCCCTCCGCTCCCTTTGAGATGAGAGGGATCTGAGGGTGCTCAGCCTCTGTCAGGATCAGGCTCCCTATAACTGTTATGGAGTGTCAGTTCCAATGCCATAGTTAAGGCTGCAATACACTACAGAAGCAGTTTACCAGGCCTTAGGCTTTGAAGTTTGTTTTAACATTGAAGAGGACGGTTTAAACCATCCCTCATATACGCACACGGTGAGGTGGAGGAGTCCAACACACGGAGTTTTTTGTCAACATCCTGTATGCATACAGGACTCGTATCGTCAAACTTGGACTATTCAGGCCAGTAAACTCTTTCTGCCTAAAGATCTTACACTGCTTTGTACTAAAAAAAAAAAAATACCAAGAAGCAGAACACTTACATCACGTATCACTTCATATAGTGCCTTAAAAGTAGGCTGCTTGTCATCATGGTAGACGCCTCTGTTACCATGGAGAATAGATATGCCTTCCTCTTCTGCGCCTTTACAGTTACTCCCATACATACAGTGATCAGGCCGGTAGTTCCACTGACAGGGAAACACATAGAGACACTCTGGCAATATCAATTAGAGAGAGAGAGAGAGAGAGAGATTTAACCAAACAATTACTGCAAGTTAATTACACTGCTCTGAAAGTGGTGGGGCTGTCAATCAGGAAGATTTTCAGTTGTCTGTTGGTAGTGACTCAGGGTAACGGCCTAGAATTCTAACCCAGTTTTCTACAGGAGATGACTGAGTCCCACCACTGTCGGGTTGGGGATTGTTACCATAGGAAACTTGGCCCATAGAAGAACTGGGAGGAAAGAGGAACTGAAGAGAAAGGGGGGGGCGGAGGGGAAAAGGAAAAAAAGAAAGCATGCATTTTACGAAGCCCCAAGTGAGAGAACAAGGCCTAGATCCTACGCAATGTGTAGCTCCGTCCAGCACCCTCTCTAGTTGCGTCTGAATACATGCAAGGCCATGGAATGAGAGGCAGTGGAAGTCACCACTGCTCGCATCCCACTTGGAAGACACACCTTGGCTGAATTCTGACTCCTACTGGAGACTGGGTGACAAAGCTTTCAAACTATTTCTGATGCTTACTGCTGAAACTCTCATTTAGGCTGTTGACATGCCAAGTGTGATGGCAATTTGGTGTACAATGGATTCCCAGAGCATGCAATGAGAATGTATTCATGAATGCTGCTGCGAGGATCTGTTTGGTCACCAGAACACAAAGCCCGCCCTACGCACAATAAAATACACTCCCCGTTTGTAAGCCCTTCAGTCTGTTATGGATACAGTTCCAGATTAATTTCAAAAGCAAACCAATTACTCGCAAAACGTCTTATGAACAGATTCCTCCTGCTATTCCTCGTCACTTAATTTACTCTATATGCACTCCCAGCATCCGCTACATGCTATGACAATTCATGAGGGTCATCTTCCAGCCAGAGAGTAGAGCTGGACCACTGGTCGCGGCTCCGCAATGGCAGAATCACGGCCATGCCATAAGCACCAAAGATTGAATACTTCATCTGGCCTTTCCTCAGGCTCCACTCATCCTGCCCAGTAAAGCAGTGCCAGGTCCTTGTGTGGATTCATAAAGGGGGCAAAGGAAAAGCATAGGGAGTGCTTCTCTCCTTGACCTCCCCAACGCAGGAGGTGGTCACAATGGTCCCTTCCCAAGCTCATTCTGTTCGGCCTGACATTTCTCATGCTTGGCTCCAGCCAAACGCTCAGTGCTAGAATTAGTGGAAGGGGAAGCTGCAAGGGCCTGATCCAAATCCCATTCATGTCCATGGGAGTCTTTCCATCGACTCCAATGAGCTCTAGATCGAGCCCTATATCAGCAGGATGCCAGTGCTCAGTGTTCGCACAAGCACAACTCTTCCCCAGGACGTTAATCCTGAACAGCACCACCATGGCGCTGATCACTTTTGACACGTGGTGCTCGCCCATTCTCCTCTTCCTCACTCCTCAGTTATGCTAGCACTCAACTTTTGCTGTCACAGCTGGATACTGATTCTAGTCACTCCTTCAAGTCTATTAATACCAGAGCTGCCTTGGGGATTTTGTGCTGTTGCAAGGATTATCTGATTGGATTCTGACTGTTTCTTTTGCATTGGTGGGTTATTTCAGGGGACAGAGGTTAGACTTTCTCAGGTCAAAGAGCTATGTATATTCCCAGCCAATGCACTGGAAAGCTGCAGTAGGTTTGACGAGATAATTTAATTGTCCTTCTCTAATTGCTGAGATTTTGAATTGATGGCTCTTTACAATAGGGCTTCCTGAACTGGCCTGGGAAGGAACATTTTGTTGTTTGCTCTGAAAGGGTGAAAATACTTTTGATACTAACTAGTTCCTAGGAGCATATTTACTGGATGTGAGGAAAGGACAAGGCCTATGGAATGAAAAATGATATTCACATGTGGAACTAATCGTGAGTTTGCTAACCCCAGAACTCAAGTGGTCTTTCAATTTTCTACCCCCCTTTTTAAATGACCATCTTGAATTTGAACTGTCTTCTTCATCTTCTTACCTTCTCTGAATACTACTGCAGGAGGCCATATTGCCATGGCATCTTGGGATGTCTGTTTCTTTTCGGAAATCATTATAAAATGTAATAAGGAGAGCACCATTTTTGAACTGTGCCTCATTAGCTTCTTCCTAGGATTACGAGGCTATTACTTGTTGTGACTGAAACACTAATGTAGGACATTGGTCTGCATTAGACAACTGCAACAGTTGTTTTATTGCTTTGATTTTCGTCTGAGTTTTATTGTAGTCCTGGTCACTTGACTGAAGACTTGACAGAGGGACAAAATGGAACAGAATAGAGGTACCTCCATGTTCATTCTGTGCTCAAGATCATGCTAGGACAAAGGGGGAAAGTGAAAGCAGACCAAAGTGGATCCCTGGCAAATCCACATGATGGTATAGGACAAAGGTCCCAACTTCTTCCAGTTAGTATGGACCATACAACAGAACCTTGGACTAAGTCTTCAAAAATGAGTAGTGATTTCAGAAAAGTCTGAGTCCAATTTGATACACTTTCAAAGGGCCCGATTTTCACAGGTGGGAGCTTAGCACTTTCTGAAAATCAGACCCCTCTAAAATTGAGGTATCCCTAAATGACTAGTCACTTGAAAACACACACTATTGAACTACTGAATTCCGGAGGAACTAAGAGAAAAGCCAAAAATAGAGAAAGTTGTTTAAAGAGAACCTGTGCAAGGCTGACAGGCATGAGTCAGATACAACATATGTTGTTTTGTTTGGGTTCAAGGCACACGTCTACAGGTCACACTGTCCCTCTGCTTGCTCTTATCCACTCTCGTGGGCAGGTGGAGTATTAAGCCTACTCTCTGAGAACAAAAGTTCTTGTAGAATTTTCACATCCTTCCTGTTCACAGGCCCAGAGGAGACAAGAAAAAAGGAGAGCACTAAACACAAACACAGCTGGAAATGCAAACGATCCGGAACATCCTGAGGTCACCAGGGGTGGGTAACTCAGCTGAAGAGTCAGAACTTTGCCTCTTTTGAAGGTCTGCCTTTTAGCACAGGCTTGGGAAGGAAAGATTTAAAAAAAAACCAAAAAAAAAAAATCTGTCGGCTTTGACATGGTCACCCCTTTAATAAATAGTGGGATTGAGCACCATGTTTTTTAATGTTGTTTTCAGAGCAAGCATGTAAATAACACATGACTACCTGCAGCCCAGGATTCACCATGTAGTTAGTACCACACCTAGGACCTTCTTCTAAACTTTCCAGGCACTTTAGAGAATACAGCTGGACATCTGCACTGGATGTAGGCCCCAGTCCCACCAACATTTATGCCCGTGAGTAGTCCCAGTGGGTGTAAATCCCATGTGCACATGTGTCTGCGGTCTGGGAGCCTTACGTTATTCATTTAAGGCCAGAATACAATCTCATGTATATTTTAGATCATCATCCCACCATTGGATTATACAGTCTAGCCCTTCCCTTGTTACAGACAAGCAGGAGTATAATAGGAATCATTACATACCTGGGTTAAAGTAAAAAATAATATTTAGCAAGTCCTGGTCTCCCCATGTAATGTAGTTTTTGTACTTTTGGTATAATGGATACAACATTTCCTCCCACATCAAGCCAGTTGGTATCATGCTGTTCTACAAGGCAGAAAAATCCAAACAAGCGGGTTAATGTTTTACCAAAACAGCAGGGTAATAAAGACATGATTTAATGCCATGCCCACACGTTCAGAGCTCTCCCATACCCAGAGAGGAGCCGCACTGTGAGGAAGTGTTGGACCTGGCCACAGGTGGAGTGGCAGCACTCACTGCGGGATAGGCTGCACTCATCTTACTCAACTGACCAGGGAAGCAGTACCAGCTGGGTCTCGGACTGGTGTGGTGCGCAGCCCTTACTCTCCAGATACCTGCCATTGAGAGCAATTGAGCCCCTGAGAGCCTTCCTACTTGCTGGCCAGAGTAGTGCCCAGGTGTAAGCTGGGGGAAGTAATTAGCACCTTCTCAAGGGCAACAGTCACTTATGTCCCTTTCAGAGCAGGGGAGGGATCATGACTTTGGAAGCACAATTCCTTCCTGGGGCATGCCCCGCAGTAGCACAGTTACGCAATGGCCCTTCCTCAGGGCTCAAAGCTCAACCTTGCCCTGGATAAGGATATCAGGGCCAGACTCTTTGTGCAAGTTCATGGAACATTTATTCACGTTGCTAGGCACTTACTCACAAGAATAGCTATGAGAATAAGTGCTCACCAAGCGACAGAAAGGTTCCACCAGCTAGGCCTTTGGCATGAACAGGACAAAGCCAACCTGAAAATCATTCTCCCCACTTACACCGGCAACTCCATCGACCTCCACAAGGGTCACTCATGATTTGCAGTGGTGTCATCAGGGAGCTCAGAAGCAGGCCTCATTTGATGGAAATAAAACGGATCTTTCCCTGCATTATTCACTCCACTTTGTATCATTATCAGCGAGAGGGTTTTGGTTTTTTTTAAAAAGTCCAGTATGTTCAGCACTGCTGATCCTTGGGTTCACTTTTCCATGTGTCTCAGACGGGAAAATGGGGCAATCAAAGAAATCAGCTTTCCTTTTGCTTTTAGCCTGTTTCACTGTCAGGGTCTGAAAGCTCTGTGCTTTTTGGGAAATGGTTATTTGTTAAAAATAAATGGTTAAAAATAACCATTTTCATTAGTTCCATGGGGGTAGCCGTGTTAGTCTGGTTTTAGCAAAACCGCGAGAGGCCTGTGGCACCTGATAGACTAACAAATTTATCTGGGCATAAGCTTTCGTGGGCAGATGCATCCGACAAAGTGGGTTTCTGCCCACAAAAGCTTATGCCCAAATAAATCTGTTAGTCTATCAGGTGCCACAGGATTCTTGTTGTTTTGCATTTTCATTAGGATTTTTTGTTTGTTTGTTTGTTTTTTCATATCAGGAAATCTTTCTACTAGTTTTATAAAAGCTTGGTTTTGACAAAGTCTGTCCAGCATCCTTTTCCAATTCCATATCGTACAAGTGGTTTTATGCAAGCACACATGCCCCTAAAAACTGACTATTTTTTTTAAAGTAAATTTCTATAGCAGTTTTTCACCTTGAACTGTGCACTTCTTATCCGGGTTAAATTCATCAGCATGACTCCAGAATTGACTCCAGTTGTTCCATAGTAAGGGTGGCGAGCAAATCGACTATACCAACCAATCTTTGGTATTTCATGCTCTGGGGCCATAGCGGCCAGCTGTGTGGAGTTGAACTCTTTCAGAAAACTCCAGATGTCGTCGATGGGCCTCAGGAAGAGAACATCAGTATCCACATAGAGAAGAGAATCCACATCCTTTAAAATCACCTTTGGGAGTTGCAGGATGGGGAAGTGAGAGAAGATGGAAAGGAACCCATCAGACAGACGGCAAAAGGAAATTACTGCCCAAGAATTACTTTTATTTTAAATTATGCATTCATGCAAAAGACAGTTAACTGGCATTCTCAACCTCTGTGGGAGTCACAGACAATAGGTAGTGTTTTTTTAAAAGCAATGAGTATGGCAAAATAGCTAAAGCAATGCACAAAAATCAAAGGTTATTCTTCACACAAAACAATACTCCGCTTAGCTGTCATAACTACCTGAGATCTAACCCACAAGGTCTATTTCATATTGATTTTAGTAACAAAACACCTAACTTCTGCAGTAGTACAGCTTTGTTAGTTTTTCCGAAGACCAGTAAGTTTTGTGATTATTGTAAATTGCCCAGTTCTAGAATGTGGGGATGTAATTTAGGTGTATGAGGTATATAAGGTATAAGGTAATCATCAAAAAAGATCATTTTACAACCATATACCTACATTACAGCAGTACGCACCAGGATCCGTGACCCAGCCACACAGCCAAACCTAGATCCCAGATTGGCTAGCATGGATCCCAATGAAACATCTGGGGCACTAAGTTCTAACGTAGCAGAGAAGAAAACGTAAGGTGGCTTATAACAGAACAGCTTCCCATTTCCTTTTTATCTTATGTTTCCTTACACCCAGCTGTTGGCTACTTTTCCCATTACAGCTTTCTGCCCCCTCATTGTGTAAACTGCACCACTTATTGGCATTAATTAAAGCCACGTTTCCATGCAGTTTAATTTTAATATGTTAACTGTTGATCACCTGCACAGAGGTGTTTTTAATTCCTTGCCTTTTAGGAAAATACACAACGAGCCAAATTAAAGTCTTAAGAAAGGAGCTTGTGGGCCAGATTCTCATCTCAGTTACTGCGGTGTAAGTCAGGAGCTACTGCAGCCAATTCATTTACACCAGTGTAAATCTAGTGTAAGGGAGAATAGAATCAGGCCCAGCCTATCTAATCTATTCTTGCTTGCAGAATGCCCCCTTGTGGAAATCCAGTTACTTACACATTCATTGATAATATTAGCAGAGAGATAATATGGCAGTTTAAGGGTGTGAAAATTCCCTAGCCCTCTGCATCAGAACGATTCATTACACTGTTTGCTAGATAGCAAAAGCTATTAAGTTTGAAAATCAGTTGCAATATAAAAATGGGGCAGCACGGGAGGTTATTCGCTAAAACTGTCCAAAAAGTCGAGGGGCTGACATTTTCTAGCCTTGGTCTCACCCAAAAGTTTAGGTTGTTTGGCACATGTGTTCAGCCATTGATTTAGGTCATGTTGGGGGAAGGAAACAAACAAACAAACAAACACTAGTCCAAATGCAAAGACAAAACCGCCACATTTCCTTCCTTACTCAGATAACTCAAAACCCAAGTGAACTTTTAAATGGTGCTCGTTGAGCCCACATCCCCCCTCCCCCACCCTGCAACTATGTATGGGATAAAAAATTTGGTTTAAAGTGGTAAGTATTGAGCATGCTTAGAAGTGTTTTTCCATCAGAGTCCTGCTAAGACTGGACCAACTCAAATGCCAATGTCAATGTAATTTCCTCCTGATTCAAAGCTTCAGGATTTGGATCAACATTTAGCCAAGTTTAATGAAGCCTCACCCTATTTTGGACATCACAAATGCACATTCTCCCTGCCCAGCCTGACAAGCACGGGGCGAGGGGCTGCACTTTTTAAAGTAGAAAATAACATCTCTAATGAGGGCTCTATGCAGACCATTGTTCGCTTGGTTACTGAATAATGCATTCAGCTCTAACATACTGTAGATAATGACACACACAAGATCTAAGTGGTGTAGAATCATTTTTTTGTCTGTTTCCTACTGAACTGGCACCTGTTGTTACTAGACAACACAACCTGTGACAAGAAGATAGCAATAAAACAATCTAATATTATTAGTCCAATACTATAGATTAGAGGGGCAGAGGCTTGAGCCAGACTGGAAGTCAGGACCCCAGGGGCCTGATTCTCAGAGAACTGGGCCCCGAGTTTCTCTTGCTTGCGCTGGAGGAAGCGAATGGAAGAGAAGCTGAAATGCCCTTCCTTGTCAGCTGGCTATGGATGTTCAGCACATCCTAGATTCTATTATTTGAATTACTGGAGCACTTAGACACGCTGGTCACAGATCAGAACCCAACTCTGCTACGTGCTGTACAAACACAGAACAAGAAGGCAGTCCTTGCCCCAAAGAGCTTACAATCTGAGGTCCTGTCTACAGTACCGGAACTATACTGACAGATACCGCACCGTAACCATGCTGGAAGAACCCAGTGTAGACGCAACCTACACCGATGGAAGGTGTTTTTCTGCAGATGTATGAACACCACCTACTGAGGGACACTAACGATGTTGACGGAAACAGTCTTCTGTTGACCCAGCTGCATCTACTCTGGAGGTTACATTGGCAAAGCTCTGGTGCTCAGGGGTTTGGATTTTTCATACCCCGACCAATGAAACTGTTGGGCTAAATCTTAAATGTACACAAGGCTTATGTACAAGACAAGAGCTAAGAGATGGACAGACAGACAGACAGGGGAGCACAAGGAAACAATGAGACGGTGTTGGTTAGCATGATAGGCAGTGGTCTCAGCACACCAGCAGCTGAACTGTTGTCAAGTTTTTGTGGGCAACATGGGAAACGAGAATTTTAAGGCTCTGCAAAACTAACTCATTATCCTCCTTCAAAACCCTCCTAGCAGGCAGGAAGGGAAGCACTGGTTCTTCTTTTAAGCTTTTAACACTTTTCTCTTTCACATGTGAAGTGTAAAAAGATCAGCTTTAAAGCTGCAGAGATCAGTGAGAGTCACTAGATCACATCTCATCCTGGATGTGCTTTGGATTTGGGCCCAGCAATTTAACTTCTAGAATAATTTGGCCAAATGAGTCCCTCACATATATGAAATTACACCGGGGAGAGAATTTGGTTTAAGCAGTTCTGGTGCTCCCTACTTTCAAGTCAAATGCAGCATTTACAATAATCTTTGAGCTCTTCTAGGGTGAGATTTTCATAAGCATCTCACTTCTCGCTGAAAGCCAAAGAGAGTTGGACGCCTAACTCACTTAGTTGCTTTTGAAAATCCCAGCTTTCATGTCTCACTTTGACAACAACAGATGTACTCAGCACTAACAAACAAGTCTCCAGACAAGATTTTTGAGTCAGGATATGATAGAATTCCTCCCATTTATGTGATTTCTGAACGTGACCAACTGGAAATATGGGATTCCTGTTTTCTTTGTCCCCTTCCTTCCCCCTACAAGCCATTTACAGTTTAGAAGAGGATAATCTCAATGTTTTTCACAGCTGTGTAGCGTTTTGCTAATAAATCTTTTGAGACTTCTCTCCAGAACTTGCTATATTTAGCTTGACACTTCAGTTAAATACTCAATTATCTGTAATTTGATTCCACAACTTCTGTCTCTGTGGATTCTCCCTATGTTAGCAAGTAATAACATGCTGACAGGTAAGCATATACTGGTGCCAGGAGAGGCAGTGTTACCTACCGGTTCAAACTGGCCAGCAAGTCCATACTCCTGCACTTTGTCCAAATCCTAGGGCTGACCCACAACCAGGATCACCAGATTGGGGACTGTCTACATTAGCATCCACAACCACCTTAGTTAATTGATTGCCAGTTAAGCTGAGCTAACTCCACTTACAACAGAGCCAAAAACTCCAGTCTAGACAGTGCCCTGGAGTCTATTTCCAGTTCTGCCAGGGACCCACAAGTCATTTCAACAGACTCAGGTTAGTTACCTGTAAAGTGGGGAGGATGCTAATCTACCTCACAGGCTTCTATGTGTGCATCGCATTTATAGGAGCATTGCCAGCAGATCAAAGGAAATGATTATTCCCCTCTATTTGGCACTGGTGAGGCCACATCTGGAGTACTGTGTCCAGTTTTGGGCCCCCCACTACAGAAAGTATGTGGACAAATTGGAAAGAGTCCAGCAGAGGGCAACAAAAATGATTAGGGGGCTGGACACAAGACTTATGAGGAGAGGCTGAGGGAACTAGGCTTGTTTAGCCTACAGAAGAAAAAAATGAGGGGGGATTTGATAGCAGCCTTTAACTACCTGAAAGGATGTTCCAGGGAGGATGGAGCTAGGCCGTTTTCAGTGGTAGTAGGTGGCAGAACTAGGAGCAACGGTCTCAAGTTGCAGTGGGGGAGGTCTAGGTTGTATATTAGGAAAAACTTTTTCACTAGAAGGGTAGTGAAGCACTAGTATGGGTTACTACCTAAGGAGATGGTGGAATCTCCACCCTTACAGGTTTTTAAGGTACAGCTTGACAAAACCCTGGCTGGGATGATTTAGTTGGGGTTGGTCCTGCTTTGAGCAGGGGTTGGACTAGATACCCTCCTGAGGTCCCTTCCAACCCTCATCTTCTATGATAATCTTGGATGGAAGATTCTGTATAAATGTTAGTTATTGTTAAGATTAAATCTTCCTTAAACCATCTGCATGTTTATACTTTTTTTTTTTTTTTTTTTTTTTTTGGGGGGGGGGGACGGGACAGGGGAGAGGGGGTTTTACGCAGCAACATCAAAGGGCCACCCCAGCTCTCTAGATGGGAACGCAGCATGTTTTCACCCAAATGTCTGCAAGTCACTCATGCAAGCAGGGCTTCATCTCTGCAGCTTCTGGCTCACTAGAAAAGTAGATGCTTGTTATTATTACTTACTATTTGTTTTGCAGGAGCACCTAGGAGCCCTAGTCATGGACAAGGTCCCCACTGTGTTAGGCGCTGTACAATCACAGAACAAATGATGGTTCCCCTGCCAAAGAGCTCACCCCTTACCCAAGCCATTGCCAGTGTTCCCAGTGAAGTGACAAATGCAGGTATTCAACAGCAATGCGTCCAACAACCCACCGACTATGCCAACAGCGTCACCGGCCAGGAAGGCAGCAGTTTTCCTTTGGGAGGCAGAATAGGCTTGGGGCTAAGGCATAGGATTAGCAGGCAGAAGACTTTGCCATAGCTTCCTGCATGACTTTGAGGCAAAAAAAATGATTACAGGAATTGCTCCCTTTCCACATCTGTGAAATGTGGGCAGCATTTAACTCCCTCTACAGGGTTACCAAGAGGCCAACAGAAATGGACCAGATTTTGCCAGCCTTCCTCAAACTGCACAGCTCCCGTCTCAGGGTTTTATACTGCCGCCCATCACCATCCCATCTGAGTGCACTGCACTGACGTCAATGAGACGATCTGTGGAGTAAGAGGGTATGTAGCGTGAGTGAGACCATCACCACCTGACTACTGTTGTTTGCACAGACACTGCAGATAGTCAGATGGCAATTGCTAGGAAAATGATTATTCCCAAAACAAGGTGCTCCTAATAGCAGCCCAGACTGCCGTCAGCTTGCTACACACCCAACCTGAACGTGTTGGTATAATGAATGTACCCTTCGTAGCTCAGTGTAATTTTGTTTTTAAAGCCCATTATCTGTGTTACTTTTAAGATCTGTTCTGCCTCTGCAGCTCCCCAATTCGGTTTTACAGAGAGAGACTGCAGTCAAAACATCAATGTAGACTGGATTTCAGATTATCCTGAGGTTCAATCCATCTACCCTATAGGCCTGATATGGCAGGTTTATAAGCTGATGTGGACTTCCCTCTTTTGACATCTACTGTGATCTGCCTTAGCATTTTAATAATATTTTAGTCTCTGGTAGTTTCAAAAAAAAATCAGGAATGCCAGCAATAGTCTGCCACTCAACACTTTATTATCTGGGGTTGCATGAACACAACACGTGGCTTTGGAGTTATTAGCAATCAACTTCACACTGAAACTTTCTTATGCACGGACCCTCTGGTGCACGCTTGAATATTTCCTTCCCGTTTCACAGGTTTGTTGGCGTTCCCGAAAGAAAAGATATTTAATTTGCAAGGAAGTCAAAAGAGCTTGTTAACCAAAGGCTTGAATTCTGACCCGAGATCAGCACGTGCATTAGTTGAACCAAGATAATCTGTGCAACTGAGAGGCTACATAGCCTGCGCACTAAGCTGCTGTTCCCTTGGGAGCACCCAGAAAATGCGTTAATGTTTTATGCAGTTCCACTCAGAAACACCTAGGACACTGAGTCATTTGAAGAAAGGTGGAAGGGTTCATTTAAATAAACTAGCCTATCAACATCAGCAGGCTCATTTGTTTAAAACAAGTCTGAATTTAATGATTTCAACAGAGAGCAAGTAGAAAGGACATTTAAAAAAACAAACAAACTCCACTCCCATCCAGCTCAGGTCCCCCTCTCAGAGAAAGCCTGAGTCAATAAACAGGCCTTGAAGCACATCCTGACGGCCAACTATCTTGGTCTCTGTTGGGCGGAAGAGGGGAATTCTCAAGGTGAGGGCCTTCCATTTTGAATGCTCTTCCACCGTTAAACATAAGGTCTGATAGCTTGAAAGCACTGGGATATCATGGGCCAGATCCTCATCTTGTATAAATGGCCCCTTATCTCAACTGTTGATGTTACACAGGATAGGGGAATGGTCTCTGAGATAATCAAGGGCCAAACCATGAAGAGCTTTCTGGGTCTAAAGCAACACCTTCAACTCCACGATGAAACAAACTGGAAGCCAGTGCAACCTCTGCACCACAGGTGTAATATTCTTCTTTGGTGAAACATTTGCCTTCTGCACTACCTGCATTGTCTCAGCCAGTTTCAGATATGAGCCCACATAGCATGTGCCGCAGTGATTCAGCATGAAGGAACAAAGGCACGAATGTACATAACGATGTCTGCATTCATAAGGGAAGGCTGGAACCTTGTGGCTAAGCGCAAACGAAAAAAGTTTTGACGTCAGCTCTGTTCCTCTAGAAACAGCTCAGGGGCCAATAAGACTCTTAGATGGTGAACCAGAGTAACAAAAGGCAGGTGGACTCTCTCAACCAAAGGGTCACTCGCCACCCCAGCCATTTCCACCACTTGTTTTTCCCAGCTCACCAGCATCACCTTTAGTTTCAGTCCCAACGGTCCCCAGCCACCTAGCTCTCATCCAAGCCCCAGTCTCAGCCAGACACTAGGAAAGCTGAAAAAACGAACTGATTCGGTCTGAGAAAGCAGACACAGAACTTGGGCCGCAGGGTACTCAGTTGTCTCACTATCTCCTCACAAGCACATTAAACATGAGGAATGACAGATCACAACCTCAGGGCACCCTGCACAAGTCAGCCCTTGGAGTTGACAAACTGTTATCCAACATTACCCTCTGCATCCCCTCAGAGAACAAAGCCACTAAAGAACAACTCCATCTACCCCAGGGCAGGGGGTGCAGGTTCCACCACCACCTTGTGGCGGAAGGTGGGGAAAGCTGCTGATAGACCTAAAAGCAACAACGGGAACATCTAACCTTTGTCCATCCCTAGAAAGATGGACGGAGGTTATCAGTCAATGACGAAGGAGCAGTCTCTGTGCCCAAAAAGCCTGTCCAGGTGGTGTAAATGACTACAAAAGGCACAAGGCATGGAGGATGAGGCCCATAACAGCAGGGCTTCTCTTAAACTGGGTTACGCTCAACATGAAAATGCTGTTCCATGAACCAATGTGCGATTGGGGGGGGGGGGGGTCGGTCTGTTTTCCTGCGTGTGTGTTGGGGCTTCAAAAGTCAAGGCCGTGTCTATGAGAATGCAGGCTCCGTACGTGTGCAGTGGGGCTGAGCGTGAGAGCAGTGCTACAGCTTCGAGCATGGCCTCCATGGCTCCTGCGCACACACTTCATGGGGACTCTCAGCCCTGCCTGCCTCCAGCTCCAAAATTCCCTCTCTGCTGTAGTTGACCTTCCATGACAAGAGGGTGCCTAACTGCTCTTTGTGCCTTTGAAAGCCTCCCCCTAAATGTTATTAAACAAACAGAATTGTTGGCAGTACAAATCAAGAGAGAGGGGTGCCGATACAAACTGTGCAGAGGCGGGGGGAGCTAGCATATGGGCTTTTTACACTCCACGATTTTGAGTCTCTCTCATTTTTCTGAACCGTGGAATTGCATTCTCTAGGGACAACTCTGAGAAAAATCCATCCTGAATACATAAGGAAGGGAGAGGTTAAGAGGGAAGGGGAGTCCTCAAAATATCAGCCCTCCATTCTAAGGGAGAACATAGGGAATGGGAACCAAGGATTGCATCCTTAAAGGAATGTGACATTTAGAAAGCATGCAGCACCTACATCCAAACAGCACTGACACTGGCCCCCAACAAGCTGACAGGCAAAAGGAACGGGCATCAAACAAGAAGCATGCATTTTTTATTTTATTTTTTTTTTGCCAGAGGGAGGAATGGTAAGATTATCTGTTCCTTTCTCCACTTAAAAAACAAAGATGTCCTAGAAAGGAAGTTTCAGTTTGAAAAACGTTTTCAATCTTTCAAAGCAAAGCAGCTTTGCCAATGTAATAGACCTTTTCATGAAGCTGCATATTCAAAAATCCAGGTGTCTTACCGGAAGAAAGAGGCGTTGGGCAGCACAGGGTTTGAATAATTTTTTCCATTCCTGAGCATTTCCTACCGAAAAAGTGATTGGGTAGACGTTGTATTCAAACTTGTGTGTGTATGAGGGAGGCCATTCCTGTAACTGAAAAACATGGGGAAACGATTAAAATTCAGATACACAGACAGCGTTTGATAATACTATTAAATAATCAAACAACAAAAGAAAAGCTTACACAGAGCGTGTTTAGTAACAAGACCTCACATTTAAAAAAAGATCTTATCCACTAATTAACTTGTTGACATCCATGTATTTTGTTATGAGAGATTTGCAGGCTACAGTCATTGAATATTTTTTTGAAAATAACAAAGAAGCAGACTCACCTTTTTCTCAAATTCAGGCTTCAGGGAATCCTCAGCAAAGATGTGAAACCTGAGCTTCCTGTAGCTAAAAAGAACTGCTGATTTCAGCATGATAAGAGTCTCTTCAAGCCTGTCGCCACATGCCACAACTGCCAGGTGCATCCACTGGATAGATGGAAGACCTTTCAAGTGTTTCTGTTCCCCCAGTCTTCTGAAAAATAAATGTGCGTGTGTATTTTATAATACAAATGCATTTCCCTTTTTTATATATATGATGTTTTTTAAGGTAGATGCCCAAAATGATAACTTCCCCCACACTCAACTGTGTGTATAATGTGAGTCTGGGGGAAGTTATCATTTTGGGCATCTACTTTAAAAATATAATACATATAAAAAAAGGGAGGTGGATTTGTTTGAGTGAAGCTTAACAGGATGTAGAACCGGTGCCCCTGGTTCAAATCAAGAATGTTGTTATTAAACCATGACAAAAATCTGCTGGTTATTTTACGTAAACTTTAGTTATAACAGGTTTAATAGCTCTTCCTGTCTGCATACATCTGTACCTCTGTACACACAAGTTAAACTGAATTAACAGTATGGAAAGTCATTGTTTGGCTTTTGAAGAGCGAGTAAGGTTTTTATTCTAAATCAGGAGTTCTCAAATGGGGGTTGTGACCCCTTAAGAAGTTGTGAAGTTATTATGGGGGCGGGGGGTAGTCGCAAGCTCTCAGCCTTCATGCATGCCAGTAAGGGTGGCATGGCATGGGGGGGGGGGTCATCACCTTTTGGGCAGGGGGTCATCACAGCCTGAAATATTTTCAAAGGGGGTCCCAGCATAAAAAGGTTGAGAACCCCTGTTCTAGATTCAGAGATTTTAAGGCCAATAGAGACCATCATCATCATCTCGTCTGACCTCCGGCATAACACAAGACAGAGAACATCACCCGGTAATTTCTGCATCAAGCCCATTATGTCTGTTTGAGAAGAGCACATCTCCCACCTGAATTTTTATTTTAATTGCAGTAGAACGGTTGACCAGTATACAAAAGGGGAACACACATATCCAAAACTGCCATGTAAATAGCGTTTTCAGAGGCTGTTTATACTCACCATACAGTGCCTCATCCTATTCCCATTGTATCTTGAGTCACTAACTTCACTGAGAAAAAAAGAGGTGGGCCCATTGCATCAATTTCAAAAGAGACTAGTGATTTCAGGTGCCTGAACTGTCTGGGTGCCCAACTTGAGACACTTTAACGGGGTCTGATATTTACAGAATATTTACAGAATTTACAGATATTTCAGCACATTCTGAAAATCAGGCCCCTTTATTATAAATAAATAAATACTAACTAACTATATAGTGCTTTTAAAGCAACAGTTCCCAACCTGGGGTGCGGGACCCCCTTGGGGGAGCACCAAAGATTACAGAGGGTCCGTGAGGCTTCAGTAATATTGAGGTCATTTAGCCCTTCGACCCCCGCGCTGGCCACGCGCAGCAGCCTCAAGGCCCACGCGGCCAAAGCAGAGGAGCAGCCCCCCCGCGAGGAAGCAGCAACTCTGAGCTCTGCGCCCTGCGCCGGCCGGAGCAGAAAAGCAGGCCCACCTAAGCTGGCCAGGTGCCCAGACAGAGCAGAAGAGCAGCATCCTCAAGCCCCACACCAGCCAGAGAGGAGGAGCAACTCTCTCCAACTCCACGCCAGCCAGGTGCCCGGCTGGAGCGGAGCAGCCCTGCGCCACAGGGGGCCTGGAGCAGCCCCGGCCAGCCCCCGCCGCCTCCATTACCCTCAGTTCATGAGGGACGGGAAGAGGCAGGGCCACACACGATGTGCGGTGGTGGCTGCACCAGGAAAGGCTTAGTTTCTTAGTCAGGTAAGAGTAATTTATTATTGTTTATGTAATTTAATGGTATCATCATCATCATTATATGTGTTTATAGGGATTGTGTGTGTTTATGGCTGGGTCGGGGTAGGGGTGAGGGTGGGGCGCGTGTTTTACCTAGTATTAACTAGTGGGGCTTTCACTCGTAAAGGTTGGGAACCACTGGAAGGCATCTCTAGTTGGGAACACAAAACCACTAGTCACTTTTTAAAACCTTGGCCTTCATTTTTTGCATGTATTAGTATAGAAATAAAGACATTCCTAGAATGTCTGCCTCTGGGTTCGTCCTATTTGCATGCCAATCTGAATCACATTCACATGCTGCTATTCAGTTGCATACAAAAAAATAAGCAAATCACAAGGATCACAATTATCACCCGGTTGTTCAAAAGGATAAATGTGATATATTGCTGAACTGAGGAAATAAATCCTAGCCTGTTCCCAGCTCAATGTACACAGATTGATATACAGACCATTAATCAGTACAGCTAATATTACCAACAAAACGAAAGACCTAAAGAAATAACAGAGAGAAAATGGCAATTAATTAATAAAGCAGGGGAATATCTTTTTTTCCAGAAATTAACAGAGTGTTCATAAGGACCTCAGCATGATACTGTTGTCCTGTACTGCCGAATAATCTGCTTATGCTTAAGCGGTATCAGCCACCAGTACTTTACAGACCGTGCAAAGAACGTGTTTCATTAATGGTTTAAAAGTCTTAGTCTTTAGTCTTAATTAAACCTCAATTTCAACAGTGTATAAATAATGAAATACTACATTTATGTGAAGTGGTATTTACTTTCCAGACTATTAGTGTAAAAACCACTGAATTATTAAAATGAATAATTGGTTCCTCAGACAGATCCTGTTTCTCCCCTCTCAACCCATCCTAACTATCTCTTTAATGTTTCCTCTTAATTGTCTCTCTAAATCAAGCTGTATGTAGAATATAAATGTGAATTACTTTGATATAGCTTATGGCCATGGACTTCAATGGGAGCAGGTCTATGCTCTAACCTCGTATTAGGACATTTCAAGTACCTGGGCCAAAGCCCAAAAGCACTGTTTTGCAAATTTTAACCACTGTCAATTCTCTGCCACAACTGCAAGAGTGATCTCAAAGTGACACCTTCAAGCTATGCAGAAAGGGTCTTCCAGCCCTTGGCACAGCCTCTATGGGTTCAGCCTAAAGGAGGTTCCCTTTTGGTCCAACAAGCACTGCTGCTGTCTTCAGACCAAGGATCTCAAGTCAACCTAGCTACATCACGCAGGGCTGTGAAGAATTTCATGCCTTGTGCGATATAGTTAGCTCAACTTAACCCCCACAGTAGATGCAGCTAGGTCGATGGAAGAATTCTTCCATCTCCACGGTGTGGATTTACTACAGTGATGGAAAAACCCTTCCGTCACCGCAGAAAGTGTCTACACTACAACAGCATTGCTGCAGTACAGTACCATAGCTTTACTTTACTAGTAGTCTAGACATACCCTCAGTTTCAGTCTGGACAGAAGTAACATACACATACCACAAGTCCCCTCTCTAGATAGGGGTTCACACTAAATGGTTCCCTTTGCTTGAGTATCAGGTTACCAAGGGGTAGATTGGATCCACTCTTACATGTCAAACAACTCCCATCATGGGTTCTCAGGAGAGACAGAGAGCCAGATCCTCAGCTTGGGTAAACTGACATCAGCCTCTGGGTAAACTGATGCAGCTCCATTAACTTCAATGGAGGTACAGCCATTTACCCCAGCTGAGGATTTGGCCCAGAACCTGCAACATTTAGCACAAAAACATAGGTCTTACCACTGAAGCTAAAAAAGAAAATGCATTAGCTGGTAGCAATAGTAGGATCTTATCTTGTGTGTGGAAAAGCCACTAGTGGCTGACAACACCCTTAGCTACACACTGAGCTTCCAGAAAAGACGGAAAGATACACTGTTAGCTCACTTAGAGTTATTCTGGGGCAATAGGGGTCCATTTTGAATTTGGGCCCTGGTCTTGTACAGGGCCCACTCTTATTGAATCCAGCTATTATATAAGGCCTTCTCTAATGGGTTATGTTTTGGTTAGTGTTTAACCATTAATTGGCACAGCTCCGTTTGGAAACAGAGTTTTCTGACACGCTGTCTGGTTGGAAACTGCTACATCAGTCAACAAGACGACCGATGCAAATTAAATGCCTGAAAAGAAATGCTTTAACAAAAATGCATATTTGCTAAATACTGTGGTCACCTTCATAAAAGTGATAGGATTTAATTTGTTTAAGTGAAGCATAAAGTAGTTGGTAAAGTAAAAAAAAAAAAAAAAACAACCAAATAATGATTGGGTTATATCAACAGTTTAAGATATTAAAATATTTTCATTATGGAGAGGCATAACTAACAGTTATGGTCTGAAATGGACTGGAAATCAAGAATTCCATCTGTGACGCCGTCCCTATGGGGCTTTCGGCAAGCCTTCAAATCTTTACAACTTTGCTTCCTCATCTGTAAAATGGAGATTATAGTAATTGATACCTGCCTCACAGGAATCCCCTGGAGATTAATTAGCATTTGCAAAGCACTCTGATGCTATAAAGCTCTATATTATCATTAGCAAACTCTTACTATGTTTGCATACTTGTGTTCATTCATTTATAATTTGATTGGTCACTGAAGCAGTTGCTTGTTTTTTATTATTGTCACACGTGGATTTTATCAATTTCTTTCCATTTTTAAAATACTGTTATATTGAATTTTAAAAATTAGAATGAGTCTAAAATAGATGACATTTGATGTGCTGTAAGACAGTCAAGCAAAGTGATTACATAAAATGGGATCTTTCTGCTATCTTGATCTCCTTTTACTAATCCCAATAAATAGACAGTCTGCACAGATGGATTTAGGTGGAAGGGGGAGCAGAAGGAAAGGCAGGAGAGAAGAAACAGACAGACAAGGTTTAATTCAGAACAGAGACTTTCAACAGTATCCATGTTAGACAGATTCTAATATGCCATCAGCATCCTCAATTACATACTAGTCCAAGTACAGATACCTTTAATAGTTAGTAGTAAAATAAGTAGTAAAATAAGTACTACATAAAGCCTTGATAAGCACTTGCAAAGCATATCATAAACATTCAGCATTTGTGATAGAAAAGCTTAAGCCAGCTCTGTTAGCGCCCAACAGGGTATAATAATGCTGTCAGCATTAGGCCGCTCAAAGATAGAGCATCATCAACCCTAATTCTCAGTTGCCTAACTGTTGGCTTTAACACGGTTTCCTTGGGTGGAACAGAGAGAGTGGCAAAAGACTGAGTTCCCAAGCAAAACCGTACACTTTCCATTAGATTAAATCCAATTCTCTCATTCATCATAGCCAGAGTCTTGAACATAAGCAGTCCAGAACCTGTCCAGAACCAGATGCTCTCCTGCCGACATAGCGCTGTCCACGCTGGCGCTTTTGTCGGTGAAACCTATGTCCGTCAGGGGGGCTTTTCTCTCACACCCCTGACTGACAAAAGTACTAATGCAGACAAGGCCTCAGCTGAAAAAAAAAACTAAACTTTTTTTGCCCATGTAAACAGTATGGCAGTGACCAAATAGCCTCAGATCCCTGATTCAGCACTTTACTTGAACATGTGTCTAACTGCAAGCACATGTACAGACCCAGTTAAGTGTGTGGGACTACCCACATGCCGAAAGTAAGGCATGTTCATAAGGAATGTACTGAAACAGAGACTATTTCTCCAGGGCCTGATTCCAGAACTTTGAAATTAGAGTCTCTCTGTTGATTTCAATGAGTTTTGGATTAGGCCCCTAGAAACCAAGCAGATCACCTCTGCCATATGCCTGGACTTCAACAGGCTAGTGAGGGAGAGCCTAAAACTGGGATTGTCACTGGTCTTCTGACTTCTTACAGAAATATGAATACGTATTTCTTTTCTTACCCAGGACATAACTTTTTCATATTTCCCAAATTATACCCTCACTTGAATTGAGTAATACTCTCTGGCAGTAGTCCCAGAGAAAACAATGGAATGACTAGTGCAATAAGGAACTGATCAGCAAGGACGGGTGTCAGAACTGGACCCTGACTGTCTACTCCTGCTCCCAATGAAGTCAGTAACAACTCCCATTAACTTCAGTGGTGCAAGATCATGCCCTAAGAGTGAAGAAATGTAAAGCAGAAGAAACAGTAATGTTTAAACACAGCATCTTTACACTTTTTTTTAAATTTATTTTGCAGTGCTCCTGATTAACAATCTTTCCTTGTGCAGACCTTGTAAAAAAGACTTGAAAATTCAATACATAAATAAAACCCAGATAATGTCAAATTTCAGAACACAAGAGGATTCTTATTCATTGAAACGGGAGAGTTGTTTACCCTCTTCAGAAGATTTTAGCACTTTCACTCCTCATTCTTTCAGTGTTGTCTATGATTTCCATGATAATCTAAGAGATATGCTCCAAAGAAAAATGACTTCAGGAGGTACAGTTGCTAATGGAAATAATCCTGCTTTAATACATCTATTTGAATTCTGTTCATGATCCATTCTCTGTCACCGTAAACACTGCTTGCTCTCAATATGATACAATGCTCGTAAGAAACCAACTGCTTTAATAGCTGAAAGAATAAGATCTTATAAAACGGGACAGTCTTTCATTCAGAACATCTCTGTGAAATCATGAACCAAAGACACACAAAGTTTGATAGTTTGGTCACACATTCACCTTAATACAGCTAAAATGGAAAGAAAAACAGTATTCTACCCACAGGAAAAAACCCACTGCAAATATTTGTACTTTTCTGAATCAATCATAGTAACTTTAAAAAAAATATGGCAGTTGCAAAATTAATATTAAAAGCTAGATCACATGTGCACTATTAATTCAAACATTGTTTAGCAACATTTTCCTACTGCACTTTAATATATAATGATTTTTTAAAAATAAGATGTATTGATTGTTGTCTGAACTGTTTAATTCTAAATCATTGTATAAAATACATTAGAATGTTATTACTCCTATTACACAAATAGATATTCATCTTTCATTTCATTTTATTTTGTCTTCACTCCATTTCATTAAAAAATGAGCACAAGTTTAGCCTTTGAGGTGGACAGACCTCCTCACCTATCTGTAATCTGTTCTCACCAAATTACACATTAAAACAAAACAGCCTTATAAAAAGAACCACAAAACCAGTCAAAAAGCTTTGGTTTGTGAAGGCTGCTTTCTCACAAACAGAAATCTGTTACCTGTACAGAAATGGGAATTCTCCTCTAAACGGTTAGAAACAGAACACCTGTTCTGGCACCCACATGACACCTACACACATTCCCCTGGTGGCTCAGACACCGGTGTGTTAAGGAAAGGTTGAATTCAGAGACAAGAGGAGCAGTTTACACACTGAAAAGCAAGGTGTGCAATGCAACTGATCAGTGGCCTTGCAAACGAAGGAGGGGGGGCAGAGCGCGATGGACTTGCCAACTTCAAGAGTGAGCTCTCGTGAGGAAGTGAAAAGCAAACGGAAAGGTCAGCGGGCGACGAACACCAGAAGGTGAAAGTTTGTGGAAGGAAACGGAAAACTCTTCCCCAGGGAAGTGCATTCCGCTTCCTCGCGCGTTACTAAGCGCCGCCGGGGGGAGTCGAGTCGGAAACTGACCCGGGGCAAAATGAATTGCAGGAGCTGCGGCTCCAATCCCCCCCCGCCCGCCGCACAGCCAGGCTCCCGCTTCCAGCGGAGGACGCCGGGCTGCAGACGCCGGCCACCCGAGCCGCGGGGCCGGGATCCCTCTGGCGAGCCGGCGGATCCCTGCAGACCTCGGGCCAGCCCCGCCTGCAAACTGGCCCCTGCGATTTCCCTTTGCATTGTCCCCCCCCCCCCCATTGTCCCAGCCCAGCCCCGTGCACACACAAAACAAAAGCAGCGGCGCTTACCGAGCGTTTGCAAACTTCCCTCTCGCCGCGCCCCGCTTGCCGGCGGGGTGTTTGCTGAGACGTGGCTGCTCGCGCTGGGAAATCTGAGCCGCTGCCGGGACGGGTCGGAAACGTGCCAAGAGCGGGGGGGCGCGGCCCCCGGGGCCGGAGGGAACGGGCAGCGGCAGCGAGCCACTTTCCCCAGCCCCATGCAGCGGCGGCGGCTCGTCCGCGCTGCCCACGAAGAGGTAGAGCAGCAGCAGGCTGCCCAGGCACAGCAGGACGGCCACCACCTTGCAGTAGAGTTTCATGGTGCAGGCGGGGCGCGCGGCTCAGTCCCCGGGGAACGCCGCGCACGGGCTCCTCATCGCGCGCGCGCGCGCCGGCCAGCAGCGGGAGCCCGGCGGCGCAAGCCCGGAGCACCGTGCGCGGGGCGCTGGCTGCGCGGGGCGCCGGCCCGGCTCGCACTGCTGCGTGTGCGGCTCCCGCCCGGCCGGGCAGCGGGGAGGAGCTGGCTTGCACCTACCTACCGTACTGTGTGGAATAGCAGCTCTCCTCAGCCACCCCACTGCTTCCCGCCGCACTAGCCGCAAGGGGGGTGGGAGGGAGCCAGGGCTAGTGGTTAGAGCAGGCGACCAGGGCTCAGGGCTCCTGGGAGGAGGCCGGGATCTAGTGGCCAGAGCAGGCAACTGGGGGAGTCGGGATCTCCCGGGTTCTGTTTCCAGCTGTGCCACCGGGGCGGTTTGTCTGGGGCAGTCTAGGAAATGCCAGGGGCCTGGCAGGCTGCAGGAGGGGAGCAGATTCTCCTCCTCTGTGCTGGTGAGCAGAGCTGGACTTCCAGGACGACCCACTTTCTGCTGTTCTTTTGTTACTCTGATTTGGAGTGTAAGTCCGGAAACTCTTGCCAGTTCCAGCCTTCGGCGTTCCCGGGCTCTCTGTCTTCCCCTTCTCCGTCCATGTCGGCTAGCTTTTGCCTTCCTTGCCTTCGAAGTTCTGCCATTCTTCCATCATGCTGAAGACACAGGGGATGGCTCAGGGCTCGCAGTTTGGGTCACTCATCCTGACTAACTTCAACACTCTTGGTATCAAATTTTAAATGTGGATGGGCGTGGGGTTCTGATCCAAAACCCCAAGGAGCTGGTTCTGTGGATCCTGCTATGACTAGGCCAACGTGACCCCTCTGTGCCTAGGGTAGCCCACTTGAAAATGCCAAGGTCAGGGCAGGCTGCAAAAAGGAGAACAGATTCTTCCAAACTTACATATCCTGGTGACTCATAAGATCAATGAATCATAGAATATTAGAGTTGGAAGGGACCTCAGAGGTCATCTAGTCCAACCCCCTGCTCAGCTATATCATCCCAGCTTGGTCAAGCCTCAGCTTGAAAACCTCTAAAGATGGAGATTCCACCACCTCCCTAGGTAACCCATTCCAGATGTAGCCCCTTGGGTTCTTTGACTAGATTCATTGTACATTTGAGTTCCCTTGATGGGCCATTAAGCAGGCTTAGTGCTGCTACCATCCTGTCTGGGAGTGTCACACAGAAACACTGCACAAGTTTAAAATACAGCTATATCATGCATATTGGGAACTCATGATACGTACCTATAAAAGTGCTTACTAATCTTAGCAAATCATGACTTTTCCATCAGTACCTTGCATGGTATATCCTATACCTATATGATATTTATTGCAGTTCTGTAATATTGGTTTCAGTAATATTATCTCTGGTCATTCATATTCCATTCAGCGTCACAGAGTCCCTGAAGGATGGCTCTTACAAGTGCTCTGTGCCAACCCCCATTGAGAATTCTGCACCCAGGGCGCTTCTGGGGTTGGGGCCTTCTCCTCTCTGTGTCTCCCATCCCCCAATCTGCAAAACAGTGATGCTAATACTGAAGTAAACCCACAGCCATCTGGGAATTCACAGGTGTCCCTAGGAGTATGTCCACACTGCAACGGAAGGTGTCATTTCCGGCTGAGGTAAGCATACCTGGGCTTGCTTGGATGGAGTTAGCCTGCTGGAAATAGCAGTGTGGCTGCAGCACTCAGCTGTCTGACCCCATGAGTATGTGCTGGTCTGGCGGCCTGTGCAGCTGTACCAATGGCCACACTGCTATTTTTACTGGGCTAGCTTGATGAAAGTAGTGCAGGTATGTCTAGCCAAGCCAGAAATTACACCCCCACCTGCAGTGTAGATGTACCCTAAGCGGCATGTCCAGGCCACGCAGAACTTCCTGGTGGCAGCAGGGACAGGATTCCAGTCCTCTTGCTCCAAAACACAGGCCCTGCCTCTGGAGCTCTCAGAGAATTCCCGGTATTCGGTATTAGCAGTATAGATGACACACAACTGTGGAATTCTAATTCCGTACAGACTAACTGGTTCATTGCAGCACAGTCATAATTTCACATATAATTCACAGTTAGAGACTAGGATCAGGGATGCTACGTAAAAGTCCTGTTTAGTGGTTAGAGCAGAAACAGTGAGTCAGGATTCCTGGGTTCTACCACTGACTGTATTACCCAGGGCTAGATTCATGGCTGGCAGGTCGTCAAAGTGCCATGGTTATGTGAGTGTGTATGTGTGGTGTGGAGGAAAGGAGTGGATGGGGGGAAATCAGTCCCTGAAATACATTTCTTCTCTGTGCTGCCGGATTGGGAAATCAGGCACTGAGATGCTCTCTACCATGCACTGCAACACACACCTGTACCTTATTACACACACACACACACACACACATCAAGAGATTATGATGGGTGGTGAGCTGTTAAATTTTCATGGGAGTGCAGGAATGCAAGAATCCACTTACTTTTCTTGTGCGTTGGACTTGCCTTGCTGTGACCGTGGGCAAGTTATTTTACCCACCAGTGCAAGATCAATAGAGATGATAATATTGACCTATCTCACAGATTAGGGAATCATTCTCAGTGAGGTTTATAAGGAGATTTGTGGTCCTTGGATGAAAGGTGTTAAAGAAATTCAAGTATAGGGAGGTGGTGGAATCTCCATCTTTAAATGTTTTTAAGCTGCGGCTTGACAAAACCCTCACTAGGATTATTTAGCTGAGGTTAGTCCTGCTTTGAGCAGGGGGTTGGACTAGATGACCTCCTGAGGTCCCTTCCAACTCTATGATTCTATGATTCTAAGTATTAACATTATCCCTTAGGGCTAGAATTTAACTACCCAAAGGATGGAGGCATTATAGTCACAAATCTCTGGAATAACATATCTGTTCTAGGGAAACAGGGCCCCCAAGTTTTCTCTTTAAGAGTGTGTCTACGCTCAGTACAAGACCTGGAGCAGAGCCACAGCTGGCCCAAGTAAGCTGATTCCAGGCTTGTGGGGCTCAGGCTGTGGGGCTTCAAAATTGCAGTGTAGATGTTCAGGCTTGGCCTGGAGCCCTGGTTCTGGGACCTTCTCCCTTCATGGGGTCCCAGAGCCCGGCTTCAACCCAACCCTAAACGTCTACACTTCCGTTTTATAGACTCGCAGCCTGGGCCCCATGAGCCTGAGTCAGCTCACCCAGGCCAGCCCCAGGTCTTTTACTGCAGTGTAGATATACCCTGAGACACATTTAATTCCGGAAGTAAACTGAAATTGTGACTGCTCTGTGTTGTATTATGGTTCCATTGAGTATTCTTAAGTTATTTGTGTAGTGCTGAAGTATGCTAGAGTCAGCTTGTATGGCTGATGCCCAGAGGAAAGCTAAATGTGTTTCTCATGAGACTATCCCAGTGATCAAGCTTTTAAATAAAGGGCCTAGCACTGCAACATTTACTAATTTGAGAAATCCCACTGAAGTCACAGCACTGCTCATTTGAGTAAAGGATACAAGATTAGGCCCCAGATAAAAAAATAAGTCAAGTGGTCTCAGTTTTCTGAAATAATACCTATACTTCACCATGATTTTTTTTCTTATACAGACTTACAGGTAGTGGAGGGGTTATTACATTGCAAATGATGCATCCCATGCAAAAGAGGAAGATGATTAGGTATTCAGTTCCATATGTGACACACTGCCCTATGCTTTCAAAATCAGATTTCCCTTTAGAACCCAGTCCTGCCAGAATGAGGAGTATGAATGGCAGGAGTTGGCCCTTCACCAAAGAATAAATGGTGAGAAGAGAACATTGTCAGTCACTCTGCTCAAAGTGTGAGAACTGATAAAGGATCTGCCAGAACGAGTTCTTTTGGAGAATCTCCTTTGGATGTTCTGTTAGTTGCAATACGTGCTTATTTTGCTTGACTCAAAGTCACAACTCTTTTCTTGGTTAAACAGGCTGGGCCAGATGTCTGGGGCCAGGTGAAATAGGCTCACTGTAGGAATCAGAAAGGGTTGAGAAAGACAAGCTACCTTTCTATTCCCCTGATCCTATACTACCTGGAGACCAAGTCAAGGGCTGTTCTGCACTATGTTGGCAAGAATGCTCCACTAGGGACTGCTCCACTGACAAGAGATTACTGGAGCCCAGCGGTGTGCTCTGAACACATCCTCTCCTGCTTTCTGTCCCATCCCTGATCCCCCACAACAAGGAAGCTACCCCAGATTTATGCCACCCAGGGAATCCATTAATATCCTGTTAAGGCAGCTCTCCATCCTGTCCCGTTTGCTCCAGCTTTGATTTAGTTTTCTTGTATTGTTAATGAATACATGCATAATTTGCCCAGCATGTTTTCCCCTGGTCTTTCTAAATTAAAAATGCATTAAAATACTTTTTATCTATACATTTATACATCTATATATCTGTGCATCAGTGTTGCAAATAAGATTTTTTTAACCCACACCGAGTATACAGGTACAATTAGGAAAAAATAATTATTTAAAGATACTCAGAAAGGATTATTAAAGGTCAGTGTCAGGTAGTTTAGGACCCAAATTTAGATTTTGTAAATAAAAGACCTGATCATTACATGTTTGCACAGTGCCTTAGCACAATGGAGCTATGATCTTGACTGTGTCTAAAGATGGCCACCCTAATACAAATAACAATTAATAATAACAGTAACACAACACTTTTAAAGACTTGTCCAAGTACCCTGGAGATTGCCCATGGCAGCTTTACATACAGGAAGAAGACCCAGGTGAATTGAAAGAGATTCAGGTCAGGGTTGTACACATACATCTGATAACCTGTGCAAGTACTGATTTGAGACACTAGTAACTGTTTCCTATTAGTAATTACTCCCGGAAGATTGATATAGAGATTCCAATTATGTGATTGAATGTTGCTGGATATTAGGAGTATAGATACAAAATTAAAAAGAATTCAAGCATTTTTTTTTTAAATAAAGAAAATAACCATTAAGGATCCTGATCTTGTTTCATTCACATGAAATTATCTAGCTAGGCTTATATGCCAGGCTTCTCACCTTAGTATCTGAACACCTTATGGGAGTTCTGCAGGATCAGGCCTTGTATGATTTAAATTATCTTATTTGAGATCCTTGGTATCCCACAATGTACTTAAGTCTAATATAATTGGAAAGCGTTCACTGAACTGAAAAGAATGACACGGCACTTCTTTTATTAGAACTGTATGATAAATTCTACCTACATTTACTATTTAAAACTTAATTTAACTTAGGTTCAGAGCAGATGCCGAAATATAAATGACTTCCTAGCAGGAAAATAGCAATAATAAATGAAAAAGCTTAGAAGAAACACAAGCACAAACACGTGAGTTTTTTTTCAGCGGTTATATACTTTCCTCTAAAAGAATTACACACTCATTCTTCATAACAGGAAGAGGTATCATTAACAAAATCTCAGATATGTGCCTTGCTCAATTTTACACCATCTGTTGTTCACATCTAACTTGTATATAGGAGAGCCATGGGCCATTGCAAATTATGAAGTTTGCAAAACACCATAGGGGATTTTTACAGGGATATCTCCCCCCTTCACTTTTGCAATACCTTGTGATGTGCCACTCACCTATCTGCTCACTCTCATTTACTTTAAATCAAGCCATTCAGTGGGGATGTTGACTCTCTAAAGTACCGTAAGATGATACACTCAAGCAAAATCAGCTCAGCAAAGCAGTAGCTAAGGGGTTTATGCAGAGTTACATTACACTGCCTTTAAATCCACAATACTCGCCATTGCACGCAGCTGGTTTTTTGGCTGCATAATGAATTGGCATTCATGTGAAGTCCTGATAATATCTTGCAGCGGTTGCAGAGACAGAGACACTCAGACAGATGGTTTAAATCTATATCTTTGGTGTTGGCCAGCTCAAATAAGCGAAACGTCTTGCACTGTAGCTTTAATTGGACTGTTTTGACAAATATATTATTACTTAAAAATTAACTTGTTATACACTTCTGCTATTGTAAATATGTCTCTCGTTTTGGTGGCTCTTTGGGGGTCCCATCTGATGATTAAATAGCTCTTTAGATGATAAACTGTGCAAATGACTGTGAATCGCCAGGGGTAAAATGCAAGCCTTGTTACTCTGCTTCATCTCCCTACTGGTGCTAACTGGAAGGAAATGCTGGTGCTCTACTCTCCAGCCTGATTTTCCACATGCATGTTTCAGCATCGTCCAGTGGCCACATGCAATGCCCAGCATTCACCTTGCCCACTCTATTATCTATGTAGGAACATTTATGGCTCCCCTTGCCTTCGAACCTGTATGCCCTACCAACAGAACCCCTGTGAGGCCGGGAAGTATTATTATCCCTATTTTACAGGTAGGGAATTGAGGCACAGAGAGATTAAAGGGCCGGAGTGATATTCAAGCCTCATTGACTTCAGTGAGGCCAAGATTTCACCCCTGATTTTTAGAGGTGCTAAAATATCTGAAGGGCCCCTTGATTTTGACTGGCATTGTGGGTGCTCGGAACCTCTGAAAATCAGGTCCAAAATGATTTATCCAATGTCACACAGGAAATCAGTGGCAGAGTCAGGAATTAAACACAGATTCCCTGAGCCCCAATCCACTGCCTTAATCATGAAATACTTCTTTCTTTTCATCCCCGCAGGCCCATCATTCCTCTCCCCAGTTGCCACGTTCACAATCCCTCTCCACTTTGCCAAGATTACAATCCCAGTTTCTGATGGTGGTGATATATAATTGAATATAATTAACTGTCTATGAGCAGGTCTACACTAGAAGCGCACTGATGCAGCTGCGCCATTATAGTGCATCTGGTGCAGATGCTCTATGCCACCTCCGTGAGACATAAAAGCTATGTTGGTGGGGGAGCATGTCCTGCCAACATAGTGCCAGTATGGACCACACTTAGGTCACTGTAACTTGCGTTGCTCAGGGTGGTGTCTTTTTCACACCCATAAGCCACGTAAGTTTGATCGACTTAAGCGGTAGTGTAGATCTGCCCTATGAGTCATGAACATATCCTGCTAACCTTTGTTTACATTCATTAAACACATAGACATTGGTCGGGAACAGTATCAATGTTTTAACCACTTGGCTTGGGACAGCTGATAAAAATAAGTGCAAGAAGGGGCAATGAGGATTGAATAAATTAAATTAATCCAAGATGCAGCGCCACTGACTTCTAAGAGATTGTCTACATAGTGAATTGATGCACGGCAAGACAGAGTGTGAATCTACAATGCACTAGCTTGCTGGGCAGTAACATCCCGTGTGGATACTGCTATAGCACACTAAAAGTTTTGTAGTGCACTTTGACTAATGTTTGAAATGGCAGTTAGTCCAAGTGCACTACAGTACTTTTAGTGCACTGTAGCAGGACGTTACCACACGGCAAGCTAGTGCACTGTAGATTCCCATCCTGGTTTGCCACGTGGTGCCTTCCCATGTAGACAAGTGCTTTAGATGAATCAAGGTTTAGTTTGGCCCGACATCTGTACTATTGTTGTCCACTTACTATGATATGATACTTGAGATTTTAAAATTTTCTTGAAGGCTTTGGCGTAGGACTGCAAAAAGAATGGGAGACAATCAAAGATAGAAAACAGTCATGGCCATGTAAAACAGTCATTAAATATCAGCAATGATTCTATTATTATTGAAAATACTTAGGATCAAGAAGCCTTCATAAACTGAATAGCTTTGATCTGATCAGTGTATGCTACATTTCAATAGATAATCTCTTTGTGGCCATAAAGTAAAATCTACCCTATAATCACATTCACACGAGTCTTCCAGTTTAGAGGAATCTGATGACATACAAAATGATTTCTTCATGTTTCCATTAAGATTTGGCTTTTGAATAATGAGAGATTTGTTCGCTACATCAGAAGAACATTTACAAGCTAAAATTTGCTCTCTCTGTAATTTTATAGTTTACATTCCCCTCCCCACAATGAAATGTTTTGTATTAGTGAGAAAATTATATTCTAATGTTAGCATAAGATCCAGCTGGCTTCTCATTGTGCAATCCTGTAAATGATGCGAATAATGGCTTATGTAATGTGGAAACTGGGCACGCATTTTGCTAAACTTACTCCTATAACTATTTTACTTTTGATACCAGTTCAAGGTATCACAGCATAGAAGGAGAACTTGGAGAAACATGTGGTGATCCTGCACACTGAAAAACAGTATATCCAAATGCTTGTGAAGGGCTAATACCGGGGTCTTTTTAACGCTGAACTAGAATTAACTAATTAATTGTATCAAAAGCTTGATTCTACTCTGAAAATAACTATAAGAATGACACCTTCCTAATCAATTTTGTTTTCTGGCACAAAGACTTTAAGAGTGTATTACAGCTAACATCTTGGCCAATGCCGGGGACTGAAACAGCTAATTGCATGAGCTGCTGATGCTCGAGCTAAAGAGCCAGGCTCAGTAACAGACTCACATTCTCTTTGGACTGGGCAGAGAGGGGACATATAACATACACTGGTGACTGGATTCCAGTTTTAAGCGGCAAAATAACTCAGGGCCTTCTGCTTCAAAAATAGGACCCTGTCACTTGGGCTAAAAGTGATTTTGATCCTGATTCTGGGCTGCAGCAAAAATGGAGAGGGGGTTATTGAGATGCAAAGGCAGATGTATGCTATCTTTGTGTCTTCTGAATTTCTGGAGTTGTTAGTTAGTGCAGCTCCAGGGGCTGCTCTAACTTGCACTGTGCTGCCAGAGCTTCCTGTGGAGCTGTCCAACATCTTAGTCTAGCCAGAATGCAATGCCAACTGCCCCCTATAACTCCTTGTCACAACCCTGGCATGCCCCGCCACTTCTCTGTTAGCCTTGTGCCAGCAGAAAATCTCCCTGACACAGAAATGGCACTTGGGGTTCACAGACGAGGTCATGATCAGAGTCTTTGTGTTAAGTGTAGTAGTATTAAGGCTTATATCCTTGAGCAGCTAACAGTTAAATATAATCTCTCTCTCTCTCTCACAAACATTCATTCAATGCATGTGCAGGGACACATACACACACACACATGCACTCTTGAACAAGTCTGTCATTCTATGTACCTAAACAAACTAGGAAGTACATTACACCATACTTCCTTGATTTTGTTTAAATTTCACTTTTAAAAAAGTCATTTAAAGGTTGAAAACATGATCCCAAACCAATAAAAGTCACTATCCATTAGCCATTATCTTTCTGTGTCTAGTTCTAGAAACTTATTTAATACATGGTATTAAATTACTTTTTTTAAAAAATCCAAAAAAGTGACATAGAATGTCAGTGTGGTTCAGGGTTCACCTTCTCTGGGGAAATGAAATGAGAGATTTAAATAAAGACTATAAAAGGCCACAATGAGAAATAAAACTACTGAAATATCTATTGATGGTCATAATGTTTTTATAATTAAAACTACAAAAGTTTCTGTATAAAGTCCTGTGAAACTAAATCAATGATTTGGAAAACAAACTCAGATTAAGGAACATTAAATTAGTGGGGATGCCCAAGGGCATTCAGACAGGAAAAGTCAAAATCTTTTCTTTCTAATTTTCTAATTTCTAACTAATGTTAATGTAATGCTAGGCAGGGATTGCTGTTTGCCAGAGGCTGGGAATGGCTGATGGGATGGATCATGCGATGATTACCTGTTCTTTTCCAGGCCCACCGACAGCAATTCCGGGCCCCAGGGCAGAACAGCCAATTGCCCCACTAGGAAGGGATGGCTGAGATTTGAGTGGGCTTCTGCCAGAAGTGTTTACTTATTTATTATGCATCATGCAGATTCCCCAGTGACTGAGAAGGCGGTATCTGCTACTCAGCTTTCTAGGTCCCTTGGACTCCCCAGGGAGATTACTGCTGAACCCAGGATGCCACCTGGGCCCATGGTTAATAAATAAGGTTGGCTCAGGTCCCATGAGCGGCAGAGGGCTTGGTGGAAGAGGAGATGTGGAAGCAAGGAGAATACATATCTATCCTCCTATCCACCTGTTCCTTCCCCATCAGCGGGCCTGTTCTGTTCATTCCCTCTGAAGCACTTGGCATTGGCCACTGTCGGAAGACAGGATACTGAGCTAGATGGACCATTGTCTGACCCAGTATGGCTGTTCTTATGCTTTTCTGGCTTCATCAGAGGGCTTGGAAGACGTGATGTCATGAAGATGAGTGGCTGTAACAGGCTGCTGCCCTCTTCAAAGGGTGTAACCATCTTCAGGGCATCACTTCAGATTTCTAAAATCGCCATGTTGCCTCTATGCTATTGCCTCTATACTCTCTACTATTCCTTCCTCCTTGGGAAAGATGGACGACTAGGGGAGGCAGAATGGTCTGTGTAGTGATTGGAAGAAGGGGCATACTTTATAGTTATTAACTTTGAATCAGAATCACCCACTCTCTTTACTCTCATGATCTTACCAAAGGGTGATCTGTGAATAACAAAAGCGGGGCCCTCATAGCCTCTGTGAGATCATGAAAACTAGATTTGAATTCATGCCTCTGTTGAGGGGACTCTTGGGAAACAAGAGTTTCCCAGACACATGGTCCATAGTGTCTAGGGCCTCCATGCTTTTGTGGAGTGCACTGTTTTGTGGTGTGGGCGATTTGGTATTGCAGGAGGCCAGAAAGAGCAACCCTTATGATCATGGTGAAGAAGACAAATCCTATGCCTGTTAATCTAGGACTGGGACTGGGCAGCTCTGCTGTCAGATTCTTCTCATGTGGTGGGGGAGAAAAAGGAAGATGATTGGTGGAAATGGGTGAGGGATGTTTTGCTCAGTTACTCAGGTGTCAAGAGAGAGATTGAGACCTAGGGACACAGAAAGTTAACAGTATTTTGCTCTTTCTGTTGATGCTGACCAGGCCCTCTTTAAAGTAGAGATAGTTTCTTATGAGTATGACTAAAACTCTAGGCACAGCAATTTAACTGCTGGTCCATCTCCTTTCCAGTTGCAAAGGTGTTTTCTAATGATATGTTATTTGCTCATATGCTCTGGTTTCCCATCAGGTGGCGTGTTTATAATATTTTAAAGAAAAAGGGCCATTTCTCTGTGGCTTGGAAGAATGTGTTTCCTTCTTTTTAAAGCCACAACCAATTGAGGAAAGAGATTCATTATGCATTTCAATGGGGGTCTTCATTCTCATAATACACCAAACTTTTAAAATGTGGATTTTGAATGATTTTGAACTGAAAACCATGAGAGTGTCCATCCTCCATAATAGCTACACTTTGGTGCTAACTTTTACACTATATGCTATTTTAAATAAAAGTTATAGATTGTATTTTGCCTCTCAGCTTTAGCTATTCTGTTTGTAATGTTTTCTTTGAGGTTCTTTGTCTGTTTTCTCTTTAAACTTTGAATTTCTGATCTTTCTGATCTTAGATAGGACCTGTCTCTGCAAAGAGTCATTCACAACTATAACTTATTCACCTTCTCCTGTTGACTTCAGTGGGACTACTTATGTGAGTGGAAGTTCCTTATGTGAATAATACTCACAGAATCTGTCACTCCATTTATCTATTCTTTCTGAAGGCTTCCCCTGCCCCTTAATAAATTTTTCAGTTCTCAACCAGTGTCCTATCATCTTTTAAATTAATTTAAACTTGAGCCACCTATTCTATTTTCTTGATCCTCACTCTGTATTATTTTGTTCTCTCTTCCCCTTGGTTGCTTTTTCTTGCTGTTTGGTTGCTTTTATTTCCTTACAACCCCTACTAATATTTCTAGCTCTTATGTGGCATGTACTTCCAAGGGTCTGGCCCTGCAATGTAATTATAAAATAATATGTGGCCATATCTACAATGTGCATGGTGATACCTATTACTTCAGGATGTTACAAAAGTGATTTAAGGTTAGAAAAAAATATATCATTTGAGGAAAATAATGCAGACACAAAAGAGGGCAGAGTTAAGGTTACACAGGCAACCTTAACTTTACCATTTCCTGACTGTCGAGTGCTTCACTTTGTAACCACACTGTCTTTTTAATGAAGTTTATTTTTAATGGACTAATGATGATACTTTTCATGCGCACCTGCTGCCCAAAGCACATTACAGACAGCCCGAGGGCACCCCTGGAAGGGAAGGAAGGAGGGTTGTTGTCAGGGAGGAGTGGGTCCCAGGATTTGTATTCATTGCTTTCACTGGCTTTTCTTCCCTTAAGGAACCACCTCTGGGGCTGAAACCGGCCCCATCCTGATGCCCCACGAGGGCTTTTGCTCTAGATCAGGACCGGCCCTGAATCCAGAGGAAGCCCCTGTTGTGGATGACAGTCATCTGTCAGAAAGCGTCATCAGAGCCAGCGGGGTCACTGCTGCCCCCTTCACATTCTGGGGTCAGGACAGGAAGAGAACCCAGGTGTCTGGATGATGTGTGAAAGGAGCAGCTGGAGTCCCCAGCTTTCCCCTCAGCACGGACAGTGTAAGTTGAGGGGACAGATGAGCTGGGCGCTCCTAGCCCGAGCAAGGCCCGCGCGGGCGGGCGGGCAGGTGGCTGGGCGCAGGCTGCCCCCGGCACTCGTGTGCAGCTGTGTGTGTGTTTTCAGCGCCGGCGGCGCCGAGCAGCAGCACAGTAACAAGCAGGGGCGGGGCTCCTGTGGAGATGAGAGCAGAGCAGGGCGGGGCTGCACGCTCCTCTCCGGAGGTGGAGTCTCCACTTGTGTCCCCTCCCCCCCCCCACCGGGCCATGTGCGTCCGGGTCGCGCAGCCAGGCCACACACAGCCAGTCCAGCCGCGTGCAGCCTGGGTCCGCGTGAGAGGGCAGAAGCCGAGGAGGCGCCGCGCGCGCCGCAGTAAGTGGCGGTTGGCGGCTGCGGCGGGGTGGGCGGTGGGTGAGCTGAGCTGCCGCCGCTGTTGCCGTGACTGCCTGACCGCGGACGTACCCTTCCTCCCCCTCGGAGGACCTACCGACCGATGGACAAACAGCCCCTCCCCCCGCGGAGAGACCGACACCCGCTCCCCCCTCCTGCTGACAGGCCCATCCCCCAGGCGGGCAGGGCAGAGCTGCCCGCAGCAGACTCCCAGACCCTCGTCAGCCACCACACGCCGGCCCATTCTCCGACGCAACCCGGGCCGAGGCTGGAGGGAGGCGTCCCTCTCGCGCCGGTGCGTGGCGGCCCCGCCCGCCCCTCGGTTCTGTGGGGCCGGGATACGCGGTGCCACCCCCTGCCGCCCCTCCGTGCTCAGCTTCCCCCCTTCCTCCACTCCCCCTTCAGTGTCTGCAAAGGGACCCCGGAGACCTGGGCTCGGTGCCCTTCAAGGCTGGGAGTTGAGGAGCGAAGCAGAGATTCCCCCCCCCGCCCCCCGCCCAGTGTGTGGGTACAGCTGCTTTTTGGTTTTTATTTTTACCGCCCTGCTTGTACAGGCCCAACCCTTAGGGCTGGTCTAACACTGGAGAGTTTTGTGGACAAAAGTCAGCTTTTGTTGACAGAACAGTGCTGGTGTACACACTGCAATCACACACACACACACACACACAAATCCTGTGGCGGACAAAACTGCTCCGATGTTTTGACAAAGTAAAACCATCTGGACAAGAGGTGAAGGGTTTTTGTTGGCTTAGTTAGGGCGAGGCGGTGTCAGTGTAGACACTGGGTCCCCTTACATGGTGGTGGGGCTGTCATTGTCAATTTCACTGCTCCCAACCCCTGCCCCCCCACCCCAGCCCAGGCAGCTGGTTCCAGCTCCAGCTGGAAGCTTGGCTGGATCCTGGCTGTGAGCAGGGAAGGGAGAAGCTGCCTGTGGCTGGATACTGGTGGCTGCCGGCTTGTGTGTGTGTGTGTGGGGGGGGGGGAGAAGCAGGAGAGCTGGACTACACTCCCCATGGCCAGAAACGCTGGGCTTCTTCCCTCTGGGATTCTGGGAACAGGGAGGGGAAAACCCAGGGCTGGCTCCGGGTGGGGAAGGGGGAGGGGCAGCCCACCCGGAGCCAGCCTGTGGGTCTTTTAGCTCTCCACACTGCGCCTCCCACCCACCAACCCAAAGAGGGCAGTTTGGATGTCATCCACTGTAGTAATTACTCTGGTGGCGGTAAGTCCGCCTATATTATGTCGATTTATTTTTTGAGTGTAGATAAGGCCATAGGGTGTGTGCGGTTATAGGGTTATAAAGTTGCTTCAGTCCAGTATAGTCCCATAGCACAGATGCAGTTACACTTATAAAGTTGCATATACTGGTATAGCTAGTGTCCTGTCCTATATGGGAATAGCTATACCGGCATAATTGCATCCACACAAGGGGGTTGTACTGTTTCAGCTGTAGGGGTATAGTTAAAGCAGTCAGATTCCTCAGTGTAGGCAAGGTCAGGATTTTATTTTAGTGGGCACTGGTGGGCTGGCTGGGGCTGCTCCAGCTCTCCACCAGCATGGGGCTGCTCCGCTCCGGGCAGGTGCCTGGCTGGCTTGGGGCTAGGGGGCTGCTCCTGCACTCCAGTTGGCGTGGAGCTTGGGGTTGCTGCACCCGGCCAGCTTGGGACTCGGGGCTAAATGATCTCAATATTACTGATGCCTCAAGGACCCCCTGTAATCTTTGGTGCCTCCCCAGCGGGGGGGTCGTGCACCTCAGGTTGGGAACTGTTGAAATAGATATCGTAATGGATCTTTATCTTTCACTTAGCTAATGTATTGTGTCAGAAAAGTACCATATGGTGTTTAAAGTGATGGGAGTTGCAAAGAGAAAAAATGAAATATCTAGCAAATATTTAGATCCATGTTATTTTTTCATGGGCGAATGTATCACACAGCAGAGATTCAGTTTAAGGACAACCATGGTGTTGGTTTGAAGTGAAATGATGGCTAAAGCATTAGCACCTCTGCTTCCATTCCCACCCAATGGGAACATTAGCTGTGTGATTTATTAGGTAGTGTTTGTTGGTTTTACACTGTTAATGAAGTGTATTATGGCACTACACATGAAGTAATGGTGATAAGAACATGAGTATGTTTAATAAAGACTGTTATGAAAATATTATTTTCCATGCAGAATAGCTCTTTTCCAAATTATAATTATTTTGTTTTTAAATCCATCAAAAAGACATCTAGGATAATTGATACATTTACTTTTAAAAAAGAAACACAATTCTTAGGTTTCTTTTTTTTCCCCCCTAAAGAAAATTATCTCTAACTGATCAAAAGAATATTTTTGGAGTCTTCTAAGAGCTAAACCAATTTTCTGCAAGATAGGAAGGAATTAATTTTTTTGATTGATTAAAATATTCCTTGAAAAATTGGGTTTATAATGGGAATAGTGATGCATCTGTAGAAATAAGACCCATAGCTTTAATTCATAGAAGGTACAGATCATGGAAAGAGAGGCAAAGATAATTTTAAGTTGCTTTTTGGTCATGTTGATTCTGGGCCGGCAGTGAGACACTCTAATTTACAACTTTATGCAGGCTGGCAATGGGTTCTGCTGTATTATGGATAGTCACTTGACACCCCAAGAGTGATCCATATGCCTGGGACTGCTAGGGAAGCAGCGTAAGGCTGCATGTGGCAGTCAATCATTGGAAGAATTCTTCCCTGGATGGTTGCATTGCCTTTTTTGCCTCCAGATGTGATTTATTTTTTTAAGTTGATGTTGACCAGTTAAACATTACTGGTTACTTAGGCCCTGGTCCTGCAAATGTTACAGACATTGAGCCCAGTGAGACTGCTTGTGGGCGTAAATCTTTGTGGGAGTGGAGACTGAGTTTCAAAGTAGCTTTTCTGTGTTAATAAGTGACATCAATGTACTCTGACCACAATCTGTGATTTTAGCAAAATCACATTTTTTCTTTGAGAACATGTTGAAATAAATCATATGATCAGTGTATGAAAAGAGCACTTCTAATGCATGATATGAAATGAGTGTTTCAGAATTTTTTTTAAAAGAAAAGTTCTTAGTGTTTTGTGAATGAATGAATGGCTGCTTTAGAAATATGAGGAAACCTGATAATTTTTCTCTGGTTTATAATTTATAGTCTCTGAAACAATGTATTCATAAAATGGATACAGGGAAGTTTGGGGAAGAATTAAAAGATAGACATGTATCTGTGGGGCGTTAACCAGCTTCCCATCCCTATTGTAATACAAAAAAGGCATTCATAGGAAATACTCAACTATAATGAATGACTGATATAGCATAGTGTATTGTACTTTTGATTAAATATAATGATGGTGCCCTGTGACTGCAATGTCACAATAAATGTAAACCTATTATTTATGGATTGATAAGAGTTATAGATGCAGAATATGTTACTGAAAAAACTAAAAGGTAGAATAAAGGACCTTATTATGTCTTTCTTGAGGGTTGTGCTTTTAATGCATCATAAATGCTCATATTTTTCAGCCTGTTTTCTGTAATATTGGATTTCAGCATTTCAGGGTCTACTCTTTTCTACATGTGCAATGAGGTGTTAATATCTTCGTTGCTTAGCAAAATTGTAGCCTGTGAAATTGTGAGTAATTTGATACTGTGATTCTTTGTCATGTTGAAAGCATAATTTTAACTGATTTTTTTAATGATTTCTTTTTCTGTTTTATTATACTTTCCATCATATGGACAATTCTTGTCCAAATTTTATTATTTAGCTCAGTTAACAAAAATTATAAATCTAACATTTAGCACCTGAGAAATTATAATCTGCTTTTTAAAAGCAGGAATGAATGCAGTGTTTGAAAGTCAGGAGTATTATGTATCTTGCAGAAAGACAAAAAAATGATTGATACGTGTTTAGATGCTCCTTGTCAAACTTTTCATTATTTATTGTGAAGATATTTATGTAAAAGCCATTTATTAAATTCATGACTATCTATATTATTTCTTATAGAAGTTATACTTACTGAGACTTTCCCGCCTTTCTGATTTTAATCATTGTTAGGATTTCATTACTATGATGTGCTAATACAATGGAGCCAAAACACATCAGGTTACTAGACTGATCTTTTTTCAACTGCTATAGCAGATCTCAGGTTTTAGGAACACTGAAATCAAACAGGGCAAGCTAACACTTGCTCATACGTGTAGTGTCAAGGCAGTCCCATGAACCACATCAATTCCATCTTCTGCCTCTTCCATTTTTCTTACTATATGCCTAAATATTTTATAAAGATTATTCTGAAAAAAAAAGTGTGGGTTTGGGAGAAGGGAGTTGAATAATAATGGGTTAAAATGTATACACCATGATGATGTAACTAGGGCTCAAGATTTCTTTTGCATTGTATAAGTGTAAAAAAAAAAATCAAATAGCTAGAATGTTTTTTCTTGCTAAAATTAAAAACTTTTTTGCTTTTCTATTGACAAGATTATTAGAGGTAGTTAATTAACAAAACTTAGCACTTTCAGCTCTGTGCTTTACACACTGAATATACTTGACACTTTAAAATACTGTAGGAGTTTACCTTCATTTAGTTGGTTTGATTAAAGAGCTATAATTAGGAACCAAAGATATTGTATTTTACAATTTTTGACAATAAAATGTAAACAGTTACTTTGTTCATAGATGTTCTATTCACAGGTGTATAAAAGATATCACATTCTGCTCCAAGCTTAAATGCTTTTGCTTCATGGGGTTTTGAAGAAGAGACTGTATTTATTTTTGTAGTTCTGTTCTCTTATGAAGATAATCTTTTTTCCTTTTTTCAGTAGGACTTTACAGACAGTGTGGTTGCCTGTCCATCTGCATTCATCATGATAACACCAGCCTTTGAACTGAGCCAGGATCCAGATTTTCTTACTGTAACAATCAATGCACCTTATGCCAAAGTTTCTGAGTTCGATGTGTATTTTGAAGGAAAGGATTTTAAGTTTTATGCTAAGCCTTACTTTCTCAGGCAAGTAATGTAGAGATTTTAAAACCTTGAACTTCATAAAATAAAAATATTGAAAAGAGAATGAACTTTATATCTGTGTCTTACAGAACATTTTACTGCTGTAGTTCCTATATGCTGCTTTACAGAGAGCTGGCTGGTTACATGTTTCTAGTTGTCTTTCTTGTTTCCAGTTGCTAAATCATAGTAAAAGAAGTAAAATTATGTTAAATGCTTTCCTGATATTACTTTTTCATATTGGATAAGTAATGCAATCATGCATGGTATAGAAGATCCATGAAACAATTTCAATATTAAGAGGTCATCCACACTGAAAAAGTTTGACAACCCTTCTCTGATATATAGTATCTTGTAATTTTAACTCTTTTCATTCTCTTGTTATGGACGCTTCAAACATCAGGGCACCAGCTCTCATCTCTTGCACATGTTCATTTAACGTTAAGTGGGGTTGAGTAGGTGGGTGAACAATAGTGGATCAGTTAGTGTAAAGTAATAGAAGAATTTTCCTGTCTTGTCATTCTGGGTCAACTCTTTTCATTTCTTGAAATGGCAGAATCCTTTATCTGTTCCACATAGTGCCAAGGATGTCTTGTCTATAATGATTCTGATCCTGTGCTGACTGGGAAAACAGAAACATCAAATTCTCTTTCAAATGCTGATCTCTTTCATTAATACGTGGGGGGTAAACTTTCAAAGTTGTGCACAGGGAGTTAGCTGCATGACTTCCATTAAAATTAATGGGAGTCATGTGGTTAAATACCCTGTACTGCCTACAGAATGTGCCATGTAGTTTTACTGGTTGAGCCATTAGTCTGGAGGATAAATCAGGCATTTGATAAGGCATGTCATCTTTCACCATAGACTGACTCTTCCTGGAAGAATTGTGGAAGATGGAAGAGAAAAAGCATCTTATAATGCGGACAAAGGTATTAGTTAATAATGTTGATCTTTTTTATTACTCAAAATACAGCACATGGTCTCTACTAATGTACCTTCTGCTGCATTGTAATTACACAGAACTTTTAATATACTTGCAGCAAAGCATGTTTAATTGGAGTTCCTCCTGTTTTTGGATGAGTTTTAAAACCTGTAGTTCAGAGTGTCTTATACACGTTTACCATATAAACACAAAGGGGTTATGCTAGTTAAAAAGAGGACAGTAATGACATTTCCATGTTCTACTTCTATCTGGCATGGAGACCTAGTCCCTGGTGTTTATCTACTGAAAGGACATTGTCTGACCAACCATGAATGAGAGTGGCTCTCGTAATAGAACTTTCTGTATTGAAGACTGAATTCTTCATGGGCACAGATCATAATGTTCCTGTTAAAGGAAGATCTGTGTATATGGTTTCTGTAAACATGATGTGAACGATATAACTCACTGAATCAAGGTCACTAGTCCATTCAGCCTGCAAGAAACCTAAGACCGAATAAGTTTCAGTAAGTAGAAAGAGAGAGCAAATCTCAAGACAGATTCTTGGCTAGACTTAGGAGAGAATCCAATGGAAATATACACATCAGCTTTCCTACATCCCTCCAAAAGTAAAGTATGCTGTCGAGACAGGACTAGTAAACTTCTTGTGGAGTTCCAGAAAGAAATTCTAACTTGTGTTGAAGCAGCAACACTAGAAATATTTGGATGCATTTCTGTATGGTGATTACCCTCATTTTTGAAAAATTAAAATACAATTAAAATACCATAAATATTTTCTATGAGAACTGCATTATATTTCATATGGTGATGTCAAAACATTTAAGTAAATACATATTTTCAGACCTCATGGTAAATAATATGTATACACATTGCTCAAGATTTACAAAATGTAATGCCTGAATCTTGTAATCAGATCTGTGTTGAGTGCTGTGCATTGCATTGCCCATTGATTGCCAGGGGACTTTGTGCAGATGTAAGTACAATATCTGCCTGTGTGAATGTGACTGCAGCATCGGAGTTTAAAACTGTAAACTATCTGGTTCAATAGTTTATTCAATTAACAAAATTAAAGCCCCACAAAAATGTTTTGTAACCAACACCTTGACTTATTAAGATGTAGTCTGTCACGTCCAAATGCATGTTTATACAGAATATTCAATGTGTCTTTCTTTAATCTTATGCTTGATTATTTGAGGAGAAAAAAGGTTTAAAAATAAAAATGTTCTTACTCTATCTTTGTTTTATGAGCTGTGTCAAGACATCACCATAAATGATAGTGATGCAGCATTTGTGTTCCTTTTGAAAAATAATTTAATTATATGTTTTTTGTGGAATTTATGCATCCAGGCTAACTCTAAAATGCTTAGAGATTAACACAAAGGAAGATTTTAATTGCATCCATCCCAGGTGAAATACACCCAAATAGCTTGCCGATCATTTAGCTTTAATAATGAGAAATGGTTGTACATTTTTTTACACGCTGTTTATCTTTAAAATTGTTATACATCTGAACCAAATTCTAACTTTTTTTTCAAGGCATTTTTACAGTTCAACTGCCTAAGGAGACTCCTGGTCAGTATTTTGATGGGTTGGACATGCTGACAGCTTTGTTAGCACAGAAGAAATCAAGATCAGCTAAACCATTAGTGGAAGAGATAGGTATGTTTACCGACACTGGTATATACAATGTATTTTAAAAGTTTAACTTGTATAGTTGATTTTTTGTTTGAGTTTGTAAGGTGAATTTGTAAACAAGAAAACTTCCCTTATGTGAAGTACATTTCATCTTTATGTGATTTGAGAAAGTGTTTTGTAAGAGTTACGTTTGCATTCTTTCAATATATATATAGTTAACACATACTAATTCTTTGCTTCCCTGTAGTATTTGTATGATGCATAGAGGTCTGAGAGTCTCAGCTTAGCTCAAAGGCAGCAATCTGGTCCTTCAGCACAAGTAAAGCTCATTAGATCTAGAGGTCCCAGGTTCAGCCCCGGCAAATGACCTAAGGACATTGTTACATATAGAAGAAGGCTTGATTAAATGTGGTCAGTTGTGTGACTGTCTATCGTCTTACCAAATTATTAGCAATATTTCTTTCCTTGGTTATGTGGGTTTTTTTTAATATACAGGCCAGATAGTGCCATTTTAAAGAAAAAAAATCTAAACAGCAGCAGATAAATTAATGCAGACTTTCTTATTGCTGAAGTCCATAAATGTTACAAAATCCTATGCCAATTTTTCATTTTCTTTCCTTTCTCTGGAAACTATAGGATGGTCTGATACCATAAAAGTTTTTCTAATAGCTTAAAAAAGTAGTAAAACAAAAAACCCTGCTCCATAGATTAACTAGTAATCTTTTCATTAGCTGATACTTTAGTCACAGTGTAACTGTAACCTTTTCTTTTTATGATACAAAACATTTCTAGAGACCTCTGCTGAGCTAGCTGAGGAGGAGGAAGAGGAAGAATTTGATTGGGAAATTGAACAGATCCCTTATGAGGAATCTGCAGAAAGCACTTTACATTTACAATGTTGCTATGGGTTTGGAAATTTGAAATCAGGAGTGTTCCGACGACTACAGGTTTGTGACTTTTCTTTAAAAAGTGACAGATTGTTATAAAGTTTACAGTATTTGGTATGACCTAGAATTCTGAATTCAATTGAACTTAAAGTCAGTGCAATAATGTTTCAAGTGTGTTAAATCTATCAACATGTATTTCTCCAGAACAAATCATTCCAAACCAACCACATTTCCTCCTTTGACAGGGTTATTGGCCTAGTAGATAGTGGGAAGCAGTAGATGTGAGATATCACAGGTTTTAATAAGGCTTTTGACACAGTCCCACATGACATTCTTATAAGCAAACTAGGGAAATATGGTCTAGATGAGATCACTGTAAGATGGGGTGCAAAAGTGGTTGAAATACCATACTCAAAGGGTAGTTCTCAATGGTTCACTGTGAAACTGGCAGGAAGTATTTAGTGGGGTCCCACAAGGGTGAGTCCTGTTTCTGATACTATTCAGTGTTTTCACTAATGATTTGATTAATGGAGTACACAGTATGCTTATAACATTTGTGGATGACACCAAGCTGGAAGGGGTTGGAAGCCCTTTGGAGAGCAAGATTAGAATTCAAAATGATCTTGATAAATTTGAGAGTTGATCTGAAAGCCACAAAATGAAATTAAATAAAGATGAGCAAAGCACTGCACTTAAGAAGGACAAATCAAATTAACAACTACAAAATGGGAAATAACTCGGTAGGCAGTAGTACTGCTGAAAAGCATCGGGGGGATCACAAATTGAATGTGAGCCCACAACATAACGCATTTGCAAAAACGGCTAATATCGTTCCTGTTAATATACCCCAGAGTGTTGTATGTAAGACATGGGAAATCATTGTTCTGCTCTACTTGGCACCAGTGAGACCTCAGCTAAAGTACAGTGTCCAGTTTTGGGTGTCACAGTTTAAGAAAGGTATGAACAAAAATGATAAAAGATTTAGAAAACTTGACTTGTGAGGAAAGGCTAAAAAACCTGGGCCTGTGAGGAAGGATATAACAGTCTTCAAATATATTAAAGGCTGTTATTAAAAGGATGGTGATCAGTTGTTCTCCATGTCCACTGAAGGTAGAGCAGGAAGTAATTGGCTTAATCTGAAACAAGGGAGATTTGAGTTAGATATTAGGAAAAACTTTCCAACTATTAGGGTGCTTAAGTTCTGGAAAAGGTTAGTGAGGGAGGTTGTGGAATCTTCATCATTAGAGATTTTTAAGAACAGGTTACACAAACCACTGACCAGGATAGTCTAGGTTTACTTGGTTCTGCTTCAGCACAACGGGGGTGGACTAGATGACCTCTTGAGGTCCCTTCTAGTCCTATATTTTTATGATTCTATGAAATTGAAAAGATGTGTCTAAAAACGAGGACAAACAGTGCTTTTTGGAGTGTGTGGTCGTCTCCAACATGTGTGATTTAAAGAGTTTTCTTTTAATTTTAAGTACACTTGATTCCTTCTAACATGCATGGACTGACAATTTTTTCAAGTGTTCAGAAAACTTAATACAAAAAAATAAATTCCTAGTATCTTTAGATTTAAAATAGGAAATCTCAATAGACAAATGCAGTTGAAATGTAATTTTATCAGCAAATAGGAGACTTTCAAGAATGCTATAAAAGCTGGTATAGTAGAGATGAGTTACAAAAGTTTTAGCTCTGCTTTATCATGTTTAAAGAACTTCAGCAGCACAGTCCTAGTTTTCCAGAGGAAAACTTGTGGAAAAATAAAATAGTGTCTCACAAACCTAGCCAGCAGAACTTTTAGATAATGTTGGGAGAATATAAGTAGAATTTGCACCACTAACTGCATGTTCTGTTTTACCTCTCTTGCCTCTCTGAACTGAGAATTAGAATCTAGTATGAGCTTAGCATGCATTTTCTTCATTTGTTTTTGAAGTATTCTTTGATTACTCATCCCTTTGCATTTTCTGTGTGCCAAAATCTGAACCTTTTAAGAGCTTTGTTCTGAGCTTTTCAAATAATAGAATTGTTCTCTTTTTATAAAGGAAGCCCAGGGTTCAATTCCCTGCTCTGCCACAGACTTCCTGTATGATCTTGGGCAAGTCATTCTGGTTTTCTGTGTCTGAATTGCCCAGCTGTAAAAGAAGGAAAATAGTACTTCTCTGCATTAAAGTGGTGTAAGGATAAATACATTATAGAGATTGTAATGCCATCTTATGACCTAAAATATATAGATATATGTGACAAATGTGGGAATTTTCATAATACTTTTATGAATCCATTGTGCACCTCAGTTTTCCTTGATGCTTTGTAAAGTGTAAAGAGCAGGAGACATAGATGCTTTGTCACGTAGCTGCCTGGTGTCACTACAGATACTTACTGAGGTGCACTAATCCCTGAACAGGGTAAAGACAGAGACTAATCTCAGTTGGACATGTTAGGCAGAGTTCATGTGGAATAACAGGAGTGCTGGATCAGGCTCAGTGTTGGAGGCGATGAGGTACGTGGCCTACCCTTGAGGAAGAGCGGGACCCTCTGGGAACGCTGAAGGGGTACTTCCATTGGACTGTATAAAAGCTGAGGTGTAGCACAGATCCTGTGGATCCATGGCAATATATTAGTGAAGTCAGTCACAAGACAGATATGTGGGTTGTTCGTTAATAACTATATTTTTGTTTTCAGAGTTAGTGCTAAATGCAAACATCTTGTTTAATATAATTATGAAAAAAATCCTGAATTTGTATCCGAAACTTAGAAATGGATTTTGAAGGATATACTTTATAGTTTGTTGTTGCACATGTGTAGTCTAGGGAGAAAGTTCCAGGTAAAAAAAGAGAGTGCATCAGTCTGGACTAATTATTGCATTCTTGTCTGACTGTTCATATTTATGCTAGATAGTAAAAGTGCTTATGGTTTTAGACTTAGAGTAATATGAACTACAAAGGACACTTTAATTATTCACACTGGTGATACAGTTATTAAAATCAATTGAAATACGATTGGTGTATATATTATGGCTTAGAAGAAACTGTTACTAACTTTGGCTCTGATCATCCAAGTTGTTCTGCATGGGGGGACTCCGTGAAGTCAGCGAGTGTTGCTCAGGCACAGGAATCTACATGTGTGGAACAATTTGCTGAATCGAAGTCTTAAATTGTAGGCTTAAATCTGCTTTGTTAGCATATGTTAAATGGCTTTTTTGTTTATTTACTTTTTGGAATAAGTTGGAGATGAACTACAGCCTGCAGAGAATAAGGAATACAAAGATATCATGATTATGTGCAACATTTATTATGGTAGTAAATAGACAATTTACTAATTAATGTTTTATTTATATACATAAATACCAAGAGAAAAAAATACTAGCTATTTCTAGCAGCTCTAACTGTAATACCAAGACCATATAACTTGGTTACTGCATGAATTATTATATTTTAAGGTGGAAAAGTTAAGTAGTGTCAGGGGGAAAGCTTTCATGTTCTAATAGCACATATATTAATTAGTCTGTTGCCATGGAATTCCTGCAGAAGTGCATATTACACCCCTATTAATGCCCCATTAGCTTATGATTATTACACTGAAATTCCAAATTAAGTAATGATTGCCTACTTCAGCGTTAACAGTGTCAATTTATGCATAAACAGTCCTGTCATCTCAGGTGCGGAGTGTAGAAGTCAGTGGGGATTTGGGGATGCACAACATGTTGTAGGACTGGGCCCTAGGTTTGCAAGAACAATAATTCTTGTTTTTTGTCTGTATATTTATCGCAATAGCTTTCATTAAGCATTGCAGATTTGATGCATTAATGAAAATGAGGGCAACTTTTTCTTTGTAACCAAGAGAAGAGCCCAAACAGGATTTATAATGTTTGAAACACCCAAGGCATTTGGCCATTTTTTTAATTGAAACAATGCAGTCTGTATGTAAATGGTGAGTTGCAGGTGAGCAAAACTGATTAAATAAATATAACAAAGAATAGCACCCAGTTTTAATTATTACACTCAACGTGGAATCAACAGCAGATACATAATGAATGAAAAAGCAGTAGAATTGTAAAATATGGGGGAATCCAAGCACCGGATCCAAGTCAGAGCTTTTTTTATTTCTTCATTTACTGTTTCCACTTTAAGCTAATGTCTTAAAAACAAAATAAATACATGACACATAATGCATAGCTTTTCAGTAACGGAGACGTGGTAGTGGCATCTATCATCATAGTAGCTCACCTTAGTGTAAGATTGTATTGCATCTAAACTCTCATTCTTAATGAAGAAACATTATTCTGAATCTTTGTGGCTTGTTAATAATTTATTCTTTTTGTTCTTGTTGCCTTTTCAGGATGAACTGAGTGATGTTATTGACATTAAGGATCCAGACTCAACCCCTGCATATGAGCGCAGACAGAAACGACTGGCGACTGAGGCTGCTAAGTTTGATCCTGATCATTATCTGTAAGTACTACTTTATTCTCCTGATCAAGTGAATGTACATCAGCTAAATTAAATGTATTTTGCCATTTAATGGGATTTTAAAATCTCTTTTGAAAAAAATGGGTTTGTTTGCCTGGTTCTTCATGTCTCATAACACCAGACCTGAGAGGGTGCTCATAAGTGACAGCGATACAAGACCTTGCTCATTCACTTCAGCCTTACTTAGCTGCTCAATTAAACTCAAAGGCCAGTCTGTACTCAAGCAGAGCTGCTGCTGCTGCGAGCTGTGCAGAATGTTGTTTCATAGTTGACCTCTCAAGCATCAAGGTCACCAATCCCTGCCATCATTTTGTGTTGTAGGCATCATTGCTTTGTTTTCTCCTGAGTAACAATGGCAAATGACCCATCCTGATCCATGTGCAGGAAAATATTCCCTTTTTAGATGGATTCTACAGTGTTTTCCTGAGTTCTGTAATCATGTGACTTTTGCTTAAGCTGTCTTCTATTTGTTGCCCATGTCCTGTCGCCTTGTTAGTGAGCTGTTTGTCCAGAAGAATGAGCACAGAATTTGTGCAGAGACTGGGCTGTTTCTTCTTTGTGCTCCGTTATCAGATTATTTGCTCCCACGTAAGGCAGGTGGAAATCCATCTTGTCTATTTTTCAGGGAGATTCTCTTTCCCAAGATGAACCTTTCAAGTCAAAGAAAGGACAGAAATTCATGGATAGACTACACAGCCTTAAAAATGGCAAATAAATGACTTCCTCTCAATGGGTTTCTTTTCCATGTTTAGATCTCAGACATACCTCTTCTGTTGGTGGCAAAATTACAGTCTGCAGTAGGAAGAAATTATTTTTTGTTTCTATAAACTTTGAAGCTGAAGTTCTCAGCCCCACTTAATCCAGTCTGCATATTTCAGGACACAGAGTATACTTCTCTACCACAGAACTCTTCTAAAAGCATATTTCAGAAGGAATTTAGAGGAGGAGTAGAAAGTGTCTCTTTCCTCAACAATCAAATCTTTTGAAAATAGTTTTTACTGCAGCTGAAATAGTTTTAGATATTAATCTGATGTCAATGACAATAATGTCTCTCTAAGGCTGAAATTTGCCAATCTTGTAGCCTATACAATGAGCCTAAATTCTTTAAAATCAGTGGAAATTTTGGGTTCATAGGCTGCAGGATCCAAGCCTATTAATAGTGTTTGTATTTTCATGTGTGTATTTTGATATTTATTTAAAAAAATACTGTTATTAAACTAAGTTTCCAGTGGCACTTTTTTCAGCATTTGTGTCCCAAAATGGTACCACAGATGTATTTTGGTCTGCATAGGACATATGTATACCAGACTACTAGACACTGTGACTTTCAAATTATTAATGCATTTTTGAAAATGAAGTAAACTATCTTCAACTGTATAGGTATTGGCCATGTGACAGTATTAGACAATACTTCATGGTTGTTTAACATGGCTATAAGTCTATCTTTCATGTGCAATTTGTCTTTTTTTTTTTTTTTTTTTAAAGAATAAATTAAAACAAACGTGCTTTGAACCTTCCCACCTCCTATAGTCCCCTGAAGTTCCCTCTTCTGTCTTAGTGAAGTGTCCTTTCTAGTTGGTTGCATTTTCCAGGAAAAAGAATCTTCGGTATTTCTCACTAGAGGTTGTAATGGTCTTAATGGATTATAAAGGAGGATATCTACTGTGGAAATAACAGAGATGTGTGCACCACAGCTGCAGAATTGACAAGGAGATGACTTAAGGATTGGGGAAATAATACTTTTCTAATGTTCTGTCAAAGACATAAATCTCCCTCTTCCTTCTTATTCTATGGGCATCTCTTAAAGCTGGTATATTTGTTCTAGAATTATCTCTCTTGCCTTACACCACTGAGAGACTCTGATGAAGGAACAAAATGACTGTGGAAGGGAAGGTGATACATATAGAGGCCATATTTAAAGCAGTGGAGATAAACAGGAAATACTGTCTGAGAGTAAAAAATAGGCTGGCCTGTGACTTCAAATCACTTTAAGAAAACACTGAAATACACGAAAAGAATCTGCTATTTATTACTGTAAGAATAAGACTACTTTGTATTTAATAAATTTGGGCACTACTTATTTTGACCTAGTGGATATTAAAAAATATTTCCTTCATTTTTACCATGCATTGTAGTCCTCAGTTTTCTAGTTTGTTTCATTGCTGTTTGGCCTGAAAGGCAAGCTAGGGGAAAACTTGGGATTTTGAAAATCCTCCAACAGTTTTTGGCAACATCCTTTGTCCATTAGATAGTGATGGAGAGATAAAATGGACAAAACATAGGAACAAGTGACTCATAAGTGCAGAGTTTGAAAACCTTGCTAGGCATGTACTGAGCAGTAAACCTATTAGATAGGTACACAAGATGATGGTCATTGTGGGGGGGTCATTCTAAGGAGGTCCAAGGCCCTTGCATCTCCAGCTACTGGGAAGAATAGGGATGGTGCAGGAATTTCTAACAGTGTTCTCCCCGATGTGCACAAACTGCCTAATGGTTTCTTTTAGTGGAATTTCAAGGTGTTTGTTTTGACCTATAAAGCCTTAAATGAGTTAAGCCATGCCTGCTTGAGAAGCCACCTGTCCCTGTGTGACACTGCCATTTCTGCAGTCAGTAGAGGTGATTTGAGCTGGAGCCCCCTTGCTGTAAAATGGAGTTTGCTGGCAGCATGGCATTTCCTGTAAGGGCCGTCAATTTTGGAAACTATTTTTTCCTAACTGGTCCAAAACAGACCAAATTTGCTAACCTTCAGGGCTTGCTGTATTGCATATCTATTTCCCCAGGCTTTGGGGGAGGAAAAAGGAGGTTAAAAGGGTACGTTGCTTAGGTTTTCATGTAATCTTTGGTTAATTATTTTCTGGTGTTGGGGCAAGAAGCTGATTTTGATTGGGTTTGTTTTTATAAGATGCCTCTGTGTTACCTATTTTCTGTATTACTGCATCTGAAAAAGAGAGCTGAAGTCTCTCGAAAGCTTATGCCTGCAAATATTAAATTTGTTAGTCTTTAAAGTGCCACAGAACTCTCGTTGTTTTTGCTGTATTTTTAGTGTATGGCAAATGCCTCTAGAGAATCTAGGATAGGTGTTTCTTTTTGAATGTATACTGTACATTGAAATAAATAACAAGCAACTTTTTTCTCCAGTGCTGACTTTTTTGAAGATGAAGCCATTCAGCATGTTTTGAAGTACAAGCCATGGTGGGTTGATGCTTATGCGAAAAAGATGGCTTCCCAGGGAGGGAGTCATCAGGAACATGTTAGTCAAACAACATTCGGTAAGAGTGTATACATTTTGTTTAATTTTTTTGCTTCTGTTCCAGATTACTTGCCAGAAATCTGTCTTCAAGGTGAAAAGTAACGATTCTAGCTAGCCATTTCCAATCATGTAATATTAATGCCACCCTTTGTCATTATTCATTTGAGATATTGGTCTGTTTGATCTCTCTCTGCAGCATTTATATATCAACTACTAGAGCTTTGTTATTTGTTATTATACAACCTTGTGTTTTCAGAACAAACTATAGTTTTAGCTTTCTTTGGCATCTGTTCTCAAAAATGTAGATTAGACCTGTCGGTAATCTGTGAAGACGCAGCTCCCTTTTAAGACTCTGCTATAGATTTTAAGGATCTCATGGAAATCTCTCAATTGTTGACAGTCATGAAATTCAAATTAAAACTTTCTTAGTTTGAACATTATCTTAGCTAGAAGTTGGGAGTGCCCCATGTGTTACTAGTATATTCCCTTTTTTTCAGATTTTCGTAAATAATTGTTCTCTTGATAGCAGACATTTTCTTTTCTGAAAATACTGTAGTAATGGATTTTTGTATCCACTTGTAAATATGATGCAGATACTGTACTGTAATCTCATTGTTCAGAATCATTTGCACAAAACTGTCCTGATATCAACCAATATTTCTATGCAATACGCACATCATCTTTAGAAACTTGTATATTATATTGTTCCACAGGTGGTTATTCCACATATATATTTTTACATATCCTAGGGGCTTCTTTCCATTCCTTGTTTTATGGCCTACAAGGTGCATTTCAGCTTTAGAGGGTGAACTTGTGACAGTACTGTTAATGGGTACCCGTGTGAGATTATTACTTTTGTATATAGTGGTTTCCAAACGTACTCTGATACCTTTATGTATGTTCTCTGATCATCTCATCATCTCCTACATGACTTAGGAACACAAGATTTGCCATACTAAATGATAATCATTAATTCCTCAAGCATGAGATCGATATATATCAATATTACTTTGTGTTTCTAGGCTCTAGTTCCTTGTACTCTGACCTTTTACGCAGGAAATAGAAGGGAATCTGGGTAAACAGTGTGCGTTGCAACAGCTCTGGTGCATTCTTTCATTGATCTCTGTCTAGTTGCTGCAACGAGGTATTGTTAACACCCACATCACAAAAATTGGAAACAGTGAATTAAAGACATTGGATAAAGCGTGAGAGACTTGGAAACAGAAAAGTAGCGAGGTTTCTTTCTTTTGTTTGCTCTCACTGTTGACTTCTCAGTTAATGAAATCATGACCATATTTGACCATGTTACAGAATACAATGAAAATGAAGAACAGTGGGCAGATTATATTAATAGAATAAATAATTTTTTTGCAAATGATGTTTCTGAAGAAAAACATAGGTTTTGTAGGAAATGACTCATAGAAATTACTCAAAAGCCTGACAAGCCTTAGTGACCCTACTGGGAAAAATTACACAGTGACTGGGGTCCTAAGAGACCATCTCTTTCCCAAGCGTCCTATTATAGGGGAGAAGTTTAGTTTTGATGTCACAAACATAATCAAAATCTATCAGTCTGTTGGCTGAATTGAAGAAACTCACGGCATTTTGTGAATCTTGTGTAAATTTAAATGACTCATTGAAAAACTGTTTGATGTTTGGGTTATATAATGACAGCAGCCAAAAGCAATTGTTGACTGAGAGAGACTTCAGATTTGAGAAAGCAGCTGCTATTGTGTCAATGGAAACTGCGGCAAGAGGTGACAGGGAACTGTGTGACGGTCTGAAACCAGTGGAGGCTGTTGAACCTTGATTTAGATGTGGTAAAAGAAATCACCATGAGAGGGAGTGCCGGTTCCACTTGGAGGTCTGTCATTAATGCAAATGCATAAGGGGGCAGGAAGCCTCAAGGATACAGAAAGTATGTACATGGTATGGAGGAGCAATCAGTGAGCAATCTGATGAGTTCTCTATTTTTGGAGAAAGAATAAAAGCAATAAAATCCAAGGCAGTGCAACCAATTTGAGTCATAATGAAGATTCAAGGAATTTCTATTTATACAGAGTTAGATGCAGAATTAGAGGTAACAGTGATGTCACAAAAATATCTTACTCTGTACTTCTAAGGCAAATGGACTATCTCCAGATCTGCATCAGTGATATATTCTAGGAAAAAATTGATGCTTCAGGGTGTTGGAAAAGTGGAAGTGATATCAAAAGGGCACATGTAGGAATTGACACTGTATATTGTTGAAAGTGAAGGATTTCTCTTATTGGTTGTGAATGGCTGCGTTATCCAGTAGGTCTGGGCAGAAATCTGACTGCAGTAGGCGAAAGTGCAGTATGTGACTGAACTAAAGCTCATTGAAGTCAGTGGAAAGGCCCTTAATTAAAAGAGTTTAGGATTATGCCCATATTAAGAAGCCTAAACTAGGGCCAAAGCCCAGCTGCAAAAGGTCAAAGAGTACAAAAGTACAGGTGCTCTAGTAGCACAAACTCATATTACATATATTACAATATCCTTTATGAGACCTATTTAGATGATGCCCATTGTATGATAAACCTGTAGTTTGTTGGGCGTGTCAGTGTGTATACCTCAGAAAGTGCTCGTCTTCTGCCAGACTGAATTTACATCAGTGTCCATGGGGCCTAACCCGTGCCCTCCCATGAGAAGGCATAATGTGGAATGGCCACTGTGCTCCCTTGGTTCCTTCTTACTGCCTTCAGTGAGATATACAGGGCAGCGAGTATCCAACCTGCTACCCCTTCTATTTTTCAGACTTAATCCTTTCCAAACTATTTGAAGAAAATTTCTTGAATGTTCCTTATTTAAAAAAAAAAAACCAAAAACCTCCATATCCCCCCCTGTACAGCAAGGCTGAATGCCCTGACTCCAAACCCTCTGGGTTTAAATTCTGCCAACCTATGATGGAGTTATACCCCTGGTTCGCAGGTATAGTCAATACCTATTCTGTCTGGGGGAGAGTCAGTACTCAATAAGTGTGCAGTGTGCAAATCTTTCTCCTCAAGGACTCATAAATCAAGGGCTATGTGGCTGAAACTGCACCTACTTGAACAATCAGGGTGTGCCAACTTGGTCCTGATGGAGACTACCACATTCAGAGAATGAAAAGAGTTCTCTTCAGTGAGTGCTTCTTTAAGCAGACATCACAACCCAGGGTCAAACAGTGATGGGGGAGCATGGAAAAGATGATCAAAACTATCACAGGCCACATGGAATCGACCTCCTCAGTACTTGGGCCACTGGCACTGGCCACTGTGCTTGCACTGGTAGGGTTCCTGGCACCAGGACAACCGACTTTGCATAGACCTCAACACTGGTGTTCACAGCACTGATAACATCATTATTCGACCCAGCATCAGTACCCCAATGCAAAGGTGAGGCTGAAATCACAGCTGAGCAGAGTACAGACACTGTCCCAGACATTAGGTGACACCATTCCGGAAGGAGAAGACAGTGCTCCTCAAAAGTCCTCTACCAAGGTGGGAGTGACACTCAGAAAACTGACATTGTGATCTTGGTGTCGTCCACTGCACTGATTTATGGGTCCAATATCCATCTCAGTCAAAGCAGTTTAACCAGTCTGTGCCTCAATGGTTGATTATAAAGAGTTAATGCATATCTTCTTGTTTACTACAAGACTCTACACAGCATACAAACTCTGTCTACATGAAAGCTTAACACACATACCCCACAAGCCTGCTTTTCAAGCCGTGATAAAGGACAATAAAATATCAAAGTCTCCTTCACTTGTTTTTTCTTATGCCAACTTGATGAACTGCTGCTTCAATGATGGAAGTCAATGTTTTATACCTTTTTTGTTGTAACTATCAACAGTTTAAAAATAGATGTTGTATTTGTGCCAGGGGCAGGTTAGAGAGTAAAGGAAGACATTGATCTCTTTTGCTAGATACTGGTACCCTATTTTGATTTGTCAAGTGCAGGATGAGAGCAATTGTAGTGTTGACAGAACGTAAGAGATGGCTTGATGCATTTTTTAGTTATTCTGTGAAATTTCTGCTGTTGGTCATTTATAGCAAATAATAACAGTGTCATATTTCTTAGAGGTGAGAGAGTTGAGTGAATGCTCACTTGTTTATATATTTCTAAGATATTAAGTGGAAGAGAATCTAGAGATTAATAAATGCAAAAAAATTATGGATGAGGGTCACGGGGTTTATATGCCCTGTCACAGCCATTGGCTCACATCTGTGGGGGAAGGTGGGGAAAAGGGCATGGGTTTACGTCAACTCTGCTAGGTTTGCTTCTGCAATGACAGCACAGTGGTCCCAGTTGCTGGGACCCCTTTTTATTATAGATAGTGTGACCTAATGGCCCAAGTTAATAGGGCGCCCTTGTAATCAGGGTCATGTGGCCTAGTAGCCAGAGTCAGTAAAGCAGCCTCTTTTATCGGGGCAGTGAGGCCTAATGGCCAGAGTCAGTGAAGCAGCCCCCTTTATCTTTATCGGGGTAGCGTAGTCCAATGGCCAGAGTCAGTAACGTGGCCTCCTTTCTTGGGGGGAAGGAGGGTGCGGCCAAATGGCCAGAGTCTGTGAAGCAGCCCTCTTTGTCGGGACAGCTTGGCCTAATGGCCGGAGTCAATGAGGCAGCCCCCTTTGTCGGGACAACGTGGCTCAGTGGCCAGAGTCAGTAAAGCAAGAAAGAGCCAGAAAGCTGGAGAGAGCCGGTGGCATGCTTCCTCCTTGATCAGCCATCCACCCCGACTAAGATGAGTCACTCCCTTTTATATCCCCCATCTCCGCTGAGCATGCCCAGCAAAGGCGTGTGGGCGGGGGCATGGCTTCTTCAGCCTGCAATGAGTCCTTAACTCTTGCTAGACCAGTGTGGAACTGATATGCCCTGTCACAATGAGGAATAAAACTATAGGTCAGGGGCTCAAATAACATGTTGATGGTAACCTAGATAACTTGATAAATAAAGGCATGTCTGGAAGAGAACAGTAAAAGCTGGAAAGATTAGTTAGCTGGACATCACATCTGATATCTCCAAAAACATTTTTAAAATGTTTTAAAATTTAAAAATATAAAGTGAACCAGGCCTATGATTTCATTCTTTGTAGTATAGTGTGCAATAAAATACTATAGTATAAGACACTTCTGCCATGACAAATCCATGCTTTTCCTTTATTATAAAGTAAAAAAAAAAAAAAGTCTCCATGACAAAGTGTATAACCCCAGTAATGATTATACAGCTGTTCATTACTGGCAAAGTAGTGGTGTCAGCTATAGAATAAAATAAGAAATACAGGAGAATGATGACTCTAGTTAGAAAATCTTCTTTATGATTCATCCACTGATATGTTACTTGTGTGGTTTTTTTTCCTTTGCGAACCTAACAGGATATTTCTAGATCTTTCAAAATAGGAAAGATCTCATCTCCTCTAGGCTCTTCATAGAACTGGTGTAGTCCAGGCTCTCTCCTATTACTTATCATCAAGACAAGTAGACCTGAGTTTTCCCAGGTACTTTAAACATGTGCCTTACTTTAGGCATGAGAATAGTCTGATTTAAATCAGTGGAATTACTTCCATGCTTTAAATTAAGCATGTGTCTGAATACCTTGCTGAAACATACCTAGGTAAAAATTCTTTCTTGGTACAAATATGTAGAAGCAAGAACACCTTAGCAGAGCTTCAGAGAGCCCATGTCAAAAATTCCTGTTCTCCGCTTCTTTATACTCTCTGTAGCCTTCCCTCTTGTGTCACATTTCTGACACTATCACTAGGGCAAATTTGCTGAAGTAGCACCGGTCTATGGCCTGTTCTACACTAGAGAGTCAGATTAACACAAGGCAACTTACACTGACCTAACTGTATAAGCAGCTACACTAAAATGTTGTTCCCGCTGATGTAACTCACCCGCAACGCCAACTTAATAACTCCACCTCCACGAAAGGTGTAGCACTTAGGTCAAAGCAATGTCAATGTAGACACTGCGTCACTTACATTGATTTTGGTGGCCTGCAAGACGTTTCCCACAATGCCCCACTGTGACCACTGTCACTGTTTTGAACTCCACTGGCCACATACACAGGAACACTTTTTAAAGGCCTTACTTTTTAAAGGCCTGCAAAGTTTTGAAATTCTATTTCCTGTTTGCTCGGCGTGGGGAGTTCACCTAGTAACTGACCAGGCTGGCTCCACACTGCAGGTGTGCTTCTGCCCAAAGTACACAGGAGGTGGTTGATCTCCTGGGTCTGAGGGAAGAAGAAGTTGTGCAGGCAGAGCTCTGATCCAGCTGTAGAAATGTCAATATCTATGCTTAGGGCATGGGAGAGAAGGGCTACATGAGGGATTCCCAGCAGTGCTGCATGAAAGTCAAGGAGCTGCGGCAGACATACCAGAAGGCAAGGGACACTTCTCCTGTGCAACTGCAGACATGCTGCTTTTACAAGGAATTGCATGCCATCCTTGGTGACGACCTCACCACCACTACCCCCAAGGGCAGTGGTGTCATAGAAGTCAGAGTCACAGGCCACCAGCTTGATCCTGAGGAAGAGGTGTTGAATGAGGAAGAGGAGCAGGTGAATGGGGTACATACAACTGGGAGATCTAGTGATGCAGCGAGTCAGAACCTGTTTTTTACTCCAGAGCAGTGGAGCCAGTCCCTACAGTCCAGCGAAGGTGAGCCTGATGCAGGGGAAGGAACCTCTGATAAGTATGCAGTTTGCTTTGATATTGCAGGGACACATCTGTTCATTTACTCTTTTTTAATCATGCTACAAGAGATAGTGAAATAACTAATAGAGGCAGAGTTGCTATCTGCTTCTCATTCCCTTGTACATTCACAGATAATAGCAATAGGTGCATTTGCTCTGTTGTATTACCATACACATTACGGGGGTGCATACTGGGTGAAAAAAACCACTGCCAGGCACACCACACAACAGTAACGCACATTACTGTGGCTCATTATTAAAATGGCCTTTCAGAGGCTCCCTGAGCCGTATGCCTCCCCACTGAGCTCTTCTTTTAGCCCTGGTATCTGGCTGCTCAAAATTAACAGACAGCTGTTCTACCTCCACCCTCTGCCCAATGGAAAATTCTCCCTCTTTGCATCACAGATGTTATGAAACGCATAGCAGGCAGCTATAATCATGGGGATATTTTTCTCAGTGAGGTCTAATCTCCTAATGACCTTTCACATGGCCAAAGGCACATTCAGCTGTCATTTTGCACCTGCTGAGTCTGTGGTTGAAGCGCTTCTTGCTGCTGTTGAGGTGGCCAGTGTATGGTTTTATGAGTCACAGGAGTAAGAGGTAGACTGAGTCTCCCAGGGTCACTATTGGTATTTCAACATCCACAATCGTAATCCTCTGGTCTGGAAAGAAAGTCCCTGCTTACAACTTTCTAAATAGGCCTTTCTTCTCAAATGTGTGCGTCATGCACCTTCCTGGACCATTCCATGTTGATGTTGTTAAAATGTCCCCGGTGATCAATTAATGCTTGCCATATCATAGAAAAGTAGTTCTTTTTGTTGATGTACTTTGTGGCAAGGTGATCTGGTGCCAAAATGGGGAAATGCATGCCATCTATCGCCCCACCACAGTTCGGGAACCCCATTGCTGCAGAACCATCCACTATGTCCTGCACGCTGCCCAGACTCTCACTTCTGCGTAGCAAGATGTGATTAGTCTTAAATAGTTTATGAGAACAAAACACTTGATTGCTTTTGTTTTTGTCTGGGAGGATAAGTAGAAATGCAGATCTCTTACTTTTTGGATGGTATTGCAATTAATTGAAGATTTTATTTGTTTGATTACTGCACTTACTTTCCTCCTTGCTTATTTTCCTTTGTTTCATTTTTTTACCTCATCAGCTCTCTTAATATCTCATTACCAGATTTTTTTGGATCAGCTCATCTCATTAGCATTTAATGTCTTTAGCTGTTTTGTGTTCTTACCTTGAATCTATTTTTAATTAACCTTTTCTGTCTGTTCCTCCTGTTTTTATGCACATTGTATTTTTTGTCTTCCTCTAATTTGCTGTTTCATTGTCCTAAGAATTTTCCTTTTTTGTCCCTTCTTATATTTTTAATGTTTATTACAATCATTGCATCTCCTGTTCATTGTTTTCTTCCTAATTTTCCTTCTGAGCCTGAATGGCAGTCATTGGGCTATTAAGATCACTGAAAAACTGCTTTTGGATGCACAGTGCCTGGGATACCAGTGGAAATATTAGAGTCTAGACTTCATCTTCATTGTGTTTATGGCAAAAGTATCATTTCAGGAGTAGACCCTTTTTTCTTACACTGACAGGCTCAGGTTTTTGTTCATGCTTACCATGTCTAATGCAAGTCAAATAATCCTCCCAAAAGCCTAACTAATTACATTGCAGTTCCCACAAGGGGGAAACTTTTGAACTGCTCTCTTTTTGCTGCTAAGGTTCACATTCGAGTCTTGCTTCTACAGATTCCAGATGAAAGGCTTTACATTTTGTAATAATCATATTCAGCTTAGTTAAAAGTTCATTTTTACTCTGTTTCAAAATGCTGAACAGTAGAACTCCTTTTCAGGCAGTACAAAAGTCTTCAAGGGCTCAGTCTGACACATGTATTTAATATAGCATTTACATGCTCCAAGGATCACTTATTTTATTTACAGTAATCCATCATGTTTACCAGTGACCAATCTCTGTCTGACTTCTATTTAAAGAAGAACAATTTCTTTTTAAAGACTGAACCTTTCCATAAGCCTCTAAATTTCCAAATAAATACAATTAGTCGGCGTTTCATAAGTTGACAGTTTTGTGGCTGTCTTCCTGTCTTCCTTTGAAACTTTACTGTGTGAAGAAAAATGCTGCTTTTAACCATCTTAATTTAAATGATACAAGCACAGAAACAGCTTCCTTACCTTGTCAAATCTTTGTTTTAAACTTTCCCTTTATTTTTTTAGTAGTTTACATTTAACACAAAACTGTGCTGTATCTGTTCTTTTCTGTTCTTTTCTTTTCTGTTCTTTTGTCTCTGCTGCTGCCTGATTGTGTACTTCCAGTTCCAAATGAGGTATGTGGTTGACCAGTCAGTTTGTAACTCTGGTATTCGTAACTCAGAGGTACACTGGCCTGTTAGGCTAGCTGAAGAGTTACTCTTTACTTCTATATAACAGAACTGAAATGGTTTATACTAAAACTAAGAATAAGTTTATTAATAAAGAACAGAGATTTAAGTGATACGAAGCAAGAGAAAAACACATATGGTTACAAACAAAACAAAACATTCTTTTTAGAGACTAAAACTTAATTTTAGTAAGTTAAAATTTTTGCCTAAGTGATTTTCTTACTTACATCAAGTTATCAGTATCTCTAGCCCTCCAGGACAGAGGATCCAATGTTCACAGAATCAGAGGATGCTGTCCCCTTTGTTTCCTAAGTGATGGATAAGTAGAATGTCTGTTTGCTCTCCTTATGTTTCCCAAATTCCATTGTCTTTGCCTCCAGAGCCAAGAAGACTTGATGGAGGGGTGCAGACTCTGTCCCCCAGTGTGCCCACGATGCTGTTTTCTCTGCCGCTTGTTAGCTTGATTCCTTTGTTTACCTTGTATATAAATGTACATTCACTGTCCTCTGCCTGTACTCAAGCCAGTCAGGTAGGTAAATCCATATTCCTTTGTCTAGGGCAGGCTTGACTGATGCATGTCTCCAAAATGCTTTTTAAGAACATATTTCCAGCACACATACATAAGACTTTATACACAACCCATATTCATGACCTGCGTATCACCAACTTTCATGAAAGACTTTACTTGATACAATTTTGCAGTACAGTAATATTGTAAATAATCAGTTTATTCAGTTGCTTATTATTTGGGGTTCAGACCGCCTGTTCTTCCCTTGGATTTTTGGACCCTGATTTTCACAGATATATTTAACAAATATTTTATCTTTTCAAGTCTTTGGCTGTTTGTCCTTTAGGATACATCTATGCAGTTTGTGGCACTTGCAGCAACGAGCATCAAAGTCCAGGTCCATAGATTCAGGCTTGAGTAAAGACGCTAAAAATAGCTTTGTAGACTTGCAACTTGGGCTCTGAATCCTAAGGAGGGGGTGGGCTTTGCAGGTCAGGTTGGAGCTTGTGCTCTAGTGTCTACCCAGCTGCTTAGTGCAGTAGCCTGAGCCTGTTGACCTAGTCTCTGAGACTTGCTGCTGCAGGCCGTGTACACATACCCTTAGATTCCCTCTTAGCCTTTCATCTTTCTGCCTTCCATTTTGGCATAGTTAGTGCTCTTGTATGTTGGCCTCAATGGGACGGAATTTCAGAATAGCCTTTTACTGAGGTTTCTCTATTGGAAGCTAGTTAAAATATGAAAATGACTTGATTTTTTTCCAATTTGACCTTACTTTAGGTTTGGACTCCCTGATGCGACAGCTTCTGATATCACATTAGAGCCCACCCTGGTGTAGCAAAATGCAAATGTTTTCATGTTATGTTCTTTTAGAAATCAGTTTTTTCAAATGTATTAAAACGTTGCACATGTGGACTTATAGATAAGTTAGTGTAAATGAACCAGATAATTGACTGAAAAAGTCAGTAAGAGTTTATAAGCAGATCTCTTTGTAAGTTTTGGAATGTAGATCCTTCAGTGTATGTATGATATAAGGGATAGATGCTAAATCATTCTGTACTGATGGAGAAGAAGGGCTGAATTGCTATCATTCTTGCTAAATTGTCATTTCTCACTAAACCATGGCAACAGATCAACTTTCTCAAGATTTGACAAAAGCTTGAATTTTTTTGTATGGGTATTTGGAAATAAATTGGCTTCATTCCAAAGAAATGTTTAGTTCACAAAAATGTTTGCTAGGAATTAAAATAAAAGCATGTAATGCTTATGAAGCAGATAGAGACATTAAATTAAAAAAAAAAAAAAAGATGCATGTACAATTATTTTGCATATGCAGTCTTATGCCTTAAGAGAGTGTGTGTGTGTATGTGCTGGAGTCTTTGGTGTCCATTACGTTTGTAACATTTTATGCTATGTTTGTATAAACTCTTGTGCCAGCTCCTGGGATAAAGATGACCGCAGATCTTATGGAGAAGATTGTTTGTAACCGTGAGGATGTGGATTGTATAAAACTGAGTGATATTCCAGTGTAAACATACATTTCCTGGATTTACTGGAATTGTTGGAGGAGTTGTGTAAAATAAATGGGGTTTATACATAAAAGAGAAATTTGTTTACACAGTGTAACTTTGAGAAATACTCTAATAATTCTAAAGAAATGTACTTAATTTTTTCTAGATTAGGTAACTGAAGAAAAGTCAATGTGCTAAACAACACACTGTCACGCCACCACCAGTATCACCACTTAAACACTGACATAAAGTTTCTCTAGACAGTCTTAATGAAAAATTTTTAGATCAGGTTCCTTGCCTTCTTTCTTTGACTTAAAAGTATTTCTTCTTGACGTAGCCTGAGATTAGCACAAGAATCGTTCCTTGTCAGTCATCTATCTCTTCTGTAGTTTAAGGATGATTCCAGAATCCTTTTGCATTAGATTTAAGCAGTAATCAGAAATGATATTATACAACACTATCTCTGGATTCCTTTAAAAATAGAAGTCTTGGAAGAGAGCAGAAATTAGCAGAAAAGTTTCACTTATTTTATTTTATATGTGGGACTGATTTTCTGCATGTACACTAAAGATTGTGCCACTACAGAGTCAATTTTGGATTCAGGTAGAAATTTTTCCCTGCAAAATCTAACAGCAAAAATCTTTGTTACTAATATAATGAACGGCTAATATTATATATCCAAGTACTAAATTATATTGGGTTTCATCTATCTGCAAGACCCAAACATTTTCTTCATATTCTGCTCCCAGCTGCTAATCGGAATACACAATTTTTACTTGACACTTTAAGAATTCTAGTAGGGCAGAAAATGGGGTTATTTATATCTGCTCTTAGAATAAAACAGAACAGTGGATATGTTGTATTTATTTGTATTTATAAAAGTGCAACTTGGTTAAAATGATCATAAAAGGACCTCCCAACTCATTGAAATAGACTTCTCCTGCTCCCTGCAACACGGATTATATTCTCTTCCTGCACTGTGAAAAGTATGGGAAAGTAGGTGAGCCTTGCAGGATATATTGAAGATCGTCAAATCTGAAGGGTGTCTGATCAAAGGAAGAAGTGAATTCTAGAATACTAGACACCTTGTCATCAGGACATCTTTTGTTTAAACCCAATGGCTGTAAGCTTGAACATCTCAGAAAGTTGCAAATGCAACTACACTAATACATAAGAAATAACATGACCCCCTCAAATAGCTGGGACTGAAACAATTTAGCTCTTTAGAACTCAAAACCAACAATTTAAACAGTAGACCATGCAAATCCCGGAGCATGCGTGTAATGTGCTCCCTACTGATAATATAATAAGCAGGCAGGCTCTTAGTATGCTTATTAAGCAGGCAGACTCATTCTCTACTAGCTACAAATTCTGAATGGGTTTAAGATGTAGCCTTATGTGAAGCACATTGCTGTAATCCAGCCTCAAAGTGTAAAGACACAGTTGGCCCTGGTGAGGTGTGTATCTGAAAGAAAAGGCTGTGACCTTCTTGACAAGTACAAGTAATGGAAAGAGAGTTTGGCAGCTGCTGCTACCTAAATGCAAGAAGTTGGGGAACCAAAAAGGCCCTCAGATTGTGAACCTGAGTGTCAGATGGCAGGCTTGCTCCCTTGTTCAAAGGCACTAATATAATTTTGACCAGTTTCAGAGTGTTTCCTGTACTACGTAATAAATACAATTTCTGTGCATGCATAGTGTTAGTTAACATATTCTGACCTCGGTTTAGCCCTTATCTAATTCCAATCTCCATTAGGCTCTGGGTGAGATTTTCAGTTGTCAGGTGTCACCAGTGATTTGAAGAGAGCAAGGTATTGACAGCATGCTGAAGGCAGGTATGCTATGCCATCCCATTAAATCCTCCTGGCCGCCCCATAGCGAACACAAAGAGTGAGAAAATGGAACCCTGTGTCAGAAAATCCTTGACTCGGAAGGACAATTGCCCAGTCCTGCCCTCTGGGAAATGTAAAAAAGAAAAGAAAATAGCTATTCTAGAGCCAATCCCATCTGTCCCTGAGGGTCTGCAGACCTGTTGAGAGCACCAGTATCAAGAACAACTGACAGGAAAAAAATTAGCATGAACACTGGGTGGTGAAATGCTGACCCCATTGAAATTAATGGCGAAACGGGCTTCAGTGGGAACAGAATTTCATTCTTGATCTTCATTCAGTACTGGACTGGGTTCAGATAGACAGAATTACTCTTGTTTTCTTTCTTTTTTACTCTTTTCTTTGCAGTGAGAAAAGATAGTCTCTTTCCTTTATCCTGACATTGCTCTGGGAATGCAAATATCTAGTTTCCTTAGTAAGAACTTCAGAAATTGCCAGGCCCTTATTTTGCATGGAATTCTGTACAGGATGCCCCAGCAACCCCACGGAGCCCTGGTATTTTCAGAAGGGTTCTAACATGGGTACAAGAGTCTGCCCAAACAGAGTAACTTGCAGGATTGGGGCCTTGGCAATTCTAAGACCCTCTGGGCTTTTCTACATGGGGGAAAAAGCCCACAGTAGCTGGTGTGCACTAGCTACTCCACACTAACTCCCTGTGTGGGCACTTCGTGTGCACTGACAAAGCCTTTGTGTTCATTAACTTAATGCACTTTGGAAGTGTATTAAGCTAAACCACCTGAGGGCACTTTTAGTGCACAGTAAGAATGTCCATGCTGGGAGTTAGTGTGGCGTAACCACTAGTGCACTTTAAATTCACACTCTGATTTACTGCCCACTTACTTTTCCATGTAGACAAGTCCTGAGTAGAGTAAATAAGTATTTAATAAAAGATTGATAATAAAAATAAGAAGGATTTAGGCTTTTTCTCTCAGACATAGGTATGTTTTAAATATATGATTAGTAACAAGTTTGCTTTTAGGAGATTGTGGAAGAAGTATACCTCTTTCTAAAATGAACATTTTGGTTTTTAATTTGTAATCTGTTGTCCTTTTGTCCTTTTTTTTTTTTTTTTTTTTTTTTTTTTTTTAGTCTCCTTGTCAGAAGAAGAGAGAGAACAGCTGAGAAAATTCACAAATAAATCATACTTTCTGGATAAAAGAACCCGTCATCAAGTTTATTTCAGTTTAATTGATATCCTTCTGGCATACTGCTATGAAATTTGTGTTACTGAAGGAGACAGGAACGTATGTATTTTTTTTCCTCTCAGTGAAACTTTAGAAGTGGGTCAACGGCCTATCTACAAGACGTTGCATTGTCCTCCGGGAAGCATGGCTTTTAAAGTGGACTTTGTCCCAGAATTAAAATAGTGAGGACTAAAAAGTTATATTTATAGATTAGCCTGTTGGGCAGCAGCTTAGAATTGGTATAATTCCATATGGTCTTTATGCTGGTGCTGGAGATCTGAAGCATCATTTTAGCCGTGGCAGTGAAAGGGAAAGAGGGTGCAGTGCAGGAGACACAAAAACAAACTAATTACGTCAGGTTATTTCATAGGTTACTGCTATGCTAAGACTTAATTATCCAGATAGAGACCACAGGAAATAACAGCTATTGGATACTGGGTTTCTTACTCTTTTTTTCTAGGTAATTTTATAATGGTTAGAATAGTTTGTTTGTAACAACAGTGTTTGGTTGGTTGGTTATGTAAAATGTCGTTGGTGGGCTGGCCTGTAGGATGAAGGACAGGGTTCTAGAGTTCCACAGAAGCAACTAAAGCAAAAATTTTTAATCCTTCAAAGCAGCCACAGAAAACTTTGGCCCTAATTCTAAGTACTCCCTTCCCCTTAGTTTAGCACAGGTTGTGGGGAAGGAGGAAGGTTGCTTTAAGCCACCTTTGCACCCCTGATATTCTAGGCTTGCCCTCCCCCTGTGTATGAGTAAACGTAAGTCGCACCTTACTTACATTCTGTTTCCCATAGCCTCCTGTGGGAAAACAAAACAGCCAGAGCGCTGTGTGCTCCAGCTATGTTCTCTCTCCCCATCCCCAAGAATGCCTTAGCCCACACTCTGTCTGGATTGAGAGGGGGCAGCATAGAGCTGTACTTTGGCCTGAAAGGTCCCCTGCAGACCAGTGTCAGTATTCTCCAAGGGCTTCCCTTTTTTTTGCTACCAGAGTGGAACTGATAAACAATCCTGCTCTTTCCTGATTGGAGTGAATCCTTAACTATAGACATTATAATTGTGTGCAGAACTTTTCAGGTCTATACAATTCAATGGTAAAATAATACTTATTACTTATATAGCACTTTGTATTTTCAATGTGCTGCACAAACACACATTAATTTATCTTTACAATAGCCTTGTGAGGTAGGGGAATAAATATTGTTATGCTAATTTTTTAAATGGGGAAAGTGAGACATGCAAAAGTTAAATGATTTGTCCAAGGTTGCAAATCAAATCTGCATCAGAGCCAGGATTATAATTCAGGATTTCCTGACTCTTAGCCTTTTTCATGTCACTAGAGGATACTACCTTACAAATCCCATGAATCTGCCACATTTTTAAAAGAACCACACTGTACATGCATTGCTGGCTTTAGGTCCTCCTCTGGAAGCCAAAAACCTTGAACAGTTTTCAGGAAAAAGAGGCATTTCAATATGAGCTGTGTTGATTCATTGGGCAGACATTCAAGATGCCGTTGCTTGGAGGAAAGTGTATTTATTAAGAGACAGAATTCCACTAAAATGCAGTTTTTCTGTGATTGCTGTTGTGTTTTAAAGGCTTTGTGCATAAATTAGATATTCCCAATACAGAGGCCAGTTTATCTGATTTAACATACTGTACTGCATGAGGATATTGTGTTTAAAGCGGTCATGTGACCTTTTGAATACACGTTACTATTTCATATTCATAAATATTCTTGACCTCTGCAGTTTTAAACATTTAAATTATTACTGCCAGAATATTATCTTTTGAAAATAGTTTGCCAGCAATTTTGAATGTTGAATTAAATATTTGGTTTATGCTATCCCCTCCTCAAAATCAGGTCGAGTCATCATGGAATATCAGGAAACTGAGTGCAACTTTGTGCTGGCTGGAGGTAAGATGAATTGCAAGAACTATGATATTAGTGTTTAAAATACCATTATTACTGTATGTTACATTCTTCTCATTGATTACTATAGATGTATTGCATGTTTTTAATTTAATTTGCTGTATGTAGCTATTTTAATTAATTACATGTTGTAACTCTCAAAACTGACTACAGAATTATATTTAATGGATCTTTTAGGAAGTGCATTATACATTTCCAGGCTAAGCTTATTGTAAGTGAGATATTTTTTAGACTCTACAGATGTCTGATAAAGTTTCGATATCATTGTCACCACCCTCGTATATAAAAAACAGCAGTATAGAGAAAGTGAAACAAATTCTTTGGCAAGATGTGTGTATCTGATCATAGTAAGCCAGAATCAGGTGCTTTTTCTTGCTCACTTGTAGTGGACTGTCACTCTGCAGAAACTTTAAATTCTTTCTTTCTTTTAAGTAAATTCATTCTTACAACAGAAACATATTTTTTCCTTAAATTAATAAAGCTTACTTATCTGGTTGGATGTGGTTTGTGGTATATCAATAAGGATATTACAGCAAAGCTATGGTCTGACTAAACTAGGATTTTTCCTCCTATTTTGAAAAAATAGTATTAACTTTACCAGCTTTATACTGTAATGTACTTAAATATTCATCAAATATGCATATTAAGTGCAACCACATTCATAGTACTAGAAGTTAATAGTATAAAATACCAGCTGTTTGAACAAAAGCCAAAGATAATCTTCCTATTTCACTGACTGAAAGCAGCGTTGGATGGTAAGACAGCAGCTGTCAAATAGAATCTTTGAAAAGTACCTTAAAAATGAACTACAAAAACTGGCAAGTGGCTTTATTTTACTGGGCAATTCATTTTAGAAAACAATTAGAATAATCCTATCTGTGTCACACTAAGCTCTCACAAACAAGCATATTACCTGTTTGAAGGGGTACTGATCATATATTACTTTAAAACTGTTCTGTAGTTCTATCTTCATGTTTCTCTGATTTAAAATGGTTTTAAGATATTAAACTTCATTTCTGTCAAAGAAGATAATAATGGCATGGGAAAATGGAAGCAAGAACAAATAGAGTATTTTCCATTCACAAATCCCAGGATCATGCAAATTCTCTTTAATGACTGGAAGTTTCTTTTTTTAATAAATGACTGAATTGATGAACATTCCAGATAAAAACATGGATGAAAGGCATTTGTTTTGCTAGAAAATCCTCTCATTCTAAGGACCAGCTGACAGAAAATATAAGATATGAATGTCAAATGTAATGATATTCAAATACAAAACCGTTATGGATTACTAGCTTTGCAAATTACTAAGGGCAAGATTAATAACTTTACTTTATGAAGACACACACATGTCCTTATAAAATTTTTATTTATAACAAAAACATTTAAATATTAAACCAAATAAATCTATATTCTTTATACAGAGACATGATAGAAGCAAGTGTATCATGTAAGCAATGCACTATAAAAGGATATTGTCAGAGTTGACAAGCCAACTTATATCTACTTAAAATGTTCATATTTCACTTTATCCTGCCTTTCTGATTCAGCACCATGTTGATTTTCTCTTGCTGACATAGCTACTACCTCTCAGGGAGGTGGATTAATTATGCTGATGGGTGGAGCTGTAGTGCTATACATGAAAACAAGCCCTAAATCTGTTATGCAAACCATGTAAAAGCTGCATGTTTTCATCAATCTGTAAACGATCATGCCTGAGATATAGTTTGTTTGAACTGATTGCCATTTTGCTGTGCATGAAATATGCACACTTTGACTCTGAGCCAATGACTAACAGTATATAAATAATTAAAATGCTTAACAATAAACCATTAAAATGAAAAAAGTTTGCAATATTCAGATAATATGAAAAAGTACTGTATGATCAGTGGTAGTAGTTTTTATTAATTTTAGTCAATTGCAAATTCAAAATGAAAAAGGTGTTTTTTTAAAATTCATAAATGGAAAGTTTTATCTTTGAAAAGTGGAAGATGGAAAGGAAATCACTCTTGAGAAAATCTTTAATAACTCACTAATGCCTCTGGCCTAAGTAAATTAGAGGTCTTCCTCACTCATAAAGAAGGACAATGAGCTGCCTTCCCAGGGGAGATAGAGATAAATATATCTTCAATATCCATAACTTTTCTAAAAGGCAAAGGCATACATCATATTTAGAGCTCTTGTGTGTATAAATATCTATTCTATTATCATGTGTTTTTCATTTTTATTTATTCTTAAAATGCATTTTATAGCTCTCTTTAATATACATAACATTAAGGGACAGATATATTGCTGTAATGTAAAGAATGCAAATACTTCAGTTAAATATTTTATTGTAATGGTGCCCTGAATTCAGTATTTTTCAATTAAAAACACTAACATTGATTAGACTTTTATAATTATACCATGCAAATTGACAGTGCTGAGACTTTTCTATTTAAAATTAACCTGTTGTTTTCCAGATCTGTTAAAACTAGAAATTTTTGTGTGTATAGCTATAATGTCTTTAAAAAATCAATTACTTTGTGCATTTTTATTCATGTAAATTAATTAAACAATTTCATTGATGCACACAGAGTTTCACTAGTATTCCTGAGCTGCTGGTATCCTTTGGAAGAAGAGTTTTATGTTATCCACTCTACAGACATTTCAGATTAGTGACACGAGCCTTCAGTGATACAATCATGATATTGCAACTAGGTGAGATACTTAATTTTTTTACTATCTGTGTTAATTAGCCATGTACAGTGAAGTTTGGCTGTACTACATATTTATCTGTATGGATGAGGAAGGGGTCTTGCCTACACAGAGCACTAGTATGCAGCAGTCGGGGTGCTAATTCTAGTGTGCATCAATGTGTCATGCACTAACTCCATGTGGACCTTGCTGACATGCACTAAAAGTTCCCTAATATAGGATGACATAATATTATGAGACTGTGTCAGCGTGCACTAGGGAACAGTCAGTGTGTGTCAGCAGGTCAAGATGGACAGTCTGTGTGTGACATGCTGGTGTGCACTAGAATTTACACTTCGCTGGTGCACATGGTGTAGACAAGCCATCTGTGTGCGGCGCACGTCTGTTACAGAGAGGAAAAAGGTTTCCTTTTACTGGGCAAAAGCATAGTTATGAAGCTATTGCCATACAAAGTTAGGAGTTATACTTTTGTATTGTGCCCTATTTTAAAGTATCTACATTGTGCTTTTATTTCTATTATAATTACATTGCATTGCTAATGGTGGCTTATGGTCAAAAGTTTAGATGCACAGCTGTAGTTTGTTAGCTCTTCATGTGTTCATTAATTGTCGGATCCAAAACCTGCTGAAATAAATGGAAGGATTCCCATTAACTTAAATGGGCTGTGAATCAAGCTCCAAGGGCAGTTTTGAAAATGCCCCCTGTGTTTGGTTGTAGCTGCCATTCTGTTCAATGAAATCTAGCTGATCCTGATATGATCCTCCCATTGGAATACATACATGTGTGCTACACAGTCTGGGTCATGAGAGCCACTTCCTCACCTTGATCCATCATTTGGAAGAGCAGTTCCATTAAATTAACACTTGTGAATGGTCGTAAGAACTGTTCTGAAAGTAAATTTATTTTACTATTAAACTAATTTCTTAGCCTGCTAGTTTCCCAGAGGTAACACTTCTGCTGATTTTAAACTGATTTGAACCCATTAGCTATGACTAAGGATAAGATTCTGTCCGGCTGTTCTTAGTAAAAGTCATGGACAGGTGACGGGCAAAAACAAAATTTCATGGGAGTCAGTGACCTGTCTGTGGCTTTTACTAAAAATAACCGGGGTGGGGAGAGAGCTGATGATGAAAGCTGGAGCTTCACTGCCACAGGGAACGGGGCACAGCTCTGGCTCCAGCCCCAGCTGAAGCCCCAGACCTGGGCTGAAGTGGGGAGAAGAGGGGTTCACAGTCTCTGCAGCCACAGGGGTGTGCAGCAGTGCCCAGTATGGCTCCAGCCCCGGCCAAAGGGGCAGAGGGGCGCATAGTTCCAGTCACAGAGCCATGGGGTGGGGGTGCACTGCTCCAGCCATAGCCCCAGTTGAAGAAGGTGGGGGGGGGGGGGGGCGGGAGGTTGCACAGCCACTGCAGCCATGGGTGTGCAGGCCTGGCCAAAGGAATGGGAGCTGGGGGCACACAGCTCTGGCTCCAACTGAATCCATGGGGGTCGGGGGAAGAGTGAACAGCCCCAGCCCTGGCTGAAGTCGTGGTGTGGGAGTTGGGGGGGCACTGCTCCCTCCCACTGGGGTTGGCACACAGCCCTGGCCCAAGCCACTGACAGCTGAAGCCGAAGACGTCACGGAGGTCGAAGGTCGGATTCCGTGACTTCACCTGACCTCCATGACTAAAACACATCCTTAGCTATGACATTTTTTTCCTACTTCAAATAATCATACTAGATATCTGAAGTCCTTCAGTTCCAAAAATCCTCTGCCACTTGTGCCAAATTAATACAGGTATACCGGTGCACACATTTTTAAGGAACATTTTTGGGGGCCTTTTATTTATGTGGTTCTTTCAGCCTGAGAGTGGCTGCTTCCTTTGTGGGTTTAGAAAAAAGACGGTTGGAACAGCTGTGAATTAGATGCAATGGTGGAATGAAAAGGTCAGAAATACATTTTTTTTTAATGAGGTCATGGCTAGAGATATTAAGCATGAACACATTAATGGGACACTCATATGATATAAATATATTTATACAGGACTAAGGTGGAATAAATTCTAACTGAATGAACATACTGTTTTATCAGTGACCCAGAAAGGGCTGAAATAACAGCTTAATGATGTGGAAAGCATCAAAATAACACAGCATGCATCATAAGATGTTTTTTTATTACTTTCAAAATCATAATTATATCTTGGGGGAGAGGAAGTAATCTATAAACTTGTCTTTTAGTGTGCTGCCTCTGTCTTTACCTATGCGAAATCAGGCAGTGTTAAATAACCATATAGTGCTATGTAAACAAAACATTTAGTAGTGGGATGCCATTTGGACAGGTTTTGTTTATTTTAAATTGAGGAATTAAAAGCTCACTGCACTATATATTTAAATCTTTGCTTTGCTTCACACTTCAGGAGTAGTGCTGTCATCTTTTTAATGGCTGAAAGTAAATCTGATAGCAACAAAATATTTTATATCTTGTGTACTATCTTTCATAAGTGCAAATTTTCAAAACTGCTATCATGTCAGTTTCAATTGTACAATTATACACACCTACATTGATATCTTGGCTTGTTAAAATTACTTGCAACCATGCTGTGTATTGTGAATTACTACATTTAAAAAAGCAATTTCTTCCATTATTATAACTTTTTTCTTCAGAGAAGCAACAGTTTATTAACAGATTATTTTTCATGGTGTGTGTGAGTTGCAGGAATCGAAAATCATATTGATGTCTGGAACTTGTTATATTAATCATGGACTAGTGTAAAAAAAAAAGTGCTGCTTGTCCATTTTACTACTGACAACATAAAGGTCAGGCAGTGAAGTTAAGCAGGGAAAGGATCAAGCATCCTTTCCACTTAACTCCATTGGTTCTGTATAACATCTCTTGAGTGTGGAAAAAATGAAATGCTTATGATACCAGACACAGTGTAGCATTCAGGTAGTCTATTGGGATGTCTACACAGCTAAAGCTGTGTGTGGGCTAACCTTTGTGAGCTAGCTTGAATTGACCCAGCATGGGCTGCAGCACAGGCTAGCGAGCAGAGTACCTACCCAGGGTTTGTGCTGGGTTTGTACTACTTGCCCTGAAACCCATGCTGTGCTGTCTTCTCTACCATTGTAACATATGCCAGCTTCATTCAAGCTAGTTCAGGTAAGCCAGCCCCCCCTGCAGCTTTTGCTGTGTAGACATGCTCTCTGATTCACTTTGAGAGGGACCCACAGCAGAGATAAGTTTTTATTTTGATTTTGTGGAGAAAGAGAGATTTTACAGAATGAAAATTCAGTGACACAACAAACAAATATTAAAAACATTTTGGTGACAGATGGCATCCGTGGGTCTTAAGTTCAGGGTTGCTTTGGTGGACTACTATGAGGACTGCAGGAAACCAGAAAGAAGAAAAAACATGATCTGTGAAGTAAAGCTGTGGTTGTACTATGATGGCATTGCTTTAAATAGGAATAAGAGGATTGTCACTATTTATTAATATTTATTATGGTAATTCCTAGTGACCAATGAAAAATGGGCCCCATTGTGCTAGGCACTGTACAAACACAGCAGGAGGGATTCCCTGCCCCAAAGATCTGACAATCGAAATAGACAAGACAGGCAAAGGATAGGGGAAAGGAGTAATAACAAATAGCAAAGAGTGAATTATGTGGTGACCTGTAAACGTCATGTTACTCCCATGATTTTTTTTGTTTGGTAGGTTTGGTTAGGAGGGGTTAGCTAAATGGAAAGACAAGGAAAAGGAGAGAGGAGCATTTGAAGAGAGGTGGTGAGGGGGACAAGAAAGGATGCACAGAGGAAGGTAGGTGAGGCAGGTGTGGAGTGAAGCCAAGATGAAGAGAGTATGAGGAAGGAAGCACCAGGAGGTTGGAGCAAACAGCCAATCAGAACAGAAGAGAACATTTCCTGTCAAAACTATAGGTTATATTCTAATGATATTTTCACTTTCATTGCATGATAAACTCAAGGCCACATTCTCTGTTCATGTGAATTGCCACAGTTGTCTTAAATTCAGCCAGAACACCAGCAGAAAATGTGATCCTTTGATTGTTAGCTCCTTGTTTAAAATGCTGATTGCACATCTATGGTGCTGTGTAAATAATAAAAATAATAGATGTGTTCATTAAGAACAAACCGGACTCACTATCATGTAAGTCGCTGAGCAGTAGCAGCCTTGTCATTACCAAAACTGGGTGGATTCTAAATATCTTGATCTTAAGAGGTGCAGAGCACCTTCAGTTCTGAAGTCAGTAAGGCCCTAAGAGGATAATTTGGAGCAGAAATAATGAATATCCTATCATATATCCCCTGAGCCATCTAAACTTTAGTCATTTTAATACTTAACTGTTGAAAAGCATTGAAAAAAGTGGAAATAGAACACTTTTAGTTTCATTCAGCTGCATGCCATGCATTTCTTGCGCTGTATTGGTTACCTAGGGAACCATTGCAAAAAGAAATGTAATTGGCTGTATTGGTAAGTTGATTGTCAGAGTTGTGAGTAGAATTTCAAGATTGTGCATATAAGGCACAAAAAAGTGAATGCTTGCCCATTTTAGCATGTGTTTTTATTGGTAAAAAGAAGGAAACTGCACTGAATATAAGCCATGATGTTCTCTAAATATTACCTGGGAAGCTAAATAGATTCTAATGGATTAATTTAGTTGGAAGGGGAGAATAGTCTTAATTTATTGGGGAAAGGAGCAAAATAGTTAATAGGATGGCAGTGATATAAACAAAGATGATTAACATCATCAGTGTTGAAAATGCCATTATTTATGCACTGAAATTATTTCTTGCTATTGTAGTTGAGAATATGTGTGGTATATAAGACCTTAAATTTTTAAATTAAAAACCACATGTATATAATTAATGTTAAGTGTATTTAATAGATATATCAGTAAACAATGAAATAAATAGGAACCTGTATATGAATTTGAAAAAGGAGATGGATGCTCAAACCACATTAATGTGAAGTTTTGTGCTTGTATTGTCTAAACAGCATACCACAGATGGACTCAAAATGTTTACTCCTTCAAATTCCATGGAAAATCTCAGAAGGTCTTTGGGGCCTTTCTTTGTTTTTGTATAATGCCTAGCATATTGTACATACTACTGAAAGCATGATAATAGTAAATACTGTATGATGGGCTGTTTATTTATGATGCATCATATTTATTTTTGGAGTATTGGATGCACTGAACTACCAACTTCATGCTTTACAATGTACCCAAATATATACATTACACACAAGTAAGTAAATGTGCCTCACTTCCATCAATAGAAAGCTAATGCTTGTAATAAATCTTACCCATAAAACTATTCCTCTTGACCCAAATCCAGCAGATCACTTAAGCAGGTGCTTAACTTTCAGCGAGTGAGTAGTCTGATTGACTTCATGCTCAATTGAGACCTTTTCCTATATGATGATGGGAGAAGCTGGAGCATAGTATAATAATAATATATTTGGAATTTAAAGTTGTATAGGATATCTTGGCATAGAATTTCCTTGCAGCTATGGTAGTATCTGATGAGTTCAATTTATTGATAACATACACAAAATACATAGTCAAAAGTCTGAGACTCTGTGTTTTAGATGTACACTTTCCTAAGGCTGAAGAATAGTATCACTGTAACAGAGCATAACATTATGAAGGTTAAGGAAAAACTCTTAGGAAACGAGTCATTCTTCTTCAAGTGATTGCTCATGTCCATTCCAATATAAGTGAGTGCACGCCACCGTGCATGGTTCCCGGAACTTTTTTCCCCTTAGCAGACCCCGTAGGGCTGGCTCTGGTGCCCCCTGGAGTCCCGCGCGTATGCCGCGGTATATGAGGCACTGCCGGCCTTACGCCCCCTCAGTTTCTTCTGTACGGGCGCATCCCTTCGGCAGGCAGGGGAGCACCCGCAGGATGTGCCTCCTCAGTCCTCTTCCTCCTCCCTGGACAAGGCAGTCTCCCGGGACCACATGGCGCCACTGGAGGGTTTCAGGGCGCACCAGGAGCTGCTCAAGAGGGTGGCCTCTAACTTGGGGCTGGAGGTCAAAGGAGTTAGTGGAGGCAATTGATACCCTCTTCAGTGTGCTGGCGGCGACTGCCCCAGTGAGAGTGGCCATACCAGTCCACGATAGGGTCCTCAAAATTGTTAAGGCCTTGTGGCAAACCCCTTCCTTGGTCATCCCTACGTCAAAGGTGCATCGAAGAAAAAGTATTATGTCTGGCCAAAGGGTTCGAGTATCTGTTTACTCATCCAGCCCTGGGAATCCTGGTGGTGGATGCACCCAACCAGCAGGATGGGCAAGATCAGCCTTGTTCCATCCCCAAGAACAAAGACAATAAAACCTTGTGGATTTGTTTGGGAGACCAAATTTATTCCACAGCAGCCCTGCAGTTCAGGATTGCCAACCATCAGGCCCTCCTGGGGAGAGAGAATTTTAATTTGTGGGACTCCCTCAGGTGATTTGCTGAGGCCCTGCTCCAGAACCAGGCCGCAGACTTCACCATCTTCCTGGATGAAGGAATCACGGTGGCTAAAGCAGCACTCTAAATGTCTAGTGACACTGCCGACTCAGCGGGTAAGGCCATAGCCTCCACCATTTCCATGAGGAGATGCTTGTGGCTGCAACCCTCAGGCCTGTCCCAGATGGTGCAGCAATCAATAAACAGGACCTTCCCTTCGATGGGTTGGCCCTCTTCTCCAATCAGACCGATGCGAAGCTGCACGGTCTGAAGGACTCCAGAGTCACGCTTCGCTCCAGGCAGCAGTCACGGCCCCAGGTGCAGCGACTAAGACCTCCGCCTAGGCCCTTTCAACCCAAAGAAATAGGGCCAGAAATAGGGAGTTTAGAAGATGGAATCAGCCCCCTAGATCATCCTCAGCCCCCAGCAAGGGCCCCCCAGGGGTTCGGGCAATCGTAGGAGACAGTTTTGATGGTGCATCCGAGGGTGGCGTCCCTACTGCTCTCCTGGACCCGCCCCGCCCTGTCCTGAACAGGTTAAGGCCCTTCTATCCCGAATGGGCATCCCCAAGGCAGAAGAGAGTATGAGACCCATACTAGACCTGCGTCATCTAAACAAATATGTCAAACGAATCAGGTTTCGCATGGTTTCCCTAGCCTCCATAATCCCTTCCTGGATCCAGGAGACTGGTATGCCACCCTCGACCTCAGGGACGCATACTTTCATGTGTCCATCCTCCCCAGCCACAGGCGCTTCCTCCGCTTCACAGTGGCTGGCTCCCATTACCAATTTACAGCCCTATTCCTTGGCCTATCTTCAGATCCAAGGGTATTCACCAAATGCATGGCGGAGGTGGCGGCCCACCTGAGGTGAAAGGGTGTACAAATCTTCCCTTACCTGAACGATTGGCTGATCAGGGGCAGGTCCAGGTCCCAAGTGCAGGAGAGCATGACCCTCACTTGCGCCACATATAGCGGGCTGGGACTGCCCATAAATGAGCAGAAGTACACACTAACCCCAGTGCAATGCGTAGAATTCATTGGGGCCACCCTGGACACTTCCCAGGCCAGAGTCCCCTCAGCCACGTTTCGAGGTGATGGTCTCTATCATCTCCCAGCTGCACCGATGCCCCACGACAACAGCCAGGCACTACCTACAGCTGTTAGGCCACATGGCAGCTTGCACGTACATAGTGAGACTAGCTCGCCTGAGGCTCACAACGCTTCAAGCGTGGTTGGCCTCAGTGTATGTGCCGAGCAGACAACCACTGAATTGGGTGGTCACAGTTCCCCCACCCGTCCTAGCCTCCCTAGACTGGTTGAAGTTTCCCACGGCAGTGTTGAAGGGTGTTCCATTCAGGGAACTGGTCCCATCAATCACCCTAATCTCCAATGCCTCGGATGTGGGGTGGGGAGCCCACACCAGTGCCAACCTGAGCACTCAGGGTCTCTGGCTGGGGGAGGACAGGCACCTGCACATCAACATGAAGAAGCTGAAGCTATTCGCCTAGCATGCAGGGTGTTCCTCCAATTCCTGACAGGCAGAGTGGTGCAGGTGCTGACGGACAATACCACAGCTATGTTCTGTATAAACAGGCAGGGAGGGGCGTGCTCCTCTGCTCTCTGCGAGGAAGCTATCCGTCTGTGGGACTTGCTGTGAGGCACGACTTCCACTTGACTGCCTCTCACCTTCCGGGAGAGAGGAACGACAAGGCGGATCGCCTCAGCAGGTCATTTCTATCCCGCCACAACTGGTCGCTGCACCTGGAGGTAGTGACTATGATCCTTCAAAAGTGGGGTGTTCCCCAACTGGACCTATTCGCGAGGTTCTGCTTGCTCTGGGGTCGCAAGACCGGGTCGATTTCCAACACGTTCCTCATCGACTGGATGGCGACCGTCATGTCGCATTCCTGCCCATTCTGCTCCTGCCCAAGGTCCTACTGAAAATAAAGAGGGACAGGGCAGATGTCATACTCATCGTTCCGGCCTGACCAAGACAGCACTGGTTGAGCATGCTGCTGGACCTCTCGATCGCCCCGCCATGGAGCTCCCTAGGCAGCATGACCTTCTTTCCCAGGACCATGGTTGCCTGTTGCACCCGGGCCTGGACTCCCTGCACCTCACGGCCTGGAGGCTCTGTGGCTGACGAAGGGAGAGACAGCCTGCTCGGTGCAGGTCCATCAAGAAACCTTCTACACAGGTCGTGTATTGGGCTAAGTGGAGGTGGTTTACCTGTTGGGCGGAGTCCTAGGGCATTCGGCCCAGCCTCTCGCCCCTGCAGGCAATCCTGGAGTACCTGCTCCAGCTAAAGCTCCAGGGTCTGGCGTTGACCTTGTTGAAGGTTCACTTGGCAGCCATTTCGGCCTTCCATCAGCCGCTAGTGGGGAGATCCCTGTTCTCCCATCCCATGTTGGTCAGGTTCCTCAAGGGGGTGGAGAGGCTGTATCTGTAGGTCCGCAACCCGGTGCCTTCCTGGGATCTCAACCTGGTCCTCTCGAGACTTAAGGGGGGTCCCCCTTTGGACTCATGGCTTCATGCCGTCTGCTCATGCTTTCATGGAAGTTGGCCTTCCTGGTGGCCATTGCCTCAGATAGGAGGGTCTCTGAAATTGGGGCCTTGACCTCGGAGCCCCCTTATACAGTATTCTATGAGGATCAGGTGCAGTTGAGGCCGCACCCAGCCTTCTTGCCCAAGGTGGTTTCCCAATTTCATTGTAACCAAGATATTTTTCTCCCCGTGTTTTCCCCAAACCAAACAGTTCGGTGGAGAGGAGATGGCATTCGCTGGACATGAGACGAGCCCTGGCCTTCTTCATCGAGCATACAGAACCATTCCGGAAATCGATGCAACTCTTTGTTGCAGTGGCGGACCGGATGAAAGGCTCACCTGTCTCCACCCAGCGCATCTCATGGATTACATGGTGCATCAAGTTCTGCTTTGAGCAGACAAGGGTGCCGCTTCTGGGAACGTGCACTCAACTGGAGCTCAAGCCTCGTTTACAGCCTTCCTGGAGAGAGTGCCCCTGCAGGACATCTGCAGGGCCGCCGCCTGGTCGTCGGTGCATGCCATTGTTCAGTGGGCGAGAGGGGACACAGGATTCGGCAGAGCCGTGCTGAGGGCCACTCACTGGTAACTCCTACCCACCTCCAGAGTACTGCTTATTAATCACCTGTATTGGAATGGACATAAGTAATCACTCGAAGAAGAAAACAAGGTTATTTACCAGTAACTGATGTTCTTCAAGATGTGTTGCTCATGTCCATTCCACAACCCACCCCCTGTCCCCACTGCCGGAGTCGGCAGAAAGAAGGGACCGAGAGGGCATAGGGCCGGCAGTGCCTCATATACTGCGGCATGCACGCAGGACTCCAGGAGGCACCAGAGCCGGCCCTATGGGGTCTGCTAAGGGGAAAAAAATTCTGGGAACCGTGCACGGTGGCGTGCACTCACCTATATTGGAATGGACATGAGCAACACATCTTGAAGAACATCACTTACTGGTAAGTAACCTTGGTTTTTTACTCATTAAAAAGTAGGGTTTTTTAATTTTGGCACAACAATTAACAAACCTAGAGATCAGTCATTAAATGAGATAATAATCAATTTTCAGAAACTATTGCTTTTCGAAAATAATATTCAATTGATGTAATAGAAAAATGTATATAAAAAGAGAAGAATTGTGTCATGAAAACAGTTGGGCAGGTAGCTCATGAAGAAAAAATATGAGTGAATTTGCTTTAAAAATGTAGGGCTACATTGAGAGTTTACTCTCAACGTTCACCATGCTGAATTTTTTTCAAGCTGGTTGGTAAACTAAAGGATGGGTGAGACATTTGTTTAAATCAGTTGTTCCTGTTTAGACATTAGTCATAGGAGAAATGCAATAGGCTAATTTTTATTAAAATCTCTAGAAAAATTTCTCCCATTCCCCGGGTGATCGATGCTTTGAATGTTTTTAAATGCTTTTGCAGCAAAACTACTGAAGTTTGACCACTTTGATTGCAGTATCCTGTCATATCTATGTTATCGGAATACATTTACAAATTCTATTTATATTGGATTTAATAAACTTCTGATTTAAGAGTTATTGGTACGTACAAGTTACAAAATTGCTTCACAAATAAACAAGTATACCAAAACTGACAGCTGATTAAAGCACATGTAACAGATTAATCACATGTAACTTTGGTATATTCATATAAACATCATTTTTCCTCTTCAATAAACCTGTAGGCATTATATACATTTTGAAAATATAGGAGATATACATTATTTCTGTTAGTGTTTACATCACTAGATACTTCTAGTCTATATATTTTACACGAATTAGCTGCTTATAAAGATATAAACCGTTGCACTCCTTTGTGTGAGGTTAAAGAATATGTTATACTTTTTTCAGCATACATGTTAATAAATAATGGATTACTAATTATATATAAAAAGAGATTGACTTTTAGTTTTCAACTTTTTAATTTCTACTGATAGATGTGAGTACCAGGAACTTGCTGCTTGTTTTATAACAGAGTGGTGACTGTAGGTGGCAGCACTTTGTGTCTGGTTTACTTTCAGTGGACTCTCTTGTAGGACACAGCTCAGGTGATTGATTGAGCCTGCCATCAAACTGTAAAACACATTACGGTAAAATTACCATGTTTGCCAACAAGTCAAGGATCGTATTTGCCAACAAGGCTCTTTGAAGATTCAGAATTGCACAGAAACTCTTGTGCCAGTAACATTAAGTATTGCTTTTGACACTTTGAAATGAAATGTTAAAATAATCCTAAATAGACTAATGCTCATTTGCATTCATTCATGTTAACATATATTATGTTTGGCACAAATATTCACTGAGTTTTTAATATACCTCTCTTCACTTAAATATTCTTGAGATTTTGTCTCTTAAAATCTGATGACTGAATTGCTGCAAACACAAGATATTGGTGACATCCTTTATAGTCCTCATATATTCAGTCCCATGCTATCATTTTAATCTCTTTAAGAGGGAGACAATAAAGTTCGGTTTATTTCTTTAGATGTAAACTCATTCTGCTGCTTGCAAGTATGTGAAAAAATATATAGACCTGTCTTTGGGAAAAGAGCTTCATTTATTTGATTTGATGCTGTAGAGGGGAAAAAATCAGATTGAGGAGATAAAAAATTAGCTGGATGCATTGTATGGTTTCCGTTATTTCATAAATGTTTTATTTTCAATGCATGAGCCATTGAGCTTATGAAAAATTTAGATTACATTGACTTTATTTGTTATATCAAATGATTGATGTATAGTTAGGGCCAAACTATACCATCCTACACACAAACTCATGGAAGCGGAAGAAGTCCTTCTGAAACTCCATGAGTTTAAAATTGTGGGATTTCTGCTGCAGGCAATCATAGCAGTGAACTCCTGCAGAGTCCAGCAATCTGTGAGCAAATGCATTGGCTCTTATGGCACTTAGTTTGTTTGATATAATGAAATCTCATAAATATTTATAAAATCATTGTTTTTAATTCTCCTACAGATTTGGGATCTTTTATATATTTATTTTTAAATCTGTCCCGCTAAGTTTTAAGCAGTCAAAAACATCTGTTCAATAAAAGCTGTTTATTAAATGTTTAGTATAATGTAATAGTGTAACTTTACAAATAAACTAGATTGTTACAAGCTAATATTTTCATTTATTTAAGACACTTTAAAGTGAATTCCATTTACCAAATTTAGGCTTGTTTCTGTGATCATTTTATGACTGGGAAAATTTTTGGTGCAGCAAATACCTAAAATGAAATTAAAAAAAAAAATCTTTAGTTCACAAATCTTTACATGGGTTTATTGCCATGAATTTCTTGTGCCACAATCTCACCAACCTGTAAGCAGGCAGATGAGAAATACATACATACAGTAGAACCTCAGAGTTACGAACACCTTGGGAATGGAGGTTGTTTGTAACTCTGAAATGTTCATAAATCTGAACAAAATGTTATGGTTAGTCTTTCAAAAGTTTACAACTGAACATTAACTTAATACAGCTTTGAAACGCTACTATGCAGAAGAAAAATGCTTTTTCTTTATTTTTTTAGCAGTTTACTTTTAACATAGTACTGTACTGTATTTGCTTTTTTTTCTCTCTCTCTCTGCGACTGCCTGATTGTGTATTTCCGGTTCCAACTGAGGTGTGTGGCTGACTAGTCAGTTCATAACTCTGGTATTCGTAACTCTGAGGTCCTACTGTACTTCTCCCACCCAACCCCAGTTCTGTTGTAGTAGATGCAGCCAATGAGAGGAACCTTCAAGTTCACTCTAGGCTTCTACATCTGATGAGGAATCTAAATGGCTGGATTTGTTTGGAAGGAAGAGCTACTCATCTGCTGCTCTCCAGTTTCGTATTGCCAACTACCCGGCCTTGATGGTGAAATCTGATTTCAACACATACTCTACATCTACACATTTTATTGAGCACTTGCCACAAGATGAGAGATCAGTTTCAGTCTATCATTGCAGGACAATTGGTTGTGAAGGCCTCCCTGCAAGCTGCTTTAGATGTCGCTAATACACCTTCCAGGTCCATGATCACTGGGGTGGTCCTGAAAAGAACATTCTGGCTCTTCAGGCCTGCCAAGAGAAGTTCAAAACATTTGAAGGGCCTCAGCTCTTCAGTGAGTGTACTGACTCCTCTTTCCAGACACTCCAAGACTCCAGAGCAACATTGCGATCACTGGGGATTTGTGTGCCTACAAGGAGAAGACTGTTTAGTAGATCCCAAGCTGCTCAAAGATCAGGACCATTCCACTACCATCAGCACACTTTTCCATTAAGCCTCAGTAGTCCTCAGGAGAAAGGCCAGATCACAGAAATGAGGGCCTCCCATCCCTATTTCTATCCAACCAGTCCCTCCATCTAAAAAGTACTTTTGACACTTCAGTCGAGGGCATCAATTTTGTAATAATTTTAGGCTGAAATCTTCAAGGAGCCTAAGGGACTTAGGTGTCCAGAATACATTGAAAATTGTTTACCTAAGACATTATTAATATGGATATATAGATATATTTTATAATATGTATATATGGATATATATTATCAGACTGGGAATTTCCAAAGGGGCCTAAGAGAGTGAAGTGCTCAACTCCCATTGATTTTCAGATAGTCTCAGGGAGTGTGAAGTGGATCATACAAGAACAAGCTATTGTTTACCTAATAGGTCAGATTCTCAATAGACTTACACAAATGCACCAGCAATTTTTTTGAGATCATCTCTTTACAGAATAGAGCTGAGACACTTCAGTGGAAGAGGACAGAATGGGAGGTCTGACTTGGTAGTTTTCTGATGACTTAGACTGTCACACAAATTTTCTTTTGGAGGCTGGGAGGGAGTCTTCAGTTGAAAATCAGGTTGCAGCTGTTGCAGAATGTGATAGTGTCCATTTTTCACAGAGCATATGACCCCATGAGAATCTGTAAATCCCACTCTCTGAACTGTACTGTCTGCCTTTTAGCCAACAAGTGTGCTTCAAGTGCATGCAGTGAATATTGAAAGCCTCAAATAATAGATGATCAGTCTAATTAATGGACTGTTTGCTGCCCCATCTCCCTTTACAGCTTTTAATATTGGTGCGTTTGGCATTAGGTGATGGTCCTATGGTTAACATATGGAAAGCACAGGAGGAACAGGGCATTTTCCACTGCAGAGACGTGACTTTGGAACAGTCTCGGTATCTATATATGCCAGAGTGAATCTTTAGCATCCTTTGTTGAAGCTCACAACTTTGTTTCCTTTTTAGTGCGTTGTTTTAATGTTTTTGTTGTTAAATGAATAGGTTAATTTAAGGTGAGATATTTTAATTGAGTTTCTTCTTTGAGGAGTGTCCCTATGGGTTCTCCATGTCTTGATGTGCATCTGACTGTGCACTTCTGATCGGAGATTTTTGCCATTCTGTGGATTCTGCCTTTGTGCCTTGCATATTCTTGTGTTTTGGTACAAGAATATATAGGGAGGGTGTGGGCTTGCTGCCACATTCCAGTTCCTACTCAACCATCTGAGGCTTGAAACATAAGACTGCTGTGTCAGTTAGCTAGCTACACAGCTTGCTACCTCTCCTGTCTAAACTTTTCTTTTCTTGGCATTTTCTTTATTTTATGTTTTTTTAACTTTATATTTGTGAGGGGGATGTGGAGGATTTCCCTCTTCCCTTTGTCATCTGCCAAATCCAAGCCTACATTTTTTTCTGGGCCTTTATCTGTGTCAGATAATCAAACAGCCTCTGCTGCCTGTGAGGACTCACATCCCCTTCAAATGTAAGATCTGTTCAGGATTTAAAAGCAGGTCTAAGAAATTGAGGAAGGATATATTTAAACACCTGTTGATGGAGTGCTCTCTGAGACCCATGGGTCCAATTCACCCTCCTGTACCTTGGATCTGGTTGCTCAGAGACCCCTTGACTATGTCTGCTGCAAAGACCCTGGGAGCCCTTCAGAACCATCCAGACCCTCAAAAAAGAAAAGGCCCCATTCTTCAGAATGGGATAAGAGAAGGGGAAAATCAGCCCCTCGGTCTGGATCTCAGGAGATCTTGCGTCCCAGTGCCACTGAGGGTCCCATCACCTCTGGTACTGAGACCAGAGCACTGGCTAAGAAAACCTTACTCTGTACTGAAAAGCCATCAGGTAAACGACTTAGAATAGCACTAGCATAAGAGCCACAAGGACTCCAGAGCCATGCCAAAATGACTGTCAATACCATCTTCTGTAGCCAGATGAGAATGTTATGCAAAGAGAAATACATGGGATCCTTTCAGGGGACAAGGCAATATGCCACGTTTATTATGAGAAAACACAATTATGTTAATAGCTAATATCCAGTACCTACCCCCCTCCAAATGTTCTGCAGTTCGTCAGGTATTGTTACCAGTCCTAATCGTTGCTTGAGATTGTAGCTTGAGTTCGGTGCTGGTGTTCGCAGCTCGTGGCGGCTACCTGGCCAGGGAAGCCGACACAAGGGAGAGTGGGATCTCTGTCGGGCATGCACCAACGCTCTTTGATGCTATGCAGAACGTTACCCAAAGCTTTTCCATTCTTACCCATCTTTGTATAGGTTTTAGTTTTAATGTGAGTCTATGGGTCTTGCTGTATCATGCTGGGTCAGAGTTCTGTATGATCTTTGATCACCAGTCAATTACAGACATGACTTTCATCTTGTTCTTAATTGGACTTTGTCCTTTCTAGAGTGGATTCTTCTTGCTTTTTCAGGGTATTGTGTGCATTCTTCAGCCATCAAGGTGGTAGTGGCGTTTGTACTCCACCTGATCATCAGGACAGGCTGGCTCTGGAAACTGATCCCATCACACATACCCGATTCACACATCTAAATGAAATTACACACACCTAAACGAAGTCTCAGCAAGACTTAGACTAGTTAATACAAAATGGGGTATACTATTCAAAATGGAGTTTCAGTTACAATATGGAGTCATGCCAGACTCTCTTTACAATGTTAGAGGATAAACAATTAAAAGAGTTAAGAAAATGATTTACTTAAAAGACAAATTCTATAAAGACAATTTCTATCAATAAAAGAACAAATAGTTACATTACTAATTCAGTAAAAGAAAAGATTCATTTTGAAAACAATTCTGTGATATAAATTCTTTTGATTTTATGACTTTATCCCTACAAGAAGAGCCCACTGATTGCACTTCAGTATTTTCTCCAGTACCACTTGACATACTGAGTCTTCAGGCTTTCTATCTAGAGTCCCCGGTACTATCCAGGCTGCTATTCCATGAAGATCTTTGAATTGTGGAGGAGTGCTGAGAAGTACCAAGAGACACTCGCTGCCGCTACCAGGTCACCTCCCAGAACCTTCTTACCCTCCGATCCTTCCATGTTCCATGGTACCAACATGCTCACCATCCCCACAGAAACTCTTCCAGGGTGCAGAGAGACATTTCCAGACATTATCAACACAACATCCTCTGGAACTGTCTCACCAGCCAACCAGCTATCAACCTCTGGTACTGATGCAATTACAGGTCCCTCTCTGGGCCCCAGTACTGACTCAACCACTGATACTGGCACCCCTTACCCCTCCAATAGACACTGGGGATGACACCTCATCTGATTCCAGGGTGTCTGTATGAGGTTTCTCTACCTTTCAGCTTCCCTCTCTTGAAGTACATCCTGAGAAGGAAACTCTTAGCAGGAGATATACCCAGCAACCCTAGCAAGGACAGCCTTTGGCCCTGCCCCTTCCCTTATGCTCCATCATAGAGGGCTTATTGGAACCCATGGGCCTCTTATGGCAACTAGTTCTACAGGGGCCCCTCATAAGAGGGAGCAAGAGCCAGATGAGGAAGAAACACCATCTTCCCACAAATTCTCCTCCTCCTCACCAGATGAGGCTATCATGCTTTCCCCACCATCTTACACTGATAATTTCAAGGCCTTTCTGCTATAAAAGTATAGCAGAGACCTGGCAAATTTGGAGATCCAGGAAACCTAACATTCCCTGTTGGACATCTTTCATATGTCACCTCAGGGCAAAATCAATGATGTTCTGCTGGCACCAGTATATATGGTGTGGCAGACTCTGGCTACTTACATGTAAATGGGCTGACAAAAAATATTACATCCCTCCCAGAGGCCTGAAGTATTTTTTCTCTCACCCTGCACCCAACTCCCTGGTTGTTAAGGTCATTAACGAACAGAACAGGCAGTATCGGTCCTGCTCAATGCCACCTGACCAGAAGCTAAAACAACTGGACCTTCTGGGCCATAAGAGCTACTCCTTGGCCTCTTTGCAGTTCAGATTAGCCAGTTACCAAGCCCTCATGGCAAAATATGATTTGAGAAACTATTCAAAGTTTTCATCTTTCATTGAACATCTTTCTCAGGATCAGAGGGAACAAGTTTGTCCCCATAAGAGAAGGCTACACAATTGCCATGTTGTCTGTCCAGGCATCGCCCAGTGCTGCTGATACAGCTACACTTTCCATGGTTACGACAGTAATCATGCCACAAGCTTCTTGGCTGCAGTCCTCTGGCTTCCCCTGTGAGGTACAAAATACTGTCAAGGACCTTCCCTTTGAGGGGCCCAATAGTGTCAATAGTATATAGTGTATATATAGGCCCAATAGTATATAATGTGTATATATATATAGGCCTAATAGTATATAGTGTCGCCACTGACAGGTCTCTTCATATTCTTACATTCTCAGGCAACACTATGATCTCTGGGCATCTATACACCCAGGACAAGGAGAAAATACAGTAGATTACTCAGTGTCTTGCCCAGGCCAATGCCAACTCTGCAACAGCTGAACTCCCAAGAAGAAGTCCAGGTTCACTAAGAAAGGGCTGTCCTCTACAGCGACTTCACAGTCAGTGCTATCCTTGAAATGATTTCTTTTGACCCATTGGTCGAGGGTCACAAAGTCTCTCCCTCTCTGAATCCTACACTGCACCTGTTTCCCCCTCCCCCCTCCACTCTTATGGGGATTGTCTCTCCTATTTTTGTGTCTTCCTGGGAGTTAATCACCTCGGACAGGTCGATCCTGGAAGTGATTTCTACTGGTTACTTCATCCAGTTCAACTTGCTTCTGCCTCACCTTCCCTCCCCTACAGGGACCCTTTTCATTAGGGTCTCTTGAGGAAGGAGATACTGTCCCTCCTAATATGGGGGTGATTGAACCTGTTCCACTGGACTTTGTTGGAAAAGGGTTCTATTTCTTGTGCTTGTTGATCCCGAAGAAAAATGGGTGGTGAAGACCAATTTTGGATCTCGGGATTTTGTCCACTCTCAACTGTACAGAATGGTAAGCTTAGCAGCGATAATTCTCTCTCTGGACCCAGGAGATTAGTTTGTCTTCCTCAGTCTTCAGCACGTTTACTTTCATATCACTATGCACCCCTTGCACAGGCATTTCCTAAGTTTTGTGGTGAACAGAATCATGTCCTACACTACGGTCTCTCCATTGCCCCAAGGGTCTTTATCAAAGTCCTTTTGGCTATCACAGCCCATCTTCACTAGATGGGAATAATCATCTTACCCTGTCTCGACAATTGGCTCCTAAAAGGTGGACCATTTCTTGAGGTACAGACAGCAACCAACATGGCCCTATTTCTGTTCCATTAATAGAAGGAACCTCAGGAGGTTAATAGAAGGAATAGTCCATAGAAGGAACCTGCTAGTCCAACCCCCTGCTCAAAGCAGGACTAACCTCAGCTAAATAATCCCAGCCAGGGCTTTGTCAAGCCGCAGCTTAAAAACCTACAAAGACGGAGATTCCACCACCTCCCTACGTAACCCATTCCAGTGCTTCACCACCCCCCTAGTGAAAAATGTTTTCCTAATGTCCAACCTAGACCTCCCCCACTGCAACTTGAGACCATTGCTCCTTGTTCTGTCATCTGCCACCACTGAGAACAGCCTAGCTCCATCCTGCCTGGAACCCTTTTTCAGGTAGTTAAAGGCTGCTATCAAATCCCCCCTCATTCTTCTCTTCTGCAGACTAAAATTCATTGGGCGTCTACCTCTGTGTGAAAGAGTCTGCCCTTATACCCACTCAATGCATTGATTTTATCATGGCCACTCTGAAATCCATGGCCGGAGCATACTTGCCCAAGAACAGATTTATCACAATGTCTTCAACAATACAATAGAGCTCTCAAACCACAGCAAGGGCTTGCCTGCAGCCTCCGGGCCATATGGCAGCATATATGTTTATGATACCCTTAGGGAAGACTCTGTGCTCTTGGTGTCTTCAGGCCTGAACTGAGAACTGTTTATGCCCCTGACAAGCACAGTCAGTCGAAGTGGGTGTCTGTACTTTGAAGGGTCCCTGAGTCTCTAAATTAGTGTGCATGAGGAATTGTGTTTTTTTCAGCCTCCTCCCACCTCCCTGATAGGTTGGGATGCACATTTCCTAAACCCTACAGCAGTGGTTTTCAACTTTTCTTCATTTTTGGACTCCTAAAAAATTTCGAATAGAGGTGCCAGACCCCTTTGGAAATCTTAGACATAGTCTGCAGACTCCCAGAGATCCGTGGATCACAGGTTAAGAACCACTGCCCTACAAAACTCTCACTCATGTGCACTCAAACAATGTATTTTTTCTTTTTCTTTTTACTAATGTAAATAATGTGCGACTTGAAAGACAGCGTGATGAAAATGAAATCCGTGACAATGTCCGTTGTGCCTTAACTAAACAGATTAGAATTGTAACAGAGCTCATTTCCCCTTCTTCATCCCTTGGTGTACTGGATTCATCCTGACGTTGTGAAATCATTGCAGCAATGTATAAATTAGGCATGAAATGAAATTTCCCTTTCTATTTAGTGTATGGGGACTCTAGACAGTGCTATGGAATCATTAAGTTGATGTGCTGTTTGCTGCAGCACAGGACCAGTCAGAAAAGCAGCCAAATCCCCATGAATATCAGTTGAAGGAGAATGAAGGAATGCGGTGGCATTAGAGAGAACCTAGTACCCCGTTTGACCCCTCTTTTATTTGTCCTGAAAACTTTAAAAACCTGTTTTATACACTTTTTTTCCAGTTGTAAACTGCAAACTGTTCTTGCTGGCAGTTTGACAATTAAACCAAGTTTTCATTTATATTGTCATAATTTTTTTTTAAAAACGAGTCCTTTTTGCAAATTAGAATAACGCGTCTTGACAGATGTAAAGGATGAGAAAGTAGTTCAGCAGCTATGCTGTGCTTCTTAATTTTTATCTGATTCTCTCTCTTCTAGTTTTCTGTTTCACTAGTTCCCCTCCAGGGCAGCATTTCTCCAGTTTCTCCACACCTGCCACTTACACCCCGTTGTACAACTCCTCCTTCCTTGTCTCTATGTTCCCCTCCCCTCTGTATATATACACTCAATCTGGTGATCTTTTGTACAGAAGTACTTCTGTGATAAAATCTTGTGGTTGAACAGCAGGGGGAGTTCTGAGTTGATCTCTTCAAGGTCTTAATTTTTTATTTATACAGTGTAGCCTCGCCATGTTAAGATGAAATAATCTGCAAGGAGCTCACCCCAGCATGGCAGGCCTGGTAGACTACCTCTGCACACTTTTTTTTTACTTGCCCTGCTTATTTTCACTTTTTAATTAAAAAAAAAAAAAAAAGTTTCAGAGTTTTATCAAATTTTTTTTAAAATGGAACTTTTTTTAGTTTTTTGGAACATATGATGAGTTCTTTTTATCCCAGATGTTTGAGCTGCCAACCAGTCTGTCACTAATAGCAGCAGGAAGCAGTCTAATGAATTTTAAGGCTCCAATCCTGCAATGAACTTTAGATAGGTACATCTCCATTGGCTTCAGTGAGGCTCCATGTTTTCAGAGGAGTCCAAAGAACTTGTGCAATTGGGACTTAAATCTGTCCTCCCTTTATTTTGTTTTTTAAGGGAAATGGGAGAATTCCAATCAAATTATCAAGGCACCAACTCACCATAAAAAGGTAATCAGATTGTTCAAACCTGCTGCAGATATGAAGTGTTGTGATTAAATATTTGTTAAGGTGTCAAGCATAAGACTGTAATATTTTAGTTCTTATTTGTTTATTTTTTAAAAAGTATAAATGTTTTTCCAGGTAAAAGTGCTGTTTTGAAGTGTCTGTTGGACATTCACAAGATTTTTCGAGAAAATGACCCTGCCTACATCCTTAATGATCTCTACATTACGGACTATTGTATTTGGATTCAAAAAACCAAGTAAGTTTTAAATCATTTCCTATTCTGGAAGAGTTTTTAGCATATTTTATCCAGGAAAAGGGTCAGTAATTCGTAAACTCGTCAAAATGGAGAAAAAAAATCATAAATGGAAATCTGTTCAATCTTTCACTTACTAAACTTACTAACATGCTATTCATGCAAGACAAAAGAAGGCATTGTTTAATTTTTTTAAAATATTGTTGGCAGCAGTAGAATGGAAGGTTTGCTTTTAAATAAAAATATAAATTCCACTTGATGTATTAGCAATATGCAAACATAAGGGAGGTGCAAAATGGCAATTTTATCTAAATGTTTATCTAACTGCACAGAAGTCAAGAAGCTTTTTCAAGGAGTTAAAATGATTAAAAAATTCATGTAATATTTGAAAAAAGTTTGTGGCAACTCACAGTTCCTGAATTGGATGTCTTGAGCTAATGACACACACATTATTTCACAAAATTACACAAACAGCTGACATGGGCATTTTACATTCACTGGTTGTACCAATTGATTTCAGCACCGAGAAAGAGGATTTTAGTCAGGTCCAATTGAATAAGTGCAATCTACACAGGTTTCTTCCCGGGATAGAGAGGAAGCTGTGATGGATGAAGCTGCACTGGTTCAGCTGGTCTTCTACCCGTCAATGCAGTGTTTCGCTACCCAAAAGCCCCTGCTCCAAGCAGCAATGTAGAGTACTGTTGCACAGGTGCCTCTCTAGCTCCAGAATGCCCTGGTACAGCCATGGTTATAAGATGTACTATGTATAGAGGTGGTAAAACTGTTCTGTGAAGGCCTTGCTACAGAAAGTACGGTAAGTGATATACAGTATAATATAGTATCATCCTTATATGACTTGATGTTGTGAAATCAGCCTCTAAATCTTAGTCTATAATTTAACATGGAGAGATTCACAAGAAATTAGGAATCCTCTAAATCTACCAGTCACAAAAAGCAGATTATCATGGGTAACACACCCAAGAAAATTTCAGAGCAGGTATTGGGGAAAAAGGGAAATATGAAAGAGAATTATTTATTTTATATAAAACATGGATCCAATTTAAATAGGCTAATGTTAAGTAATGGCATATCTCTGAGTTCTGAGGGTGATTAAAATGTTTTTATTAAAACACTTCTGGTTTGACATCACCAGAATTTTTCAGTGAATAAATAGCCCTGCATTTCACAACTGCCTGTTACTAAATTGTGTGTATTGATTGTTTATTCATTTGCTCTTTAGTATGTTTTTAAAATGATTAATTTTGTTTCCACTATGAAGATTGGGGAAAAAACCTATTATGGTATAAAAGGCTGTTTAATCCCAGTATATCAAATTTGGCAATTCAATCACAGTTTTCACTTCTTTTATTAGGCCAATCTAGGCCAGCGCCTAAAGAGAGCCACTGGAGAATTCATAAGCAGACTGAAGCTTTAGTTGAGAAAGTACAGTAAATGAAGACAGAGGTTTTTTCATGCATCTTTCAAAAAGAAATGAGTCCTAGGAGAGCAGTATTGCTGCTGTCCATATCAGTGAATATAACATCTAGCAAGCCAGTCATCGGAACTTAGCTTTTCTTCAAATACAGTGGAGGAAAATGTAGGGTAGATATAAGGGACTGATAGATTAATACATTTACAGCAAGACACATACATTAGGTACCAGTTAAGTAGAACTGACATCCTCTGGAAAGGCAATTAAGCTATCTTACTGTCATCATGACATGGCACAATAGTTGCCTGTCATTAGTTGAGCAAGAGAAAGAGGAACTGCAGAATCAATCTCCTATTTTTAGGCCTGAATCAGAAAAGCATTTAACCACATGCTTATGTCCATCTTTGTTCAGGATAACACTGAACTGTGTGCTTCAAATTAAGCACGTGCCTAAGTGCTGGCCTGAACACAGATCTTTTCTTGAATCAGAGCCTTAATGTTTTCACTAATAAATGATGCAGAAGTTGTTTAAAATCATATGCGAATCTGATTATATATAGAGGAATCACAAATAGGCATTGGCTGGTCTGCTCACGGGGATTCTCAAGCTTTTTCACATTGTGGGGACCACATCTTAATAGAATGATCACATGAGCCCACTCTACTCCCATGCATGATCACACAGCATCCCTGTGGCAGCTGCAGCAATTGCTTGCATTGAAAAGGGATGGGGGGAAATATTTATGTATTTATAGCTGTCTTTAATAAAGTGTTTTGTTCTTTTTGAAATCAGTTGATATCTACTTTTGCTCTTCATTTTATTGCTTTGTCTTATCTGTTATTTGCCCCCCCTGGACACACTATTAAGATGCATTGTGTCTTTCTTCCCTGGGTATTTTTCTCCTCTTGTGTCTGACAGCTTCAGTCACACTGATGGTTCAAGGTCTCTGAAGGCAGGTCCTGTTTTCTTGCCTCAGATTTGTAAGCAGCTCGTAGTGGAGGCTGAGCCCTTTTTGTTTCCATCTGCTTTTACAGGTCTCCCGGCTCCTTTTTGCAATGAAAAACTTGGATACTTGTGAAAACAGAGACAGGCCCGTTAGATCTCCATGGGTCTACACCAGCAGACAACAGTTTGGGAGCCCCTGCTTTAGGATAATTTTATATATTACTGCACTTCCAAATCCTGGACTAGAATTGTGTACTGGAGTTCTGATTATATAAGGCTTCAAATGTAAAGCCTCATCCACCGTACAACAGTATTTGTAACCAGTTATTGGCAGACTCATCTGACTGAGTTAGAGCAAACAGTTTGAGTTACGTCCACAGTGCAGCTTTTCTGATTCGGAGCTGGAGATAAATGTGCTTCACATCCCTGCACATTACTAGGCACTCTGCTTGTATCAGTGATTTCTGGGAGAATCTGGGTAGCTATCATATATTACTTCAGCAGGGGAAAGAGTGCCCAGAAGAGGCTGTGAGGATTCCTGGGTACCTACCACTGAGAATCCCTTTATTACTGCCTCCCGCAAGAGGGAGATTTGCTTGTGCTTAACTGAGTGTCTGTTTCCTGACACCATCAACCTATTTTCCACCCAAACAATCTCCTTTGGACTATGCCAGCCCTTATTTTGCCTTGCAGGGTAACAGTCGGTGCACCACAGCCCCTAAACCCCTTTGAAGCATTTCCCTGTAGTGTTCAGCCCCTTCTCCACCAAATAGTCACAGAAATTCCAGGTCTGCCATCCCCAAGGAACAGTGTACACACCAGCTTGTTTGATTTAACTTAGGATCAGCGCCTTGTTTAATACCACAGCACTGAGATATACTCATAGTGAAAACAACAATAAGTTTGTTATCACAGATTTAAGAGATGATGAGTAAAGATAATGGAAGCAAAAGGGTTACATATAACACAAAATCATAACATGCTTCCTAGAGACTATTTAACAGGCTGCATTATTCTTATCTCACCTAAAATCTTTTGCAGCGTCTTCAACCAAGGTAGACAGAGATCCCGTTTTCATGATGCACAGTCCAATTTCATCCTAGGTGCCTTTTTCTTTTTCTTTTATCCTCAAAGCTGATTGTTTGTACTCCAGGGCAGGATAACTGCCCATGGCTAATTTTCCAGTGTGCTGCTGCCCTGTTTATTTCACATTCCCCTGTTGATTTTGTATGTAGAAGTGTAGTCATTGTGTTAGCTTACAATGCTTAATTTACATGCAAGCAGAGACAGGTGAATACATGTCTCATCTGACAGAAAACCTGTTTTATCAACTCTGCCTTGATACAGACTTTAAAACACACTTTCAGTATACATCCATAATTCCTTACATAGTCTAATGTAGTTGTGAAATGTATATACAGAATGATCATTGTGACCCTGGCTTTCATTTAGGACCTCACATGACATTCTTTGGTGAACCAGAATGTATATATCAGGATCAGGACATCCTTGTAATCCTTCTGCCAGTTGGCAGGGAGGGTTTTTTGAATCACAAGAAGCATACACATGACACCACCAGCAGCAGGTGGGATGATGCACTCTGGGAAGGAGGACTAGCACAGGACTAGGACTAGGTGCACAAGCACAGTTCACACAACAGTGTATCAAATTGGTTAAAGGAAGAAAACTGGATGCCAGGATAGGTCTCTGGCAGGGGAGTAACACTAAGCTGCCATGGTTACGCACCAAGTTTTAATTATGTAGCATGTGAGAACAAAGCATATTTACAATTTGTGCCAATAACTGGTGACAAATTTGGTTAAAAGTTGTAATTTGGACAGAGCCTAAATTGTATGATGCCGTTGACTGTGTGGGGAGAGATTGCCTGGAGTATGATTGATTTTAAGCATAGTGTGTTGTCATGATTGAAAGCAAATAAGCTGTTGAACAAAATGGTGATGTGCAGGTAGTTGGTAATAGTCTGATTTGGTGGATACCATCTGGTTATTTTGCTTATATTAGAGGTTCTTCTTTGAGTGCTGATCTTTATGTGTATTCCACTGTGGGCACATATCAGTCCCAGGATGGCGCCAAGCCAGAAGCTGCTGTCCTGTGGGAGTTCATCATACATGGTTCTGATGGCACCTCCCCTAGAAGTGGAACCTACATTCTTCTCTTCGGGAGAGTTGGACATTGTTGAAGAACTACCCTCACGTCCTCAGGGACAAGACCTCAAACCAGACAGAGGGTCCAGAATTTTTTGGGTGCCTTTGCAATTCTACAAGGTTGGATTCACGTGAGCCTGCCTTGAGGACTTCCACAGCCAATATTTGATCTCTCACACAGGTCTTATTGGGGGCCCTGGGGCCCAATAGATACCATGAAGAATCCAAAGAATCACTGTGCCATTTTCCTCCCAGAGAGGAAGCCAGTCTTCCTCAAGAGCCTATGAAGGAGGAAAGAAGGAAAAAAGAACAACCAGAACTAATGGTTCTGCCGATCCCACCGAGAATATTTTCATCTTCTTCTAACAAAGAGGTTGCTCCAGCCTCCTCTTCTCCACCTGATGGCAACAGGTAGTTTCAAGGTTTTCTAAAGAGGGTGGCAGATGCACTCCATTTCCTCCCAGGGGAGGTCCAAGAGATACGTCAAAGCTCCTGGACATCCTACAAATGCTGTGCCTAACAAAACAGCATTCCTCATCAGTGATGCTATTCTGGAGCCTGCCAAAGCTGTCTGGCACACGCCAGCAACATGTGCCTCCACAACTAAGGGGGGGCAGACAAGAAATATTCCATACCAGCCAAGGGAGGAGAATATTTATTTACATGCCCTGCCCTGAACACTTCAGTTGTGCATTGCTGCACAGAGTGAAATAGACAATCTAAATCATGTTCTGCCTTCTCTGACAAGGAGGCTAAATGACTGGATCTCCTTTGGAGAAAAGTCTTCATCTCAACCATCCTACATTTCAGAATATCAAACTACCAAGTGTTAATTTCTAAATATGACTATTAATTACTCTAAATTCACTGAATTTGCAAACAAATTCTCATAAGAGACTGGAGAACAATTCCAAACTCTTACTGGGGAAGGTAAAGCTGATCATCAGATCCTCCCTCCAGGCTGTGGCCGACACAGCTGAGACAACCTCCTGTTCTGTGGTTACAATAATCATCATGTACAGAGAGTCCTGACTCCGCTTGTCAGGATTCCCCAGGGATGGTCAAGCCATAGCAGAGGACTTTGAAGGACTCATGAGCTACCCTCCACACCCTGGGGATATATACCCCAGCTCCCAAAAGGAAATTCCATAGGCCACAAACATACAAACCCAGGCTGCCACCGCAACCCTTTAATCATCAGAGAGGATACAAATCACCACAAAAAAGACAGAGAACCAAGCATAACACTCCGCTTCCTCCTTCCTTCCAACCACAGCCTCCTGCTGAAAAGTTATTTTGATGGTATCTTCAAGAGCTGTGAATCCATCCAGATGCCACATCCTTCATCTGAGAACCCAAGTAACCGATCTGGTGGCCACCTAACCCATTTCTCCCAGGTGTGATGGACAATAACAATGGTCAAACGGGTACTTGACATCATTCACTCCGGCTGTCTCATAGAATTCACCTTCCAAAGCCCCCTTCCCTCTTCATGAACACCTCTCAGGAGAGGTTGCCCAGTTAAAAAGTAGACTCTTTTCTCCTCTTGGGAGACATAGAGCTGAAATCCTCTCAACAGCAAGGGAACAGGTTCTGTTCAAAATATTTTCTCATCCCCAGAAAGAAGGAAGGATGGAGACCCATCTTGGATCTCAGACAGCTCAATGTCTTTATCCTCAAACTGAGGTTCAGAATTGTCATTCTGGCATCTATAATTCCATCTATGTATACAAATGATTGGTTCACAATATTTGACCTGAAGGATGCCTACTTTCATAGACATCCACCCCTCTCACAGGAGATGTGCATAGTGGGCATGAACCATTACCAAAGGAAGTAGAGTGCTACCTTTTAGCCAGAGGTATTTACAAAGGTAGTCTTGGTGGTAGCAGCACACTTTCATTTTTTCCCTACCTGGATGATTGGCCATTTATGGGGAAGTCATATCAGGAAGTAGCGACAACAACTTCCCTAATCAACTTCTTGGCATCTTTAGAAATCTGTGTGAATACAGAAACGTCCATTTTAGCTCCCACACAGACTGTGTCATTTATTGGCACATCCTTGGACTTTGTTACCACCAAAGAATACCTCCCTCATGACACATTTCAAAAGAATCTTGTCCACAGGCATCTGTCTGCTTATGCCTGGTCCTTGTAGATCAGGTAGCATCTTGTACTTGTGTCCTCTTTCACAAGACTATTGCTCTATTGTCCACAAGCTTGGCTATGCACAGTCTGTGTGCCAAATAGCCATGGCATAGACAAATTAATTACACTCCTTTCTGGGATGTAAGACTTGCTGTTGCGGTGCACCTACACTGCGCACTCTGTATAGTGGCATGTAGTGTACATACACTGCACTGTCCTCTAGCACAAGTATAAATAGCAGTGCATATGGTGAGGCGCTGCTTAGGCAAGTAAAGACACACCTGAACGCTTTAGGAGAGGTACCTTAGATGGTCCTGTGTGCACCCAAGAAGTGCCTCCCTGTCTACATCGTTATTTTTAGCAGTATAGTGTTCCTTTTCCTCCCCACTGCTGGAATCTTTCTCCACTGCAGGGAAAGGCTCTGGCAGCTCCCCCCTGCCAGAGCCTTTTACTGATGCATGTAGCTACACACTGGAGTGTGGACACAGCTTGCTTTTCACTGCGACATGTAGCTACATGTAACCTACATGTGCTGCCAGTGGAGTACAGTGTAGAGATGGCCTCGGTGGACAGAAAGAGACCATGTATGTGTGGGAGTCCCATTTTCTCATCCCTACCTGAGAGGACCCTGATCACGACCTGATCCCTACCTGAGAGGACCCTTTTCGTTGGGATGGGGTGACCATCTGGATAAGCAGACAGCACAAGAAACGTGGACTTCCTGGAAGTCTGGACATAAACCTCTTAGAACTGAGAACAGTCTGAGAAGCCTGAAAACATTTTCTACCACTAATACAAAATCACATTCAGGTGATGTTGAGCTATGTGACAACAGTGTTCTACATCTGCAAACAATGGGGTGCAGAACCCCCCACCCCTTTGCGTAGAAACTGTTAACCTGTGAAACTGATGTATTAAGCACCAGATTACTCTCTTGCGGTGCACTTCCCAGGAGACCGTAGCACACTAGCAGATGTATTAGTACAGAGTGGGAACTCCATGACTTGGTGATCCAGAAAATTTTTCAAGAATGGGGTTTCAAGGTTTTCAAGAACCTTGCAACCTGTTCGCATCCCCAGGGAGCAAGAAATGTACTGTTCCAGGACATCTTGAGGTCAAAACTGTGTGGGAGAGGCATTTCTAATCTTGTGGTCAGGACCCTTACTGTATGCATTCCCACCCATTCCCCTCTAACCTCGGGTTCTGAGGAAGATCCAGCAGAATGGAGTGCTGGTAATCCTGATTGTGCCCAGATGGCCCAGGCTGTTCTGGTCTCTCAGTCTCATACAGTTGTCAGCATGTCCCCAGTCATGATCTAGTCCTTCCCTGTCTTTCTGACCCAGGACAAAGACAAAGTCAGGTATCCCATTCCAGTTTCCTGCCATCTCACAGCATGATATTTGTATGGGCATCAGAACTATGTGCAATGAGCACTGCTGATCAGTACAGTAGAATATATACAAAAACATGAGCAGATACAAAAATGTGGATCCACCTCCCCCAGAATAAACTTCTATCTGACCTGCAATTCACACTTCCCCTTTTAGATGTATCTGCTATTGCAGCCCCAGAGCTGCTAATCGGTTGGTCTGCGGCTAGCCACCCCTCCTCCCACCAATGAGCTGTTCAGCCCGGGCTTCCTGCCAGACAGTTGATTGGCGGCCAGCCTGAAGGTCCACCACCACGGGATGCCCCCAGTCACCTACTCCAAGAAAGCCCGGCGCTGGCCAGCCGATCGATCAGCTGTTCGGTGACAGCCCTGGGCTGCCAGCTGCTCCAGCCCTGCCACAGAAGTCAGGAAAGTCCTGGAAAGTCACAGATTCCGTGATCTCTGTGACCATCCACATCCAGTCTGCAACCTGCAAAAAAGTGTCTGCGGATGTAAAGAGGATATCTGCGGATTAGCAGGGCTCTACATATCTAGGGACCACATATCTCGAAGAACTCTGGCTACGATAAGGTAAGTAAACTATGCTTTTTCAGGTGTTGGTCCCTATCTGTATTTCACTGTCTGCCCTCCTTCCTCTGCTTAGGATCCTTCACTCATGATTAACAGTAGAGAAAGAATCCGAGAGGTTGTCAGTCCACACTGCTCTTATAGCCTCAATCCACAGCATAAGGATAGGAAGTTTTACGTGCCTAATAGTTTTCTAATGAACATCCTTAGGTTGCTTGTACTTAATGCAATTACTACATTGCACACACTATATTGTAAGTAACTTTTGGTTTTTAACTTTCCATTTGTTTACTGGGGAGGAAGCATATTGCACAACAAAACAGAGAGAGAAATAAATGTTAACTGAGGCTTCAAAAACTACATAGAGAATAGTGGAGGCAGCTCATAGTAAACCTCAGCAGGTGGTGTCAACATTTATGTTGAAAAGCCAGATGCAGCCAGATGGAAAATTGCATCTTTAACCCCTGAGGTCATAATGGCATGTCATCACTTCATTTGATCCCCTGCTAAGTGAGTTTATCATCCACCCTGCTGTCACTCTTGTTATTACTTTCATTTCCATAATAAAATTACATTTAATTTGTCTGGTGTGCTTGCTTTTTGGTTTTGTTTGGTCAGAGCTTTTGCAAACTGCTATGATGTAGATTAGGGAATGATGGCTCCCCATCCAACGCTGAAGTTGCAACTAAAAGACCAAATTTGTCTCCCTTTCCCCCTCAAATAAAATCATTGGGTCTCTGATGAGAAGGATGTGGCGAGATATAGAGAGCAGAAGAGCTGTGGGTAACAAGTGTTAATCAGGTGAGTGGGGATGGGGGGGCTGGTACGAGCAGAGGAGTGTAAGTGATGTAAGAGAGGAAGGGAGGAAGATACTGAGAATGGGAATTCTGCGACAAAAAATTACAAATTTTGTAAAATTCTGCATATTTTATTTGTCAAAATAACACTATATAATCATGCCAGTTTCAATTATTTTGGTAATTTATCTCAAAATACCTGTCAGCAACTATGTCTGTAACAATACAGACAACAAAAAAGATTCCCCCAGGAGGAGAGAGTTAAATAAACTCCTATGACAACCTAATTCCTGTGTCTCTGCCCCAGAGCCCAGTCATGGGGACCTCCCTGCTCAGACAACCACATGTCCTCCCCCCAGAGCCCAGCCACCTATATCCCCACCCCCCAGGGCCCAGCTGCAGGGACAGACACCCAGACCGTCTCCCACCGGAGCCCAGCTGCACCCAGATACCTGCACCTCCTCTTCCCAGAGCCCAGCCGTAGGACCACCTAGCCCCAGACACTCACACCCTCTCCTCCCCCAGATACCAGGGATCCAGATAGAGAAAGAGCCTGATACTGTGTCCCTGATTTGTATGGAGTTTCCTGTACACTGCCTTCTTCCTTCAGGGCATGCTGGGAACTGCAGCTGTCGGGAACCCTCCAGCTCCATCCCCCTCCCCCCAGCAGTGTCTTCTAATTGCGAGCCGGGCTCTTCCAGGTCCAGCAGCCCCTAGTGGCAGCCAGCAGCTCTGCAGCACCAATTCTGCAGGGGAAAAAGGAAATTCTGCACAGAACATTAATTCTGTGCAAATTTTGCATTGCACAGTGGTGCAGAATTCCCCCAGGAGTCATTCAGAGCAGGATATGAAGAGCATGCGGTAAATAAGGTCTTGGGCCACACATAGAGTAATGAGAATAAAACAAAATATTTAATTGGTGCTCATTAACTGAGCACCATTCATCCTGTGTACAGAATGAAGCAGGAGTGCTGTGGAAAAAAATGTGATCATATAATTAAAGACTGTCATAAATCATACACACAATAGGGCTGAATTAACATTGCACTGGCAATCTTTATTCTGGCATTTCCCAAATATTGAGTTCTTGACTTTGCAACCTTAATGTTTTTAATCTCAGTTTGTTTGTTTTTTTCTGAGTAATATTAGATTACAGTGAATGATGGCTGGCAGTGGTAAACTAGATGTACTCTAGGCAGGTGCTTTGCAGGCTTCTACTTTATAGCTGTGTCACTAAACTTTATGTAGACAGTGTTGTAGCCATGTTGATCCCAGGGTACTAGAGAGACAAGGTGGGTGAGGTAATATCTTTTATTGGACCAACTCATTGAACTTTACTCAGTCCCAACCTTTTACATATCATCTGTAGCTGCTAAATTTCATGCTAGATTTTGTAATGTAAATATACGTCCATTAAAGCAGCAGGTTGAGACCAGCACATTTATTTTGACTTGAGACCGATATCCAGATCAGAACTCACCATTGTTTGTATGCCTGTCATCTTTGTGTGAATATATAATACATTTAAATCCCACTTGATTTGAAATTGTATTTGGTAAACTACTTAGACCGATGTAAACCCCTATATAAGTATTTATTTTAACTTAACCCCACAAACACTTCCTGGTCGCATGTGATTGTTTATCTTACACAAAGACTAGTACTTGTCAGTATCCAGCTAACATCTCTTCTGTAAGGATAGATGTAGACAAAGACATTTATTTAGTGGCTTCTACCTTATCACCAGTTGCTCAGAAGTCATTCTTTTTTCTTTACACTTCGTTTTTAAAGTATTTGTCCATAATTTAAAGCATAATAACTGTGTCTGAAAGTATTAAAGCTAAAGTAACCTTTTTAAAGGAATCTGAGGGCAGTATAAAAACTGAAGGAGAAGCCTGGCTGAAGAATAGAAGTTTTTTCTTTCCTTTCATCTTCTAAGTCTTTTCTTGTTACAACTGTGTAAAGTCGGAATTAACTGGGACATATATTCCCCCCCATACTGTTGATGGAGCTGCCCATTAATATTAATAGGAACGTAGTGTGCAGAGTATTCTATTAACATGCATAGGTATAAAAAGTGCAACACTAAAAATGATTTATTTCAACAAAATAATATCATGTACAATATCATATCTTTGTCCATAGGACACAACATGATGCCTTGGAGTTGAGAATTCCCAGGATGCCTTACAATAGCATAAGCATCCAAACTTTAGAAATATGAACCATTAAGGATTCCATAGAAACATAGGACTTGCCTTACTGGATCAGACCCAAGGTCCATCTAGTCCAAGGTCATGTACCCAACAGTGGCCAAAATGATATGGTTTAGAGAATGGTGTAAGAACCCTGCGGCAGGCATATGTGGAATAGTCTGCTTTCCCCATAAATCTCATCGTGATCTCTGATAGAGGTTGGCTTATGCCATGAAGCACAAGGTTTAATATAGTTTCTAAAAAGTTAATTGTCATGAATTATAACAACTCTGGGTATTTTTGATATCCATATAAAGATCTCATTCTTTTAAAAATCTTATTAAGTTCTTGGCCTCAATGAATTCAACAGCTCAATTGCATTTTCTGTGGAAAGAATATTTCCTTATATCCATTTTCAATTTCCTACCTTTTAATTTAATTTAAATGTTCCCCTTGTTGTTGTCTGAGGAGACATGGAAGACAGAAGTTCCGGATCTCCCTTCTCTATACCATTCTTTAGTTTATTTTCTTTTATCATAACCCCACTTTCTTCATTTCCTTTCTAAGATAAACAGCCCTAGTCTTTTCAGTTTGTCTTCATATGAGAGTTTTCCAGACCTTTGATCATTCTTCTTGCTCTTCTCTGAACCTTCTCCCATTTTGCAGTATCTTTTTTGAGATGGGGTAACCAATACCATGCACAATATTCCAGGTGTGACCACACCATTGACTTATATAATGGCTTTATAACGTTTTCAATATTCTTTATCCCATTCCTTATGCATCCTAACAACTGATTAACTTTTTTTGACTGCTGCTGTGCATTGAGCCCAGGTTTTCAGTGAGCTGTGTATGATGACACACAGATCCCTTTCTTTGGGTTAATACAGTTAATTTAGAACCCTGTGAGTTGTAAGAGTAGTGTACATTTTCCCCTCCAGTGTGTTTTACTTTGCAGTTATCAATTGCATTATTAAATTTCATGTGACATCGTGTTATGCATTTACCCAGTTTTAAGTTCCTTCTGAAGTTCCACATAATCCTCTCTAGTCATGTTTAGCCTAAATAACTATGTGTTATTCCATGTGTAAGGAAAGCGGAATATGAGAGTCAAGAGCCCTCTACAGATCAGAGAGGAGCATTTTGTCCTACAGTCTTACTGTTAAGTCTGTGCCAATATATTGTAATACTGAAAGGCATTGGTGACTGCTTTTAGATTCAGTTAACAATTAGATTCAATTAATAAAACTGTCAATGTGAGTTAATCTGAAGTTCCCCCTTAAAACAAAGAGGGGTTGTAAACCCATTCAAGGGAAAAACAAGGAAAGTTCTGTAGCACTCTAAAGACTAACAAATTTAATTTCAGCAGGCATAAGCTTTCGTGAGCTTCAGCTCACTTCCTCAGATGCAGTTGGTAGAAATGATACAGCAAATAAGTAACATATATAGGAGGAAACATATACATATCCAAGGGCATAGATAACAATGGGGTAGGTGGATAAAAGCCGGGTAGAGTGCTACAGAGCTCTCGTTGTTTTTGCTGTATACAGACTAACACGGCTACCCCTCTGGAACCATTCAGGGGAATGGACCGAGTGGGTGGAGCCATTTTGCCAAGTATTTTTAATGGGTGGGGAGAAGGGAGAATGCACAGAACCTGAGAACAGACCAGAACAGAGAGAGAGAGAGAGGCAGGGGCAAAAAGTAAGAAAGCCAAGCAGTAGCTGGTGAACACTATGTGACCCTGAAAAAAGCTAGAGAGAAAACTTTGGGTCTATTGGCTAACAAGGCATGGGGCTATAAGCTAAGTAACTGATCCTTTTCTTCTTGGTTTCTCCTGTGTTTGGAGAAGCAGGACTTTGTACATTCCCTGTAAATAAACAAGATTGCGTCATACAAAATATAAGATTCTGTCAATTTCTGCTTCCAGCTGGAACATCCCAAGGGCCTCAGGCTTTAACTAGCTGCTGAGGTTGAAAAGGGGAAAATGTACCTTCACGTGGTAAAACACAACAGGAAGTGTGATGGAATTATTTAGTTGAGATTGGTCCTGCTTTGAGCGGGGAGTTGGACTAGATGACCTTCTGAGTTCCCTTCCAACCTTAATCTTCTATGATTCTGTGAAGATTTTATGAAGTACAGGGCTTTCGGTGCTCCCTGCATATGGGTCTCTTATTCCATCCCTGTTATGCTACTAGGAGAAGGCTTCTCCCAGCTAGACAGCAGCATGGTGCTTTTTGGGTTAAATTTTAGTAGGGTTTTCAGAGTTCCAGGTAGGAGGGATCTGCCTGAGCTGAAACAATCCTATTCTGCTGAGCCAAAGTATGTTCAGACCCATAAAAAGAGTCTTGAAAGGAAGAGGAGGTGTTTTGCTGCTCAGTTATGCAAATAAGGAGCTTTCAGTATATCACAAGGACAGTTTGGTTGTGTGTTCTTTTGATTGAAAAAAAACCAATCGTATAATAAATCTAAAACTCAGGGATTATTCTTGACTTGCACCTTCCATAAAGTTTCTTTCCAGTGTAGGGCCTTGTTGCCCTAGGGAGCATTATAGATAAAAGTAACTGGAAAAAATGATAAAATTAATAGTCTGTGGGTTTTAGGCAATTATCTCCTGTCCTGAACTATTCTGATTGTTAGAGTTTGTGATGGTTTCTAATTCAGATTTTTCACCTCTTTGGAGGCAGGTTGAACAACTGAAAAGGTGTGCCGCTGAATGAATCCCAGGTTTGTGCAGTACACATGTTGTTAACGTCCTCTAGAGTATTCAGTGTGTTGATGGCTGTGTCAGGAACACAATTTGAATCATGTCAAAAGTAGGCTTTTTGTAAAAGACATGCTCCTTAGCAGCATTTTCCTTTTCATCCTCTCATTATGATCGAAACCCAATCCTTGTTACAACATAATTACCTTGCCTGAAACCAGCAGGGAGTTGCTGCTTTATGTGAAGGGTGTGAAGCTCCCTAAATAAACAGAGGATTAATTACATTCACAGCATGTCATTGAGGTGATGAGATTGATTGATTGTGATCGCTCAACTCTTCCACTTTCCTGACACTAGGCTTTGTGAATTACTGTTTTCAACTACAGAAGTGGTGTTTGGTAGAAACTGAGAGCATAGGTGGAAGTAAGGAGCTCAACCTTATATGTAAAAGCTTTTGTCTATTGCCTGCAGTCTAGGAGAATGAAGTTTTTTATATTCCCTTAGATGCTTGTTTTTAGTTTGGTTTAGTTGATTTCTAGTATTTATCTTACTCCTAATTATTTCAGTGGTCAGTGTTGTTAAGCTTCCAAATAAAACCAATGATCAGCATGTAAAGATTGTACACTAAAAATTGCTCCCAGAAATACTCATTTGAAAATCAGAGTAGTGTTGGCAGTTTGGCCAAACAACTTGTTTCTGTGTCACATTTGCCTGATTGGAAACTAGCAGTTGGACTAACAAAACAGCTTATAAAGTATTTTACTTCTCTTTAAGCCCTTTTTTATTTATTTTTCAAACAAATATTTATACAGTTACACATGTCCTATACAATCACTATGCATCCTCAAAGGAAACTTGCACAACGCTTTGAAAAGATGAGCCTAGGAGCTTAAATTCATTACTCTATGAATGGGTGATCATAGAGTCATTAGTCTGCTAGACACTAAAAATCATGGACTGAACAGAGACCCTGGATTTATGATTTATTAAAACAACATGTAACCCACTGACCCCCTCATTTTGTCCTATGACTGCAGTGGTGCTAACGAACAACTTTACCTTGAATGGTCTCTTGCAATATGTGCTAACTATTTATACTAAACAATCTGTTCCACCTTGCATTTTGCTGTTACTCTGGGATTGCCTTCCCCAGACCTGAAGAAGAGCTCTGTGTGGCTTGAAAGTTTGTTTCTCTTACAAACAGAATTTGGTTCAATAAAAGATATTACCTCACTCACCTTCTCTCTGTCTAACTTTGTTAGTCTCTGTTTTTCCCACTTCTTGGGTCTTCTCTGAGCCCCAGTACTGCCTAGAATGACCAGACGTCCCAATATTAGGGGCTCTGTTTTTATAGGCAATTATTATCTTTTTGGGGGGAGTGTCCTGATTTTTCACACTTGCTATATAGTCACCCTAGTACTGCCCTATGTCCATTCCTTGCTATCTTGCTTTGCTTTCCCACTCACTAAGCCATTTTATCTTTACCATTCTTACGGCACAGGGGACCTGAATGCAGCTCATGTGAACACAGCTTCCCTGAAATAGTTCCGCACAAGTATAAGCATTTGCAAGATCTGGGCCTACATGTCATAAAATGTAGTGCTATCTAAGTTTGTGAAGTATAGTACTGTGACTCTTCTGTGAATATTCAAAGACTTCTGAACAAGTATTTTAAGAATATTTTAGAAGTTATCTTTGTGGAACTATTTATCAATCAATAAACCTTACAAATGTAATAAATCTTTTACTAGTTGCTGACACTTCCTGGAAAACTTTGAAAAATGTTTTATTTAGAAACTACCCTGATCATGTCATATTTCTGTAATTCTCTTTCCTTGATGTGTTTTTAAATTACTTTCAGGATCTTTGAATAAAAAAGAGATCTTTGGGGGGTTTTTTTGGGTTTTTTTTTAAATTCACCTACTTTTATTGTTTATCTCTCACATAACTTTCTAATCCTTTGTTTGTGACATTGTAATAGTTCCCAGAGTGGCTAAAATGGAATGTCTCAAACACAGGTCTACACTACAAAATTACTTCGGTACACCCCTGAGCGATGTTATATCGACCTAAGCGCCGGTGTAGACAGCGCTGTCAGCGGGAGAGCTTCTACGTAGCTATCGCCTCTTGTGGAGTTGGAGTTATTAAGCTGATGGGAGAGCTCTCTCCCATCGATTTATAGCATCTTCACCAGAAGCACTACAGTGGTGCAGCTGTGCAACTGTAAATTTGTAGTGTAGATCTGCCCTTAGTGTTTCTAGCGTAGGCATACCCTACAGTGGCACAGCTGTGGTGCTACAGTTCTGTCACTGTAATGTAGACACTCACTAAAGTAATGGAAAGGGTTCTTCCGTTGCTCTAGTAAATCCACTTCTCCGAGAGGCATTAGTTAGGTTGATGGAAGAATTCTTCTGTTGACCTAGTGGTGTCCAGACCAGAGCTTAGATTGGCTTGATTACATCGCACAGGAAACTTCAGAGCGCTGAGAGATGTAGTTAAGCCAATCCTACCTTTGTAGTTCAGACCAACCCTATAACTTAATAGGAGGAATGAACAGTGCAAATCCTGTTTGCCTGAACACTTCTGTTGTACTGTAGAAAAGAGAAATTAGGATTTGCAGGCAAAATTGTTTCTAAACATAATTTTGTTAAGATTTGTGTGTTGCTATCTTCTTAATGTTACCAGTTTGTGCCTGTGTATGCATGTGTGAAATAAAATAATTTATTACAAATCTTTAAAAATTAAATTAATTAATTAATTTAGGATTGTCAAATTATTTATGAATGTGTAGATTTTCACAGCTATTAGCAGGTTTTTGGAACACTATAGCTAATGGTTGAGCAGACACTTCTGCCAGGACCATGAATGGGAAATCTACAAACTGATTCTCAAGCATATATTTTTCACCTGGGGTTTCCAGAAGTAGATTTCTTTGTCACCACCACCAACAGAATGTGCTAAAAGTTTTGTGCAGGAGGATGTCTAGGGGCCATTGACCTCTGGGAGACACCCTCCTCATCTCCTTTATACCAACCCTGTGACAGTGCTGCTCCTCACAATCCTAAACAGAGTCAAATGGGACAGAGCCACAATCATCCTAATTGCATCAACTTGTCTGAGGCAAATTTGATTCCAGTACCTGATTTGCCTCACATTTTGTCCAGCACTATAGCTGCCGACCATTCCCTACGTGCTAACTCAAGATTTGTGCCATGTTCTTCATCCCAGCTTGAACACGCTGTGGCTTAAGATTTGGTTTCTGGATAGTTCTCAGGGGTAGAGATTGTGACACAGGGATTCCATTGGTGTCAACTGAAAGAGGGCACAGGGGTGCATAGGATTTTACAGGGATCCCCTGGGTCATATAACTGCATAATAATTCACTGAAAAGTAGCATGTGAGGTCTCTACTGAGATCCAGTACAACCCACTGATGTCGTAATCACTGCAAAATGTGCGTACAGATAATATTTAAGAAATTGTGTATCTACACTGAAAATTATGTTCTTAAGGTCTTGGAGTTAACTTAGGTAATCAGAAGGTGACATACCTTGGACATACTCAGGCCGCAGGAGTAAAGGGACACTTATCTCCCTGTCTGGCCATTTGTGTATTGTATACCTGTTTGCATACTGAGTCAGGTGTGAATTGAGTAATTGCGAAATCTACAAAAGAGGAAATATACAGGAGAAAACTAGCAGCAGGGGAATGCTGAATATAGACAAAGGATTGGTCTGGTATATCTGAGTGCAAAAAACCGCACCGAATCCTTCACCTATGAGGGAAACTTACAGCATGCTTGTCTCATGAAAGGAAGGTCAAAGCCAGCCTGCTTGAAAAGCGCTGGAAGGATTTTGGGTAAGCAATTCTATACAAGACATGAGAGTAACTTGTTAATTAAATCTAGGCTCTAGAATGCTTGTTATGATTTTATTTTGTATGTAACCTTTGTTTCCAGTACTTTTACTTGCTACAACTTGAATCGCTGTGCTTTCTTAAATTAACTTATACTTGATTTCACTATAAACAAATCTAACTCCTGTGAGTTTAGTGGAGGGGTGATCTGGGGTGAAACTGGTAAGCTGCTGCATACTGCTTCTTTCGAAGCAACGGATTGGTGAATACTGTAAGTGTCCAGTTTCAGGGAGATTCTCGGAGGGCTTTAGGGTTGGTGCCTATCACTAACCTGTAGAGCAGTGGTTCTCAACCTGTTTACTATTGTGGACTGCAGATGCAGCTTGCTGTGTGTTATGTGAGTCGCATCCACACAATATATATACTACCTGTATGGTCCTGAGGATGTCACATTAGCCGCAGCTCTGTGCTGATTTGAGCACCACTGCTGTAGAATGACTTTGGGGCCTGCGAGGCCTCCAGGGGAGTTCATGGGTTACCCATGGCCAGTGAAGTTGGGGAGCTCACCCACATCAAGTACAGACCAGGCTTCCTCATGCTAAGAGCAGGTGGCAGCAAGGTGCCTCACAACCCTGGATACACCGAAGAACCGTCATAGAGGCCTGTTCGAGAGATACAAGAGGTTTTGTTGACTATCAGAAAAGCGTCAACGAGAAAAACCTCTCCCAGAAATGGAAGAGCATATCCAGTGACACTGTCCCTGTTCGATTCTTCTCTTTTGGATATTTTAGATTACCTATTGGGTTTAAAGATTTTGAGTTTCTCTCTGAGCTCCATTAAAGTTCATTTAGCAGCTATCACAGCTTTCCATTCCCTTGTTGAGGGGTTTTCAGTGTTTCACTTCCAGATTCAGTTAGTTAACTTTTTTTCCAAAGTCGGGGAACCCACTCCTGTATGGGACTTGAAATTGGTTCTCAGTTTTCTGATGAAGCCTCCCTTTGAGCCACTAGCTAAGAGTTGCTTTCTGCACTTTTCTGTGAAGATTTTATTTTTAGAAGCGATCACTTCCTCTGGGAGAATTGGTATGGTGACAGTATTTCCCAAAGGCAAAAAGGAACACTGCATGGGGCTAGCCCAAGCGCTGGTCTGAGTCGCTCACCTGATTCCTCCCCTCACACACACGGGGTTGGCCCGAGCCCTGCCTTCCCCGCATGGGTCTGGCGTTGTTGCTTGCTCAAGCCCTGCCTGCCCCCACACGTGAGGCTGGGATTGGCGTTGGCATCGCTGTTTGCCCAAGCCCTGCCTCCCACTCCTGTGTGTGGCTGCCCCACCCTGCACATTCCTCCGCACCCTACTTTTTTTTACAATTGATGAAGTTGGCAAGTGCAAATGGGACAAATGCCTACTTTTGCCAAAAAAGTCGGGACAGCTAGGACATGGCTTAAAAAAGAGACTGTCCCAGCCAAAACAGGATGTACGGTTACCCTAAGAATTGGTGAACAAGGAGCTTTAATGGCTGATCTCTGCTATGCAGTTTTCTATAAAGAAAAGGTATGACTCTGGCCAAATCCCTGGTTTTTAACGAAGGGTGACTGTAGACTTTCATATTAGTCAAGTTCATTCGCCTGCCAGTTTTTCACCCTAAACCTCATCTGACTAGGGGGGAATCTGCCCTTCACACCATAAATGTCAGCAGGGTGGCGTTGGCTTTTTATTTGGACAGGGCTAAACCCTTTAGGGCCTCTGCCAAACTGATTTGTTTACTGACTTAATTAAAAGGGGCCTCTGTTTCTACCCAGACACTCTCCAAGTGGGTTTCTGGTTGTATCTTCTTCTATGAGGTCACATTTATAAAATTAGGGACCATATCTTGGAAAACAATGACTTCTAAAAGGATTTAGGGGTCACGGTAGATAACCAGCTGAACAGTGCTCCTACTGTGATGCTGTAGCTAGGAGGGTGAATGCACTAGCCAATTATATAAGCAAGACTGAATATCTTTCTAAAAAATATGCTCTAGCTCAAACAGAAGTTATGGGCTTGATGTAGAAATTATTGGGGTGATGTCCTTTGGCTTGTGTTACCCAGGGGGTCAGACTTGATAATCATATGTTCCTAGGTCCTTCTGGCCTTAAAAATCTGTGAAAGTGTTATCTCTTTCTTCAGATGAGAAAACTGAGGCACAGAGAGAATAAGTGACTTGCCAAAGGTCCCACTGGAAGCTAGTGCCTGAATTGGGAATAGAACCTGGTCTTTTGACTCAAATGGCTGTGACTTTACCACTATATCATGGGTCCCTGCTTTAAAAACAGTAGCTAACAAGTTGTGTGCACTTCTATAAACTTTTGTCTCATCTGTCATTGTTGCAATGACAATGCTTGTCCTTTCATGTTGTCTATTTTTTATTGTAATCTTCAAGTACCATACCCTTCATATTGATTGTATTCTCTTTAAGACCCATACCTGTCACAGTAAGTATATCTAGGGCTCTTTATAAATAATACTAGCCATAAAATACTGGCTAGAGTCGAGGCTTCAAGTAACAACCTGTTTGCCCTGCAGGCTTGCAAAAGTGACAAATAGTTGGATATAATACCAGAAACTCCCTTTTATACATGTCTTAGAAAACCCTGTAAAACATCACTTTTTAATAAGGGATTTAATCTCTCTTCCCAGCTGCTGGCTACAGTTTCCTTTGAAGTTTTTCTCTTCTCATCTCTGTTGTTTTTTCTTTATTCCGTCACTTTTCTCTTGCTCATATTCCTCCAGGCAGTGTCTGAATGCACCTTGCCATGGGTAAATAGGAGGAAGAAGAAAGCCTACTTCTCTCCTCTTGGGTTTTGGCTTTGATTTTCCAAAGTTGCGGGGAGGCAGTTCCTATTTGCCTTCAGAAGGCTCAGCAATTCAGGTCATGTCTTTTCAGTCAGCACATCTCTGCTGACTCTCCTGTTTTGACTACAGGAATGATGAGCTTCTGTAGTTGTTGCCTTTTAAGCAGGTGGAGTGTGCAGCTGTGATCAAAGGAGGAAACTGTTCTCCAGGCAGATAACATCTTCCTGTTCTGTTTTCAACCTTGTCAGTAGCTGGCTTGGTCTCCCCCCTTGGCAGTGATTCCACCATAAACCACAAGTGTGAACAAAGATGGAGTGAGTGAGAGGAGGAAAAGGGTGAAAGTTCTCTGTTAATAATGTGCTGAGATGATAATTTAGGGTTTGTGGCCTAACGCCTGTTAGCCACTGTTCCCTGGGGACTCCCTCTCTCAACTATTACTGCTGTCCGTCAGCTGCATGGAGCGTGGGCAGCCATTCTAGATGTAAACACAAGATGGCCAGCAAATTCCACTGTTATGGTCAGGCAGCTAGGGAAAAGACCATCAGCCATTTTAGGTTCAAAATAATATGATTATTGTTCATTATTTGGATTACTGTAGCAGCACCTAGGCGCCCTAGTCATGGCCCCGGACCCCATTGTCTTAGGTGCTGTACAAACACAGAGCAATAAGACATTAGCCAACTATGCTGTTTAGGCTGTTATAAGATGAGAATGGATGGACTCCTCCCCTCAAGCAGGGATTGGTAAACTGGTCAAGTTTGGCACACCTTCATTTTAAATGTGCATGTTACTGAAAAACCCCGGGTAACAAGTTGTGAAGGATGACATTTTTTTTTCTTTTGTCAGGATTAAAGGTAGATGGTAACAAGGAGGCAGAACTATTAGTTATAACTTCACTAGCATTTTTCTGGCACTAAAATGTACACTTCCGGGACTGCTTTATGTGGATGCTTTTGGTCTTCCTGATATAGCACCCACAGTATCTAACATACTGTGTGAAAGAATACAACCAGAGATACAAGATGGAGACCAAAGCCTTACATGATGGCTGAAGAGATGTAGAAGGGACTGTGGATTGCTGTCTGCAATACCTATACTTAATAGTAAGTCCAAATAATGAAACTAAGATGTTCCATCTTAAAGCTTTATCCGTTCTTAATATTTATAGATGTGCGTTGGCTAAAGCATAGTCTTTAGAGTCAGTGTGAAAGGAGCACTGTAGAATTTCAGAATTACCATTGCGGGAGATGTCATTTGAGACAACCAGACAAACTTTTTAACATGAAATAAGGCTACTGAATAGAGGCAATGGTACGTCGTTTCAGATTTTATGTTTCACAAAGTGTGGTGCTCTGAGCCACCAGTTCACGTTTATAGTACTGCCAGTTCGATTGTAACAAGTACATTTCCTTTTCTGTGCCTTCCTTGTCATCACCCTCTTAATTTCAGAAGCAGTTTATGCTCCTTTGCAAGCTAAACTTTCTAAATGGAAGCCAGGTCATGTGCCCCTCCGATTCGGTGGATTCTACCACTTCAGTCAGTGTTTCATATTAAATGGGACAAGTTCAGTTTCCATTTTCTAAAGCCAGGTGATTGGTTCTTGCTTTGGAAAAGAATCTCCATCTTTAATATGAACTGTTTAAAATGATGGAACACAGCCCTCCATTTATAGGGGGAGAACTTAATTCTCTAGATGTCTTCTTCAATGATGCTCCATTTTTTATTATGTTTCTCTTTTGGATCTGCTAGTTTTATAGCCGAGGGTTGTCTCTAAAGGCTACTCTCAAGGAAACAATTAAAAAACACAAGCCCCATTCATAGGAGATGATGGGAAGGATGAAAGTTTACCAATCTTTGCTTCCTGCAGTCACAGGAATTTTATATTGGCTACCAGAGGAAGCTCAAAACTCTGAGCTGACCGATCAGATTTAGTAGGATGTTTTGGTTTGGATATTTTTAATGGTTAATAAAAGTAGTATTGATTAATTCTGACTTCTTATTGTGACAAATGTGTAATAAAATAAATATATAAAATACTAAAACACATATTATATGTGTTTATATCATCAGCCTTTAGCCATATCACCCCATTCTGTGATCCTGTCAAAACTCACAAGCTAAGTAGACGCATAATAGGGCTCTACTTGGATGGGAGATCTCTGGGGAACATATTTAGTTAGAACTGCTGGAAGTGGTGTTGGTGATTCAGTAAATGCTACCCTTTTCTCTTTGTCAGTATCTCTTTGATGTGCTACAGGGTGTTGTGCTATTTCAGGGAGGATGTAAAACAGATCCTCACCCCCTGTGTTCATTAAAGAACACCTGTTATTCTTTGTAAGATAGTGGTGATAATCTTTGTGTCTTTGGCACATTAAAACTCAATAATTACATTCTGTCTACTTAAATGTTTCAACTCCAGTTTCAGTTAGCTTATGTTTTGTGTGTTTTTGGCCTCCATTTGTGTACTGTTGTGCTCTGTTAAATAGTAGACCTGTTTCACGCTAGAGGTGGCTATGTTCCCATGATGGATAAAATGAAATTTACCTGTAGTATGTGCTGGTATATCATTTTGTTTTGTAGAGTACTTTGAGATGAAAAGAACCGTATAAATGTAAGATCATATTGTGATCACAATATCAATAATGAATAGATATGCAAAGCGATTGATTCAGGCTGTCTAATGTGATTTTTGTATTTCAGAGCAAACAAGCTAAATATACAGTATTTTTAGGTCCTAATAAACCCTATAGGACATATTTGTTGGCTAAATACTGCATTTACCCTTTTTAAACCATTTGATTAAAGTGCAAGGATTTTTTTCTGAAAACATATCCTGCAATAATTTCCATTGTTGAGCCATTTATGTTTTTTCGTGCATAATGAAGTGTCTACTTTTGCATGCTACACCATCATCAATACTTTTATTTCATTTAATAGTACCTGGTCAAGCCTGCTCTTTTTACTGGCTTATATATTTTATTGAAATCTAATAGAGCTTTTTCACTGTCTTTCAATTGTGTATGATAGTAAATAAATCAGTGTTAATTATCCTTTCTAGCAGTTGCTTGGAACTATTAGTCCAGATTTGGAAGGAACTTTTACTGTTTCCATCTAATTTCTAAGGATAGTAGTGTATACTACTACCCTTAATCTATCACCCACTACGTTTTTAAAGTAATGTTGGAATGATTTGAGTACTTCTTTCTAGATGTCAAAATATGCCAACATAGTAACTTATAGCATTGCCCCAGGGGGCCAGTTTTTCATTATCAGCTTCAAGAGATGTTCCCAAAAGAACAGTTTGATATCTTCCAATCACAGTTCTGGCTGCTGAAGCACCTCTGCAGAACTTGATGAAAGGTGTCATCTCCATTTTAGATTGACGAATAATTTCTTTTCCTTTCAGATACCTATGGCTCTTTTGCCATCTGTTTCATTCAAGGATCAAATTCCCTCCTGGTTCTTTCCTCCCATGATAATATGGTCAACTATAACTTTGTCTGAGCCTTCTGTTTCAAAAGAGCCCAGCTATGAGATGTATTGCCATAGGAAAATTAATTTTCATCAAAGTCCCTGTGCAAAGTTAATGTTGACATTATCTCACTCTCCCTGGGAGTATAAACATAGTGTGGTTTGGTCTAGAAGACAATGGCAAGCTGGCTCCTGAGGATACCAGGAAATAGTTGTGCAAAGGGGCTGCCCTGTGATCTCATTGACGATTCATGCAGATACTAAATGATCCTACTGCTGTCTGCTCTGCCTGGTTTTGTCATTTCATCATCTTTCATAACACTAAATTCACACACCTTATCTCACCTTACTTGTGTCATGGGGACAAACGTATCACTAAAAACATGACTGGAACCAGACTGCTTTGGGATAATCTTCATATTGAGGATGGCAGCATGCTGAGGGAACGATATTAAGACTTGAGGGGGCTTAAGATGTGTGATGAATCTAGTCAAGGAATAATGGGCAGTTCTGAGCAATGCAGCCTGGTATGATTCTGAACTGATTCCAGGTGGGTATACTCGCCAACCAAGCTCAGTAATCTGCCATCTGCTCTGTTTTATCTATATATCAAGGCATATATGGTGTGCTCACTCCCATAGTGCATGAAAGTCTGAACTTACCAAGAGCAGCAATTTTTTTTTTTATGTCTTCACTCCTTTTTTCACTAAAGCTTGGTAACTTGTGCAATAATTGTGTAAAATTTGGGTGATTGGAAGTGCCCTGCAATCCAGCATGCAGAAAGCGTGATAATGCAGCTACTTCTCTCTAAGGTGAATCTCATGTGTCCAGATCCCCTGTTGAGTGGAGATAAATTAAATAAATGCCCTTGTTAAATCAGTCAGCTATACCGTTTGCACAGTGTGATGTCATTTTGTGTTTGAATGCACATTCAGGCATTGCAGGCCTGCCACGGGGCTGGCTGGTTAGCAATGTGACAAACTCATTTTCCCCATGTGGTGGAGCCCTAGGAAACTATGACCCTGTCTACACTTACCTCCGGGATTCGGCGGCAGTTGATGGGAGTTACGCAAGCTATGCAAAAAACTTGCATAACTCCCGTTGACTTCTCAGCTCCTCTTCTGCACACCATCTTCACTGCATTGCGCGGTTCCCGTCGACGCAGCGCTACGCCACTTGTGAAGGTGGTCTTAGTACGTCGATTTCTGGATCGACTGAGCGGGTCTTCACTTCAGTCGATCTAGAGAAATTGATCTGATGGCGGCGACTTTGCCACCGTCAGTGTAACCGTAGCCTAAGTGAAGAGGACTCTACTCATGGACAGTCTACCACAACTGTAAGGCTTGCCTGCCTTTTCTTTAACATTTTAAAATGCAGGTTTAAATTTAGGGCTTAATTTAAAATAGGGCTCTACTAGTGGGGTCTGTCCTACAAAACCAACTGAGTTAGGGGTTTACCAGCAAGGTTGTTCCCCTACTCCAGGTACAACACAATTAAAATCTGTTGTATAGATTGGACCTCACTGCATTGTAACGGCCACATATATCCAAGGATTTAGTCTGATTATTAGACATTGGTTACAACCTAATCAGGCCCTGCCCACACAACAGATTTTAACCATGTTGCACTCAGGACTGAGGACATCATTGTTGCAACTAGATCGCCTGGCTTGATTGTTTTTGTTATGTAAAGCTCTTTCTTCAATGAAAGAAGAAGAAAGTGGGAAATAGCAGAATCAGACTAATGTTATAGAATTTGTCCAGAATATCAGAAAACATAGATGTAAAATCAGATTAGCTATGTGATTTGTGCGATTCAACATGACAGCATCCACACAGCACACAACATCCATGCACCGCACAGCAATTCAGTGTGACTTAGCAAGAATAGATAGTAAGAATGAGCTGTTGCGTTCACCTGTAGAATGATAACACCCTGTTAAATAGGATTATATTAGTGTATAATGTTCCTCTAAACAAACACTGTTGCAATGATTATTGTTTTGTCCCTGAAATTTGGATGGCACAGTTTGTAAACCTGTTAAAATGACCTAAATAAATAAATAGCTATTAAAAAAGCACTGCTGCTTTATGCATGTATTGTGCCATTCTGTGCTATGTCATGTCTAATTTACATTGTAAACTTCTCAGGATAGTGAACTGTATTTTTATATATCTGTAAAATGCCATGCCAAACTTACGATGCTGTAGAATAATCTTTTTACTGTGCGATGTTTTTTAAACCATTAAGGTAGCGCTTGTATCTACACACGAAGAAGTTTTATTCTGTTTCATTTAGTAGCAAAATGTCGCTGAACTATGCATTCAAAGCCTGGTGTACCAATCTGGCTGCTGTGTTTATACATAAGGGTGTAAATATTCCATACAGTAATTTGGTTGGGTAACTCCCACGATTACGATGGAAGTTGCATGGTTCAATGTCCATGCATTATATAGAATATTTATTGCTAACTGATTTTTAGTCCTTTCAGGTAGTTTTGCTACTTGGGCTAAATCACTACACCAAGCGTGTTGCTACACAGGACAATCCATCACAAGGACTTAAAGGCCTGCCCCCATAGTTCACATGTTCTTTTCGTTTTTCCTGTGCAATGTTATTTCTGTTGGATGGATATTTCACTCAAAAAAGCAGATTGTGCATCATTATACTTTTATTTTGCTGCAAATTAATATCTAGGAAGAACTACAAACAAGGGATTCTGAGGCTAGATGGATGCTCCAAATTATCCATGTATTCTTTATATTTTAACTCCTATGAAGTGAGCATAGGTATGTCTTCTCCCTGTCCCTCTACAGAACTTATTGTACGCAATTATAACTCTGGATCAGTCTCCTGCCAAAAATATGATAAAAATAATCTCCATAAAACAGGCAGGTGCTTTGCCAGCAACTTTAGGGAAAGAGGCCTGGCAGCTCACTCCCCTGGACGTGGCTAGAGAGGACAAGTGTATGGGGCACCAGGTTCCAAGTGCCCTTTAACTCCCGCAGCCACATTGGCTGCAAGGGACAGAAAGAAGCTCTTGGAGCAAAGCCAGCCTCTGGGAGCAGCGTCAGGTACAGTAAGGCAGAGGGTATCTTCAGATCCCCCCTACCAGTGATATCAGCAGACTGCACCTTCACTGGAACATTGTAACATTTCTTTTCTGCCTGCTGCTTGGTGCTTTGCTTCAGGCTCCTTCTTCCCCTCTCCATTATTGCCCTCCTGCTGCTGGCCTCACTCACGCTGCTCCCCATCTCCCTCGCCATCCTTCTCTCTCTCCTCTCACCATTCTTTCCTTTTCCCATTTCATCTCTCTCCCTTCCCCTCAACGTTTCTTTTCCCCCTTCCTCTTTCTACTTCATTTACTTACTCGTGTGCTGTATCGATTTTCCCACGTTGATCTGTATTTGCCTTTTTAAAGGTAAGCAGTGTGGGGCAGGACACATATTTGGAAAGCACCTCGCTCATCAAGGCCCTGTTGTAATCTAATGATAATATTGCAGCTTGGTCTTCCAATTATTGCATCAGGTTTATGACAAGACCTGTGATGTCTCTATTCCTCAAAGCTGTACATTAAATAAAACGTTCCTATTATCAATTTAACCTGCAGTTAAATATTTTCCTATTGCAGTTGGCATCTTGACAACTAGTAATTACCAGGTGTAATGCTCTAAATACCTTGTGATATAGCAAGGGCAGGAGGCAGTAGGAGAGTGGGTTTTTTTTTGGTTTTTTTTTAAGAAATGAGTTATTTAAAACAGGACTCAAAGATTTAGCTCGTCAATATTGTGACGGTTCTTCAGGGATTGCCAGCCCAACTCCGCAGGCTTCTGGTTCTAAGGAAGCCAGAGCACCTGGGGTAAAGACAAATCATTACCCACTCCCTGGGCTTTTCAGCTGAGCAGTTCTGAGGGGTGACAAAACCTCATCCGCAGAGGCTGACACTGTGGTGTCCTGTAAAGCCCAGGCTGCACGTGAGCTACGACTCATTCTGGGCTTCCCTCTGGTTTGTTCTGTCCTGTTTGCCGTATAGTCTTGATGTCATAGGCCCAACTGCTATTTAAACCCTCTCCAACAATGGTGGTTGGCATCCAGGTGGGAAAGGGGACACGTCCAGACACCACACTGGCCTCGTCGAGCAATTCCGCGAGCAGCTTTGTGGCTAGCTGAGATAGCACACTGGGAGCTACGAACACAGACATGTTGTAGCAGTCAGACAGGTTCACCTTCCACAGATCTCGCTGTTGGTAGAAAACCTTCCCATAACACCCAGCCCTCCACGCATGATAGTTGGAGAGTCTCAACAGCCACAGGTTGAGTTCACAGCCACCAGCTGGGCTGAAGCCTCGTTTATATGCTTCTAATACAATTCTGCCATCTCCTGACCCTAAATCGACCATCTTCCCGGAGCGTGCTTTCAGCAGTGACATCGCATTCTCAACTTGCTTCGCACTTGATGATACATATAAGGGAGATATGTAAGCCCCAGAATGCTCAGGACTTTGTTCCCCGGAGATGAGCCAGTCATTAGAGGGCAATTAGGACGAGCTGAGGCCAATTAAGGCCCAGCCAGGTGCCTGATAAAAACCCTCTGCTCCAGACAGACAGGGCATGAGCTGGAGGAGTAGATGTGCTGTGCTAAGGAGCAGAGGGGGGTGCAGAGTTGTGTGGAGGAGCAGAAAGGAGTACAATGTTGCGTGGAAGAGTGGAGGAGTCCTGAGAGAGGTACTGGGCCCAGGAGGGGGAAACCTGCACCTGGCAGGACTGGGATACTCTCCCAGGCACAGGGGCCTGGGTAAGGAAGCCCAGTCCAGGCAGCAAGGAAGCTGGGCCTGTGAGGCCAGAAGGACCGAGGGCGGAAATTAGCCCAGGGGAAAAGACTAGCTGCAAGTACGGTGCTAGCAGTACATAGCTGCTACTCATAGGGTCCTTGGGCTGGGACCCGGAGGAGCGGGCGGGCCCGGATCCCTACCACCCTCCCTGGGGGGAGGGGGTAATCGGTGACACCCTGGCCCACTACAAGAGGCAGAAGCGTGAGACCCACTAGGGTGAAGCCAGCTGTCTGCCACAACCTATTGTGCATGTTTATGTAGGATCACTATTACCATATTAATAAGATATTATTACCACAAATGTGCATATTAAATGAGCATATCTTCAAGTAAAAATGAAATTTCATTATTGAAGAATTAAAATATTTGTTTCTTTAATCTTAAATACTGTTCTAAATGTCTCAGTCCCTAAACTCTGCACTATATCCTCCATTCGGTTCATGACTTTGCACTATATCCTCCATTTGGTTCATGACTTATGGTCACTTCTGTTCCCTGGGTTATTGCTTTAACCTGTGCAGTTTATCAAACTAAGCCCACAGTCTTGCTTGAGAAAGTGTCCTGTGCTGTGATTTCTGCAGTTTGACTTAGCTTTCTTCCGCTGAGGCAGGTTTCTCTTGTGTTCCCACGCTTTCTCTCCAGCTAACATGGAATGGATTCCTGAGGTTCAATTATTTTTGGTAGTAGATGACAGTTCCTAATTAACAGGCTTGTGCCAACAACTACTTAGTTCTGTTTATCTTTTAAATAGAAGAGAGAAACTGCATAACAAACCATCAGTTTTTTACTTGCCTTAATTCCTCTACAATTCAATAGTATCTTAGTAGATGGTTTGTTTTGTGATTCTTCAGCTATGCTCAGAATTTGGGGTCTTTCTATAGGATATTTTTCCTTTAAAATAATATATAAAATAAAGGAAGTATTCTTAGAGAGTTGAGACCTACTTTACAGACTTTAAATGCAGGTTGGATTTGTCTTTGTTGGCTGTGGGGTTACATTATTTCCTTTCCCTATTATCAGGGGTCTTTTTCTCTCTCTCCTCCTTTTCTTCCCCCAAAAGACATTCTTTCTATCACAAATCCAGAAACTAACTAACTAGTTGTCAGTTGTAGAAAATCTATTCACATTGTTCTGTGTATTCTGAACCTGGGATACTTCAAGTCAGGGAAAGTAATTACACAATTGCTTTAGCAAAAGGACTTTAAAGGTGAAAAATTATTTTAAAAAACATACTTTATATCTGAAAGTTTGCATGTTTTTTATGTGACAGTAGGTAAGAAAATATGCTTGTTAAAATCGTCCTTAAATACAGTAGACAATAGAGTTTTTGCACGGGAGTGCAGCAGTGGCTTAAAGTCTGAACCTGCATTGCATCCACCTTGTCCTGAACTTCTTGACTACACCTCAGAAACTGTGCCCTTGCGTTTACCTGCTGTAAACATGCAAACAGCTCCACAGAACCATGCACATAAATAGTTATAGTAAGTCAACTGCAGAGTTTAGGAGGGCAGTTCTAATTCTTGGCCTTCGGAGAGCATTTACTAATCCAGTTAGAGTACTCATAATGGCTTTATTTTACTTGATAGAATGTAGTGAGCTCCATTGTTTCATTGTTATCTCCTTTCCTTTCTAGCACATGATGCAGGTGCAGAATATGTCATCTCAGCAACTTTAGTAACATTTTCAACATAAAGGGTTAATATGGATCTTTTAGTGACAGCTATGCAATGGAAATTAGTTAAGATAATTAAATTACTATCTTAAGTAGACCAGTTCATAGGAATTAAACCAAGGCTTTGAGTATATTTTCTGCTGCAGTTTCATACCTGTGTTGTAGGAGAGCATTTATTTGTTCCGTCCTGACCTGGCCTTGTCAGACACCAACTCTCACACGTTTCCTGTGGACTTACTGGTTAGCCCGTACTTGTGTAAAGCATGGCAGGGACAAGTATTTGCTGCTTCAAAGAGATGATACCCTTTCTTAATAGCCATAGAATTACATTTTTGTTAAGTAGCATAATGCAAATGAAGGAGCCAAAAAACATATCACCATATATTCCCTTCTTGAACTCTTGGCTTTAGATACTCTGGGACGCAGATAATTACTATATATTAATGATAAAAATTATGGAGTGCTGTACGTTTACCTGAAACTTTACAAACTTACATAAAACATATTTTGTTCCTAAAGTGCTACCAGTCTTGGGAGTTCAGAAGAGGGAGGGTATGGAGAAGAGGGAGGTGGGATTGTTTGACTAAACAGTTTTAAGGGAGTGATTTGAATAGGCTGTGGAGGAGGTGCATTTTGGCAGAGAAGAACTTGGATGATAGAAGCCAGAAAGTGAAGAATGGGAAGAGGAGAGGCAGTACAAAGAGTATTGGGAAGAAGAGCTTGAAGAAATGACAGAAGAGAAATATGGGGATAAGATTATATAGGGCCTTGAACGGGACAACAGCTGTCTTGAATTTTATGCAGTAAGAGAAAGGAAGGAGGGGCTGTTGTGGCTGGAGTTGAAGATCAGTCAGCAGAGAGGAAAAACATGCCTTCTTTTAGCATCAGTCATGGTTTACAATGAAACAAAAAGGCAGCCTGTTTGAAAGTGATAAAGAGAACTTTTTGCACGATGATGAGTCTGTGCAACTCATTGCCACAGAATATCATTGAGGCCAAGAGTTTAGTAACATCTGAAAAAGGATTGCATTTTTATATGGTTACCAAGAATATGTAGAGTTTAAAAAAGAAAAAGAAAAAAGAATGGAGTTTCAAAAGGGATATAAAATCTCATTCCTCAGGGCATAAACCAACTTCTCAACACTGGGATCAGCCTACTTGCAGGGGTTTTTGTACCTTCTGGTGGAGCAAGTGGACTAGTCACTGGCAAGAACAGGATAGATGGCCCCTTGATCTGATCCACTCTGGCAGTGCCTGTGATCATGTGTAACTTGGTACTTTTGAGGAAAATTCAAGTTGCTGAAGATGATTTGGGGGAAATATTATGACTGAACAGCACTGTGATTATTTAGTGAAATAAATTCTTGTATTAAATAGTTGATGAAAAAATTGGATAACATTTGTATCAGGCATTACACAGAGAAGTGTATGGCTTAATTGTTAGCGTCTGTAAGTGCTTTTAATTTTTTAAACTTTAAAGGCTTTTGAGTGATTTTGATTATTCTCCATAAACATAAATTTCTGAGTTCTTTGGATTGAATGGAGAAAGTTAACAAATAATCCATTTCAATCCAAGATTTGTTTTTAAATGCTACGCTCTCTCCGTAAGAATGTGTAAGAAGCTGCATTAAATTCCCCTGGCCCCCACCTTTTAAATAAAATTCCTTTAGGAGAAAAAAAATTGCACAGTCTATGTTATACTGAGTAATTATCCCCCCTGGGAAGCAGAATATAAAGATCTTTAAAATCATTCAACTGAGAGAACAAGCGCTTTAACGTTTGCCTCGCAGGAGTTATGTATTACATTATCAGCTGCTTGCTCCAGTGTCAGTGTGTCATGCCTTGCAGGTTAGCAGGTTTTGGCAGAGGAAATGAAACCCAGTCAGTTACTGCAGGATTTATAGTAGACCTGCTGTTGCAGGAAGTGGTGAAAAGTTGATTGATAGTCTGAGGCAAAACTCTACAGAAAGAAACAGGATGTATGTTTGCTATTTATACCTGGTTTTCTTTTTTCCCACATTTCAAGACATTCTCTTGCTTTTTGTTCTCTCTTTTTATAAATTTATGGCATGATTTTCAGGTAAAGCATGTGCTGAATTTCAAATGCTTGAAGAAATTTTTATGGCTACAGCTGTACTTAAACGAGCTTGCTAAGCCTGAAAGTTGACCTACCGCGTCTGTTGCCCCCTATTGTAGGCCTTACCGATAAGGGTCTAGCGGTTTTTTTGTTTAGTTAATTCTTAGGTATAATACTAAATAAATTTAAAAGAAATTTACAACTGATTTATTCTGTAACAGGGACGTGCTGTTGTGATAGGAGAGAGAATACATATATGAAATAGTACCCATAATAAGTTACATGGTGGTAGCATGTTTTTCTTTTAAACTTTACATGGCAGGAAAGGTAACTTTTTTGGAAAACTTACAGTGTGAGATAATTGTCGGCTGATCAGTTCTTATATCTAAATTTTTGGCATTGTTGCTTTTTTAGAAAGTAAAGTGTATTATTTTTGGCTTAATAAGAATTTATTTACTAAGTGTGTGGCTCAAAATAGACTGAATAGGCAAATATTTTCCCAAAGATTATATTTTTAACCTACCATTAAAAAAACAACAACCTAATCTAAACCTTAACACTCTAGGATTTCATATTGGTTAGCCTTGTTTTTTTTAATGCAACAGATTTTCATACTCCTAACACAACTATTTATTTGGCATTTAGCAGCAATTCAGCTGAGGGAAGGTGTAGAGCTCATTAAAGATGAGAAGGAAAGATTTGACTTGAAGTGATTTTTAAGAAATTGGAGAGGGGAGGGGAAGGAGGAGGGATTAGAGGAATGATGGTGGAAGGGAAATTGACAGTACGGATTTGAAATGATTTGTATACAGGACTGAATGAGTCTGGGGTGAATAATGGTTAGAGTAAAGTGGTGAGACTTACACAGAGGAGTTACACATTTGTAACAGAGATGTAGGAGATTTCCCTTAGTCCTGATTTATCTGTCCCCTGATTGCTTTTTTTTTTTTTTTTTTTTTTTTTTTGTATTTTGCAAATTTCCCATTTTCTATGCATTTAAATGGATTAAATTTAATACAATTACTTTGTCTTCACAAATTACGTCATTCAGTTGAATAAAAACAAATCCAGTACCACTTTCCCAGGTTTGTTAACATTGCTGTTTTGGAGGTGCTTATTTATTAGGGTAGGTAGGCTAATCAACAGTAATTTGTGTCCATTAGTATAAGAATGAGATGGTAATAAGAGGTTGGTAAATATGTAATATAATTGTGAAGGCATCAGATAACTAAGGGGCATTAAAGGGAAAATACAGAGTTTAAAAATATTGCAAGTATCACAATGAGAAGAATCTGACCAAATATATTCTGTAAATATACTGTATTTTGGGTAATACTGAGAGAAGATTTCCTGTTTCTCAGGAACTATGCAGATTTGGGGATGACAAAGCCAGCTGACTTCGTCCGCTCTGGATTCATGCCTTATCAAGCTGCTTCAAACCAGCTAGTGACAGCCCCTTGGCTAGCCAAACACTACAGTTTTACAACATGCAAAATAAATAGTATCTCTGCAGAGACTTCTTGTTGAAACATCATCATATTTGCGGTCGGTGTTTCTCATTACACTGCATCTCCAAAGCTAGTAAAGAAAGGTGTTCTTTCTTCTGAAAAATTCACTGTACCTTTGCTGAGGTGACGATGTACATAGCTGTTTTTCTAGCCTTGTGGGAGTGAATACATTCAAGTGAATAAGAGATTATTTTGAGCTTTGTTTCCCATACCTTTTCTGTTACCATTCTGTAACTTGAAAAAGAAAGTTGTTTACAAACAAAATGAATAACAAAAATGTTTAACTCCTTGCTCCTTCTTATCAAATGGGAAATATTTTGTTTCTAGAGTTTAACAATGTGTTTTGTTCTTTTTTTAAGGTCAAAAAAGTTGGCAGCACTTGCTGAATCCTTACAGAAAGCCAAACTTACTAAGGCTCATTTAGGGTTTGAACTAGAAGAGCTGGAATCAGCTGCACTTGTCGTACAAGAGGAAGAAAGTGAGTTAAAAGCTGTCGGCGCAGTTTCCAAGCAACAGCTGCCTTCCTCTGCATTGGAGATGAGTGACTCTGAAGAATCAAGCAGTACTTCATCATCTGAGACAGAAAGCTCTGATTCAGATGAACAAGAGTCCTCAACCAGTGAAGATGGGAAAATAAATTCTCTACAAGGCGCACTCCAAGAGGAGAGGATGGCCCCACTTATTGACTGCAATGGATTAGGGCGAGACACAGACACTCTGACGTTAGATGTTAGTAATGAAAAATCAAAGGCTTCTTTACAATCTACATCTGTTCCTGGAAAACTGATAGAGGAATTAGGAAAGCAAATGCAGACTGCAATTAGGCTTTCAGAACAGCCTGAAGAATTGGCTGCTGCAAGCTGCACAGCTTTTCAAGAGAAAGGAGCAAATTATGCAGTTGAAACCCAAAGTTCTTCAGAGGATCCAAGTGGAAAAGGAAATTTCTTGGAGGTATCCCCAAAGAAAGAGCTACTGCTGTTTCTTCACAGCACAAATGAAGATGAAGACTAAACAAGCGTGTTAGGAAAAACTCTGGCCCTTTAGGTATCACAGCTCATTGCTATAATGAGATATTGTTCCTACAGCTAATATGTGCAAAAGGGATGTGATATTTTTCCTTTTTTTTTTTTCCACCTTGTTGACCGTTTTTAAACACAAAGACTGCTTTGAAGGGAATCAACCAGACTTTCTCAAACCCGCATAATTAGATATATTTTGTACATCAGTGATTCATCAGAAAGTAAAATTTTGATCCCCAAATGCAGGAATCTATAACTTCAGTAAATACTTTCAGGAACGGTTTTCATTAAGGTTAGTAGTGGAATGAAGAGAGAGAATCAAATATAACTGAAAATAGTTGTACCATCAGTTAACTGTCTTCAACTGATTATATCTACTTGATAAATACCCCCATCTGTTTGTGACTTTTTTAAAACGACATTGTACTACATTCTTGGATTTCAAATATTTTATTAATTTCTCTACTTTAAAAAGAATGACAAATGTCACTATAAAAATCCAAGCAACACTGGCAGTATTTGTTTGTAGATCCAAATAAATGTTCCCCATTTTTTGTTAGTACAAAATAAAGGGAGTTTCTTTATTGGGAGAGCCAAGCAATGCTATGTATAAGCTTATATTCGTACAGTCCTGATATAAATTATGTTCTTTACCGCATTCAGCGTTTATGTTTATTTTAGTGTACCATCTGTTTTTTAAAAATATTTCTAGGTGTAGATGTAGTCTCCCTTTCAAAAATGAAAAAAATCTTGTTTCATGTTACTATTCCAGGGATGTTGCTAACCCCACTGAGGTGGAGAGATAATGTGGTCTGGTGATTTGAGCACAGGAATGAAAACCAGGAACTCATAATTTTTAGTCCCAGCTCTGCCACCGATTCACAGTGTGTCTTTGAAAAAGTCACTTAACCTCCCTATGCCAGGTTTTCTCCAATCAGTAAAATATGAATAATACTTGCCTATCTTGTGGGGGGTGTTGTGAGAATTAATTAATGTGCTTGTGGTAATAGTGAAGAGTCCTAATGTTTTACAAAGGAAACGCCATATTTCAAGACAAGTATGATTTACCCACAAAAAGTTGCTTCAGGATGAAAGGTGGCTTGACAGGTCTCCTGTTTTCACATGTGTGTGTTTGTGTGTTACTAATATTAAAATAATCCAATTTGGGGGGAATGAAAAAACAAATCTGAATTTGGCAGAGTCTCTGGTAGTCTGTCATTGGTAAGTGACAGTTCTTGAAAAGGGATGGTTATTGCATAGCGGATGGTGCTGTGCTATCACTGGAATAGGATAACAGATCGGTGATGAGGAACACACGGATTTATGTGCTCCCATGGGAACTGCGGATCTCCAGCACATCTCAAATTCATTCTTCCTACAACTACTTCTCAACCTTCATTTACAATTACAAAAGCATGCAGAAAGTCATCATTTAAAAAGCATTACATTCTTCCCCTTGTTGCAGTAGTCCCAGTCTAAATGGTCAAAAGTCAGCAGCTCGCTTTGTGCCAACACACGCTCCTGTTTCACCTCTGTTAGTAGGAACTGCAGCCCTCACCCCACGAATACTGAATTTATAATCCTGGGTGCCTGTGTGTCTCTTAACCACTACTTGTTTTCTCCTCTTCCCACCAGGGTGGAACCTTCCTCATCTTACATATCAGTGAGCATTTCTTCCTCTCCCTATTAACAATCAAATCCAAACTACAGCTGCATATAAGCAAGATGTTTTCAAGAATGACAGCAAGAAAACAGGTAGAAATAAAGGGTGAGCGGTGAAACTTGCTAGGAGCAAACTGCAGAAAGCTGAACTATTATGAGTTAGGAAACGCAGGTCGCAAAAGTTAAAGGGTATGTGTCAGAGTCCACGTCAGCTGCTTTCATTTTTGTTTTCTCTCTCCCCCATTTTGTGGCACACTGCCAAGGAGAGCTTGTTTGCCTGTTCCCCAAACAGGTTTGTTTCACTCTCAGAACTGGCTACCTCTTTTTATAGTGAAATAAATCTCTTTGTTTGTTCCGAAGAATTTAACCCTCTTGGTGTCTAAGGCCATTACACCAATCTGCCTTTATCCAGGCACATTAGAGCTTGATCTTTTCCCACTACTCCTCAGGGAATCTTTCTGGAATGAAATACCTGCAGTGTCTCCTCAAAGTGACAGGGTAGCTAATTCTTTATGGGTAGAAAAAAGTAACTCTCTGGGACACTTTGGAATTTCATCCAGACCAGTAAGGGGCTGTGTCACTGCCTTTCCTGTAACTTCTGTGCAGTGCAGTGCAGCTTTGGCTCAGAGCCCTGATACCAGCAGCATGTTTGCAGCTCAGTGACCTCACCCTGGCTTCCCCCAGCCTGGTTACTCCTTGCAGGGTGACACTAACAGCCCATCCATTCCCAGCTCTCCACAAAACCTCCTCTGAGTGCTCAGCCCCTCTCACTATAGCACTCCCAAAACCTTATCAAAGTCACTGCTCCTTTAAAGAGAGAGCACACCGCTCCAGCCTGTTAGTCTGGCTGAGGATTTTACATGTTAGTTTGAAACAGGACTGAGGTGGTTGTGAAGTAAAACAAGATTATTAAATTGATTACCAAGGGACAGATATTTAAGTGATACCCAGCAGAAGAAATTGGGATAGAAGTGGTTACAAAAAAAAGTAAAACATATGCTTCTAAGACTGAAGCATAATTTAGCATGCTAGAGTCTCTTGTTCAGAGTAGCTTTCTCACCACAGTTGTTCTTCCAGCATAGCTGGCAAGTCCTTAAGCCAGGATCCAATGCAGAGCCTCAGGTGAAGGCTTTCTCTGAGTATAGCCTCAAAGTTTCTTTGTTTTCCAAATCAGGAAGCCCTCCAGGGGACTCCACTTGCTGTGTCACACAAGGAGCTGACACCACATTGATTTTTGCAGTCACTTCCTCCCACCTCCATGATAGTTAAGGAGCCATCTCCCCCACTGGCTAATTTGATGGTTTTGTTTACCTTTTATCTAAACGTGCTTCCATGGTCTCACCTGGGCTCTATTTACACTGGAGCCACATTTCTTTGTCCTGGTGTGGGGGTGCTTTAAGCCCTCTCTGCCAAACACATGGTAAGAACCTATTTCCAGCCCGTATTTATAATTTTTCATATATCACCTGTACATTCATTACCCAATAACGTTAATGACCAGCACGTTACCAGTTCATATATGATACCTTATGTGACCCCTTTTAGATAAAAATGTTGACAGCAGGGACTTGGGTGCCCTGAGCTGGTCAAGCCAGCTGACACTGCTACATACCAGGGAGTCCGTTGTTCTCTGGCACTGGGATGCTCTAAGGGTCACACTTTCGTATTAAGATGTCGTCACACTCCCCTTCAAGGTCCTGCATCGCTCTGCTCTGTCTACATCTTGTAAAACCCAGCACCTCCATGTCTCACCTGCTGGTCTGCCAAATTATCATGCTTCCATACTCCTTTCATCCACTCATGCCCCTAGGCTTTTCCCTCCCACACCTTGCATTCCCACTCCACCGCAAAATTCTTCCTCTAAATGCTCTCCCTTCAATCCATTGCTGACATGCACTCTTGCCTCCTGGCCAAACTTGCTCTGAGAGATACGGAGCTATTGTGTGGTAGTGTTAGGAATACTGAGATGTAACTATGTTGTGAACACTGGGGGTTACCAGATCAGGGCGAAGTTATTGTACATTGAGTTATTACAATTTCCAGTGTGACTTGATCTAATTTATATTGGGAGTAGTGGAATGTCCATTATATACCTCTATTGCTCAAATTCCATGGGGGTCTCTGCATGAAGGCAATAGAATGGCTTCCCAGATAGGACCAAGCATATACTGGAAAGACAATGGGGCAAGCTGTTAGCTTCAAGGCTCCTATCTCCCATGAGTCGCAAACCTGTTTGCCAGAGCTGGGAGTCACCAGATCCAAGAGCAATAAACATTTAAAAAGGGAGTTGATTCCTGCAAAGGGGAGTGAGTTGCCAGGGCTGTCCAAGGCATTGTCAGTGAGCTCTAATAGACTGACAGAGACAGAGGGTCTGCAGAAGAGTCTACAGGAAATTAGTCTGTCCAGATATCCCATGTGGAAGATGGTTAACCACCTGGTAAGCTGGAGATGCGTACAGTCTGCTTTATTGTCTTTAAGATACGTTTTCTCTGAAAGGTTTGTCTTCTAAATAAATAATACTTTGCTTTATTGAGGCTGTCTGGTCGCTGATTACCACTGTCATTGTCCTGAATTGCAGAGACTGGCATGAGTCAGACCAGCTGAGTAAACCATGGTTGATACACAGGAGACTGCAACCCGGGGCCCAGTCTGAGAGTGGGAGAATCACCTGATTTCACCCCAAGAGAGAGGGGATGGCTAGAGGGGTTACACTCAGAGAGACTGAGGGGTCAGAGGTGCAATTCGCCTGGTGACTAACATATAGTTCTCCCAAGCCACTCCATGCTAACTAATATAATTAATGATTTGGAGTATTTCAACTTTATGGTTCAGATTCTCCCCCGTGTGTTGTGCTGCTGGTGCAAAGCTGCCCTAAAGCCCAGTAGCCAACCATGGGAAGATCACACCAGTGCAGGAGAATCCTAAGAAGGCATAGAGTCAGCGTGGTGACTTCTACACAACTTCTGTCTCCTGACTGCAGCCGCAGGGGCCTGGCTGAAGCAGGTCCCAATCCCCAGCTGCCAGTAGCCATTTAGGATTATTTGCCGCCATAACAATTTTAGAGCATTTGTATAATTTGCATAGGCCCCTGGAGCCCCAAGGGGGGATCACCTGTTATCCCAGTGATAAGGGGCCCTTCACTTCCCTACTGCTGCTTCCTCTGCCACGGAAACCTGGTGGTCATTTGGGTTTGGTGCCCTTGGAGATGCAGAACCCCACTCTTGTTGCTCCAGGGGAAGGCCCCACTGGGTCTGACCCACAGCCTTCAGCTCCTGGCACAATCGTTACAACTCGTGCCATTTCAGAAGGCAGTCACCACTAATAGCCCATGTTTCCAGAGGTTGATGTGGGGGTGACAGACCCAGTCTGCCAGCATTCTTGCTCAAGGCCCAGGGAGGGCTCACTCCTGCTTTGCTATTGCTTAGAGCACTGCTTTCTGCTGAGGCGACATAGGGGATCTGCAGGCCAAATTATGCTTTTAGTGATAATTGTGCCAGCCCCACTGCCCTCTAGCTGAGGATTATTGTTGATGCTGTCTAGAGGGAATACAGTCCAGCGCGCTAAGTCTTGGCTGTGCTGGCTCTGCAGGGCTAAAGAAGAGTGGGAAAATTTGGGTTTGTCCCTAAAGTCAGTAGATATGTTTCTGAATGAACAGGGAGACCACCTGCCCTACAGAGCGTGGCCTCTTTTTACCTGATCGTTTTTAAGAGAAGAACTGCACTGTAGCGTTAACGATAGTGGGTGAAATCCTGGTCGCATTGAAGCCAATGGGAGTTTTTCCACTGACTTAAATGGAGCCAATATTTCATCCTGTGTGTTGCCCCCCCCATAACTCCCAACTAAAAAGGGTGCCTGAAACGATTCAAATTAAATAGCTGATTTTTTTAATTGTTGGGTTGGTTTATTTTCCTTTAACTTGCCAGCCAGTTTTCCTGAAAGTCTATATAGACGTCATCCCCTATCAAATGAGGGAAGCATTGATTAGACTTGATTTACTACAGTAAATGATAAATGTGGCAAAGAAATTGATTCACACCCCTGGAGTGAGTGGGGCACATAGCTCTCCACCATAGACACCGCTAAATATTGTCAAAGCTTGAACTGGTTGTCTCAAGGCTGGGGAAACCAAACAGGGAAACACATGTCAAACAGATAAATGGCTTTGCTGTTCGGAGCTCTCCGTGGAGGCCATTTGTTTCCAAGATAAGGAAGAATGCCCTCCAAAGCAGTGAAAAGATAAGCCGGAAGAGCAGAATGAATGGGGAATTGCTTGGGGCTCGTTTGGACACCAGTACACTTGAAGTGAATGCTTTGCCCCTCCAGGGAAAAGTTGCTAATGTGGATCTGCATTTGTTTTTCTTAAAATATTATGATGTGCTGTACTGACACTTAGTCATATTACAGCATGGCATCATCTGTAGCATGCTAGCAAATGGGATCTGTTGGCTTACAACGTGAATAACTCTGATTTTTCTTGTGCCTTTCCTGGCTGCATTTGTCTCTATTACAGTAGCACGTGAGTTGCAGCATATATGTGTGTGTGTGTTTGTGTGTGTGTGAGGGTTGGTTCTTTTGTATTAAAGTAATAAAACTGAAATGGAAATATCATGGTACCTAAAAAGAATGCTATTTTAATTTGGTGGGGGGGAGGGCAGGGACAGAACCTTTAGCATTGGATATGTTTGGAAACCTGGCTTGCATCACAAAAAAGATGAGCTTGGTAATGTTAGTCTGTTTGTTACTAGACAGACAAGGTGGGTGAGGTAATATCTTTTATTGGACTAACTTCTGTTGGAAGAGAGAGAGAGAGAGAAGCTTTTGAGCTTACGCAAAGTTCTCCTTCAGGTCTGGGAAATGTCTTATTAAACAATTGTCATATTGCAAAGCCACAGCACAGTTCAGCACTATTGATGGTCTGTTTGGAAGAAGCCTAGGACACGAACAGGAGCATTATATTTTAGTGAAGATACACTGGCAGAGCTCCATGAGGAAGCTGGTACGCCTATCCATCGGGCCGTCATTTTCCTGAAGGCAAAGTTTCCTTGTTTAAATATATTTTAAGGGAAATTGGAGAGTTAGTGAGTGGTTATAAGGAAAGAGAGGAGGATGCTTTCCTGATTAAGGCACTGTCGTGGGACTCAGAAATTCACTGTTCAATCTTGGGTCTGCTACTGACTTTCAGTGTGACCTTAGGCAAGTCACTTAGGGTCAATTCTCTGGCTGTTTTGCACTTAGGGTGACCAGATGTCCCAATGTTACAGGGACAGCCCCAATATTTGGGCCTTTGTCATATAGGTGCCTATTACCTCCCACCCCTTGTCCCAATTTTTCACACTTGCTATCTGGTCACCCTATTTGCACTGCCTATGCGGCCTTAAAATAGCCCGTGGAGATGCCCCCTTACAAAGAACCCCCTGCTTATAGAAATCTGGCAGCAGCATCTCTGCTTCCTCCTTTGCCAGCTGCCCCATCCACTCCTGGCTATTGGGGGAGCGAAGGCACATTCCGGAAGTGGGACACGGGCAGTCTGGGGAGGGAAGTGGTGGGGCATGGGAGCACGCAGCTCTGCTGTGACTAATCCTCCACCGGTTCCTGAGGGACCTTCTGCCAGTGGCATAAATTAGGGCTGTCCCTGTGCCCTCGTAACATGCACCGGGGCCAGACAGCCCTGAATCAGATTGCTGCAATTGGCTCTTTCTAGCTGCTCCTCTCCCATTTGTCTGTCTCAGCCCAGCATGGACCCTTAATCTCTCTGTGCCTCAGTTCCTCAATCTGAAAAATGAAGCTGAGAAGATTTCCACCTTTTCCTGGCTTGTCTATTTAATCTAAGCTCTTTGTAGCAGCCCGTCTGTTACTCGGCGGATGGACTGTACCCAGCACAGTGAGGCCCCAGTTTCAGGTGGGGACCTCTGTACCGCTACTGTAATACAATAATAGATAAAACTCACCTGGCCACCAAGGCTCCTTGCTTCTTTTCCTGGCTCTGCTATTGACGCTCTCTGAATATGGACCAGAGTTCTAGATTCAAATTTTCAGAACTTTTCCCTAAAGTTTTTGTGCCCCAGTTTTTGGGCATCCAACTTTGGAGGCATTTAGGGTGGAATTGTCAGAAAGAGCTGAGAACTGCGGCGCCAGTTAATCTCTGCTGGAATGGCAGGGATTCAGCACTCCTGAAAATTAGACCGAAGTGACTTAATTTGGGCGCTGTAAACGTCCCCGGGCGTGGGCGGGGCTGGTGGCACTCCCTCGCCGTCAATCTCCGAGGGAGGCCAACCTCCCGGCTACAGGCACCAAAAAACGCCAGCATTAAAAAATAAATAAGTAAGGGAATGCTCCTGAAATTTTGGCCGTCGGTTTCTGTGTGTGTGTGTTTCTGCCCTTCTGTAGCTGGGAGGCGTGGCCTCTCTTCAAGATTGACACTGAAGAAGGGCCATCCACCCCCTGGCAGGTGGACGCCAGAAGTCCACGCCCACCAGACTGGAAGCAGAGGAGTGGGACAAGAACCGAAAGTATAAGAGGCGGGCCTGGCACCAACCTCAGTTGAGCAGGAGACGCTGAGGGAAACAGATGCCTCCCGCTGGCTCCTGTGTCCACCAAAGATGCCTGTCACTCCAGCGATGACCTCGAGCTACTAGAATCGCCGGAGACACCTGACACTGAGGAACTGCTGAGCCTACCACTAGCTGACAAGGCGGAGGATGACCCTGGGACTCAGGTACGCCTCAGGATGGGGTAGGAAGTAGCTCAGGGACAGCCGGCCACTGTCTGGTTGTGCTCGTGCTGGAGCACCAGTCGGCGTGTTTCGGCGGGAGCCCCGCCGACCCAGTGGTAAACACTGCACCACTGTTAGGGCCCTGGGCTGGGATGCAGAGTAGTCGGGTGGGCCTGCATCCCCATAATGTGCCATGCCACCCCTGGTGTAGCAGACACCCCCACTGGACCAGGAGCCCTGTATCCCTGCTCATCCTCCGTGCTAGGGACTATAGACTATTGGCCTGCCCTTCCCCGCCCTGCCTGAGGGCTGAGGACTATAGATTGCTTGTTCAGCCCCCCCCTCCCCCCCCCCCCCCGCCTGAGGCCAGGGCCTATAGGCTGTTTTTTTGCCCCCCTTCACCCGCCTGCCTGAGGGTTGGGGCTCATGACTGTGGGACTGCCATATTAGGTCAGGGAGTCCCCAGAACTGCTAACTTTCCTTCCAATAAAAGCTGTTCCCCCAGGACATAGCAGCCGGGAGGTGTGGCCTTCCCCCGAGATTGACATTGAGGGAGGGCCACCGCCCCCTTGCCTACGCTTAAGTTCACCTTCTGTGAAATAGATGTCACAATGCTATCACACAGGGGCATTGTGCGGGTTAATTACCCTTTGTAGAGCCCTGCGCAGATACAAAATTTGTATCCGCCTCCGATCCACGATGCATACAAATGATCTGCAGATATTTGCAGATTTAAAGTGGATTTGCAAGGCTCTAACTGTTTTGTCCTGTGCTTTCACATCTTCAGATGAAAGGCCCGGTAGAAGTACATGGCAGTCTATTATTTCATGAGCCAGGGCTTTTTTTCAAGTAGCTAATTTGCCTAGTTTGAATTCTGTATTTAGCTGGGGTTCATTCATTACATAAAAATGAAAGTTAGGAAACAGTGCAAACCTAGAATATTTGTTATGGGAAATGGTCATGAAAGCTTCGTTTTCATTTGTGAAATACATTATCTCTGCAAAGGAACATCCATGTGGTATTAAATTGCCAAGGATTCTCCACACCTCTTTTACGTTAGCAATTTTGTTTATTTGCTTTTACACAAGTATAAAAATAGGAACTTAATTCTTCAGGCTTCACCAAGAGTTCTAGCTGATGATCTCTGCACTGGTGGCTACAATCCCAGGGTAGATGAGACTTAAGGAGTTATTTCCTCTGACAGCGTGTAGGCAAACACTATGCAGAGTTCACTCCCCCTGCTATTATGCTTGAGAAGGTCTATCTTCAGTCTTTCCCTTTTGCTTAGACGTTGTAGGAAGTAAAGTTGTCAGCCCAACATCTTTGTTCTGTGAAGGAGCCAGGATTTGACTGGGACTGTTGCCGTGTCCCTTCGGAAGCTCTTAAAGGAATAACTCCATAGTGTGTAATCTGAGCCATCCTCTGTATCTGAATCTGTGTGGAAGTTGTTTGGAAACGGTTGGCAGAGTCCAGATGCCCAAAGCAATGCACAAGTTTCCAAAGGACACTGTGTCTTTATGGCAGGTAGTGTGGTACAAGGTCATCAGTCATTCCCCTGAGCCTCTAGCTCACTGTTTAGGATCCAAAGAGAGCATATGAGTTGGCACCCTGTCACCTGAGTCACTCATTAACAGGGTAACTGTAGAATAGGTTGTTAAGAGGGCAGAGAACTAACCGCCGGAAGCTAAGATTCCTCTGTAGGAGTGTCGTTTGCCCTATGCACCTCTTCAGCCCTATTGTGAGGACTTCAGCAATATGTAGGCTTTGTGTTGGCCCTCTGCACCAGGACTGACTATCCCCCTAGGTGCTGTCTTGCCATCACTGGTGTTGATGATGACGATCAGGACTCCGTAAAGCTAGATTTATTCTAAATGAGCCGCTCCATGCTGATTAAAAGGGTGCACTGCCCTTCTGTCCTTATAACTCACTCATGACCCCTTGTTTGGGGGCGGTTACTGATCCCCACATTCAATCAGAAGAATCAAATGGCACTTTCTCCAGCTCAGACAGATTCTAGCCAGGGCCTATCCCCTGAGGCTGGGCACTATAGGAAATACCTCCTTTACTTGATGTTTGTTTCACCTATAACTTGCTTTGCCTTAATAAACCAGAATAGCGAGTGCTAACTCAAAAACACCTCCCAGGCTGCTGCTTCTGGCAACCAGATCACATTTCGGGAGTGTAGGGAATGCAAAGCCCTGGACAAATTTCAAATTTCTTCAGTTACCTTAATATAGCTTTGTGGGTCCCAGCTCTCCATCCGACCCATTTTGTTCTCTCACTCCCCTTTACATGTGACCTCATATCAGCACTATTCAGCAAAGAGCTAGCTGTGCAAAGGGGGGGTGACTTAGCCCGTGGTATCACAATCCCACCATTCAGAGGTAGAGAGACAACATCACCCCGGTTGACAGAATCCCAGCAGCTTTTCATAGCCTTTTCTTCTATGAGGAAGGAGAGATGAAGAGCAGGGCAGGAAGCATAAGTCAGAGGATCAGATCAGCATTCATCTTGGCGAGGCTGATGCCCCGACACAGTGAGTGTAATATGGGAGGGAGGACATTCAACAATTGGCCTTATATCAGAGAGCTGTAGTTCCATGTGTTGGCAGCTACAGAGCGAGTCACATACTACAAGAAAAAGCCAGGAGTGCCTCTTCTTGGAGCAGTAACTTTGCAGACTATAATTGCGCAATTCAGTCTGAAATCAGGGGTAAGGCATACAGTGCCGGGTAAATATCATGCCATCTAATTACTCACTGATGTGTGGGAGACTTGGGTGCATAACTCATGCATGTTAATGAGGCTTCTAAGCATAAATCACCTGCATGCCAAGATCAGAATAACGCCCTGCACGTTGTACTACTAAATATTCCTGGTGGGGGAGAAGGGGTTGATAAGGCACCCCACCTATAAGCTGTGTAATTAGTTTCTGCCTCGTGTCCGCGATTTTTGACGATTGGCAGAAATGTCCTATTTACTACAGTAGCTAAACTGGAATTCATGTTTTGCTTGATGTAACTCCGCCCACACTAATATGCTGCATTGTCCATTGACTTGGCTAATTATGTGTATTACAACTGCATAACTCTCACTGCAGCAGCAGGGGTCCTTGCCGTGGAATGAGTAGGATGATTGTTCCATCTGTTCTGTCAGAGCAGACGGGAGAAGATGAAGGGGAGGGAAGGGGAATGGAGTGAGGCATTACCATTTAGTGCAGGTGCCTCTGGAAGGGGAATCCCATTGCCAGGTGCTGATCGACAGCACTCTTGTGCTCCCCTGTATGCTTAATTACAGCATATTGAGACTTCCCATTTAAAATTAGAGCAGGTAATTGCAACTGAAGTTTTGAAACAAAATGGGGACTAGGGTAGTGTTGAATCTATTTCACCACAGAGACCTGCATTTACAATTCTGTGAGATTCACTTCCCATTCAGCTGAGTCTGAAAACAATTACATGGAATTAAATGATTAATTTTAAAATCAGACTGTAACAGCGTAAGTGCAGAAATAATGTCAAAATATTTGAGGCTGGGAATCTGCATTTAAATTAAGATGTTTTAAAATGCAAATAGAGTGATGCTTAGTAATAAAGACCCCGATCCACGAGTGCATTCCTGTTCAGGACACCAGTGAATCTCATGCTTAAATACGACCACAGAAAGGTAGGGGAGTGTAATGGGCACAGCATGCACTTGAATTCTCATTCTGACTCTGCCACAGCCTGACGCACCATCTAGCTTTGGGTAAGTCATTTAAACTAGCTGTAGCTGTGTCTACACTACAAGAGCTAAAGTGACACAGGGGCAGCCCTGCAGCTATGCCACTGTAGTGTAGACACTTACTGCAGTAACAGAAGGGATTTTTTCCACTGCTGTAGTAAATCTACCCCTTCATGAGGCAGTGGCTCTCTCTTCCATTGACCTAGCTGTGTCTACAGTGGGGGTTAGGTCGATCTAACTGGGTCACACAGGGCATTACATTTTTCACAGCCCTGAACGATGTAGAGCTGGTCAACCTAAGTTTTAGGTGTAGACCAGACCTGAGCCTTTTTCCTACTTAAATTTCCCACTGCTGTAGCTCCATCCGTGATCACAGTGGAAACGTGGTGTAATGTTAGTCCCTCTTGGACCCATTTCTTCCACACTGCCAACAGCTGAATTTAGCTGACTTGTAATTTAAAACGTCCCTCCAAACTCTGTCACTTTGTCTGTCTCGCTGTCCATTTGACTGTAAGTTCTTTGGGGCAGGGACCATCACTTCTTGAGTATCAGGAATGGGTCTAGAACATGGTGTGCACTACTATTAGGAGTACTAATATAGTGGGAAATTCTTGGGGGGGAAAGGTTAGTGTAGATAAGACCCCAGGTGCTCCCTCTTAGGTTAAGTAGTCTTTCTACTACTTTCCCTACCTCTCCACCTTGCAGTGGTGTTGTGAGGATTACTTAGTTGACCAGCGCAGAGGGCTTTGACTCTAGCTGAACTGGGTAACTTACTATTATTATTTATTTTATTTTATCATATTAATATTGTGTAGTGTCCTGCTCTAGTCAAATAATTTTGGCCATGGCTCAGAATGACAGGATCAGGCCCCAATGGGATGCAGCACAGGTTCAGTGGTTCTCAATAGCAGATGCCAGCACAGGATGAAGGATGAAATCCCTACAGTGTTTTACAGGTCTCATGGTCACGTCCATCACCTTGCTTAGTTACACAAGTCTGCAAGTCCTTTAGTCCGAAACTCTATTAGCCATTAAAGCCCTGGGGATAGTAATAGCTATGAGTATATGCAACTGTGATAAACTAGTCTCCATGGGGGTTTGAATTATTAATAATTATACCAAGGACACCTTGTCACTTTCAGATATGTCGGTATTGATCAGAACAATAAATAAGTGCACAGCGTTATTATTTTAGTACAAGGTGGAAAAATTGTTTTAATGAAAAGTCTTAAATTGGGCTTTTCTCATTAACTGAAAAGATGGGTACAAAAAGGTACCACCCTGACGATGTTTTGTGTGTGTGTGTGTGTGTGTTTTAATCAATTTGCTTTTCAAAGTGGCATAAAAACAAAAGTCTAAGGAGTTCCCACTGCGAAGTGATTTCCCTTGCTGCTGTTCAGTTCACAGTCTCTGTGCTAACTGCTTATTGTGCTAATGGTATCCTCTCCTCAGAGAAAACATTATACTTCAGATCTGAAGTGGTTGGCAGAAGCTGTAATTGAGGTGTGAAGTGACTTTCCACATAAGAACATGCCTTTCAGTGTTGGGCTCCTCACTTGCCTTGCTATAGAATAGTATTGACAGCAACTCTTCAGCAATTAGTGTTTATAAATGGGTCTGATCGCATTTGGCGTACTCTCCTTGGATTGCTAAACCTCTGCTTGCTGCATAAATCCGTTAAAATAAAACCAAACAACTATAAAACCATTGCCCCGTTTTTCAAAGTGAAGTGTGGGCATGTAACAAATTGTGTCAAAGGTACATATCAATGTTTTTGGCTACCTAGTTTAATTTGGGGGGTGATCTCAATGGAGTGTGTTGAAGTCAACAATATATTTATTTTATTTAAGAGCGACAGCATGAGGAATGATTATCTAGATCATTTCCGGATCAGCAGTTCAGCAGTTTGGGAAGCTGACTCAAATCTTTTTTTATTTAATGGATTGTCAGCTTTCCTAGTTTGAAATTGATTTATATGGGAATATGCAAAAGTTTTAAAAGGCTGTGGAATATGAGTCAGCTGGAGTTATGGCTTTGAAATTAAGCAAGAGAAACAGAATAAGTCTTGAACAACACTCAGCTGTACTGCTGTAGCTCTATAGCGTAGCTACTTACTAGCGAGACGGAAGGGGGTTTTGCATCACTGTAGTAAATCCAGCCCTTGAGAGGCAGTAGCTAGGTCAATGAAAGAATTCTTCTGTTGAACTAGTGGTGTGTACTCCAGGGCTCAGGTCGGCTTAACTACATCTATGAAGGGTGTGAATTTTTCACACACCCCGAGCGACACGGCTAGGTCAACCTAAGTTTTAGGTGTAGAGTTGGCCTGAGGCTCCTTGTCCCCACTCTGGCTGGGAAAAGAGACCCAAAAGCATGAGGACCAGTTTATCCAGTCTGCAAAGGCTATTGTAAAGCAGTGCCAAGAGGCCTTGGTTTAAACCATTTCAGTTTCACAGCACCTGGTGTGAGAGGAAAGAAGGACCGGGTAACAAGGGTGTGGCAAGCTGAACTCCACTACACTCAGGCCTCTGTTGGTGTGAGGAACCCTCTGCCAGCAGCATGAGTTAGAGCAGGACTCTTACAAACTTAGGCCAGGGCTGGCTGGTCTTCAATCAGACAGCTGCAACAATCTCCCTGCAGCCACTTCTCCTGTACAACAGAGCCCCCACCTGACAAACTAACTGGGAATTGAGGAGTTCATGCCATTGAAAAGTTCGTACAATTAAACATCGCCAAAGTCCAGCGGGTATGATGCGTAATTTGCAGTCTGGTGCCCTGCATTGCTGGTCTCGTGTCCTTCAGATCACTGCAAAGTGGTTCCCAATGCAGTGAAGGCACTGGAATGTGAAGGGATGTCAACTTGCTATTCATCAACAGCAATTTTGGTATATGATTCTTCCTCCCCCCCACCCAGTGCAAAAAAATGTTTCATGTAACTAGTCCTTTGTAAGATTAGTGTTTGTAAAACTAGTGTGCACACAGGTGCAGTGTGGGTATAGTAGGGCCACTGTGTAAATGAGAATCAAGCCTAGTTTTAATAAGCTTCATTGAAGCTGGTACTCCTACTCCTTATTTACAAGGGTCCTGTATTGACTAGGTCCCAACTGAAACCTTTAAAAAGTCTGCCAGTGTATTATTAGCGATCCTAAAAGCCTCTGGGTTTGAATGTGAAGTGGGGATGCAACGCCATCATTGTTCTGCCAATGTAAATATACTGCAGTGTACATTTCTGAAAGCCTCTAATTATGTGAGCCTGAGACACACAAGCAGAGCAGATGCTGAGATAAGACCACTTTCCTGTCTTATGATCAAAATTTCATTTGTTTGTGTTGTATACACCTGTGGCATGTGTTGGAAATGCACAGGAATTCAGTACAGGAGATTTCCACAGTCAGCTCAATCTTGACTCTCTCAGGAGTTTTTCTTTCCAATTTTCCATGGCTTCTTTGTGCCCTTACAATTATTTCGATGACATCTCTGAAAGCACAATTTTATCCTAAATAGAAATGCAGCAACAAAGCAGCACAGTGTGCTTTGTAAGTAGTGTTATAATAGAAAGACCAAAAATACCTCCTTTAAGATTGTCTTATTGAACAAGTGTCCCTATGTATTGTCTATTGAAGCCCAAGGTGCAACCACTAGATCAACTCCCACAGATAGAAAATGAGGCATTTTGAGAGCTCTCGAGCAGACAGCCGATTTCCACAGTGAATTCGTACAAAGCTGTTTAGCCTAGCTTTTTTTATAATAGGGGTGTCTTAAAAAATACAAGTGCTCAACGGTCTTTAAAATCACTCTTGCATCTGTGGGGTGCTCGGGTCTGTGTTTCTAGTGCTTTTGAGTTTACCTTTTTTTTCCCTTGACATTGTCTGGCTTCTTCATTGACAAAAATGTGTGCCTTTAAAAAGGGGCAAAATCGTTTTTCCAAGGCTGACTTTGAAGCCAGGACTCTCTCACACTGCAGGGTGAGTGCATTCCCAGCAAAGCACACCAGCCCTTTCCCTCAAGCCGCACGTATCACTGTGAATTCTAGCAGCTACACACCAGCAGCCTGGGATGACGTGGAAGATGTACAGAACCCATTGGGAGTGCTTCTAGCATGCGCTAGACTCGCCTCTGAACTTGGCCTATAATGCACTGGTTTTAAGAACCCGTAATGCCTTTGAAAACCCTGTGTAAGCCAGGTGGCCAACGGGCAGGCTTCTCTACGGCCACCTCACAGCAGCAATAACTGCTGTACCTTCAACATCAGACAGGTTTCCCACCATCTGACTGCCCAGCATTCCAATTTGAAGGCACCTGCCTCTGTTCTTGGGAGCCTGCCATGTCTCCAAGGACTGTGGAGGAGGCTCGTAGGATGCAGGGTAGGACCAGAAGTGGGACACTCCTGGCAACTCAGTATAGAGAAGGAGCTAAGATCAGCAGCAGCTACCCCTAGGGCATCACTTCCCCCTGCATCATCAGCTGTAGGACACTGCTGTCTCGCTACCCAGTGAATAGACTTAAGATGGGCCTGTATTTCCTGCAGAGCAACCAGAATTCCTGGTCATCCAGGGCCCATGTATGATCCTCCAGTGCCTCATCATGCCAAGTGAAAGCAGCCCCAACAGAGCCAAGCATCTCTCTCATCTGGCCCACTATCTCTCCCTCCTCAGGTGGGAGATGGGATAGCACGTTGCGCACCTGCTCCCATCGTAGTTGCTAATGCGTTGCCATTTTACCTTGACCCTGCACCCTGGCTAGGCCGAGCTACAGGGAATTTTTGGTCTTGCAGGCCCTGCTATAGATCCTTGTTGTACTTCTGGAGGTAGGATCAGAGTTGGTTCTGGCCGCCTGACCTGCGCCTATGCATTTATTACAAGTGTGTCCGTGCGTTGTCCTGTCTTCTTTCCACAAGGCAATATTGCCAGGTGTGGCTGCTGTGATGTTTCTGCGTAAAATACTGAATTTGTGAAATTGCAGTAGCCGTGGAACCTTGATGCCTGAGGCTGCTCTGCACAATAGAAGAGAGCTGACGTCTTGAAATGTCACAAACAGCAATATTTTGAAGCCTTGAGAATCATCTGAAACATACTGGGGGAATAATAACTGTGTACAAAAATTTTCGGAAACACCTGCCACTATTTTCTCCCAACCCTATTTCAAAGCTACCCCTTGGTGGTGATTCTCTTGGTGAGATTAGCACATGGGTGTTCTTAATGTGTAATCTTAAATTGGTTTCAGTTTCTGTAAAACCTGTGACTTCACTGAAAGTTCTGCTTCTCTTTTTCTGTTACTTTTGCCCTATTGCTAGGACAATTCGTTAAAAATGGTACCATTGAACCCTGTTGATTCATTTTGCACTTGGAAACTTAATGAGGTGTAAACCTACAGACTGCTGCATGGTACAGCTGACATCATAATTTATATCAATTGATGTGATTAGTAGAGGTCCTCAATCACTTCATTGTTACTGCCTGCAATCTGTCATAGTGCTAACAGAGCAAGCTTAACTTTGAATTTCTGTTAGATTGAATATAATGCTTTCTAGATTGTGCTAACAAGAGGAGTATAGTGGAGTAGCGCTGTACTCTGTGAATAGAAAAACAAATTGCTATGTAGCTGCAAGCAGCATTTACTACAGAGATGAGGATTCAGAATTGCTTGCTGTCTAATTTGTGCTTGCAATTACAGTGAATGCATGCTCAGTCATACTAGTTGTGTGTGCAAATGACCCGCCTGACTCATAACTAGTCATTTGTATGAGCATTTTTATACAAAGAAATAATGATTTTTAAGATTAGAAAATGAAGGTGTGAGTATCCTAATCCTTCCAAAGTGTTGTATGTGGCTCTGCTCTTGAAAGTGACTGTACGGGTGGGGTGCCATAGCTTTGTGGCCATAGTCACGTTTATTGTGTCTTAGTGATTTCAAGATCAAATAATGCACTCATGTTACAAGTAAAAGTATGTTTTGTTTTGCTTTTTTTAACAGCCAGGCCTGAAAACTCAACCTGAGTTCTCAGAGCCAAGCTAGATTCTTTCCCCTTTGCACAACATCAGTTCTTTTTCACCTGGGCAACCCCACTGTCTCCCACTGATGCCTTTAGTGACGCCTTAGCCTTATATTGACTTCCATAGGCTTGCAAAGCTGTCACTTGAGTTTAGCAAACAATTCTCTTGGGGCAGGTCTATGTTTAAAATGCTGCTGTGGTGCAGTTGCACCGCTGTAGCACGTCAGTGAGGATGCCACTATGCCAATAGGGGAGCTTCTCCTGTTAGTGTAGTTAATGCACCTCCATGAGAGGCAGTAGCTATGTCATGGGGAGAATCTCTCCCGTCAACATAATGCTGCCTACATGGATGGTTAGATCAATATAACTGCGGAGCTCAGGGGTGTGGATTTTCATACTCCTGAGCAATGTAGTCGTACCGATGTAAGTTTGTAGTGTAGATCTGGCCTCAATGATGCACAAGGAGGAGGAATAGAATCCAAGTCATTCGCTAGTTGCTGTACTGACTTTGCAGAGTTAACAATAGTAGAAAACAATAAGAACATAAAGTTAGCAGATACAACACTCCTGAAAGACGAATAAATTCCTAGTGTAAACTAGCCCCCCTTCCACACACAAATTTGCAGCAGTTTTATTAAAGGTGTGATTTTAAAGCAGCTTATTTGAGTCTGTGTGTAGATGCACCTACTTCAGTTTAATTTATTTAGTTTCATCTTGTGAAGAAAACCCAAACAGAGTAGGCATAAGAAGAAGCCACTCTTAAACCAAAATGAGTGTCTAAACAGGGTCTAGCCCAGCTTGAACCTAATCAGCTTAAAACCCAATTTAATTAAGTGAGAAAACTTGAGTATGGTGACAAGACCTAAGAAGCACATTTTAAAATCACTCCATGTGAAAAATAAACTTCGGTACTGTAAAAAAATATATATATATTGTCATGCCAATTTAATATCATTGTTTAATTTCTATTTATTATGTTAAACATAAACATAAACAGGACAACAGTCTCATTTATGCTGAGGCCCTTTATACAACTCTAGCACTCTTAAAGTTGGTGTAAATTACATTTACAGCCCTGCTTTTAAGACCTTGTTATATTGGCCAAGTGGTGTCAAGGGTCTTGGAGTAGATAAGCGTATGACCTAGGCTATGTCTACACTGATGGGCGGCAAAGTTGCTACCGTCAGATCGACTTATCTGGATCGACTGAGCAGTCAGTGAAGACCTGCTCAGTCGATTCAGAAGTCGATACTATTAATGCACCCCCACAAGTGGCGTAGTGCTGCATGGACGGGAATGTGGTTCCCGTTCGCGCAGTGCAGTGAAGACGGTGCGCAGAAGAGAAGCACAGCAGTCGACGGGAGTTACGCAAGTTTTCTGTGTAGTTTGCATAACTCCCGTCAATTGCTGCCGAATCACCGGCGTAAGTGTAGACCAAGCCCCATAATATGGTGTGATGAGAATAGTATTCATTGGGGCCTGATCAGAGCCAATTTAAAGCTGTATAATATATTGTAATGAGATTTAAACTAATGAACGTGGCTCACAGATGCTTTTTTTTTTTAAAGTTCTTGATAGGGGCACAGTCCTAGGACGACATGCCTGTGGACACAAATGCTCATTTACTCAGTGAAATGTCTGAGAATGGACCTTTTTTTGTCAAGTGCATTTTGTTTGATCCATAAATTACTGGATGGGAAGTAAAATAAATCAGCCAGTTCTGGAGTGAAATCTTAAATGTTAATTGAGAGTCACAAGAGTGACTCGAGCCCAGGGGGAGAGAGGGCATGACCCTAACTCTCTACATGGCTTGATGAGGTGGAGAATCTGGGCTGGGACATTTGAGTGTGTGGCCTTGGGCCCACACCTAAAGGCTCTGACCTCACTTACAAAACCCATCATATGAAGAAGTATCCTTGGAATAAATTCACCCATTGCCTTTGGCTGACATAAACCCTGGCAGTGAAAAATCCCATTGCAGGAGCTTACAATGGTAAAGGCAGCTGCAACCTTCATTCTGCCAGTGGACTTCTAGTGGGTGACACTGGTCTGGGAAGCGACCTGGCCAGGATAACCAGGGACTGCACTGATTCGCCTTCCTCCGGCACATCCCCTCCAGTGGTGGTGGCAGTGAATCTCTCCAGGACACAGGAGCCCTTTTTGCTAGCCCAAGGTGGAACAAATTGAACATGGTCCTTCTGATTCTTTAAATACTAACACAAACCACGTTTACTTGTCTCTTGTGCAGGGAAGAGGGTTTCTGCCCTCCTGTGGCGCATATATCACTGGCCTGTGAGGCAGACCAAAGGAGCTGGCAGCAATGCCTGGGCAAAGGTGCTGGGAGGTAAAGGTACTCTTTGGAGCAGAAAATATATCCTCCTGACTGGGCGGGGGAGAGAAGCCATATTTAAATATCCTCCTGTGAAAGGAAAGGGAGTGGTTCACAAATAGGTGGAAGGAATAAATGAAGAGGCTTTCAGGAGTGGGTGGAGAAGCAGCTTCAGAACCAAAACAGTGACAATAAAATGAGCGGCCATTCCAGCCTCAAAATATCTTAGCGCAGGCGCACACTGACGGGGAGTGATGCAGGGGACAGACTAAAGGGCAAACTACAGGCCTATAACAAAGTGGTGTGGCCTCCCTCTGAGGCCAAGGGGCTGACCCATGCCACCTGGTGGGCTGGCCCAGATATGGCACAACCCGCCTGCCAGAAGTGCAGGGGCGGGACAGGAAGAGGAAGTATAAAAGCCAGGCCCTGCAGCTCAGTTAGAGGAGAGCCGCTGGAGCAGAAGTACGTCTCCTGCCCAATGCTGGAGGGGGAGCCTGGCGAGGATGCTGGCTGCACCGAGGACTCGCCGGAGCTGCTCGACAATACAGACACTGAAGTGCTATCGGGACTGCCCCAAGGAAGCCAATGAGAATCCTTGGAGGCAGGTACCTTGTAAAGGGGGTGGAGGGAGTAACCCAGGGGCAACTGACCATAGTCCAGCTGGGCTCGTGCCGGAGCACCGGTCGGCGCGCTTCGGCTGGAGCCCCGCTGACCCAGCAGCAGAACGTGCCGCCCGTTAGGGCCCTGGGCTGGGACGTGGTGGAGGCAGGAGGGCCCACGCCCCCCTCCCCGCTTGTCACCCCGCCCTTGGGATGGTAGCCTCACCCTGCCTGTGAAGCCTGGGTGGTGCTCAACCCCTTTGCCTGTGAGCCGGAGTGAGACTGTCTTGTTGCTCACCCCCTGCCGTGAGCCCAAGACTGCCCTGCTTGCCTCCCCACCCTGAGGGCCTGGGCTCATAGACTCCGTGAGTGATTACCTGGTTACTGCCCAGCCCCTCCAACTGTTGGCTGTCACACCCTGCCGGAAGAGTTGGGCACCTAGACTGACGCAAACCCCCCGCCTGTGTCTCGGGATTTTCCCTACTGCAGACTTCAAAGCGGCGTGGAGTCTCGCCGATCCACTACGGGGCCACAATAACATACCAGCGCCATCTCTAAGGCAGCAGACCAAGTGCCGTTCCAGTGCATGGGGAGGGGCCAGCCATAGAGAACCTACTATGCAGGGGACTCGCTCTGAGTGTCCTGGAGCGGTTCTGTGTGATAGCGCTATGCACAGAACCATGCAGAGGGGGAACGAGGAGGGCTGAACTGGGAACATGGCTCAGTTCCCCAGTGCTCTTGGTCACATGGGAACACGCAACAAAAGACCCTGCTGCATCCCTAAGGCGTCCAGTGGTGTCCACAGGCGGTTCTGTGGGGTCCTTGAAGGCTTGGATGTGGCAGGAGTCTGTCTCCCTTCAGGGCCCAAGCATAATTTTTTCAGGCCCAGTACAAACTTGTAACATGGGCCCCCTCCCACACACATAATGGGGGTTGCAGCCTGGGCCGGGGCGGCCCTGGCAAAGTGTACCCTTCCCCCCCCCGCCCCCACGTGGGGGCCCTGCTCCCCTTTGAAGAGCCCCTACACAGGGCCTGTTTAACAAGGCAGGCTTTGTGTGTAGGAGTCAGAGTTTGCTCCAGCATGTGCTTCTACTGAATTGCATCCTTTATAGGGCTAACCCTTCTCTAACATGGCTGTCACATCTTTATATGTCAGGACTGTTCTTGGCACAAGCACTCTCATTATCCACAATTTATCAGTGGGCATACAAAGATGTTCAGTTACTTGCTGAGAGCGTAGTCAACACCCGGTTTGTGTAGCAGTATAGCTATTTCAGTGAGGGGTGTGATTTTTATACCGAAATACCAGTATGACTGGTAACCTGGGCATCATCTTTGACTCAGCCCTTTCTCTTGATGCTCACATCCAGGCTGTGTCTAAATTTTGCAGATCCCTCTGCATAATTTATCCAAGATACGGCCCTTCCTAGCCATCCAAACAGCAAAAATGCTCATACAGGCTCTCGTCATCTCACATCTTGATTACTGCAGCATCCTTCTCTCTGGCCTTGACAAATGTAATTTTGCCACCCTCGTATCCATTCAGAATGCCACGGCAAAGATTATTCTCGTATTTTATTGATTTGACCACATCATCCCTCCTCTGGCTCTCCCTTCTCAATCACATCAACTATAAGCTGCTTGTCTTCACTTTCAAAACACTTCACAGGAATCACAGCCTATCTCTTCCCTGCCTATCCTCTTTCATTCTCTATCTTGATGTCAAAATCCACTTCCTAAGTGACCAATGATGCTGACGTAAAGCTTCCTGCAGTGACTCAAGAGCGTGAGTACCCACCTCGGGCAGACTGTTAGGAAGCAGGGCACAAACCCCCAAAATTGGTTGGAGATCAACACTTCACACTAGCTAATGTCTCTCTCCTGAGAAGAGTCTCTCTTCCATCTGGTGATTTAGGCCTTGTCTACACTAGCACTTATACTGGCAAAGCTTTTGTCACTCAGGGGTATGAAAAAAAAAAAACCCACCTCCTTGAGTGACATAGTTTTGCTGACATAAGTGCTTGTGTGGACAGCGCTATGTTAGTGGGAGATGCTCTCCTGTCAACACAGGTGCCACACTCATTTAGGTGGTTTTTATTATGTTGGCAGGGAGAGCTCTCTCCCATCAACATAATGTGACTACATAAGTGCTCTTACAGAGGCACAGCTGTACCTATATAGCTGTGCCACTGTAAATTTTAAGTATAGACTAGTGCTTATACAGTCATAGAGGCTCACAATGCAACTGCTCAAATCTTACTTTACAATATGAGTGTGACATTCCCCTCTGCAATTTGGACTGGTATATCGCTGTGTCACCCCAACCCCCCACTCCTTCAGTGCATCTCACTCTGCTTTGTTGTGTGAACCCCCACTCCTGGGCAGCTCATGCACAGCCAGGCAGCTCATGCACAGCCACCAGCGAGCAAGTTGCCCCCTCTCCCCCCGCCTCAGTGAGTGAATGCCTCTAGCCATCCACTCCTGGGATTATGCAGTGGTATGACTCCCAGCCAATATCCCCAGTCCCAGATGCAGCCCCAGGAACTGCCGTCTTATAATGTGCAGTGCTGCCCACTGGACACTGCAAGCTCATAATCAGTTTGTCAATTTCTTTGATAAATTGACATGTCCTAGCTCTGTCATTCCAGGTGGAGTCTCTAACGCACCTTAAACCAAATGCACCGCTTTAGATAAAACAAACAAACAAATTTATTAAATACAGAAAGATTTATCAAATACAGAAAGAAATTCAAGAAAACAAAGAAAGTCAAAACAAGTCAGTCAGAATAAACAAAAGCCAAACTCATTCTAAACTAAGCTTAGCATTTACAGCAACCTTACGGTCTTAGATTATTCTCACCACAGGCTGGCTCATCTTTCCAACCAGGCCCTCTCCCTGTGGTCAATGCTTCAGTTGCTTGATGTTGTGGAAGAGAGAGAGAGAACAGCCAATATGTCCTCCCTTTATCAACATGTTCCTTTGCCCACCCCTTCAGAGTCAGGTGACAAACAGTATCCATGCATAGTTTTCTCCACATCCTGAGACACTGTGGTTCTTTGTGGATTTGCTTGTTGACGTCTGGGTTGGTCCATAGTTCTTGGAATGCTGAGCTGGGTTGTTCTGTACAAGTCTTAGTGAGGTGTGAATGGTTTCTCAGCTCTGTAGAGTCAAGCTATGAGACACCTATTTGGGAATATTACATAGCGTAGACTCATAACCATACACATGACATTGCAAGAAACATACTACTATAACAATAATGTTCAGTATGCCATGAGTACTCCAGAAACATCTTACATGGCATACTTTTCATTAAACAATACACAACTACACTATAAGGGTGAACATGAATGATGCACAATCACGCCATAAGGGTGTACATGGAGGTGCCGTGTGTCAAAATGAGATATAGCTGTTATAAGTGAGATTATTGAATGCTTGTATGTAGCTGCCTGCATTAAAGTCTAAACACATTCTTATCATTCTAATACCTATCTTAACAACACTAACACACAAGTGAGCCAGACAGGTTCTAGCGACATATTTATGACTGTTCATTTGAGACATGGGGACCTTGGCACGAGCTGGCACCTGGTCTGCCGGCATCACAGCCAGCCTCCACTACCCACTTGTTACATTTTCAAAAAGCACCTCTGTGCTTTCACCTATGCTGGCCCATGTGGCTTGTGGGGAGCTCCCCATAAACATCTGTAAAGCCACTTCATTGTCCTCCTTAAAACTCTCCTTTTCCATGATGCCTACAAAAACTGGACAAGAGTTAGGCTGTAGTTGCGCTGAGACCATTGCCTATTATGCTGACCAGTATTGTCTTATTGTTTCCATGTACTCCCCCTGTCTGTTTGTATCCATCTGTTGGCTTTTGTCTTCTACTTACATTATGAGCTCTGTGAGGTAGGAGCCATCTTTTTGTTCTGTTTGTACAGCGACTGGCACAATGGGGCTCTAATCATTGACTGGAACTCCTTGGTGCTATAGTAATACAAATAATAATAACATCAAGTGTGGATACAACTCTAGTGATATAAAAAAGCCTTATAGTAATAGTTTAATCCTTTTCCCCTATGAGGCTAGCTTTAGTTATACAATGTTCCTTTATACCAGTACAAATGCATCCACACTAGTGGAAGGGATTGTACCCTGGTACAGCTAAAGCAGTACAACTTTTCTGTGTAGACAAGCCCCAAGACTGCACAGCAGGTCTGCAGCAGACCTGTAAATAGAACCTAAACATCCTAATTCCCTGTCTTGTATCTTATCCACGCCGCCATGCAAAATGCTTTGGATGGGACACAGTGCTACTGAAATAGCTTTGCTTCTCCCCCTCCCGACTCTCTGAGAGTCCTAATTACTGGTTTTATATCTGAACATTACCTTGCTGTGAAAATGCAGCATCATTGACACATAATGCAGGTACAAGAAGATTCACAGGTGGCAGTGCAGTACCTTGGAATGCCAGTAGCCTAAGTCTGCACTGAGGAGATGAAAGATGATAGTGATCAACATTGTGAAAAGAGGAGATTTTTCTCCAGCTGTCCACCCTCCAGGCCCTGTTTTCTCATAAACTATTCTTTGTGACATGGAGAAAATTGAAGCCGTTCAGAAATGAAAAAGATATTTAGCCCAGAATGAATGACTATCTTATACACTGGGTGACTTTCATGAACCATAACAGAAGCAGCCACCTGAACCAGTGGGCTTTTCTACAATGTGCTGTGAGGGTTTTAATGAAAAAAAAAAAACCAACAGCCAAAACCCACCTTTATAACCTGTTTTCATTCAGCTACACTTGGCTCCACATTGTATCATGTAGTGCTTTAAAGCTAAATACAACCCCTGCCCTCCCACGCACCATATAACTCATCCCCGCCCCCAACCTAACATCAATGCAAACATCAGGTGGGCGATCTAGCACCCAAAACTCTGCCGCTCTGCACATCCTGGCATACGTTCATATGCTAGTAGCAGAGGAATAGGTTAAGATTCATTAGGAAAGGAGAGAAAGAAAATAAGCTTCTGTGAGTGAGTCAACATTCAATAGTCTTAGCAATTCCCCCGCCACCTCCTGGCTGCATTTGCAGATGGCCACTCTACATGCGAAGATAGGCAGACTCTCTCTCCTCCAGCCTGCATGGTGGAGTGGGCAAACACCAACCAGAACTTGGCCTATTCCCCCACTAATTTCTTTCCCACAGAGAATGTGGCATTTCTGCGGATCCTCAGAAATGAAAACAGTAGAGGATTAGCACATTGCTCATTTTCATAAGAGAATATAAAGTAAGGAAGAAAGCAATGGGGCCTCATTATCTGCTCCTTGGCTTCAGTTTTATGGCTGGTGTAACAGCAGTGACTCAGGCTCAAAATCTTAAACCTCTGAAACGGGTTACAAATTGAAAAGGAAGTCTTTGGAAATTCTTGACTGACTTTCTGGCTGCCCATAATTCCAGCAATGAAGAATCCACTGCCAGAAACCTGTCTAAAAGCAGAGCCCCTAATTGCGTATGGTGGAAAACTCTCAGCCTGCAAAATAAATATTGTGACTTGACCCACCAATGCATGTGGAATCCTTGGTCTTCAAGATGAAGAGACCGATTCTGCCAGGTGTTGAGTGTGCCCAACTCCTGTTGAGCTCAGTGGGAGCTGAAGCGGTTCAGCAACCTCACGGGATTGAGCTGTAAATCAGCAGCGTGGGGGTAAACAACTGGCATGTGCTACCAGGCACTTAGCAAAATTGTCATCAAAAGGACTAAACAATTGTGGTATGCCCCCCAGAATAGTGCCACGAGGGATGTTATAGCAGAGGGCCTATTCTTCCAGGGACAGCGGCTGTACCTTGAAGTGCTATTAAAGAATCATTTGATTTATTATTAGAAAAACAAAAAGGGTATCGGACTGGAGTCAGGGAAGCTGGGTTCTGTTCCTGGCTCTACCAGAGACAGTCAGCAAGTAACTTCATAACTTCTGTTCCTCTTCCCAGTCTTTTTCTTGCCTATTTAGCTCGTATGCTCTCCAGGATAGCGTCTGTCTCTCATTGCATGTAGTACAGTACCTGGCAGAACCCTGATTTCATTTTGGACCTTGGGGGTATAGTGCAAATGCCAATAATTCATAAAAAGAAGAGTGTGCCATTCTAAGCATACACAGGAGCAAACCTATTCATAATGGCCACCAAAAACGCTGATTGGTCTTGAGTGGTTTTCAGCACTTATTTTTTGTTTCCTTTGGTTTGTTTTAAAAATTTTGTCGTGTGTGAGAAAACAGGAAGCAGTGTCAACAACACGGTGGTTTTTTCATTTCATAGTCACCTTTTGAACTCCCTTTACTCTGTCTTCCCTTAAATTACATTTAAACATGCCCTATAAATAACCTGTTCATTCTTTGAAGTGTTTTATCAAAGCCAGAACGTAAAGATTTTCAAAAAATTCAAAGTATTGTTTTCTACATTCTTTACACAGAATTTTTTCTAAAAAAAAATCTTTAGAACAATTGTTTTAAGCAGGGTTAAGTTTTAATTGGTTTCACATTATAAATGAAATGTGAAGGAAGGCACCATACAAAAACAGTGTACAGAGACAATGACATGGGCAATTAATAATTCAGTTACACCTATGCAATGGGTGTAACTCAGGGCAAACTTTTGCCCATTAGATGTTACCTATCTTGCTGTCTGTCCCTTGAAAAATTGTAATGCTAATTGCCAAATTATGACCGTTCCTCTTAACTTACAAAATGCTAGGTATATGATGTTGAATACATTTAAAAATCAATGGCAGTCCTTACAAATGCAACTCTCAATTGGAAGCAGTGGGAGTTTTGCCTGAGCAGGATTTAATCTGTACTTTGTGAAGCACACTGTGTAAGGTCCTTTATAAGGTATAATGTGCTAAGAGACAAATCACCATGTCTAATTAATGGGGGGCAAAGATATTTCTTCTTTTTCTCCCTCCTCCTTTTTTAAATGATGTCAGAATTCTTGCTCTTTGTTCTCAATTTTTCTCTCTTTGAAGTTCTGCAATGCAGCTCCTGCTTCTTTCCAGGAATGTTTGGTGAACCAAGTGCAGGAAAGACAAGCTGCCTCCCCTTCCCAGCTATGTCACTGCCAATAAGTTTTTAAAAAATATTTGTTGAGAACAGTTTGCAAACCAGAGAACTGTTCATGTTCAGCCACATCATGGATGTTGCCTCAATGAGTTTTCAGTTTTAATAAAATTCTTCATGTTCAGTGTAGTGTTTAGCAATAAAGGATCTACCGTAATGCAGTATAACGCAGTATAAATGTTCCACCATTACAAAGGGATAGTCGTGTGCATGCCTGTTGGTGCAAAGTGGAATGCCTTTAAATTGTGTATTACATTACATCAACTTGGGAGAAATCCAAGCTATGAAGTTATCTGTTGCTTGCTGCAGAAAAGCACTTAAGTGCATGTTTCATTTTAAAGGGTCTTCAAAAGGCCTGAAGATGTACTTGAGTGGCCTTTCTGAATAGAGCCTAAGGCAATAACAGTTTTAGCGCCCAATTCTGTTCCCATTTAATTCAATGGGAGACTTACAATTGGCTTCAGTGGCAGCAGGATTAGACCTTTCGGGATGGATTCGCCTGTCATTTAGCTTGGTATTACAGCAGTGTAACTCCACTGACTCCAGTGTAGTTCCTCTGATTTATACTGGTGTAAATGAGAGACGAATCAGGCCCTCCATAATTACTCCCTACTGTGTGCAGTAGTGGATTCCTGTTGCTTTCCTGATACATCTTGATAGAAGTGACTTTAATATGATTTAGTTGCAAAAGGATTAAGGGAAGGGAACACCTTTGCTTCAGAATGGTTACTTTATTTACTATTACTATTAATCCGTTCCACTGATTATCTTAACAACAGATCCACCTATTTGGCATATCATGATTACAGTGACCCCTGGTTGGCTTATATCTGATGTTATCCAATCACTAAAAAACATTTAGCAAAGTGATCAAAGATAAATTTTGCTGTGTCCTCTAAAATTAAATGTCATTGAGAAAACTAACAAGTTGCACTGAACTATCAATCAATGTGGGCAGAGGAAGCTCTCTGGGAACTTAATGAAACCAACAGATAAGACTACTCCTACTAACCTTAGAGAAGTTTTTATCTCTGCCTAGAGAAGTATTTATCTTTGACTTAAACTATCTCCCTGAACGATTAAAATCTTGTCCATCATCATCATCTATCTTCAGCTTACTATGTCAACATGTCTATTCCAGTATGTAAACCTTGATCTTATCATGGTGAATGACGGGGGTGGAGTTGGTTTGCTTTCTGACATGCTGCTTCATGAATGCTCCCTGTGGTCACCTGCCACAGTGTCTGATGAGGTAAACTGTCAGTGTGAGGTAAATTGCATCTGCTCTCATAACAGGGTGCAAGATTTGCTGTGAGGCTATGTAACATGACTGATCACTAATGGCAAATTGACATTTGACAAGGGAACTTTCCCTGTCGAGTTTCCAAACATGTTAAAATCCTTTTTGTCCCCGCTGCCTCATCTTATCTCCCACCAGACAATATGGGTTGTTCACACCTTCTGGGATAAAAAAAAGTCTTTGGCTTTGTCTTCACTATGAAAAAAGGTGTGTTCTGAAGTCACCTTAGAAGCCACCTCCAGTTAACTAACACGAGATAAAATCCTAATGAAGACAAGTCAGTTTGAAGTTTTTACACACATTAGCAGGTCAAGTCAAAGACAAGGTTCCCCCATAGCCTTTGAGTCTTTGGCCTCGTCTACACTAAAAAGTTAAGTTGACCCAGCTATGTCACTCGGGTGTGAAAAATCCACATAGCTAAACCGACCTAACCCTTGGTGTAGATAGTGCTAGCTGGATGAAAGAATTCTTCTGTTCACCTCTGGGGGAGGTGGATTACCTATGCCAACAGGAGATCCCCTCCTGGCTTAGGTAGTATCTACACTACAGCGGGGCAACTGCCGTGTGTCAAGTAGAGAAAAGTCCTTATTTTTCACTGAAACAAAGCTGGGGAGCTTTACTGCGAGATAACCAACATGCAGTTGTTATGTCGCTGTCAAATACTGAGTGGAGACAAAGCACTTACCACAAGGTAATTATGTGAGGTCAGCAGTATACACCCTGTCCACAACTGACGTTGTCTGGTTTACTTGGTGGTAAAACGAATGTGTTGTGACCTCCACTATTTTTGGATAGCATGATAGCTAATGCGTCAGTTATCCCATGATAAAAACACACTTTTTTTTATGTCAGTGAAGACATAACTTGATGTGATAACGTGTTAAAACTACAAGCTGCCCTGTGTTCACTGGTGTACCTGGACTTAGCTTACACAAGTTAAGAACACACCTTCTTCATAGTGAAGACAAGGCCTTTAAGAGCCCGATTCTCATTTGCACTAAGGTCATTTTACACCATTTGGTGAGTCAGTGTACGGAGATCTTAAAATGGTGTAACTTGTACTTTATGCTCTCTTTAAGGCCCATTTTACACTGCCAGAGATGTAAAATGGTCTTAATGTAAATAAGAATCAGATCCTAGGTGTGTGCTGCTCAAAAGCTGGTTATATAAAAATGGCACCTTCTCATTTAATAGATCTAGTCATTGTGGTGTAACATAGATAGCTAGTTACTTTACGAGCAGAACTGTATTTGTATAAGGAACAGAAGGTGGCTGAAGTAATATCAGTCTAATTGGACCACAATCTGTTTGTGAGAGAGACAAGCTTTCGGGTTTCCACAGAGCTCTTCTTCAGGTCTGGGAAATGTATTCAGAGTGTCACAGCTATTCTCTGTTTTTATTTATTTCATCTTTCCTATGATTTTCCAGTTAGCTGGACTACCTTTGCCATGCTCCGAGCGAATGAACTGGATTTCATTCTGGATCATGCATCATCAACATTGTTACCTAAGTTCTGTTTTCAAAAATTACTGATGATAATGTGAAAGTCTGAAAGAACCCAGCTTGATTTTTCAAGCCCCACGGTGAGTTTGCAAAGCCGGTAGAAAAAAAATCCTTCTAAACTGAGCAAATTTAATGTAGACCTACCGAGAGACAATAAACACATCCTCAGAGTGGCATTTTTACAGTCTCTGTTCAAAGTAAAACTATGCTTTAATATTAGGAAACAGGATATTTGTTTGAGACGATCAGATCTGAAAAGGTTGGGGAATGGACGGGCTAATATTTAAAAACCTATGTATGGAATTAATTTTGTAGTGAGTACAAAGGGTGGTGAGAGAGGCGTGAGGACAAGATGTGTTCATGGCATTTCCTCTCGGAACTGTTTATTGATTCATAAAGTAGCATTAACAATTGTCCAGAAAATTCTTTCCTTGTGTCTATTATTGTTTAGACAATGGAAAGAAACATTAAAAAACAATTCTGGGGTAGGGGGGATGGGGCAAGCTTTTGTTTTTCCCATATTCGCTCACCAGTTCTAATCCTTCCTTATCAAATACAATAGTTTACCATGTTGAGTTTACAGTGTGAGGAAAAATGAATTTAAAACCAAAAATGAATGCAAAAAATATTAGGTGACCCATAAAATAACTTCAGTCCATTTCTCCAGACATAACGATTTTCTCACATAGCTGAAAACAACATAGTGGCTTGGTGGAATCCACTGCTATCTGGTTAAAAACCTAGACAAATAACTCCTTAGTAACAGACACATGCTACAAGACTTTCTTTAATGGAGAAGGTTTTATTATAACTTTTAAATGAGTTGAAATGCAGCCGTTCTAGCACTCAGGTAGCTGTTCTGTAATTCAGGTATGTTCCCTCACACTGATTAAGTGGCGTACCCAGGTTCTCCGGTGCCAGGGGGCCAAGCCTACATTTGCGCCCCTTCCCCCAGGCCTCAGCCCCCTGCGTAGAGCAGGAGGAGTCCTGGTGCTGCCCCCAGCTGCTTTGGGGAGGGGGGTCTGTACCTGCAGGGGGGGAGGTTCGGAGGCTTGTGGGAGGTGCAAATGCAGGCTTAGCTCCGCTGCCCCCCCGCACTTACCCGGCACGCAGTGCCCACCTCTCTCACTGCAGCCCTGCAGCCCAGCGCTGGCTCGGACAGGGCAGCCTCTCCTCCCAGCCTGCGCGGGGGGGGGGGGAAGGCGCTGAGCGCCTCCTGCCCCCCCACAGAGAAGGGCTGGGCCAGGCGGTGCCCCCACATTTACCTGCCGCTCCAGCCCCACAGCCTGGCATCTGGGACGCCATTGCCCATGGTGCGGCCTCCAGGACCCAAGCATAATTTTTTCAGGCCCAGTACAAACTTGTAACACGGGTTCCCTCCCACATACGTACCCATGAGGGTTGCAGTCTGGGCCAGGCCCCCCAGGGCCTCTAGGCCCCGGTAAAGTGTACCCTTCCCCCCCCATGTGGGAGCCCTGGTGGCCTCACCCCCGCACCTGGGGAGGGGGCCGGGCCAGCCCTTCTTGATGTGCGGTGATGGTGGTGCTAAGGGGTGCCCCTGCCTCCTGTCTTCCCTGCCCCCTACCCATCGTGAAGGGCCAGCCCGGCATGGTGCACCCCCTGCACTTACCTGCCGCTCTGGCTGGGGCAGCCTCACCTCCCCCCCGGCCTTGGGAGAGTGGCACCAGCCCGGCACCCCCTGCAGCCTGGTGCCTGGGGGCCTGGCCACCTCCCCCCCCTCGGTACACCACTGCACTGATTGCTTTGGCCACTTAGGAGTGAACACTTACCAGTGTTGTGTAACCAGGGAGCACACAGGAAAATATGCAACTAATGCATGTGAACCAAACGCAATATTCTGGCTATTTGTAAAGATACTGTTGATATAACTGGGGATTTTGAAGCAGCTGAACTGCACTGGAGGGAAGAAATTTTTGATCAGCCTATTGTAAGTCTGGCAGGTCAGTATCTATTCTGTATCTAGCTTGTGCAGATGAGGGAGAGAGAGATGAAGGACATTAGCTAAATGAGAGATGATTTAGTGGTCATGGCATGGTTGGTCCATGAATTCTACAGCTGGCAAATTTCAATCTAAACTCCATATCTCTGGATGTAGAGAGAAGTGAACATGCACAAGGGACTATTTCTGAAAGCTGGGATGTCTTTTTTTTCCCCTTTTTTTCTTTCAATACAAGACACAAATAATGGCATTTTTTTTTCCAAAGCTCAAAATACTTTACATTGCAAATAGTTACATTAAATTTACATTTCATGGGTGAGTGGTTGCAGCCTCAGCTTGCTACAACCTAGCTGCTGGTGACAGTGAAACAGTTCTACATGATCTACCTCTCTGTTGCACCAAGCGTGCCTGGATTTTGCAGGATTAGAGACGGATGCTGAAGTACTGTTTAGCTCCTTGAATAACCTTCACGACTTTGCCTTCAGAGTCAAAGAGTGACACTTGTGAAAACCCCAGAAGATCTGGCATTGGGAGAAAGCATTGTTAAGGCATGTATTGGATTGCTGCAGAACACAAGTGCTAAAAACCCCTGGAGGTGACATGATCCCTGTTCAGAACACACACCGTGAAGATAGAGGCCGGGAGAAAGAGGGGTCATGCTGCACCTTCCTTTTATCCCAACGCACAGACAGAAGCTGTTGTTATGGCAAGTGAGTCCTGCAGCTACAGAATACAGCCTGCAGATACTTCATGCTTTTCTCCGTAAAGGTCAATACACTTCCCTTCCCTGCTTTCTCCAGAGATAATCAATGTGATGCAAACACTGTGCTGACAGTTATACCTGCCATGTGAAACTCATTTTCTGCCTCCCCTTGTTGGGACTTGCAGAATGCCTGCCATTGCCCTGACCATTGCCGCATGCGGGTGCAACAGGGCTATAGCCAAACTTTTTGTGTTGGTATAAATGATTTTAATAAATTCCTTTGGGAGCTCACTGGGTGGAGGGATTCCTGCAGTTGTGACCTCGCTGCTTTTCCTCCAATCCATTACATCGTTATTCTTTATATGAATGTATAGCCGAAGGGTCCCATTGTGCTAGGTGCTGTACAAACATCTGGTAAGAGATAGTCCCTGCCCTAAAGATTTTATAGTCTAAATAGAGATGACAGACATGGGTGGGGGGAGAGGGGGGGAGTAGCAGTGAAGGGACTTGCCCAAGGTCACTCATCAGGTCAGTGGCAGAGATTGGAATTAGAATCCATGTCTTCTGGATCCTAGTCTAGTGTTTTAGCCACTAGACCACAATGACTTTCACAGTCCTGTTCCTCTTCAGTCGTTCCTATCCCTTTTGCCTTTTTATCAGTGACTGAGCTGGAACGGGCCCATGAGAGAGCCATGGGAAATGCTTCAATCTTGTATGTGCTTCTTGAAGCGGTATTTGAACTGAAGCTGAACTTGTTAGGACATGACAGTTAGTTTACTGATAATACCTAGCTCTTATAGCACTGTTCATCAGTGGATTTCACAGGGCTTTACAAAAAAGCTCAGTATCATTATTCCCATTTTACAGATGGGGAAGCTGAGGAGGGCAAAATGACTTGCAAGTCCCACGTAAGCCACGATGGAGATGGCGTGAATTGTCAGCAGGGTTTATCCTGCAGTTGTGGGACTCAATCTCTATAACAGCAGTTTATTCTCTGCATGTCAGAGCTAAAGAAGGCATAGTCTGTGCCCCCTGGGCCTGGCAGGGAAGTTGTCTGTAGGAGATGTGGTTATTCCCTCTACCTTCTGTCACTGCCAACGCCTCCTCAATCAAATCTTCAGGGACACGGGGAATGGGGCGTCAGGGAATAGCTGCTGTTCAGTGGCATGTTCCCCCCTCCTAAGGGATCTAAAGCCTGACTGAAAGTACTTGATTCAGCACTGTGCGTCTTTAAGCATGATCAAAATATGTTACATTCCTACAAGGTTTGGCTCATTTGTTGAAACCTGAAATAGTTACAAGACAACATTTGTCTGGGTTTGGACCAAGTGCAGGTTTCTCAGCAATCAGCTAATATGATCCCTCTCCACGAGGAGGAAAGAGAATTAAAGTCACTTTGCCTGGGGTGCCGTAGGAGGGACACACAAGGCAAGAGCCCAGTTAAGACATCCCATTTTCCCTCATCGGTGTCCTAACTGCAGTCAGAATAAAAATTCTCACTTTTCCCCCTTTGTTACCTTATCTGCAATAACCTTGATGGCTTTTCTGGTCAGTTGCTAGCACTGCCTTTCCACCCAGCAGATATTTTATCATTTTATTTCTAGTCTCAAGGTTCATTTTTTGTCATTTGTCTCCATTGGGTTTTTGGCATCTGTTGGCCTAAAGTATGTGGCTAATCTGAGTCACTCTCTACCTGCCTGTACTATTCTTCATAATTTATTATGCCTCCCTATTTACCAATTGGCCCTCGTGCTTTCTGTACAGCCCTCCTGAACGGTACAGCTGTTTTTACATAGATGAAAATTAGAGACGGGTTATGAAGCGATGCAGTGCTACAGTGGTGAATTCCTTGTCGCTGGAGGGAGTTGCATTCATATACACCCTTTGTTGTTTGCTCTTTCAAATTTATTTTCAATCTAGTGAGACAAATCTCCTGTTGTTATGTGACTCACTCCTCCACACACACTTGGAGACCACAGTGCAATGTTTCTTAGATTGTACAATATCCACACCACCTCTTTTAGCTGCTTAGGGTGACAACATCCCCCACTGCCAGAGAAGACTCCGGAGTGACATAGAAATCAACTGTGGCTGAAGGTCTCCTGGTTCCCATTCACAATATTATACTTGCCAGAATGCTCCCTCTTTGATAATCTCAAATAGCTCCTTAATAAACTAGTTCGATATACAACGTATTTAACTGGTATGTAATTTCCTGGTAAGCCAGCAGGTTGCCTAATAAATATACTAGTGGTGTGTTGGCAATAAGCCAGATTTCGGGGATCTCTCATGGATTCCAGTAAGTGAGCTTGGAAAAACATTTGCTAAAACATCTCCTGTTTCTATTCTTTGGGCTAGTACGCACTTAAAGCGGCACAGCTGTACCGGCATAGCTGCTCTCCTGCCGACATCATAAAACCACCTAAACGAGCGGCGGTAGCGATCTGCCCGCATAGCGCTATCCACACACGAGCTTATGGCAGCAAAACCGATGTTGCTCAGAGGTGTGTTTTTTCACACCCTTGAGTTACAAAAGTTTTGCTGGCGTAAGTGGTGTAGAGAGGGCCTTACTTCCTTTGCCATTCGAGACCAAGGAAGGCTGAGCCTCCTTCCTTATCAGAGCTTCTACCCTTCTTAACAGTCTTGTCAGCATTTAATGAGTGAGTTTGTCCCTCCAAGCCTAGTTTGAAACAAAAGGCTCCCTTGTTCTTTGTAAAGATACAAGTAAAGTAAATGTCTGATGATGTTAGTATCCCCCTCTGTTTCTCTACAACCATTCTTAATGGAGCCAATCTTTCCCCCTCTACATTTATACTTACAGCACAGTTCCAGAGAGATAGCCGTGTTAGTCTGTCTACAGCAAAAACAATGAGAGTCTTGTAGCACCTGAAAGACTAACACATTTCTGCGGGCATAAGCTTTCGTGGGCTGGAACCCACTTGCATCTGACGAAGGAGGTTCCAGCCCACAAAAGCTTATTCCCGCAGAAATGTGTTAGTCTTTCAGGTGCTACAGGACTCTCCTTGTACTTACAGGACAATTCCCTATCAGTAGAGCAATCCAGTGTTGCAACTCTCACATTTTTTGGTGTGTTTCTTAAAGCCCTACTCCTGCAGCTATATGATTAGGAGAAAATCTCAGCAGCTTCGTGTGTGTATTGGGTTTTTATGTTGTTTTTGTGAGTTTCTAGCCTTCATGTTTGTGGAGAAGAGCTTGAAAACGTGACCTTGAAGACTCAAAAACCCAGATGGCAAATAAACAGAACCAAATCTTTATTATTTTTTTTTAAATCTCATGACTTTTTAAGCCAATCTTAAGATTTTTGAAAGTCTGGCTCATGATTTTTGAATTCTTAGCATAGGCACTACAGGAGATCACATGGCCATTTGTCATTGCTAATGGTTTTTAGCTCTTTTAAAATCATCTGCTTTCTTCCATTCTGTTGCCTTTTGCCTTTTAAGTGCTTTTAGGTTATCTTTTCAGGAATTTGAGCAAAAGTTTGTTTTTATTGGGCTGAAAGGAAATTTCATCCTTCTGAATCCTCTCACTCAATACCTCAGACTTTCCCACTTTTATTTTCTATAGGTAGTTCCTGGGTACTCACCTTTATATTTATTTATTCTTTATTTTTTTCATTTTGGAGGGGTTATTCACTTAAACTTTGAGCTTTATACTGAGTGTGCTGAGCATCTGCCACTCCCATCTGTAGAAATCAGATTGAAAAAAAGTAGTGATCTTGGCCAGTTGAAAGTTTTCTGTAGAAACTTTTTTTCCATGGAAAATTGGGCTTTCAATTAAACAAACTATTTTGCAAAAAAATATCAGCTGTCTGTGAAAATTTTCAAGTTCTCATCAAAAAAGGAACACCTGAAAAACAAAGTTTTCATCTGAAAAACAAAAAATGTTGATTTAGTAATGCCACTGTGATGACTCATGGGGGTTGTAATTTGAGTGCTTCATGCCCCCCATTCTCCTCCATCAGCTTGGTTCCCCAGCTGCACTGCATCTCCCATGAACCACCATATCCAGGAACTCCGCAATAGCTCAGGAAGAGGAGAGAGTGTAGTGCATCATGGGCGAAGTAGTTCAGCCGGGAAGCTTGTCCCATAGGGCTGGGGGAGGTATGAGATATCTGAACTACAGCTCCCAGGAGGCAATGTAGTAGTATTTTCAAATAAAATGTTTTGGTGTTTGGCCAAAAATACTCCATTTTTTATTTTCTTTCCAACATATCAAAATCCTCAGTGTGCGTGTGGGTGGGCAGGGGGACATTTTTCAACCATCTCTGTTCGTGGTGCTGGCCAAAGCCACATACACAGTTGAAACTCTGTCCTCTGCTGAGAATGCAGACCAACTTATTGTGTTACCCTACACCCATTCAGTCTGGTGCTCCATCCAGTACAGGCCATTTAATTCCCCCCCCCTTCAAAACACACTAATTTAATGATGCCCCCCCCAAGTGTATACCCATTTAATGCTGCTCCCCACAATTGATCCAGACCACCCCCTACACGAGCCCCATACAGAGCTGATGCAGATTGCCGCACAGTGCAGCTCCTCACCACAATTGATACAGACCACACACACAGTTGATAGACTCCAGACTTATAACAGTGCCATACACACACAGCCCCGACAACTGATACAGAATCTACATACACTAACACAAACCCACACGCCACAACTGACGTGCCCCCTCCATGCCAACCCACCCAAAACTGACGCATTCAACACCCCATACCATCCCCCCCAGTTGATATCTGTCACAGACTCTCCCGCAACTGAAACATCCACCTGCCTGTACACACTGTGGACCATGGGAGCCCTCCATTGAGGGTTTAGGTGTGACTTACAGGGGGCATAGACTGGGTGCTAGCCCCCTGCATAGCTAGTCTGGGACTTGGGCGACCTAGGTTCAGTTCCCTGCTCCACCACAGATTTCTTGTGTGACCTTGGGCATATCACAGCCTCTCTGTGCCTCAGTTGCCCTCCTGTAAAATGGGGATAATAACACTGCCCAAGAGGGCTGTTGTGAGTATTAATACATTAAAGACTGAGGTGCACTCAGATATTACAATGATGAGGGCCCTAGACATACCTAAGATAGATAGCTAAATGGGTGCAAGCTGTAAAATTGCAGTCCAGTGTAATGCTGATTCTTTGAAATGCTTCTCATTTCTGTCTTTCTCTTCATTAATCCACTGTCTCCTAGTAACATCTGCCTACTGGTAGCTTCCACTTGAATGAATCTCGGTTTAATCTCTCTCTCTGCCTGTGTAATAGCTTCAGACACAAAGCATGTTAGAGGGCACAGTGATTTCTCCGCGACAGGTGAGGCCAAACGAAACGGCTTTTCTCGTTTCACCCTCCTCTCCAGGTCTGAAGCCAACCTGCCACAAGTGTCTTCACTATGGTGGGGAGCTGTATGTTGACTCACCTACCACTCATCCGTGCTCCGGAGGGAATGTGTTGAACAGCTGATTGATTCAGAGCCTGGATCTCGGCATCGCATAGCGTTTGAACTGGGAGGGAGGTAGAATTTTGTTCAAGCTTCAAAGGACTCGGACCAGTTGCCAAAAAGTTCAAAGTAACAACAAAAGGCTGAAATGATCCACATTTGGGTTTTATTTTAGGTCTGAAGAAAATCTTGATTGATTATTTTCTTAGCCATTAGGGCTTTATATTGGGGCTGGATGGGTCTCACTGCTTGGTTTTCTTTTTCGCCTTGATGAAGTAAGTATCAGGTTTATTAGTAGCCCTGTTTTTGTTTAAATCCCCATAAAATAGTTCAGTCGGATCTCGTATCTACGTGGTGTGTGTGCTCTGCTGAACATTTGTGCTGCTGCTGGCTTGCACTCCTGTATTTCTCTCCTGGGATAGATGGATTAACCTGACCCCTCTTCCCTGGAGGCTGTTGTAAATTCTACATCAGACACAAAGGAAATAGGAGCTGGGGGACCGGATGCCATTACGTGTGAAGTAAAACCATATGGCGACAATGAGACAGCGGACCTCTGGTTGCACATGTCTAGGCCACGTAGCAGGGACTCCCTGAAAAACTGGCATTCCAGCCTGCTCTCCAAGGAAATGGCTATCAGTTTCAAGAGCAGGAGTGAAGCTGGGCTACAGCTGGTTCATCTTCTATCAGCCTATGCAACCCTTACAAGAGTTGCTTTAGCTTCAAACATCCTGGGCAAGCACTTTGCATTGGAAGCAGTTGCCTGAATGGGAACTTTGGTGTGTCATGCTGTGGTTGTGGGGTTTTTTTCTCCCATGTTGCCTTGTTCAGGGTGGTGGGGGGTGGGCGGGGTGGGGAATGCAATAGGAGCATAACCATCAAAGATGGGCCTGAGTGACAGAGCTCAGGAGTTGGGCTGGCTCTGAACTTTCCTACCATTTAGGGATGCTCAGAATGTAGGCATTTGGTTCGACCCACGGTAGAGATATGGGCCAGCTGTGGAATTCATCTCTGGACCTGGAGCTGAACTTACCCAATATTCAATGGTGCTTGGAAATAGATTTCCAGGTCAAGTCTATCTCTATGGAGTATAATCAGCGACTTCAACTGCAGCGGGGCAAACAGCTTTGGTTTCTGACTCACAACTCTAGCTCAATGTGCACCACACAAGGAGAACATCATGACAAGCAGAAATGATGACAGACACGTGGGTATCATTCCCTGCCTGGTACAGGAAACACAGCCTGCCACATTCTGAAAAACAGGGGCTAAAACAAATGATCTGCGGTAGTATGAGACCAGCAATTCCATCCCTTCAGGCTGTGGGTTAAGCAAATTGGCCTATTTATCCACATGAGTACGCTTACTAATCACCCTGAGGTACCTGTGCTGCTTAAAAATGCCTTCTCTTTGCCATCCTTGCATCCGGAAAGAAGTTAAGGTGCAATGATTCAGACCTGCCTCAATATGACCTACATCTTTGTCCCTTCTCTCCTGCATCCAATTCTCAGATTTACTGGCCTGATGTGTGGAGGCAGCCTTGGAAGACTATCGTACAATCCCATAGTGCCAGAATGTGAACCCCTTGTACACATTAGTGAGCCATCTCATGCAAGGAGGTCCAAAATGCTAGCTTCTCTCTACTATCATTATTCATTGTATCATGGTACAATTTTTTGAATCGAGTGAAATTTGTGGGAGCAAAATGACAAAGGGCTAAAACAAGAAGCTATAGATTATCATGCAGGAGTTCGGTGGGATTTTAGCTGTTCTTGGAATGCCTGGTTAAAACCAAAAGAGATACAGGTTGGCTTCATAAGTATTTTTGGGTCAGACCCAAAGCCCTCTGAAGTCAATGGGAGTCTTTCCTTTGACTGTAATGGACTTTGGATCATGCCCTTTATGAAGGACAATTCCACAGACAAAAATGTCCAAGTAATATTTGTGGTGATTATTGCCCAATTGTGTGTGCCTGGTATTTTGTTTGCACAGAGCAAGGAGGGAAAAAGATCTTCCCAGCCCCTTAGCAGACTGAGCACTGTTATCTGGCTTCCTGGGTAAGTTTTCTTCTGCTGGGATTTTTTGGTAATGAAAAGGGACTGAGCAGAGTGAAGTGTTTGAGCTTATCACGTCCCATCTGAATGCCCAAGAGTGAAATCCACACATAGGCCAGGCTTCAGCAACGCTCTCAACCTGTTACTTAAGTACATCTTTGTTCAGCAAAGCATTGAAGCACGTGCTGAATTCTCATGGACATTAATGAGACTTAAGCATGTGCTAAAATGCTTGTTAAATAGGCATGAATTCAAGCTTAAGTTTGATTGAATCAGCGCTATAGAGAATATGAGTTATAGCCAACGTACAACCCAGGAATTTTGCACAGTGGTCTGTGCAAGTTTACTTTAAATGTGTATTTTTTTAATTTTCAGTGCCTCCAAATCTATTTATTTGGTTTGTTTGTTCGTAGTCATTTGCTACAAACAAGTCGTCGTGTTTAAAGTTTAGCTTGGAAGCATTGTTTCACAAGGAGATCGATTGTCTTTATGCTTGGAATTTTACAGAAGGCAACTAGTTAGTCATACTTCCTTATTTTTATTTAACTGGCCAGCACATCCTAATTATAGTCTTTGTTTTTAACTACTGTACTCAATTTACAGCCTAATTACCCTTACCTTGTTTGGTTAATGAAGCTTATATAATGATTCCTGTGATCTTCATGAAACATTACACTGGGATTTTTTTTTTCACTTTATAAACTGTGATTTTTATATTAATGTTTTATAACCTCAGGTTTCTAATCATAAAGTCATAAGGAGTTTAATTGATTAGAAACTAGCCATGCCCTGAAGTGTGTACATGTCAAATTGATCCAATGTGTTTAAATAAAGCTCATGCCAGAAAAGCACATAGCACCTTATGCTACCAGGTATTTGCCTAAAGCACTCTGGTAACTTAATTATGCTGCCATCTTGGTATAATCAATTATCAACGAGAACACATTGGTGTGTGTGTGGTTGTTGTAGTTTGAGAAGCCAGGGAAATTCCCCCAAAACCACAAGATGATGTAGACATGTTATGCAAGGGTCACAGCTGGTATAAATCCTTTGAGTTCTAGTGCAGTCATTGGAGTGCCAGTGTTTCACATCAGCTGAGGAATTAGCCCATTATGCACTTAATAATTGCATGGTTACATTTTAAACCTGTTGCCATAGTTCAAAATTTGTATATTTTGAATAAGCGGTTTCAGCTTTACAATAATTGTTTCAGGCCATAAAAAACAATGTGATATTTGGGGGCTGAGACGTAAAATGTGGGAAGTGAGTGTTCATTTCACAATGCACGCATTGAATTTCAGGTATAATAGTGCGTTTGGATATCCTCCCCTTTCATTTTGCATCAAGCAAGCATTACATTGTGGAATCTATGAAACCAGGAGCTTGCAAATCTAACATATATGTAGTGGCGAGATCTGCATTTTAAAAGGGCAGAGTAGGTTCTCTTCGGCATCTTAGTACCAAAGGAAGTCACTCAAGTTCCAACTGGTTATAACTGGTTTCATCAATTCTGTGGCTAAGGGACACACAGAAACGATGCTGCATCCATTCCTGCTGTTCAAAACATCAAAGGCATCACAGAAATCATTTGCAAACTGATCTTCACAAATGGAAACCACCATGAATAGTAAAAAGCAAAAGGGCAAGAACATCACCCGCTATGGAATATGGCTTTTGGATAGTGACATGTCATCTATGCAGCCAAATAATTGATCCCTAAGTTAAAGGCCTCCTGCCAGGGCAGAGGCCTCAGGCATTGGTGGCACCTTGGTCTCTCCTAATTCTCTGCCTGTGGTTCCAAAGGACTGAAATGTTTTGCTTTTACTAACAGTGTGTGGGCTTCATATAGGGTGTGATGGGATGTCCACTCCCAGGCAAGGCAGAGCAGGTTGTTGGCACAATTAACCTTATATGCTGCACCTGGAGGAGAACCAGGGGTCAATAAAGCCTAATGGGAGATGCGGTTCAGCTGGGAAGGAGCACATGGGCCTGTACAAACGGATGAAGCTGAAACCAGTGGGGGGGACTACTGTGCAGTCACTTTCTGGGAAGCAGGTCTATGGCTACAGAGTTTGGCAAGAAGCTAAAGAAAGGTGTAGTTTATAGTTACTCCCTGGGAGAAATTTGGGCTGGTAAACCCAGAGGAGGGGGCCACACGTTCGAGAAAGAAAACAGGCAGGAGTGCAGGGAAATAACAGCAGGGTCTGGGAGCAAGCCAACTGCAGTCCCTAGACGTAGGGTCCCTGGGCTGGAACCCACAGTTGTGCAGGGGCCTAGGCTCTGCTACCAGCTGCTGGGAAAGTGGGATAGGGCATGGCTTTGCTTCTGAAGACCATCTGGAATGGCTTGGGGATGGCTGAGCCAGGGGGATTTTGATACCCTGGGAGGGGAGGACTGTACAGTGACCTGGCTGGAGGGCTGAGTCGTGAAGCGAGAGCCCCATGAGTCCAGGCGGGAAGGGGGAGAAATGTGGTGTAAGCAACTGTGAAAGGGGGGGAGAGGTACTGACCTGAAAGGACTTAATCCCTGGATGCAGCCGAACTCTGTGACATAGGGGGTATCTGGCTGAAACTTAATGGCCTGGGATATGCAGGAGGTCAGACAGCTCATCTCCTGGTCCTTTCTATCTTTAAAGTCTAAGAAAAGATAAAATTCCTACCTATCCAATTTAGCTACCTCCACTGCCTAAGCGACAAGGTGGAGACAAGGTACTATCTCTTATTGGACCCACTTCTGTGGGTGAAAGAGACAAGCTTTCAAGCTACACCCGTTAGACATTTGGTCACAAAACCCTTGCCTCGCAGTCCCTGACACACCGTGAGTTAAGTAAGTCACTGCCTCCTACGAAGGAGGGGTGAGAGGTTTTAACTTGCAGAGCTCTCTGTGCCCTAGGTAAAAGGACAAGGTGACTCATGCTGTATGCAGAAAAGCATCTTTGGAGTCTTGGGCCTTTGTAATTTGCTTGTGTCAGCAGAATTCAGACCGAAAGCGTGAGCATAGTAAAATGAAAGAATGTTACCACCTAAGCATCTGATTGCTAGAGAGGTATTTGCCCATGTTTCAAGAGACGTAAAATTCATCTGCTTTGCTCAGTTGGTTTTTGAATGCACTCCTCTGTATAAACTATGGTAATTTATTGTTAATTGACCCTCTTCCTCACAGACACTAGTCAATTCAGATCTGCAGAGCGACGCTTGGTTGCAAAACTCACAAGACGGTTGAGCATCTGATTTTATTTAAATCACACATCCCCTCTGTATACACCAGTAATTTATTATTTTATCTATGCACGTGAGGGATAGAGCACAGGACTCCCAGGGTGGCAGAAACCACACAATCCAGGTACATAAGCTTCACTTTTGAATCCTTCATGTATTCCATCCCTGCGTCATCTAGGACTGAATTCTTGTCAATGGAAACTTTTGCCATTGACCATAATGAGGTTAGAATCTGGCCCACAGTAGATGGACCAAAGGATTAAATTATGTAACAGCTCTTTGCCTCGATTTCCCCGTCAGCAAACCATGGTGATAATTCTACTCTACGCTACAGAGGACCTCATCCACTGAACTCCGGGAGAGTCTTTCCAATGACTTCAGTGGGAGCAGGACTAAGACGAGAAGGTAGGAAGCTGAATTCATTATCTATAAAGCACTTTGAGATCCTCAGTTGGAAGACGCAGTGGAAATCCCATTTGCCACTATGCAGAACAGGCCCAACACAAGGCCTGCATGCCACTCAGGTCCCACTTAAGCCCTAACAAGAGGTCTGCATAGATGTTGTGCTGGCCCTCTTTACAGAGTGAATTTCACCATTAGTGAGGATGTTAGTTCTTTAATTAGACAACTCCTTTTTGTTAAGAAATTCAAACCAACTCCACACATCTGGTGAGAGGAGTCAAAGGGACGTATTTCCTCCATGTTCATTTTTATGTACCCAGGAAGCATTGAAGGAAATTGTTCTTTCTTTCTTTCTTTCTTTCTTTCTAAGAAAAGGAAAAGACGAGTGAGTGGACTGGATCTTTCTTTCATAATTTTGTTCCGCTTTGGAATGAATGCAGCAAAAAATACCTGCTACTTTTATTTTTAAGAGTAAAAATCCATGGAAATCCCATCTCAGATCGTCAGCTCTCTGCAGGCAAACCAAAGATGAGCCCATTGATTTCAGTGTAAAATTCCCAGTGGAGCCAGGCTTGTATGACCCAGGCCTACGTAGCCTTCTGTTTTCACTGTGTAAATCACGCATCCCCACACTGCGTTGCTAGTAAAATACTGTCGCTGTAGAAGTAATGCACATTGCCCTCATGAGAATATTTTTTTTATCAATTGGCCCATAAAAGTTCACCAAGGAATTACCAATATATCTCTTGCATCCTTCTATGGATGATAGCATCTATTTGGTAGAAATGAAACTGAATTTTAGTTTTCTCTCTCACACATACAATTTTATTTTCCATGTGTATATGTGGCGCTTACGTTAAAAGAACGAGCTTTCTGGGATTTTGGTGACAAGGGTCACTGCATTTCAGATTGGTCACATCGGCCTATAGTGAATATTGCAGGCCTATTCCTACTGCCAAATTCTGGGCCATGCTGGGCTGTCTGACCCACTCCCCTTTCCAAGGGAAGGAAGGACGTGGTCACTTCAACCACTGTAACTTCTTTCCCGGGCAGTTTTTCCATCATGTGGATCCTCCAACAAGTTTAACACTGGCATGTTCTGCAGTTAGTCCACACACACAATTCCTAGGGTTTCTTGTAAGACTCTCCCTATCTCTCCCCTACTTCTCCCTGTCCAGAAGGTCACGCTCACCTCTCTGGTCTCATTGGGGTTAACAAACCAGACCTGGCACCGTAACGTAACAAAACTCATGCAGTAGCCGTGTGGAGGATTCCTACATTTGCTAACATGGTATGTCAAGAGAAAGGCCCTGCCTCCCTGTGCAGAATGGCTAGACCTTTGCTAGCTTGCCAGCTCTGGTTGGGATATAGTAGTGTTGCTAGATTTCACTAAAATATGGTGGCGATCTTGCAAGATTAACGGCACCGTTCTCCTGAGGTCTCTGCCAAATTGTGTGTGAGACAGGACAGAAGGGGGAAGCAGACATCTTTCTTACTTAACTCACAGTTTGTGTGTTAGGGACAAAGGGGCTCAGATGTCATGGTGAGTGGGGTGAAATAAGAAGCTGAATAGAACAGAATAGAATTTTTAGCCCAAACCTGATGAGACTATCTTGCAAGAGAAGAGTGGGATCAGTTCCGGACCTGCACCCTAACTCTGGTTCAGCCTTGAACCCCAAATTCTAGCTTAAATGCTGTTTTTGATCCCAACTTAATCTGGATCCAAACTCTATTTCCTCTGCCAGTTTGCTGTCTGTGTGTAACCACGTTCTCAAAAGCTTGTATAAAGTAAGACATTTTATAACTGAACTGAGTTAACTCATTTTGTAAATTAAGTAACTGCTTTTTTTCCTCCGCCAGTGACAATGCGTCAAGAAACTTGAGAAAAGACACAGATGTTGTGCTCACTTGTATTGCGCCTGGAGCTAAATTGTGTGACAATTAGAAGGGGCCAAACAGAGGTTAGGAGTAATGACAAAGAGAGGACAGAATGATTTATCCCGTGTCAGTGCTGGGCAGGAGGATATCTTTATCTCTGCGGCGCCCCACAGCTGGCTCATAGAACCCGGCTCCTGTTCTCTTGATAAGCATGCACACTGCGTATATAATTCTTCTGGAGGTTTCCTTCTAGGCTAACTAGTGACTTCTGCACACTCTATGCATTTGTAAGATAAAAGATAATGAGACTCCATACATTTCCTGGCAGAGGTTCGTTCCTGACTAACCTTTCAATTGCTTCCAAACTGCCCTTGTGTAACCTCCCCATTAGAAATAGATTGGATGTCTTAATTCTCCTCTTATCACAGACAACACCCATGGGAAGAGAGTCGTGGCTTTCTCCTCTGACCCTCCTTTAGGGATTTGGTTTCAGATCAGATCATAACCAAAGGGCAGCTTGGTGCTTTGGGCTCTAACGCTGGACAGGGAAGTGGTATGAATTTATACAAGTAAATATATCTATACCAATAGGTAATATTGAGAGAAATCAAAGAAGAAGGCGTGCATTTAAACTAGAGGATTCTATCCTGATGTCAGAATAATGTATATTATTTATCATTGAATAATACTGAATTCAGTGGTGGTAGGCCAGTTTACACCAGATGAGAATCTGGCCCTTACAGAGTAGCGCTTTATTAAATGGATCTGAAAGAGCAGATCTCTGCCCTCTGTAATCATAGATGCTACTAACCTTTGTTTGTGGCTTAAACATATGTTAAAGAGCTTGATTAGTTTAAGTTATAGCTAGCACCTCTTGGTATATCCACCCTTCGTTTATCTCCGCAGCTTCATGTTGGAGCCGTGGATAAGAAACCCCTGCAAGACAATCTGGGTTCAATTTCTGGCTCTGCTGCAGACGTCTTATGTGCCCATGAGCAAATCCCACGTAACGTCCCCTTCATCCTATTTAAATCATTCATTTTAGTCCCAGTGTTCCTGATGATGATGTGTGCTGTAGCTGGCAATCTTGGTGGGGCGGGAAGACTTGGTTTCCTTTCAGTGAAGGCCTGATTCTGACAGCCTTGTGCAGGTTGGGTAGCACCATGCTCCCTACGCCGTCCACTGAAGTCAGTGAATGTGTAGGAGAAAGGGCCTGTGGAGGGTGGCTACAGGTGATATAACCTGGCGGAACTGGATGAAGTTAGAAGCAGTTCAGATGGACTAAATAGGAAAATTCCCCTGCCAGAAGACTAGTTTCTGGTACTCATCCAAGCAAAACTCTGAATTGGCTTCAGCTCAAATTTCATTCAGACAAGCAGCGGAGAATTTTGTCCCAGTGTGTCTCAGTTATCTACCGAATGGCTGCCAAAAGGGTGTGCTCAAGAGGGGGCAAGCAGGGGCACAGGACCTCCTCCCGCCACCCCACCCCCGTAATCAGGCGGGGGCACAGAACTCTGGGGCAGCACCGAGGAGAGCCGACAGCACCCCTGGGCCACGAGGGGCACAGAACGCGCCCCTCCAAAAGCGGCCACATTTTTATTCCCTCGCACACTCCCAGCTGCCAATCTTGCAATCTCTGAACACGCCACAGTCTTTAATGCGTTTAATCTCACAAGACTTCTGTAGGGTAGGGAAGTGCAGCTATTCCTATTCTACAGCTGGCCAGCTGAGGCCCAGGGTACATCTACCTTGGAATAAAAGACCCTCAGCAGGCTGCAGCTGGCCTGGGTCAGCTGACTCAGACTCTTAGGGCCCAGGCTGCAGGCTAAAAATGGCTGTGGAGCTGTTCAGGCTCAGGCTGGAGCCCAGGTTCTGGGATCCCCCTCTTGCAGGGTCCAAGAGCTCTGAATCCAGCCGGAGCCTGGTGTCTACAAAGCCATTTTACCCCCGTGAGCCTGAGCCAGCTGACCCAGGCCAGCCGTGCATGTTTAATTGTTGTGTAGACATACCCTAAGGGTCTGTCCACACAGCAAAAGCTTAGGTATGGGCTGGCTTGGATGCAGCTCGTACAGATAACAGCGGTGGTGAAGACAGCACCAGCCTGGCATGGACCCAGGGTACATACTTGGCTCATTGGCCTGTGCTGTTCTCACTGCTATTATTACCTACCCTAGCTGGATTCAAGGTGGCTTGGGTAGGCTAGGCAATGCCCAGCGTACGCTGGGTAGACGGACCCCACGTGACTTGTCCCAGCAAGCACACGCAGCCTGCGGTAGAGCTGGGAATTGAACCCAAGTTTCCTAAGTCCCTGGCAGGGGCCCAACCACTGGACCATCTTTATTCTCTGAATTTACATTGTGGACCGTTCACTTCAGAGCAGGGGTGGAAGCCCCCTGCTGAGGAGGTTTACTCTACACTTAAAATTTAGGTCATCATCGCAATGGTGCACAGGGTGTGAAAAATCCGCACCTCTGAACATTGCAGCTCTACTGACCTAACGCCCAATGGAAATGCAGATACGTTGACGGAAGGATGCTTCCGATTGACCTAGCTGCTATTGCTTGGGGAAATGGAGTTCCTACAGTGATGGACAAAGCCCTGCCTTCGCTGTAGTCTGCGACTACAGGGTTATAGCGACAACTGTAGCCATGCTGCCATAGCAGTAGGGCGACCGGATGGCAAGTGTGAAAAATCAGAACAGGGGGTGAAAGGTAATAGGTGCCTATGTAAGAAAAAGCTCCAAATATCAGGACTGTCCCTGTAAAGTCGGGACATCTGGTCACCTGCATAGCACCCATAATTCAGACGTGGCCTGACCCTTTTTCATCTCTCATCTATGCTTGCTTCACAGTATAACTCCCGCTGGTGGGATCTACCTTATGAGTATGCACAAAAATCAGACTCTTGATGTTGTAAATGGAGTCATTGGGATGCCGTGTCATGAAGGCAAAAGAATTTCTGCTTAAAACCGATATGAAGGTTACTAGTGGTTTTGTTTAAGCTAGGGGCTGGCAGATAGAACCTGTTTCTCCGGTGACGTTGCAATGCAGCTGTTCGAGTGCCAGGACGTCGCCAAATGACTATTGATTTTTCTAGCAGCGTCTCCGAGTTGTAGGCAGAATTGCTCTTTAGCCCGGCTGCATGTTGTGAGAAAAGAGACAATCAGCAAAGTGTAATTAAAGACACCAGTGTGCCTCACAGAACCAGGGTGTGCTGGGCATTTCCAGGGCCTGTTTTACTCCCGGCTGCACATAGGCGCCAACTCCATGGGTGCTGAGGGGCTGAGGCACCCATGGAAAAAATGTAGTAGGTGCTTAGCTCCCCCCCGGGGTGATTCACTGTTGGCGTTCGCCGCTGATCAGCTGCTTTCACCCAAACAGCTGCTGCGAGCAACAGCTGGCTCAGCCTGTTGATCTAATCAGATGTTCGACCACGCCTCCCTGCTCCCCAAGAGCTGAGCCAGCCCTGCCTGGGGCTGCTGCTCTGGCAATGGGGCAGGGCGGCTTCAGGTGCTAACAAGGAGGGTGGGGCCGCTGGGCCACCTAACACACACACACAAACAAGCCTTAGGGAGAGGGGGGGTGTAACAGACTGGTCAAGAGGCACTGGCCCTGGCTGGGCAGGGGGGTGTTCAACTCCTCTCTGCTCACCTGAGGCCACCCCTGCCTGCGGTGCCTCTCTCCCCTCCAGTCCGGCGAGTCCCCTAGGGGTGTCTGCATCTGTGGACACTGGGCCAGCAGATGGTGAGTGACCACGTCATGTGTGTGGCTGCAGCAGCTCCCTCCCTTGCCAGGCGACGAGTCTGACTCCCTGGCCTTGGGGACAGGGTCTTGGGGGGGAAAGGTAGGGCACCCCCCCCGGCAAAACCAAAAATCAGCAACTCTGCCCATGTGTATTGGTACGTCTCTATTGTTTCCATATGACAATGATTTCAGTCTTTGGGGTATTCCACTTTTTAACATGAAGCTGATTGTTATGTAATTGTCTCATGAAACTGTCTCACACAAACAAAAGTACCTGTTGCTATAACTACGATGCTTATAAATTCAGCCTTAACTTCCACATGTGTGTCTTTTATGGAGCTCTCAGAAAACAGAGAGGAAAGAGAAGAGTTTAATTTGTTTAATAGAAATGATATCACTTGTATTTTGGCACCAAATTCTGTTAGCTTTATTTCTGCATCCCAAGAGAACTCAGCAAGACACTGAATGCTAATTTTCTGTTATTACATTCATTTAAAAATTCCTGGAAATGCATGAAAGCTGGGCTTCCATCTCTGCATCTGGACTGATCTTCCAGACTTATCCAGCACTCAGCATACTTTAATGATTTTACGCCGGAATGTGACCAGTTTGTGTGCGTCCTACATTATAGCGACATGTTATTTCGAATCTCTTGGTTTTCTTATTCTAAGACACTCCGTCAAACCAGCTGGGTCAGATGAGATGGAGGCAATGGAATGAGTGTCATGCGTCTACTGCAGACACAGGCCCCCATGCCTCCCCTAACAGGCTCATACACACTTGGAACAGAAGGGCTGCCTGTGGTACCTTACAAGGTGGGGCAGAGAAGTAATTACCCCACGCTGTTCTCTGGGATCTGTTGGCTAGAAAAAGGAGGAATGCCAATCAAAAACAACTCCAGCAGCTCCAGCAGGGCGCTGCAAATGTGTCTCCAAAACATCATGATCCCTGTCAGAGACCATCAAAGCTCACAGTTCTGAACCTGTGCCTGGGCACCTGATCTTCATCCATCTCCAGAAGGACCTCCTCTGTCATGTAACTAGCACCACTTCCGCAATGCACCCAGTCTTGAAGGCAGATTTGCTTAAGTCAAGGAAATATCTGGACTTTAGATAATGCCACCTCTAGATAATGCTACCAAGTCCCTGATGATCACACCCCAACCAAGGGAGGTTTGAAGCAGATGGAAAATCATCCAGACTGTGAAATGGTTTCATAAGCAGATATATCACAAATGCTTCCTTGAGGATAGCTGCCCTCTTGATCTCCCCAATGGACGTAAGGACAGCCTCCATCAGAAACAGATCTAATAATTCCCCCTGGCCTACACCGACCAGGAATGGTACATACCCAAGTCACAGACTGTGAAGCAAACTTTCCCAGCATGACAGCAGCTCTATCTAGAACTCAAGCACACCCTTGGTCACTAGATTCAGGCACAGGTCAGAGTTTCAGCATCCCCTTGTGATTCTACTTTGCCACAATGGAGCTCAGTCTGGATCTGACCTAGAAAAAGGTAGGAGAGAGGTCCCGGAGGCCAAATTTAGGCTGATGGGTAAGAGATTAAAGTCCAGGATCTCCATGGTAGCATTCTTTGAAATGCTTCCAGTTGCAGGGCCAGAAAGACCGACAGAACTGCAGGTATCAATGAATGGATGAGATGACAATGTAAGGAGCAGGGGTTTAGGTTTATTAGGAGCTGGGGAACCTTGTGGGAAAGAAGGACCCTATACAGGAAGGATGGACTCCATCTAAACCAAAGCAGAACCATATTGCTGGCATGTAAAGTAAAAAGGTTGTCGAGGATTTTTTAAACTAAGGGCTGGGAGAAAGCCAAAAGGTATGGAGGATCACCCGTTTCAAGGGGAGACATTCCTTAGGAATGAATTTATTAGAAGGGGGAACTCTATATCTCAGTAAAAAGAAAAAAGTTGGTAAAGTACAGGTAGGAGCTAGGGAAGAACGGTCAAATATAAGGATCCAATTTAAATATTACACGTCAAGGTAGACAACTAAATATTGACAAAATGTACAATTATTTACATATGAATGCTAGAAGTCTTAGTACTAAGATGGGTGAACCTGAATGCCTGATATATTACATGAGGATATTGATGTAATAAACATAACATAAACTTGGTGGAATGATGATAATCAATAGGACATGGTAATAGGAGGGTACAAAATGTATAGGAATGATAGAGTAGATTATGATGGTGATGGTGGAGGAGTGGCACTATATGTGAAGGAAAGCATAGATTCAAATAAAGTAAAAGCGTTAAATAAATCAAACTTTACCATAAAATCTCTATGGATAAATATTTCAGGCTTAAACAATAAGAGTATAGCAGTAGGAAATACTACCACGATGTTGACTGTGATTGTGAAATGCTCAGGGAGATTAGAGAGGCTTCAAAGGCAGAAAAAGTAATAATAATGGGATATTTCAAGTATCCTCATATTGACTGGGTATATGTTACTTCAGGAAGAGATGCAGAGATAAGATTTATAGACACCCTAAATGACTGCTTCTTGGAGTAGCTTGTCCTGCAACCCATAAGGGGAGAAGCAATTTTTTATGTAGTCCGAACAGTGCATAGGATCTGGTCCAAAAGGTGAACGTACCTGAACCTCTATGCAATAGTGACCATAATACAATTAAATGTAACACCTATGCAATGGAAAGAATGCCAAAGAAACCCACCACAGTAGCATTTATCTTCAAAAAACGGGAAAATAAGGAAAAATGAGGAAGCTAGTTAAATGGAAACTAAAAGGAACAGTCACAAGTGTGAAATGCCTGCAAACTGCATGGAGACTATTTAAAAAAACTATAATAAAGGCTCAAATTAAATGTAACCTCAAATATAAAATAGAGTAAAAGGACCCAAAAAATGCCACCATGGCTAAACAGCAGAGTAAAGGAGGTGGTGAGAGGCAAACAAAAAAAAAAAAGGAGGGGGGGAAGGATCTTTTAAAAACTGCAAGTCAAATCCCAGTGAGGAAAATAAAAAGGAACATAAATTGTGGCAAGTGAAGTGTAAAAGTGTAAGGTAGACTAAGAAAGAATTTGAAGAGCAACTAATTAAGGACACAAAAACTAACAGCAAAAGTGTGTTTCAGTAGATCAGAAGCAGGAAGCCTGCCAAACAGTCAGAGGGCTACTGGATGATCGAGATGCTAAAGGAGCACTCATGGAAAGCAAGACGGTGGCAGAGAAGCTAAATGAATTCTTTGCATTGGTCTTCACTGCAGATCACCACACCCGAATCATTCTTTTGAGGTGACAAATCTGAGGAACAAATTGATAAATTAAACAGTAATAGGTCACCAGGACCCAGTGGTATTTATCCAAGAGTTCTGAAGGAATTCATATATGAAATTGCACAACTACTGACTGTGGTATGCACAGGAATAAAAATGTGGCTGCTTTTGCAGGTGCACTTTCTGTGCCCCCTGTGGCAGGAGGACCTGGCTGTCCTTGCCCTGGCCTTGGAGAAGTTCTGTGCCCCTGACAATTGGAGGAGGGGGGAGCCATGGCCCTGTTTGCCCCCCTTGCGCATGCCCCTGATGGTATGTAACCTATCACTTAAACCAGCCTCTATACCCACTGACTGGAAAGTAGCTTAATGTAACACCTATTTTTTTAAAAAAGCTCCGAAGGTTATCCTGGCAATTACAGGTCAGTAAGCCTAACTTCAGTACCAGGCTAACTGGTTGAAACTATAGTAAAGAACAGAATTATCAGACACATAGATGAACACAATATGTTGGGGAAGAATCAACACTGCTTTTGAAAAGGGAAATCATGCCTCACCAATCTATTAGAATTCCTTGAGGATGACACCAAGCACGTAATCCAGCGGATATAGTGATCCAGCAGATATAGTGTACTTGTACTTTCAGAAAGCCTTTGACAACATCCCTCATCAAAGGAATTTAAGCAAAGTAAGTAGTCCTAGGATAGGAAGGAAGGTCCTCTCATTTATCAGTAACTGGTTAAAAGATAGGAACAAAGGGTAGAAATAAATGGTCAGCTTTCACAATGAAGAGAGATAAATAGCAGGATCCCCCAAGGATCTGTACTGAGACCATGTTGTTCAACATATTCATAAATGATCTGGAAAAGGGGGTAAACAGTGAGGTGGCAAAATTTGCAGATGACAAAATTACTTAAAATAGTTAAATTGAAAGCTGACTGTGAAGAGTTACAAAGGAATCTCGCTAAACTTGGTGCCTGGGTGACAATATGGCAGATGAAACTCAATGGTAAGTGCAAAGTAATGCGCATTTGGAAAAAATAATCCCAACTGTACATAAAATTAAGCATTCTACATTGAATTAATTCAATTAATTCATGTTACCACTCAAGAAAGATCTTGGAGTCATCATGGTTAGTTCTCTGAAAACAGCTGCTCAATGCACAGTGGCTGTCAAAAAAGCTAATGGCATGTTAAGAACCATTAGGATAGGGATCGGTAATAAGACAAAGAATATTATAATGCCACTACATAAATCCATGGTATGCCCATAGCTGGAATACTACATGAAGAGCTGATCACCCCATGTCAAATGATATATTAGAATTGGAAAGGTGCTGAGAAGGGCAACAAAAATGATTAGGGGTACGGAATAACTTCCATATGGGAAAAGGTTAAAAAGACTGGGACTGCTCAGCTTACAAAAGAGATAATTAAAGAGGGATATGATAGAGATCTATAAAACCAAGAATGGAGTGGAAAAAGTGAATAAAGAAGTGTTATTTACCCCTTCACATAACACAAGAGCCAGGGGTCACCCAATGAAATTAATAGGCAGCAGGTTTAAAGCAAACATAAGGAAGTACTTCTGTACACAACACACTCTCAACCTGTGGAACTCATTGCCACAGGATGTTGTGAAAGCCAAAAGTATAACTGGGTTAAAAAAAGAACAAGATAAGTCCATGGAAGATAGGTCCATCAATGGCTGTTCACCAAGACAGTCAGGGATGCAACCCCATGCTCTGGGTGTCCCTAAACCTCCAACTGCCAGAAGTTGTGACTGGACAACAGGGATGGATCACTGCAAAGTTCCCTGTTCTGTTCATTCCCTCTGAAGCATCTGGCACTGGCCATTGTCAAGGACAGGATACTGGGCTAGATGCACCATTAGTCTGACACAGTATGGCCGTTCTTATGTTCTTATTTTATGCACAAAGCAGCAAGGAAATTCCTCAAGCTGGGGAAAAGAACTTACCTTTGTTCCCAAGTGAAGGCAGGCCAGTCAGGCAGGCCATCCCATCACTGAGAAACACGTCTGCTGGTCTGGATTTGGTGGGTGCTTTGTGGTGGAGGTAAGCAACAATTGGTCAGAATTGGCATAAGACATCTCCTGCCACTGGCTTCCCTTTCACTTCATTTCTCACAGGCACCATCTCTGAGCCACAGTGACCTGGGAGGGTGGAGACAAGTGGCGTACAGGGGTTGCTATATGGACAGTTAAAGACAAAAGTGTCTGAGACTATCCCATCTGACTATCGATAGAGAGGGCTGTTGGCTGGAGAGAGGTTAAAAGAGTCCTTCAGAGCATCAAGCCCTGTGAAAAATAGGAGTTTTCCTTGGAAGGTTGGCAGCTGAGCTTGTCATGCAAGTTTGGAGCAATTCCTGACAAAACCAATTCCATGCTTGGCCCTGAATGTCTTCTTAGATGCTGTTTAAAGTCATCTCATGGTTACCATGTATTTGCCCACCTGTTGGTTCTATCCACTGTTGCCTCCTATCATCTACTTATGCTGTAAGACCTTTGGGGCAGGGACCATCTTTTTGTTATTGGTCTGTACAGCACCTAGCACAGTGGGGCCCTGATATTTGACTAGGGCTTCCAGGTGCTATCCCAATACTAATAGTAGATCATAATAATGATGATATATTATTATTGAGGGGTAAAGATGCAGAACTCTGGGAGGAATTACTGACATAATCTCACTGTGCTACAGGACTGGCACACCCTGAGAAAACTGACTTCAAACAACAATGAATATTTTCTATGGTGCTGAGTTTTAAGGCTCTTATAACTTAGGGACCTTAGCATGGATTCAAAGGCCTCCCAAGATAAGTAAAGGGTCAGGATGGGCCCATTTCATAGCTGGTGTAAATGGGCATAGCTCCATTGAATTCGACCAGGCTATGCTGATTTACAACAGCTGAGGATCAGGCCCTTTGCTTTTAAATGGCTGAAGGCTGCGCTTCCCTAACTTAGCAGTAGCCTAACTATAAATAAATACAAAAGCATTTTAGCTCTGTTTATGCATAAGCCTTGAAAGGGTTCCTTTGGAAAAGGCTTAACTCAGTCTAAACGCTGAATCTGTGAACTTCTAAGAGTCTTTCAAAGATAGCGTCAAATGTGGGCTGCCAATAAATAAGGCTGCAACAGATGTAAAAGACTTATGGGTCTGCCTCTGCATATCTTGAGGGCAAATGCACTGGGTGCTGATGCTCGCTGCTTATAGGATCCTTCATTGTGATTTTCTTCATGCTCACTTGCCAAGGTTTCTTAATTTGGTGGAGGGGAAAAGTACAACCACAAAGCAACACTTTTGCAATACCCACCTTTGAACTCAGTATTAAAACTATCGAGGAATTAATTTGCATTGTGCAGCTGTTTACCATACATTAGTATGACTGATCATTTTTAAAGCTCTGTCGGTGTGTATGGTGCAACACTGAAAAAGGTAGAAGCAGGTCCCTTTCTCGAGGAGACTAAGGGACTAGGGAGGCAGTGTTGCCTAGTACATAGAGCATTGGCCTAAGACTTGGGAGACTTGGTTCTATTTCCAGCTTTGCCACTGGGAGACTTCGGACAAGTCACTTCCCCTCTCAGTGCCTCAGTTTCCCCCATCTGTAAAGTGGTGATAATGATACTTCCCTCATTTGAGCTCTACTGCTGAAAAGCACTCGTTACACACTGCGTGTCGTCATTATCCTGCAACCCTTACTCATGCAAGTAGTCAATGGGGCTAATCGTGATAGCAACGTTGTGCAGGACTGGGCTCTGAATTGAATAGATGCTGCACCTCAAGTGGTTACCGAATGTTGGGTGAGATGAAGGGGGTCAGCACAGAGAGATTAGGAGAGAGGTTTTGTTCTGCACCGTGACCGTCTTGTTGGCTCCTCCCCCTTTTACTACTCTGTCCCAGCTACTAATGTCACGGCTCTCCGTACAAGAGGGTGGAGTGCTGAGTACAATGTAGCAATGCAGAGTGGGGGGATGCAAGCTGCACCAGGTGTAAGGCTGGCACAGTGTACAGCCGTGCCCACCAGAGTAGGGGGGAACCAGGAGTTGGACTGTGACTGCACCACTGCCTGCTTCCTCTCATGAAGGAGCTCAAAGCCTGCAGGTTCTCAGGGGCAAGGAGCATGTCTTTACGTGGTTTGTCAGGTGCTTAGCGCATTACTGGAGGTGCTAAACAGGATAAAAAACATTAATAAAATAGGGATAATGCTCATGGTGTTGGAGAAAACAACTGGCAGTGATAAACAGCTTCAGCAGTTTCAAATGCCTCTGCTATGGGGGCTTAACCCTGAACATGCTGCAAGCCAGATAAATGCTTGGGAGATTTTGTACGTACATCCACGACACCCAGAAGGTTGATCGACCGTAACGTTATTTTATTGCTTCATGTACCCGATATCATGAACAGCAAATAAATGCATTTCCTGTATCACTTTTAAAGCATAGACATTGCCTAAGTTCTCCACTTTTATAGCATACGCCCAGTAGAGCCATATCACTGTCAGACACTGTATGGGTGGTTTAAAACAAAATAGTTCAAACGGTTAGCATGGAATTACTGCTAATTCTGTTTTCAGAATTACTGCTAAACTTCTTTTAATCCTAAATGTAATACCTGACATCTCCTCTGTCAGCATCTAGTCTTCTACGTAAGTAGGGAGGTGTGTACAAGGGGAGCTGAACCACAGATGTGTTGATGAATACAAAATAGTTATTTAGCAAACCAGCAGAACTGGAGGCAAACTGATGTTAAATGGAACAGCTGTTAGCTTTTATTTCACTCTAGCAGCTTATCAGAGATCATCTCCTCAATCAAAGGCACTTAAAAAATCTTTGACAATCAATTCATATTCTACTGCGAGCTGGGGAGAAAAGAATTACTAATAAGAGACATCACATGATTGCCTTTGTAATTTCTTTTCTAGAGGGTAAGTTTAGCTCCCGATTTGTAGAGTACAACTTACAGGACATAAAGTTGTTTTATGCAGAAAAACATAGACTACGCTGCTAATCTATAAAGGAATCAGTTTTGTGATTCATTAAACCTTTATTCCACATCTCCGTATCACACCCTTCAAATACATAATTCCAGACAGACATAAAAGGATGTTCCTATTTTTAGCATGGAACTATGTCTATACAACAACAGGGGAAAGTTTCAAAGCTGAAGGGAGCAGACGATCCAAAATACTGTGGCACCAGGGTAAGAGAAACGTACGCTCACAAAAACAAGTCATGCAGATTGATGGCCCACTGAAGTCAATGGAAAGACCATTAATAAGTAGAAGTACTTGGCTTTGTTGTAGCAACCCTGATGTTTTTGTCCTGCAAAGCATCTTCTGAAGAAAAAACACTTTGAGCTCCCTTTGACATCAAAAAGGGTTTTGCCATTTATTTCAATGGAAATAGGATCAGATCCAAAGGCCCATTAGCATGTTGAAACATGATGCGTTAAGAAAAAATCTACACAGCGGAAGCTGGAGCATTTGTGCCATGTTTGGAAGGATCCGGGGCAGCAATTCCCCTGAAGAAGTTTAACCTCGCTCTCATCCAAAGGACCCTAGACACAGGACTTAGAGGATTATTCAGAGCTTTTAAGAATAAGACCGTGATCCTGTTTCTCCATTGCCCTGCACTTTGTGTCATTATCTATACCAAGACAAAGTGGGTATGAAACCCTGCTGTTCCAATCAGATAGTATTCCACAGCTTCTTGGAATTACCAGGCCTTATATTTGTCATTTTTACTTTTTCCTGTCTTTAGATTGGATGCAAGTCTATAAAACAGATGACAAATTCACCTGAGGTGGGCATCTCATGCAGGAAACGCTCTTCATGTATGTCTCAGTGTTTGTGGCTAGGATGCAGTGATCTTGATGTGCTGGTTTGTCTCTCCTCCCCCCCCCCCCCATTATAAATAATTAACTAGAAAACGGACATGTATCTCCTTGAGTCAGTAGAAGCAAAGACCACTGACTATGGAAATATATTGGTCTTATGCCACCATTTGGTAAATGGCTTAAGATTTTCACTTTCCAAATTTCTAAGCCGCCAAGGCCCAGATCTCTAAAGGCATTTAGGCCCCTGACTTCCACTGATTTCAAACGGAGATAGGCACTTAAATATTTCTGAGGATCTGGGCCCCAGATGTCGTCATCAGAACAGAGGAAGAAAATTCCTGGTGGTGGGGGGAAAAGAACTAGTTCCACATATTTCTTTGGGATAAATTGGGATTTTATTGACTGAGCGCCCGTTCAGTGCACCCATGGATGCTCTTACCCAGTACTGCTCACTTTGAAGGCGATATTCTTATCATGAGGGCAATGAAAGCAGGGTTGACTGTACCAGATAAGTAACAGGAACTTCATAGAAGGGTGTCTTGTAGAATACAGAATGTGACTCTCCTACATTATGGTGAGAGTGCATATATCTGGTTTAATAAAACAGTGTCAATTCAGTTTCAATTTATTGGCATAGGGTACCAATCGATTGGTAAATCCAATACAGATGTCTCAGTAGATTTGTGTCAGTTCCATGAAATCTCTATATTGAGGCAAAGTGAAAAGTGATGGATTGGTAAGCAGACATGAATCTGAAGGTGGGGACAAGTGGCTCTAATGGACTGGTAGGGAGTCTAAAGTTGTGTAAATTATATACTGAAGGCTTGTTTAAGGAGGGGGAACAGGCATACACATGTGCTATTCTAATTTACATCTTCCTATTACATCACTCTCCTCAAGCCCATTTGCATGTGTGTTAACTAGATTAGACTTTCTTACCATCTGCTAGACTGCCTATTGCCCGGGTACTGTTGTGTAGCTTGTACCACCTTACACATCACCACTGGATTTGGCTGATTCGTTTTAGTTTCATTAGGCTCTGGGAAGTGTCAGTGTTGTAACATCTCTACGAGTAGGGTTTTTGGTGTGGGCATATATTGGTCTGAATTGTTAACTTGCAGTAAACATCAGCATATATTTAATCAATTAATCAGCATCGTTTAATCCATTTGTGTATCGGCAAATGATTGATGAGTCACATTAAAAACCAAACCAACAACTTCATCATATCAACCGAGGCAGCATGTTAGTTTAAAAGGCCACGTTACGCTGTCTTCCTTGGAGTGCAAGAGGCTGAAGGCTGCTCTTTCTGGCTCTGAAGCAGTTTGCCAGAGCTGTGGCATGTGTGTGCAGTCTTTGTGTTTCTTTCTTGGCAGCTGACAAAACTCCGCCTGCTGCTGCTTTGTTCAGGAAGAGCCCCTGCCAGCTGCACTGCTTTCGGCCCAATCCTGCCCCCATTGAACTCAATGACCAAACTCTCACTAACTTCAATGGGGGCAGATTTGGGCTCTTTTATTTGTGATTTGAATTTCTGAGCGCACAGGACAAGTGAAAGGTCTCGGTTCAAAGGTCGAGTGAGAGACTAAGGGGCACATTGTACGCTCATTCCATGGATAGAATGGCCTGCTTGCTGACGGGATAGTCGGAGCACTGCAACATCCCCAAGTGCAATGTGCGCACAAACCTGAGACAGAGCACATTTTAGCCTGTCCCAAGAACATCCTGTCACATTTAAAATGGTGAGTCACATCGTGCGACAGCCCCACAGCTGCCAGGTTACAGGATGCTGGATTCTTTACACACGCTGAGCAGCATTTAGTGCAAGTTCAAAGATGGCTTGGTGCATGGGAAAGGAGAGAAATTGCTTTAAGCCTCCCCAATTCTGGGTACCCAGCTGGTTCTTCAGGCTAAATTTAGAGTAATCTGAAGGCCACCTGGGCCATTCCAACAGCCAGGAACAACTGGCAGCAAGAATGCCTTAGCCACGCCCCCTTTTGTCTCGCCACTTCCCACAGGCCACCATCTGGAGAAGATGTGGCATAGGAGCCAGTCCTGTGTCTCTATATTGCCGTGTGCCACTATATAAGTCCGTGGTGCACCCACACCTTGAATACTGCGTGTAGTTCTGGTCACCCCATCTCAAAAAATATATATTGGAATTGGAAAAGGTACGGAGAGGGGCCGTAAAAATGAGTAAGGGTATGGAATAGCTTTTATACGAGGTGAGGTTAAAAAGACTGGGAGTGTTCAGCTTGGAAAAGAGATGACTAAGAAGGGGATATGATCTAGGTCTATATAATCTAGGTCTATGAATGGTGTGGAGAAAGTTAATAAGGGTGTGCTATTTTCCACTTCACATAACACAAGAACTAATGAATTAAGAATTAATAGGCAGCAGGTTTAAAACAAACAAAAGGATGCACTTCTTCAAAAAACGAACAATCAACCTGTGGATTTCATTGCTAGGGAATGTTGTGAAGGCCAAAAGTATAAGTGGGTTGAAAAAAGAATTAGATAAGTTCATGGAGGATAGGTCCATCAACGGCTATTAGCTAAGATGGTCAGGGACACAACCTCATGCTCTGGGTGTCCCTAAGCCTCTGACTACCAGATGCTGGGACTGGATGACAGGGAATGGATCACTTGATAATTGCCCTGTTCCGTTCATTTCCTTTGAAGCATCTGGCACTGGCCACCGTTGGAAGATAGGATACTGGGCTAGATGGACCATGGGTCTGACCCATGATGGCTGTTCAAGAATTCCTCTAAACTGTGGGAGTCCTCCAGTGGATGGATTCCCTGGCTGTACGGTCATTTCATAGTGCCAGATCAGTGCAAAGCAGGCGCGGTGCACTGGAAAATCTGAGCCAGCAATGCCAAGTGTGCCTGGCTCTCCCTTCCTGATCCTGACCTCACCACTGAGCCTGATAAAGCCACAGAGCTTCACCGCACCAACTTCTGGCTTCATGCCAATGGTCCGACATGAAATGGAGCTATTTATTTCTCCTGATTTATGGTTTGAATAAAAACAAGCCTATTGAGATTAGTTTGGTTTAGTACTGTCTAATGCATCCATCCGTCTAGCTGGGTTTGTATGCCAGACCCAGGACCTGGATATTTGAAGACTGTGAAGTATTATTTAAAGCCCTGATAACTCTGGTGCTTGAGCAGTGTCCTGTAGTGAGAGAAGACCATATGGAGGGCCAGAAGGGAAATATAAACAAATGCAGCTGTGCAACTGCTTTTGGTCTTGAGCTTTGGACAGGTTTGTGACTTTCTTTCACAATCTATAGAGGTTTAGAGCAGGAGAGTGTGAAACTGACCATTGGTTATATTTCCAACTCTGCTCTTAACCGAGCGCCTCTGTGCCTCAGTTTACCCACTTGTAACGATGGGTAATGGGGCTAATTATATGTACCTATATGACTGATATTTTGGAGATCTTGATTCTTTATTGTTTATAAAGTGCTTTGATACGCTCAGATGAAAGGCGTCACATAAGTGCAAACACTGTTGTTGTTGTTACTGTTGTACAATCCTCTATGCACTGCTGAGCCGCCAGGAAGACACGAGGCCAGTGTGCCAAATGCCACAGCCCTTTTGTGCCGTCCTGATCAAATGGGCTGAGCCTATGCACCTACACAAACATTGTGTCGTATAGCTGTACTCCTCCTCGGAACTAGTACGCTGCACGGCACAGGGTGGTGGGATCTGTTCAGCTGAGGTGGGTCTAGCAGTGCTACACACTGTAAATCTTCTCATGGGCACGAAGGACCCTTCTGCCGGAACAAACTGGAGATGTTTTCAACTTTGAATAACCAGACACAGAGGGTGAAATCCTGGTCCTTATGATGTCAATGGAAGTTTTGCCGTTGACTTCAACCGGGCCAGGGTTTCACCGGTAATATCTGTGAACGGAGCTACGCTAGATACAGGCCCAAACCAAAATCCCAGATCCCAACAATTTGGGGAAGTCCAGCCAGAGTTCCAAACATCACAGCTCAGGGCCTTTTCTAAATCTATATGAAGAAACCTTGTGTTGGTGGTTCTGATGCAGCTTGATTGTTTAATCTGTCGTTTTTGTATATACTCTTTAAAATTCCCCCCTCTCGCTCCCCACACACACCACTTTTATTTTAATGACATTTGTGGCTTTGTCTTAACATCAGCTGATTTCAGTGGAAGCTGAAACAGACCCAAGATTAGCTAAGTGAAGAGGAGGTGCAGACGGAAGACCCAATAATTTGCTAACACATCTCTCTGGGGTCTGAGAGTTATTCTGCTAGCTGGGAATTAACATATGAGTCATCAAAGCAGCGGCACGGGGGTGTGCACTAATCTTGAGGCAACAGCTGTGAGAACAATTCTATGCACACCGAGAATACATGATCACTGAGTGCATGTCTGACCTTTATCCTCCTGAGTAAGGAGAATGATAACTCACTGGCAACATAGCCACAAGTGACTTATTGGGTCTCTATCCATGAGTGAAGATAAAAATTGATTCATAGCTAAGCTCAGCCAATATGTTCTTCATATGGACAAGAAACACTGCTCCTATCTTAACAACATATGGAAGCAGTTCTTTTAATATTTTAAACGGAAATCGAATTAAATAGCATTTGTTAAAAAATAGCTCCAGGTGAAAGAAGAAGCGGCGTTAACATTCAGTTCACCTGATTTCAATTGAATCCCCCCCAGGGCAGTGAATCACTTCAGCACATGCTTAACTTTAAGCACGTGAGTAATCCCAACCCTGTTCAGCAAAACGTTTAAGACGGTGCTTAACTTCCATTAAACGTAATCGGATTTATGCACGTTTGAAAACGCTTTGCTGGATAGGGACCAGTATTATTCAAGTCACGTAAGCTTTGTTGAATCGAGGCCTACAACTATTGACCCTAGATTAAATTAAAAATATTGGAAGAAAGCTCGTTAGTTCTAGCAAATGTATGTTACTTTCTGACAACATGGCAGTTGTGCTAACTTTAAAACAGCCTGTGAGGATTTAGGCCAAAGAATGACATAGGTATGCCTAATACATGACAGAAATATCTCCTTGGAGCTGAATGCTTATCTAGTCTCTACTGCAGGCAAGTTAATATTGACATGGCCTCTACTGCACCATACTTAAGGGCACTGCTTGTTTAAACAGTGGTATTTAGCATAGCAAATAGTGGTATGCAGTGTGTCGGTGCTTGTGGTTCATAGATCTCACCTATCTGAGGGAGGCGTGTTCCCCATGAGTCTGGTCAGGGTGAAATGCCTCACACAGGGCCTCTGCATCGTTTGATAGGTTAAATGACTTGCCTGAGGTCATGCAGGAAACTTGTGACAGCTCTGGGAACAGAATCATCTCCTGACGCTCAGTGCTTGGCTCAAACCACAAGACTATTTGTTATCTGGAATTCAGCACAGATTCGGGGCAAAGTCTGCAAGTGTGCCAAGTGAACAGTGACTCAGTGTCAAGTGAACTCCTCCTAGGGCATGACGTCAAGGCAGAATAATGGGCCTGAGTCAGAAAGGGACTGAGCACTTGCAACCCGTAGCAAAGCCCATCTGAGCTACTGATGTCCTAGCCAAGGTCAGGGCTTGCAACAAACAAACAAATGGTAGGAAGGGAAACAGAGGCACAGAGGCTTGCTCAAGGCCACCAATCAGATCAGTGGCCAAAGCCTCTTGACTCCCAGTATAGTGCCCTATCCGGTAGAACTTACTCACCTTGTGCTCTCAGGAAACAGAGCCCTAATTCAGGACTGCATTTAAACAGGTGCTTAACTTTCAGCTTCAGCTCACGTCTCATTGATGTAAAGTTAAGTACATGTGTGAGTGCTTTCCCGAATCAGGGCTAGACAGCATGCACTGCTGTGTTAAAATCAAACAATGGCTATTTCCCTTCTTAGGGCCACATGCACAGATGAAAGGAGCAGTGGAAGGTGGTCATAATCATTAAGGTCCCAAACCTGCCTCCGTTGTTCAATCCAAATGCCCCTCGGATTCAGTGGGAGGGGGATGTGCGGGATCTAGCTCCAAGGAGCTGTGCTGTGACTTCAGAAGGCAAACAAGAGGAAGGTGCGTGTGCACAGAGCAGAGCACTGCTGGGAATGGCTCTCAAGCTGCAGTTGTTACCATGGCAAATTTTGCTTGTTGACTGCACACCAAATGATAAAATAATCTGAAGTAAGTCTGTGCGGAGCAGTCACACAGGAGCCTTGCGCAATGCTGCTTTAAGGTCGAGGAAAAGGCTCCGAACCTTTCTCTTATGCCTCAGACCCGTGGCAACTTGTCTGAGCAATTGATGTTTCTTCTCCCTGCTTATTCTCTTTCCCCCTGTTGGGATTTTGCAGCCCTGGGACAGTAAAGAAAGCAAACTGTTCACACTCCTCTGGGAGAATCGATAGTTTTGAACTGGGAAACTGGTGGAATCCATTTGTCCTTTGTAAAAGCAGTGGGACTGTTAGACATGTTCTTAGTCCCTTATCAAAGGCGAAGGCTAGATTAACAAACTGCAGGGATTGGAAGCTGGGAGGTCATGGAGATTTACAGGGTGTTTACAATGCAAAGAAAACCTCCTGGCACTGAGTCGCAGAGCTCCGGTCAGATGACTTAGGTTTTCAGTGCTACAAATAGCAACGTAGATGTTCCTGCTCAGTGGGAGCCTGGGCTCTGAAACGTGGCAAGAGGGAGGGTCTCACAGCCTGGCCCCAGCCTGAGCAGGAATGGCTTCTTCAACATTTAGCCGGACGGTTGGCCATAGCACTCGTCGGCCAGTTGGTCTGTTCCTGTGCGGACGCAAGGGCTTGACGGGCCGAGAGCTCAATCTCAGAACCCATGTAACAGGGGGTCTACCTCTGAGCCACCTCTACCCTTCGGTTGATGGAATTTTATCCCGGATGTTGCAAGCCCCCGGAGAACAGCGTTCGCTGGAACGTTTTGTGGCATTCTCACGATAGGTCCGAAAAGCGTAAGACGCCATCTGTGGACAATGCCCCCTGTAGACTGGCGCAAACATAAACATGTGCATTACAAATGAAGTCATGCCACTTTATGCCCAATATACGACACTGGCATTTTGTGCGGAAAGCCTCCAGCTTTGCCCAGTCTGAGTGGCATAATGTCAATATTTCGCAACCATACAACAATATGGAGAGGATACAGCTCGAATAGATCCTGAGCTTGGTTGTTGTGCTGAGACCATGCTGATTCCATATTCATCGTAAATGACCCATGGCAGATGCTGCGACGCCAACCTGGTGGAGAACCTCTGTGTAAGAGTTGGAGTAACCAGAGAATATAGAACCCAACTAGCAAAAGCTGGAGACTGCTTTGAGTTTCATTATTCAGAGAGATTGGTGTCGCGGGTTGGTCTGATCCTAGATTTTGCAGCTTTGTGTTTGACCACGAAACCTGGAGGCCGAACTTGGCCAACTCCTCCTCCATTTGCTGGAATGCCTCGTGAAACCTGTCGGGGCTCTGTACTAGAAGAACAACATCACCTGCATAGTCAAGGACTGAGAGTGAGAGATCACCAAGCTTAATGCCTATGGACCTAAAGGAACGCTGTCTTATGGAATCCATTGCCTGACAAAAGAGTGCAGGGGCCAAGACACAGCCCTGCCTGAAACCAGATGCTGATTTAAAAGGTGCTGACATCCCATTCCCTAGATGTAAAGGAGCAGTCGACGTCAGTAATAGATCCTCAGCTCTAGCTGACCTGCCAGACAACGTCAAAGTCACCTGGCCTCTGTTCCTCTCCATCCTCGACCAATCCGCCAAGCAGATGATCGGTTATAGGCACCCAGCATGTCGACCATGGCTATCAGAGGAGGCTTCCAGACAATTGAATTGAAGGCCACAGCCCACCAGCGCAGTGAAAAGTACATTCATGATAAGCTGACGTGAAAGTTCAACGCCCTGGCACTCTGGGATCATGAAGCATATTATAACCATCTTGTGGATGATGTTGAACTGGGCTTAGTCAGGGGAGACTTAAAACCGGCATTCCATGCAATCTGCAACCTCAGCGGTCAAGAGGTAGTCGCTATCAACGGTAGCCTGAACGACAGCCAAGGCTGTCATGTAAATCAGATGTAAATTGGATGACAACATCCTCTCACACTGGGCAGAACATTATCACAGCGCCCTGCATCACCCTTCAGCTGCCGCTTGTTCAGAGCTCGGCCATTTGGCAGCCACTGTGTTTCGGACCCAGGCACATCCTGACGCACCAACATAATGTAAGAGCTACAGGCCGATCACCTTGTTGTCCATGCCAGGGACGGTGTTTGCACACGTTCTGCTGGTACATTTGGAGCGCCTGCTACGTCAGAAGCGTCACCCCCAACAGTCGGGCTTTACGAGGAACAGGTCCACGTTAGATGCCATTTTGGCCCTTCACTTGCTGTCAGAGATGTCCCATGAGTTCAAGGAGCCCCCACACGTGGCGTGTGTTGATCTTAAGGCGGCGTTTGAGTCAAGTGACCGAGTCGTGCTCTGGAAGGCCTTAAAGGGCGTAGGTGCCCCAACCACCTGCTGGACTTGATTATTAGAGCCATTGCCCAAGGAACGTCTGTGCTGCCGTTTTGAGCTCTGCGAGCCCAAGTCTATTGACTCGGGCCCCGATGCTCGGTCCAGCGGGTTTTTCTTTGCAGTGTAGACGTACCCAAACCTGCCTTAAACGGGCAGACTCCTCAGCAGGCGTAAAGCTGATGGAGCCATCCACCCCGCACCTCTGACAATGGGCATATCGGGAGCAGGGATGAGGTGCCTCAAGGCAAGGGGGCGTTCTTGGGCCAACGGGACGTTCCGGCTGTCATCTGTTGGAGGAGTTCTTGGCGATGCTCTAAGGCAAGGCCAGTCCTTGGATCGGGGCAGCTGAGGATGAGTTCTAATCTTGGCCTCTGACGTGCTGTGAGACCTTGGCCAAGTGACTTTGCCTCGTTGGGCCAAAGTTGCCCCGGGTAAAAGAAGGCGAACAATACCCACCAATACTGCCTTCCACGGGTGAAGTGAGGATGAATTGCAGTTTGTAAAGCATTCTATAAATGCTACGCACTGGCAAGTACTATCGTACTCAACGGTAACATCCAAGTGCCTATCCAGTGGTGTTTGGCGTAATATATGGGAGTAGTTTCAGGGATTAAATTCAGCCAGAGCAGTCTGGAGTGGAGCTCCGGTAAATATTTTCAAACCCACGGAGAGCCCTGGTGCCTCCCGCGGGGCTGAATCCCAAGCCCTGGCTAAAGCCCTGAGACCACCCCCCACCCCCTACAACTGAAGCCTGCAGCCCCGCTGCCCCACAGGATAGAAACCCGTAGCCCCACCACCCCACCACAGTGCAGAAGCCTGGAGCTCCCCCCCCCCCAATTCCAGCGGCTGTAGCCCAGAGCCTGGAGCCCCCCACCCCGCTGGGCCTTGGCCTTTTTATAGCATGTTGGGGTGGGGGCTCTGGGAAATAATCTATGAGAATTTAAGCCTTTAGGACTTGTCTAAGGGCTTGGATGATACTGCAATTCCAAACAGAATCAGGAACTATTTTTTATGTAAAATACAAAATGTAAAAATGTCTTTTTTTATTAAATGCTACAAAATATATTACCTCTTTCTGTCCAACTGTGTCAACCTATTGCACCAAACGTAGAAGAGAATTTAATATTTCTTTTGAAAGAGGTCCACAGTGAGGTCTGATCTGAAATGAAAATGTCGATGGTTTGAACAATCCTCACCAATATTTCTCACTCGCCTCTTGGGACCCATGTGATGAAGTGTCATCTTCTGCCTTCCTACTCACATACACAGCCTGTTTGAAAATATACATGCTTTCCCTCAGCTACAAAACTCCAATACTTTAGACTGGGAACCCTACGGGATCAGAATACACAACACATTAAAAAAATGGAATTAATTTCTCTCTTCCTTATCAAACTTGAGAGATGGAACTTTCTCAATCAGTTGCATTAACATAACTCTGCCTCTTGAATTCAATGGCTTAGCCAATACTCTACCGAAAGAATGGCAGAATTGATGATGCAGGTTAAGGTGGAATTTAGTTGCCTGCTTAGCAGATGCACATGGCAGTAAATCCATGACCCAAAGGATTTGGAAATATCTCCAGCTGCCAGGAATGCTTTTGTTCAGATATTATAAAAAATGTAATATTTGGATCCAGGATGCTGTGTAAACCTGGGTTTAAAATACTGCCCTATCTGCTTTTCTTATGATCTCATAGTAGTTTGCATCCTACACTGTGTAGAGTCCAAATTTTCCTCTCTGTGGCTGAACCCAGTGTAAGGGACTCTGGGGAAGGCAACCTCTGACAATTCTAACAACTAAGAACAAAATAATTAAACAGGCCCAGTTCTGAATTCTTCTTGATGCAGTCAGAACTTCCTGATGTTTTGCCTCATCTTTCATAGTCAAGGTTGATTTTATTTTCAGGGTGCAAAAGTTCTTGGTGCAAACATTGGTGAAAAAAGTGATAAAACTTTCTTCATGTTTAGAGCAACACTACCAGGGGAATTAGTTCTACAACCTCGTGTTGATAGTCATCCTGTATTCTCCTCATTACAATGATTTCAATGGATATGGCGCAGATTGTATTAACCTTATTATGGTTCTGTCCCTTTAAATGTCAGCATTGTGCATCCTGGTGATCAGGCTACTGACAGCCTTCTAGTTGTAAGATGAAATGGAGGGACTTGGTTGAACAGTGAAAAGAGGTGGTCTGGGTATTGATGGTGTATGGTGCTGGATGTAGACTGGGAAAGAGGCAACTTGCTCCTGGAAAATGGAAGCTAGACCAAATGGTGCCCCAGGTCAGGAGTGTCTTCGGCGCCTCCCCATTTCTTCAACTTATTTTTTATTGTATTTGTAGCCCATTTCACGACTTCGACGCACAATTTGCTTGCATGATTTATCCCTGTCGTATAAGATGATAAATTTGCATGCTAGGCTCTGTAAATCTGCATTTATTCAAACATTCTATTTTCTCTTGTGTTGCTAACAAGAAAAACAGCATCCCAAGCCCAGTGCCCCCCAAGCGTGGTACTGCAGGCGATCACCTGGGTTGACTGCCCCTAAATCTGGCCGTGATTGCTCCTCTCCCTGTTTTAGCAGAATGAACATCTCTGCAATGACGACCCACAGCCTCAGCTTTCGAAGACTATCCTGGATCCTAAAGATAGGCCAGGGGCCTGGAGGCAGCTTTGTTCGTAAGGGAATCCAAAGATGTCTTAAGTAAATCTGAACCCACTGGTATTGACCAACTTGGCAGGACCTCTATATGTAACCAAGGTAGAAAACCCTAGTCAAGGGCTGTGGGATACACAAGCTGATGGAATGAATGTTCATTGATCAAGAGCTTCAGAACCAGATATTAGTAAACTGGTGGTCCCCCATTAGAAGGAATGCCTCCTGGAAGGGATACTCAGATTGAAGTGGATTTAATGAACTTGTAAAAACATTGTGGGTGGGATCCTGGCCCCACTGAAGTCAGTTGTGAAATTCCCATTGGCTTCAATGGGGTCAAGATTCCACCCTGCAGGGAAAATGCGTCTTGGTACACGCTTTTGATAAGTCTCAGGCTTATGCAATAGTAGCTTTAGTTTTACCTGTGTTGAACTCTGAAATAAATAATGCACCTGGGAAGTATGCTAATGCGTTGTGGCACTGGAGCCCTGGAGATGGCTGAAGGGAATACATAAAAGCTCCCCTTCGTTTTTAAGTGGCGTATGTCCTTGAGTCTCAGGCTGGGTAGCCAGAAGAAAACTGCGGGGGGGGGGGGGCAGAGAGAGGATGAGGGGACTATGGCGTTACTAGTCACTGGAGTGAAGCCCTCAACCTCTCCAAGAAAGCTGCACATTCTGGGAGCAGGATTGCCAGCCAGTTTTGGATATCCCGGGCGTCACTTAACTTTGTACATTTTCTCCAGTGCTGAACTCAAGGGGCTCCTTGCTAGTCTCAAAGCCCAACATACATGTAAATGGAAACCAAAAGACAGGGAGGGAGAGATTATGGTTGAGCTGGCAGATGATTGGCGATGTCAAATGGAGATTTCAGTTTGGCTCTCATCCATGTCAGAGACTAGGAGAGCTGCAAAAACGAGGTTCTTGGTTGCTAGGTGGCAAGGTGCCTAATGTTGCTCTCTAGTGACCCCCTATGGTCAGCTAAAGGAGCAGTCGTGACAGGCTCTGGTGAGATCTTGCACCACTTGCCGGTGGAATAGACACTGCCATGTCTAGGTTGTTTGTGGGATGGAGTGAATAGCCATTCATTTCATAGGTATTCCTTGGGAAGGAGGGAGATGGGAAAAAGCAGAAACAATGGGCTCTGGAGTGAAAAGACCATAACATAAAAACATAAGAATGACCATACTGGGTCAGACTAATAGCCCAGTGTCCTGTCTTCTGATAGTGGCCAATGCTAGGTGCTTCACAGGGAATGAATAGAACAGGTCATCATCAAGTGATCCATCTTGTTGGCCATTCCCAGCCTCTGGCAAACAGCAATCCCTGCCTGTCCTGGCTAATAGCCATTGATGGACCTATTCTCCATGAACTTATCTAGTTCTTTTTTGAACCCTGTTATAGTCTTGGCCTTCTCGACTTCCTCTGGAAAGGAGTTCCACAGATTGACTGTGCAGTGTGTGAAAAAATACTTCCTTTTGTTTGTTTTAAACCTGCTGCCTGTTAATTTCATTTGGTGACCCTAGTTCTTGTGTTATGAGGAGTAAATAACACTTTCCTATTTACTTTCTCCACACCGGTCATTATTTTATAGACGTCTATCATATCTCCCCTTAGTCGTCTCTTTTCCAAGCTGAAAAGTCCCAGTCATATTAATCTTTCCTCATATGGAAGCTTTTCCATACCCCTACTCATTTTAGTTGCCCTTTTCTGTACCTTTTCCAATTCCAATATATCTTTTTTGAGATGAGGCGATCATATCTGCATGCAGTATTCAAAATGTGGGCGTACCATAGATTTATAAAGTGGCAATACAATATTTTCTGTCTTATTATCTATCCCTTTCCTAATGATTCCCAACATTCTGTTAGCTTTTTTGCTTTTGCCACCTGACTGTTTACCCCTTTTTCCAGATCACTTATGAATATATTGAGCAGTACAGTATATTGAGCAGTACAGGGTTGTTCAGATCCAGAGTTTTGGTTCCAGCCACCTCTAGAAATGTCAAAAGCTGAGGGGGGTTTAGGGAAGGGGAAAGAAAAAGAGAACATATGTCCTGCAGTTCCTGCCCTGGCTTCCTGTGAGGTGAGCTGGGTTGGATTTACCCAGTCCTCCAACACTAGCAGGCCTGTTAATCCAGGGATGTCCTTCCCACCTGCACCACTTTGAGGAGGAAATGCTTCTGTTCCCTACAGAACCTCTTGACACTGCACCCTCATTCCTGGAAGTTCTGTCAGGAAATAGCACACACGTGCTTAGGTGAGTTAGAGGAAGGATGGTGGGAAGCAAAACAACAGGCCGTCAAAAAACACCAGCTCTGCTGGGACCATTTTCACTTTACTACATTTGTTTGGCTCCTTTCCGTGAGATGTGCCAAAATCTAGCTCATTTAAATTAGCTCTTTATTGTATCCAAGGTTAAGCGATCACCCCTTTGTCACTATATCTTCTTGTGTTATACCAGGTGTCTGAAATGTGGCCAAGTTGTTTCGGTGCGGGGTTGAGTGGCAGCTATATTGTCACCTGGGTCACACTGCCACTGCTGGAAATGGGAAAGAAACAATATGCCCTCAGCTTAACAAAAAAACCAACCCAAACCAAAAAGAAAAAAACAACCACCAAGCAGCTGCTTAGCAACTCTTGCATGCGTGTTCCCTCTGAGCAAACGAGCAGGCATGAGCTGTGGAATAAAAAGCGTGGCGGGAGAGCAAGGGACAAAGGCTGGAATCTGACAAATACTCACAAGCAAGTTTCGTGTGTGTGTGTGTGTGTGTGTCTGAGAGAGAGAGTTTTGTGTGTGTGTATGTGCACACGTGTGTTAAAGTCAGTGATATTCTGAATGAAGATTTTCCCCAATCGTCCACTGAGCTGGTTCACAAACGTCCACTCTCATTAGCTGCTACTCTACCGTGTTTCCAGAAAGGCTCTAATATGCCAAACACAGACAGATTTAGACAGTGGCCCAGATTCCCTTTTTACAATCAAGCCCATTTGTGCTGCTCAGTAAATGCAAAAGGGGTTTTTTGCAGCTGTAATTCACCAGCTGAGGATATCCCTGGTGCAGAGAAACTCCCAACTGGTATAACTCTCTGGGAGCTGGATTTTGCACCTGCTACCCATCCCCACTTTGACATAAGGGGTGCTCTGGGCAACGAATGGATGTGGCAGTCTGCTACGCCAATCCTCCACAGGCAGGCCCTTAGGACAGTAGCTCTGCCTCGTGCTGGGGCCAAGCTGGTACAGAATTGGGGAGCGGTTACTCCTGACACGGGAGAACTGTGCAGACTCCTGGGCCAATTGCTCAGGATGCGATCAAACTTACTGACATGAATAAGGGCTGCATGACCGGGCTCAAGACGCACTAGAAATGAAAAAACCGGACGGTCGATTGTAAAATCTGTGGGTCAGGGATTGTCTCTTACTTCTGTGCGTGTGTGGGCCTGGCACCATCGCGGTGTGCTGCATCAGTACAGATAATAAGTACTCCGGGTCCACCGGTATTGCCCTCGCTGCAATCAAAGGGAATTCGCTGGACCGTAGGTACCCAGCGCATCCTGTCAGTGGCGCCCCATTCACTGCACTAGAGAAAAGGACACACACCCCAGGACACCCCTTTATGCCCTGGGAGGGAATTTCCAAGCAGCCTCTAAAATTGGCATTCAGTGTGAGAGTGAGCCAGTTTGCCCTGTACATGGGAACAAGAACAACCTCTGTTCAGCCCCTCATCCCATCTGCCCCGGGGTACCAGAGGCACCCAAGTAATTCCGGGTCATTTTCTTACTTCCTAATAAGGATACGGCTGCTGTCCCTCTAACTAGAGGGATTCACACGCCGCGTTCGGCATTTCAGACGAGCGGCTCGCCATTCATCATCTGTGCGGCACCAGAGACGGCGCTGTGCACGTGACCCGCAGAATGCAGTCGGCCAGATTTTCTGTTGCCTTCTGCTCAGCCGGGCTGGAAAGCAGCCGGACCTGGCCAGCCCAGTGTTCCCCCTGCACTGAACAGCTCCCTGCTGGCACAGAGCTCGTGTTCCCCCACTTCTCTGGCGCGGAGAGAGTGGCTGGGGCGTGCTGCACTCCGGCTATCCCCAGCTGACATCCAGTCCTTTGGGGACGGTTGCCAGCTGGCACAGGTTACAGCATTGCCTACGCTGCTGTAATCAGGGCCAGGCTGGTGCACAGCCACCCTGAGAATCAGGCACTCGTGCAGGCGTCCTCCTCCTCCCTCTGCTGCACCGATCGGAAACCTGGCTTCACAGAGAAGCTGGCCCACGGGTCCTTTTTCTCTTGCTTTACTTATTCTGCTGCTGGCAGGCAGCTCGCTCAGCTTATCCCTGTCTCTCTGCCTCTCTGAGGGAGGGACTGGGGCTGGGATTGCTGACCCTGCCGTGGGTTTCCTCTGCTCGACGTAGGACAGCCGCTACGGCACACTGGCTGTGCCTGCCCCTATCTCTGCCTTCCAGGCAGCCCTGCAGGATGCTCTGTAGAGCTGCTTTTGCTGCAGGCTGCGTGGAGGCCTGACTCTTCACCTCCGCAACAGCAATAGACAGCTCCGCTCCCTCAAACCAGCCAAGGCACTGCACTGCTCCCCCAAAATAGGCAGGGGGTCAGTCCCTCTGTCGGAATCAGTGCTGACACTGCCATGGACCTCAGTAACTAACAATTAAAGGGCAAAGTTGGATCATTGGTTCCCAGCCGTGGGACGGATTGGCCAGGGGGTGCCCTACTCTGTGGTCTCTTGTCTTGGCAAAGCGGGGTCGTTCTTTCTTTCTGTTCATCCACTCGCTTGCAGGCTACTGGCTGCTGCAGGCCTGGGGGCATCTACCAATGCCCCCAGGCCTGCTTTGGTCCTGCTTTGAGCAGGGGGTTGGACTAGATGACCTCCGAGGTCCCTTCCAACCCTCATCTTCTAGGATTCTCTGAATGCCAACCGCAGCTCAGCTGAGCACCCCAGGACGGCAGGAGAAAAACTCAGGGCTGGCATGTTGCTGCCCGCGGCTACATTAAGGGCCACCGCAGGGGCAGGGAGGGAAGGCGAGCAGTTTTCCAGGAGTAGCCTGAGGCTTTATCCACAGCAGCACGTTTGCAGTGTGGGAGCATAGACGCATAGATCCCCCCTGCCATCTCCTGCTGAGACCCATCTTTTCACACCTTCCAAATCAGCCCATTCCTAGGAGCCTCTCCCGCAAATAGAAATGCAGAGAAACGTGCCATTACCCGAAAAGCATTTTGCAGTAGGTTACTGGGAGCAGAGCGATTAGCAGCAATTACATGCCAGCTCCCTCGCATCCTTCGATTAAGCCTCTTGGTTCCACATGAAAACTCTGCTTTATTAAAAATTGCCCACACGCCCTTTACAACACATGTTGGAGCCGGGCATGCAGTGGTCTTTTCAATTCATTCAGCGCCTTTCTCCCTTGAGCGGGAGCCATTGTCACTGCGAAATAAGGGCAGGCGGCCTCCCAGAATGCAAAGACACTTGTGGGTCATGAGCAGCATTTGTGCGTAGGCAGGGGGCAAACTAGGGACTAAAAATATCAGGGGATTGATGATGAGGTTTGGCATGTAAGGGGTTCCTGTCTGTCCCATGACTAATGTGGGTGGGTTATAAAAGGAAAGGAGATGCTAGCGAGCGCAAATGAGGCTACCAGAGGGAAAGGGTCGTGGCCTCTTTTCTCCCAGCTGGCTGAAGCTGGAAAGTCCTCCGGCGGTTTGAGCTGATTTGTTCTGGTTATGAGTTTTGTGCTTGGAAATGAAGCCAGCCCTGAGGAAAGGGATGTCAAGTGACTTGTATTTGGGGCTTTTATTTTTTCCTTCCCCACCCGGTGAGTCTGCACACTGGTTTCCAGCGCTCTTCCACGCTCCTGGCACGAGCCAAGCTCTGAGTCCAGCCACCTGAGACACTAATGTCACTCACAGTGGGTTGTCTCTCTCCTTTCTTCCCCGCTTTGATCAGTGGTGAATTACAAGTGTGACACTTAACTCCGATGCCTGAAGCTGATTTAACACCTCTCCCACCCTGAGGTGGACAGAAGCAGTTAACACCTCTCAGAGCTATTGGTTCAGGCTCTCTACAAACTCAGGGCTTGTCTGTATTAGAAAAACTGCCCCAGTTGAACTGAAGTGATTTTAAAGTGCTCAAGTTAAACTGATGTAAGCCCCTAATGGAAACAAAAACTAGTTTGACCTCTGCTTAAATCATTGGAGCTTGTGTCAGGAAAGGGCCTCTCATTTATGTGACTATCAGTTTAATTGCTGCAATTAGTGTTTCGTGTTGAAATAGGTGGTAGTTTTCCATGGGCCGGAACCAGTAACTACTGTGTGTTGGGTGCAGAACATCCCGGGATGAACTCTCGAATGGATGTATTAGGGTACCATGAAATGGTTTTAAAGCACCCTCATCTTTTCTGTGCGTGTGTTCTGCACTGCTCGTCTGAAGGGACTGGTAACGGGTAGGCAATGCAGGTCACTGCCTATGTCTAGCTCCATTTACTTGTGACTGAAAGTTACCGCAGGTGGCCGTTTCCAAGCCAGCTAGGCCTAGAGATGGGTGAATACGCAAAGCAAACCAACATACCAGCCTGTGTGCCACCGTGCACAGATGGAGACTAGTCTGAGCCTCAGTGGGCCAGATTCATCCCTCCAGTAAGTCCTCTGACTTCAATGCACTTACTCTAGGGATGAGCTTGGCCCCCCCAGTGCATTCGTAGCCTGGGATATTAATTCAGGTCTCTGAACTAAACGGTGGTGTCCTTACTACCTTCCTGCCGACTTCTGCTTATAATGGTTCTGCAGCCTAGCAAGCTGGAGCCAGGAGTCTCTGGGACATCTCCCACCCCACTCGCCTCTTCCCTGCGTGCTGACTGTGCCGAGTCAGGCTCTTTGTGGCACGCCGTGAAAGGACTGAAAGCGAGAGCTGTGCTCGGGAAGAATGTGCGCACCGCGGTTAAGCTGTGCACGTGGGGGCCTGAGAGGATGCAGTGGGGAACGGTGGGGAATGTGTAACGCTGACGACAGGGCTGCTGGAGCTGGGGCGGGACTGAACCAAAGTCGCAGTCGCAGAATGATTAATAAGGGGCCTCGGGCGGGGTGGGGGCATGTTCCTTAAGTCACACCTATGCTTTAGCCACTCAGATGCTTCCCAGGAGCCCTTTGCTTGTGGCAGTAAGCCAGGCTGGCTACCAGAACTGAAAAAGAACTGCCCAGCTGTTCTGCAGCAAGATGAGGCTTCATTTTTTTCCGGGTTAAAAGAATGAGCGGTCGTGGTAAGTTCTCTCGCTCGACCACCTGCACAATTCCACAGCTGAACCTGAGCGCTCGGCAGCGAGGCTAGGCAGGGAGCGAGCGGCTCGTCGCCTGGGTGTCTGAATGCTCGTGCGTTTGGTTCGTTATTGTTGCTATATTTGTTAGGCGCTGATGATGGGCTGGGTGCTGGCTGAGACTCAAAAGGAGGGCAAACGCACCTCCGGGCAAGCCAAGAAGCCAGTGCCGGGCGACTGTGCATGTGTGTTGTGAGGAAGGCCAACAACTGTGTTGCCACCCTAAGCCTTTAACATCAGGAGTCAGCCTCCAAAATCATGAGATTTTAAAAAAGCAACAACAATTGAGAGGCTCATTCTATTTGTCTTCTGGGTTCTGCGCTGTTAGGATAGACGTGGATCAGGATTTTAAGCTTTCCTCTTCACCCACGGGGGCTAGAAACTTACTTCTTGTTGAAATGAAAGCTCAGAGTCCACTGTATTAGCGGCTGGGAGAGGCAAGTCTAGTGCCTCTTTGATATGCAGCGGAAGTGTTCGCTGAAAGTAAGAAACATTTGTCACACAGTACCTGGAGTGCAGCACTGCAGCCTTTGCTAGGCTGATGTGATCCAGCCGGCTACTGCTTACGGTGGCGTCCTCGCTGGAGGAACAGATAGCCGTGTTCCCACTTGACAATAAGCACTTTATGCTCTCACCCAGACCCACCGGCTTGCGGCTGAGGGCTGGGCATGCATGACTTCCTTACGCTAGGCCACATTACCTAATCTTTGCTGTTAATAGGTGGGGGGGGTGCTTGAACGCTACCAGAGGCTCAAAGGATCCATGGTCCACTGCAGTCAATAGGAACGTTTTGACTGACTTTGCTGGTCACGGTAAATGTATCAGAGCTGCCCCGGCGAGCTTTGAGCTACCGAGTTCGAATAACAAGAGCAGTGAGGCAGTGGTAGGTTGGGCTGCGCAAGTCACCTGAGACCCCCACTGCACACTACAGCTGGTAGCCGGTGCAGCTGCGTCTTCGCTGCTATTGTTACTGGAGCTAACGAGATCAGACTACCTCAGGTAGGTCTGCGCATGCTGCAATCTGACGGCAGCAGAGACAGATCTGCCTAGACATCTCTGGTCAATGTAAGCCCAGGCTCCAGCCTAGCCCTCCCCCCTTGCGTCTACACTGCAATTGTACTAACCCAGGGCTCGGACCCAGGGGCCCAGGACGCTGCAGGTTCGGAGGGTCCATGCTTGAGTTAAGCCAAGACCCAGGGTCCGAGCCCTACTACTCTGCAGTGTAGACGCAGCCCTGCTTGACTTGGGTCCCGGGAGTTAGCTGGAAGTATCCCACAACTCCACGGCACAGCTTTCCTCGTCCTCTTGATCCCAACCATCTGCCATCCACTCTGGTCAAAACGGAAGCCACCCTCCCACTTAGTGAACGGCAGCGTTAACTCCTCCTCTTCTCATCACCAATCTGCATGCACACGGTCAGAGAGCCTCCTGCGCGAACCCGTCAAACCTTTTGCGAAGCGAGCTGCTTCCAACTTCCTATAACGTGCTGGGCGGGCAGGAAAGTCTTCCCACAGTGCGCCACAGTCCTAGGCCGGGAGCAGCCACATTTCGGGGTGGACGGGGATGGACCCTAGGGACGCTGGGGTATGCTTACTTTGACTCGGGTCTGCGCACTGCAGCGTGGACGCCAGAGCCCTAGGTTCCAGCACGAGTTAGAGAAGGGTTCAAATGCAACGTAGACACTCAAGCCCAGGGTTCCCTAACGTGGATCAGCTGACTTGAGTCCCACTAACCCTGGGCTTATATTGCAGTGTGGATGTGCCTTAACTGTCCATAGACGTTTCACCCACTTAGTCAGAAGGGCCCTATTCTGCATGCTTTATTCAGGCAAAACACCCACTGAGCATGAGGGGTTACAAGGTGAGGTGAACCCTCTGATCTGAGCCCATTTTGAACACTGTTCGCATTGGCTGTTTGCATACCTCCCTGCCCCCTCCCCCACCCGAACGCACCCGCCTCTCCATCGTATTCAGACGTAAGAACCAGCAAAGGGCCTGACCTAGCTCCCATTCCAGTCAGCAGGAGCTTCTCCAGTCACCTGCGTAAAGTGTAATCCCCACCCGGAGCCCTTACGGGGCTCGTTTCGTTGCCATGGCGCTTTACAGATACCGGGCCAGGCTCTGGTGCCTGCTGCGGCACTCCAGAGGGCCACAGCGATACAGTGGCCCGTTGCAGAGGCAACAGAGGGCTGGGCCGTGCTGCCCGTCGCCAGTCCCAGCACAGCCCCGGCAGAAGAAGGTGCCGAGGGCAGGACCACCGGTGGGAAGGGGGGTGGCTGAAGCACTCCATGCTCTGGTAATTCCTGAACGCAGGGCAGCCCGTTGGCTGCTGGGGAAAGCTACGAAAAGCTAGAGCCGCCGCTGGGACTGCTGTAATTGAAGTAGGGGCTAGAGTGACCCCAAAATCTGGGCGGGACAAAAGGAGTTTCAAACCACCTCTTCTCTCCCATCCCCTGGCTGTCGGAGAAGCACAGCACAAAACCTGGTCCCAACACCACTGTGTGGCCGGTCTATAAGCATTAGTGAACTTGTCCAGAAGGACAAACTGAGCCACAGGGTTGGTCTAAGGTCAGAGCCGTGTCCGAACTGGCATTACACCTCTGAAGCTCCGGGATCCCACTCATGCCCTCAGCTCACTAGGCCATGTTCTTTTTCCTCTGCTTTTTATTGCTTGGCTGAACTTCAGTTAGACAGAGGCTTGATCTTACTGAGAGCTTCCAGGGTGCTATATAATTTATGGCTCTGCAGCCCTCCTTCCAAGGTGGGAATGTCTGAATGACCTTCCCTTCGAGCCATTGTAAAATATTGCACACACGTTATTCCCATTCACCCAAAGATGTTTTGACAGTGTTTCCTGGTACACTAATGGGGAATGTTCACACTGAAATCCTTAGCTGAAACATGTTCTAGGATTCAGGCTCAAGAAGTGCAGGTCTACCATGGACAATGGATTCTTTATGAATAATTTTTCACATCTAAATGATGATGTTTTCCATCATGTTACATCCATTAGCTATCGCTTGGCAGTTGCATCCATCATAATATGCTATATTAGAGAAATAAATTAGTATAGTTTTCTCTTTAAGAACCAAGGTGAAATATTTAGCTAGTGAACTGTTGAGCAGGCTTATACAGATAGGTGCTGTATAAAAATATTACCCTAATGTTTAGTTAAACTCAGACAATGAACGTGCAGTACTGATTAGATAGTTTGCTTTCTTTAAAGTAACCCTGTATTCCAAGTTACTCCACATTAAATTCTCTTTTAAAAAATACAGTGAACTTTCAAACGACGTTGTTAAAGGATATTGTGACTCTTCCAAAATCAGCCTTGTTATGAGTATAGCTTTCCTTAATGGCAAAAGCTCTTTTCAGTGATCTCTGTATGGATGGTGCCTGCTTTGTTCTTGCAGTAGTTTCTTTAGCTTTTTTACAGCATTTTACTTAATGTTCCTACATCCTGATTTTTTCATTCTGTTTTAACTGTTTTTCACCTTGTAGCTACAGGATTGAGAATCCGGATAGCGTGATTCAGACAGAAAAGTGATCAAAAGCCACCCCTGCTATGCGTGCACAATTCTGTTTTCAATGGGAGACGCGCGTTCAGATGGGACTGTGGTGCTCTGGAGGGATTAACAAAGGTCGGTTCAGTTGTTGTGATCCCAGCTCTCCTGAGCAAGTCACTTGACACCTGTCTCAATTTCTTCATCTGCAAGATGGTGATAATGCAACTTAACCTACACTTCACAGGGTTGTTGTGAAGATTAGCAAGTAGTTTTCACAGTGTTTTGAGCATGCAAAGCAATATGTAAATACTAAGAAGTTGTCTGCACTTAAAACGCTACAGCAGTCTGCTGCGCCACTGTAGCACATCTCTGTATCTATGCCAGTCATCAGTGTAGGTAATTCACCGGCCCAAGAGGCAGTAGCTAGGTTGACAGAAGAATTCATCTGTTGTCCTAGCGCTGTCTACACATGGATTTAAGTTGGCTTAACCATGCCACTAGGAGGTGTGGATTTTTCACACCCCTGGACTAGGTAGTTATTCCAATCTAATCTTCTAGTGTAGACCAGGCTTAAGTGGTGTTCTCACTGATCTAGTGCCCATTGGGAGTTGGATTGGACCTTTACATACCAAGATGAGCAGTGCCTTAATACTATCTACACTGAAGAGGTAGAGGAGAGTCTCTGGATTTACAGTGTTATACTGAGAGCAGAATCTGGCCCAGTTTGTATTTTAAGAAGTGGACATATTCAGTTTTGTGTATAGGCCTGATGAATGTGAATCCATTTCACATCAGAGAACAGGATGAGAGAACAAACACCACCAGACAGATGATGGTCATGTCTCTTACTGCCCTGTTGGAAGGCACTCAAGTGTTATGGTGATGAGCATGATATATGACCCTCTGTAGATTAGGATCTACTTACAGCACTTCCTATTTCCCATAAAATGCCTAAACCATCACCATTTGTGTGACATAACTAAACTGTTTGTCACGTGCTTGGTGCTGAATGAACAATTAGGAATTTGTTTGGCAAATGATGTTGAAAATGATTCCCTTACCCAGATTGTCATTCTCCACGGCTTTTGAAAAAAACTCCAGCCCTGACACTTGGAATTCCAGGAAGAACATACTTTTCTATTGCCCAAGGACTGATGTTCAGGTGAGGCTGTTGGGAACAGGATGTATTGGAGGACAAGAAAAACACGGGTTGATCAACACTTGCAAGCAATGGAGAGTTCTGTGCCAGTTAAAGACTTGCAGTGAAATAATTGTAGGATATTTAAAAAGCCAGATTCTCAACAAGAACCATCAAAGGGAAGCTCTAGAACGTCAGCTATGCAGTGAGACCCCAGTGCTAATCCCAGGAACTTTAAGGAGTACAAGAAGAAAAAATGTTTATGGGACGCAGAGAGTAGAAGCTGTGTAGAGAGACGGTAAGACCTTGTTGACACTGGCGGCAGCATGTAAGGTACGTGTAGCCACACACCACAATGAAAACCAGGCAGTGTCCACGCACTGTGGTGTGTAGCTATATATCACAGTGAAAGGATCTGGCAAGCGGAATGCAATGGGGGCACTGCCAGAACCTTTCCCCGCTGCCTGCCCCTGCCAGAGCCTTTCCCCACAGCTGGAACCTAAAAATAGCAGTGTATCCAGGGGAGGCACTGCTTGGGCATGTAGAGAGCCATCCAAGGTACATATCTTAGGGGTCCAGGCATGTTTTTACTCACCTAAGGTGTGCTTCACCGTCTACACTGCTATTGGTACCCGTGGTAGGGGAGCGTGCAGCATCTGTACGCTACATGCTGTCGTAAGTATAGACATAGCATAAGAGAGAGAAACAAGCACACTCTAGAATAAACACACGTGCAATTTCATGTACTTTAGGAGATGGAAAAGACCATCAAGGGCCTGATCCTGCCCCCAATGGCAAATTCCCATTGATTTCAATGGCAGCGGGATTGGACCCTTAGGTTTTATGCATCCTTATAGGGATAGACTGTTTTATGGATTATAGTTACCAAAACTTTTAATGAGAGGAACTAGTACAATGAGCTAATGGACAGATTGAATCCAGAATAGGCTCTCTCTGCAATCTTTTCCTTGACATCATCAGTGATTATCTTCAATAAACACATTACAGCTCAGCACAGCATTGTCAATCCACAGGCAAGTGAAAGCCAGAACATTATAAATTCACCATCAGAAACTTTACTGCAAGGTTTAGACTGAAGTATTGTCAGAATAGGTACCAGCGTTTGAACATCTTTATGCATCTCACAGTAACTTTCTGGGTGAGGTTGGGAAAGTAAATTAATAAGGATCTATACCATATGCATCAGCAGAGAATGACAGTACATCTAACACTTCTTTTCACTAGAAGAGACATCTTACCATTTACCTCATGTGACCCTGTCAGTTTTCTGCACTGGAGAGAGACAACAAGGTTATTAAGCAAATATGATTAATGAATAAAAGAACCTCTGGCATGCTGGAAATGAGGTTTAGAGGCCTGCAGGGTGCTGGGAGAATTCTCCAGCATGTGCTTTGGGAAATGTGTCAGGTTTCTGCAGTAATGTGATTCACTTGCTGCATAATGGGCCAAATTCATCCCAGGTGCCCCTTCATTTAAGTCGAAGGAAGGACACCTGGGATGAGTTTGGCCCACTATGGTGTATGTATTTATTCCAAAATCTTGAAATTGCTTATAACTGCAATACTATCCAGCATCTGGGCTGGGAGGGAGAGAGGTGGGTATGCCATACCCCCACTCTTACTGATGTCGTTGGGAAAAGGAGTGTGGGATTGCATAAAGGACTAGAAAGCTGTATGAGATTTCTGTTCTATATAGGTTCTTACACTGTACTTATCACCATAGTATCTGAGCTCCCGTAGTATCAGAGGAAAGAGGGAGCAGAGAGATCAGCAAACCTATACTCACTCTAGCTGTTTTACCAGCCTTTGGGAAAATGAGAAGGGACTGTAGGGTTGGAAAATCTGCTGTGAACATGCTTATTTATGTCCCTATCATCTTGCCATGTGGCTTGTATCTTTATCGAAGCGCACTAGAACATTGTGCCTCTCGTACAAGGCCATGGGATTCATCTACATCTTTGTCTGCCACCCCACTGCTACTGTCCTCTGCTCTGGATAACAAAAAGCTGCCTACTCACTTGACAGGAAGACTGAGAAGAATTAGAAGTCCCTCTTTCTTGTTTTTCTTATGTATGAAGTCAGATTTAGAGCAGCTATGAACAGAGAAGACAGATGCAGATCTTGGGTGGGCAGTGTATATTTCTCACGCTCTGTAAACTTGTTGTGCTTTTCTCTCTTCTTCCCCTGTGTATTCTGGTGCTCACAGTCATAGCTTACAGAACCACAGTGTAAAGAGTAAGAGGGCGAAGGAGGAGGAGCAGGGTAAAGGACCGACAGCAGGAACTTGAGAAGGTTGGTTTCTGTTTCTTTGTGGACTTCTGCTATATCTTGCCATGGTAACAGTTGCTGCCTCCTCTTACTTCCCCCTCCACTAGTCTACAATTGGTTGGTTGGTACAGAGGGATTTCCCGTGTCTGCTGGAGGGGCATTAAATGAGAATATCTGTGTGCATCTGACGGGCACTTCCAAATATGCCTGAAAGAAAGAGCATTAACGGCCCACTTTTGGTTAACACAACCACCAGTAGTGCCACATTTCTGGAAAAGAACTTCTGCCTTGGAACATGAGCTGAAGGACTCTATAGGACATCAAGAGGCACTGACTGAGTTCTCATACTGAGGCCTGGTCTACACTGTGAGGTTTGTTGACAAAAGTCAGCTTTTGTCAACAAAACAGTGGATGTGCACACACTGAAATGCTCCTCCCACCGACGTAACTCCCCTGCAATGCCGACATAATAAAACCACTCCAACGAGAGGCATAGGGCTTATGTGGTGTAGTCAGGGCGATGCAGTGTCAGTGTATACAGTGTGTTCCTTCATTGACTGTTGGCTGTCATTGTCAAGAAGGCTGGGTGGTTGGACCCAGCTCCTGGCAGAGAACGGGGAGGGAAGACAGCCCACCAGGAGCCCAAGAGTCTGAGGGACAGCTGGGCTCCTGGCAGGGAGCTGTCTGTGGAGCTGAGAGACTGGGTGGCTCTCAGCTCCCTACATTGCCCCTCTTAGGTGGGTGGAAGTGCTCCTGGTGAGGACGCACATTACCAGCCCAAAGAGGGTCGTGTGGACATCAGCTCCAGCAGTAATTAATGCAGTGGCTGTAAGTCCACCTAACATAGGTTGACTTATCTTTGTAATGTAAACAAGGCTTCAGAGAGGAATCTTTTCCAGCAGAATCTGTACAAAGAAGGCACTAAATTAGACATGTTCTCTTCTGCCAAGTAGACTTGACTGAGATAGATACTAGAATGAAAAGTCTAAACATCTCCTTATCAGCCATCAGAAGGACTTTACGGGCATCAGACTCTATCATGAACTCTCTCTACCTACTGCAGATGACTTAAGAAAAGGTAACTTTTTTGAGGATATTGCACAAGATGGGTTTGTGAAGAAAAATACTTGATAGTCACCTCTCTTTACACTGGGTGGCAGAAATATTCATGGACCTCCTATCAAATGGAGATGTAAATTCACAAATTTAAGAGGAAACATTCAGACGCTTTATGGACCACCCCAATGAAGTCTTCATGAATTTCTGCAGGTGCTAGTTTGAGAACTTTTCTTACAGACCATCTTTCTGTAGGAGGCAACAATATTAAGCCGGATTCAATAAATACGGGTTCTCTTAATAAGAAAACAAAGGCAAGAGAGTTCTTTACACTAACGAAAACACAAGAATTTAGTCTTTACAGACATCAGAACTTTAGAAAGCCTTTCTGCCTCAATAGTACTACATGGGGTGAGAAAGCTGTAGCTTAGACTGATGATATAACTCTATTGCACACTCACTCTTCATTTTAGTCCCATGCAATGGAGCTGTCTCAGGCATACAGTCAATCCTGCATTAGTGTCTATTATGATATTAGTCTATCAATTCTTCTTTGATACTGGTAACATGTAGTTACTCATGTGGCTCCACTACTTCCTTTGACAAATCAGAGAGAGATGGGATATTCAGAGAAGACGTAAATATTTACCCTGCCCATAAATGTGGGTTCGCTCTTAGAAGTGAATTAGTCCCTGAAATTACTTTCTTTATATGTTGCCAGCTTTTGTTTTCTGCTATTGTCCATCAGCTTCCTTTGCAGTTTTGAATAGTATCTTAATTAACTGCTGATCACTAGGAATCCAGCTATCTAGAGAAACTGGATGGAAAATCATTAATCTCAATCAGGCCTTTTTAAAATCATGTTGCCACACTAATTCTCAACACTTATCAAACCCCACTATGGTGTGAAAATTAGTATTTCTACTCTGGAGTGTCAACACATGGCCTGTGATTCATTGTCCATTGGGGTTCAAACTGAGATACTGCACTAGGAAATACTGCTTGTTTCTGAGTCCTCACCATGAAATAACTGCCACCTGGGCCCTCGAGCATCAAGCATAATAGGCAGATTAGCTGCTCTCTATTAGCTTTTGCTGACTGATCAACCTTTAACAACTTGAAGTAAGTGTCCTGAATCCTGAGAGTTTTACTCAGCCTTTATTCAGGCAAACTCATTGAACCAAGTGAAAACAGAATCAAGACCACTGGTTTCTGCACCCATGTATAAAATCCTCCTGTTAGCTGTGATCTGCAGCCATCCCACTTCATGCTGTGATGTCATTCTGTCTCATAGACATAGGCTAATCAGGGTCAGGTTGGGTTAGTGCTTAGACTGCAGATGTCTAAGGAAAGCAAAGATACTGCAAGAAATGATGCCATAGATGACGTGCTTTTTTCTCATTCGTTAATGCCTCAGTATTGGGCTTGTGGGCAGCATCTTTCTGGTGAAACTATCTGAAGCCTGCATCCCAAGCAAGGGAAAAAAAATTCATAGGGAAGGATTGCAGACCAAGCTGGATGAGCAAGTATTTCAAACAGGTGATTAAGAGAAAGCAGTAAGCCTATAAGGCAGTGTTTCTCAACCTGGGGGTTTAGAGGGGTCGCAAGTGCAGAGCTGGTATTGGGGGTGGCAAGAAAGGCAATTGCCTGGAGCCACAGGGGCGCCATGAAACTAAGTTACATGCCTCAGCCCCATGGGGGTGGGACTCAGGCTTCAGGGGTACAGTAGTTTGGAAAGGTTAAGAACCACTGCTATAAGGAATGGAAGATGGGAAAGGAAAGGGAAAGGAAAGCTACCTCTTGGAGGTCAGAAAGTGTAGGGATAAAGTGAGAACTGCCAAAAGCCAAGCAGAGTTGGACCTTGCAAAGGGAATTAAAACCAAAAGTAAAAGGTGCTATAGCCATATAAATAAGAAGAAAACAAGGAAAGAAGTCGTTGCACCACTAAACACTGAGGATGGGGTGGAGATTAAAGATAATCTAGGCCTGGCCCAGCCCCTAAATCAATACTTTGCCTCAGTTTTAATGAGGCTAATGAAGAGCTTGAGGTAGTGGCAAGGTGGCTAATAGGAACCAGGATATGGAGGTAGAAATGTCCATATCCGAGGTGGAAGTCAAACTCAAACAGTATATTTGGGGTCGGGAAGGAATTTTTCCCCAGGTCAGATTGGCAGAGACCCTGGGATTTTTTCACCTTCCTCTGCAGCATAGGGCATGAGTCACTTGCAGATTTAAACTAATGTAAACGGTGGATTCTCTGTAACTTGAAATCTTAACCATGATTTGAGGACTTCAGTAACTCAGCCAGAGGTTAGGAGTCTATTACTGGAGCGGGCGGGTGAGGTTCTGTGACCTGCAATGTGCAGGAGGTCAGACTAAATGATCATGATGGTCCCTTCTGACCTTAGAGTCTATGACATTTTTAAAGGCACATGGGGCAGGTAGGTGTCCAACTCACACTGAAAGTCCAGTGGGAGTTGGGGGCCAAACTCTTCTGTGCCTTTGAAAAGCTGCTCTGCTGCCTATTGGAAGAGATGTAGAACTAGGACCCTGACTGTGTGAAATCAATAATCACGGCACATTTTGCAACAGTTTGGAGTGTTGTCTCCCAGGTGTTTGCTACATTTCAACCTGCCTCCCTAATTTTGCTTTTGTAATTATAATGTTGTATTAAAATCTTATTCTTGTTTCAGCTTATAACAGCGGTGAGCACGCCTAGAGAAATTGTGATTACGTAAATAAAAGGCAATACCTAGCTTTCCCCTGTAGTTTCCTTTCTGTCTTGAACTATTGCAATAGTGTTGCTGTGTGCTGTCGGGAGGCTGCAGTCTTCCACCTCAGAGGTGGCTGCATTTCAATGATGGTTGAAGTGATTTCTGTGCCCCTGCTTGGTAACCAGCTTACAGAGTTTGTAGTGTGCTTTGGGATCTTAGGATGAACACAACTAAATCACTCAGTCTCTAGTGCTATTATACAACATATAAATATAAAATAAATAAACATATAATTCTTCTTCTTTCGTATGGCTTGGGTAGGTAGCAACGATTACAAATTTATATCTAGATTTGATAGCAGCACGTTGCTGCAGCAGTGAGCTGGTGCATGTCCCTCAGGACGCCGGCGAAAAAACGAAGGGAACACTCAAGTATGATGTGCTCCATCGTTTGTGACGGGGGATCACAGTCTCATACAGGTGTTTGCCTCCATTTAAAGAGGGTTGGTCCACATTTCCCATGAGATGTCCAGATGCGATTCACTGTGCACCCGTCTTTCCGACATAAATCTAAACCAGTTGGTTCCTCGGCAGGGTCAATGATGAGCTGTTTGTTTTGAGCGGTTGAAATGCTCTATGTGGCTCTCTATGAAACCTCAGTGTCCAAGTTGAGTGTAAGAGTCTTGATGCAGTTCCACAGAGGGTTGAGGGATTTTAATCTTGTCTTTGCCGGGTTCTGCAGTCATCATACAATGGGATCCTCATCTTTGCATTGACATGCTTAGGAAAGTGAGATGTCTGGGCAGCTCTTCTAATCTATGAAGGCTGGATTTGTGATAGGACTGGGAGCCAGTCAACTGGTGTCGATTTGAGCATCCCTGACAACTGTGCACATGGCATTATTGAATTGAGTATCAAGGAGTTTAGCGTGACTGCTGTGAGACCACATGGGCGCACAGTATTCAGCCGCAGAGTATACCAAGGCAATTGTGGTTCGTAGGCTCTGTGAACTGGATCCCCATGATGTTCCTGGCCAGTTTCCTAATAAGTGCGACATGAGACCTGACCTCATCTCAGAAGGTCAAACTCTGGTCCCGTGTGATGCCGAGATACTTTGGATTAGCATCATGGCTGACACTTTCCCTGCAGAACTGCACATTGAGTATGGTACTGGCCATTATACTGTTCAGATGCAGAGCAGTCACCATGGTTTTTTTCAGGTTAGGCCTAAGTTTCCAGCATTGGCAATAATCAGCCATTACATTAAGATCTCGGGTTAAGGTGCAGCTGATAATATGGAGGCTCATATGTCGAACAGCTAGGGCAATGTCATTTGCATACACGAATTTCCTGAGCTCTGTCGTTGGAATATCTGCGATGTATAAATTAAAAAGTATCAAGGCCAGGACGGAGCCCTGAGGGATGCCCGAGTTAAGAGTTCTTGGTCTGCTGATCTGGCCATTAAAGTGTACCTGAAAGCGGCAGTCCCTGGTCATCGCCACCAAGAGATGGATCATTCTCAAGACAACTTTCACGTGCTCCTGTTAAGTGTTGGTGCTTCTTGTGTTTCATGCTTTGTGCGAATTCACTAACATACCAATGTCATCAGCTTGCCACTGCACATCGCATTACTGACCCCCCAGTGAAAGTAGCAACCATTATAGTCCCTCAAACATATAATTATTGTATTACAACAAAAAAAAGTCCAGCACGGTAGTCATTCTACATCCTCCCCACTCGGAAACTTTACATTTCAGTACAAAATGTCCACTGATTTTACAGGTGTGAAATTCATTGTGTTTTAACAGGAGTACACATCCACATCTATCCTTCCTTAGCTCTTGTCCGAGAGCTGAAAATGATTTCCTCAACGCTTCTCTTAACATGGGTTGTGAAGAATGTTCCACATGATAAATTCAACCATTCAGCCCCCATCATTGCTAAGAAGTGGAGGCGTTTCCTCCTTGAATATACTATAGTCTCATTCCCAGGGCCAGGTGAACCAAAGGGCTTGATCCCCTCCTGCCCTGCCTCTTTTTCATGTGCCTGTGTTTTGGACGCTGCTACTACTGTTTCAGCCACTTCTTTACAATGTCGTCTTTACATTTATCCTGAATGAAAGGCGCTGGTTATGCCCAACCCATAACAACTAGGGTTAAGCCAACCCATCACATGCATAATTCGTACATGCTTGGGCACTCCAGCCTCTCACTGAAGACAAAGGGAGTTTGGGTGGCACAAGGAACTCAGTGTGGGAGGCAGGAGAGCAGAATTCTGAATGGCCACAGAACGTCCAGGGGATGTGCAATGTTACCATCTACAAGTGTTTGCACTTGTCACCACAGAAAATATTGCCAGGCACTCTGGCCAGGCCAGCCCTCTGTTGTATTTTTATTGAGCCTGAATCCTGGATGTTCATTGGCACAAGGTGATTTAATGGAGATAAATTTGAGGTGGGAATTCCTTTTTAACTACATTTTTAATAATTTAACAAGCATCCTGGAGGACAAGGTAAATATATGTGGAGCAGATCCTGGGACTTCTTGAACTGTTAAAGAAATCAATATAAATCAGGGCATGAACTTGCCCTGGTATCTTTCTTATCACCTCTGAGGCTCTATCTGCCTTCATCTACAACAATCTCAGTTAGTTAGGTAATTAATCTAATTACTAATTAGGTGGAATTGCCATTACCAATTCCACCTAATTAGGCCAGTCCCTGTATCTCAGCACCAGTGGGTCTCTCTCTTTTTGGCTAGCCCTCCACCTTATGCCATGATTGAAACCAGAGAGTGACAGAATCCATTGCTCTTTACTGCTTTAACCAAAACCACCTGGAAACATATTTCCGCTCAGGCTCTCTTTGAATGAAAGCAAGGTGGCCAGTTGGAAAGTAGAAAGGGGGAGGGGGAGGGGGGGGGGTGCTCAGCATCAGATTAATTGTTAGCTCTGAATGCTGCAACCTGTTAGTTTTTAATTCATCCTCATGGCATAAGATTAATTTTCACTCTGAATGCTGCAATCTGTTATGTTTGAATTGATCCTCGGGAAACATTTTACTCTTAGCCTACAGAAAAAATTCATTAACTTTTTTGTCTGGACAAGTTTAACTAAATCATGGCTTCAGCCCCCAAAGTAGATTCCTCTTGTAAAGAGGCAAATATTACTGTCTTATTGTGACTATCCAGTCAGCTGTGTGGAAGAATTGTGTGTAGTTGTGGCTGCACCACAGCAGAAGTAGCTCAGAGACTGGACTATGACTCAGAGTCTTACTTCCTTCCCTACGCCCCCAGTTAGTTCACCCCTTTTTTGTGGAGCATTTTATTCCTTCCTGTGCCTCTGGCCAGGTAGTAAGAGCTACAGAAGCAGGGTGTGATGCTGGCTGGATTAGGGGGACCATTTATGATATTATTTAACATCAATATGTCAAAATTACAATAATTCATATGAGATATGCCATGTCAGGTACCATTAAAAGGCTATAATTTGCTACCTATGATATATTGTTTATGTTCATGTGCTATATGTGTATTGGAAGTTATGGATATGTTTGATGTATCTGCATTTCAACTTGTACGAAATTTCTGGGCCACACCCCAGACAGGATGGCTGCAGCACTAGCCTGCTTAATGGCCCATTAAGGAAACTCACAGGTACAGTGGCCCTGGGGGAGAAGCCAGGGATACACCTGATGAGTCACCAGGACTCACTCATGTGACCCTGGTCTCCATCTTATTTTTGTAAATTTCCACAAGCAGCATGGAAAAAACCAAGGGACATAAAAGGCAGCTGCACCACATCCATTTTGTTTTCAGTTGTCACCTACCTCTGGATCAACTCATCTACACCTAAGATGTGAATCAAAGGACTGAGACCCATCCAGGTACTGGATGTATACTAGAGGGACTATACAAGCCTGCAAACTCCACAATCCTACTAGAAACCTGATGTTTATGGACTCTTAAATCATTTGTATGTATCTGATGGCTTTAATCCTTTAACATTTCTCTTATTGTTTTTCTTTCTTTTTATAATAAACCTTTAGTTTTAGTTAGTAAAGGATTGGCTGGCAGCGTGGTATTTTGGGTAAGAACTAAACTTATATTGATCTGGTACTGTGGCTGACCCTTTGGGGTCAGGAGAAACCTTTCTGGTAAAGAGCATAGAGTTTAAATAACTGTTCTCTTTACTGGACCTAGTGGCTGATCAGGAGTTGGAGACTGAAATGCAGTAAAGGGGGCTGTGTATATCTTTATTTTGGCTTCTTGATAACTAGTGTGGGGAGTCAGAAGCACAGTTTGTGGCTGGTTGGGAAGTCTGACTTCAGTGTCACCCACCAGTGCTGGGAGAATCCGCTCTCCTTTTGCAGCCTGCCCTGACCTTGGCATTTGCAGGTGGCTACCCTAGGCACGGACAGGTCATGCAGGGCACTTAGTCCTCCTACTTTCCAGCCATTTCCACTCCCTCCTTTTCCACTTGCTTGCGGCACAGGGAATACCAGGCCAGTAGTCCCTGCTCATCCCATCACAGCTGGAGTTACTCCCAATCTGAGCAGGGCTGGCAGGGGGCAGTAAGTGCTGTAATGCCCCTCTATAATTCCTGTGTGCAAATGAGGCTAGGATTTGTGAACCAAATGTGGAAGAATTCTGTCCACAAAAGAAATGAATAGAAGCCAAGTCTAAAGTAAAGATTTTTTTAAGGAACTCTTTGTATCTTAGAGTTTTGGACAAAGTGCTGCACTCTGTCCATTAATCGTCTTCCGTTTCTGCCTCGTGATTGCCGTGGGAGTCCATGACTCTGTTAGGTTATCGTCTGCTTGCCTCTGACTCTGATCACTGTGGATGGCTCAGCAGAGGTAGCTCATTCTTCAGAATACAAGGCAGGCAGCTACCATGCTGTGGATAGATAGCTAGGTACACTTTTAAATCTATTGGGGACTCCAGAGTGCCTTTGACATGAGTTTCAAACCCAAACAAACTAGCAGCTGTCCCCACAACAAACAATAAAATTTGACCACCAAGGAATTCCCACAGAAGTCCCCGCCTCCCACACAAATCTCAGCCCCCATCAAACCCTACCCACCCCCTTCAAAGGCCCAGCAAAATAAAGAAATCCTTCTCCAATATGCCTTAAAGGCCAACAAACCTGGGCTATTTCAAATCAAAGCGATGAATTGATTCCAAAGTTGAAACCCCCTTCTGGGGAATGCTTTACCACCAGCCATCTCTTTTAACGTACAGGTGATCTGGTTCAAGTACCTCCATTGATCACTGCTGTGGCATACAGTAATTGTTATTTTGCTACAGGAAATTAGGTATTCCACCACAAAAATCAGCATTACCTGTCACAGAATTGATGAAGCTGACCACAGGAACAGGTTTTAAAATACCATGAGCCTGATGGTAGTTTACAGAAGACAAAATCCCTGCTTCTGCCAGGGTCAACCTGCAGGATCAGGACCATAGGCAACAGATGAATCTCATGGAATTTTGTATATTATCTTTTCTCTTTTGGTTTTTCTTTAGCCAACAGGCTATAAAACAACCCCCAGGCTTGCTTGATGATTTTCCCCTGCAAAAAATACTTTTGTTTTGTTTTGGTTTTTTTTTTACAACTGCTGGGAGCAAAGTTCTCTGGGCGTTTTCATTTTAAACTTCCACATTGAGGTGTTTATTACTCTGTCATGAAAATTCACATTGAGCTAAAACTTGGCAAATGTTCTCTAGTTTGGAGCTTTCTTTTTAAAAAGCTTACTAATAAAAATGTTTAAACTAAGTTAATTTAAAAACACACCATTGCCCCTTTGGAATGGGACCCAGAAACAGGGCCTCAGCTAGTGTAAATCAGACATTATGGAGCTATACCCACTCAAACCAGCTGAAGATGCAGCCTGCTAGGGAAGGGGGGGCTCATTTAAAAAAAATTAAGTTCTATCCAGCTGCATTCACTTCAAATGCTACTTATATTAATGATAACAGGTGTGCAGAGCCAATCCAGCTGTTCTTTCCCAAGGGTAGTCTTTTACTATATCCCAGAGCAAGCTGGGTTTGCAGGACCTGTAACAAAGATTTAAAATATCTGCATCATCCAATGCAACAGGCTTGTTTGTGCTCTACATTTTGCTTGTGCACTGGATAGTGAGGTCTGTTGTAGGCCCCTAGTATTTTCTATAGGTGAGGCAATCCAAATTTACTCTGTTTTCAAGGTTTTTTGTTGGTTTTTTTGCCAGTAGTAAGGCCAAATTTTTCAAACTGGGGGACGTAAAGGCAGGCACCCAGATCCAAATAAAAGGGTTCTGATTTTCACCGCTGTGCATGTCCAGCCAACCAAGAAAATCAAGGTGACATAGCTGCTTCCATTTGGATTTAGTTTCCTCACTTTAAGCCTCCAATTTGAAAATGTTGGCTTATGTGGTTTTTGTTTTTTTTTACATTGGGTGAAGGTGTTTGTGTGTGTCTTTAAAGACTTGGCTGGCAGAATTAATCGTAACAGTGCCCTGCACTGCCATGAAAAATACCTGGCTTTGGCTATGGGTCTTGGTCTCTTGGGATCTGCATTAGCATGGGCTGAAAGCACTACAAAGTCAGCGCACTCCGCCCCTGTGGGAGGAAAGTGCCTTAGGGCTTGTCTACAGGGGGCTGTGTGGGTGTGGATGGAGTCCTGATCCTCAAAGGTAGTGAGATGTCTACTTTTTCACAGGACTGTTTCATGTGCCTATTTGTCACAAGACACGAGCCTCAATTGGGTCTGGCGATGCGCAAACTGGTTCAGAGAAAGCAAAACCCCTACGTTCACCACAGACCTTTTCTAGAACTGAACACAAGTGGAATCCTTGGTAGGATTCTGAAACCCATGGACAGGGCTTTTTCACTTCCACTTCTGATCCTAGCTAGAAAGTGGAAGTGCCAGAAATCTTGTGAGCACATTGGTCCTCGCAAGCACCAACTTGCACACTCAGGAAGTTCTGATCGTTCTGATAGCATCCATTGTTTTGGTTGCTTTTCCAAACTAAACCGGAACCCCAGCATGCTGTGACACAGACCTTTGCAAAGATCGATTTCCCCCATTAGTTTGATCTCCATTTTCAAAGGGGTTCCTGGCTCTCTGTTAGAAAGCTGAGGCCAAATCATGCTGGCTTCAGTGCCAATGCTGATAATAGTAAAACAAGCAGGATTTGACTCTGATAAGGAGGCCACAACATTAGTATTGTCTGATTCTGCTATAAAAGGGTCAGTATTTGCTGTTCATGCCACCACAAGTCTGTAGCCAAGGCTGTAGATTCTGGATTAGCATTTATTAGCCCAGACAGTCCTGCAAACAATTGCTCCATCCTGAAAACATCCTTTCTGATCCCATTTAAGTCCTGACTCGGAGACTGGCTCCGTGTCACTAGCATTTCAACCTCTTAGTAGCATTTTGTACTGTGAACTCGGAGGTTTCGTTGGAATACTTGTGAACCCTTGCTGAAATACATGAGACTGCGCTAGTGTGGATTCAGTTCTATCTGCACTATTGCTGTCAATCGGTTTCCACCAAGCACATTTTGCTCAGCTGGTTGAATTGCAATGTTACATCCCTGAGGGCTCTATCATGCTCCCCTGCTTTTCAGTATTTTATATGATATTTATTGTTTTCCAGCATTTTGCTGGTAGGTATCATTGCTATACAGATGTTACCCAGATCTATTTATCATTTTCCACTTATCCTCTTGAGGTAATCTATTCAGTCCCTTAGTGTCTTTCCATATTGCAAGCTTGAATATTCAACAAATTGTTTAGGGCTGGTAGACAAAGTGCTTTTTCATGGTTGCCAGTGACTGGTGGAAGAGGGAAGATTCTGAGCTGTTGGTTGTTTCTATGGATAATAATCAATAAGACCCATTAGAAAGACAACTACATACATCACTAAACTTTGACCTCTGCTCCCCAAAGTGGTCCCAAGATGCCTATTCATATGCTAGTGACATCCAAATTGTATGGTTGCAAAAAACCTCTTTTGGTAGGGAAGGGATTACAGATTTAAATTGCACGGACTTCAGCATCTGCAGAATACAGCAAGCAGGATGCTTTACTACTGTCCCTGGTTTTAGCTGGCTTTCTCCAATTCTACTCAGTTGAGATTCAGATTTGACACTGCCACATGAAGCATTTCATGCATCGTTTTACCTTTTCAGATTTCTTTCTATTCCAATCTCAGTCTGTTGTTGGCAGTTTAAGGGCTCGTAGACACTGTTTGTAGATTCATGGCACTGACTGTGGCTTTCATATTACACCTCATCTTTCAGATCCTTTTTACACTGTCTTGTTGCTTGCTGCAGGGTGTTTCTGATGGAAAGTTTTTGGCTCATTAATTTAGGTTATTGATGGCAGGGATTTGATCATTTGCTAATTTGGTGCTAATAAGCTACTTTATTTATTGTTCCTAAAGAAATCATGAAAGATAATCTAGATATAATGATTAAAACCTATTTTTTGTTTTTCTGGAAGACTTAAAATTAAGAAACCGGATTTAAAAACAAGCCAAAAAATTCTGGGCATTTCAATATGCAAACTGCATTTGTAATTAGGCACGTTTAACCAGGTGGTCCCTCCCCCCTGCCCTCTAAATCCCCCCCACATTGACACACAGGTTGGACATACCTATTAATAGGAGTATCCCCTGAATCCCCTTCACTAGAACTAAGTCAGAGAAATTTATTCAGTGAGGGAAAAGAAGGCTAGGGTTGTAAAACAATATATATCGTTGCCCCTTTCTGATCTGAATGACTAATCAAAGTTCAGGGCCTGGGGGGATGTTCTAGTTGAGAGAAGAAATTGATGGAGTCTGGTATTTTGTTTGATGCAATCTTATTTATTTACAAGGCATGTATAAAGTCCTGCTACTCTGAACACAGGAAGAGCCAAGAACAAAAGGAGCAGTTTCTTAATTTATAACCCCAAGTCTCTTTTAGCCAACAGACCCAAAGTTCTGCCCGGCCACTGCTTGGTTTTTTGCCTCTTCCTTCCTCTGTTTTGTCTGTTCTCTCCCCACCGCCCACACACGTTGCTCAGCAAACTCCTTCTCCTCCCGCCTCACTCCACACTCTGAGTGGGTTCACAGCCTCCTTTTGTCTTAGGTGGGGGGCTTCTGATTAACTCATCCTGACAGCTCTGTTACCTGAATTGTGTGATCACACCCAATTGCAGGGAGGTTTTTGATCAATGCAGTCACTAGTACCTCTCAGCATAACAACATTTAGGCTAGGTCTACACTACAAATTTACATCAGTATAACTACATCACTCAGACGTGTGAAAAATCCACACCCCTGTAGTTATATCAACCAACACCCACCCCAGCTGGTATAGACAATGCTATATTCATGGGAGGGCTTCTCCTGTAGTAACATTGTCGCTACAGTGACGCAGCTGCACTGCTGAACTGCTGTACATGTAGACAAGCCCTTGGACAAAAGAGGGGCCAGAGAGCAATTCCCTTCCTACAAGTGAGAGAGACTCAGGAGCACCTTCGTCATTCATGGTGAATTTCTCAGTCTGGTCTTCTTTCTTTCCCACTTACCTCCTCGTTTTACATTTTAACGGTCTCTTTTTTTTTTTTTTTTCTTTTCTTCCTTTAACTGGGCCTCTTCTCCCCCCTGGCAGTGTCCTCCTCACAAACTTCCGTACTTTCTATGAATGCTTCCTCAACTATTCCCTGCTTCTCTCCTCAAGGGTTCTTGTGATTGTCCCTACACTTTCTTCAGGTTTCTATTATTATTATTTATTAATTTGTATTGAAATAGTACTTAGGAACCCCAGTCATGGGCCAGGGTCCCATTGTGCTAGGGGCTGTACAAACACAGGACAAAAAGATAGTCCCTGATCCAAGCAGTTTACAATCTTAGTATGTATGAGCCAAATTTTTAAGAGGTGTTTATGTGCCTAAAAGATGGCGATAGGTGCCAAATGGGATTTTCAAAAGGGCCTATGGCCCAGATCCTCAAAGGTATGTAGGCATTGATCTCAGTGGGAGTTAGACTCATTAATAACTTTGAGGAGCTGAGATCACATGCCTAACTCTCATTGAAATCAGCACCCGACAGCCAGTGCAATTTAGTGCTATTTTTTTTTAAGAGCATGTGACTGTTAAAGGTGAGGTCAGTTGGACAAATTTAAAACGTATTTTCTGTTCTGGTATTTTCTCTTGTGGTGGAGACTTTCAGGCTTCTGAGCATGGATACTCTCTTCCTCCTAGCCCCTGCCAACGGTGTGATCACAGCTACAGTATATGATGTTGGTCTGTGTGATGTCTATAAGATGTTACCTACCCCCTTTTATTCGAGAGGTGTGGCTGAGGTTATTTAGTGCATTGGGCGAGGTACACCATATGTTGTGATAGGCATGTGGAGGACCCATGGATCTTGAAAATTACCGTCCCAAACACACCAAGAAATCTGTTATCTTCAGCCAGGCGCTCAGACACCACAGGATATGCTCCAAGGAGACAGTCCAGAACATACACCTTAACACACTCAAAACTGCCTTCACCAAACAGGGATACACAGCCAGAGAAGGAGATCTCATGTAACGGGCCACCCAGATACCTATAGGGTGATCGTATTTCCCCAAGGGAAAACGGGACACCAAGCAGGGCTTGCCCAAGCCCTCCCTCCCCCAAGTGGGGCTCGCCTGAGTCCCTGCCCTCTCCACAAAGCTGGCCCGAGGTCCTCCCCCCATGTGGAGCTGGCTCGTCACTTACCAGAGACCGCGCCGCTGCTGTGTGGATAGGGAGATGGCCTTGATACTCACCCCCACCCCCTGAATGTTCTTCCACACCCCCCAGGGGGCACGCTCCACTTTTTTTTGGCAAAACTGGGCATTTGTCCTGTTTGCTTTTGCCAGCTGATGATCAGTTGGCGAGAGCAAATGGAACAAATGCCCAGTTTTGCCCCCCCCCCAAAATCAAGATGTCTGGGCCAGGGCTGAAAAAGGAGACTGTCCTGGGCAAAACGGGATGTATGGTCACCCTACCCAGAGAGAACCTGAAAGAAATCTTTCCCAAACCCCCTCTTCTGGCCTTCAAACACCCCCCAACCTCTCCAAGCTCATCATCAAAGCAGGCTCCCCACAGTTAAGGATACACCAACTCAAAGTGGCAGCAGACCCTGCCAGAACGGATGCAAAACCTGTAGACCTATCTCCACTGCTACAATGATCAATACTCTAACAACACATATTTCAAGATCCATGGGTCCTATCACAACATGTGATGTACCTCCTCCAGTGCACTAAATGCCCCAATAACACCTACGTGGATGAAATCAGACAATCACTATGCCCTCGAACGAACATACACTGGAAAATGATAAAAGACAAAAACACTGTGTCACTCTGTATCTTACCTACCAATCCTCATCCTCAAAGGAAACCTGCACCACACTTTCAAAGACAAGCCTGGGAAGTTAAATTCATAACTTTGCTAGACACTACAAATCCTGGCCTTAAGAAAGACACTGGATTTATGGCTTATTACAACAATCTGGAACCCTCTGAACACTTCCCCCTCCCCCTTTTTGTCTTATGACTATAGGGGTGCTAATGGGCCACTTCACTTTGAATGGTCTTTTAGAATATGTGCTAATTACTTACACTTATCTATCTGTTCAATCTTGTATTTAGCTCTGACACGCGGAGGACTAGTCTACACTTAAAACTTAGAGGCACAGCTGTATCGGTGCTGCTGTAAGAGCACTTGTGTGGCTGCGTTACGTCGACGGGAGAGAGCTCTCTCACCAACATAAGAAAACCATCTAAATGGAAATGAGTGGTGGTAGCTGTTGGTGGGGAGACGCTCTCCCACCGACATATAGCGCTGTCCACACAAGCGCTTATGCCAGCAAATTTATGTCGCTGAGGGGGATGTTTTTTCACACCCCGAGTGACAAAAGTTTTGCCAGCATAAGTGCTAGTGTAGACAAGGTGTGAGTACCTTTCCCAGACCTGAGGAAGAGCTCTGTGTAGCTCAAAAGTTTGTCTCTCTCTCCAACAGAAGCTGGTCCAAAAAAATATATTACTTCACCCACCTTGTCTCTGCTGTAGTGTAGACATACCTTAATACAGAGCCCCAAGTCCTGAGTCTGTTCCCAAATCCAGCGTAACAAATAAACTTTTACTAAAATAAACCCACCACCTATAAACAAACAAATCAATAAAAGCAGCCATTTACATGTGGAATCAGGTTGTTCTGCACAGCAAGTTGCTTCTCAGAAACTACACGTAGCCGATGTAAAATTTTTAAAATGCATATTTACCACTTTGGAGGCTAATAAGCTTGAGTTAATATTTATATTTGGCATCAAACCCTATACACAAATACTGACTTTGGCTCCTTGTGTTTCACACCAGTTATTATTAAAACAGTTTACACTGAGAGACTAGGTGCAGGAAGATAATCTGAGGCTCTCTGCTCCCTGGTTTGGGGAAACCCACCCCCATTGCAGAGGCAATTAACTGGGTGCTGAGTTGGAAGGTGCAAGTTGTTGGTGAGCTCACAAAGCATCCCTTGCCAGCTGCTCCATAGAGAGGCCTGGACAGTAGATTTGGATTGTATCCCACTTTCTCAGCTGAGGCAAAGAAGCTGGAGCAGCTGCAGTTGCTTGCTACTGGGGATGAGAGATCATTCAATTAGCAGATAAGTGGCTGGAGGGAGGGGCCCAGGGGGGATTGGGAAGGCAGAGTTAGGTGGTTTGCTTCCATTTCTCTAGGGGGGGATTTTTATTGAGGGGAATGCCCTTGCTAGCATTCCTCTCTCCCATGGTCCACATGACCTTTGTGAGAAAAAGCACAGAAAGAAAGCGCTTATCATTTGTAAACCTATCTGTCCATTGAGGCATTTCTAATATGCTAATACCAGGTACCTAGGTTCTGCATCCAATGATTACCATAGAACAAAGATGGATCAGTACTAACTGCAAGCTGTTGGATCTGCCCAGATGAAGAGGGTAATCTTATGATTTGCATGTACATTATATACTTTAGTTGCACTTTCTCCCCCTCCACAGCCCCTCTCACCAAGAAATGATGCTATCATGGCTGTATTAACTACCAGGACTGCAAAGAGCTGGCTCAATATACTGCTGTTTAGTGGACAGGGATTTGGAAATGCAGCCAGGTAGGGTGGACAGGCAGGAAAGCAAAAACAGTTAAAGCTCACTAGGAAAGGAGCAGCCAATCCCTGTGGAGTGGCTGGCTGAATCTGAATGGTGTAAGTTCAACAATAACAACTACAGTTGTGCCCTGCAAGGCTCCGGATGAGTATAGCAGAGAAGTGGCAAGTTGGCTATTTGGGGAAGAGGGGTAAGAAGACAGATCCAGCGGGAGGGAGAACAAGCTACAGAAGACTATCTCAAATAAATGATAGCAACGTGGTGGAAGGGCCGCAACTGTCTGAATCTCAGAGCTGTCCCGAATGTGCCACTTTAATTACACAACAGGTTAGAAATATGGAGTGGGTGTGTCAAATTTTAGGGTCTGTGGATGACTGCTGGGCAAGGCTACCCTAGACCTAACTAGCATTGTCTGGTTTTTGAATGGGTGCCATAGATATCACATGTGAGCTAAGCAATCTACCACTTTAGTTTTTAAAATCAGTAGTGCTGGACTTAATAAAAATAAGATGCTAAGTGACTTGCCCAAGGCCACATAGTGAGTCAGTAACAGAGTCTGGGCTATAATACAGGTCTCCTTCTGCTCAGTCCTGTGCTTTAGCCACTGCCACATTTCGGTGAACTCAGAGGCAGGCTTTAGAATAAATTTTTATTAAACTAATTTAAACAATTTATGAAGTAAATACTGGACTAATGCTGACCATATTCACTCTCTTACTCATTGCAACCAGTTCCTGTCTCTGTGTGTTAGAGGGTCTGTGTGGGTCAACAGGAAATAGTGTCCTGTAGGATGTGGCAACTTCAAGCTTCCTGCTGAAGGGTAGCTATAGCACAACCACTAGACTCTGCTGCTTCTCACTGAACCACTGCAGCCTTTCCATCCAGTCTATGAAACGAGAAACTGCTAATTGCTACTTGAAGAGCATTTAATAAACTGGGAATAAATTACCTCCTGTTGTATGTACAGCATTAATTGAAGTCACACTATCGTTAGGTTGCCAAACTTTCAACATGTGACTACAAAAATATTATTTACTAAGCAAGGAAGGTTTCCGGGGAATTTACATAACGGATGTTCTAAGTTTTAGAAAGAAAACAATTTTTGCCAAGAAAAAAATTAATTTTTTGAGCAGATAAATTGCTTCCCATGATGTGCCATGTGGCTCCTTAGTATAACCTCTCAATAATAACTTATTCTTTGTTGCAGAGTCTGTCCTTTAGTATAGCACAGGCACGCTGAGTTAAATCTTTTTCAAAAAACTCAAGCAAACATGGGAGTTTTCTGGTATTTCAGAATGAGAGAGTCAAATTCTGCTCAGATCAACTACTGGATAAAAGTTCTGAAGCTTTTCAATTCAGTGTATTCCTTTCTGCTTATCCATTGATGTTCCTGAAAGTACTCGATCTCTCACTCTCACACCCCCCCCCCACCCCCGATAGAGTTCTGGTTGCAGTCACTCTTGGCCCAGACCCCCTGAAATCAATGGAAGGTAGGCATCTAAGTGCTTGTCCACACTTGAAATGCTACAGAGTCACAGATGCAGAGCTGCAGCTGTGCCACTATAGTGCGTGAATGGGGACAATACAAAACCCCTCTTGTCAGCGTGTTCCACTTCCCTGGGAGGTGGTAGCTAGGCTGACAGAATTCTTCCATCAACCTTGCACTGACTACACTGGGGTTTAGGTCAGCTTACTGCATCACTCAGTGTGGATTTTGCACACCCCTGAATGACGTAGCTGGTTGACCTAACTTTTTAGTATAGACCAGGCCTCAATACCTTTCAGGATCTGGGCCCTTGCGATTACCAGCAAGGTCTACACTACAGACGTATATCAGTATAACTATGTCACTCAGAGGTGTGAAAAATCCACTCCCTTGAGCAACGTAGTTATACTGACTTAACCCCCTCCCCCCCCCACTCCCTGTAGACGGTGCTTTGTTGAGGGGACAGCTTCTCCTGATGTAGCTACTGCCTCTGGGAGAGGTGGATTAACTACGCCAATGGGAGAAGGTCCCTCGCTGGCATAGTAGTATCTTCACTAAGGAGCTACAATAGTGCTGTATGTGAAAACAAGGCCACCATGCCCTGCCTGAATGTTGCTGAGTTACTATTCCAACACAAATCTCTCACACGAACATTACAGCTATGATATAGAATAAACAGCAAACATTAGGAAAACGAAAAATAAGGTGACATTTCCTACACATATCCACACAACCTTAACTTTGCCCTGGTAGGAATGTCAGCATCCTGTTATCTCCGTCTTTGGGACTGAAGTGGGAATCTGTGATCCGTATAACATACAAGAAAGTAATTTTCGGAAATCCCCTAGTGTATTGTTAGCCTTTTTAATTGTAATTGTGCAGCTGGAAACAAGGAGGAGTGGTAGCTCAGTCTGTCAATCAGTAGTAATTACTGTGCAGATCACTGCTGCTACACAGGCAGTACAAATAGGAATCTTAATTGGAAGTTATGGTGGGTCCAGATAACACAGAACTTTAAAAAATGTTTAGGTTGTGTGGTTCTCATGTGTGGGAAGGGGCTAGGCATAGAACTGGGTTGCAACGGAGAGGCTGCTGCTCCATAAATACAATCTGAATCTCTAAATTATGCCAAGGGATTCGTTTTGAATGAGCACATGGGCAGGACTCTCCCGGCTGAGCCCATGTCACCAAGGCTTTGAAGTGCAAAGCACAGCCACAGTCTCTCCTTTTCCTGATACAAGCATATGCTGGTTTAAGTCATTTACAAGGGTTTGCTTTTTACATTTTGAAACGACTTGCTTTTTTGGATGCATTGCCACCAGCTCACTTTCTGCAGCCCTGCCTTCCTCTGCCATCCCCAAGCCCTCCCTTCTTGCTGACTGATCTTTTCCCCTTTCTGTTGCAGGGTGTGGCCCGGTGGGTACCGCTTACACTCCCCTAGGCTAACATTACAGGCTGTACAGTGGCACAGGTATGGCATTGCCATTGTGTCACGGTAGCGCTATGGTGTAGACACGTCCTACCTCAACGGAAGGGGGTTTCCGTTCCTATAGTTAATCTACCACTCTGAGCAGCAATAACTAGAGTAATGGTAGAATTCTTCTGTCAACCTACCTGCGTCTACACTGGGGGTTAAGTCAGCTTACCCAAATTGCTCAGGGGTGTGAGCTCAGGGATCAATCTAAATTTTAAGCATAGACCAGGCCCAAGACTATGTTGCATCCTACAACCTTGTCTGCGCTAGCATATTTGGCAGCTGTAATTCGCAGCAGTGGAGGCTATTAATATAGACAGACACATTTTTGCCAGTGCATCATCTAACCCTGGGAAGGTAGTAAAAACACCTGTGTACACTATAGCTTCCACTACTGCAGCTATGTCAGTGCAGAAATATGGTTGTGGCTAATACCACTATAGATGCAGCCACTTAGATGCACTCGCTTGTGCTGCCCTTGGGTGTGCATTGGGAGAAGGGGAGAGCATGCACAGCTTGTGCTGAAATACTACTCCCTTCTTCTTTTATTTGTCTTTAAAAAACATCAAATGGTTCAAGAGTCCGTCATGGACAAATGCGAATGTCACTTTTGAAAAGCTAAGACATGCCAATTAAAAAATGCCATAAATGCAATAGCCACGTATCTCTGTGTGGGTCTATGATTCACCACAAAGAGCAACAGAGAGAAGAAGAAAGTAAGTAAGTTGGGACATTTTCAGAGGTGGCTCATGTACTCTGAGGAAGGGGAAAGGGGAGATTTGGTGCTTATGTATGGATCCCTCTCCTAAGGAACTCCCTACTCTATTTGCTTCTCCTTCCAGGCCAAATTCCACAATCTATTACACCAGGACAAACTCCACTGAAGTCAGTGAGGTTGCATACCTGTGTGAGGACAGGGTTTGGCTCCCTCTCTCCCCGAGCTGGCTATGCTGCCCTTTGCAAGGACTGAGGGAATGCATAGCTGGGGATACACCTGCTCCGCTTTCCTCTTAATCTCCCTTGCCTCTGAGATACACGGCTTTGCTCCCATGGGAGTAGACTGCCCTTCTCTTGCCGTGAGGCTTATTGCACCCTCCTTTGGATGGGCACCTTCCCTCTCTCTTCCAGCTTTACTCACTTTTGGGGAAAGCGGAGGGTAAGTACATCTTCCACTGCGCTCTTGCACACGTCCACTTTTCACTCTGCTGGTCTTTCCTCAAAACCCTCTCCTAAGCGCCCCCATCCTGGTCTCTATAGGGCAGGAAGGGGGGGGGGGTAAATCTCCTCTGTTCCTTTAGCAGGATTCCCATTTGCCTCTTTCCCTTGGGCTAGCTCTTGGCTTTGTCTGGCTGTTGGATAGGGACTCCGTGCTTTCTTCCCATACTCTCTCCCGCTTTGGGTGGACTTTTGGCCCAGGGGGGCCTGTTGGTCAGGGGACTCAGTGCTTCACCCATATTCACTCTGCCCTGGGCTCACTGTCTTCCCTCTGGGTGTGTTGAATGGAGGGGGATTTGTGACCTTATTCTCTCTCAAGAAGCCCCTATCTGGCCCCAGAACTGTAAAATTCCTTTGGGTTCAGTGGGGGAGGCCATCCCTCTCCTTCCCCTGGGCTGGGTGGGGGCACATTCTCCAGGCCCCTCTCACAGGGGCTGAACTGGCTGTTACGTGGCATAGGCTCCTGGCCTGTCTCCTGACCCAGCAAGGACTCACTGCTGCACCTGAAATTTTCAGGATGATGCTCCAGGGCTCAGTTTTATTCTTTCAACATAAAACTTAAGCAAAATCACCCTCACAACACAGCAGTTGCAAAAAGACGATGGCCTGGCCTGCTTCAGGGCTTACTACAAAACCCCGCACCCTCCTGCAGTCAGCCCCCAGGAACCTCTCTAGTTTCAGCTCTTTATAGAAAACATCAGTTGGGCCTGATCTTCGAACCCGGCTGGTGCTCAGACCCAGGCGTCCTGGGTTTAAAGGGGCAGGCCGCTCTGCTGCAGCTGGAAACAAGCACCCCTGCTGTCCCGCACCACTCCCCCGGGGTGGCTCTCCCCTGCTTTGGTCGGGGAGAGCCCAGGGCCCTGTCTTTCAAGTGCACCCTCTCCCCTGGGCTGGCTGGACCTTCCCTAGCGGTTGGCCCGTTGTTAGCGAGGAGCCCCCTTTCAACCATTCCCTCTCCTGCGTTAGCTGTGCCCACCTTGGGGGAGGGTGGGACTGGCTGGCTGGGGGGGAGGGGGGGCACATTCCCCTCTCCTGGGTGGGTTGGCTGGAGGGGGGGGGGCACCTTTTCCTCCCCCCTGTGGGTGGCTGGCTGAGGGGGACGGACGGACGGACATGACATGACCTTCTCCCTTGTGGGTGGGTTGTCTGGAGGCGGAGGGCCACATTCCCCTCTCGTGGGTGGGTGGGTGCTGGCCGGGGGAGAGGGGGGATATTCCCCTCTCCCTGTGGGTGGCTGAGGGGCTCATTCCGCTCTCCTGGGCGGGTGGGTAGGTTGGCTGGAGGTAGGGGGTGCACGTTTCCCTCTCCCCTGTGGGTGGCTGGCTGAGGGGGACGGATGGACATGACATGACCTTCTCCCCTGGGGTGGGTTGGCTGGAGGCGGGGGGGGGGGGGCACATTCCCCGCTCGTGGGTGGCTGGGGGGGTTAGCTGTCTGAGGTGGGGCACAGTCCCCTCTCCCTAGGGGTGGCTGGGGGGGCTCATTCCCCGCTGGTGGGCAGCTGGCTGCGCTCCCCTCCCCGCTGCAGGTGGGTGGCTGGTGGTGGGGGCACGTCCCCCTCTGCCCTGCGGGGGGCAGTCCCGTGTGTGTGTGTGGGGGGGGGGGGGGGCTACGTTCCCGCCCCGCCGCCCTGCGGGTGGCTAGCTCGGGGCGAGGAGGGGGACACACACATTCCCGTCCCTTCTCCCCTCCCCGGCGGTGCCCAAGGCCGGGCCGCCCGGATTGGCCGGGCCGGGCCGCGAGCTCCGCCCGCTGTCGCCGCCGTGCTGTGGGTGGGAGGGAGGGAAGGAGGCTCAGCCGGGCTGCGCTGCGCTGTGCTAGTCTGGAGCCGAGCCTGGCAGCGGCGGGAGCGTCGGCGGCGGCGGCTGAGGCGGAGCAGCCGGAGCCCGCTGGAGCGAGTCAGCCCGGATCCGTCTCCTCTCCCTTCGCGCGCAGGGCCGGGCAGCGGGGCCCCGATCCATGACCATGGGCGACAAGAAGAGCCCGACCAGGTGAGGCGCGAGCAGGCTGGCGGGGGGGGGGCCGGCGGAGAGAGGTCGCTAAGATGGAGGGAGTGTGGCAGGGGAAGGGGCGGAGTGCGGGGCCTCCCCCAGCGGGCAGCTCCCCTGCTGTCTCGGCGCCTAGGCCCGGCCCGGTGTGGGGCTGGGGCGGGGGGAGGGAAGTGGTGGAGCGGGGCGCCTAAGATGGAGGAGGGGGGGGAGGGCAGGGCTGTTTGTGCCCCTCAGACAGGTACGGGAACTCCTGGCTGCCGGAGCCGGGCGAGGGGCCGCGGGCGAGGAGCGAGGCGCCTAAGATGGAGGGAGCGGGCGAGGGCAAGAGGAGGAGGGAGAAGGGCTTGTGTCTCCTTGCTGCGGGTGCCAGGGCTAAGCTGGTGTGAGAGCAGCTATGGCGGCTCCTCTCCTCTCCTCTCCTCTCCCTCACACACACTCCCTCACTCTCCTCACTTCTCCCAGACAAAGGGAGATTTAACAAGGTGGAGGAGACAGACAGACAGACAGACACGGGGGTGGGTGGTGGTGGTGGTGGGGGGGGGGGAACACGGCTTTCAAGTATCACCACCCACCCCCTCCTCCGAAAAAGGCAGGGTGAGGGGGAGACAGCCCGGCTCCGCTTGTCTCTCCCCTCTCCTGCCCAAGTCTCTCCCTCCCAGCTTCGCTGGGTAACCGTTGTTGTTGGTGTGAAAATGGATTGTCTGGGTTTCAAGATTCAGGGAAAACGCCCCCCCCCCTTCTTTCCTTCCAGGGTGTGTGTGGGGGTGGTTTGGTAATGCAGGGTGTGTGTGTGTGGGGGGGTGGGGTGGGGGGACTGGGTAAAGCACGATGTGTGGACGGGGGGAAGGCTAGGGTAAGGTAAAGTGTGGGATTGGGGCTTTATAATAGTGCCCCCCCGCCCCCAATGGCAGATATTTGATGACTCTCTGGGCAAGGAAGAGAAAAGGAGTCTGGTGATACAAGTTGAGAATTACAGAAAGCACTGGATTTCACTGCTTGATAATATGGTTTCTAATGTGTGTGTTTTCTTTTTCTCCTCCTCTCTTCCTCCTCCTCCTTTTTTCCTCCTCCCCATACACACATACGCACACACACACACTCTCTCTCTCTCCTCAAGGCCAAAAAGGCAAGCAAAACCTGCAGCAGATGAAGGCTTTTGGGATTGTAGTGTCTGCACCTTTAGGAACAGTGCTGAAGCCTTCAAATGCAGCATCTGTGATGTCAGGAAAGGCACCTCCACAAGGTATATCTATACATTAAAATATGTAGGTCTTGCTTTTTATTTTTTAATCTATAATTATTTTGTCTTGTTGATTTTACCATGCTACATTGAAGTGGGTTCATATTTTTGTTTTCCTCTAAAGGAAATAATCTCCCCGTCTGCCTTCTTAATATTGTATGTTGTTTTAAATTGTTTCAAGATTTAAGCTTACACTGGACACAGCTGTTTTGTAGACAGGATAGTGACCTGATTAGTTTTTTTTCCTTTCCTTTTCTTTTTTTTAAATGCTCCAATTGATGATTTAAAAAAGGCTTCTTTTTTTAAAAAAAAAAAAAACCCTTGCAATTCTGGTTTAAGGTGGGCATTTCTCACTGCCATTTTGCAAAACAATTTTTGTTCTGTTGGAAATATTGTTATGTATTTTGGGGGAGGGTAAGGGAAGTGAAGAGAAATTGATAAAACTAAAGATGCTACAGAAACAACTTTTTTTTATTCATCTGGTCTTGTTGATTTGTGAATGCATATTGTCATTTGAAATGAGTCAGTTTTAATTTGGAATTTAATGTGGAAATAATGTGGATTTCTGAAAGCTTTTAACTGTCTGTTTTTTCTGCATGGTGGAAGTTTTTACAAGATGGTGAGACTTCCATACACTAGTTAAATGGAGTACACATAATCACTCAGCCCTTTCATAGATGGGTTTAGAAAGTTTCACTTGAGAATATGAGTTAGTACTAGACTGTGAATGTGGAACTGCTTTGTTTGTTTATTTGCAAATCTTTCAAAATGCCTTTGACTCTTTAATTTTTTTATATTTTGGGAAATTGTGTACAATTAAGTTGTTCATATTTTTGTCTCCCTCTATCAAGGAAATATTCTATTCTTATTTTTTTCAAAGTTTAAAACAATGTTTTAAATGAAGTTCTTTGCATGCTGAGAGATATTTTCATGAACAGACTGTTTCTTGAAGACTTCTGGGGCCTTGAATTGATTGACAAAGGAGGCTAAACATGTATTCAGTTAGTTTATATTTGTACAATGCTTTGGACAACATAAAGTGCCTTAAGCATTTTTTTAAAATTTGGAGCATGTTTTTGGGTCAGGCTGAGGTTGACATAAGACTACTACAGCTATGTGTAGTATTATAATACTCCAGTAGATAACTAGCATATTTTAATTATATTGCATGTTGATTAAAAGCGTGTGCATGCTTTACAGTAGGGTGTTCTCAAAGGTGTTGAGCTTAACTCTTTTATCTGAAATTGACATATCATTGATTTAGATATGATAGTGTGGAGAATATAAAGTCCTATGCATATGGACCTAAATCTCTAAGTCTTGTTCCGTTAGGCTCCAGTCCTGTAATTTAACTTGCACAGGTGGACATCTAAGTCTCTGCAAAATGCTGTTGGCTTCTGTGGGGCATCTTCATGGATCCATCTGCAGGGTTAAGGCCTGACTTTACTCGCTTGAGTAGTCTTGTTGAAATCAGTGAGTGTGCTCATGGTCATAAAGTTGAGCATTTGTATAAGTGTTTGCAGGATGGTGGTCTAAGTGAAAATAGGAATCCAAGTGTGGGTGGTGCATGGACTAACTTTTCATCTTTGGTGTCTTTTATGAGATCTTTTCAATTGGAGCATGGTACTGATGTCCTTTTTGAGAAATGAAAGTTCATATACATTTTTTTGGAAAATGATACATTTAAAAATGTTTGTTCAGCCAGAAGGATTTCTTGTCAGTTACTCTCCCACTTAAGAATGAAAAATTGTTTTATAAGAGACCGCTTTAGGTTAAGAAATGCTACATGATTTGCAAAAATGATCATTGGGTCTAGAACATCATACAGTATTTTCCCATTAGCACTTTTTTTGGACAGCTTATAATGTTCATTTAGAACATATTAAGTTTGTGTGCATTTTTGTGTTACACGTTTGTGTGCTGCTGTTTAATTGATTTATGTTGTAGAATTTGAAAGCATGCATGGTACCTACTCTATGGAAAATCATAAACATTTGCATATTAGTGTCATTTATGAATAAACAACTGAAAGTAGTAGTGACTGTTAGTGCACTTTTGTTTGTGTGCGTATTTAGAAGACCTCAGAGGTCAGAGTTCTTTATTGTGGTTTGGCTGTGAGTTTTACTGTACGTGACGTATAAGTCAATAGCTGGGAAACTCTTCAAAGTTTTTTTCATAAGTGACTAAGGAAATGTAGTGGTTTATGGCTGACGATTTATTACTCAGAATACTTCTGTCTGATGACGAAATCGGTTTGAATGATTTTATATAAATTCTATTCGGATAAAACTGTGGTTAAGTTGCTGATTCAATATCTCATAGGTTAAGTTATAATTTGACAAATTGATGTCATTTAGTCACACTTAAAGCCAGTGAGTTTTCTTAAAGTTTGAAGTACTTTGCTTATATTTAAAAATAATTTGGACAAATTCATAATATTTTTCAAAGGTGAAGAAAAGCAAATGTCTTTCATCAAAAATATTCTGTGCAGTTAAAATATGTCCAGTTTCAATAGATTTATGTGGCCCCAAAGTGACCTCCTTTTTTTTTTTTAACCCCACAGTGAAGTCATTGATTTGCTGTAGAAATTAGTTTGGCAGATTAATTTCTTCTGATTTGTGAACTAGTCTGGACTTCAGCTAATTTCCACTGTGCACATTTTTACAGACCTGGTATAATCCTTGTCTTCTGTGTGGGAGGGGTGACTGGCTTCAGTGAGAAGTTTCACTTGTTCTCTGCTTTAATATCTCTTCCCTAGGAGCCTAAAAAGGGAATTTTACATACAAATAACAGTGACTTCCAAAAGTGCTAATGAACAGGAAGAACCAAAATGGACTATTTAATTACTAATCTGTAACTGAACAGAGTTTTTCAGTGAGCCCCCTGTAAATATTAAAGTTACAAAATAATATTTTTAAAATGTATATGGGGCCAAATTCAGCCCTAAAGAATTCATAAATGTTATGGTTGGTTTAACTACATAACATTTATGTAAAGTATAGGAGTGTTATGATATGCAGCCATTTAGTTTCACACGTTATCGTCTCATTTTTTAGCTTCTTTCATTTACTGAAGTAGAGGAAGATGCATTTTATCTAATACTGAGTGTTCTGGGTTTTCTGAGCATTTTACTCTAAATAATAACAGAAGCAAAGGTGCAAATTACATACAACCCACCATTCATTTCTGTGAGGTGAAAACTTCAAAGCCGACTTGAGAATGAACAATAGTAACAACAAACGAAGCAGGCTGAGGCTTTCTCTGTACTGGGATTTTTGTACTGGTATAGCCACATCAATGTGAACTGCTAGTGTAGATGTGTTGCACATGTGTAAAAAGTGACATGGTAATGTGGCTTATCTTGGTTTCAGACCAGAGAAAGCTGCACTAGGGCAAGTCTGTTCTCATTGGTGCCCCCAGAGGTTTGTGCTGGTATAGTTACATGGTGGTTAAAAATAGATGAGGGCTTGAATTAAATTCTGCTACTGGGGAGGTTTGCTGTGCGTGTGCATGAAGTTTGCCCTCACTGATGTTCATGCAGGTTGCTTATTTGGGAGCAAAGTTTAGTTCATTGTTTCTAATTAGTTCTCTTAAAGATACTGGCAGTCGTCTCCCTTTGTTTCTCTCTTGGTGTGTGCACATGTTGCATTCTTATTCAGCCCTCTTCTTTTCCTGGTCCATTCGTCTCCCAGCTGAGTGATTATACCTGAGAATCCTGCTCAGTAATCTTTGACAGCATTGGTGTGAAACTGAGTAAGAAGCTCCTGTTCATAATTAATTTCACACCGCTGTTTATACTCCCAGGAAAGTGGCATTTAACAACAATATTGATCATTCTCTGGGATTTTCCTGCTCTGGTGATTGGGGAAAATGGTGATGGAGAAAACACAGAATGTCTGATAGCTTTCCTATCTTAAAATGTTAGAATAGGCTTCTACTTTGCCCATTGGTTCCCAAAGTTCTCATTAGGTTACCTAGGCTAAAAAGAGATTGGTGTCTTCTTTCGACATATGAAAAAAATGTGAGCGCAGCAATTTGCCATCTTATTCTTGAGAGTAAATGACTTTTGAATACAAGAGCAGCAAGTTGCTGTGTAAATAACCTAAAGAGGGTTTGTGTGTTTACTAATAGGCATTTCGGTGATTCTCATCACTAGTGTTTGTAGACACAAGGTATGCACTTGGAGATCTGATTGGATATCTTTGTTGTACTTGAGCTGATACATGTCTGGTGTTAGAATCCAAAATCCAGACTTGATCTTCTCTCTCATTTCGGTATAATATATCCATGAAACACAGACTTACAATGCTTCTCTTTATATCCTTATTTCGAAATAACTGGTTATGGATCATATCTAAAATTCCACTTTAGAATGTACATGACTTCCAAGCCATTTTTGAAGGACACCAATCTCCTGCCTATCTCATTTAAAAAAAAGTTTCTCTCATTCTCTACCCAGTCCATACACAGTAGGGTTCCTTTTATTGTCAGTCCTGAGCTCATCAGAATAGTTGCTAGGTTCTGTTCTGTGAATGAGGGACTGAACTCTTAATTGTTGTGTCCCACTCTTTTTGACTTAACTGCCAGACCATCCTTTTTCTGAAGATTTTTATAGTCATGATGTAGTTAGAAGCAAGCTGCTTTCATTTAGCTCTAAGTTACATGCCTTTCCCATGCATTAAAATTCATTTTATTTTTTCAAAATGTGCCTGTTTCTATATGTCATCTTAATGGGCTGCAGCTGTATCCCTGTAAAATGGGGGTGATGACACTTAACTTCTTTGTTAGGTAAGATCTATAGATAGATTTTTTTTTTTTAAATGAAATTAATTCACTCTCCTTCCTTACTTAGTTCTTGACGCCTCTGCTGTAGCATCAGATAGTCATTGTAATGGCTTTGATTTTTTTTTAAATTTGTAATGTGGACTCCTATTCATTGGAAGTGTAGTGCAAACAACTGTTCACATTGATCACTAAATAGCAGCTGCATAGTAATGAAATGTAGTCACTACCAGTATGGGCTGGATTTGAATTTAAAGGTGAAATGCTCCATATCTCACATGCTAATTTCTTGAAGTCCTCTGTATATATTAGCTTCATTGAAAATTAACAATACAATATAATTCTGTTTCTATAGTGTCTGTGTGTTTGTACAGTGTTTTACAAGAAATGGAATAGTCTCTGTAGATTCCTTCATTCCCCTTCAAATCCATTATTTCTTAGCGCATATAAGGCCTTGTCTACACTACAAAGATAAGTTGACCTATGTTAGGTCGATTTACAACTACTGTATTAATTACTGAGGTGACTGATGTCCACACTATCCTCCTCAGGTTGGTGGTGTGAATCTTCACCAGGAGCGCTTCCAGTGACCCAAGAGGCAGTGTGGGGAGCTGAGAGCCCAGTCTCTCAGCTCTGTTGGCAGCTCCTTGATGGGAGCCTGGCTTCCCCATGGGCTCCTGGTGGGCTGTCCGACCACCCTCCCCCTTGCCTCACTGTTCGTAGCATGGAGTGGGGTCCAGCCACCCGGCTTCTCGCCCAGTCTCCTAGCTGGGAGAGGGGTCCATCAGGCCTGTTCTCCAGAGGCGGGGGTGGGGACAGCTGGGCTCTAGCTGATTTGGAGGTCCTGCAACTTTGTGGGGCCATGGATGGGGTGTGCGTAGCTGAACAGGTGCGGGGAGTAGTGCAGCCAGAACCTCAGCAGGAGGTTCTGGAGGAGCCGAAACGGGGGCTGCAGCCTGGTGCACTCGAGGCATGGTCTACAATGACACTGCATGGTCCTGACTACACTGACATAAGCCTTATGCCTCTCCTTGAAGTGGTTTTTTTTATGTTGACATAGCAAGGGAGTTACTTGGTGGGAGGAGCATTTCAGTGTGTGCACATCCACTGTTTTGTTGACAAAAGCTGACTTTTGTCAACAAAACTTTGTAGTGTAGACCGAGGCCTAAGAGTAATTGGATGTTACTTAACTGAAGACTTTTTATTTTAGTGGAGTTGGCAAACTCATTGTAGTTGGGGAGCTAAAAATAGGAAGAACCTTCCTCAAACCTGGCATTTTAAAGCAGAAAATATTGGATGTTCACAAACCTGGCTTGAACCTCTCAGTTTTTTTCCCAGAGCTAAAGATTCAGCACTTCTGGTAAATAGTTCTGAACAGGAAGTGTATCCTGGGTACTGACTTCCAAATAAGCATACCAGGTTCCCCTCCTCCTTACCGCTTCCACTATCTGGATCTGCACAACTCCCAGCCTTGGGCATTTGAAATGGTACAGGTATTTAATACAGTAGGTGCCATCTGAGTGCCAGAGAGAGATTTGTTTTCCACCTCCATTCTCCACTCCTCTCTTCCCGTTTATGAACACCTTATTCAAACAAAATAAATGCAGCTTTTGGGGTATATCCACACTGGGAAAATGATGGGATTTTACTATATTAGTTGATGTTGTAAAATCCTAGTGTGGCCGCAGCAGTCTGTAGTTTTCATGTGTTAACAGGATGAGGTAAACATTAGGTCTTTTACACCTTAAGCTTCCCACCTATATTTATTCCTGGTGAAAACAAGACCTTGGAGGGGTTCCATGGGTAAGCCTCTGCCTCTGATGTTGAGCCTGCTGCTTCAGTGTCAGATGTACACACTATGGATGCCTCTCTTCCCCCCCCCCCCTTCATCTTAGTTTGCCTTTGGAGCCCAAGTACTGAAACCAAAGCAAAAAAAAAACCAAAACAACATTTCCTCTCTTCCTGTAAACAGGCCCTGCATCAGCTGGATACCAGCTCCTTCTGTGACTATGTCTACATTTGCCACCAAATTTAGCGGCCGTCGACGGGAGATACGCAAGCTACGTAGAGTAGCTTGACTTCCTAACTCCTACTTACTGCAGTGTCTTCGGTTTGCTGCGCCAATGGGAAATGCACTCCCATCGACGCAGTGTTAGTGCACCTGGAGGAAGTGGATTAATAGCGTTCATTTTCGGGTTGATTGAGCGGGTCTCCACATCTGCTCAATCGATCCAGATAAATCAATCTGATTTGCTGCAGTCAGTCTAGACATAGCCTCAGTGTCTATAGAGTCTTGTGCTGGAACTATGTGTAGGCACAGGAATGCAAAGTCCCTTTCTGTGCATGCTTTCCTTAAAGTGACTTGATTGTTTGTTTGACTGTTCCTCTGGACTGGTCAGAAAACGGAAAAGCTGGACAGATTTGAGTGGCTTTATGCAGTACACCCTGAAAGGTCTCTTATGTGGGCCCTTTAAATTGGTGGAACCCAACCTAATGTGAGTTCTGAAATAGGCAGCGAGTGTACACTATACAAAGTGGTTAGGAAACTGCCAGATCCCGTCACCTCAGTGATAACCTCCTTAGAGCATGTCTTCTCTGCAGAGTTAACTTGGGCTTATACTTAGGGCTCAGGAGGTTGGCCTCAACCTAGCTCCTGTTGACATATGTAACCCTCTCACCAAATTTTAATAGTGTGTTAAGTCCAGGTTAGTGGGCATGTCTGGGGGGGTATGTGTTAGTCTGGGTGTTGGTTTCACTTGGACTGGTAATCCATTCACTTTGCAGTGAGGATATAGGCTAAATTGCTCAAGTGCTCCAGTGCCTTCTCACAATTCCATCCTGCATGCCCAGAAGGACTGAAAAGTTTTCTGACAATTCAGTAAGAAAGAATCATAGAGTGGCTCAGCTTATTGCAGCGTAAAGAACCATGGGATATGCCCTTGTGACATACACACACACACAGGTGAGTACTGTACCAGTTTGGACCTGGCAATGAGTGTAGGTTTGCAGTGTGACTGCTCACATGCGGGTTAGGCTTAGTCTTTACTGCCCAACACTTGTGTTAATTTCATAGTGAAGACCTACCTAACTATTCTCATTTGGTTATTTGTGCCTCTGCATGAAACACACAAGTATGCCTCTACCTATATGTAGCCCAGTCATGTCACTTTCAGAATGATTAAACACTCTTTTTAAAGAGAGGAACCCAATGACCTACTTTGTGGGCATTCAGCTAGTTCTGTAGGTCAGTAGGTTTTCATTCCACAATGTAGGTCACTTGGAAGGTGTGCTGTGCTTCTATAATGAGTAGCTTTTGACATGAAATAAAATTTACCCAGGCTATGAATGCAAGTGCTTTTTGTAGCGGTACTGGGTGTATATATAGTACAGTATCTATCCTGTTGTTCCTTTCCCTAAGGTACAGTAAAGAATTTGAGCTTTCCTGGATGGAAGCACTTTTACAAAAGAATTTGTGGGGCTTTTAAAAATTTTAAACGTGTATATTTTAGACAGATAAGGACAACTTGTCTGCCTAGTTTCTGTTTAGCACTCAGCAAAATCACAGAAACATATTCTTTATATAATATGGAACATTTGCTTAGTGTATTACAGAGAAGGGAGAAAATTGTGAGATTTTTGGCTTCTCATCTTCCTAAGTCCACTGTATGGCTATATGTGCTTACTATATTTGTCACTCTTGTGTGCAAATAAAATATTTCTGTAAACACACAACCAGAGCTCTACTCAAACATTTTTAGTGCATCTACAAGCTCATCTGATCCTTTCAGTTTGTTCCCTAAATGCAGCATCAGCCCTGCCATAAAACAGCTGCAAATTAGAAGCACATTCTGGATATTGACATGCTAATAAGCTTCTCGGCCACCTCACTTTGCATTAGAATTCCTATATCCCTAATGTTAACTTGTTCAGTTAAGAACAGAGAAGATAGGTCTATTTTTCCTTGTTTTCACTTTGGATTTAGCAGTGGTGTCTTTAGAAAATTCAGATGAATTTTGCTCCAGCCAGGGAAATCAAAACTAACACTAATGTGACAGAATTGGTTAAATACCTGGGTGCAACTCTCATTGTATTGTGGGGTGTTTGCCTTTTGTCATTGGAGATGTTGCCTGTGTTTCTGAAAGTGGAAGTGGGCCCAGCGTGTCCAGGATCAGCATTCTTTTCACAAATGACTGGGATTACTTGAGATGAAGGATGTACCTGGAGTTAAAGCAAGGAGCTTGTTATGCTCAGGACATGTCCTGGTTTGATCCCTGGCTCTGCTGTGGTTTGTCTTCACAATACAACACTCAAGTGGCGCAACTGCAGCACTTTAGTAAAGATACTCCTATGCCAATGGGATAGTTTCTCTGTCGCCGTAGCTAATCCACTTCCCCGGGAGGTGGTAGCTGTGTCTGTGGAAGAAACTCTCCGCCTGACATAGCACTGATCTAACCCCGTGTAGATGATATAACTGCATCACTCAGGGGGTGGATCTTTTGCATCCCTGAGCACCATAATTATACCGATGTAGGTCTGTAGTGTAGACCTGGCCCTAGTCTTCCTTCTTACCTTTGCCTCTGTACGATGGGGGGGATAATTGCCTCTGTTACAGGGTGTTGAGGTGTAATATTTGTAATATACTTTGAGATTCTCTGCTTGGAATTGTAGTAGAAGTGCAGGGTGTGTTTTATTTTTGAACTGATCAGTTTTCTGACTGATATGAATTTAGATTACTGTATATCTGATCAAAGCTGATCATTTATGTTGTTTTGGTGAGAAGCCTCTACTTTTAGATAAATGAATTGATGTATTTTTTTAATCTCCTTTACTGCTATTCTTAATTTTAAATTGTTGAAACCTCCAGGAGAATCCTCTTTACAATTTGTGTTCAAATATGTACAGAAATTTTAGATGCTTTATAGTATCTTTATAGCATCTTTTAGACTATCTTTTTTTTTAAAGCTTGCTCCACTTCTTGTTATGCACATAAAGTTAGTTTGCATTCTACTTAAGGACAAACAGTGAATAAATGCTTAGACTTGTGGGTCTTTCACCAAGCATGACTGTATTCTTCAGTATTTAAGAGTTATGATAGATTTGTTTATAGCATGCAGAAGTGCTGAATGAAATGTGAACTATCTTGCCCAAGATAAAACTGTCTTCCTCAGATTTATAGTGGTAAATGTGTGACTGAGTGGAATCCAAAATGCTGTTTATTTTCTGAACTAAGTTGGTGGCTTCATTTGTCCAGAGGCTGAACTGTATTGGGAGATGTTACATAAAATATTCAGATATAACAGGCAGAGTAATTTAACCATGATTTATTCTAACAGATTTGAATAGGAGATGTAGATGGACCAGGATTCATTAGTTTTGAATTATTTTACAAAAGTTCTGCAGGTTTCGAAATTGGGACCATCAGCTGATCTATGCTGAACACAGGCTGGAGGTCTAATCCTGCTCCCATTCAAACCCATGACAAAATTTGGAGTTACTTCAGTGAGTGGAGACCCAAGTGAATATATGTGGTTAATAGTAAAGTAATAGAAATTCTTCTACTTTTATATTTCCCTCTCAATCCTATCTTTAGTGGCCATTGGGGTAATGTAATATCCAGTGCATTCTAAGCCCATGTGAAAGGAGCAGAAGTTAAAAAATGTCAGGGGATCAACTAGTCTTTTCTTAATTATTCCCAATTTACCATTTGCTAATTAGTTGAGATCAGATGTGAAGGGTGAATATAATGCTATATAGATTAATTTATGTTTCCTGTATAAAGTGTTTTATTCCCTGTTTGTAGCTTTGTAAAATCCAGATGCACATGAGGGCGTGTAACCTTATTTCTTCTTAGTTGAACAGTGCATTCACATATGCTCAGGCTCTTGAAGGTGCATTCTGAGATTCTGTCCAAATATTTGGATCTAATTATTTGAGCTGCTGTATGTGGTATTCTTATTCTGAAAATGCTTGTTTTTTTTCTGAAGCAGCGCTGAGCACTTTCTCTTCCTGAGATTTCAACAGAAGAGGCAGTACATTGATGGACGATGGCCCTGTGATGGAGTCAATCAGCCATTGCAGTCATTTGTCTCCTGGGGATACTAGGATAGAGCACATCATTAGCTGTAGAAGGCGGGGGGGGGGGCCCTGGTATGTGTGTGTGTCCTCTGTGATGTTAATATAGTGTAGAAACTCTGCTACCCCTTTGCTGATACTATTGCGTTATTCTATGTACTTTGGGAAAAGGTTTATTTCCTATTTTCATTTTTTAAATATAGTGAGTGGGTGTATTGTTCAGTTTAATAACTGTCTTAAATAGAGGCATGACTGTGTCACAAGAACAAATATTTGTAACAAATGCGCAAGTCAAAAATTTGTAAATCTTCCTTTGTGATGTATGTCAAGTTTTTAAACTGCTTTATACATTTTACACTGGAATAAATTTGAAGATTCAGATCATTGTTTTATGTCAGAGGTAGAATGTGGAAGGAGGAAGGCTATTTTAAAAAAGATTTTCAATATTTTATTTCAAGTATTAGCAGTTTTGGAATTTTTGGCCTGGTATTGCCATAAACATAGACAATAATGCAGAAATATTTTCTCTTTAAAATACGTGACTTCTGTAGTAAATGTTGGCTTGTCAATACATTGTATTTTATGTTCCAATGAAACATTATGCATTCTGCTTACACAGTTATTTTATAGTATAAAATAGTATATAGTGTAAACATCTGTATTGGGGAAGAGCTGAGTCCCCATAAAGCTTTATTTTGTCACTTATGAATTGTTGACTGTAACTTTAGTAATCTAGTCTAGTAAGGACTTATCTATAAACTGAGCCTACTCAAATTAGTGGAGACTGAAACAGCAAAAGAAATGGAATAGAACTGTTGAACAGGGTTATATCCTTAAAGTGTCTCCCCTCCCAAAAAACTGGCCCTCCCCCCTCAAAAGGTTTAGTGTAAATTGTTTATTTTAACTTTTGGAATATTCAGTTTAATTCTTTATAAACCCAGAATGGTTTATAAGCAACATTTTCCAAGAGGGGAGGGGCTTTTGCTGGCAAGTTAATTTGTAATACCTTAACATGGGGTGTTGGACATAATAAAGGACAGCACAAATGAAGTGTACATTTTCCTGTTGGAACAAATAATATTAGTTTCAGGAATGTGCTGGGACACAGGTTATCTGTTTCTTTTTATGGATAGTTCTTATTTTGGTGTCTTTTCTATAAATGATTAAGATCAGGGCTTCACAAATTTACCTAGGCATCTATTAGCCAGAGGTAGGAATCAAAGAAAGGAAACACCCAGGAAAGTGTGGGGCAACATGGCGGTGAGACCCTTGAGCTGCTGTGAAGCCTGTATGGAGGGGGAGAGGGATGGAGCTGTTGATTGGTTGAGATTGGATGTTTTCCCAAGAGTGCAGCTCCCAATACCCTGTCTAGGGCTCATCTTTCACAGTAACTCTGATTTGAAGCTGCCTGATAAATACAAAAAAATGGATGTTAGGAAGGGATGCATCTTTTCTTCTGAAACTTCTTGTTGCCTTGTGAGTGGGAGTCTCTGGTCCCTCAGCCCCAACCTTTGCAACTTTGACTGGTTGTAAGTGTTTTTGGGGAAGCTTGCTACTCATTCATCTCTCCCTCTCAGCCATCTTCCTCCGCCCCCACCAAATTAAATCAAATCACCCACACTTTTCAATTATTTTGTGAACAATTTCTTCAAGAATCAGAGTGAAATTGACATGTCCTATCCTTTTTTTATGAGTAGTTGTAAAACTGATCTGATTCTTGTTAGACCGTGTCTACGCTACAAAGATAAAGTCAACCTATGTTAGGTCAATCTACAAGCCACTGCATTAATTACTGTGCTGGCAGATGTCCACACTTCCCTCCTTGGGTTGGTGGTGCGCGTCCTCACCAGGAGTGCTTCCACTGACCTAAGAGGGGCAGTGTGGGGAGCTGAGAGCCTGGTCTCTCAGTTCTGCTGGCAGCTCCCTGCTGGGAGCCCTGCTGCTCCATAGGCTCCTGGAGTTACATCAGTGGGATGAGCATTTCAGTATGTAGACCCTCCACTGTTTTGTCAACAAAAGTGTAGACCAGGCCTTAGTTTCACTTTGCGGAGGAAAAGCTTCCTGCTTGCCAATGGCCAATGCATTTTTCATGGTGTGACAAAGCTTTCTTCAAAAAAACAGTGGGGACATACAGCAGATGATTAAATCCAGATTTAAGGTCAATGAACTGCTATTATAATGGAGCCTGCCAGAGCTCAGTTTCAATCAAAGTGGCTTAGAGATGGAGTAGTTTTCTTGGTGGATGCAGGGCAAGTCTACACTACAAAATTAAGTCAACCTATGTTACGTTGACATATAGCCACCTCAGTAATTGAATTAGTTTTACACATCCACACTACTCTCCTTGTGTCAACAGTGTTCATTCTCATAAGGAGCACTTGTACCAACTTAACTGCCAGTGTGGGGCATTGTGGGATGGTTTCTGAAAGGCAGCAACAGTCGATGTAAGCAGCACAGTGTCTACTCTGACACTGTGTTAACCTAACCACATTGACTTAAGTGCAATGCCTCTTGCAGAGGTGGAGTTAAGTTGGTGTAGGTGAATTTTTATTGGTGGGAGCTATATTTTAGTATAGATCTTTACAGAGTTAGGTCGATATAAGCTGCCTTACATTGACCTAACTCTGTAGTGTAGACCAGGCCTCAGTAAATAATTTGGGTGATAAGCTATCAGGTTAATAATTTCTTGTAACAAAACATTCTAGAAAGCTTTGTAAGAAGTGGTGCTGGGTCATTAACTCATGACGCTGCATTAATTTGTTTAAACTTTGTTTTTATTTTACTTTCAAATCTTGTTTATCAGAAAACTCTTGCATCTGCTTCAGTTACAAGATATCAGAAATGTACTATACATTTTGGGCATATTGGATATCATTCATCAGAGTGAGTGTAAAGGTAAACCCAACTACTTCAAATGAGGAGCAGAGCAAGGGGAAGAGGAGTTTGTTTCCAAAATATCTTGATGTCTTAGGGAAGTCATGCCTAAAGAGACAAGGGCTGAAAATTTTGCATGTGTAAAGGCCAAGTGTTCAAAGATAACTGATTTTGTGCTCCCCTTCGCCCCCTCCACCTCCACACAGCAGGAGGGTATAAACATTGGCAAAAGAAGAGAGGAGAGAGTTTAACAAGAATATTAGTCAGATTAGTTGCTTGGTCTTAATGTTATGTGCTACAGCTTTGGTGGCTTGAGGGAGGGAATGGTTTGAGCTAAGATCATGGAAGTAGGAGTCAAGAGTGGATATTTCTGGATCTTCTATTAACTTGCTGTGACCTTGGGCAATTGCCTAAATTTTTGTGCGTCAGTTTATCGATCTACAAAACAAGCCACAAAATGCTTCGAGATCCTCAGTTTTCCCGCGGCGCGCCCCCCCCCTTTCCCGCCCCCCCCCCAAATGCAAGTAGGATCAGACTTAGAAGCAACTTTTGACTATTCCATTCCTCAACCTATACAAATACACCTTTAAAGTGACTGGGACATCCAGCTGGGGCTGCAAAAGGGCTGGGGATGACCACCTACTAAATGATTCTTGGTGTGGCATGGCTAATAGTTTAAAATGCGGGTTGGATTTATCCACTAGAATTTTCCTGTTGGAGAAATTTTATTGCGGTCCATACGTGTTACAGGTGTTGAAATACAGACTAATTTGTATTATATTATTGTACTGTTTCATACTTATTTTTAAATAGGAATGTGAATTTTAGGTGAAGGGTTGTATGTTTTTTGTCTAGGAAAGTGGAGTAAGGAATAACACAAGCTTAAGGATGGTACTACAGTATGTTATATTGGGAATAGTTAAGGATCATTAGTTACGAATACAAATAATTAATAAAATCACATTTGGAAATAGATGGAGGAACAATACTACGCTGCTTTTAGAGTGCCAAAAAATCTTAGACATAACAGCCATGATTCTGTAAGCTGTTTCATGAAGGCAGATCCCTGCACCTTTAAGGTGCCTCAACATCAGTGCAGCTCTGCATGGGTGTAAGGGTCCACCCTCATGGATCAATTTGCGAGATCAAAGCCTGAACTATGGCCTCAATCTTGAGGTGTTCCATTAGATAACTTTACATGCACACTAGTAAGCAACAATACATTATCCAGCCAGAAACTCAATCAGATTAGCCCAAAGTAAAATTTCAAACAAAGCATGGCCTCTTCTACATTTGAAAGCTTCTTGTATGGTTTATATAAATTAAAGAACTAGAATACCTATAAATGATCCAAAACAGATTTCTTGTTGCTGTGTTCTGTGACCAAAATTTTTAGATTTGGGTTTCTTAACTGAAGCACTGATACCCGTATTTAGGCATTTCCATTGATTTCATGTGGAGTTGCAGTTTCATGGCATCTCTGAAAATTAGGCTAAATATTTAAGTTCAAGAGTTTTGACCTGAGTCTTGTTTTGAATTCACAGCTAAAGTATCCCCAGTATTGAAAAAAATGTGCAAATAACATCCAGGCAATCAAGCTATCCTTTAGCATTGTTTTGTTGTATAAATTGGTTTATCTGTATTCAAGAAATAAAATAAACTTATCCTTTAATGTTTAAAAAAAAAAAAAAAAAAAAGATTCAATACTGGATCAAAGCTTCATTATGCTCCACTGAATGGCTGTTGAATAACAGTGATGGTCAGAAAACAGGTTAGAATCTTGAGTCCATGTGTCATGGCAATCTCAAGAGTCGCTATTAGATGTATGGGTGATCGCACCCTATCATTTTAATACATGGGGAACATTAATTTCCAAAGGTCTTGAATTTTGGGACACCCCTATCATCTGTACTTAAACAGCGCCCCCTCACCAATTCTCAGAAACACTAAATGTAAATCATAGAAAATGAATCATAGCCAGGTATCTCTGGTAAATCTGTACTAATAATTAAAGTTATGCGACTTGTCTTTCATGTTCAGGGGAAAAAAATAAAAAAACCCTAGCAGTAGTATCTTTTCCTTTTTGCTCCCATTCATTGTTAAGCCATTGCTCTCTATCAGTTTCTTTTGTGTTGTAAATGTGATTGGTATGTTGGTAACTTTCAATTCTTACCTAGAGGGTATTTGAAATATAATGGTCAGACAGGTTTATTTCCATTTGGGTAATCTCCTGTGGACCTTGTCCAAAGTCCACTGAAGTCAGTGGAAGTCCTTCAATTGTCATCAGTGGGCATTGGATCAGGCCCTTGATGGGGTTCTACTACAAGAAAAGGAGTAAACTGGAATTAAATTAAAATGTAATCGCATCATTTTAAGAGATTCTTCCGACCATTAATTATAGGTCTGCTCTCTTTGCTTTAAAATAATTCCATCTGGGAAGTAAACTTTTGTTGTTACAATGTAGTAAAAAAGCATGGGAATTTTGCGTGTCCTGGTAGAGCCTTGAGTTAGTCTGGAGAAAGAGTATTACTGCTGTTCTCTACAGAGGGCTGAAATTGATGTGAAATCTCAGATATTGCCCCTCTGCCAGTCTTGACACTATTTACTCTTTTTGTGTTTGCACATCCTTAATAGCTCAAACCATCTTGTACAAAATTATTTCAGTAGCAGTCTTATAGATTATGACATTTCATAGTTAAAATGCAGGAAAAATCTAGTTTTTTGAAGAAACAAAAAACAGTAAAAGTCTAATTTTCATTCAGTTTTGCATCGCTTTAACTGTTTGGTCAAGGATGCAAACTTTGAATGTTATCCTTTCTCTTAATTACTTTTCTGCGTAATACTGCATTCAGTATAGAATATGCTAGCCCTCCTTTTACTAGCTAAACACCTGTATGTTCTCTTGGATCATAAGCAAAGACAGTGGATCCTAGTGGCTCACCACTGCAGAGAATCATGCCAGTGCAATTATTAGAGTGGGACAGAATACAGTAAAAGTCTGAGTTCCGTGTTGCTGCCCCTGCCCGGTCAACTAAGAAGCACTGTGTGTGTTGTAGCAGCAAAGTCATGATCTTCCCGTACAGAACAATTTGTGACTTGGGGCAAAGCGGGATATCAGTGTTTCCTTATCAAATTTGATCTCCTGGATTATGTTTTTGTTTTTTAATTCATGTAGTTTGATCCATAAAACTTCTAATGGAAAACACTAAAAATTTTCTTTGTTAGGTCCACTTCATCTCATCACTATGTAGCAGGAAAGAGTATTCCTGGGGAAAGGAGACATGGATAATTTTTAAAATTGCATATTTTAAAAATCATTTGTAAGTGTCTATTTGGGCTGTTCTGGAATGTAACTACCATCATGTTACGTTCTTGGATAAGACTGAATTTATTTGTTGATTATAAGAATGCTTATTTTAGTTAACAGAGCATTTGTCCTAATAAAATGAGTATTGTGCTGTTAAAGCTAGGATATGTACCTTGATTTCATTATTTCTTGTTAGTAAATAGAAATGCTACCGATATCTCACCTCTAACATATTTCACTCTTATGCTACTTGAGGCCCTGTAAATCATAAAGCAGAATTTAATAACTTTCCTACTTATTTCATTGGATTTTTTGCAAATCCAGCTCATGTGTTTGGGGTTATTGATAGACGTGAAAAAAATCTAAATAATAACCTTTTGTCTTTATTTAAAAAATACTATCTTTCATATTGGTATCCTCTTTTTGAAAATTCACTTTTAACACTCTGCTCCTAGACAAAGCTTTTTAAATTTTACGTTTTTTAATATGATGCGGGAAAATACATTTTCCTTGGTCAAACCATGCAACAAAAGCAGTTCCAAGAAAATCAGGTAGAATAATAGTGCACCGTAAAATCTAATATAACCGTTCCAAAGTATCACTGCAATATTTAAGTAATTATCCCAGTGCACGACTTAGCAGAACCAATAAATAATACATATAGAATTGTGTTGGAGCTTGCAAGGGAAGACACATGCTGGCAGAGCAGATGAAAGGGAAAGGGCATAGGGAGAAGATAAAGCGCACATCAGATCGTTTCTTTGGAAGTCACTGACACAGTTCAGAGTTCCTAGGACTTACAGTAAGTAAGATGCAAAAGGGCCCCAAACATTTTTCTATTAGTCTTACTGGCTGCGAGGTAGCTTCCTTGCTAAAGGTTGTCATTGCCATGCTGGCAAACCAATTGTTGCTAGTTGCACTATCATACTCTGAAAATGTTGGCCTCGCTTTGTTTTCACCAATACATTATTTAAAAAGAAAAGAATAAAACCCAGTTTGAGGTTTTGTTTGTAGCTGGCTTGTAATTTAATTTCAGATTACATTTAGGCTTTGTCCAGCCCTGCCTCTGCTATGTGGTTGGAGAGCTCCTCCTCTCTGGGACAGGGAGCAGACGAGACAGCACATGCTGAACTAGCTCCTGTGCTGAGACGTTGGCAAGAGTTGGAGCTTAGTTAGTTTTGGTGGGGATCCAGCTTTGGGGCTGGGTTGTGATGTGAGTTTTGCGGGAGGGAACAGGTTGATGATAGTTTGGGAAGCGGATGTCCAGGCGTCATAAGAGAATAGGTAATAGGAGAATTATCTGCAGCAGCTCTGCCTCCTTCCCTGATTTCTCATGACTCAGGAGAGCTTGAGTAGGGAGAAACCCTTCGTCTCATGCACTGGCTCTGCTCTCAGGAGCTAGTTCCTTCCTCTGCCTCTTCCATCCAGATTTCAGGCTCCCCATAACCTCTGTGCTATAGGACGTATGGCTGACGGTGTCTGCTGCTGTGGAACTCCCCAGGCTCTCTGCTCCCTCCTTGGTTCCATGTGGCCAGTGGCCTTTTCTCACAACAGCATCCTCAATTTCCATAACCTTCACCTGCATTCTTTGTCTGCCATACAGCTGGATTCCTCCTTGTCTGCTGTTAGCTGGGCCCTTGAGGACAAAGAGGAGAGTGAAAATGACACTTAGGACCCTAGCACAGCACTGTGCTCTCATCTCCTGCTCTGAATTCCATCAGCAGAGAATTTTTCAGTCACATTTGAATGGCAAAATTAGGACTGCTGTTTAACACTTTTAAAGATAGACAGACCCAAGAGTATTTGGTTTTTCTAACTTGGTAAAGAGAAATAGAGGGAACAACCCATGCATTCTGAATTAGTGGAGGACTGGCAACAGTTTATGAATCTGTCGCACTGTAAATGACTTTGAACAATAATATGAACTAATTAGTAGTATGGGATGTACCAAAACTTCAGTGTCATCAACAAGCATAGGAAAATAGAATACAGCTTGAAAAGCAATTTATCTCTAAAAGGAAATTCTCAGAAACTATGTGTAACTCTTTTATATGTTAAAACCCATGTATATGTTTAAAAGATCTATGCAAGAGGATTTATTCCCAAGAATCATTATGGTTTCCTTGAAGGATGTGGGACTAACAACATGAGCTTCGCTTTCTGCAAACTCCAGGAATAGGCATGTGAACAAGACCAATCACTACCCAGGGCTTTTTACTGAGTTAACAAAGACTTTTGGTGATATTAATTCTTATCAGTTTAATATCTGATATGTTCTGTATCTGAGAACTTTATATTAAATGGGTTTTTGGAGCAAGGAGATGGAATAGGGGCTTGCTCTGTCCACTCCATGCATCAGCCTGGCATTTCAGTAGTCCCAGGATTGGAGGGGGAAAAAAACCCAAAACACAGAGGCACTGTGATTTGATAGCTCTTCAAGACACTCAACTGCCTGGACAAGTTTGTTACCATCATCTGTTATTCTATCAAGATACATCTGGAAGAATCTTTTACAATTGTCCTTTTTAAGTACCTTTCCTGTTGGAATAGGTGTCAGATAGGGATGTATATTCTCACCTTGCTTGTTAAATCTGCTTTTTGCTGCTGCTATTGCTACAATCTCTAACTGCTCCCACCACAAGCAGGATTCTGTATCCTCTTTGCAAAACATTAACCTTCAGTTCATTACAATGTGATCTACTTTTTCCTCCTGCTGCTTGTGTTGCCTGTTTGTTCAGGAGTTTTGAAGAAATTATACAGCACCTTTCTTTAATGGAGCATCAATAAATCTTGGTCAACATTTTACCTACCTTGTGAACGATCTGCTTTGTTTAGGGATGTTGAAATGATTATCCAAATTAGCAAAGAAATTGCAGCCATTTGACAAGCTTTAATGTCTGGAAAGACCACAAGTTTCCTAGACATACCACGCTTAGAGTATTTTGGGTGATAGTGCTAACCATTCTGTATGGTTCTGAGATCTGAACTCTTAATAGGTATCAAACCAAGTGGGTGGATGCTATGTATGTGTGTTCTTCAAGATTATTATTGTATCAATGCTCTAAGCATATAAAAAAGGGGGTGTTCAATCAAAATTATCAGATGCAGCTGCAGTTCTGAGGGGAGAGGAGCAAAGTAATTCAGTGAGGCTGGACAGCTGCTTGAATGCCTCTGAACATCTCCTAAAAAGTCTTTTTCTTTAGTCAATTGAAGGAAGGTTTGTGCTGGCATACAAGCCCAATGTCTTTATTTTAAAGGTGGTTATTAATATATTACCATTGCAGCTGATACTTGGTTTGACTAGATTTCAGGATTTTCCAAGTGGAGGATCGTAATTGGGAAAGGAATCGCAACATTAGAAAAGAACTAACTTGAGAAACTTATAAGCTTGTTTCAGTGCTATGGCTTCAAACAAACTAGTGTAATCCATTGTTCAGTGTACATTGCATGTCCCCCTGTGTATACATACGTGGGGACTTGTCTAGGATTCAAACTGCTACGGGTCTTGGGTGATCAAGACAAGGCTCTTCTGTCCAGAGGAAATATGTAACCCTCTGATCAGTGCATGTTACATATTCCCCTCTGTGCTTAATCCACAGATGATACGAGTATGTTACAGCCCTTGGCTGCGTTTAACTCATGCTTTCAGTTATAAAGATCCCTGGGGTTGACCAGTATGGCAGACATCATATCAGCATCCCCCTGCCATTATTTTGTGCTCTATAATCTTGATTGAATAAATTTGTAAATGTCTTAAAGGACTTCAAAAAGAAGAATCTTACGGCATGTCTACAATATAATCTTAAGTCGATTTACAGCTACTGCAGAATTACACACTACTTTTGTTGGTGGTGCATGTCCTCAGCAGGATCACTTCCATCGACTGAAGAGGGGCAGTGTGGGGGGCTGAGAGCCAGGGCTCTCAGCTCTGTGCAGTTCCCTGCCAGGAGCCCAGCTGATCCCTGGGCTTTTCGCCTTTCTGCTCCCAGCCAGGTGTGGGGAGGAAGCCAGTCGAGGCTTCTCACCTTTCTGCTTCTAGCCAGATATGGAGAGGAAGCCAGCTGGGGCTTCTCGCCTCCGGTGCGGAGATCCATGCCTGGAGTATGGCTGCTGTGCTCCTGGTGGGGAGCTGAGAGTCCGGAGTGCAGCTGGGCTCTGAGCTGGGAACCTCAGTGCAGCCGGGTTCCCTGCCGAGAGTACCCCGGGGGGGCAGCAGGGCTCCCTGCAGGGAGGCAGCCCAAGCTGGGAGCTTGGGTGGCAGCCCAGCTTGGAGCTGAGTGGAGCCGTGAAATTGACAAGACAGCCAACAGCCTATGTAAGGAATGTAGTGTCTACACCAGTGGTTCTCAACCCATATACCATTGTGGGCCGCACATACAGCTCTCTGTGTTATGTGGGCTGCATCCACACAATATATACTACCTGTATGGCCTTCAAGATGTCATATGGGCTATAGCTGTGTGCTGATTAGGTCACAAGGTTGGGAACCACTGATCTAGACATATGTCACGTCACCCTAGCTACACCACCATACCTCTTGTGGAGGTGGAGTTATGATGTCGGTGTAGTAGGGCACTCTACATCGGTGGGAGCAAGGCTGTGGTGTGTACACTGACATGGTTAGATTGACATAACCTGTTTAGTGTAGACCAGGTCGAAGTCTCACCTTTATTTCATCTCCAACCAAATCTAGTCTACAAGGCAAATTAGATATGAGCCTCCTTTACTTACTGAATTACTTGTCCTTATTGAAGGCTAGTACTAGAGTGCTGTAAGAGAACAAGGGTTGTTCATTGAACCAGATTCATTTCAGACTCTGGGGCTGTGCCATGACTATATAGCACTTAGCAGATGTCGGTGCATTTAAATCTTTTTCTCTCCAGGACAAAATGGCAGTGCTCTCTGATCAGGCGGGGCAGAGAAGATCTGATGCAAGCTGCCAGCATTAAATGCTAGAAGCATCAGGGGAAAATGGAAAGGTCACTGACAAGTGATAGGGGAGAAGAGCAAAGTCAGCATTATCGAAGCAATAGAAAATTTACCTAGAACCAGAAGATTTTGTCAGTCATAAGAAGTGAACTTCCAAAAAGTCAGAGGCAAGGAAATACTAGGAGTTCATTCTCCATGCCCACTATGCTTCCAGCTAATATTATTTCTGTCCTCTGTTTGAATCTCTCTTCCCCTGCTCCCCTTCCTTTTCTTGTGTACCAGACCTCTTTTTTATACCACAAAAAATTAAAGAAAACACATGTAGATTTTGCATGGTATGTACTAGCCCTGATCTGATCACATGGCCTGTCTTCACAGCAGTGTTAGTTAAATTATCTACACTCCAGTTAACTCCTCAGGTTAGCCTAGTTTGAGTGAGTGTGGCCGCACTGCAAAACTCTTGGGCAGCACTGAGTGGAGAGCAAACCAAGATCACTGTATTCCTGAGTGACAGCATCCACAAGAGGTTTGATGTGCTTTAATCTGTGTGCACTGACTTCACACCTTTATTTGATTCATCTTAACTTTTTTGAGTGGCCTTTGTAGACAGTTTCTTGGACTGGAACTTCTTCTGAGTAAGGACTACATTTTCTTTTTGTTGGCAAAGCACTTAACACAGTGTGACTGATCATGATTGGCATCTTTGAATACTGCTACAGTGCAAGTAATTAATAGGTACGATCTTAATTACTGAACCTGAAGTACAAACCCTAAATACAAAAGTATGGAGTATCCTTGGAGTACCATCTAATTTTTACAAACTTCTGAAACCAACATTTATTGACTGCAGACTTTGAAAATCTTTGGGAGGGGGCAGTTTGTTCAGTTTTTATCCTTTTTTGATAGAGCTTTTGTTGTTTGAAATTATGTATAATCTTTGTTATGGAAATGGTCATTTTCCATCTACTGTAGGTTTTACAACTTGTATAATTGGTTTGATATAAAAATGTTCAATAAAGAAGGTTTAAAAAAAAAAGTTAGGCAGTGACTATCACTGAATAAACCACATAACAGAAATTAATTACCTCCTGCCGGAGGAAAAAGTTGAATGGGAGGGCTTTAATGAAGGTGGTTCTTGATTTGCAATGAGAGTGACGTAGAACTAAGGATGATATCAATTCTTAGAGGTTACACCCCTTCACATGAACAATTCAATTTCCCACTCTGTATCCTGTACTCTGAGGACAAGTGAGGGGAAAGATGGTGTGTAGAGTGGAAAAATTAACATAATCCTACTAAATGCTCACTATATATTTTCTTATTTATTATTTCTATGAAATTAAAAATGTATATACATCTTTGTTTTATGATTTCTTCTGTCATTTTAGGAATTAAATTATTTCCTTAAACTAGCATGGACCCTATCTTTATACCTTTCAAAATGATGCATAGTCTCAGTCTTCTGCTTTCTGTGAGATTGATGGCAAAAATAGAATACTTATCCATTAAAGACCATTTCAAGCATCAAAAAAGGACTATCTGAGTCACTCGTCCCCTTTGTGCTTTCCTGCTAGTGTATTTTAGCAATAACTTGATTGCTTGTATTTTCTCTGGTAAAAGGGCGTACTAAAAGTGATCAATAAAATTTGTTCTGGCTGTTGAATTCACAAGTAGCTTGTTGGCTGAACCCAGCAGTTGAGGAGACAGTTGTTGATCATCAGCTTTGCTCTGCCAGTAGAGTCTGGAGACCTTTCAGAAGAGGGTGATGGATAATCCACAGCACTACTTGGGGCCACTACTTAGAATAAGACTATAAACTGATGATATGTCTGTAAAGTTTAACTGAAAATTGGGTGTACATCTAAATTCTGGTTGTTAGGAAACAGGTGTAGTAGGAAGATTTGTTGCATGTTGTGTGGTTAAGAGTAAAAGATTTTTTGTTTCCAGAACAGAAAAGGATTAAAGTGAAAATATTTCTGATCACAACTAGGGGTGACTTATTTTCCCTCCTACATTTTGCTGCCACTTGAGAGCATTTTATACCTTGCCTCCCAGATATGTGAAGACATACACCCTAATCTGTGCCTCCCTGAGTAAGGAAAGCAATTGGAATGCTGTTTTAAATAACTGGTGTACTTCATGAGGCCTATCTGCCTCATGTCTGATATTCATAGACTCCTCTCTGCTTCACTCAAAATGACATGTACCCAAAGGACTGTTTGCTAGTTTGTTTAGATTACTTAGCATTACCAATATCTAGCAAAAGAGTTTATAAAAGTCAGGGGGGTTTCCCCTTTTATTTCCCATGTAAGGAAATGTTTTAATGTCCTTTTTTTTTTATGTATTTACAACAGAGATTAGAAGTGAAATGTGGTATAAAACAAGAAATATTAACAAGAGCGTAGTATCACTTATCAGTACAAATACACCCTCTCAAAGTGGATCCAGGCTTCAGCATCCATCAGTTATTATTCCAACTTTAAAGCGTGTGCTCCAGTAATGATGACAGGATTGTAGTAACCCCAAGTATATTTACTGCCCCCAGCATTGTTTATATCTGAGCGTCGGGTCCTGAATAACTAAATAAAACATGAGAATACGGAGATCCATCCAGTTCTAGTTCAGTCTTTCTCTTGACTTTAATGAGGAGTTAAATCAAACACTCAAAGCCACATGTGACAGACTAACAATATCCTGAATGAACTTTACTGAATTAAGTTAAACCTTATTGAATTAGTTTTAACATCTTCGGAGTTCATTGTATTAAAATGCAAATATTTATGTACTATTGTGAGATTGTATGGAACTTCTTTTGCAAGAAGCCAAGATTAATGCAATCTGTGGAAGGGACTATAGGAATCTTCAAAGGACCTTTTGAAGCAATGTGAATTTTTAAGATTTAAGGGGGTTTCTCAAGGAGGAGGGGGTATATGCTAATGTGGTTCTTACAGTTGTCAACCTTTTGAAGCCCCCCTCCGCCCCTCAACAGGGAAGTTTGCACATGGTAGTTCAAACAGGATTGTCCAGAGACCAACAAAAGAAAAGACTTGGATAAATAGCCTGAGTTTAAACTGACTCAGATCCTTCTTCCCCCTTCCCCCCTCTCCCCCCCAATCTGGCTCATAGGTCCTCTGGTCCACAGAGGGCCCCAGTCTTTAGGGAAGGATTGGAAGGTTTGGTCTAATGAGATGTCGTAAGACTGGGTGGCCTGCTCTGAGCTGAAGCTGTGATGAATTTGTAACCATAAGAAAACCTCTAGGATGGAGTGTTGAAAGACTGCTCTTGCCAGAACCCATGTTTGAGTTGGGTGAATTCTGGTAAGCTTATTAGCACGTGTGAAGGTTCTTTTTTTAAAAAATATTTTCTCTGTAGTGCTTTTTACCTTAAGAATAAAGTAGGCTTGCTTTGAAAGAACTGTGTGATAATTTACATATGTAGCAATCACTATTATCAATCTCCAAAGAGAAAGCAAGCAGGTATTTTTATGTAGACTGTCTTTGCTGGGAGTAGCAGTGAAGGCAGGCAACTGTTCAGCCTGGACATACACTGGTCAGAAGGGAGTGAGATGCATCTCCACCCAAGAGAAGCAACAGCTGGGAAGCTGGAAGCCTGAGGCTGGGTGTTTTTGCTGAACCACTAAGAGGAAATACAGATACTGTTGCCCTGAACTGTGACACTACACTCTGTGTTCACTATCCTAAAATCTCCCTTTAAAATAGGGGTCTAAGCCAACGGTTCTCAAATGCGGCCACCCAAATGCGGCGACCAAGGGTTTTCTGTGCGGCCACGAGCAGCAACTGGGGCGGGAGGGGCAAGGATTCACCTGGGCCAGCCAGGTTTCACCTGACGACAAGCTGGGAGTCCAGGACTTGTTGGGAGCAGCCCCTGTAGGGTGAATAACCCCCGGCCCTTGGCTCTCAGAAGCACCTTCTGCCGCCGTATTGCAGTGCCAAGATAAGTGACCCCCCTCCCCCAAACGTGTCTGCCTCAGGGGCCGCACCTCTCCCTGCCAGCCACTGGCTGCCTGCCAGTGCCTGAGGTCCTGACTCCCACCCTTTCCCTCCCGCCCCTTCCCTCCTTGCCTTCCCTCCTCTGGGCCGTGGCAATGCCTGGGGTCACGACTTCCACCACTTCCCTCCCTGCCTTTCTGGCACCCACACCCCGTTCCTCCCTGCCAGCTGCTCGATTGCCTCGGCGTGTGGGTCCAACTCATTGCATTCATCCACTCATCCCCGCTTCCCACTCTGCCAGTCACTCCAATGCCTCTGGGTGCCGACTTCTACCCCCTTCCCTCCCTGCCTTTCTGGCAATCACCCCCCTTTCCTCCCTCCCTCTCTCCCTGCCAGCCGCTCGATTGCCTCTAGGGTCCTTGCATTCACCCCCTCATCCCCCACCTCCCTGCAACTGTGCAAGTGACCCCCAGCCTCCAGCAGCCCCCTCCCTAAGCTGCAGTTCTTCTCCCCCCAAACAGCCCTCTCCCTGACTCCTGCCCGTTGGCTCAGAGCAGTTGCTGCGTATGTAGCCAGATTGGCTGCTCTGCAGGGAAGAACAAGTAACTCCCTCCAGCCACCTGGCAGGAGCTGCAGTTCTTCATGCACCCCACTCACCTTTCTCAGCTGAAAGGTGAGTGGGGCAAGTGAGGCAGCCTTTCCATTCAAAGAGCTCCTCAACTTGTGCTAATATTCTGATCCACACAACTGATGCATCAAAACCCAGAACTTCTTATTTGGACATGTATATGTGCATGTTTATTTGATTTTCCTAATGTTAACTGAGTATATTAGGAAAAAATTCTCAGTGCAGCCACCGGCAAGAGTTGGTGGCTGTACTGTGAGGCCACCAAAAAAATTGTTGCGAGAGCCACTGGTCTAAGCAGTTGGGTTGTTTCAAGACATAATGAAAGCTAAAAGTCAGCTTAAAATTTGAGGATGGAGAATATACATAATTTTAAATGGCTTTTGGAAAAGATTTATGTGGAGAATATATTTTAATTGATTTAGAAATATCTTGTGAATTTACATATTCACAAATTTCTGAATGCCGCCTTGTTAGCAAAGGTCTCTGTCTTCAACATGTACTACTTTTATAGAAAAATCTGCAGTCTTCATCTAAAACATAGTTACAGGTTAATTTCCATATGGTTTGTAAATCACGGATGAGCAATCACTTCGCAGTGAGCCGAATTGCTTGTGTATCTGTTCAGTCTATTGGAGCAGTGGTTCCCGACCTTTTTGAGTGAAAGCCTCACTAGTTGACTCCAGGCAAAACACATGCCCCTGCACTCCATCTCTGGACCAGGCCATAAATGCATATTACTTCTATAAACACATATGATGATGATGATACCCCTACATTACATAAATAATAATAAATTACTCTTACCTGAAGAAGAAGCTAAGCCTTCCTTGGCACAGCCACCACCGCATGCCACGTGTGGCCCTGCCTCTTCCCATCCTTCATGGACTGAGAGTAATGGAGGCGGTGGGTGCTGGTGGGCTGGCCAGGGCTGCTCCAGGCCCCCCGCCAGTGCAGGGCTGCTCTGCTCCAGCCAGGCGCCCGGCCAGCTTGGGGCTGAGGAGGGGCTGTTCCTCTGCTCTGGCCGTCATGGAGCTGGCAGGGGGAAAGGGAGGGCTGTTCCTCTGCTCTGGCTGGGCTCCCTGCTGGCTTGGGCGGTGGGGGGAGGTAGCTGCTCTTCTGCTCTGGCCAGCATGGAGCTTGGAATTACTGCTCCGGGGAGAAACTACTCTTCTTGCTCCGGCCAGCATGGGGTTTGAGGTTGCTGTGTCCGGCTGGCACGAAGGGCTAAATGACCTCAGCATTACTGAAGCTTCACAGACCCCCTGTAATCTTTGATGCCTCTTCAAAGGGGTCCCACATCCCAGATTGGGAACCGTTGTATTGGAGTGTATGAATAAAGGGTTAAAATAGTCTAATCACACTGAGGAATTTGGCACATTGTTCCCTAAAGATCTGAAAAACCCCAAATACATGTTAATGGCAATAACTGTCTCACTGGAATGAATTAAAAGAATAAATGATCCAAAGTTTTCAAGTTTACAGCAAAGTTTTCAGCTATCATTAATGCATGATAGTCATCAACTAATAGTCCTTTGAGTTCATGATTTTTGTGTGAAGTACTTCTAGGGAATGAATGAAAGGACAGAAAAGTCTGGGAATATCAGACATTCCTGTCTGCCTTGTGAAGTACATCAGTTATTTAAAACAGTGATCCAATTGTTTTCATTACTCAGGGAGGCACAGACTAGGGTGTATGTCTTCGCATAGCTGGGAGGCAAGCATAGGACAAACATGAAATAAATTTTAAAGCATCACCGTGTTCCCAGTTTTGGCTTGTTATTTATGAAGTGGTTAATAACTCTGTGAAAGATATAGATGCTGATCCTGCAATGAGCTTTATGTGGGCAAACTTCAGTTGCCATGTGGAATTAATTACAGTATTGAGATTTTTTTTGTAAAGGTGATCTCTAATGTTTTTTCTTGTTATAAGTGTACTATTTTAACTTTCAGATATTTCATGTAAATGCATGTCAATCATTTGAAATCATGACCTTATAGGGACAGAACACATTTAAACTACACACCTGTTTGACAACTTTTCACCACTTATTCTGAGTAGCACTCAAGATTTAGGTTATTTTATTGTGGATTTTGACAGCATTTTGTATACACATAGTCTGCTGCACTCTAGTGCTGTTGCTGTGTGTAAGGCACTCACAAATTAGGGAGAGAGGCACATCCAAGATTGCAGAACATGTGCTTGTAAAATACAACAATCAGCATGGGGACTCTGGTAGGTAACATGGAAAACTACTTTAACTAATTCTTTAAAAGTGACTATATTTTAAGGTACCTGTGTCCCTCTACTGCAGTGTTACCTCACTAATCCTTCTTTTTTAGAAACCCCATGTTAATTTTGGCTTAGGCCACAAGGGAACATGAATTTGGTCTGCAACTGTGTCAGCTTGTGATGGCATTGAAGCTGCTCTGAAATAATTTGAGCTATAATAGTATGGTGACATGAGTATTGTAATGTTTACTGTTTGAATGTTGGTTTAGTAATTAGGGGTTATCAGGAAAATCAAGCAGGAATGGAAACAATGTGTAAACACAGGTTGTTAAGAGACAATGCCCAAGCTGTTGTTTTTGAAGATTCTACCCCTTGGCTCCAGCCCATTTACAGAACTGGTTTTGACAACCCGGATCAAAGTGTAGGAGCTTGCAAGTTCAAAGGAACTCTTGCTAGGTTAAAAGGAACTCTCTCAAGAGAGTGGAGAGGTTGTTTGGGGGAACCAGACTGACACACAGGCACTAGCTGGGGATATCTGAAGAAGATAGGCCTGCCTATATCTTCAATTTAGGATGGTAGGGCTTTAGCTAAGAAAAATGTGGGTGTCAGCTTAAAAAAAAATCTCTAGATGCTTTGTTCCTACTGTTAAAATACACAATAGTTTGGTTATAAAGGCTGTCTAGTTACTGTATTTATCACTGCTCTAGACTCCCAAAGGGAAGAATGGTAAGTGCTGAGCCCATTCGGACCTGCTGGGTAAGCATGACTGATACAAAGGGTACTGTAGCTCTGGGCTCAAACTAAGAGTGGAAGAACTGTGGAATTCTGCCCCAGGATAGGTAAAGGCACAAGGCCTGACTCCTGAGGGGCTGCACTCATTACGATAATGATCATCTGTGCACAGAAAGACTACAGCATTAGAATAGCAATGATGATGCATATTAGGAGTAAAGCTCATTAGCCAAGCTACATATGGACAAATTTGCAATAACTCTTTTGGTTCTAGCTACCTGCTTGTGATGTTTCTCTCAGCGTAAGCCCTGATCTTGCAACCACACGATTGTTTAAATATAAATAGCCCTACTGAAGTCAGTGGACCTACTCATGAGTCAAGTTAAGCCTGTGAATAAGTGTGTGCAAGATCATCATGGTCTTACTGAGTGCCCACAACACATCGCTGAAGTATACTTTTCAATAACTGAAGAAATACAATTTATAGCCAGCATTTAGTTCATATGGGAGCGCATCTAGGATTTCTGGGAAAATGTTTGCCAGTGGTGAAAGGTTTTGTAATACCTAGAAGTCTTCCTGTTTTAAGTCTTAAATGCAGATTCAACTTCCTAAGTAGTATTTAAAGTTCAAATTCTGTAGATACAAGACAAAATTCAGAATAAGTGCTGTGTGTGTCGGAGGAACAAAATTAATTCAGAAGCTGATAAGTTTTTCATTTTAGTTCTTGTATAATAGCACATTTTGGATTGAAATAATTTGCCCTCTTCTCCTTAAAAGCCACTTGAACCTATGTACATGGTAAAAGGGGAGTAGCTACCTGAGTTTCAAAGAGTCTTGTGTGATGTGAACCTAGTGGTATGAAATGATGAATCCATGGAGAGTAGCATTTGTTGAAAGCAGTCTACCTGGTGCTTCAGATAGCAGCATGGCTTCTTACTGATACAGAGGAGGAAATAGGCTGAATAAACAGGGAAGCTGTGGAATAAACAGAAACAAAGCAAAACCTAGCTCCTACGTAGTCTGTGTTTAAAACTAAATAGGTGAAGCAGTTGTTTGAAAATGAAATGATTTTATTAGGAATGATGTACAGAAAGAGGCATGTTGAGCTCTTGCATTTGTGCCAGAATATCATTCATTTTCAGACATTTCGCTTGTGTAGCTATATCACATATAGACTTCTTCTCTTGAGGAAACTCATATGAAAGTAAACTGTTCCAATTGTACTTGAAAATTGGGAAATAATTACTAATTTACTTATAGGGGTTTCACTAACACAAAAATCACATTTGTCTGAAAATTTGTACCCTCTATTGTTAAAAAGGACATCCAGATCATTAAAACTGAGAAGTTAGTGATTTTCTGGTCTTTCTTTTCAGTTCATTTACTTTATGAATAAGTATATTTATCCTGAAACTAGGACAAATCATGTAAATTGCTAAGCACTCCCCACTCTACTTGACATTAGTACTAGTTAGGGATGCAGTACCTCTTGGGAGGTGCTCTGTAGGTCACTGTTTCCCATCCGGTGTGCCATCAGGCCTGAGCAGGTGTGCCATGGAATTTTTTGAAAAACTACTTGAAGAGTTCTGAATTGGCTCATGAATATTCATTCATATGGAGACTATATGATGGTGTATTTAGTAAAAAATAAGTAATTGGCCAGGTAGTCCCAGGAAGAAATTAGTATAAGAAGCAGTGTAAATTAGTAGAATCTCACTAACTCGTTTTTGCTAAGCTGCAGACTGCAGTAATTGTCCCAACCTAAAGAAGGATCGAGTGGTTATGGCAGTAGCCTGGGACTCGGGAAACCTGAGTTTAATTCCATGTTCCACCAGATCTTGTGTGAAATTTAGGTAAGTCATTTAGTCTCCTTATTCCTCAATTCCGCATCTGTAAAATGCAGATAATAGTATTTCCCTACCTCCCAGGGGTGTTGAGGATGAATATGCTAATAGGTTGTCAGAGACTGATATGATGGCTATGGGGGCCATTTAAGGCACCTATAATAGATAGATAAAAACCGCACCTATAAAAAAAACCGCATAAAAACCGCATACTAACCCACGCTGGTGGCCTCTCACTACTTCTCAGCAAAGACTTGAGCTACATCTACACTAGCACTTTTATGGGTATAACTTATGTCGCTCAGGGGTGTGAAACGCCCTCCCCCTTCTGAGCAATATAAGTTACACTGGCAGAAGTGCCAGTGGGAGATGCTCTCCCAATGAGATAGTTACTGCTGCTAGTTAGGGGTGGTTTAATTATATTGACAGAAGAGCAGCTACATGGGATATCTTGCAGCGGCACAGCTGCATTGGTACAGCTGTGCCACTGTGAGCTCTCTAGTGTACACATGGCCTTAATGTGGCTGTGCTGTGATAAGGTATTGTATTACCTTTATGCAATATATTATAGTACACTTACTAGTAAGAAAAAACGAGAACTATACTGTGCTTGTCAAAATAAAGTGCATTTTGTGATGGCGTTTCAGGGTTTTTTGATCATGTTTCTTTGCTTTTGCGCTAATTTACAAAATTCAATAATCTGATGTTTGACAGTCAGTGCAAAGTAAAAAATCTTACTTATATATAGAGGCTATATATCTGTGTATGTCTCAATTGTTTCTGATGCTTACGTGCTGTGTTTGGGCTTTTTGGTGTACATTGTTTTGTACAGAAAGTCAACCATCTTAATTTTGAAAGGAATGAAGAGAACACATTTTTTGTTTCCAAATACAGCATTTCATTTGTTCAATTGTTTCTGAATTACCGAGATATCATTCATGTACAAAATGCTCAAATTTAAGTAAATGTCCTTATTTATGCCCTTATTTTGTAGGTGCATGTTTGCATCACATTTGCCTATCAGCCATCTGATCATATCGTCTGTATGATGCATCCCTTCCCTCTGCCCTTCATGTTTTTGTCCTTTTTTTATTCTGAACACTTATCAGTGTTGATAAGTGCAAAGTAATGCTCATAGGAAAACATAATCACAACTATACATACAAAATTATGGATAGTAAATTAACTGTTACAACTCAAGAAAGAGATCTTGGAGTTGTTGTGGATAGTTCTCTGAAAACAGCTTTTTGACTGTTGCTGCACATTGAGCAGATAACAGAACATTAGAAACAGGACAGATAATAAGACAGAAAATATCATAATGCCACTGTATAGATCCATAGTATGTCCACACCTTGAATACTGTGTACAGCTCTGGTCACCCTATCTCAAAAAAGAGAGATTAGAATTGGAAAAAGTACAGAGAACACAAAACATGATTCGGGGTATGGCACAGCCTCCATATGAAGAGAGATTAAAAAGACTGGGACTGTTTAGTTTAGAAAAGAGATGATTAAGAAAGGGGGTATGATAGAGCATAGTTTCTCAATCTGTGATACGCGTACCCCTGGGGGTACGTGAGACACCGGCAGGGGGTACCCGGGGAAGAATAGAGTGAAGGGGAGGCGGGTGGCAGCTGCTGACTTTGGGGGAAGCCAGGCGGCAGCAACCCGCTTCCCACCTGGTTCCAGCTCCCAGATGGGAGGCGGGGGGCAGCCACCACAGTCCTGGGAAGCCAAGCTGCAGCCGTCCTCTTCCCACCCTGTCACAACTCCCAGCTGGGAGGCGGGCAGCAGCCCCCAGCTTCTGAGGAAGGCAGATGGCAGCTCCCAGCAGGGAGATAGGTGGCAGCTGCTACAGTCCCGGCAAGCCAGGTTGCAGCCACCTGCTTTCTGCCCGGTCCCAGCTGGGAGGCAGGCGGCAGCCACCAGCTCTTGGGGGAGGTGGGTGGCAGCTGCCCGCTTTCTGCCAGGTCCCAGCTCCCAGGTGGGAGCCTGCTGGCAACCTCCTGCATCTTGTGAGTTGGGCTCGCAGCTGGGTGGCAGCCACCCACACCCCGGCTCCAAGCCGAGGGACAGCCTCCAGTGCCCCGGCTTGAAGACGGGCAGCAGCTGTCTCCCCACATCCCTGGGTCCCAGCTGGCGTGGAAGCCTCCTCTGCGCCAGCTCGGATTGGGTGGCAATCGCCTATCTCCCAGGCTGGCAGCCAGGTGGCAGCTGCCTGCAACTTGCCCATATGGCAGCTCCCCTCCCTGGCTCAAAGTCCAGTCCCCAGAAAACTTGTCAATTTCACTGCTGTAGCTGAGCAGTGAAATTGACAACTATGACAGCCCCAGATTTTACCAGTTACCCTCTTTTCCTGTCTCTCTCTCTCTCTCTCTCTCTCTCTCTCATCCTCCTTTCCTGTCTCTCTCTCACCCCTTCCTCCTCTCAAATCTATGGCAAAAAATTTGGCACAGCACTTTATATTCCCCAGCATTGGCATGCCGCTCAAAACCGCCTAGCTTCGGCCAACATCACCTAAAGCCCAGGTACATACTTGAGCTGTGCACCCCTGGTGTAAACATGGTAACTCTACCCACACTAGATCTGACATCTGTCATATCACAGCCTTATATACTCAGCCCTTCTTCCAACATATGGCTCACATTAGTCTGTAAATATAAAATCCCATGGAAAACTGAGTGTTGGGGTATTTATTCAAATTTTCAGAAGTTAGAGGGTACTTGCTACTTAAAAGGTTGAGGAACACTGTGATAGAGGTCTATAAAATCATGAATGGTGTGGAGAAAGTGCATAGGGAAGTATTATTCACCCCTTCACATAACACAAGAACCACTGAGTCACCCAGTGAAATTAATTCGCAACAGGTTTAAAACAAAGAAGTACTTGACACAACACACAGTCCACCTGTGGAACACATTGACATTGGATGTTGTGAGGGCCAAAACTATAACTTGGGTCAAAAAAGAATTAGATTAATTCATGGTGGATAAGTCCACAAATGGCTATTAGCCAAGATGGTCAGGGATGCAACCCCACGTTCTGGGTTTCTCTAAACCTCTGACTGCCAGAACCTGGGTCTGAATGATGGGACAGATCCCTCAGAATTGTCCTGTTCTGTTCATTCGCTCTGAAGCATCTGGCACTGGCCACTGTTGGAAGACAGAATAATGGGCTATAGGACCATTGGTCTGACCCGCTATGGACATTCTTATGTTCTTTTCAATTGTAAACTCTTAATGGAAGGGGCCATGTCTATACTCAGAATTTTTGTGCTTGATTTCTGTCTTCTCCTTTAACTCCCCACCCCTCTCCAATCAAGTCATGGTATAAGAACTTTTAAAAATAGCTACATTTTAATCCTGTTAGTGACAACTATTTTAGTCAGAATTTATTTTTGAGATCATCCCATCAAACCTTTTCTATAATTATACAGCCAAGAAGATGAGTTGCATACAAAGTAATTTCAAAACAGTTTTACTACTTCCAAGTTTTCTATCCTTTTCATGATTGGAAAAGAAAGAAAGAAATGAAAGTTGAATGCAGTATATTTGTGTTTACATGCTTTAAATTACAGCAGTAGGGGGCTCAATGTTGTTCTTGTTCTTATCAATTTATTCTTCCATCACATAAAACAAAGGGGAAGAAAAAAACAAAACATTCATATGCACATCTTTTTGGACCAGTATTTGAAACTTGACTAGCTGGAAGTTTTGGGAGCCTGAGGCTGTTGCAAAGCAGAAGTCATTTAGTTCTACTTCAATCTGAGACTTTCCAAATGATGCGTTGTATTGGGCTGACAATTCCACACGTGTTGTGGGTCAGGCATGCTGCCAAGTGCTCAGCATTTAGCCAGCAGGGAAAAAAAGCATTAGGAATCCCAATAATCCACACATCAGTCTCTTTATACTCCTTGGTCAGTGGAGACTGAACAAGTGATCTGTGGAGAGATTGTGGGTATTAAGTGGGATGGGTAATGAAAGGCTATTCTGGCATTGATGTGAGCCTCTTTAAATGGAAAATGACTTTAAATGATGGTGCCAGGATGGTTGGAGTGATTTACAGCTGGCACAAGTTGATAATTTTAACTGGGAGTTCTCAGCAAGACTGTCCACTTCATAAAGTAGCACCAGAATTGTGCTTTTCCAACTGAAAAGAAAACAAACAAACCTTGGATCTGAAATGTGTTGGCTTCCCCTCTTCAGTGCATGCACCAGAACGAAGGAGATTAAAGATACTATACATATGCCACATAAATGCATTTAATATATTTGGCATGTTAATAGTGGCAAAGCAGTGGAGATGAATAAAATATGTAAATATTCAATCTGCTGGACAAATACAATAACATTAATTTTTTACTTCTTAGGCTCACTTTAAGCAAGCAGTTAAAATGATAATTTTGCATCTTGGACAAATACTTTAGATCAGGAGTTGACTTCTGAGAGTTCTAAAAAAATGCTACTCTTTTTTATTTATTGTTCCTGGCTTTCTGTTGTGTAGGATTGTTCTTTCTCATGCTATTTTTGTTATAAAGGCATTTATAATTATGAAGATAATTGTTTTTCATTATCAAACAGTTTTAGTACATGTGGACAGTTAGGATTAGGACTTTGTAAGTGAGGAATTGATTGGTTATGAAGTAAATCTATTCTGTAACTCCCTAGTTAAAAGACAGGAAGAGAGGGAGGGAAAGTTTTTCAGCTGAGTTTAGCAATGTGCTCTGTAGCTCACTGTAAAGTTTCAGCAAAAAACTGGGCCAAATCCTCAGGCCCATTAAGAATAAAATTAGCCAGCAGGAATTCACTCTGTCTTGTATTTCGAATCGCTATGCTAGCAGCACCTATGTTGATAGTACTAAAATGTATGGATGCAAATTGGAAAATACAGGATATATAGGTATACTAGGTGTTATCTTCTGCTAATTAAGAATATTCCAATAATTACCTTTATCTCACATTTCATTTTTTGAAAGAAGCAAACTGACTTGAGTGGTAAATTTTCCTCTTAAAAGTAACCTTTGACAAAGCAAATTTGCTTACAAATTGTGTAAGTACAAATTGTGCTAGAAGTATATGACATAAATTGTGTTTGTACTATAGACTGGAACTTTGTTTGTAAAATTACTGTTAAATGAAATCCTGTCGTTGATCCTTTTTTAAATAGGTTTTCGCATGCTGTAAAGGCAAAACAGCCTTCATTTGAGTAAAACTTGTAATACCTGAAATGGCTGGAGAAAACATGCCTTATTTATAGCTGGATTTTTACTTGGTTTTCTAACGGAATCCTAAGAGATGTAGGAAGTTTAATAAGTAAACATATTTGGTGTATCTGTTTTTGAACAGTTAGAGTTTCCAGTTTTACCTCTTTATGATGAGTTTAGCACTTGAGAATGAATGACAGGGTGAAGGCAGTGCTCTTTTGCTTATCTATATGTGTAAGGTGTCCAAGTATTCTGTGTGCATAATAAAACTTCACTGTGATCTGCCAGTGCATCCACGTTTACCATATAGCATTGCAGCGCCAATCAATCTCTGTGCTCAGTTCTCAGTCATTTAAAGCAAAACCTATCCGTTACTTGAAGCAGGTGTATCTGTAGTGACACAATGATTTAAATATCTACATTGGAAGCAGAAGTGTAAATATGTGAAATATCCATGCTTCTCCAAGGGTAAGTAATGTGTAACTTTAACCATGAATCTCCCAAGAGTGACTGGCCTATGATGTTCCTGCCAGGGACCTCAACTGACAGATTCAAAAGCTGTTTCAGACCCAACTGACAGCATTGACTTTAGGCCAATATTTAAGAATGTGGGTATAAGGAGAATGTAAAAAAAAAATCCCTTGGGTCAGGGTTGAGGCACATGGCCAGGAAAATATGTGGGGAAGTTTGAGTTAATGTTGTGCTTGACTTCATTGATCAAAAAGATTTCATTCTCCAGGGCAATAAATTCACCACATTTCATAAATTTAATCCATTCTTAAATTTAGTAATAAAAGTGATGCATATCTGGAAAGCATATATGTTACCAAAAATGTCAAATTGTGGACCTAATAAACTTGATAAAGTAATTTTAAAGGAATCATTGTAACTCTTTTTGAATCTCGTCCAACATTTGTTATATATTTGGGCATGGTTGTCATGCTTTATTGCTTAACTGTTGGTTTTATAGGTATTGATTATATCCTGTTAAATTGTCTTTACATCTTTTTGGGTAGGAGTAGTTCTCAGGAATCACAACAGTACCACTTAATATGTTAGAAACCTGAAACTTGTATGTCATGTACGTTTTGGAATGAGTAACCCAGGATCTTATTTCTAAGAAATGTGCTTTTAAAAATACTGATTTTGTTTTGTGAATTGTTTAATGCAGTATTTTGAAATATGGACTTAAAATTGGAAGCATTTTTGATGGGGAATCTGGGAACCACAAACCTCTTGCCCAAAAGTTGCTATAACAAAACAGTGTGTTCTTCCCTAATGTCCCTTCTCACTGTGTTCTAGTACAGTTATCACCGTTTATCCTATTTCTCGGTTTCCTACTTCTCTCTCTCCTCTCATTTTTCTTTTTCCTGTCCTGTTGTATCCTGTTTTCTCTCTGTATGTATAGCGTTGCAATCTCTTCCTCCTATTTCTGTTTCTCTTCCTCCCTCCTATGCCTTCACCAGACAGCTACATACTGTTTGTAGTGGGGACTTGGTACCATTCATTCGTGGCTGGGCTGCATGTGCTTTAATGACTAAGATGAGCGCTGTGGGAGCAGAGAAAAGCAGTTTGGCAGGCTGCTGTCAGAGCCTGCGGCTTACATGTGAAATTCTCCAGCAGCCACTGTATTAGGGACAGCTGTGGGATCATGGAGGGAAGCCAGGCAGCTTTCAAGCAACCATCCACTGTTCTACACAAAGCCATGGGAGCACATTTGCAGTAGAGGATAAACATGAGAGCGTGCAGCTTTCCCCATCCCTCTTTAGTACATGCTCCTCTCCCTGAACCAGTATGGGGATCTTCTACCTCCAAAAGGGACTCAATCTGTCACCTTTCAAGGCTAGGCTGGAGAAACACTGAGTTGAAGCATTTTAAATTGGCATGAAACTTCTTGTTTGAAAGTGGCCGAAATCCTTCAGACAAATGCTTCTAGATGGGACAACCGTCAAGATACATTAAGATATAGCCTTGATAATATCCCTTTTTAAACTTGAGAATTCAGAGTCTGAAATAAACATATTAGAAGTTGTTGTAAAGTATTTGTGTAAATAGTGTTAATTCAAATATTACTGTACTTCAGATATGGTTTATGTTGTAACAGATCCCATCTGCACTTCTCAGTTCTGAGCTTGTGTTAAAACAATGACTATATGGTGTTAGCCATTAGCAGTAGTTCTGCAAACTTTCCTGAAACCTGCATGATAAGGCTACCTTTGGTTTTGGACCCATTTATACTCCTTAATGTGGAATGCCCACTGCTAAAATTAGTATATTCCGATTCTTGATTCAGAAGGTTCACTTAGCTGAACAAACAGTCATAAATTTAAGGAAGTGTTTAAAATAAATCTATTACGTATTTGTATTGAGCATCTGAGCATTTGATTTTGGTCATCCCAGTTTCTGGTAGCTCCTCGTTCTATCACAGCCTTGCTGAATTCTGCTGGCAAGAGTAACTTTTGTTTTTTAACAGGCAAGTAAAATCTCATTAGTTTTCTTTTGCAAAATCATGGCAATGGCAGGCAAGTGAACTTTGTACCCAGGCTAGTACATTTTCATAGTGATTTTTGAAAGAGATCATAAACCATGAGCCTGCAATAAAGTACTGTGTTTTGAGGGGGAGTGGTGGTGTTTTTTAAAAAAAAAATTCTCACCATTTATTTAATCCATGTTGAAGGAAGACTTCAACAAAAGTGGAAATAAACCAAGAAACCTCATGCCTGTGTTTCCACTGTTTTAATGCAAAGTACTAATTTGGAGTTTGTGCTGGATTTACAGCCCAAACAGGAGCTTATTGATTACATTATTGTGGTGATGACAGTGGCAGAGAGTTTTAGAACTGTTTTTGTTGTCTTGTATTCTTTTCTCTTCTCCCCAGTTTGAATGTCACTCAAAAGGTTAGTTGAGCATGCAGGTGGCATATCAGTTAGCCCCTGCAGAATGGGAAATGATTCCTGACATATGGCTAACATTTATAAATCCACTCATGTAAAACATATTTACACAAGAACCAAATAATTCTTACTCTTTTATACTTAAAGATTTCTATGGAATGTTCGTGCTGCCTCATGAGTCTGTGGCTGTGCAAAGATTGCAGTTGTGCAGTGCCTTGCATTATGGGCAAAGTGCAAGCTCTTTTTAAATTACTAACTTTATTACAGAGAAGTTTAAGTAGTACTGTAGTTATGACACACAAGTTTCTTAAAATATCAGTTGTTTCTAAATAAGGTTGTGTGCTTAATAAAATGATAGTGGTTCAGTATTTTAATTCTAGTGCTGCTTTATTGGTGGTTTCATTTTCTGTCATGTTTTCATATGAGAAATCTAAAGTAGCCTTTTTATTTATATATATTTTTCAGTTCAGACTTCATTTCTGGGGTTTGCATTGGAGCCACTTGTCTTATTCCTCATCCTTCCCTAAAGATTTGTATGTCTGCGCTTGTAAGACTTGTCTGTGTTATAAGAAAACTTTTCTTCCTTTTAGATACAATACACAAGTTCTAGTAAACAGTATTTTCAATTAATTTAAATCCTCAAGACTAATGCGTTGGCATGGGACTAATAATTAGAATCAATACAGGAACACTTGTAACAAGAAAAAAACCTGTAAAGTTTTTTTTTCCCCTCTTGCTTAAACAGAATTTTCCTTAATTGCATGGCCCCTTGAGTGTTTGAAGGACACTGCAATATGGAATTTATGCAATCTGTAAATTACCATATGTTGCAGATTTGGAAGTCACAAGAGGAAAGTGATTCTTTCTTTGTTACCTAGTTAGTTTCTGAATTCCTGTTTAAAACCCTGTTCATATCCTAACCTGGATAGAGCATTGCTGTTTGTTTAAAACAACAGAAAAAAACACTTCTAGGTAACACTTCTAGAAAACTGATATCCTATTTGAATATAAACAAAGAAGTATCTTTTCTTTTAGTTTTCATGTAGTGTCTGAGTCACAATAGTTTTATAATATGAAATGTGCATTTTTAATGACAGAGTTTTTATAATGACCAGGGTTTCAGATCCTTTCTGTGTCTTTGGTTTTCTTTTAAGAGGTGAAAGACTTGTGCGTTCAGTCATTCTTAATTGAGAAGAGGATGGGTACATTTGTGCTGGTCTCTGATGCCCTAATTTAAAACTTTTTAAACTAAGTCTCTCAAGACCTGTAAAATCTTTTTATAGTTTGCCAATTTCTTCTTATTGATTTCTTATACTTTATGCTCAGCAGTGTCCCGGTGGGATATCCTAAGCTGTTACATAAGGAAAAGCGCTTTATCCTGCATGTTTAACTAAAAATGAAAAGAATGTGCTAATTTTTACTATTCTCTGTGTCTTGTAGTAGATGTACTTAACTCATACTTCTGACTATTAATTAACTGTGAAATAATCTTACACTGTATGTATGTGTATATATATGTCCTTATTCCTTTACAAACTTTATATACAGGAGTTTCTGAATTGGTCGCTGAGAATTCTGTCTGAGCACACAAGCAACTCACTACACAAGAGTTTAGGATAGGAAGTGAAGACTGTTGGATACAATTACAATTGCGGGGGGAGGATGGGACATAGGTAGGCAGGATATAGTAGAATAACTCAAACTGGAATTTGGCCAGAACACTAGACATAGCAAAGAAGGTGAATGCTTCCCCCAGCTCTTTTGTCAGCAGCTAGAGATTAGATTTGGAAATATCCTCTGAGTGATCTGCAGTGCTCATCTCTTTAATGCTACAGAGTTGTCCATCTCACTAAAGGTTTGACCACACGAGGAAAAAATGTAGATGGGGGAAGTTTTAATTTCAGTGTGTTAGATAGATTAGGTTTTATTTTTCAAAAGCAGAACCCCCCGCCCCCCGCACCACCACCCCCCCGCACCCCCACCTCTGTTCCCCTCCATATATGTACAGGCCTAGAACAGTGATGGAGAATAACTGTAGGTTAACTATTACTGATAGCCATGTTGAGCTGTTGTGTGAAGTATCTCATGAAGGGAAGAAAATCTGGCTGCTCCTAGCCCTGAGCCATGCTGTTCTGAAAACAGACTTTTAGTACTTTTTGCTCTTGCCCTTTGAAACTAATAGAAACTGTCATTCCAATGCAGGTAAGACAGTGTACAGCATTGTGAGTTTTATCCACACCGATGAATGGACTTCTGGAGAAAATTATGTATAAGAATGTATAGAAGATAAGTATAGTGAAAACTTCATATGACTTTTCAGTCATGATTTAGGAGGGCAGATTTGTCATGGCATTTATCAGGATCATGGTAAGTTCAGTAAAAGTCACAGTTTGGGGGGGAAGTGGTATATAATATCTTGGGAGAACCATTTAAAGTGGTGGGGCCATGTGGGAGGGGAGGTGTTGAGTCCTGTCCTTGGAGGTGGGAGAACCTGGGAGGAGCTGGAAAATGAGCCTGCCCTGTAGTGGCAGCTCCTGTCATGATGGAGCAGTGGCTGGTCCAAACTTGAGCAGTGCTGCAACCCCATGCATCAGGTTGCAACACCTGGAATGGGGAGCCAGTCCCAGCCACACGGGCCAGAAGCCAGTACCGCAGGGTGAGTTTATTAAAATTACAGACACAAGAAAATGGCATAGACAAACTTGGTATCTGTGACATTTTTTAGTGCTGTGAAACCTGCAGCCCTATTTATGACTGTAAAAAAATTTTTTTTTAAAAGCACAAACTCATTTTAATGAAAAGTTTGCACTTGCCGTATCTGATTTAACCTTTGTTGGTGTGTTGCTCAAAATGGGAAAAGGGGCTCCTTTCATTTCGGATATGTACCGTAGCAGATTTGTTCCTTTGAGGATAGCTGATTCAGGTTTTTGAACTTTTTTTTTTTTGGTTTGGAGACCATTTCAAATGAACAGACTGATTAATTGGTCAGGAGCAGTCTCTCCAGAGACATCTCTGATATGTCTTGCTTGATTTAAACCTCTTAATTTAGTATTTGCATCTGGAATACATTCCCTATTGGAATTGCCTGCTGTTCACCAACATGATTCACAGCCTCTGGATCCTGTTGGATCGATCAGTGCTCCTAGATTCTCAGGTAGCAGCAGTAGTGCAATTTGCTTTTTCCCGTCTGTGACTACACAAGGTTATGACCTTACTTCTTTAATGCAAGCCTCACAATGGCATCCATGTCTTTGTCACCTCCAGTCATGATTACTGTAATGTCTTTCTGTTAGAGTTACCTTAAGAGTCCGTTTGCATTTCAACGTTGGAAATGAATACTGTGGGACATAGCTGTTTAAGGTCCTGAGCTTGAAAAGACGTATACACGTGCTTCACTTAGATATGTGCATAGTGCTATTAGGTTTAGCAGATCCAGCCCTAAGGGCTGGTCTACACTGAGAACTTACTTTGGCATGGCTATATGTCTCAGGGATGTGCAAAATTCATACCACTGAGAGATGTAGCTCTGCTGATCTAACCCCTAGTGTGGACAATGTAGGTCAATGGAAGAATTCTAGCTACCACATCTCAGTGAAGTGGATTAACTGCAATGATGAGAGAACCCTTCTCTCACTGTAGTGTCTAAACTGAAGTGCTACAGCAGCAGTGCTGCAGCTGTGCTGCTGTAGCATTTGAAGTGTAGGCATACCCTTAGTGAGTGCATCACACTAGTTATGCCATAATGTTAAACTGGGATGCTCTTAATGTCTGGCCCTGGTGTCGAACTTTCTAGGACTGGCACTTGGGCTTTCTCAGTACAGGGCCTGAACTTTGGAACTAATTCTGACTGGCAGTCTACCAGAGCCTGAGTTTGGCAGCTTACAGAGGCGATGTAAGATGTTGTTTGTTTGATTTGGCTCTTAGTTAATGGTTCTGCTTTGCTTTTATATTTAGACTTGTGGAAGTGCCTGTGCTACCAATTATGGGAAGCTGTGTAGATGGTTTTGATTTTGTATCAGTTTTAGGCAGGTGGTTTGTCATGGCAGATTATCTGAATATTCATGGTATTATCTAGTCATAAATTTTAGTTTTAAAGAGAAGTCATGTCACACAATATTCTAATAAACTGTGATGGATATTGTAAGAAGTCAAGTACTCATTCGTTAATATTATAAAAACCCCAATATTGTATAAGAGAAACAAGGTGGGTGGGTAATATCTTTCTCTGACCCGAAGAGTTCTGTGTTTCTCAAAAACTTGTCTCTTTCTCCGACAGGAGTTGTGCCAGTAAAAGATATTACCTCACCCACCTTGTCTTTCTAATATCCGGGGACTAATATGGCTACAATAACACTGCAAGCAACAATGTTGTACAACAGTTTAAAAATGTTTAAAAACATGAAATTTTACTGCAGTGGAAGGAGACCACATAGAGCCAGATTTGTAAATTAATCATGAAATCTTGCTCAGTAGTAGGTTCACTATATAGGATGACAGACTGTCGTTTAGGTTATTTTCATAAAATGGGAAAGCCCATAAGCACTGGTCATGAAAGCCATGCCATTACAAATATAGAGCCTTAACCCTGGTACTTAGATACTGTGGTTATAAGCACTCCTGAAATAAAATAGATGTGGATCCCTGGTGCCATGATGGTATCCTGGATTCCTAAGGGCACTCAGATACTACACTAAGTATAAATAAATAGGTAGAATTTGGGTAGCCTATTACCAGCAGATGCTTCCTTACCTAATGCCTGTTACATTGATTTAAACAGAGAAATGAAACCTTCCCCTTCATAAAAAATGAGTCCTGTAGCACTTAAAGACTAACAAATTTCTGCAGGCATAAGCTTTCGTGAGCTGCAACCCACTTCGTCAGGTGCTACAGGACTCTCGTCGTTTTTGCTGTATACAGACTAACACGGTTACCTCTCTGGAACTCTTCCCCGTCATAATCTCTCTCGTCAGTCCTCATTTTAAAAATCATCTGATAAGGAAAAAGCAGAAGGAGAGGTGGAGACTCCGTGAAGTCTACTAGGGACTTCACTAATGCTTTTGATTTTATAAGGAAGATGCTCATACTAGGGTGATGGGCAGCAATATGAAATCCTTCAATAGATTGGCGTGAAGTTCAAAAAAGCTTCCTCCTTCCTAAATCAGAGGCAAAAGCTTTGTCATCCCAGCTGGGACACCTGTTTGAGAACTGAGGACTCTCTACCCCACATACACTTGAAAATGGTGCCTCCGTATCTTGAGAATTCAATGCTGGTGTATTTCGTAAGAGGGAAGGAAAGGATTGATGAAGATGCATAACAGGGAGGAGGAGGGTATCCAAGAAGTTTTGGTGGTAAGGGGCAGACAGATCAGGGAACGAAATGTAGAATCTAGAGTCGAGATTTCAAAACTGAGTGACTCCCGTGGCACTAAGTCTCTGCCAGGCTGTGAGGATGGATGATCATGGAGAGGAGCCTGGGATATCCTAGTCTTTCTGCCTCATCTTTTCTGGAGTTGCTCCTGCTGAGAGGAGAGGTAGCCTTGGGGAATGAGGTCTTACATAGGCCTCCTTGAGGCTCCTCCTCACTGGTGTTAGGCTTCCATATGGAAAATGGGAGGGCAGGTTGTTGGTCTCGCTGTCAGAGGCAGCCTGTGCTGAATCTGGGAAAAGAGAGAGGGGCTGGACAGGTCTTAGAATATCCACTGTGTGCTGTTCAGCGCTTGATTTTTTTTGTGCCCAAATTTTTAAGAGACTCTGGATGCATAGTGAATCTTTCAATAAATACACAATACCTTTAAAATGAGCTGTCTGAATATGCAGCATTCATTGTGGATCTCTTCCATCCACAGTATAAGAAAAATAAATTAACTTTCCTTCAGCAAGTTCTTCGTAGAGAAGAAGGAAAACTTCCGAAGAAAAACCTGCATGCTTGTGTACTTAAATTTGGGTGTTTTAAAAGACAAGGTTTCATTTGTAACAGTTCCAGATCCTAGGATTGAGATCAATTGAAAATCTGTTCCTTTTTTTTTTTTTTTTTTTTTTTATAGTTTTCTCCCTTAATTACTCTACAGCCTGTTTGGGATTTAACTCCCATTTTAATATTTTCTGGTACCTAGTATAAATTATGCATTAACTTCTTAGAAACATAGTCAGGCGGCCTCCAACTGTGCAAAGGTTTAAAAATTCTCGTGAGTAGATTTCACTGTTTCTCAAGAATTCCTCTTATAGTACAGATTTTCACCCAGTACTACAGCATACAGTTTTCATTCATCAAGCACTTAAGGGATAACTATTACCCTTAAAACTGAAGCCTTGATCTCCATGCTGGAGAAGCTCCTAAGGTCTTTAATTGCATCACGTGGTATCTCAGCTGTAATCTAATATTCTATGTCAAAATCAGATGGAATGTTTAGATTTGGAAAGTGACTTGTTTTTAGGTAATATTCCTTATGGAGCAGGGTGAGGATCTTTTTTTGAGTCTGTTAATGTAATGGTAGGCCATTTCTGAAAATGGTGAATCTACAGTTGTTTTCTTCTATAATGCGTCTTTTGGTTGTAAACGTCGTCTCAGTTCTCTCATGTTAAAATTTCATTGAATAAGCTCCTTAGCTGATCCAATGATGTAGCTCGTTGTGTACATGTAAACTATGAACATGGTAATTTTATAATTTAATAAAAGGAACAGATGAGACAACATAAAAAACTGAGGCCAGGGGAGTTGGGATTTCACAAAAAGGTGTTCCAACTTAGTTGGTAGCAAAGAGTTAAAATTTCCAATCACTAAGTCATGTATTGAAAACTTTCAATTGTTTATGTATGTTTAAATATACTTAAAATTGTGGGGGGGAGGTGTATGAGGAGCAAAACTGCATAACTTGGCTTTTGTCAAATGGATAATGATTTTCCTCTTTCTCATTTTTGTTAAATTTGGAAAATGTTATTAGTGATACTTAATCTTGTATGCAGCTTTCCTGAGAGAACTTTCTTGTATTCCCTTACATACTGCATCTTAGATTAATGTCCGTTCATATTTTTTTCCACTGCTAAAAGATCATTGCTCCATGTTGATAGTATAAAGAACAATGAAAGCCCCATTTACAATGTGGGTATAATTAAGAGTACAATTTTGTTATGGAGGTCACTGATTCCGTGACTTTCAAGGCCCTCCATGACTTCTTCGGGGGGTGGGGGGGTGGCAGGCTGGAGCTGCTGTCAGCCCCACAGCCACCATAGCAGCGGCCTCTGGGCTGAAGCAGTGGCTGGGGTTGGATCAGTGGCTGTCAGCCCCTGCCTCTGGAGCAGCAGTGGGGCTGGAGCAACTGGCTGGCGGTCAGCCCCGGGGCTATCTGAGCAGTAGCCACCAGAGCAGCAGCTGGTCCCAGGGCTGCCAAAGCAGTGGCTGGGGTTGGGTCAGCCCCCGCTGGAACTGGAGAAACGGTGGGGCTAGAGCAGCTGCCAGAGGTCAGCCCCTAGCAGCGCTCTGACTGCTAGTTTGTTCGTCTCCTACTGTCCCACATCTGTCTTCCCCCTCCCTCCCCTCGGGAGGGGGGTATTTTTAGTAAAAGTGAGGGACAGGTCATGGGCTTCCATGAATTTTGAGGATTTTTAAACTATTTGTGTACTCTGACTTCATGCTGCACTGCGTGAGAGACATGCATGCTTTCTTCAGAGAAATGGTGAGACGCCCTCCCCCCACACTCAGAGATCTGCATATTGCATCAGTTGTGACTGTTAGAACTGTGTGAAATTATCCACATCCTCAGTACTTCAGATTACCATGAGGTTTTTGACTTTGTGAAATCCCATGTGATGCTGCTTTCACTCCTGTGATAACATAGTTGGTGTAAAGGTAAAAGCAATTATAATTAGATCCACACTCCTGGGAACTGCATGAGTCCCCTAAGACTGTCTGTGCTTCCATGGGTATATTGAGCAGGCCATTGATTCTACCCTGGAGTATTCAATCACCTCTGTCTTCATGAGGTGGATGGCTTATGCCTTTCAAATCCTAGAGAAAGAGCCAAGGACTTTTGAGCAGATACAGAATTTGGGAACACACAGAAAATATTCTGTACCATGTGGTGAAACTGACTTTACTACATCATTCCACTTTATTTCCCAGTAAATAACTTTCACCAAGTGTATGCTGCTGACTGCTATTCCCATTAATTTGGCCATAACAGTAGTTGTGAGTAAAAGGGCAGAGCTCAAGGATTTTAGTACTCTGGACCTGATTCCAAGGGACAGATAGTACTTTGGCAGGGAAATATTTTGTTGAAGAAAAGGAAGGAAATGTGTGTAAGGAATCTACAGGGACTCCTCACAGTCCCAAGCATGTGGATCAGTTACTACTTTTGGAAATTACTGACATGTGCAATGTGACCCCTGCTGAGGGATCTTGTGCCACTGTCACTAAAATCAAACCAAACCAGAACTCCGTAACTCTGTATTTGGCACTAGTGTGACAGCTGCTGGAATACTGTGCCCAGTTCTGGTGCCCACTATTCAAGAAGGATGTTGGTAAATTTGAGAGGGTTTAGGAAAAAGCCACATGAATGATTAAAGGATTAGAAAACATGCATTATGGTGATAGACTGTACATGTCAATCTATTTAGTTTGACAAAGAGAAGATTAAGGGGTGACTTGATTGTTCTGTATGTACCTACATGGAGAAAAAATATTTAATGGGCTCTACAGTCTATCAGAGAAAGATATAAATACCCAGTGGCTGGAAGTTGAAGCTAGATAAATTCAGACTGGAAATAAGGTGTAAAATGTTAACAGTGAGGGTAATTAACCATTGGAACAATTTACCAAGGGTCATGGTAGTTTCTCCATCACTGACTATTTTAAAATCAAGATTAGATGTTTTTCTGAAAGATATGCTCTAGGAATTACTTTGGGGAAATTGTATGGCCTGTGTGTGTCATATAGGAGGTCAGACTAGATGATCGTAACGATACTTAGAATCTATGAATGTATGAAACTCCAACTTTTGCAGTGACTGAGTCACTTTTCTATAATAAAATCTCAGTTTGTAAGACCTATGTGCCAAAACTGCTTTCTGGAGCGGCAAATGTATTTCCGCCTGTCTGTTCATGCCTCAGTATTGTCTTCTTACAAAGATTACTAATTGTATTTCATTTTGCAAATATCTGCTTTTGTGACATGAACTATAGGTTCCCAGAGACTACCAAACTAATTTTAATTGGAATATTTTACAGCTCTCCAGTCATAATTTTCAAAACACAGATTGATTTGGTTTTGTTTTGTGACTTGTCTTAAAGGACAACGGTAGGTATTATTTCCCTAATTTTCTTGCTTCTGAAAGCGGAAGACTATCTTGTACTTTATTAGTCACAAGTGATCAGGGTCAAATTTAATAGCTAAATCCTTCTCTGGAAAATTGTCACTTAAATCAATAGCAGTTTGCCCAAGTAAGGAATGACTAAGATTTCAACATTTGACCTGAAGAAATTTAACTGTTGTAGACGATTGAGTCAGAATTTGGTCTTTTATTATTAATATGTTGGTAGTATTAAAGAACTTGCACATGTTCTGAAATGTGCATGTCATTTTAAGGTTTATATTTTTAATACAGAAATACGGGGTGTCTGGTTTGGAAACTGCTTTGTAACGGGTTCCTAGTTACAGAGCCATCTGCAGGTGTATTCTCTTACAGAAAATACCAAAGAAGTGTGATTGGGAAAGAATTATCTGGCTTTCCTAACTGGGCACCAACTGAATCTCCTCTCGTACTTCAGAAATAATCATGGCTTCGAGGTGATGCAAAGGGGAGAGGTGCAGACAATTGAAACATAAGAAGGCTCATACTTGTAGTGTATCTCTTTGTAATCATTCCTAAAGATGAAATTCACAAAGTAGCATCCTGATGCATTAGCCCTTCTGTTTTTTGTATTTTGTAACCCTCCTGCTTTGGCAGTGTAAACGCTCGTTATTGAGTTATTTACTTTCAGTCTTGTAGATCTGTTGAGTTGAAGAATGAAAGTGTAATAACAGCCTCCTTTTTATTATTGGTAGGAACATATTTCCTATGTGTCTTTAATTCAGCTTCCTTTGCTAGCCTAGCATATTAGTTACCCTCTCATTCCCATTGCTCTAAATAATCCCAGAGATAAAAATCTGCACTGTTTACTCCTCCTTTTCCTCTGGGCCTGAGTCTGCTAATCATTATTCTACTTGGGGAGTAAATTCTTGACTAAAACTTTTGCCTAGCATAAGACCTGGATCTGTGCCTGCTTTTGCCGCCTCTCTGGATTTCAGCACACTATATTTGCCTTGCTTCAAGTCCACATGAATTAAGGATCTAAGTGTGGCTTGTTAGACTGTGTAGAATGTCTCTGCCACATTAACTCTCCATACCCTGTAAGTGTTGTGTAAAATAATACTTGTTTATTTGCCTACACTTCCAAACACTCATCTCACTAACATCAACATGTCACCTGTAGAAAAAACATACTTGACATGCAATGCCGGCTGTTGACATGCAGCAAATAAATACCAGTTCATATGTGACCCAGGGATCCAGTCTCTGGCTAGATCCATTGCAATGATGTTGTAACCCTGGGATCCAGATCCTTTGGAATGATATTGGCTGGCAGGCTGTTATCTGAATATACTTTGGATTTTACTCAGCTGTTTGAACATTAGTAAAACTTCTCTCTCACTTTTTTTGTTTTTGGTCTGGTCTGTGACATCTCAGCCATCCTGATCTGAACACTGACTACAAATTAGAACCCATATTTTCCGATGATTTCTTACTGCCAGCTATTTGTAATAATATTTTTTGTAAAAGTTCACATCCAGAAAAGATGGGCTAATCTGCTGCTGGTGCCTTTCCCATAGGTAAACTTGGCAGAATTAAATTATTATCTTTAAAATTAATTTTGACTGATAATGGTGTTTGTTTTTAAGCCTTTTTCAGTGTTTATTGATTTAAATTTTCACAGTTGCAGGAAATTATGGGGGGCTAGGCAGTGTGGGCTCAGACAATCATTTAAAGACAGATGTTGATGCAAAAAAGTAAAGTTCTATAACTGGTAAAACAAATTGTCAACATCATATATGTAAAAATATACAAAGTAAATAGCCTTAAATGCAGCATTGTTCTTACTCTGTAAATTTTGATTATTATTGATGGAAATATTTTTCATTGGTCTGTGTATATGTGGTCAAGTTGATGTTTATCAACATTTACCAATAAAAATCTAATCTAATCCTGCCCATAGGGGTGAGAATTCAATCAAATGGAGTTTCCTGTCAAGCCTTCTGTGAGTAACCAAATTTCAGTAGCCCTCAGCACCAATTCAAGTTGAGTAAAGAGATCCACTTCTTAACTAAACAGGTCCCACTCTCTCAAATGGTTGCCCAACATTCTAAGGAGTATGGTCATCTGCTCCAAATGTCTACCCAGCTTCCCTACAAGAATCATCTTTGACTATGATCCAGTGAAAGTAAGATGGAAAAGACTCCTTAGGAGTCCTAAAACATGATGGCTGGACAGTGCTAAGAAACACCTCATCCCCATCCATTAACACACCAAATTTGGCACGGCACAGGACAGAACATGGAGGTACATAACACATATGGTGGCCTCTGTGCTGTCCAAGCCACAGCATGAGAACTAACCAAACGAGTAAGCTCACCACTGCCAAGGGGAAAATCCTCTGCAACAGATTGGTGGACTTTCTTTAAAATGCACGTCTTCTTGCTTGGGTGCTTTGAGAGGACTCTGATTAGATTGCAAAAACAGGTAGGACGTTGTAGTTACCACCATAGTTAATATGTGGCAGTTTTGTATGAATGTAGCTTCATGAATTTTTGAAATGTCACTTCTGTTTAAAGGTTTTTCAGGGGGATGTTGCGATTCATTAACTCTGGCTCAAGTATAGTGCTGTTAATCTTACATTCTCTCTAGTTGGTGAAGTGTGTGTACATACATTCATTGATGCAGGTGAGAAGCTTGTCTACACCTGAAACGCTTCAGTGGCACAGCTGTATCTTATTCTCTCATTGCCATTGGTAATAGATATCCCCAAGAGGCAGTAGATTAAGTAGACAGAAGAATTCTTTTGTCAATCCAACACTTTCTACATCAAGGATTAGGTTGGTTTAACAACATCGCTCAAGAGTGTGGATTTTTCACACTTCTGAACAACCATAGCTGGGTCAGCCGAACTTTTTAGTGTAGACCAGGTTTGAGTTAAAGACACTAGCATCACATGCAGTGCCAGTAGAACCTTTTCCTTGAGCACCTCTGTTGGGCAAAATGCTTATAGCACAGACTGCCTTGTTTTCTGGTTTTGGCACTCAAACAGGATCTTGATATTTGAAGTGCATTAAAGTTCAATTTCCTTTCTGTCTCCACAGGATTTGGGCACAAAGCAATTAATCTTCATTTTTGAGGTCATTGTTTTCTTCTTGGTGTTTGCAACAGGTGTATGTTGGAGACAGGTTTCTACTCAGATCACCCTGTTCTCATGCTAACTTTTTTTTAAAATGGGATATTTTTGTTTCAAGCAGTCTGAGTCGTGTCTCTTCTCCTCTCCCCCCCCCCTCCCTCCCCCCCCCCCCCATCTCAAGTCATAAAATGGCAAGTAAGAGCAAAATTGTGGCCAGAAATACTCAAATGCACTATGGTGTTAAATTAGCACAGAGAGATCCTTCTATACTTTAGTGACTCAAAACTCTGCAACAGATGCCTGAACAGGTTCATTCATTCTATTCCAAGTGGAAGCAAGGCTTAAAATCACGAAATCACCATCATCTCCTTTTCATTTCAAAGTAGGAGCAGGAATTGTATCCCCTTGAATAGACTGACCTTATGTCCTACTTATGCCTTTCTGAAAAGTAAAGTAAGCTACTTGTAGCCACAGCCAGTGAAGGATTCACAAGATTATTCTAGTTATGTCTTGTAACAAGTCCTGCTCCACTCTAAAACTGGAAAAACCTAAGCTATAAAATACAGAAATATAGAAAAAAGGTTCCCATAGCTCAGAAAAAGAATGGGATGTTTTGAAAAATAGTTGAGATGAAGGATACTATATGTGGACACATAACCAAAGGGATTTCAAGAGTTTTTATGTTTAGCGAGGTTATTAGCTGTTTAAAAAAATTGAGTTCTCTCTGGAAAAGATCTCCAGTTTGGGAGAGAGGTCTCATTGGGCCTTTTCACCGGAAAAGATTTCCAATTTGAGAGAGAGGTAAAAAATGGTGTTGTTTCTTTGATTTTTCAGGGGCTTGTGGGTTCCCCTAACTCACCAAGGCATTATTTACTTTTTGCCTAAGTTTGATAGCATCTGAAGTCTAAATATTTACTAGGGCCATGTCTACGTGAACATTTAGTTCAAAGCGAGATATGAATCTATCCCACTCTAGCCTGCCACACGCTAACTCTGAATGCGGATCCTGCTTGATGTGCACTAAAAGTTCATTAGTGCACTTTAATCTACTTGCATGTCGAAGTGGGATAGGTTAAAGTGCACTAATGAACTTTTAGTGAACAGCAAGGTCCACACAGACAGTTAGCATGTGGCTGGTTACTGTGGGATAGATTCATTCCTCAGCTTGCCATGAACTAAAACAAAGTTTATGTAGACAAGCCCCTAGTTTGGTTTAAGCCCATTGGTTTAATGCCATTTTGGAATTATTTTTTAATTATTTAAATAGTCTGTTTTTCAGTATAAAGTTCCAGAGGGGTAGCCATGTTAGTCTGTATACAGCAAAAACAAGGAGAGTCCTGTAGTACCTTTAAAGCTAACACATTTCTGCGGGCATAAGCTTTCGTGGGCTGCAACCCACTTCGTCAGATGCATGAAATGGAAATCACAGATAGGAGGTATATATATATACATCCAAAGGTAAGAAACATAACAATGGGGAGGGCAAGTGCTTACAAAGTCAGTTCAGTTAGGGTAGATGAGGCCTATTCACAACCGTTGATTAGAAGGAGAGAATGTGTGAACAGTGACAATTACTTCTTGTAATGAGATAACCATTCCAAGTCCTTATTCAGACCCAGTCTGATTGTGTCAAGTTTGCATATGAGTTCCAGCTCTGCAGTCTCTCACTGAAGTCTGTTTTTGAAGTTTTTTTGTTGAAGTATGGCAACTTTCAAGTCAGCTACAGTGTGTCCTGGGAGATTGAAGTGCTCTCCTACTGGCTTATGGATGTTTCCATTTTTTTGTGTGTGATTTATGTCCATTTATTCTTTTGCGTAGTGACAGTCCAGTTTGGCCAATGTGCATGGCAGAGGGGCATTGCTGGCACATGATGGCATATATGACATTAGTAGATGTGCAGGTGAATGAGCTCCTGATGGTGTGGCTGATGTGGTTAGGACCTGTGATGGTGTCACTAGAGTCCATGTGCGGGCAGAGCTGGCAACGGGGTTTGTTGCAGGTATAGGTTCCTGGCTTAGTGTTCTTGTTGTATGGTGTATGGTTGCTGGTGAGTATTTGCTTCAGGTTGGGGTGCTGTCTGTAAGCAAGGATAGGCCTGCCTCCCACAGCTTGAGCGAGTGAGGGATCATCTTCTAGGATAAGTTGTAGATCCTTAATGATGTGTTGGAGAGATTTTAGCTGGGGGCTGTAGGTGATGACCAGTGGTGTTCTGTTGTTTTCTTTGTTGGGTCTGTCCTGTAGTAGGTGACTTCTGGGTACCCATCTGGCTCTGTCAATTTGTTTCTTTTCCTCCCCAGGTGGGTATTGTAGTTTTAAGAATGCTTTATGGTGATCCTGAAGATGTTTGTCTTTGTCTGAGGGATCAGAGCAAATCCGGTTGTATCTTAGGGCTTGGCTGCAGACAATGGATCGTGTAATGTGTCCAGGGTGCAAGCTGGAGGCATGAAGCTATGTATTGCAGTCAGTTGGTTTTCAGTATAGGGTGGTATTACTGTGACCATCCCTTATTTGTATTGTTGTGACCAGGAAGTGGATTTCTTGTGTGGATTGGTCCAGGCTGAGATTGATGGTGGGGTGGAAATTATTGAAATCCCAGTGGAATTCTTTGAGGGACTCTTTCCTGTGGGTCCAGATGATGAAAATGTCATCAGTGTAGCGTAGGTAAAGAAGAGGTGCTTGGGGACGAGAGTCGAGGAAGTGATGTTCTAGGTCAGCCATAAAAATGTTGCCATACTGTGGGGCTGTGTGGGTGTCCATAGCTCACTTGCGCAAGCTGAGGGAGGCAGGCCTATCCTCCTCCTCATCATCATAACTTGGGCCTTGTGCATACCACAGACCGCAAGCGCAATAATTGTACAAAAAAGCTTCCTAGGATAAATTTTCCAGTTTTAATGTTTAGTGAGTAAAGGAAACTTTTTTTACTACACTACACTTGATCTTTAAAACCCTAAATATACAGGATTTTTAAATCTGACATGTGCAGGAATTGAAGAATCCAGGCTCTCTGTATCTAAACGCTTGAGAAGCGTAAGCAAACTACATTATAAACTGAATTGGGCTGTAACTGTATTGAAGAATCATAAGTGCAACATGGGTGTTGCATAACCTGGTTACAGATACGATTCCAATTTGTTTGGCATCTGTAAATTTAAATGTTACATTTAATCAACAAATAGTATTGTCCATGTTGATTAAAAAAACATGAAATGACTAAGCAGATTTTAAATAAGCTCTCCTAAACTTTGGTGTTATAAGAACAGAAATGTCACAGGCAGTTCTTAGTGTGGTGCTTCCTTCTCTTAAAGTAAGTTTATAAAGCTGACTTATTAATTTGGAAAAGCAACTACCATCCATTCACAGTAGGTATCCTTAGCTGCCTTGTTTTTACTACTTGGTAATGTTTAACAGGGCCATAGAACTGTCATTCTGAAGAGCTGGCTAATCAATAGCTCAGAATTTTTAAATTGGTAATGGTGATTTAATGTTTTTGTATCAGCCCCTGAAGACTCTATAAATCAGTGATTCCCAACCTCTGGCCCGCGGGTGTTTCACAGTGGCTGGAGGCTCCCTTCCCGCTGGCTGCAGAAGGGAACCGCTGCCTAAGTACCCAGGCAGAGAGCAGTGCCGGTGAAGGCTCCTTGCTGCAGCCGAGGGGACGGGAGATCAGAGCTCCCCTCCCTTTTGCTGTAGCAGGGAGCATGGCAAAGTGCTCTGCCTGGCTCCCTGGGTCCCTAGGCTGGAGCCAGAGGGAGGGGAGCACTGATCTTCCGTCCTCTGGCTGCAGAAGGGAGCCGCTGCCTAGGGATCCAGGTAGAGCGCACAGTTTTCCTTCTGCAGCCAGGGGGATGGGAGATCCTCCTCGCTGAACTCCTTCCCTTTGGCTGCAGTGGAGGGGAGGGATGCTGCCAGCAGAGGCTGGTGGTCCTTCAGGGTTGTAAAAATTATATTTGTGGCCCTCGAGCCAAAAAGGTTGGGAACCACTGTTAAAAATGTTACATGTTGCTAACTTGCAGGGAGAGAAGTTTATTCTGATCTTGTCACAGAGCCCTAACTTTTACAATTTAAATTATTGGGCTTACAAACTCCAACAGTAACCTTCGGCAGACAAAAGTACTGAGACATGACCAGAAAAATTGCTTTCATATTGCATCGGTGTGTGACTAAGTAAGCCAGAGTTTTTCAAACTGTGGGGCACGCCCCCCCTAAGAGGGTGCGGAGGAACATTTGGAAGGACAGCTGGACCTGGGGCCAGCCCTCACAGGGGGGAGGGGGTGCCACCCTGCCCCGATCTGCCCGGAGCTTGACCTTCTGCGCCAGGTCCCAGCATGGTCTCAGCACTCTGCCCCCAGCTCAGCCTCGGCCTGCAGTCACAGTTCGTGGCCTCAGCCCCTGATCGTGGTGCTCAGCCGCAGTCTCGACGTGCGACCTCAGCCCCTTGGCTTGCCATGGCCTCTGGTCTTGACCACAGGCCCCTCTGACCATGGCCTCACTCCCAGCCCCAGCGGGGATTAAGCAGTAGTAAGCAGATCCCAGACTAGTGAAGTATAGGATAGTGCTACGTAGAGTTGTTTTCAAACTATTTCAGACACACAGCCTCCTACTACAGGTCTTATGTGACTATGTGAAACCAGAGGCCCTGTATACACTAACTAGGCAAATCCTTTTTTCAGTACTGTTAATGGCGTATTGGGCACATTTTTACCACCAGGTTATCTAATCATAGCACCGTAGGGCTTTATTTATTTTTTTTTAAAAGCCTGTGATGAGTCTACACTACTCAAATGGTAGCATTGATGCAGTTTTCTTGCCTTTTAATGACATCCTAGATTAATAAAATTGGAAGAACCCTGAAAATGTATCTTTTACCACTTGTGCTGTTTCACTTTGTTTCATTGTTAGGACAGTGAAAATAGACTAGTCAATTTCACTTTAGTTTCTAGTAAATTTGAATATCTCGTTCTGCTCCAGCATAGTACTGGGGAAATGTTTGAATCTCAAAAGGCTGTGTTCAGTAAATATTGTAATGGATATTTTTCTTGTAAAGCTAAGGTTTGTGTTTAGATTTGTAGTCACTTAATTGATTTTAATTTTCAGACTAATGTTAACCGACCCTTTCTAAGATGGAGTCCTTTTGTAAAGGCACGAATTATTGCACAAATGGACTGACCGATGTAAAAAACTGTATGTGTAGCAGAGAATGTATTGGTTAGGTTTAGTGTTTCCGGTTCTTTGCAGAACATTTTGTACCATCTTTGGATCTTGTATAAAATGGGAACTTTGTGTGCCAAGAAAGTCTGTGTAATTTCATTTTTGAGGGGTTATTTTGTAGTGTTTTTTGATTGAATTTAGCAGAACTAAAGATCCATGCTGGATGAGGTTAAGCTATATCTAAATCTGCATTTTTTAAAAAAGTAATATTTGAAAATGTGCTAATATCCCTACAACTTTAATTTTATAAAGTGTTTATATACAAGCATTGTCTCAGTACATCCAGAGTTAAACATAAGGATGAGGGGAGAGAAAAAAGAAGAGGTATAAACAAGGTAGCAAACATCTCTTTTAAGATATAAGAGATGGACAGTCTGAAGGAGGCTGTTAGAGATGGCTGGAGATACAGAGGTGAATGCTGTCTCTACAGTCTGAGGGCTGGTTCACACTTACTGTGCGATTTGGCGGCAGTCGACGGGAGTTACGCAAACTACGCAGAATAGTTTGCGTAACTGACGTCGACTGCCCTGCTTCCCTTCTGAGCAGTGTTCTCACTGCGCTGAGCTGTTCCCGTTGCTCAGCGCTATGCTACTTGAGGGGGTAGACTTACTCAGTCGACTTCCTGATTGATTGAGCAGGTCTCACTGACCGCTTAATCGATCAAGAAAGATCGATCTGGCGGCTGCGATTTTGCCACCCTGTCTGAACCATAGCCTGAGTATGCACAGTGAGAGAAGGGTGGTGCTAGCTGAGGGAAGCAGAGAGGCAGGTAAGTCCACAACATAGATCAGAGGTAAAATTTGCAAAAGCACTTGAGTGATTTGGGAGCCTAAGTCTCATTGATTTTCAATGAGGATCCTAAGCCATTTAGACGCTTTTGAAAATTTTTGTCCTAGGGAGCGTTAATAGAGAAATTTTACAAACAAGAACAATTGAACTGGAACCTGAAATAAAAGTAGGTAGCCAATGGAGTAGTTTGACGATAGGGAGATATGTTAGTGCTGATTTGAACACGTGAGAAGGATGTCAGCAGTCTGCACATGCTGGGATTTGGAGAAGCCAGAGAGAAGGGAAGATACAGTTGTCAAAGTGAGAGGAGATGAAGGTATGAATGAGGATTTCAGAAGAGATGAATGTATGAATTTCTACTGAGAGCACTCAGCACAGAATTAACTATCTGGTGGGTTAGATTTCTGCTTGAAACATTGTTTGAAATAAACTGTTTAAAAAGACAATCATTTGTTTACCTCTTCTCTTCCCATTTCCCCTCCCAATTTCTGCCTGCCCCTTGAATCGCATTATCTCCCTCAAAACCCAAACCTACTAGCCATTAGTCACAGCAGAAACCAGCCATTTCGCTCAAGGTTCTTTGTTTTGCCCCTTACCTGACAGCAATAGACCATTTTAGACTTCTTGATCTCAGTTACAGCAAGTCAGCTCATTCGGGGATATGAACGAGGATCTCATCTTCCAAAAGAGCATCCTTTGATTTTTGTTGTCTTTGTTGGTTTAACAGTGAATATACATTGTAAAGATTGGTGTGCACTATTTGGAGTTTGTAAGCAGTTGTGTTGAGAGTGCTAGTTGGAGATTGGCACAGGCGTGACTCTTAATGATATTGTGAATGTCCCATTTGTTTTATGTTAATTGCAATGAATTACAATTTCAGCATTTGGTGGGGCACAGTAAATCTTGGTTACCTTCTGTTGCTCTTTATCTGTTGTCCAGGCCAAGTCCCCACAGCTTCAGCGAACTAGAACTCCTTCTGGAAAACTAAATGTGAATTACATACTACTAATTTTATTTTTCTATATTGAACTTATTACCAAATGTCCCTTTAATAAAATGAGAGAGCACTGTAAATCTGGGATGTCCGAAAGCTGTCTGTCCATGTGATTCTGAAAGCTTATAAAGAGTGTAAATTTGTGAAGCATGTGGAAAAATAACATTATATTTGTTAGAAATATTGAGACGGGTTCATGAACTGTGGATTACTACCAAAGAGATTCCAGGTTGTAAGACTGACAGATTTTTAGTTTAAAAGTTTTACACTTGCTGGTAGCCGCTAATACCTGATACTAAGTAAGGAAATATACTGTGTGCCGGAAAGTCAAGTATCCTGCCATGAATGATGAAATGGCTCTTAACAGTGCTTCTGCTATATTTGAAATGACACGTCATTTATTAAATCATTGACGATGGGTCTTATTTTTTTCTCTTTATAGAAAACCTAGAATAAACTCTCAGCTGGTTGCCCAACAAGTTGCCCAGCAATACGCCACACCACCACCACCGAAAAAGGAGAAGAAAGAGAAAGTGGAAAAACAAGACAAAGAAAAGCCTGACAAAGAAAAAGAAATCAGTCCAAGTGTTACAAAGAAGAACACCAACAAGAAGACTAAGTAAGTTTCAGGGGGACTATAGTAAGGGGTAGGTTAGTCATTCACTACTTGCACTTTATCAATGATAGTCTTGTCAAACAGTAGTGCACATTAATCAGCAAGAACACTACCTCTTAATTTTTTTTCTTCCTTTTACAGACCAAAGTCAGATATTGTGAAAGATCCGCCTAGTGAAGCAAACAGTATACAGTCTGGGAATACTACAACAAAGACCAGCGACTCAAATCACACTTCAAGGTAACTTTTTAATATAGAATCAATTGATATTCAGTTAGTTAGATCTTGACATCTGAGAACTGAACGGAAGGGTCCAAACTAGTGGTTTTTTTAATTGGGTTGACAACCCAGGAGACAGAAGACTTGGCTTTATCCACAGAATTGGTAAGGCATGAACATGAGTAGTATAAACTTCCTCTGTGCTTATGCATCTGAATGCTTACCTGGAAAAGGGCAGCTTCAAATAGTGGAAGCAGTTGACTCACTAGCCACTCAATCCTTGGCCTTCTGAAAAAGATATCATGTGTCAATTGTAGTGGCTGTTACTTTTAGGCAGCTAAACTGCTGTGCAGAAAATAGATATTAATCTGCTCAAATTGGCACCTCTCAATTCTTCTTATCTTCTCTCTATTTATACTCAATAGCAGAGTAAGGAGTGGTTATGTTATACTTGCCTGTACCCATGCCTCCAAATGAAGCTGTGCAGTTATCAGAAAAATTCTATTTTGATTGTGTTCTTTGGGGACCGCATGAGAGAACTCATTAAACAATTCAGGCTTCAACAAACTATTGTCGTCCAAAGATAAAATGATTGATTCAAATTGATATTTCAGATGGATTAGAGTCAAGTCCCGTCCTCAGCTGTGCTGACATTCCATGTTCCTTTGGGAATAAAAGCTATTGCTTCTTATTTCTCCAACTCAGCAGGCCCAAATTCTGGTCTCCTTTACACCTTGAAATCATGGAGGCAACGAGCAGCATTTGACCCCGCAGTTTTGACTGCTTGAACCACATCAAGTGCACTGTGTGGAAAAACAGCACCTTATCACAAACACATCTTAAACCATGTGCCCAAAGGTTTGCTGAAAATGCATGAAACAAAAACGATGGGTTTTGCGTAACATTGTAAATTTGGCAAAACAAGTTCTCTCATCTCTAATTTGTTGCCTGTGGATGTTAATGTAATGCGACTCTACAGAGGCCACTTGCACTGGAAATTCTTAAGCAATAGGATGAAAGTGTTTGAGTGATAGATAGCACTCAAATGTTCTTTGTATGTTTCCTTCTGCTTAGTTTCTTTTTTAACTATGGAACTAGTCAGACACCAGGAGATTTGTTCTGCTTGCATTAGAGGACTGAGTTGTCTACAGTGATGTTGCCTTATTTTCCTCAAGCATTTGTCTCCTTTTTTGATACGATTGTAGAAATATGGCTTGTTTGTAATTCATTTTACTTTCTGTTGTGCCCATTGAAGTCAATTCAGTTTGTGACCTAAGATACAGGAGACCTGATACCCCTTGTGACTAAAGTAACATAAGGATGGCACGTCACAATACAGAATTATTTAGGCTGGGTAGACTTCTTAAGGAGCACATACCATCCATTTGAGGGTTCTTCTAGTGCATCCTGTGTGTTGTGATAGGATTTCATTAGTCCTAAATAACCTCTGATTGGCTGTTTCCAGTGATGGTGATCCTATAGCTGTTTCTATTGTTGAACAGTTTTATAGCTTTACCTTCCCCTCCCCCCAATCTTCAACCTAAATTTTCCTTGTTGCGGCTTCAGCTCATGGCTGCGGATGAGGCTAATTGATCCTGCTACTTTAAAAAAAAAAAAAAACCTCATTTGTTTGTCATCTGCTTAATTTTTGCTCTTGCTCATATCTCTTAATCTTTTTTTGATAAACTGGGAACTAAAAATATCTGGGAGTTTTGAGAAATGCGCACAGACTTATAGGGTATCTTGCTTTACACTGCATCTCCACTTAGCCCTGTTGATGTGATCAGCACTTCATTTCAATGTAAGGCAGAAAGAATGCCATTCAGAAGTAGTAAGCCTGTTAAAGTAAACTGGTCCTGCTACACAAGAGTTGCTAGAAACTCCCCAAAATGGTGCTGAAGGAGTGTAATACACACATATATATAAGATCCATTTTAAAATATCATGAATACTCAAGGGTCTCTGTACTGGTCAATCAATCCACATCAGTTCTTCCATGTCAATTCCACTGGTGATAGCAGTCATGGGAGCACTCATGTAGATTGGCCACATGGGCATTTTTACCACGTGTACTATGGGCAATCAGTGTGTATAATTTTGCAAAGCTATTTAACACTAGGTCACATCGCCCTCTCTTCTGCAGAAAAACCTGTGCGAAAGTACCAAGGGAAGGAGAATGCTTTGAGATTCCCTTCTGAGCTTCACCCAGATTAGTTGAGCCCTCCCAGACCCTGAAGAATGAGCAGGGGGTTCGTCCCAAAACGCCAGAGTGGATGGAAGGCTAGGGCTGTTGCCACCTGCAGTTCTCCTCTATTTCCTTGTTAGCATGTTCCAGTGGAGCCATGTTGACAGAGGACCTCCCAGGTGTAGCTGTTCAGGAATCCCCTGAAGTGGTTTAATAGCACAGAGGTACTCTGGACAGAAGTTAATATGGCTTGGGGCCATGTTGAACAGATCATTGGGAGGGAGCAGTCTGATCAGTGCACCTGTCCCTGTTCCAGCTCCTGCCAAGTGACAACAGAGAGGTATACTCAGTAGCAGAGATGAGTACAGGTAGGGAGATGTGCACCAGGATCACAGAGACAAGATCTGGGCCAGGATTTTAACCTATTTCTGAGTATGAGAGAAAACAAATGAGTCTGTAAAGTAACAGGAAGAACTGGGTTTCCTAAAGGAAATGGTGACTCGGGGGAGAAAAATAAACAAATCTACTACACTTCCTGGAATATTTACTGCAGATACAAATGATCTATCAGTATTAGGGTACCCTTAGCCTGTACGTCTGAAAGCTGATGAAATTGCCCAGATATGCTGAGCTACTTGGCCTTTAATATCCTCCACAAATCAGGTGACGTTAATCATTTAATCTAAGTCTGTGGTTACATGTTCAAATCGCAACCTCTTGTAAGCATGTACATAAGCATTTACACAGCGGTGTGTGAGTGACTTCACATTAGAACTTACTGACCGCATCTACGGTTTTGAAGAATCTAGTGACTAAGTGGAGGGGCAGTATTAAATAGAAAATAGTTACTCAGTGGCAGATTGTTATCCCAAGACAGTTATAATTTAATATTTAAATATGATTAAAATATTAATGCTTTTCTTGCTAAATTTGATGCAATTTGCTTTCTAGGTTACCTACAGAACACTATTTTTAGAGTGAGAACTTTATAGCACACTTTATTAAAGGTTTAAATTCACAAGAATATAGTTATTTTCCTTTTAAAACTATTTATCGTCACAATTTTCCCCACCTTAGATAGTTCTAGTGTAGAACCTACATCTATTTCAGTGATTTTTTTTTTAAAGGATTATCTTGAAAGGGGTAGTGCTGTGATGATCATCTACAAACTCCATACACCAGTGGATATGCATGGAAAATATAAAATTGGGTCCACTTCCGGTTTTGTCACTATTCTGAGTTATTCCAATATGACCCAAATGTAGAGGAAAGGGTTACTGTCTGCGCTGTTGGAAAACTGGGACCTGGTCTTGGGGAAAAAAGACCCTGTCCATCTCCTCTGTCTCTCTGGAAGAGGCAATTTCTAGCAAGCTAGTCTTATCTGATATCTGGAGAATGATCCCTCTAATTTCCCTAGTGGAGAAAGTTCTGCTGCACCAGTCTGAGCCACGGTTGGAAGAGAAAAGAGTTCACTATAAATCACAAGTAGTCACTGAAGCAGACATGGCATCTGCCAACAGCTAAAGAAGTGTCTCACTAGGCCAGCAACAGCACTTGCTGGCAGAAGTTTGCCCTTACAAATACAGTGATATGAGTTTATTTATCAGAATTTTGGACCAAACCCTACAAACATATAATGTCAGCCTTTGTGCAGAGTGCAGTCCCTTATTAGTGGGTTACTAATTGCATGATAGCGCAGAAACAAATTACTGAGATAATCCTGTGCTATAAATACCAGTGTGTTCACTTTGTTTTGTCTCTTGACAGAGAAAAGCGAACACTGAAAAATGTCCTGGGTTTTACTTACAACAGCCTTCTTTCGGGGGGCGAGAGGGGCGGCACTTCGAGCAATTTTATACTCGGATTGATTGGGCCGCTGATTTGCATAAACTCAAAGCAGCTGAGAAGGGGAAGCCAAGTTGTCCCAGTGCCTGAGTTGCTTGCAGCTGCAGTGTTCCCTACACAGGAAAGAAGGTCCATGTTCAAATGCTTTCACGTGGTTTTGTATTGCAGTCAGAGCCTTGTCTCAGAACATCAGGTCACATGATGCGATGAGATGGAGAATTCAGATAACAGAATTCTATCATCTGTCCCATGGGGAGGAGATCCTGAAAATCTGTCTCCCATCCCCATAGACCTGTCTCAGCTTCTGTCCTTCTGACTGAGTGGGTTGAAGAAGCTCCCTACATCCAAGTCATCTCTACTGTGCTTTGCAAAGGAACCCTTCCCCCTGGGGACCACTCTGCAGCCCTCACAGACTGTGCTGCTGCAGGAAGCAAAAGGTGACACTTGGGTCCTTTGCATGATACTACACAGCATTAAGCACTGAGCTGGTACCAGCATTCACTTCCAAATCAATCTAATCTCTCCAAGTAAGATGAGAATTTGCCACTTATAGAAAGTTTATTTCTCAGATATGGTTCCTAATCATCTTTTCCCCATTTTCCCCTCTCCTCTTCTTTAGGCCCAGACTGAAAAATGTGGACAGAAGTACCGCACAGCAGCTGGCAGTCACAGTGGGGAATGTCACAGTAATTATCACAGACTTTAAAGAAAAGACTCGCTCCTCTTCTACATCTTCATCTACAGTGACCTCGAGTGCAGGATCAGAACAGCAGAATCAGAGCAGCTCCGGCTCTGAGAGCACAGACAAAGGCTCGTCCCGTTCCTCCACGCCAAAGGGCGACATGTCAGCAGTCAACGATGAATCTTTCTGAAAATTGCACATGGAGTTGTGGAAAACTATGAATCAGGGTATGAAATTCAAACACTCCACCTGCCCATGGGGCTTCAATCCTGGAGAGCCTCTTCTGGGCTTGAACACACGCTTTCTTGGACATCAACCCCTTACTGATGCAACCAGGATAATTTCTGCTTGTCATGGGCATCTGGCCACCAAGGAATTTCGCACCCTGACGATTACTCTTGACACTTTTATGTATTCCATTGTTTTATATAATTTTCCTAACAATCATTTATAATTGGATGTGCTCCTGAATCTACTTTTTTATAATATCTGCTGTGCACAATTTTCCATGAACATTACAACTTTTTGTTTTTTGGAGTGTGGGGGGGAGAGGGAAGGCGGGGAAAGGGGGCTTTATTTATTGCATTCACAAACTCCATCCTCCTTCAGCATATCCTTTAAGTTCAGTTCTTTCTTCTTCCAGTTATACTGTGTACTATCAGTTTTGATATAAATTATATATATAAATATATATAAATAAATATATATAAAGGGTTATTTGAAACCAATACATGGAAACGCTGGTGCTTGAAACACTGTGAAGTGAAACAAAAAATATTGAACAGTTAAAGATCTGGGACAGTCCCCTTTTGTGAAAGTGCTGATACTGAAATGGACCTGGGCATAGATAAAAAGTGTGTTCCTGAAGGTTTTAACCTAGATGAGACCTGATTTATTTTCCCCCCGTCAAGTTTTGGCTAAAGAGTACTGGACAAATAGTTTTTTATTATACATTGTGATACAGAATGGGAAGATTGCTCCAGATAGCCTGCATTCCCAATAGAATAACTTGGGATGACAAATCACAAGTCCTTGTGCAATTGAAGTGTGCTTATTCAAAAGTAATGAAGCTGGTTTCAGAATGCCATGCATTAATGTGTATTACGGTTCCATGTTGACATGGCTGTTTCTTTTATAGCCAATCACAGAAAAATGTGGTATTCTGTCATTTGGATGAATTCCATCTATTTTCCAGACCTGCATCAATGACTGAGGTGACATTAAAGCTCTGGGGAGCGGCTGTTAGCTTTAGGATTCAAGGTGACAGAGAACCCTAAGGCTGAAAGCTGTTTTGAGCTGGTGAACCAAGCCATTAGTTGTTCCCATCTGATGTGGCTTGGTGCTTTTTTGGTCAAACCTTTTCATGTCTGTCTCTTTCCATGCTGTTGTGGGGATTATTTTTGTGTTGAATTGAGTTCGGTTTGTATTCCAAGAGCAGTTTCTGAACAGCATATCATTCAATGGTGACATATGTAGGCTTGTTAATGTTTGGACACTTCTAGATATTCTGCTGTAGGAGCTACCGTTGAGAAAAGCTTTCATGCTGGCAAGTGAGCAACAAGTGCAGCTCATGTTAATGGTCAGTGTCTCTTTCATTCTTGCTCTGTATCTTTTCAGACTATAAACTTCTTTCCTGGTCTGCTAGCATTGCTTTATGGTTTATCTTCTGTGCATTATACCGCTAAACTAATAATCTGAAGAGGTGAAACAAACATTGGGGTTTTTTTTAAACTTCAAGCTCTATTTGTCTTTTTATCTGTAATTATGTGGCCCAGAGTGCTTTGCAGTAATTTCAGACACAGAGTCTGTAGCTTGATTCAACATCAATGGGATACCTTTGAGGTGTTACACTTGGAAAGAGGGCTACTTCTCCGTAACTTGGTGCCAATTTCTTACATTGTGAATTAGTTACTTGGTAAAAATAATAATTTCTGTCGGCGGAGGCAACTGAATAAAATTCTATTTTGAAATCAGCTTGGTTTTGAGTAGCAGACGTGTAGGTTCCTTTCACACTGATGTTAAAATTATTCTGTTCTTATCTAATCTGCTACCAGTTCTGCTTGCATATGTAGGGTGCAAAGCAGTGCCTTTGCAACTGCAGTTTTATTTTGAACATGTTAACATGGGCTCCCCTTTTAATTCTGTTTTGTATCCGGGATATAAGCTATATTTACCTTTTTTAAACCGCATTTTTAAAGTATTTATTGAAGAACCAAAGGAAATCAGATGCTAACTATGAGCATCGAGACAATATATTATACATAGTTTTAATACTATGAATTTCTCAGTCCACATTTTAACATTAGTGGAACATTGCAAAGACATTCCTTTCCAAGTTTTACTGTTCCTTTATGGGTCTCAGGGAGGGTAAACTGGTCAGCCATATTTATTTATTTTACTGAGATGTATTGGAATAACTTTTTTAAAGAGAAATTTTCTGAAGATGCCCCTGAACTTGTATATTTTGCACTGCTTTACAAATGAACCGTAATCATTTAGCTTGAATGCATTTGACCTGAGCCAGCAAAGCATGTAAACAGGAGTCTAGTCCCATTGACTTCATTGGGGCCACACTGGTGCTTAAAGTTACGTCCATGCTTATGCGCTTTGTTGGCTGTGGGACTTCGTGCAAAAAAGCTTCGTATATACCAGAAAATTACTTCATGTTAAGTGAATGAACCCCACAGGCTAGTTGAAAAAGCTTTAACCCGCAGTAACCAGCTACTCAGAGGCTACTGATTTAAGTCAATGAAATCATCTTTGGTTTTTGGGTGTGCCTCCTTGATAAATTAGCTTATTGTAAGGATGGAGTGGAAAATTGCTTTTTGAACTGAAACTCTGCATTTAGTAGAAATTGCTAGCTAAGCATTTGAATCTAACCGGGCCACATTTTTAGCTGTTGTGTTGTGGATTTGAAGGATAGTGTTTACTTTTACACTTAATTTCTGAAATTGATGACACCCCTAAGGCATGTATCTGGAAATGGAATTCCCTTCACTTTCTGCATTTTCCGTTTACCTTGTTATGATTAGGGAGCATGTTTTTAAAAAAATAAATAAGACACTAGTATAGAGAAAAGACCAGAAATGCTTGGTATTCAGTGGCACAGAAAGCAGGTCAGAAAAGCACAGTGTTACGTTTGCAAGTTTCAACTTTTACACACAAACACAGCTTGCCTGACTTGCTCAGTTTGACATAGTCATGCAAAAGAAAAATTAAAATAATTTTAACACAAACAGGCTATTTATTTTAATTAAAACACTTTTGGTCATTTCAAATTGGACAGATTTTAAATTTGGCTGTAGCTTCTGAGAGTTTATTTCCACTGAGATATTTTCACCTGCCTTATTAAGATCATTCTCAGTCTACTCTTTTAAGCTACGATAAACTTAAATTATTGAACATTTATGAATTGCTGACTATATAATAACCTTTGCTTGTATGTAACCGAAACATGGTTTTAAGAGCCAACATTTAGAGTATGACAATGGAGCTGAACAGTTTTTAATGCGCAAGCAGTTCTGTTCTTGTGTATGACTTGTAACCTTAATTTACTGTGTAAAGATGGTTACATTATTTCCTTAGCTTTGTTTGTTGGAGACAAATATAGAATGCTTGTTTAAGTATGTCAAAACATAATCTTATCTTGTGGATTTTTATGTTAATGTATTATACGAGCTATATTTTTCATTTGCCCAGAAAGACAGCTTGTATAACGCTCTTGAAAGTTTCTCTGCTCTGTAAAGTTTAGAGCTGACAGTCCTGTTAGGTTTGTTTTGATCTTCATGCTAAAGTGTCAATGGTGGTTTTGTGAACTGGTCAGAAATTCACAGGTCTTAAATGTTTTCGGGAAATTTATATTGGACACTGCTCTTTGTCTAGCAAATAAAAGATGTTAATATATTCCTGTTACTGGCATGTGCACGACTGTTATTAGAAGCCACTTTATCATTTTCCTGCTTTAAATAGAAATGTCTATTTATGAATTCTGCTTGTAGTTTTTTTCACAAATAAAATAGTAAAATTTAATTAAATTTGAAAGCTCTCTTTTTTGGGAGATGCCAGTATTCAGACAAGATGAGGAGCCAGTATTATTGTATCTGCTTTTCTGCAGAATGTACAGAATAATTATATATGGGAAACAGCTGCTATGTCCAATCCTGCAAACACTTATGCACATGGTTAACTTCATGCATGTGAGTAATCCCTTATTGTTCACTAGGGCTAATCGCATGACTAAAGTTTCAGATGTGTTTGCAGAATTTGGGTTATATTGCTTTGCAAATAACAAATAGATAATTCCCCTATCCCCTTTTCTGCAGCTATGGTAACGCTTAGTACAAAGGATTTTAGTGAGAGCCCTTGGGTTATCTGAAGTTTCCAAACTCCCAAGACTAAAATTTTATAAGACTTTAATTGGAAGTCTAGATATATATACCTATGTGTTGTAAAATACTGCTGTTTTACAAGCAGTACTTGATTGCACTGTCTAGGAAACAAGATGGTATGAATATTGAACTGTTACCAGTTCCGGGTTTTTTTAAGCGATTGAGTAATTCAATAGAATTGGAAAGCTTAGGACCCAAATAGTACACAAAATATAGGGGAAAAAATGTTGTCTTCTTTCCAATCTACTAACCTCAAAATTCTTGCACTGAAATGCATGGAGAGCATTAAAAGTCAAAGAAGTTGGGATTCTTTTGTGTTGTATAACTAATGTAACTAGAGGTTGCTTTAAAAAAAAAAAAAAAAAAAAAGCCCTCACTATAGATGCAGATTATTTAAATGTTTCTCTCGCTTGGAAATGTTTCAAAATAATTTGTGCCAAGAATAAGTGGCAACAGGAAGGTAGTTGTAGAGAGTTGTAGAGGCATTGCTTGGTGCATCACAGAAAAAAGAAAAGAAACCGTCCTTGCCTCCAGGTCTAAGCAAGCAACTGGGCAGGCAGACCTCAGAGTCAGTGTAATCACTCGCAAGATCGGATCCTCAGCTCAGCTCTGACAACAGTGATAGAAAGGAGAGGTGGGGATTGTAGTAATAGGATCACTTTGACTAAGAAACGGATACAGCTTGAAAGTTCCATTAAATTAGTGTTTTTAACCTGCTACTTGTAGGCAACAAGGCAAAAGCCAGATGTATTTGCATGAGGGAATCTAGTTCATAACTGCTGTTCAGCTTCTGCCCTAAAATGTCACTTATTTTAAAGTGAATATATTGGTCATGATTATAAAATAATATCCTGCTATTTCATTGTACAAAATAAAGGTGATAAAACTCATAAGCTTGTATGTCAGCTAATTTTAAAACTTTTCTTTACTGGCTTTGTAGAGAAGAACAAGGACAGAAGCACCAAAGAGGTGTGAAGTTAAAGAATTTGAAGTCTAGTCGCTTTCAACATCCATTTCAGAACCATGAACTCACTGGGTTAGTTTGGGCACACAGACTAAGCCATGTTTTGAAACTGTTGCCTGAGCCCTAATACTCCATTACTGCATATTAAGATAAAAGAAAATCTTTGTTTTGAAGGGCTAGATTGCAAGCTGTCTGACAGATCCATGCAAGCCATCCTTTGAAAGACGCAAGGCCATGTGAATTTCAGTCCAGGGCAATAGAGCCCAAGTACCAGCCTCACCAACTAACAGTCTTTATCTGACACAAAAAGGAATAGGAGTCTTGATCTGGCTATATAATAACATGGTGGGTAAGAGTGTGAGGGTGGCATTTGCTGTAAAAGAACTTTCCTTACTAATTAAATATGAACAAAAAAGTCAAAGAAGAGAACAGGATAATTAAACCAGAAAGATACATCTGAAGACTGGGTAAGAGTATTAGTAACCCACAGCAGGATTACTCTTTATTTAACTACTAGACAGACACCTTCGTGTTGATTAATTACATGTGCCTAGCATCGCTTTTATTGCAGTGAAGTCACCATCGGAATTTCCAGGGCTCACGCTGAAAATTCTCTACCAAAGAGACGACAGATGTGACGAATGGCCATTTCTGCGCCAGCTGTAGCAAGGTGTTGGATTACATAAAACTGCAGACCACTGAGTACCATGTCAAATGCAGAAAAAAAACCCAGAAGACAAGATTTGTGTTCGATCCAGAGTGTAGGCAAACCCTTCAAAATCCCATGGAAACACTGGTACATCAGAGAAGAAATGGCTGCTGCTTTTGAGATTGTAGCTGCTTCCCATCCCTCCTTACAAGGCTGACAAAGTCACTCCTGTTTCTTTAATACCCGTGTGCAAAGGAAGCAGAGATCGCAGCCTCTTTGGAAACACCGTGGAGATATCCTTGGTTGAGGTATGTGAACTCAAACAGTGCCATACATTCTGAATAGAAAACACTTCTGTTCCACTTAATGAAAGGATAGCTTGCAACAGGGTGATGTGCTGCTCTTTTAATTCTGCTCTGAATGTGCACTTCTATTCTCCATGGTTTAAAAGCTGCTTTGGGCATGTTTCCATACCAATAAGCTCAGCCCTGTCCACTCTCAATCTATTTATACAAACATGCGGATGTCACTGACTGCCAGTGCTTGCTACGTGCTAAAAGTCGCTCTGGAGTGATCCCTTGTGTAACTCCATTGATTTAACTCCATCCATTATCCTTAGCCTCCTTCAGCGCAGTGTCGCTACGCAAGATTTTCAAAAGTGACTAGTGAAGCTGGGTGCCTCTGTTTCTGCATGCCCCATTTGAAAACACCTTGAAGGGACTTGATTTTTTGGAGGATGGGTGCTCAGCACTTTCTTGAAAATCAGGCCCCTTTCAAGGAGTTGCAAGTTGCATACTTTGGAAGTAGTCACTTCCTGGGCAATTTGCTGAAATGCATCTTAATAGTGAACAGTTAGTTCTAAATAAGTAGTCAGATGTTTTGTATACTTAGTCCACGAGTGGGGTTTTGTGCACTCCAGAACCTAATGATGACATGGCTGTCTCACCTAAGAGATTGGAATGCTAGCCTGTCTCTAATTTGGGTATAACTGGTTAGGGTTATTTTATGATATGGCATTGAGCCCAGCAGGAGTTATCCAACTGGAAGGATTATGTGGAAAGAGACTGAGCTTCCATTTAAGCAGCAGGGAAAAGAGGATTTGCCACTCAGGGTGCACAATTAATCCCCAGCAACTACCTGTGGAAAAGAAAGATGATCAGAAGGACACATCTGAGGAAAGATACCATGATATGAGACTTCAAATCTATTTGTGCTGCTGTGCATAATTGTTATATAGCCTAGGAAATATTTATTTACAGTGTTTTTCCTTGTTCTTGGGTATTGGTGGTTTCCTTCTATAATAGTTAATTGCTAATCCTATTTTTACTTCTGTAATTGTTAAACCAAGTAATACAGCTCTGTTCATCTCCCTAACCTTGTGATGGTTGCTTTATATTTGTAAGAAATCACTCTCCAGGGATGGATTGACTCAAACATTGATCCATCCTTTGAAACCTGTTACCATTAAATCTAATATAGAGAGAGATCAGAGAGACAAATGCTTGCCCTGAGCAGTACACTCACAAAGGGAAAGGGTGTGTGTGTGTGTGTGTGTGTGTGTGTGTGTGTGTGTGTGTGTGTAAACCAGCAACAACAACAAATAGGAAATAGCAAAATGAAATTAAAAAAAAAATCACTTAGTTTCTAGGTCCCAACAATGTAGTTACACTAGTAACAAAACCCACGCACATGATGGCAAGAATATGAAGAGCAGTAAAGAGCAATATCTATGAAGTTTTATTTCTTTGTTTTGCTCTTTGGCTTTAGTCGTGGTTTTAACTGGAAAATATGGTAGCTGCAGTCTTGCCAACTCATTATTTTTATCACAAGTCTCATACTATTTGCTCCTTTTCTTAAGGTCCCAGCTCCGCCTGGTGCTAAGACTCTCAAGTTTCATTTAAAAAAAAAAAAAGTTTCTAGCCCTCCTGGTTGCAGAGGATAGCCTTCAAATGTGACCTAAAGGATCAGAAACCAGAAGTCAAATAAAATTCCCCAAATTCATTATATTTCTTTTTAAAAATCTCATTTTTAGAGGCATGATTCATGAAATTTTTAACATTTGATGTTGGCAATGCTGTACCTGATGTGTCTGAAAGCGTGTCCCAGCATGCTTGTTGCCTGTTTGTTCACAAGAGTTTTCCTTTTCAAAATCTAAAGTTACACTTTAAGTACTAGACAGGATTATCCTGTGAAAATCCGCATTGTCCTGTGTTCCCTGGAGCTGCTGCTCTCCATTGCCTCATGCCAGCAGGTGAGTCAGAAATGTGTGAAGCATGTAACCTGACAGTTCATTTCAAATTAAATGCTATGAAATTGCCTGTGTCATACACATTTGATAACTGCACACACATCAAAAGCTTTTAGGAAGTATTAATTGGTTATAGCTAGCTACTAGAGTTGGCCAGAACTGGAGAGGGGAAATCTAAAGGGTCTGAAAGCCTGTTGGAGACTGTACATAAGTGTGGAGAAAGCTCACAGGGAAACAAAGAGCGAATTTTCGAATGGCCTGTGGGGATGGAGCATGTATGCAACCAAACAGAATCCCAGCACACCGCAGAGGGACAGCATGTTGCACGCAGCAGAAGAGGAGGAACCGATAATGCATCAAAACAGTTGTTTGCCTGGTGTCAAACTGTGCCTTTCATCTGCTGTTTATGGGGCTTTCTGCTGTACTGTTTGCTTCAGCTTGTCCGCTTGAAGAATGCAGCGTGCAGACATGTGGTTTGTATTACCTTGCACGTAGCGTGCCACTCGGTTTTTTTTCTTTAAAGCCTGGAGCAGTACAGAATTGGTAGCGCCACTGAATTATTTTAATTACACCTTTCCCCTGCAAGTTAAAAATCTGACAACATGGCTGCAAAGACATCCTCGGCGACAGAGTAAATACATAATGCTGCAGAAAGATGTGACTTCCAAATTTCTCTGTCTAACGTCGGCTCGCCCACCTCTGCTGGCTCATCATAGGACTAATAAGAATTAGCAACGTATCGCTATGGATACGAATCCCACCTATTCTGCTTAAAGCCTACCTTTTATAACTGAATTGGAGCCGAAAGATTCAGCCCACGTGGTCCATAAGTCAGTTCTCGGAGAGGTTCCCAATGTAGTTTATATAAAATAAAAACTAGCTACCTATTAGACTAAACCGATTTCTCTCGAACACTGGGTATCTTGAAATAGAGAGAGAGTAAGCAGACTTTTTTACCAGGAGAGATCTTGACCGTCTGGTAAGTGCTGGTAGATACAGACTCTGGTAGCTAAATGTAACCTTTTCAGGTTCAGGAAGGACGAAGATCTGTTCTCATAGTTGCAGCAGTTAGAATTAGGGGCTGATGATTGATCTTCTCTGGGAAGGTCACTGTAGAGATCGCAGGACAAAGTTTCCAGTTTTGAAGAAACGGTATTTTTCCATTGACCACATCCATGCCTTAATTCACAGCCACACCAAGTATAAAGCCTGCCATTTGCCACCCGTTTTCTAGCTGGGGAAATGTGTAGCACAGCAGTTTGAAAGCAAAAACAATCTTTCCCCCCATTTATCATTTTACTCGGCTTTATTCGAGACAAGCTGAAGAATGTAAACATGAATAGCGTTACGCTGCTTTTCTGTACACCTTCGCAGTTCAGCTGCCATTGTAACACTACACTACCACCGTGTTTACTGGAAATAAATGAGGCTGCTGCCGCTGTTTCATTCCTCAAAACAAACAGCTTTATATAACCTCGCACATCAGCCTTGCCCTGCAGCTGTGAGCTCCAGTGTGATGATGGTACAGACGGCCCCTGTGCTCATTATGCACTGTTGGGGGCCCTGCTCCACTGCGATCAGAGGCGATGAAGAAAATCAACATATGCTCTGGACAACCACACCAAAAATGGCCCCCAGCGTGACTGTGAGAGCTCTGGCAGTGTGGGCTATTAACCCCCAGATCTCATCCTGATCTCTTCTTAGCTTGCTTTGTCCTTCAGCCGCACATCCTTTTGGAGGAGGAGTGGAAACAGACAGCAACTGATTTCCAGGGCTGCTTACTATCTCCTAAGCCAGTTGCATAAGGTGTTTGTGGGAGTTAGGCACCTGCTTTTGCCCTTGATGTTCAATGGGAGTGGGGCGCCTATCTCCCTTAGGCGTATTTTTTTTTGAAAATCCCACCCATTATATGTGAAGCACCAAGAATGTGCTTCTGGGCCGAGTGCCAGTTGGAAGAGGATCACAGACTGTCTGGGAAAAGATGCCCTCCAGCCAGAGGAAAGCAGATCAGAGCCTGCCATCTGCCTGGGAGCCATGTTGTGCCATGCAAATCTCCCTGATTGCAAACCCTTGTGGTACACCCAGTAGCATGTCAGGATGCTGAGAGTGCTTGTGGTGGGGAGGAGGGGTGAGTGCCTGAAGCCGATGGATGTTTGTTAACAAAGCCCAGAGCTGTTTGCTGCAATCTTGTTTCATCAAACCAGCGTCAGGGGAGGCAGCGGTGTCTACCACAATGTGTCCACTCTCTGAAGAAAAACTCTGCAGAGCTCAACAGCTGGTACTTCCCACCAACTGAAATTGGTCCAGTAAAATATTAATGCGCATCCACCTCGTCTCTCTCATATCCTGGGACCAACACGGCTGCAACAAACAGATAATTCCTGTCCTTTATCCAGATGCTCCTGCCCTTGATTTCCACCGAGGAGAGTGCACGAGGCCTTTGACATCTTCCGGTCGTGAGTCTGGACTTTGTGGCAAAGGGCTTGGGTGGGAAGGTGATTGTAGGTGCTGAGGCACTGATGGGCAGAATATAGTAGATGGGGGAGAAACCCGCAGTGAGCCAAAGGATACCCGTATAGCAACGCACACTTGTGTTCTCTGTCGGGCTGGTAATGCAATGAGCCGGTCCAATCGCTCCCCAGTTATGCAGTAGAAACGTTGGAGTGAATTTAGCAACGTGAAACAGGGATTGGAGTTAAGGAAACGCTCCACATAAAACCTGGCCCGAGTGTAGGAATAAGTGCGGTGCCGCGCTGGCAAGCCCAAAGGAGTTGAATTGTTACTGCAGCGCTGGGCTTGATGGGTGTGTGACAGGCTGTGACAAGGAGCTAACTCGGGAGTCACTGCAATACAATAGCAAGGAGAAAAATGACTGATGGGAAAGTTCCCTGACTGCAAATGATCGTGAAATGTGATGACGTTTTGGGAGGGAGGGGAAAGGCTGAGAAGTCAAAGGCAGTGGGTGTGAGAGGAGGGTGAAGCTTCGGGTTGGGTGTTGGGTGGCGATTGGCAGCTCTCAGGACTGAGGAGTCTGTTGCCTACAGCCGCCTTCGCGCCGTTTCCAGGAAGCGTTGAAGTTTCCCACTTGGAGTCTGCGGTGTGAAAGCAGCCAGAGCGCGCGTGCTGCTGGGCTACCGAGCGACTTGCGCAGACCTGTCCCTGTGCGGTGTTCACCGTGCCAAGGACAATTGGAGAACAGCGACATGAGAACAATCTGAACAGGAGTAAACTGAGAAGGGAACGTGTCCTCCAGTCTTCTCCTCCCCTCCTCGAGCCCATAAACCAGCCCCTGGGCTGACCAGACAAAACCAGAAGTGCTGCCGCCTTTTACTGAGACCTTTCAAGTGGCAAGAGTTCTCAGACTCCTTGTAACCAGCCCCTGAGGAATAGGTTCCTGGCCACACAAGATAGGCCAGTCTTTTAATAAGATTTTGTTTCTAGTCCTCAGTTGCCATAATAATTTGGAAGATGAAACAACACCCTTCGAGGTGGGGAAATGGTATTTACTAATCTCAGTGTACAGAGGAGGAACGGAGGCTCCAAGGACTTGTCTTCACTGCAAAAGTTAACTAGAGTTACTCCACTTGGAGACGTGGCGAAGCCAGGATCCCGCTGCACAGGTTGGATTAGCAGCGGATGGGTGGTGCGAGCTGGAGCTGCATCGCTAGCGCTCAACCGTCAGCCCCTCCCCTCCCTCCAGGGGTCAAGTAGCTGGAGTTTAATGCCCCATTTGAGGCACACGACAGATGTTTGTGTTTGGACAGGAGTCGGGGGAGGAGCAATTATAAGGGTCCGCAGGTGGGGGGGGGAGGGGTCCTGGATGGCCAACGCCTCGATGGAGCATCCAGGAACGAGTGGAGGGTTAGGCACTGCAGGAAGTGCCAGTGGAGACCAGAGCAACAGAACCCTCCAGCCAGCTGATCGGTCCACACCAGCCCTTTAAACCAAGGAAGTTGTCTGAGCAACACCGCGGAGCACGCCTGGCTCCTGTTACAGGTCTCGCCTTCCGCCCCGTCTCGCTCCCGACTCTCGCCTTCACACCCGGCCCAGCTCGATCTCGGTGTCTGTCTCCTGACTTGGCTCGGCAGCTAGTCTCCCCTCCTCCCTTTGAACCTGGCCCAGCGACACGACTGGTCCGGCCGCCTGCGCCCCAGCCCTGACAGCAACGCTCGAGCGCACGCTGCCGAGAAGACGAGTCCTTAGGGACCTGCCCACGGCTACAGAGGGAGTCTACGGCAGAGCAGGGAGTTGAGCTCAGCTTTCCCCAGTCCGAGGCTAGTGCCCCAACCACTGGGCCATCCTGCCTTTTTAAAACTCACCTATGAAACTTACAGATGACCAGGTAAATGTCGCCCCTGTTAATAATTCGCAGCTGACAGCTTTAGCAGAGACATTCAGCTGCTGTACTTCTGCCCCTTCGGGCCTGAGTTGTTAGCCAATGTGCAGGGCCTGGCTCGGTGGTTTGTTAGGAGAAGGAACTGATGAGACGAGCCGGGTATTTCTATTTATTTACAAAGAATGTACACCAAGTGCTATTTTCCCTGGACACAACAGGAACACAGAGTACCACCCAGGCAGTTTCCGTGCTCACAATTTCCAAGCCTGCTTTTCCTGCCAGTTCTGGGCTCACGGAACTTTGTCCCCCGGTTTCCTACCAGGCCCATGCTCAAGACTACTTCTCTTGCTGTCTGCTGGATTTTGCTGGGTTTTTTACTTCTTTCACATACACAGGTTGCCACACTATCCCTTAGCCCCTTTGGTTCAGCTCAGTCCCCAGGGAAAACCCCTCTGATTCTACCTGAGTTAGTTCTTACTCAGGCCTTGCTATACAGCCCACTGCCTTGGGCGGTGGCTGCTGCAGTTTTCAGCTATCACTATGTAAAAGGGGCCTAATTGCTCCTTCCACTTAGCCTGAATGAAAGGTGATTAGCGCACCCATTAGCTTTAAGCAGGTCTGTGATTGATGGCAGCCATTAACACCTTCCAGCCTAACAGTGCTCACTCTAGAAGTGCAGGCTGCCTCCCATACTAAAACTCCAGCTGTCCAGCACTTCTAACTCCAGCTCTCAAAACTTCCAGCTTCTGCCCCGACAACAGCTACCCCCTAGTTTTGTGTGGTCAGTACAGAGAGCTGTGGACCGTTGGAGCAGGGCAACAGAAACGGAATTTAATCTTACTGCAGTTCTGTCTCTCTGTAGCAAAAGACACACATACTTCACATTCTATTGAAACTACCGGGCAACACAAGGGTTAATAGCACAATCAGGGGTTTTCCTCCTGCTAGTAACTAGGAGTCAAGTCCTGAGAGAGAAGCAGAACCTTTAACACCCACTGATGTCATCAAGAATAGCAGGTGTGGTACTTCTTGCGATTTTGTCTTCTAGGAACAGTCCCAAAACCTGGATCCCAATTGCTCCTAAAAGACACAAGCAACCACAATTTTCAACCCTTCTGAAGTCCTAAAACCTCACCACAGGGATTTGTTCCAAAGACCGTGTTCATCAGAACCGTCCGTTAGATGAAGATTAGTGAGTTAGAATTGATGGGAGGAGAGTCAGGGGCTATGTCTCGTTGGACTAGATGGGGAGAAGTTCCTGTCGTCAGTGGACTGGACGGTGGTTTCATGCGCGGTGGTCATAAATGCTTTACAAAGCAGCGAGTTGGATGCTACGGGCACTAGATGAAGGTTGCAGTTATGATTCACTTATCAGCTCTCACATGGCTTTGGCACAATCTGCTTTTAATGAGCAATGGCCAGGTAGTTAGGATCACTGGGCTTATCACATACCCTTAGAACGATCTTCTGGCTTCCAGCGAGACAGCTGGAAGCAGGGGGGAGAAGGGACGCCTCTTTAGTTTCTGAGCTGCAGAAGCCAGTTAAAGCTAGACAGGTGTGAACAATCCACAGATGGTGGCTGGGAGCTGGTAGAATAACGAGAGCGGGGCCCTGGAGGGTGTTTGGCCAAATGGATTTTTGGACCACCTGATCTGGGGACCAGTCTGCTGCTGGGATGCCATTTCTCCCCTGGTAGATGTGACTCACTTAGAATGGTATCCCTTCTACACTACTTCCATTGCCTTTGTGGCCAGTGAAGTTAGTAGATGGAAGCTGCTGGATCCAGCTGGAACAATTAATGGTGCTCCTCCTAGTCCAGCTGATGTGCAGAGGCTTCAGGGGAACGCTCACTAGTGTGCCGTCACATCAGTGCACAAGTGCTGTGGTGCTACCTGCACAAGAGCAGCAGTAGGCAAAGCATGCCGCTAGTGCACTGAGCGGGGGAGCAGGCAGCTTTCAAATTAGGGAAGCATGGAAGTCGAATAGCCGGGTCCCACAAAACCATTTGCACGCTCCCCAAACCACTGACGGTACGCAGCCTCGCCGTCAGCGGCTCAGATTGGCGTGAGTAGCGCCCTTCAATATTTCTAAAACACCCCCTCACATACAGCGGGGCGCACAGAGAAATGTGATGCTGAACGAACTTTGGCAGCTACAGACACGTGGAACAAGGGTTCCTGGGCTATTAAATAGATTTTTAAAATACAAGTAGTGTTCTTTTAGCTCCAGGCCTTTTCCTTAGGTGTGTGATTTTGTCCAGCAAAAGCTGTAAAATCTCTTAATAAACCTCTTGTTCAAATCCAAGTAAGATTCTTTATGGAAAAAGTCCTCTAGAACTGAATAGAAAATAACCATTCTACTCGGCCATCCTGTACAAAGGAGACTTAGAATATGAACTAGAAATCAAATTATATACGATGGCTAACCGCCCCGAAAGCCAATAGAAAGGACTTAATCCTCTGAAATTCTATAAGGGCCATATTCTGATATCTTTATTATTACTAACTAGTACCTTACTCCACAAGCAATTCCACTGCAATCAATGGGGCGACTCAGGGAACTCGAGGCGAGTAAAGATCTCAGACTCTGGCGCTACGTGATTAGAGGAACTTTGGAAGGACCCTGTTGTATTTCCAAAGAAGGCTATTGTTTTTATCCCTACTAACCTCTACACCATAGTTCCCTGTGGGAAGCAGCATTTGACAGAAGGCTGTTGTGTTTTTACCCTGTTAAACTCTATAGGATATTTCCCTGTGAGAAGCAGCCCAGGGACTAGCAGAGCGTAACATTGTTTGATACAATTAGCACTATAAAGATGAAGGGGAAAGAAACGTATGAAACTCAAGCACGAGCGGATAGGCCAATGCTGTACCTACCTGTAGATATTTATATGGCCACCTGCTCGCATAGCATCCGAGCACCTCACAATCTTTAAAGTATTTATTCTCACAACACTCCCATAAGGCCAGAAAGGACGTTTCATCCCCATGTTGCAGATGGGGAACTGTGAGACAGAGAGGCTAACTGGGTAAAATCCTGGCTTGAAGTCAATGGGGCGAGGATTTCACTCTGTTATTTACCAGACATCACACAAGAAATCTCTGGCACAGCATGCAACTGGACCCAGGTCAGCCAAGTCCCGGGTTAGCCCTTAACCACTAGGCCATCCTCTTTCTACTTCCTTGTAGTGTTGCTAAGAAACAGATGCATAAAAATCCAAGGTCCCTGAACAAAACAAACATTCTTAAATGCTGGCGAAAGGAACTAGCTGTGTCTCATTCCCTTAAACATTACCTTCTTGCCCCCTGTTAATTGTGCTTCTGAAGAGCCCATAAAAGAGCTGCCTGCATCTTTTTACATTGCTTGGATTTAAGAAGCCCTTAAAAATACTCCGATGATTAAGGAACACTAATAGTCTGTCTTAACCCACAAGCATCTAAGCAAACAGCAGGGGCTGGGCTAATTACTGCTGTGTTGACCCTGGCTTCCTGCTGCAACTTGTTCTGATGTCACCCTGATGGATGCTGCTGAGTCCCAGCCCAGCTGTTAATAGACAGCCATCTCCCGGCTTTATCAGCCGCAGCCAAGCAGCCAAGCCCAGGTGTTAAGGGCCGGTGTCGGCAGTGACACTGACAGCAGCAGCAAGGGTTGATGGCAGGGCCGCGCCGGCAGTTACTGTAAAGCAAGCGCACATTTGACACAGTCGGGGGCCCAGTGCCTGTAAGCCCCTGGGTTTCCCTGCACAAGCTAAGTAAAACGATGGTGGTGTGGCTGCTATCAATGTTGTTTGAATTCCAGCAGGGACTAGAGGCCTGACTAAATCAAGGAGCTCGGCCCCAGTGTGCTAGGTTCTGCACCCGTCCCCCCCCTCCCCGCCAAAGAGCTCCGTTTGAAGTATTGGACTGCAGGTGGGTGCAACAGACGGAGGTGGGGGCACAAGTTAACAGCAGGAGGGTTGTGCTGAGTGTAACAAACGGCTGCCTCGCCAGGGCCGAGCATTGGGCAAGCATCAGAGCAGAGAAACCTCCAGGAGGGCAGAGACGTGCACCTTCCTCTAGCACATACAGGAAATATACCTCCTTGCCCCTCCCCCCGCAGACTTAAAAGGGGAGCAAAGCCAAGCCTGGCCTTGAAACGAGCTGTGCCGTATGCTGGGGGGAATGCTGGGTCCGGCCGGGGTATTGCGTGCACAGAGGTACCGCCTTCAGGCAGGCACCTGGCAGGGCTCAGTCATTCCATTCCGCAGGCAGCTGCTGTCCCTGACTGGCACATGGTTCCCCTTCCTGCCTCCTCTGCCCCTGGGGAGAAGTCACCCAGCGCTGAGCAGCCTTTCCGCTCCCGAAGGAGAGTCCGCCGGAGAGCAGGCACATGCCACGCCGAGTGGCAGAGTGCAAGGGGCAGTGGCAATAACCTGGGTTACGCTGACCCACGCACGGGCCTCGGCAGGGATCAAACCTGGGACTTCTGAAGCTTAATACACGAGCTTCTACTGCATGAGCAAAAAGATGCTTCTCTCTTAGCCACGTCTATAGCAGGCTCATCGTTCCCAGGGGACCTAGCCACCGCAGAGCACCACCCCGGACAAGCAGGGGTTATGCATATATGGAAAATGGAAGGTGCTGGAGGGCCGGTGAGTCTCTTCGCTGGAGTCGTCCCTTTCTGGCATGGGGGCTTTGAAGTTGGAGATAGAAAGCTAGAAGGCAGGGAAGGAAACTAAAGCCTTCGCCCTCCAATTGGCTCTGCACAGGAAGCCCCTGCTCCCAATGACGCTCAGCACAGATGCAGGGCTCCACGTCTATGAATCAGGGCCCTAGTACAGGCCTTGCCTGCCCTAACGAGCACCGTCCAGCTTTGCTTTTACAGGCGCTTACGTCCTGCAGCAACGCTCAATAGGGACGCACCCAGCCTAGCACTGCAGGGTAAAAGCGCCCTGCTTCGTTACGGCAGGAAAGTGAGTGAATTACGGTGCCAGGCTGCTGCTGGCGTGCTAAGGATGCCATCAATCAATCAGCTACAAAACAAATAAATAAATATGCAGCAGGCATGCTGGAGTGTGTGTCTGATTCCTAGCCGCGGCGGTAATTTAAACCAGATGCTTACAGTTTCTTTGCTTCCACCCTCCCCGTTACCTGGGCCGCTAAAGTCACGTGAGTGAAAGCAACAGATTTTCAGGGAGCTTTTATTATTGTTGCCAAAGAAACCGTTTCATTTGGTCGCCACGTGGTCAGCAAATTTCATTCTGTTTGTGTCTGCGTCTCAAGGGCCAAAGCAGGGGGCTAGTGGAAAACAGCTTCATTAAATAATACTGTGCTGCTGAAGCTATTCAAGTGGGACGAGGATCTCTCGTCCGGGGTGGGGGGTTGAATGCACCCCGTGAAGGTCTCCTACCAGCCAGGACCTTTCTACGAAAGCCTTTAAAAACCAGAGCTGGAACGTGGGGCGCACCCAGAGAGCCTCCTGGTCTATGCAGGGCTGCATCTCGGCTGGGAAGCGTTTCAGCAGGTTTATCTGGGGATCCATTGCCGTGCGAGCTGCTCGGACTGGAAGTGACGGCAGTGAGAATACATCTGAAAGAGCCCTTCAACCCCGAGCACTTGCAACAACGTCAGTCGCCTCCTTTCAGCCCACACTGTTGCTTTGGAGAGAAACTGCTGGAGTGTTTGATTGTCAGGCTGCTTCTCCCTCCAACAGGCACCCAGCTCTGGAGTGCTACCCTTCGCTGCTTCATTCCTTAAGGAGCCAATAGGCACACGGCTAAAGAAGACCCTCCGTGATGCCCAGCACTGCCTTATCCTGCCCTCCGTGATGCCCAGCACCGCCCTACTCCAATCAGCTGCAGTTAAGGATAAGAGCAAAAATAATCATTTTGCACATTCTGCCCTCGCCGCAGGCAGAATTTGGCCCAAGGAAAAAGAAAATGTGGCATGTCCATGTCCCCAAAAGAAGTCATTGGCGTGTGGTTTGTGGCGGTGGGTTTGTAGCACGTTTGCTTTCCACCACTGAAAGGGGGACTGGCTGGATGCGGGGTCCGGTGATGGGCTATGAAGCTGTTCCCTTGTTGGTGTGAGGTTTGGGTGGGTGGGACTGAAAACCAGGACAAAGTGCCGGCGACTTCGCATCCAGCGTGAAATAAGCTGCAGTCTTTATCGACCCGAGTTCTAGCCCGGTGGAGGTTTTGACCTAGCAGCCCAGCCTCTTGTAACATGCATTATTCATCGCATCAATCACCTCTTTGGTGCAGCATGAAGTGGAGCAGACGCCAATTCACTATTTATGGTTTTGGAACAAGATAGAAACCAGAGCAATGCACTGTCTAGAAATGAGAGCAGCGAGAGGGAAACGCGTTGGACTCTTCTGACACTCCTTTGTCTCTTAGTTACTGCATTCAGCTGCCAAAAGGGACCGGCGGTAACAACAGGGCGCTGAAAACAGTAGGCTGCGGACAGAGCGTCATGTGTAGGGCTGCTGTTGTCCAGGCGATAAATCCAGAAACGGTTGGGAGAATTCACAATAGGCCAGCCAAGCCCCAGCTGATTGCAAAGCAGAGGATGCTAAGGGAGGGGTCTGCAATGCACATCTGGCCAGCAGCGTTTGTCTGAGACGGGGCCCATTAGTAACGCGGGGAAGGGGAGGAAATAGACAGTTACTTAAAACACCCAACAGGAAACCACCCGGATCACAGGAGCAACTGACCAGGCAGGTGTAACCTCGCCTGAGCTGCCACTGCATAGACTGGAGCAGGGGGCACGGTTGCGCTTAGAGCAGCAATTCTCAAACTGGGGCTCCCGAAGCAAAAGGAGGTTGCAAGACTATTGGGGGGGGAGGGGGCGTGAGTGCGGGGGCTGCTGGCCAAGCGCCCAGCTCTGAAGGGAGCACTGCTGCCAGTGGCAGTGCAGACGTAAGGGTGGCCTGGGGAGGAGAGGTCATCACAGCCTGCAATAGTCTCAAAGGGAGGGTCCCAGCAAAAAAAAAGTGTGAGATTCCCGGTTTAGAGGTTCTCCTCCACATGCAGCTCTGACCCCTACCTCATGAAGCAGCTGCCACTGTGGCATGGACCCCCCTCCCCCCCAACCTTCCCTTTGAGCTGGGGGCGCTCCCCATCTGGAACCAGGAAGAGTGGGTTGCAAGTAGGTCCAGGTGCATCAACCACCCCCGGCACCTAGCGTTAATTCTGCAAAAGCTACGAGCGCACCCGGCTGTATTGTCCATTCTACGTCTCCCGGACGTTCAGGGAACCCCCCCACCCTCTTTGGGGGGCAGCAGGGCCAGAACTGGCACAAGAAGCCCTGGCTTTGGCAGCCATGATCAGCAGGGAAAGGTGGGAAGAACTTTACAGCCAAAGCAAAGGTGCGAGGGCTCTATGCCGATGGCCTGGGCCGCTGGCAGAGCTGGGTTTTCTCCTGACGTATGGGCGCCAGATTAACTGCGTCTCGCCTGGCTGGGAGAATGGGTCAAACTCACCTCCTGAATGGGAGAACTTGGCAGAAACGTCACAGCGGGCACTTCCTGGGCTGTGTTTTTCTGCTGGGCCCACTCCCCTGGGTTTTACTATGGGGGGGCCATGAGCTGGGGGGGGGGAGCCTGGATCCTGTGCGCAGGCCTGCCGGTGTCACTGGGGTATTTATAAGGCTCCTGTCACTCGGTGCTGGCGTCAGTGAAGTGACGCCACGTTTGCACTGCGGAGAAGCGAGCGGAGCCCTCCCTGTGGTGGAAACCATTGTGCGCAGGCAAAGCTGGCGACTGCTCTGGGGAGCTGGAGGGAGGCACGGCTGCTGTCGCTCGGTTCATTAAGATGAATGTGCTAGCTGATAAGGCCAGCGCTGCACTGACTGCTCTTAGGAGCCAAAAGACTGCTAGGCAGCAAACAATACATCCTCATTCAGAGGCCTGGGCTGCTCAGGGGCTGAGGTTTGCAGCAAGACGCGGCGTGCTGCACGGTGCTGAAGTACTGTCATCGCCGAATGAGCTGGGCCCCCGCTTTGCTCACACAGAGCGAGCCCGCTCGCTTGCACTCCAGCTTCTTACAGGGTGGAGGTTTCGCGTCTGAAAGAGGGAATTAAAGCAGCTGTTATGGGACTGCTGTGGGCATTCCCCACTGCCCCACCAAAAAACTCTCAGTTGCTGTGGCTGACATTTGCAAAACCAGGAACCCTCCTTTCCCCCCAAAAAATGCCTTTAAGGAGGCGGGGCTTGCTCACAGCGCTGTAATTTGCACCGTGTGCTGTAATGAAGTGACTTGGGACTTTGATTGGATTGCACTATAACCATAGTCCCACGTAGTCTAAAGGGCACGTCTACGTCACATGCCCCTGGCTAGAGCACATGCATTGCCCTGCTGTGTGTGTGCAAATCAGGAGCATGAAAATGTGACCACCTGGAACGGCTCACTTGGTCCAGGTTAGGCAAGTGCTTAAGTAACTTGCTGAATGAGGGCCTTAGTGAACCCTGCCTCTTTTCCACAGAAGAATGGTAAAGGAGAGAGAATCAGTACGGTGCAATGAACTGATCCAGGAGTGTCCTTGAAGTCAATGGAAGTAGCTGCACACTATAAAGTTAGGCAGATACTTAGGACCTTGTTGAATCAGGTCCTAAAGGAAAGTTCTACTGCACTGCGTCCCTATCGACAGCTTTCTGAGTTAGTCATTCTGCTGAGTTAGTCATCTTCATTTCAGCTCACTGGCTCCTTGGAGAGGAGCTGAACAGGTTTCAGATTCCCTCGGACATTGCTGATTACAAACGAGCTGACTCACCTGGAAGAGATCTCTTCTTTTCCTTGTTTTTTGTACTCTCTAGCAGAGGGAATCAGGAGTGGAAGCTAGTGTCGTCCCTACCAGCTCCAAACAGAGCTGCATGGGAAGTGACTTTCCTGACCCATGAGAGTTTTTGAGATTTCAATTTTCTCCCCTCCATCCTGAATCAGGACGAAAAGTCAAAAATCTTGAAAATTTTCCTGAACCGAAAGTCCAAATATTTTTTTGGATTGGGGCAATCGAAATATTTCATTTAGGAAATTTTGCAATATTTTGTTTTCATCATGACTTTTAACATTTTTTTTTTTTTACACTTTTTTAGTATAAATAAACCCCAATTTTGACATGAAGCAGCGTTTCCAACCGGACGCCAAAACTTTGCACTTCAAAAATGTGAAAACAGGATGTTTGGATACGTTTGGAACTTTTCCTCCCCAAACTTTTCGCATCGGGAGATCAATTGAAACTGACCCATTCCTGTGAACAGTTTCCGTTTGGAAGAATCAGCATTTTCAGAGCGAAAAAATGTGTTGGAAAATTCCTGATGAGCTCTCCTGCATAGGCATTACAGAGTCCAAAAGTCCATCTTCCTGGAGCCAAGGTTTGTTTTTTTTAACAAAAAGGCAAATCCAAAATAACACTTCATGAACCCAGTCTAGTTTTGGCTGTTCCTAGTCCTCGGGCCCCTTCAGCCACCCTTGCATTCAGGGTGGAGTTTAACAAGCCACATCTGCCCCAGTGAGTCAGCAGGAATTAACCTGCCACAGCAACCAGTAGGATTCCACCACCAGATAACAGGGCCAGGCATGGAGAAAATCCTGCTCCCTGGGCGCAGAACTGACTGATGTTCCAAACCGGAGAGCGGCCTGCCCTGTTGAAGACAGGTACCTCGGAAATTCATACCAATTCACAGGCTATATTAGACAGAAAAAAGAGTCTGTTCAAATAATAACACCTTGATGGGGAAAGGGGGCGGGGGAATTTTCTCTGAGGGAAAAGCAGTTCATGTCACATTGAAAATGGAAACTTGCTTTTTAACTCTGGAGTAGGATTGGAGTCATAACCTTGCTGAAATCACCACCCACTTTCTTTTTTTCTTCATAATTTATTTCTCCAAACTGGCTGCAGTTGTGCTATGGGCCCTGCTTTGCACCCCAGAGAGTGACCCTAACACACTGTGAGCAGAATGGCCTGTTTTCAGTGCAACTCATACATAAGCCACCTATTCGTTAATTAGCTTTAATGAGCAGACTTAGCTTAGAGTCTAACAAGCCTTGACCTTCAAGATTCAGATCTCACAGCTAAAACACACAAACATACCCAGGTCACATACAGAATTAGGTAATCTTGTGCCTGCACCCTGTACAAATCAGGAACTCCGCCTGACTGTCAGTTTCTTCCAGCCAGGCACAATTGCCCAGCAACATAGCTCTGTCTCTCTGGATGCAACCTAATTCAGTTTCTGGTCATCCATAACAAAACCTCATCAAGGCATCTGGCGAGGCAAGAGACAGACAAGCCCCAGCCCATGGAAAAGGTCTGGAGTGCTAGCCAAAGATGATAATTTTAGCGAAAGCTCTGCTCTCAGACAGAGAGCATCCCAGATGTTGATGAAGAGTCTGCCTATAAAATTCAGACTCGTTAGTCTGGTAGCATGTTGTCATTCTGCCCCCGTACACAGGTTGGTTAGAACTGGTCTTGAACCACAGGGTATTCACAGGGATAAAAGCGCATCAAGAAGTCAGAAACTTACCCTTATACTTCCGAAAAAAACCCAACCACTCACATAGAGAGTTATAAACCAACTGAACTTTACCCAGGGGTCACATAGGAACAGAACAGATCCTCGTACTCACATAAGCACTATCCACAACCCAAGATCCCCCACCAACACTGCCCATTACCTGTTCCCACCCCATGGCATGTCTCTCTTATTGTTGTTATTTATTTGTGTTACTGTAGCACTTAGTGGCCCTAGTCATGGACCTCCCCCCATTGCGCTAGGTGCTGCACAAACACAGAATAAAAAGATGGCCCCCCGCCCCAGAGAGTCTACAGTCCTCCCTTCCTTACCTTATCTCTCCATCCTCTGTCCCTGTCGGCCCCTTCACAATTCCTTGGTGAAAAGGGAGGTTTCAGCTGGCAGTTGGTTAACATACCATGCACTGGATACTAACTCCATGTTTCTAAAACTAAATTTGCTCTGTAAGAAGCAAATTATTTCAGAGATGGTGCGAGTGCAGCTAGCGTTTCAGCCGTGTGCAAACAGCCTGGGGTCCTGGGGCCTCCTCCAAACCCTTCCCTCCTGCAGCCTGTGCTCCTTCCTCCAAGTTCCAGGCCTGTTGCTGCAGCAATGGATGCGTTTCTTCAATGGCTGGTTATGAAATCGGAGCACACTATGGGCTAGACTATGCCTTTAGGGACGCTCCCTGAGCACAAGGCGTGCATACCCTGCAATCCCAAGTCTTACCCGCCTTGCTCTAGTGGGAGGAGTAGCAATTTGTTGCTGGCCTATGCTAGCAAAACGACTCCCACCCTCGAGCTGTGCTAGCCATTGAGTAAAGAGAGCAGAACCAAGGCCTTACTCAACTCGGTCAAGTTGTGCAACTGCCCCTAACCCACCTGTGTCCAGCCCCAAGGGCCAGGTAGCTGTCATCGGAGCATAGCTGAGATTCTTGCTACACTGCTCAGGTGCGTAGTCCCAGCCTCAGTTATAGAAGTTGTGACAGGGCCAGACCTGATGGCTACAGGAGAGTAGTGGAGGGTATGTATATTAGCCCCAGGCTTAACAAATCCCTGTTCCCTGGGTGATCCAGCTGGGGCTACTCAAGGGCAATTAGGCCAATTAGGCCAGCTGAGACCAATCAAGGAGTTCGCCTCAGCAGTTAAAAGCCTCCCTGTCAGGCAGAGGGGGGGCAGCTGGAAGGGAGTGAGGAGGAGAAGCGGAGCGGAGCGGCCACATGCCACAACCCCAAAGGTACCAGAGACAAAAGGGGGTACCCGTCTGGCCATGGCCAGGGATCTAAGGCACAGGCCTGAGGGAGAACCCCTCCCCACCCAGTTCCAGGAAGCAGCCTGCGAGTAGCGGGGCCAAGGACAGGCGACCCAGGGAAGGGAGTAAGTCATGGACTGGGCAGTTTGAAGACTACTCTACACAGGGTCCCTGGGTTGGGGCCTGGGGCAGAGGGTGGGACCGGGTCCCCCCCCTGCTCCCACCCAGGTGTATCATAGTCGTAGCTGAAGAGGGAACAGTACCCACGAAAGGGCTGAACAAGCCGCCCATGGCACAAAGGATAGAATGAATAGAAATGTCAGGCTGAAAGGGACCTCAAGAGGTCATCTCATCCCCGCTCCCCCATGCCGAGCCTTAGCTAGCTGTTCTCTGCCGAAGGCTAAAAGGGGTGAACTTCTGAAGAAACATTCCAAGCCCCTGATCCAAGCAAAGCTGCCATCGGTGAACCAAAGTGTCTTCAAATACGATAACCCTGTTAAAGGAGGGTGATCCGACAAGTGACAAGTTTAAAACATACCGTTACTTAAACATACTGCCAAGCAGAGCTGTCCAACACTCAGCCGTTATGGCTTGCAGGGGTCCATGTGAATATTTCCTCCGGGCTTGTAATTTTGCCCCTCCACTACAGTCTCGCATTGAGCTTTGAGTTTGAAAGCAGTTGGCTGAGTGACTGGTTTTGCCCAGAAACCACAAACTCCACATGGCTTTTAATGCCCGACCACAAGGCTCAGGTTTATTTGAAAAGTTTGTGAACCTTTCGAGTGAGTGTGTATTTAAAAACAACAACAACTCCTCCCCCCTTCCCCCCGCAAACCAGACAACTTTGAGGTGGTTTTGTTTTATGGCGAACCACTGCACAACTTGGAGCTGATTCGGATCTCACGGACCCCGCTCTTACACTAGTGTAACCCCATTTGCTTCACTGGAGTCCCTCCCGATTTGGTTGAGTGTAACTCAGATCAGAACCACTTAATCACTTCACTGCTATTCACATCCCCCGTGCGGAGCAGAGATGGCTCTGGATTGTAAGCATTTAGGGCAGGGACTGGCTCTTTGTTCTGTGTTTATACAGACCCCAGCACGATGGGGCAGTGGCCCGTCTGTGCTATTGTAATACAAATAATATATAACCAGGAGCCCCTTGGCTCTAAGGCCCTTTTTACTTTTCTGATTTTTTTCTGTACTTTTTCTTGACATTTTTGCTCTTTTATGGACCTTTCTCTTTCACTCCCGGGTTTTTTCCCTCCCAGATCTCCCTCTCCTCTCCCTTCTCGCAGCGAAATCAGCAGCGGCGTTTTGCACTCTCTGATATGACTCTCATCACATCAGACTGATTGCTTCAGGGTCCTGCAGAAAATGTGAGTAAGGAAGAAAGTTGTTTTTGCGACGAAATTATCGCCAGTAGCAGTGGGAGGAGCACAGAATGCATCCAGCAGCGGTGGGAACCCCAATAGGCATAACAACGGGGTGAGATTTGTATGTATTTTTTATCTAGCCAGTGAGGACTTACCATAAAAGCTCCTAGCAATAGAAGGTCAGTAGCCAGGAGAAAAGAAATCAAATACCTGAAACAAATAGGGCAAACTGATTGAGGTAGAGAGTGGGAGAAGTAACTGCAAGGTATGGCACAATCCTAAACCATATCCCCTCTCCCTGGGGCAGTGGGTACAGTCAGTACAGAAAAGGGGAGGACCGACTCATAATAAAAACGGAGGTCCGGTTCCCGTTAATGCTAATGGCAACACTTCCACTTGACCTCATGGGATACAGGATCAGGCTTGCAACTTTTCCATCCTCACCCCCAACTCTGGGCCCTTCCTGGCGGATAAAAGGGCAGGGTCCTCAAAGCCCTGTATGCAGGCAGGGGAGGATCCCTCTGGAGCTGGAACAGTGGGAGACAGCTGTAAGTGCGGACCCTCTTGAAAGCCTTGGCGTGCTGGGGGCAGTGGAGATTCCAGGCCGTGCTGCAGTCTGGAGGACAGCCAGGAGAGGCTGCTGTTACTCTCAGGCCACAAGGGGAAGGGCACAAAGCTGGTTAAAGTCACTTTGGGCCTGTGCCAGCCACAGGCTGCGAATGCTGCGTTCTCTCTCTTTGAGGCTCAGCACTGGATCTCAGCCTTTGTCTTGAACTAGAGAACGTTTTTAAATCCTGAAACAGAGACACGACTGAAGAGCAGTCACAAAACGGACCCCTTCCAAGAAAGCAAGAGCGGAGGGGGTCACATTGAGAGGTGATGGGCAAGTCACTGGTCTGTCGGTGGTTGTAAGGGGGCCGTAGGGTATTTCTGCCCTTTGACCTATAGGTGTAATTCCCAGCTCGAGGAGACAGACTCGCCTTAGCTCGGATCGAAGTAGTGCACTAAACATAGAGTGAAGCTCCGGCAGCATGAGCAGTGGGAGGGTCCAGCTGACTTGCGTACATCCCCACCCGAGATACCAGGCGTGTACTTGGAGAACCCAGCCCCTCCTGCCACTCACACCGCCGTCGCCACATTCTAATTTTGGTGAGCTAGCTTCATCAGAGCTAGCACAGGTATGGCTCCTTGCACTGGAAATCCCAGCCCAGCTTGAGGATAGATATTCCTTAAGGCATTCTACAATGGTGACTTGCATGCTGAGTCTGGGGCTTTATTTAATTTATACCTCAGCACGTAAATTATATCAACAGCTTCCTGTACCCCCAAGAGTTGGTATTAAAAAGAGGGGAAACATTCCATAATTTTGAAATTTGCCATTTTAAAGACTTCAGAAGCTGTGAAATGTCACCCTCTCTACAACGGGTCAAAAAATGGGGGGACAACATTCCTGAGAAAGATCATTATTTTTCTTTTCCCCCTCGCTCTTTCTTTTTTGTAATATAAAAACTTCAGCAACATTTCCTGAAATTTGAAGAATTTTCTTCAGACTTCTTTACACTCTCAACAGTGAAGGGATTTTTATATGTCTGGTGTTATTGCCGTGGTGGATTTACAATAAATCCCATCATCATGGGGGGAAAAATAGTATCTGAGACAAAAGAAATACAATGAACATAAACTGAACTCAGGCAGCAGGGTTTGACTGACAGCTCGTAAATGCTCCCCCTGAGTTATCATCTGTAGATCAACTTGAAAGGGCATCGGGGTGGGATTAGGTAGCTAATAGGTGATGAGGGAAGGGATACAAGGAGTTCCTTCTGCAACTCCAAATAGGCAGGAGCTGGAGAAAAGCAGCAGTCTGTCAGCTGGAGAATAAGACTGGATACCAGCGATAATACATCGATTTTAGGGTTTTCCATGCTCATCACTAGAGTATCCAAGCGCTTTCTAGGTATATAAGAACAGCATGGTCAAATTCGTAGTGGCCATCAAGGACTCTTTGTCGCCTCTTCTCCCTCCCTTTGTTAAAGGAGGCTGAGCTGGGCATGATATGTGGCCTAGTGGATAGTGCACTGGACTGGGATTCAGGAGACCTGAGCTCTGTTTCCACCACTGGCCTGAGGGTGACTTCAGGCGACTCACTGGGCCTCAGTTTCCTTGTCTGTAAAATGGGGATAATGATACTGCCCTCTTTTGTAAAGTGCTTTGGGAGCTAGTGATGTAAAGCACGGTATTAGAGCTGATAATAGCTGCTAAGTCGAAGTGGAACTGGTAGCACTGCTATATAGTTAAGGTTGCCATTGTCATATAACTTTCCATTATAACACCTTGTTTTCAGTTGCTAATAATTTTGCCAAATTTAACTATTTGGGCTAAAATGTCTCATGCGGATATCTGCCGCAGGCTGACGTTTTTGGAAACGTTTCAGCTAAAATGGTTCAGCCACTTCTGAAAGCAAGATTGGGGCAAAGTACATTGTTTTGCCCATGTTTAAAAAAAATTCTTCCAACCATTTCTTTGAGTAGCTTTGCGCGGCCGTGCTTTGGATGAAGGTTTTTAAATTTGGCTGGGGAGTTGCACTGGGGTCATGGGTGTGACTTTTGCCCTCCCTGTGAAAATCTGCCCAAATTTGGCTTACTGATGAGGCTCTGAAAAATGTCATTTTGCATGTGCTCAGTAGAGACTTCTTAGATTTTGGCCACTAAATTCTCTTAAGATTTTGTCTGCACTAAGCATGCTCCATCCCCCCACCGCTCCTATGTGCACAGGCAACCTTAATTCTGGCATTCCCTAACGTCTGAGTGCTCGACTTTGCAACCTTAATATTCTTTTAATGTAGGTATTTTTAATGTAATAAATCTATACAGAGAGCAATAAACTTTTTGGAAAGAAAGTAAACACAGACATTCCTTTAGAAAGGATTTGTAAGAGCCAGCACATAATTCATCCTGACAATGCAGAAATTGAAAACCTTTGAATGTAAAGAAAATAGATTCCACTTCAGAAGGAATGAACAAGAGGTCTGGGTTGGAAATGAGGCAAAACTTTTTCACTAGGAGGGTGGTGAAGCACTGGAATGGGTTACCTAGGGAGGTGGTGGAATCTGCATCCTTAGAGATTTTTAAGGCGCAGCTTGACAAAGCCCTGGATTTAGTTGGGGTTGGTCCTGTTTTGAGCAGGGGGCTGGACTAGATACCTCCTGAGGTCCCTTCCAACCCTCATCTTCTATGATTCTATGAATACATTTAGAAATGTAGGCTGTGATTGGCCAAGCTGCTTCTGCAATTTAGCCTCTGTCTACACTAGCACTTTTGTCGGTACAGCTTATATCGATCAGGGGTGTGAAACAACCCCCTCTCCCCCGAGCGACATAAGTTACACCAATCGAAGTGCCGGTGTAGCCAGCACTATGATGACAGGAGCGTGTCTCTCCGCCGACATAGCTACCACAGCTCATTGGGGGTGGTTTAATTATGTTGATGGAAGAGCTCTCGCCTGTCGGCAAGGAGTGGCTACCTGAGAGGTCTTACAGCGGTGCAGCTGTCTCAGTGTACCTGGGCCACTGCAAGCTCTGTAGTGTAGACGTAGCCTTAGATTCATGCTTCCCATTGAAGTGTGAAGAAGTTGTGCATCTGAACCCCTTAGATCAGCGTTCAGATCAGTCCTTTTAAGTAGCAAGTACCCCCTCACTTCTGACAATTGTAATAAGTACCCCACACTCCATTTTCCACTCTGAGAAATACAATCTTCCCCCCCTTTACCGCTGGGCGACTGTATTTCTCGTACAGCAGGAGAGATCTGAGTTGTGCAGTGCTGTGTGGCTGGGGCCGATCACAAACCCCCTGTTGTTTCTCCCCTCCTTCCTCCATATAGGAGCAAAGATCAACGCCAGCCAGTCACTATGGGCTGATGGCGGGGTCACCTGGTGTTCTCCTCACACAGGTGTGAACTTGTGAGGTCTGAGCAGGCTTTAGCGGCCTACCAGAGTGGATAGCAGCGCTCCCCATGGCCATCCCTAGTGGGGTGCGGGCCTGGGGCAAATCACGCTGTGTGGGCCCCTCTTAAGACTTTTAGACAGGTAAACTCTAGGGCTGTCTAGGGCTGCGGATAAAGCCGGGCTCCAGGACTGGGCCAGCCGCCAGGCTCTCTGCCTGGCTTTCTGGGCACCGGGCTTTGAGCCGGGAAGGGGAGCTGCCACCTGGGCAAGTTGCAGGTGGCGGCCAGCCCGTGAGGTGGGCGACTGCCACCTGCTCCAAGCTGGGGTGGAGGAGGCTTCTGCTCAGGCTGGGAGCCGGGGATGTGGGCAGGCAGCTGCTGCCCATCTTCAAGCCAGGACGCAGGAGGCTGTCTCTCGGCTCAGAGCTGGGGGACGAGTGGCAGCCACCCAGCGGCGAACCCAGCTTGCAGGGTGCAGGAGGCTGATGCCAGGCTCCCACCTGGGAGCTGGGACTGGGTGGGACATGGGCAGCTGCCACCTGGCTTCCCAAAAAGCCGGCGGCTGCCCCCAGCGTCCCAGGACTGGGGTGGCTGCCGTCTACCTCCCAGCTAGCAGGTGGGACCGGGAGGGAAGCGGGAAGCTACCACCCGCCTTCCCCAGAAGTCAGCGGCTACTGCCTGCCTCCCTTCACTGGGTTTTTTGCTGTGTACCCCCTGCCTATGTCTTGTGTACCCCTGGGGATACGTGAAATTGAGAAACTATACCTTAGATGGCTTTGGAAATCTCAGCCCCTGGGGTTTTTTTATCCTGCAAATTGTCATGTGCTTCCTTATATGAGGCTGAAGGACCACCACACCCACTGAGTGGAAGTTGAGGATAGGAGGAGTCTCGCAGGACTCAGAATTTCACAGATTCATTCAGGTCCTTACAATTAAAATATAAAGGAGTTTCTAACTAAAAAGGTGAAAGCCGCTGCTGTCACAGCTGTGTTGTCAGATGGCTAACAGATTTCAGTAGGGTGACCAGATAGCATGTGGGTAATAAGCACCCAGATAAGAAAAAGCCCTGAATATCGGGACTGTCCCTATAAAATCGGGACATCCGGTCACCCTAGTTTCCGGCCAGCGCTGTGCCTGAGTTACAGAGTTCAGATGCAGAGCTGAACTTTCCCCAAACTGTTCAGACCTGGGTCTTTGGTTCAATTGTCCCATTCATCACCAGCTGCAATGTTCAGCTCCAAATCTGTCTCCAGATCCAAAGTCTGGGGGTGTGGAGATCCAACGTTTGGGTCTAACCCAATCCAATACCCAGGCCTAATCCCTAATCCAAACCTTCAACCAAAATGTCAACCAGCCGATGCTAGAGATCTGAAATACCCTCCCCTTCACTCTGTCACAATTGCATGTCTTTGGATCCAGTCGCGCAAGTCTTCCACGTATAGGAATTGCTTCCCAGAATCGGGCCCCAGTCAGTCTTCCAGAGCACAGCAGGAGAGGATTTTCTCCCCATGTAACAGGAATGTACCGATCTGTACCTCTGAGTTTTGAATAATGGATGTGGTGTTGCTACAATTGCTAAGCATCCTTCAGCACACGAAGAACCTCAAGCAGTTTGTTCTCTTTGTAGCCAGTTTTTATGCTGGCCCTGATATTCCTGGAGCGTTTCGGAGAACAATAAGCCATTTTTAGATCTCACCATTCCGCCCTCACATTCAAGAATTACTACTAGTATTATTTCCAAGGAAACAAGGACTCGCTCATATCTTTTATGTGAATTCTCACATCCGGAGATTTCCATGTGACTCTGCTGCCTATTTTTAGCTCCTCAAACATAACTGCAGGGATAAGGGCTTTAAAAACCCACAGAAAACTAATGAACTGGCCGTGTTTGTTTAGGGATTTTCATTGCACAGGCAAAACTATTGTGAAAGCGAATGACCAGGTCTCAGCAATCGGTAGAAATAATGCAAGAGCCAATAGCATATGACTGGATGTTGCCTTGTTTACTTTTCCCTTCCACTCTACAAACAGAGGAGTGTTGTTCTAAAAAATGTTTGCATTTTAGAACTGGATCCACCCAGCAGGTGAGTGAAAGGCTCCTGTCTCACAGCAGAAATGCAAATCTAGCAGGCGCTTCAGGGGAGGGCTCGGGTCCCTTCTGAGCCGCTCTGCTGATATAGTGGAGCCACAAACAGCCTGCAAGCAGAATTCCTGTGGTGCAGCTACCACACTGGGCAGTCAGAGGCGACCTATGTAGCACCCAGTCCAAGCCCTGGTGCAGGAGGGCACCGTGGGTGGCGCATGATGGATCTTGGGTGGTAGAGGGATTCTTAAAGCAGAGGTTTTCAAACTGTGTGGTGCACCCTCCTAGTGGAGTGCGAAGGATCATTGGGGGGGGGGGGGGAGGGCACAGCAAGGCTGGGGCCAGCCCCCATGGGGGTGGGGAGGGAGCGCCACCCCACCCCGCTCTGCCCCAGCTCTGCCCCCCAAGCGTGGCTCCGGCCTCAGTTCCTGGCCCCACCCCCCCAGCCCCGGGCTGCAGTTCTCTGGCTTGGCCCCGCTACCTGCCTCGGCCGCCTCAGCCCCACTCCTGGCCACGGTCTCAGCCTGTGGTGCCCAGCCTCAGCCCTGACCGCGGCCCTGCTCCCAGCCACAGCTGGGGAGGCGTGTACGGGGGGGGGGCGTGATCTAGTGGGGACCATTATCTTAAAGCTACTTTTCCCTCGGCCCCTGGCTGCACGGCGGCGTGGAATTTCAGCTGTTAGTCTTTAGCAGAGCTGCATGACCTGCAGGGCTAAGAGGGGCCAGCAAGTGTTAGTGAAAAGCGGCCGAATTCTTCTCCCTTGCCCTGCCCCTTGTCTGGTCGTTTACACTGATGTAAAGTGAGTGCAAAGTTCTACCAGATCAATAGTAGTGTTGCACACTCATTTTGCACCAGGGGAAGTGACAGCGCAGGGTGCAGCACGCAGGGGAGTTGACTCTGCTCTCATTTGCACCTGTGTAAATCGGGAGTGACTTCAGAGAAGTCAGAGGAGCTACCCCAGGGCAAAATTGGTGGAGGGGAGAATTGGATGCAGGGGCCATCCACTGAGGCCTGGATTCAGAGCCGACTTTTCCGGTGTCAGAGACCTTGTCTCAGCCACCCCGGCCGTTCTGAATTTGAACCAGCAGCACCATTTGTGACTCTATCCTGAAACGCCTGGGGAGCGGAGGGAGCAGTTTGAGGACTGTGGCCTACGTTGCTGGGCCAGTGTTGCTTTTGTTTTCTGTGCGCTGTGCCTTCACCTTTCTGAGACGCCTGTCTGTGTGCAGCCATGTTGCTCTCAGCGCTGATGCAGCCTGTTCTAGAAGAGATTCACACACACGCTGCTCTCTCCAGGAGGTTTGACTTTGCTTCTGTTCAGCTGTTGTTTTCCAGAGTCGTTGAAATCAACAGACTGTGCTTTGCGCTCTGTGGCTGGAAACAAAACAGGGAGCAGAAAGATTCGATCAGACTTCCTTGGGCATGCAGGAAGGCAGGTAACAGCTTGCTGCTTGCATACGTACATGAGAGCCTGAAGAGCTGGGGAGACTGGAAAGCAAACAGCTGCAGTAGCCGAGACAAGCGGAGCTGAGTTGTGATTTCCTGTCTTTGGAGCACATGCTGCTAGGAACGCCGTAACTCCACTCAGCTGAGCTCAGAATTTGGCCCCAGCGCTTTACATTTCAGAGCGATTGTAATGAACATTGTAGATTGCAAATGTGAGCGTGGCATGGGCCTGACAAACCTGTAAACTGCCTGCGCACGGGTGTCCTGTATTCAAAGCTGCTTTGTACAACTGCATGCCGTCAGTGACTTACAGTCCATCGAGAGACCCAGCCACTAGGGGACTAAGCGTTAGTGCTGTGAAGATTGTTTCTGAAACGTTGCCACTGGGTTTGTCTGCTCGCTCGTTGCCTCGGGACTCATCAGTTCCTCTTTTTCTCAGGCTTTCTTGTTTCCTATTTAACATGCCACTTGATAAAAGAGCAGCATCTTTCCTTTGTGGTGTTGCCTGGCTTTTGATGCCATATTTCCAAAGGCTTCCAAGCCTCCTTCCAGGTCCAGCAGTCATGGATCAGACAAATCAGTCTTCCTGGGCTTTCAGCCTGGTCCCTGGGAGACGTTGTCAGCAATGACATTTTCCTCAGTAGAGTGCCTTGGGCATATTGAACATCATCTTACATCCACGTCTCAGGCAGCTGCTGAATACAATCTAGTTAGCAAGCCCATGTGCCGTAACCAGAATCCTTTTGTCTTCCTCTCTTGCAGACCCCAGTTCAGCAAGGTAGTTATGTACAAGCCTGATTTTAATCCTCTGACTAGACCCAATGGCTTCAATGACCATATTCGCATACTTAGTTAGGCACAGGTTTAATTAGCTGGCTGACTCAGGGCCCAGCAGTCCAAGAGCTGGCGGTTTTGGCACACCACTGGCAATAGGCAATAGCAGGTGTACAGACACTTGTCCCAGAGAAGGGGCTGCTCACGCAACCTGAATATTAAGAACAGAGGTCCCCAAACTGTGGAGTGTGCCCCCCCCCAGGGCGATGCAGTAGAGTGGGTGGGGGTGGGACCTGAGCCAGTCCCCATGGGTGGGCAGGGAGGAAGCACTACCGAATCCTGCTGGCATGATCAGATGTCCCAATTTTATAGGGACAGTCTCCATATTCCAGGCTTTTTCTTACATAGGTGCCTATTACCCCCACCCCCACCTCGATTTTTCACACTTGCTCTCTGGTCACACTAAGCCCCTCTTTGCCCCATCTGCACTCTGGCCCTGCCCCCAGCTGCAACCCCAGCTCCCAGGCCCCAGCTCCTGGCCCCGCTTCTTGCTCCGGGCCCTGTTTGCAGCTCCGGGTCCCCATTAACCCCTGAGCCCCTCTCCTGGCTGTGGCCCAGGCCCATTCGCGACCCCAGGGCTGCATCTCTGGCCCCCAACGCAGCCCCAGCCACAGCTAAGGCCCCCAGCTCCCAGCCCTGATTGCAGCCCCCGACCGTGGCTCTGGCCCCACTCTCGGGGGAGGGGGGGTAGCAGAAAGGACACAGACCAGGGAAGTGGGGGCATGACCCACAAAGTTTGGGGACCACTGATTAAGAATTCCATAAGCATCATTTTATGCCAGTCTTAGGCCCAAATGCTCCCTGGGTGCCACTGATCAGCATCCCCCAAGTGAGGGGCAGGTGCATGCAGAGGTGCCCGGCGCCTAGCGGAGAGGATAACCGGTGTGCTGCATCCAAAAAAGCAGCAAAGAGCAAACCATTTTTTTCCCTCTACTTTTGTCCTTTGAATTTGGCTCTTAAAGGTAAACGCAAGGGGTCTGAAGCGGCATGAACTGAAACCGACCAAAAACAGCTTGTAGAAGCCAGTGTGAACTGGAACTGGCAGTTTTTCACAGCTCTGTTTACAACTCATTAAAAAAGACCAACCGCCAGGAAATTAGAATGGACACGCTCAGATAATTTGTGCTGCAACATCACAAAGGAAACGCTGTAAAAGAGTGCACAGAAGGCAAGTGATGATCGGAAGGAAAAAACTCACATGCTAGAACAAAGGTCCGAGGCTAACTTTGACCCTGAGCCTCTGCCTGATTGCACCAACCTGCAACGCTAGCAGCACCCAAGTGGGCACCACAAAAACGTGAAGGGGCTTGATTGAAGGCAGCGTGACCTGTGGCTATGAGACTGGAGTTGGAGTCCTAGCTTCTAGTCCCAGCTCTGCCACTCAGCTGGTGTGTGTCCTTGGGCAAGTCACTTTCCCTGCCTGTGCCTCTGTTTCCCCTCTCAGGCTGTGTCTGTGTTCAGTATTCAGAGAGTGAGCTCTTTGGGGAAAGGTCTCACTTTTACTATGCCTAGCACAACGGGGGCCCTGATCTTACGGGGGCCTCCCAGCACTGCTGTAATATAAAGAATATTCATAGAATTGTAGGAACGTAGGGCTGGAAGGGACCCCAAGGGGTCAGCAAGTCCAGCCTCCTGCAGTGAGGCAGGACCAAGTAAACTTAGACCATCCCTGTGCAACCTACTCTTAAAAACCTCCACTGGCGGAGACTCCACAACCTCCCTTGGAAGCCTATTTCAGAGCTTCACCACCCTTGTAGTTAGGAAGCTTTTCCTAATATCTCATTTTAATCTCTCTCGCTACAAATTAATCCCATTTCTTCCTGTCCTACCTTCAGCGGACATGGAGAACAATTGAACACCGTCCTCTTTATCACAGCCCCTGACGTATCTGAAGACGGTTATCAGATCCTTTCTTAGTCTTCTTTTCTCAAGACTAAACAGTTCTTTAACCTTTCCTCCCAGGGCAAGCTATAATTTTTGATGATCTCTGGACTCTCTCCAATTTGTCCACCTCTTTCCTAAAGCGCGGCACCCAGAACTGGACACAGTACTCCAGCGGAGCCCTCACTAGTGCTGAGTAGAGCAGGACGATTACCTCCCGTGCCTGATGTATGACATCCTCTTAGTGCACCCTAGAATGATATCGGCCTTCTTCACAACACCACCACACTGTTGACTCACATTCCATTATAAGCCCCAGATCCTTTTTAGCAGTACTACTGCCTAGCTTGTTATTCCCCGGGTTGTATTTACGCATTCGGTTTTCCCCTCCTAAATGAAGTATTTTGCACTCGTCTTTATTGAATTTCATCTCGCTGAATTCAGACCAGTTCTTCAATTTGTCACGGTCATTTTGAATTTTAATTCTGTCCTCCAGAATGTCTGCGACCCCTCCCTGTTCGGTGTTATCTGCACATCTTATAAGTACGCTCGCCACTCCATTATCCACGTTCTTAATGAAAATATTGAATAGTACTGGATCCCTATGGGACCCCACCAGATAAGCCCTCCCAGTTTGACAGCAAACCATTGATAACCACTGCTTGAGTATGGCCTTCCAAGCAGTTGTGCACTGCCTTAGAGTAATTTCATCAAGACCACATTTCCCTTGTTTGCTTATGAGAATATCATGTGGGACACCTGCCAAAAGCTTTACTCGTATCTTAAAAAGAGGCGGGAAAAGCAATGCAGTGAACATGGAAACTGACTCAACCCATGGCTCATCTTTTGAATTGGGACCCCACGCCTAGATGATAAGGTGTAGATCAAAGGTGGGGGAATTCAGGACTGCCTCTCATCTACCATAGAGAAGAGATGTTGAGAGAAGGGAAGAAAGGGTCTAGGGCTAACTTTCCAAGAACAATAGGTGCTTGGTGTAGGAAAGGGGGAGAAAAAGACCCTTGAACCTCTAGTCCAGTGGTTCTTAACCTTTCCAAACTACTGTACCCCTGAAGCCTGAGTCCCACCCCCACGGGGCTGAGGCATGTAACTTAGTTTCATGGCGCCCCTGTGGCTCCAGGCAATTGCCTTTCTTGCCACCCCCAATACCAGCTCTGCACTTGCGACCCCTCTAAACCCCCAGGTTGAGAAACACTGCTCTAGTCTGTGACAAGGTGATGTCTTGAGAGGTGGAAGAATAGACTTGTGGCTTCCCCTTCTGATGATTAAAGGCAGCAGCTGGGGCTCAGTTGTCCCTGGGAGAGATGGAGTCAAGACCTGACAGCCATTGGGGAAAACACTATAGGAAGAGCCTGAAAAGTTTCTGAGAATATCTGCATCTTTAGAAGCTTGTTGCAACTACCCTTTTGACGTGTACCATTCACATCTCCTGAGATACTCAACGTCATCTCTGTAAATCAGGAAGGGTTGGAAAACTTACTGTGTACATTCCCAATGTGACAAACGCGGCTAATTCAGGTGGGAGGCCCAACCTCCTAATGAAAAAGAACTCTATGAAGAACAAATCAAACAAGCAGGACCATCATGTGCAAATGTCCCACCAAGACTCCTCAGATCAGACAGGTTGTTCTTCTTCACCATCCCAGAGCACACCCTATAGGCGAGCCTCCTCAAATGTGTCTCCCTTTATGTCTGTTTTCAGACCCTCTAAGTCCTCCTTGTTGGGTCAGTTTAATGCGGATCCCGTTGAACTTCCTGTTTCCATCTGTGCACAGCTGGAGTTTGTAGCTAGGATCAGTTAATAATTTCTTTTTTTTTAATGCATCATTCTCAAGTGCCTTTTGGCAATCCACATTAAATAAATTATTTAACTAAAATAAATAGTAAATAAACAATGATGCCTACAATATTCACCCAGAATACTTTCATGCAATCAGGTCAGATGAAACTAGAAGGTGATCACATGAAGCTCATGTCTTGAACATTCTGTTCCCTTAGTGTAGGGTATGTGTGTGTTGCCAGCTACAAAAGATGGGAAAATATAGATATAGACAATAGTTCCAAAATGGAAAAACAATAGAGGAAAGACTCTAAATAGCTCTTTATTGATTGACAATTTGCAGATAATACAAGTCTCACGTGACTCTCTCGAAAATTGATGGGATATGAGCCAAGAAATTAAATCCTCCCAAGAGTAATGATGCAGCACCATCAGCCTTAATGAAGATGACAACCAACTGTCCTCACAACAACCCTGTGAGGTAGGTGAATAAATATTACCCTCACATTATAGAAGGGGAAACAGACAAGGTCACATCCTGAGGGCCAGAAATCCCTAGTTTCTGTCCTGTGCTCAGCTCATGCCTTTCTTTTTCGCTTCCAGATATTTTTTGGAGGTAGCTTTAGAGAAGTGTAAGTAGATGAGCGTCACACCAGAAAGACCCAGCTCCCAAAAGTAGTCATGAGACTAATCAACAGATTTTGCAGCAAACGTGCCATGTACAAAACCAACATTTTGCAAAGTATAGAAAAGGAGTAATGCAAATGGAGCAAAGGTTAGAATATGGATGTTCCCCTTCATGCCTCTCTGTATTAAGCCTATGTCTGTGAGACGAAGATAATTTCATCTATACATATGGAATTGAAAATGACCAATAAACAATGTTACAAATGTAACCAATTAGTAGAGCTAGTGGGAAAATGAGGAACATTGCTCACATTTTCACAAACTTTAATTTCTGTTTTGTAATTTTTAATTACATTTGGAAATTTTAATTTTTGTTGATGTTCTCCAACCAGCTCCACCAATTATAGTTATTTCAAACAGTTACATTTCAGTAAATGGAAAAGAAATGTCATGGCATCTGATCGTAGCTACAGGCACTTTAAAAATGCACATAATTAATGATAAACTGTAGTAATGAATAATGAGCAGTATCTCACCAGAGCTCAGGGATGGTGTTTAAAAATTGAAGTATAAGATTCTTAGCTTTTATACCTAAGTACTTATTTGGCTCTCATTACTGTACAGTTGGAATGCTTCAAAATCATTAATGGACTTTGTGCTTCCAACACCCCCATCAGGTTGGGAAATATTATTACTTAGATTGTAACCTCTTTGGGGCAAGGATTGTCATTTTGTTCTGAGTTTGTACAGCACCTAGCACATCAGGGTGTTGGCCCATGTCTAGGACTCTTAGGCTCTGTGGTAATACAACTAATTAAATCCCTCTGGGGAAAACAAGGCGCAGAGTTAATTCAGTGACTGGCTCAAGCTCAGACAGGATGTCTGTGGGTGATCTGGAAACTGAACCCAGGCTATTAGCATACTGGCCTATCTCTGGGACAATCTTACTACTGAAAACACTGCACATATGAGAGGTGGGGAAACTGAGGCAGAAGTGAAGTTACTTGTCCCAACCCTTGCAGCACATTTGTGATAGGACTAGAACCCCAGTTTACTTAGTCCCACATCTGAGCCCCAGCCACTGAACGGTGTAGTAACATGCCACAGGGAGCTCATGGACACCTGCTGTGCAAGTGGGAACCAAGCATTAACTCTTTCTTAAGTTGCTGTCTGTCTTGAGCTGTGGTAAAGTTTGTACTTCTAAGGTAATTGGATGAGTCAATGCTAATTGGTTGAGATTGGGGGGGTGGGGGGGTGTGAGTTGGCAGGTGTGGAAAAGCCTGGCAAAAAAACAGCTAGATAGAGACACGGAAGAGGAAGGTTTAAGTTAGCCTGTGAAAAGGTGTTGAAAAGCCCTGGGATAAGTTGTTCCTAAAAGAGTGAAGTAGGGATAACAGCAGGAACTAAAGCATTTGAGGGTATGTGGGGCCTTTTGGTCTTTGCTTTTATTTGGATTTGTTTTAAATATTACATTTTGCTACAGAGGATTTTTTGCTATGAAATGCTTCAGATGTTGCCAAGGTAAAGTGAATCTTTATGTACCTTTCTCATAGCATTTCATTAATGGCAATGTAGTGAGAGCTGGTGCCTAAAGGTATTTAAGTTTTATTTTGGGGGGTTTTTCACTGCCAAAAATCCTTCAACACAGATAATTCGACTGAGGAGAAGTGTCTGCCTTTTTAGATCACTTTACTGTGGGGCTCTCTCTGGTACCCCTTACCATAGTTCTAAAGCTCAGAGCCTCACAGGTATTTAGGTGCTGAACTCACATTGATTTCCATGTGCATTAGGTATCTAAATACCTCTGAAGATCTGGGCCGAAATGCTGAGAAAATGCAGAGAGAGAGAGATGCCTTTTCTGGTCAGCTGCAGTAAGTACTACTAGAACCTAACCCTGTGAAGTACTTAGCATGTTTGCAGGCTCTCTCATTTCAGTGAGATTACTGGGGCTCAATATTACGTGCAAGCTAAAGAGAGCAGGTTGGATGTAACGTGTCAGGCTGTTTGTTTTCGTGAGAGATTTCAGCCCCCAATAATGAAATTCTCACAAGTTTAACTGCTCTCTGGAGACTTCTGCCAGCTGGAGTTGAAGTCTTGTTTTGTGAAATTTCTGTAGCTCTTCAACAGAAAACCGACTCCTTCCTATTTTTTTGTTTCTGTCCCGAGATCATAAGGGTGAGTGTGGACCCAGACATATGCATTCAAATGCCATATCCCTTCTGTTTCCTCAAGTACAAAGGCATTTAGATTCAGTGCTCTAATTTTTGGCCTATCTCCATCTACAAGCCTTATGATGAGGAAGGCTTCTGCAGAGTTCCTCTTCAGAGGGAGCAAACGTCTTTGCAGAGAGGAGACAAGGTGCTTCCTGCGTGAGCTGCGCTGAGTAAACATTCTAAGGCATCCCCCGTTGCCTAGACTCCTTCACCTTTTCTTTCTTCCCCTATCAGGGGGCCGCCTCCCCACTTCTGATCACAGTCGCTGCATTCACCCTGAACGTTGACCTCGTGCCGCTCCTTTCCAGTGAAAGAGGAGAGTTGATCACACGTGTTGCTCTGCCGCTCTGTTCACTCCTCATGGTAAAGTTACAGAGCTGTGGTGACCTGATGGCCTCTTATCACACGGCCCCCCTGAAGAAGCAACAGAATTAATTGAGAAGTGACAGCACGTGAAAGTAAACTCTTTGTGTCACTTGCTGTCAAAGGAAGCAGAGCTGATTAACAGATGCAGTAGTGGTTGTCCCTGTAATGTTCCTTCGGAGAACCTCTGAGCCCGCTGGTCCACAGCTGTGCTCTAGGCAGAGCAGGCTACCTAAATCCTTGTAGTTGCTTAATGCACGGTTTCCTGCTAATCTGAGATGAAAACCATTGCATGTGAGGAGGCAACTTTTACCAAATGCTGCAAAAGCGCCTTCATTTTATGGCTCCTGGGGGCTGTGAAAAAGAACATGTTGCAGTAGCATGTAACTGTAGTAACCAGCTCAGAGGGGAAAGGTCTCTGTTCTGCATAGCCAGAGGTAGGGGCATCACTGAAGCAGGTAGTGGGGACAGGACAAGTGCGGGAGATGACTGGATAATAATGGCTCTGAATCCCAGTGATAAGCTCTGTAATACCTGAGGTAAATCAAAGATGAGGAGGAGAAATATTCCTCTGACGTGAATGTGCGTGATTCCCCCCCCCCCCCCCCATGTCTGAAAACACCCCAAGTTCACCCATGTCCTACAATTATGATACGTTCTGTACAAAGTAGGCCTTGTTGGGTGGTATTGCTGCTGAACGTGAATATCCTGTTGGATTGGATTGTGTGTGCCACCACAGTATTGTTGTAAATGTTACTACAACATGTTACAAGGGGGGGAAACTCCCACGAACTGCCTTTCAAGCACAACAACGGAGTGGCCAGACCGCGTTAATGGCTATCTCTCACCCATTCAAGAATAGATTCCACCACCAAGAATGGTTTACCATGAAAACTTTTCTGCAGGAAGCATGTGCGCAATGGGGTTGCTTGACCAATGGGAAGCAGCTGCCGCGTCACATGCATAGCTTTCTAGAACAGACCATAAAAGGAGGCATGACATCATCGCTTGGGTCATCTGGGAGACAGAAGGACTTTGAAAGGGGGAGGTGAATCCCAAGCAGGGAAGGTTGCCCAGCCGGCATTTAAGCAACTGCTTAGACCAGCTAACAAGGGTGAGACGTTGCTAAGCTCGTTAGTGCATAGAACTTAGACTGCGATCTTATGTTTATTTCATCTGGTAACGCCTTTTAATCTTTTTACATTTGCTGTGCATAGTCACGTCAAATCTATTTTTCTGTAGTTCATAAACGGGTTTAATGTTAACCAGTGCGTCTTTAGGTGAAGTGGTTGGACAAACTGCTCAGCAACAAAAGCTGGTGCGGGGCTTTCCCAGTGTGAGGGAAGGGCGGAGTGGATGATGATAATCTCCACTGGTCCGGCTTTTTGACCAGGGTAGACAGTGTGGCCCGCGACTGAGGAGCCGGCTGGAGTTTCTCTGTTGTCGGCTTGATTGTGAGTGGCTGGAGCGCGTTCATTGAAATAAACTGGGTGTCCTTCCTTGCCTATGGAGGGATGTGTAAGTGCAAAACTTCCCAGGGGTTTGGGCTGTCACAGGGTGAGAGGGAGCCCAAGCCGGTCACACAGAGGGCGTGGCGGTATTCCAGCTACCAGGCAGTAACCCAGGGGTTCTGCACACCCTCACACCTGCACACCGCAGGGTACCCTTTTCAGTAGTGCTGCACACGCTGTCTGTCTTTTACATCCACGCATATCTCTCATCTCTGAAATCGGGGGGGGGGAGGATCATGCCCTGACCTTGTGTGAGGGGGGAATACCAGGGCCACATTCTACAGTGCCCTCCCCTTCTCTCCCTGTCCTTGCCTTGCCCTCAAAAAGAGCAAGGCCTGGGCATGGCAGAAGCCTGCCGTGCTCTCCTGGGTCATAAGGCAACATCTTCTTTCTTTGGAACTTCCTGCAGTGATTAGACTTGCACCGCTCTTGTCAGATGTGGTTCACGTACCAGATGGGCTAACCAGGACTGTGGTTAATTCCTCCTGCGGATAAGCAGTGCTGGGCAAACGACGGGCTTGGTATCCCACAGCGTTCTTTCATCTTGCAGTGATAAACTTTCCCAATTGTCTCTTCTTGAAAATCATTGTGTTTTGCATGGGGGAGAAGCGATCCTGACTGCTGCGTGCTGACCCGCAAGCGTAGCTGTCGTTTTATCAGAGGGCTGCCGAAGACGAGGTCTCTCAGGAATGGCACTGATCTGTGCTCCTCACATGATGAATATAGGGGGGGTGTGTGTGAGGCTACCAGTTCTGAAAGAGAGTAACCCCTCTCATGCTGGCTCCTGAGAGAGCCACTCCTGACTTCCCGCTGCCTGCTAGACCTGGTTTTGAGCGTCTGAATCACACCGGCACTCTCTATGCAGCAACAGGCTCTCATTTATATTGTATGAGAGCGGCTACAGACCTGGATCACTGCTACTGGCTTTTTTCCCCCCCCCCTTTCATTGACTCAGAAATGCTGGTGCACAACTTCCCGAAGGTGTAATGTGCAAGTGACCTCCTCCAAAATACGTGCCAAGAGGCCAGATTTCAGGCTTGTTATCGTCCCTATATGTGTGTGTCGGGAAGTAACTGCTCTGCATTTAAATGGTCCCTTAATAATGCTTAGCTGGTATTCAGGTGCTAACTGCTGGCATTCAACATGCTGGAAAGACATGAACTCACTAGTTCTTGACAACCCTTTGTGGCAGGTGATCCCCGCTTTCCAGATGGAGACATAAGACAGTGAGTTGCCGAAACCCACATAAGGAACTGGAACCAGAACTTCTGAATCCAAATCCAAGAGGGCTCTCAGTAGACACAGTCTGCTTTGGCTGCTCAGCCACAGTCCAGAAACGCACACAGCTGCTTAGAAGGGGAGATCTTTGTGCTCCCTGAGCTGGTGGTGTCAGACCAGTCCCCCAGCGTAACTTAGTGGAGTCTGAAGGCTACTCCTGAGTTACTTCAACAGCCCCAGGAAGTTCAGCGGGGTACAGGGAGCCCTGCTCTGACTCCAGTACTAGTAACAGGGAAGAGGTGATGGGAGAGGAACCTTCTACACTGGACTAACCTCCCATGGTCTGCTACGGGCGCCACATCTTCACTGTTTTTAAAAATCACTGAGTTCTGAGGTCTGGGGGTGATGCCTGGGACAGAGTTATCTGTCCATTGGGAAGTAGATCAAAATTGCCAATTCCTCTCATGGAGACCACCAAAAGGTCATCAGACAGTAGCAACTTTCTGGTGCCTACCAACTGTAGTCAGATTAGAAGCGAGGCCTTGAGAGCCGGTCAAATCCTGAGCAGCCAGGAGCCTCAGGAAGTCTGGATTCTATGTAATGTCATATGTTTCTTCTGCTTCCTTTCCGGATGGATCACTGAATTCCATGGGGAGCTTCAGAAAGATAACTTTACTGCATGCTCACTCAAATGCTGTTCGCGATCTTCTCGTTTGTTACAGCAGTACCTGGATTCATAGACATGTAGGGCTGGAAAGGACCACAAAGTCAAATCCAGCTGCATGCACGGAGGCAGGACCAAGTTAATCTAGACGGTCCCTGACAAGTGTTTGTCCAACCTGTTCTCAAAAACCTCCAATCATGCAGATTCCACAATCTCCCTTGGAAGCCTATTCCAGAACTTAACTACCCTTAGAGTTAGGTTTCCACAACCCCTCCCTCCCCATATCTAATGTAAATCTTTCTTGCTGCAGGGTAAGCCCATTGCTTCTTGTCCTAACTTTACTGGTTATGGAGAATAATTGATCGCCATCCTCTTTATAACAGCCTTTAAGGCTATCAGGTCCTTCCTTAGTCGTCTTTTCTCAAGACTAAACCAGCCCAAGTTTCTAGCCTTTTCTCATAAGTCAGGTTTTCTAAATATCTTATCAGTTTGGTTGCTCTTTGCTGGACTCTCTCCAATTTATCCACAACTTTCCTGAAGTGTAGTGCCCAGAATTGAACATGCTACTACAGCTAAGGTCTCCCCAGTGCTGAAAAGAGTAGGGCAATTACCTCCCATGTCTTACATACGACACTCTTGTTAATACATCCCAGAACATCCAAATTCTTTGCAACTGCATCACATTGTTGACTTGTCCTCAATTTCTGATCCACTATAACCCCCAGACCTTTCCAGCAGGACTACTACCTAGCCGGTTAGCCCCCATTTTGTAGTTGTGCATTTGATTTTTTTTCTACATCCCACCCCCCTCCTAAGCATAGTACTTTGTACATGTCTTTATTGAATTTCATCTTGTTGAATTCAGACTAATTCTCCAATTTCTCTATGTAACTTTGAATTTTAATCCTGCCCTCCCAAGTGCTTGCAATCCCTCCCACCTTGGTGTCAAGAACAAATTTTATAAGCCTACTCTCTGCTCCATTATCCAAGTCATTATGGAATATCATGGACCCACAATTGACCCCTAAAAACTGATTTGGTTTTATTTTATTTACTGAGCAATTCCAAATTATGTGGCTTCCCAGTTTGACTGCAAACCATTGATAACTACTCTTTGAGTTCAGTCTTTCAACCAGTTGTTCACTCACCTTATAGTAAGCTCTTCTAGAGACTGCATTTGCTTATGAGAGTGTTATATGGGTCTGTATCAAAAACCTACTAAAGTCAAGATATATCACATCTACAGCTCTTTCTTCCCTATCAACTGGGCCAGAAATCCTATAGAAGAGGGGGATGCAGTTGTTTTGGCAGGTCTTGCTCTTGACAAATCCATGTTTATTCCCTAGCTAGCGTCCTTTAGGTGCTCACAAACTGATTGTTTAATAGTTTGTTCCAGTATCTTTCCAGGTATGAAATTAGACTGACTGGTCTATAGTTCCCCAGGTCCTCTTTCTTCCCTGTTTTAAAGAAAGGTACAACGTTTGCTCTTCTCCACGACCTCACCTGTCTTCCAAGAGCCCTAAAAAATAATTGCTAATGTTTCCAAGATTGCTTCAGCTACTTAAGTGTGCTAGGATGCATTCCATCAGGCCCTGCTGACTTGAATAACATCTTACTTATCTAAATATTCTTTTACTCTGTTCTTTCCCTCTTTTGACTTGCATTCCTTCCCCTTGACCATTAATTGCATTGAATATCTGGTCACCATTAACCTTTTTAGGGAAGATTGAAGCAAAATAGGCATTAAACACCTCTGCTTTCTTGATGTCATCAGGTTTTTTTGAGCTCTCCTTCTTCCCTGCTAATTAGAGGACCTACACTTTCCTGTCTTTCTCTCTCTCCTAATGTATTTTAAGAACCAGTTCTTGTTGCCGTCTATGTCCCTTGCTAGGTATAATTCATTTTGTGATTTTGTTCCTACGTCTGTGCTATTCTTTTGTTTTCCTCCTCAGCAATCATACAAAAAGGGGAAACATGGACTATTCCTCTTCTTTGATTTTCAGGTAATTGAAGAGCTCCTGAGGGAGCCCATATTGGCCTCTATTATTCTTTCTATCTTTTTTCCTTCACGTTGGGATAGTTTGCCACTGAGCCTTCAATATTGTCTCCTTGAAAAACTGCCAGTTCTCCTGAACTCCTTTATCTCTTAAGTTTTCTTCCCAGGGGACCTTACCTCTTGAGTTTTACTCTGCTTGTCTGAACTCCATTGTCGTCGTCCTTCTCTCACACCTTCCTTTTCTTAAAATCATCAACTCATCCAAGTTGCCTTCCGTTTGCCAACCAATTCCTCCATGCTGGTCATTATCAAGTCTAAAATGGCTGTTGCCCCTGGGTACTTCCTCCACTTTTTGAAACACAAAGTTGTCCCCAGTACATTCCAAGAACACATGGGGAAATTTTGTGGTTTGCATTATTACTCTGCCAACAGAAGTCTGGATAAAGTCCCCCCATTACTACCAGGTCTTTGTTTTTTAATATTTCTGTTTTGTTCTAGAAATGCCGCAGCCGCCTCCTCTTCCCAATTTTTGGTGATCTATAGTAGATCTACCCTCCTCCCCCCAATCAAGATATCACCCCTATTTCTCTCCCTCCTCCCTTATCTTTACCCAGAGACTTTCAACTGGTCTGCCTCTCAACTCCCCTCTGGATCTCCAATCAAACATATTGGAGGTAGGTGAAAACTCATTTACACAAACTGGAAAGAAACCAACAGCATTTTTTCTTCCCCGAAAAGAAACCAGATTTTGAATGAAAAACTCTCAAATGTATTGATGTTTTCCACCAATATTTTTTTTTTAACCAAAGTCACTATTTGTGTGTGTGTGCGCGCATGCGCCTACCAAAAAACCTGACTTTCAGTGGGAAAACATGGCTTTTGGTAAACAAACCCTCGTGATAAATTTTATTAGACACATCATCAAAAAATTAACAATGGATCCGTCGTTGAGCCCTACAAAATGGAAACAACCCTCTTTTTGTAAAACTGTTTTGTCCCCGCTCTCTTCCTCCCCACCCCCCTCTTTTTTTCAATCCCTTCTAGCCTAGATCCTTTAACCAGGTCAGAGCCCCATCATACTAGCAAGAGTACAAACCTATAATAAATGACAGTCCTTGCCCCACAGAGCTCACAAGGGTATTGCCTCTGTGTTCTGGGCTCTAAAAGTACAGTCTGCTGACACTTCAAGTCTCTTTAGGCCCTTGAGACTGGAATTTTAGTAACTTCACTAGGTGGAAAACATATTTGCACTCAGTTCACTAGAACTGCAGCACAATCTCGTAAATGAAAAATAGACTGTAACAAGCTCAAAGGACTCAATTTTTTTCTTGCATTTTAAAACCTTGCATGATTTGAACAGCTGAATGATACTGCACCAAACTGGGCCTGTTTAGCACCAGCTTGTCTCCTCCTGACATACAAGCAGCAGACAATATAGATGTAACTAAATGGTTCCACACACTCCGCCGTAGAGTAGGACTATCTATTTTAAATGATTATATAACAAACCTTAAGTGTGCCAGGAATCTAAATAAATGTTCGTGATTTGTCTTTTCAGCCGACGGTACATTTACTTTAGCTGAACAGATATGTTTATCAATGCAGTGTTTTCTATAAAAATGAAAGAAACAAACTATAAAATATAGAGAAGTTGAGTAGTTGTCTTCTATGTACAGCTGGTTCAGATGCAATCTGGTTACTTTTGGAGGGTAGGTAAACAGCTATATTGTACATAAAAAAAGCACTTTGCAACCACAGACCAGATTTACAAAGGTAGTCAGGAGCCTAAATTGCAGATAGGGGCTTACAAAAATGCCTGAACAGATCCGTGGTTTCCAATCTTTTTGGCTCGAGGGCCACAGATATAATTGTTACAACCCTGAAGGGCCACCAGCCTCCATCAGCAACCGACCCCAACCCTCCCCCCTGCAGCCAGATGGAAGGAGTTCAGCGAGGAGGCTGCCTACCTCCTTGCTGATCTCCCGTCTCCCTGGCTGTAGCAGGGAAACTGCATCCATCCCGTGGCCCCGTCCACTCCACCTGGGTCCTTAGACAATGTCTCCCTTCTGCAGCCGCTGCCAGGGGAGGGGAGACCAGTGCTCCCCTCCCTCTGGCTCCAGCAGGGACCCCAGCACCTAGGGACCCAGATAGAGCACTTTGCTGTGCTTCCTGCTACAGCCAGGGAGAGGAGAGTGCTGATCTCCCATCCCCTTGGCTGCAACAAAGAGCCTGTGCCGTCTTTCAGCTCCGTGGCAATGCGTGCCACCTTGGTCCTTACGCAGCGGCTCCCTATGGAGCCAGTGGGAGGAGAGCGGCAGGCCACTCTGAAAGCCCCCAAGGGCCACTTTTGACCCCCGGGACCACAGGTTGGGAACCACTGGATTAGGCAATTAACTCTTATGACATTCAGTGACGGTTCAGCCTCACATTAGGCTCTCTTCTAAATCACACGAGGCACCGATGTGCATGTTTAGGCTCCTAAATATCTCTAATTCAGGCCCAAGATCTCTACAGTCCCCTGACTTTTACTGATCGATTCTTATTTTCTTTACTGAACAATTCCAAAGTAGAGCATTTTTATTCCGGCAATGAGCAAGACTCCAAATGCTCGGCGTATGAGTTCAGTTCAGACAACAAGTTATGTTACAGTAGGATCAGGAATCCCCAGCTGATATGGGGCGGGGGAGGGGGCAGTGTTTGGTGCTGTACACAGAGTAATAGACTGTCAATCCCAGCCTCCAAGAGCTAATTATTGAAGTACACAGACGAAAGGGTGAAAAAAACGGACGCATTCTCCCCATTTTACATGTGAGGAACTGAAGTGCAGAGATCAAGGCCCTTATCCTGCGCAGACGTCAGTATATGCTTAACTTCAAGCGTGGCAGTGGCTCGCTGAAGTCGCCTGCTTGAAGCTAAGCATATGTCTTGGTAAGAGGGGGTGCTTCAGTGACTTGGCTAAGAGCTGTACAGCAGAGCAAGGAACTGAGCCTGGACTGCCTCGGTCCCAGCCAGTGCCTTAGCCACAAGACCACCCGACCTCGAGAGCAGAGAAACATCCGAAAACCTGGCAACTCCTCCACAGATCTTCAAAAGCCAGGTAGGTGTTTCTGGCACCTTCATGTCTAATGCTGGCGTGGGGAAGGCAGTCCACAGTGGCACTGCATGACAGCCTGGCTCCCGAGAGAGCGGTACTGTCGGGTGAGGGTCTCCAGGGGCTCGTGTGGATCTCAGGGTCGCCACGGATGCTCCAGAACTTACTGTGTTGCCGGACACGACTGTATTGGTTGGGGGAGGAGGCCAGGTAGCCATGTAGAGGCACAGGATGGCACCAGTTGCCCCAAGACTTACCATCTCTTCCCTTGGTTCCCAGGACATCCATCCTTCTGGAGAGCTAAACTCCCTTTCCACAGCATGGGGTGGCAGTCCAGGCGCTCCTAGGCCCAACTCGGGGGGGGGGGAAACATCAGGTAAACCTAGCAGAATTCCCGGTTTGTCCCCTTCCAGTGGGGAAGCCGTCCATGAATTCCAGTGTGGCTCAGTATCGGATGAATATATTTATTTCAGTCTGTTCAGCGTTAATAGCCTATCTTTAACATAAGGTGTTCTTAGGGCATAAGGTAACATGAGTAAATTAAGAAAAAACTCTCGCTGTAGGCAAGTTTATCTCATGGCTCACTTTGGGATTCTTATAGCTTCCTCTGAAGGATCTGGAGACCAAGGTACTGGAGGAGATGGACCTCTGTTCTGGTATGGCAGCTCCCATATTCTACCTTCAGATACATAGGTTCCCGCTCACTAACATCACAGGAATATGTGGACGTACCTGAGAGCAGAAATGAGATCAGACTCCTATATGGTTTGCATAATAGTTCAGCACATGTTCTTGCAAAGGGTTGCTATATAGTTGCTTGTAGAATTAAAGGTAAATCTTGAGAGGCAACTTCTCAGAGCTAGGTTTAAAACTAATTGATCACTTCCCCAAAAACACAAACACACACACACACCTGTTTTTTATTTTGCGTTGATAAGAAAGGTTTCCTCAAAGACGATAGAGACAAATAACCTTTCAATAGCCACTACTGACATGGAATTATATTTTCAGTCACTTTTCAGTTGTGTGTTGCTCCGTCCTGTCACATTAGTCTGCTAACACTTCCATTGTAACAATGAGACAAACAGTGCATTGTGCTGTTCTAAGCCAAACATTCATCTCTTCTTGGCGCTAGTTCAACAGGGCTGTCAAAACTCCTTGCAAGCCAGCCAAAGCTCATTAATGGCGGTTGGATGCGCATATAGCATGGAAAAGAACTCGGGGGAGGAGAAGAAACATTCCTTGAAAAGGTCTTTAAAAGTATAAACACACAAACTAAAAACCCAAACTACTAAATATACGTAGTACTTTATACAGAAGGCAGGGGAAGAAATGGATTACAAAATCCTCAAGACTTATCCCTGCCTTATACCTAGCTCAAAAGAGACTTTGGCATTATTTCTTTGAGCATAAACTTAGTTGGGTTGGCCCTGCTTTGAGCGGGGGGTTCACTAGATGAGGTCCCTTCCAACCCTGATGATCCATGATAAACTTATAAATGCTACCATCCTTATGATGAGATGAATCCTTTCTTCTTCCCACATGATATCTCCTGGATTTGTAGTTATTGGGTGAGATTCTTCTCTCCTAGCCTGGTGTAACATCACTGAAGTCAATGGAGGAATCTGATTTTTGTACCAGTGCAAATGAGAGAAGAATTTGGCCCAACCTCTCTATAAACATCCTGGCATGCTGGCACAACACTAGCTTAGCCTCAGGCAGTCTAACATCCCTGCTACAGCTGGTAAGCCCTTTCATTAAGATGAGGGAACGTGATTTAATTATGGAGCCCGAATGTTTATATTTTGTTTGGGTGCTGAGTTAGTGTCGAACGTGAAGAACGTATGACTTGAGGGATTGTCACCCCTTCAGGATATTCCCATCCACTTGTTTTATGGACTCTCCAGTTTAGGTTTGTTGTTGCAGAAATCTACTGATCTTGAACAAAGTACTAGTGATGGATAAACTTTCCAAAGGTAAAGTGGTTGAACCTTAGGAAAAAATTCTACTTCAAATCATCCTCAGCTTAAAATATAAGAAATCATTTTTAAAAAAGTACTCCTTCTAATGTACCAGCGGTTCCAATAAGTCTGAAAACAGGGTATCTAATTTGACATCTACGCCTACAAAATGCCAAAAAAATTTGCTGCTGGTCAAGGAGTAATGAAAGACCTGAAGTGACATATTGCAATATATGAGACGGAAAGAGACAGTGCCGCCGCTTTACAAATGCCGTTTAACCACCCTACACTGTGACATAACTCAGTCTGAATTAAAATGTGAGAGTGGGGTGAAGGCCTCCTTTAAAAACGGAAGTGGTTGGTGGAGTGAGGGTGTGGGAAGATGGTTGAAACAAATGTCTCAATGTACTGTTCACCTGCATCTTAAATTACCCTCTTTCAATACTAGCACATCTGCTCACTTGTTATCACTGGATAGGAAAGTGTGTTAGCAGCTGCTAAAGAGCTCTAGTTCAAGTTGCTGGTGGCCACTCAGTCTGGTTATGCTAGATGAGCAGAAGAGTAGCAGAATGCGGCGCAGAGCTCTGGACATATTGTTCATTCTGCTTATGTCATACCCCTTCTCCTCTCTCTGCCCCCTCCCCCAACCTTGCGACACTGTTGTATCTATTTAAATTGTAAGCTCTTGGGGATGGAGACTGTCCCTGGTTCTGTATTTTTTGTACCGTGCCTAGCAGAGGAAGATCCAGATCTCTGCTGGGATCTCTAGGTGCTACTGTAACACCTCAGTCCACTTATTAGCAGTGTGATGTGCAGGAAGTCAGGGCTATGCTGCATCATCTTCTCTGTTTCAGATTCTGCTACTCTTCTGCTTACCAAACTGAATGACCACCAGCAACTTGAACTAGCGCTCCTGGGCAGTTGCTACCATGTTATCAGTGGATTAATGAAACGGTTACTGGAGTACTGTGTGCGATTCTGATGGCCAGACTTTTTAAAAGGAAGCTGGTAAATTTAAAAAAGGAGCTGTTTGAATGAACTGAGGTCTGGAAAACCTGGCTCATGGTGGGAGACTATAGACAATCAATCTGTTTAATTTATCCAGGAGAGGGTCATGATGTGACTTGGTCATGGTACATCTGCACCTACGTGGGGGGAAGATTCCTGTTAGCTCAGGGCTCTCTAATCTAGCAAAGGGACACGGGGAAGTAATGGCTGGAAGCCGAAGCCCAACTAACTCCGACTAGAATTAAAGGGCACATTTGTAACATGGAGGCTATTCCAGTGGTTATTCTACCTAAGACTGTGGTGGATTCCTCGTCACTTGAGGTCTTTGAATCAAAGCTGGATGACTTTCTGAAAGTTATGATGTAGCTCAACCAGAAGTTAGGGACTTGATACAGGAAACTCCTTCATGAAACACTATGGCCTGTTTTATCAAGACAGGCTAGATGATCATAGTGGTCCTTTCTGGTCTTAAAATTTGACTCTCATGAGGAAAAACCTGGATGTGTGGCAAAAAGGAAGGGGAAAACTGGATTGCGATCTCAAAAATCTGGGTTCAATTCCTGTCTTGCCCTTGGGTTTTTGTTTTGCTGTGGGTAAGTGACTTAATCTCTCTGTGCCTCTGTTCCCATCTGTAAAATGGGGTTAATAGTACTTCCTGATCTTGCATGGGGGTGTGAGGCTTAAGGTAGTAATGCGCGCTGGCGATGGGAGGCCATATAAGGATTTAGATTGCTAATGTCTGACAAAGTGGGCAGCTGGAGCTATGGAAGGTGTGGTTTTGTGTGTGTGCTGGCACTGCCGGGGGCATGGCCAGGTGGCAGCAGGAGGCAGGGTATCTGACACGTGCAGGGAGAGTGCCTTGCTATCTTCAGTCTAGCACCTGAACCTGGTTCCTTATTTTTGAGAACTGAAAAGGAAAGGCATGCTTTCTGTCTCCTCTCAGAAGGTGCCTTTTCTGCCAAAGATTAAGGTCCTATCTTGTCCTAATCCTTTCTCGATGTGACCCAGATTGGATTTTTCATTTTCGTGCATCAGAGCCATTGCAGACTGGAAGAAATACAGCACTGGAGAAATGGACCTTGGTCACCTTTCGCTAGGCCTGTGGTGTCTTTCTAGAGGCATATTCTCCATTTAACTATATGGCTATTTATCTCCCCTGGGGAGCTGTCCTCTGTTTCTGGGACCAGTCAACAGTTACTCTAACTCTGACATACTTGGCGGTGTGTGATATTTGGCAAGGCTACAACCCCTACTGAGGCTGGCTTTATGAAGGACTCTTACTCCCTTCAACCAGCCTATTATGGGAGGGCTCAGGGCTTGTATAATTAAAAAGCTACAGCATAGACACTACCTACAGTGGCAGAAGGGATTCTCCCATTGGCATAGGTAATCCACCCCCGAGAAGTGATAACTAGGTAGATGGAAGAATTCTTCCTTCGACGTAGCACTGTCTGCACTGCGGGTTAGGTCGGTATCGCTACATCTCTTGGGTGTGGATTTTTCACACTCCTGAATGACCTAACTATACAGATGTAAAACTAGAGTGTAAATCCGGCCTGAGCGATCACTTCGACTATTAAATCCTCTGACACCAGGATTGATGCAAACGGGAACAGCTTATTGGCAGACAGGCGTGAAATGAAATCGATCACGAGCAAACCCAAAGAGAGGTAAGTCTCAGGGCTGCGATGGTGCCACAGTCCAACCACCGGGTGTTAGTGGTTTCTTCAGAGCGGAATTAGAATTCTCCCAAAACACAGCCTAGTTGGATGTCATTAGGAGCGGCACATGCTTGTCTCTTCTCAGGATCAGGTCCATAAACTGCTGAAATCTCCTACTCACCTTTCTAGGTGGCAAAAAGAGACCGAATTAACCAGATAAACCAAATGAAGAGATCTGTATGAATGGGAGCATAACTCAAGCCGCTGGTTTTCTTACCTGGCACAACAGCTGCCTCGGAGTTAGAAAAGAGCCGGTTCAAGTGCTGCTTCATGCCAGCAGAGACTGTTAGAGCAAATCTCTTCCCAATGGAGTAGGCACTGATAGGCTTAAAAATATATTGCCACCCTCCCAGACGCAGTCAGCCCATGCTTTTCAGTCTGAGGCTGCTTGTCAGGCTGCGCAACTATTGTATCTGCTCCCAGGATCTACGTACAGGAAAGAAGAGGAAAGTTGCTCACTTTCAATGCATCATGGCTATCTTGGAGCCTGAGAAATGATCACTTCTAAGAGTTCTAGCCTAACTCCCTCATTTCAGGGTCTGTGAACCATACAGCAATGAGCCTGGTAATCTCTGTGTCTCAGTTGCTCGTAGCTTGATGCTTCCTGTATAGCCGTGTTCTCTTTCTGCCACATAGCTGATTTCCTCTGGTTTTTAAGGACTCTGTCTTGCATGGAATGAACCTGAAAGCAGCAGCATGGTAGAGAATGAGAATTCTGGGATATTTTAATTATTCAGTATCTGACGAGATGACTTGGAATTCATCACTCATCGTACATGGAGGCTGAGATTAAACCAGCTTCCTATAATATTTAATTAATCTTTAATGACTTCTTCAGACCAATTTATTCATTTCTAATCATGGGCAAAAAACCATTCTCCACTGCCCACTACTCTGTATGTCAACTTTTCTCCTCCTGGACTGGCAGGTCTGGAGACTTGTGCTTATTTACAGGAGATGTAATGTAATAAACATGTCACAACTTGTACAGAAACTCGTCCTTATTACTGCCTCTCTATGGACAATTCCTCCAGTCAGCCCTCTGGCTACATATTTAATGGAGGATGATGTTCTGCTGTGAGCCCAAACTCTTTGACTCCAACTTCCAGAGCTGAGCCCATGGGGAGACAGCGAAGTATTTGAAAGAGCTGCAGTTAGTAGCTTTTATGACAAGCCCACTCTTAACAGCGTCTCATTCAAAGTTGTCTTTAAATGTATTATAAATGAAATCATTTCTGTATTTTTTTTTTTCCCCTAGGACTCAAACATTTTAGAGACCTGTGTGTTACAACAGAAAATTCTGGCGATTTAAATACATCTACTCTACAGTGTGCTGTGTAGCACAGGGCTTCTAGTTGGAAAAGGGTACACCAGTATTTGATTGCAACATCTGTTAAGAATCTAGTTGTTGAAGCTAAAAGGATTTTTCACCTTAAATGAGGGTTCTGTAAATTAATCTACGCTTGCAGTTTTATGTTTGTGTTCCTCCAGCTGACAAAGACAAACTTCGCTGCCAGGCTTTGATCTCTAATGCACCTTTATCTTGAACAACTGTGGAGAAGCTTAATTGTATCAGTTGCAAAAACACCCCACTCTGTTAATGTAGCATTAAGGCTTTGCAGTTAAAATAACAAGAGGCACCCAGAAAGTTAAGGTTCCAACAACCTTGTAATAGCTCCACTGTGGTGTATATCCTGTATGTTTTGTGACAGGAACATTTTTAATGTGCCCCTTTACAAAAGAAATGTGTTGCTTAATATAGCATTACTTGTCAAACACACTCCGTACAACATGAACAACAAGCAACTTGCTCAAGAGAAGAAGGCCAGCCTTCATTACGGGTCTGGATTGGGACTCAGGAGAGCTGGGCTTCATTTCTGGCTCTGCATTTGTGACCGTGGGCAAGTCGCTCAGGCCTTGATCGTGCAAAGACTCTGTGCACACAGAGCAGGCGGGCCGGTTGCTGGATCCACAAAAGTGTGTGTGACTCCAGTTAGCCCTTCGTGTGAATCAACCCCCTCAGCCTCAGCTGGCGTGGAAGCCTCCTTCCTCACAACACACTGGCTGTGCAGAGGCCCTCCTCTCCTGGCATCCTCTGGAGAACTCGGAGCTAAGGGCTCTCGCCATACTAGAGTGAATCTCACCTCTCTGCATACATGCTTATGGGCTGTCTCTCTTCGACAGGGAGAGGTCTCAGCCCACCTGTGACACAGCATATTTACCTCCCCAGGAGAAGAGAATGAATTAAGTCATGTGACTAAAACAGGCTTCTTTTTCGGGAGTGGGGGGTTAAGAAAAGTAGAGGCCAGTTGACAGCTGAGAATGGTAAAGTGAAGCTGCAGGAAGGGAGCGTCTCCTGCAGCCATCCACAAGGAAGGGAGACTCCATCTGGGAGTTGTGGTTAGGTAGAAAGTCCTGGCTGAAAGTCTGATTCCTTTTGGGAAGAAGGCAGGCTGGGCCTTGCATCTTCTCCAGCTGCTCAGAGAGCAAGGAGAGAGCACCTCAGAGAGGAGGGGCTGTGCCCGGCTTCAGGCTGAGGACAACTTTTTAATTTTGAACTTGGCTAATAAAAACAAACCCCAAGAAGTGGCTGCTAGACGCATGGAAGCCCCTTGTGTGTCCAGTTTGAGGATACCAAGAGGGGAAATGAAGGCCGGGTGCTGCAGAGCCTCCCTTGGCCATGAGAGGGCACTCAAGAGGCAGCTAACCCTACTACAGTGATACTGTTTGGAGAGTCTCTCTCTCCACCACTCCTGCTGCCTAATGAGATCAGATGGGCTGGCTTGAGCTAACCTTGAATCTCTGAAACAACCCCTACATGCTCACTTGCTGTTTCCTTTCTTGTTTGGATTTCTTGATTGTCCTTGCTTTGCTGAACTCCAAATAGACCTGCCACCCGTGGGCGGAGGGGGAGGTTGTCCTTGTGCCAAAGACATTAATCTCTTTCCGACAAATACGTTTCACAGGAGAAGGGTTTGTAGCTAAGCTGTGGAGAAATGTCTGAGGAGATTAGCATAACTAGGCCCCAGCCCCGCCACTTGAAAAATGGACTTCATGGGAGAAGGCTTCATCTCAATGGGGAGAGAGAGAGGCCACCAGAGGAACTCTGGAAGGGGTGGAGCAGGGCAATGAAGGAAGATGATGATGATGATGATGATCTTTTAGCAGAGGCATCTTGAGTAGAGTGGAATGAAGAGATGCAGGGAATGAGGCATGGAGATGGATCCGGGTTAAGTACTCTGCATGAGATGACCTTGGTGTGGATCAGGTGGAATGTAGTAGAAAGTAATAGTTGTTTTTTAAAAGAGTGTGGATGAAGAGGAACCAAGAAAATAACGCCTAATTGTGAGGAAAGACCAGGAAGAGTATTATCTAGGGTGGGTATAGTGAACATTTAAAATAAGACCCAGTATGGCACAGGAGTAAGATTCTGTCTCTGTCAGGAAGAGTTGTATTGTGAAACAAAAATGATGAGTTTTTTTGGGTCTTAGTGCAAATTTCTTTCTAAAAGATACTTTACAATACTTTCCAGAATGATTTACCTATCTCTAGAGTGATACTACATTGATTTTATTAAATTTTTAATATGATAATCATATGGGGGCAAATCTCTTTTCCATAATAAATCCCTTTGCATAGCAATTATGGAGCAAAAAACATTTGTGGTATGTCTCAACAGGCTACTTTGAATGAAAAACTGAATGGAGTGCTTTTTAGTCCATATCCAGTGAAAATATACAATCATCTGAGCTTTTGGCTTTAAATGCTTTTCCCAAGCACTTGATAGAAGCCTTGACAGTAACACTGGAGTAGACGAATATTAGTAATTCTTTACTTTTTAAACATTTTTGTTTGGACGTTTTAAAAATATTTGGTTTGAAAATTTCTAGTTTCAAATTTTCTTTAATGGTGTTAAAAACACTCAAGTCTTTTTAATTTGTCAATCACAACATCAATTTTTTTTTTTTTTTTTACTTTCCAATTAATTGAAAACTTCAAAAATTTGGTTTTGGTCTGACCTCAAGAACATTTTTCTGAACTCTTTTTCAAAATTGCCAAGCAATCTGTTCGTCACCCTGCTCCGCTATGATTCAAAACCCAAAGACTCTTCAGGTATCTTGGAAAAAAAACATGTTTCTTTTCAATTTCTTGCCATGGCTGACATTAAACTCAGAGATGAGATGTAAGGCTGGGGAGTTATGTGTCGGTCAGTAGGTGTGTGTAAGTTGATGGTAGCACTAACTCACTCCCATGGTGAGTGAATGGAAAGTTAATATGTAAGCTAGCGTGAATGTGAAGAGGCTACTTTAACTTCTTACTTCCTTCTGCTTCATCCCCATCCACCAGGGGCTGAGTCACATCAACTTTCTGCTACACCCACTGGCTGATGTGTGGGGCACAACATGTTACACATCACCCCTGAAACTGCCCCACTCAGATCCCCTCGGCTTGTGCAGTTTAGAATTTCTCTCCCTGCCTGGCTCTTGTTTGAATTTAAAGACCGTAAGAGAAAACTAGGTAAGGGCGTGTTCACACTTGAAATGCTGCGGTAGTACAGCTGCGTTGCTGTAGCGCTTCAGTGTAGACACCCTACAGCAACGGGAGGGGTTTTCCCATCACTGTAGTAGAGGCGTGTGTGTGTGTGTGTGTGTGTGTGTGTGTGTGTGTGTGTGTGTGTGTGTGTGTGTGTGTGTGTGTGGTGGGGGCGGGGAACACCCCCACCTCCCCCGAGTGACAAAACTATTTTGCCGCCATAAGTGCTAGTGTAGACAAGGCCTTAGCTAGATCAGGGGAAGAATTCTTCCATTGACTTACTGTTGTCTGCACCTGGGGTTGTCAGTTTAACTAGTTGCTCAGGGGTGTGGATTTTTCACACGCCCCAAGAAATGTTAACTTCTGAGTGTAGCCCTGGCCGAACTCGCAACACACAACGATTCCCTTTCTTTGTCTGCTCCGCCCATCTCGGCAGATTGAGCCAGGAGAAGGGGCATGGAGCGCAAACTGCTGCCTCTGCAGAGGCTTGGTGGGATGGTATGGGGAAAGTATATCCTGCGGCCGCCCACGCTACCCGCTCTAGGTTTATGCGGCAGCTCTCACAACGGTACCTAATGGCATGCCACCTCTTCTGTGTTGTCTGCTTTACAGCTCTCCTGGGCTCGAAGATTCACTCAAAGGCAGTGTTCAGAGAGGAAAATGTTACATGCAAATTGTCTCCTTGGGAAAGTGCATAAAAAGCCCAGGGGAAGGAGAGAATAGTACTTCAGGACCTGGCGCTTCTGAGAGCCCACAAGGGCTAAGACACTGTGTGTGGAACGTTCTTCCGTTGACACTCTTAAAATACAAAATCCGCATAGCTCAGGATGCGGATGAGCCTGGGGTTGAGACATGCTCACATGGGAGGAGTTTCATTTAAGACTATCCAAACACAACACGTTAGGAATGCCTTGCTGGAAAACGTGGGCACCTTGCACACTACTTCGCATTCTGCCTTGAACAGACTGATTGTGCTATGAGCAGATGCTTGTCCGAGGAAGTTCCTGTTACCCTGTTTTCACTGCTGTCCCCATCGCTGGATTAAAAAAAAATAGTGACCGATTAAATCAGTCAGGTGACAGCTTGCTTCTGGTTTTTTAGGTCCTGATCCAAAGCCACATGAAGTCCGTGAAAGGATTCCCGCTGGCAGCAAGGGGCTCTGGATGGGGGTGTGTGTTTGCATTTTACTGAAACAGAGAAGTGAAGCTATGAGAGAAGCTGTGTGCCAAGAGTTTGGGGGTGATAGCAGCTCTGTGGCAGAGTGACTCCATTATACTTCTGTAAATTGGGAACAGCACAATGTAAAGAGACCATAGGAGCAAGCTCCGTTACATCCATTAAAAAACCGTATGTGTGTCCAAGGCTGTGAATCTTCAATGGTCCATTACATGGGGGGGGGGGAGGGGGGTATGTTGAGCATCTTGTTTTTAAATTGGACTGTAAGCTCTCTGGGGCAGAAACCTTGAGGGGCGAGGCGGGGTGTTCATCATGCAGCACCCAGCACAAAAGGCCCTCAAGGCTGAGTGAGCTCTCTGGGCACCAGAGCAATACAAATAATTACGCATATCGCCACCATTTTTCAGACCTCTTGTATTGGCTAGAATCCAGAGGTTGCCATGTTACGTTAAGTATCAAGTGTTTTATTAATCACCAGAGTAAACGAACACACACAACCTATGTAGCTTGCTGGCAGGCAGGCGAGTTACGGCTACCCCAAGGCTGCAGTAATTTACACTCTCTTCTTTTAATGTACTGCATTTTCCTGCAGCTCCATGAGACTTAGCATCCTTTGGAAAAGCGTGTAGGGACTCCTGGTTCACGTCGTCCGAAGAACCCCATTTGGTGGATCACTGCGCTGTGTATTCTTCTACGGAAAAGAAGCAGCTGACATCTGTCTGTAGATATTATGCAAGGTTGTATGTGACCGTGCATGCGGCTAGGTAGAAAGCCAGGTTGAAATCCTGGCGTCACTGAAGCCAATGGAAGTTCTGCTAACAATTTCAGTGGAGCCAGGATTTCACCCCATCATTGTACAGCAGTCGACCCTGCACTTGTACTCATCAATCTCTTGTAGAGCAATTTTATCATAAACTGTCCTTTGTTTCTATTTTGAAGGTTAAAAAAACCCCAAAATTCCACAGCCGTTTTTCATTAGCTGAAGTTGGTACCGTGCAAGAGCAGGGAATTCTCTTCAGTGGGCAAAGGGGAGGAACGACTTCTATAGCACTGAATGCCTTGATTGAAATAAGCAGCAAGGTTCTATGCACTAGCAGGAATCAGCCAGTTTCTGCTCCCCTCACTCAAGTTGACTGGCTGTGAGAGAGCGCCGCTGAAATCAGTCCGACTATTGGTCAAGTGAAGTCCTGCTCAACGTGAGTAAAGGGGGTGGAATCTGGCTTTTAAATGTTAATCGGCAGAAAAGGGCTGTGGTGACCTAAGGACCTCTTGATGTCAACTGGCAGAAGGCACAAGGGTACATAAGGGTTACAGTGATCCCCTGGGTCTGGTATCTACATACTAATCTGCCAAAGAACAGCATGTAAGGGCTCTATTCTGAGAGTTAAGACAGGTCACCCAAAGATGATCCATACACTCCTGTGAGTCTGGGTGTGTGGGGAAGAGATGTTTATTTCTCCCTGGCTGGTCATGTGAAAATTGAGTAATGCATGGGGCCTGGTAAACACCCACTTACAGTCCGAGCAAAAATGCTAATCAGTAGATGGGGAAGCTATAGAGAAAAACCAAACAGCAGTGGTTATCGAACATTTGGAACCATATATTTGGGGTGCAGATAAACCTGCCCAGTGATTCCTTCAATCTTTAAGGACAAGCCACCAGTGGCCTTGATCTTCTGAAAAAGGTGGAATCTCTACCAACTGGGTTGAAAATGCTGGGAAAAGAACTTGGGGAAAGCTAGCTTGTAGGAGATAGGGAAATGCCTTGTTAATTGAGTTTAGGCTCTAGAAAGTGTCTGTTGAATTTTGTTTATATGTAACCATTTTGTTTCTAATATTCTTGCTTTCTATCCCTTGAATCTCTGATCTTTGATAATAAACAGCCATTTTTCACTATAATTATAGCTGTGCTTAGTGGCTAACTGGCTTCAAGACTGAGTTTGATAAATGTATGGAGGGGATGGTATAATGAGATCGTCTACAATGGTGTGTCGCCAATCTGCAACTGCTAGGAGCAAACATTCCCAGGGTTAGTGATGCAACACCAAATGGGAAAGGCTCTGAGTTATTAGAGAGCTCTTTCCTGGGTGTCTGGCTGTTGAGTCTTGCCAAAATGCTCAGGGTCCAACTCGCTGCCATACTGGGGAAAATTCTTTCCCATCACACATGTCAAATTAGCAGAGACTCGGGGGCGCTGGGTTTTTTTGCCTTCCTCTGCAGCATGGGGCACAGGTTACTAGTGCAAACGGTGGATTCTCTGTACCTTGAAAGTCTTTAAGTCATGGTTTGAGGACTTCAGTAACTCAGCCAGAGGTTAGGGGTCTATTACAGGAGCGGGTGGGTGAGGTTCTGTGGCCTGTAGTGTGCCAGAGTAGATGATCAGTATGGTCCCTTCTTGTCTCTGACGGGGGAGCCTGAGCTGACTCCTACAAGCTGGTGTGTACTAGTGAATCTAAGAGTTTTGTGACTGTTCAGTGGGATGGGCAAGGCACCCCAGAGCGCTGCCTAGAGGACAGGCGTTGGTAGGAGCCTGTCTCTAATCTATACAGCGAGAGCCAAGCCTTCAGTGGCCTGAAAGACGGTGCTTACGCTGCCAGAGGCGGGTGGATTCAGGGAGCTGATCCGAAAGTTTTATACTTTTTGGGTTGGAAAAAAGAATGAGAGAATTTCATGGAAGATCGGTCTATCAATGGTGATTAGCCAAAAATGGTCAGGAATGCAAGCTGAGGGTGTCCCTAAATCTCTGACTGCCAGAAGCTGGGACTGGATGACAGGGGATGGATCACTCGATGATTGCCCTGTTCTGTTCATTCTCTCTGAAGCACCTGGCACTGGCCTCTGTTGGAAGACCGGATACTGGCTTAGATGGCCCATTGCTCTGCCCCAGTGTGACTGTTCTTATGATCACAGCCAAGACACTCTCACGCTAAGGGCTAGTGATACCCAGGTGCTCCAGGAAGTGTCTCAACTCTGTGTAAATATATGAAAGGAAGAGAAACTTGTACAGTGGGCAGCGGTGAGTTGGCCCGTTAATTTGTAATATTCATGGGGAAACTGGCAGGATCTCATGGGTGGCTGAGCCCACATCTTATAAGCAGAGCACGCCCAGTGTCTAGCAACACCCTCTTAAAAATGGCTATAACATACACAGAGGTTTTATGTTAAAAAGCAGCTGCTTGTATCTGATCGCTGTAGGGTGGAGGGTCAGTTCAGTAGGGAAGGAACTTGAAGGGATATAGAGGATATGCCTCTGCTGTGGCAGAGAGACTGCCAGGATCTCTTGTCTGTCTGAGTGTATTAATTACAGGGTGATCATGTATGCTTAGATATAAGCCTCTCTTCCCAGTGCCAAAGAGTTGGCATTTAGCACATCTCCCAAAGGAAAGATCTTAAAGATTGTCAGCTATGCTGCTCTCCCTAAAGCTATTTAAGTGGGAGGAAGAAAGGAAGGGCTGCAGAATCTATATGAAAAGTAGATTCTAAACATGCCATGAGGTAGAACAGCACATAAGAGAGAGCTGATTCTCCCCCCATCCCACCCCCGAAGCTATCTATGGATGAGGAGTCACAGCCCTGAAAAGGGATCCCCAAAGTGGGCGAGGCTGTAGAATGAACACACTCTAGAAGCAGCTTTTCCCAACTCCCACAAAAATCCCTAGTGTTGCTGGACTTTGGTATGCAATGAGATTTTTGTTTTTCCCCCTGTTCTGTCTACTGGGCTCCGCTCTGACATGCTGCTTTGTTCCAGGGCTTCCTGCTGCTCTCTTGTTATATAATTGGTTTCTTCCCCCCACCCCCTAAAAGCTTTATTGCAAAGCAATAAACCACTTCCCACCCTTCCCCCTTTCAGCCTGAAACTATCTAAGACTCCCCCAAGTCACGAACAGATTTTCTCACACACCCTTAAAATATGCCAAACATATTAATATTGCTAACTCCAAGCCTTCAAAAAAAATCACAAGTCCCCAGAAACCATGAGATTGTTACAAAGATCAGGAGCTGATTGGTTGGGTGGGTTGGGCTCTTTCTTCTTCTTTCTTTATTTGCCATCTACTTTCTGAATCCTCTAGGCTTTGTAGTTTTCAAGCTTTCCTCTGCCACCCTGAGAGCTAGAAACTTTTTTTTAAATGCAACCTGAGATTCTCACTTCATCACATGACTCCAGGAGTTGGGGCTTAATGGAAAAAACCTTAAATATTGTGACACGTCTGTTACACTCCTAAGAGCTGGCAACACTGCTTTCACAGCTAATTGCTTGAAGGTCAGTTCACTACTAATTCATGCTCTCTCCTAGATACTTGATGGTACCATGCGTTGTGAGGAAGAGACAAGACTCTTGACCTCAAGGCCTGGTAGCTGTAGTAGGCAAAAGAGATCAGAAATCACATCCATTTGATTGGGTACTTCAAATATAACTTGAATAGACAGGAGCTGAACCGGTTGTATGCTTCTCTTACATTTCCAAAAGCTTCTCAGTTTCAATTTTGCAAGCTCAAAAGCATGTCTCCTGCTTCACCTACCAGCACTGGAAACCCCTGTTGCTCTCCGCTAAACCTATCTCCATATGGTCCATCTTAAACTCACTGAGAAGCTGTGGCAGTGTAGTAAATCAATCAGCAGAGATGGGGGAATTAGATTCTGTCCCTTTAGAATGAAAGGGCGCTCCTGTCAGGCCATTCTCTACCTGGTCCCCTCTAATTGGGAGTTTACTCTTTGGTCCAAAGTAGCTTGAATGTGTCGACGTACTGGGTATAATGCAAAGCCTCTCTATTTTCATGTACTTTAGGGGGAAGCTGTGTGTGTGAGAGAGAGAGAGACCCCCATGCTTGCCCAGTGTGGCATTCTGTCCCCTCTCCAGTGGCCGGACCGCACAGAGCTTTATAAGTCTGTTGCAGCCTTTGGCAACTAAAGCTGGGTCCTTTAGCTGCTGTGGTAGAGGCTTCAACTTTAGGGTGAATGGTCCCAAGTTCACCACCCCTGCCAGGGGCATCACATGCCAGGTGTAACTTGGTAGGGTGGGATGTTGGGCTCCACCTCTCTTTCTCAGTCCTGTTTCCTGGTGTGGGGGCACAGGCTGTCACGGGGACAGCCTCAACCTGCCTTCCTTAGGGCAGACCGTCCTCTCACAGACTTACACAGATTCAACGCCGCGGGCTTTATTTAGAGTGTGTTAAACAAGTGCTTGTCTCCCCACAACATAAAGCTTTTCCCTTCTCCCCAGGTGGGGAAAACAAGCAATCTCATCTCTCTGAGATCATGGGCTTCTCTGGTCTCTCCTTCGCCTCCTGTTTTTTTTTTACATGTCCTCAGCTGATGAGCTGACTGGCCTTGTTAACTGGTTAATCATTTGATGCTAATGCCCCTGGAGCCCTGAATAGCTACCTCAGTGCCTCTGTGCGGCTGTGGTATTAAAACTAAAGGAATGAAAGTGTACGCAGTGCCAGAGGGGTGCCTTACGGCCTGTGGACAGGCACCAGTCCCTGTGATCTCCCTGACCCAATTCAGGAAGACAGCAAGCCGGTCCCTGGTATCAAAAAGGTTGAGAAACGCTGCCTTACAGAATAAAATCCGAGCCCTGCTCCTTACAGCTGCTCTGGAGCAAGTCGGCCCAGTAGAGGAGCAGAAACGTTTTGGAGATGCTTACAGAATGACCCGTGTGTGTTTGATTGATTGGTAAGTCTCTTAAGTGGGTGAGGGGAAGGGAGAGGGGCAGCAGCTCCTATGGGGAATACTTGTAATAGTGATAGTGGGGACAGTGACCTCCTGTCAAATATGCACTGACTTGATATCCACCTTAATTTATATAGCCTAATCTTCCCATCAGGCCTTGAAGGTCCTTCTAGCTACCAGAACTTGAACTATGCTGAACCTTGCAAAGAAGACAGACTATATCACTTCCAGAGCTTTCGTTTAATGTTTTTTATATTTCGTATTTATTCTCCAGATATTCTTGTTATCAATTATATAGTTCTAACCCCTTTCTGAATCCCGCTACTCTTTCTCAGTGATGTCTTGTGGCTATGAGTTCCACAGGCTGCTTGCACACTGTGTGTGTGTGGGGGCGGGGGGTAGGTTTTTCTTTGATCAGTTTTTCGACTTATTCCACTTCATTATCATTGAATGTGCCTTTGTTTATGTACTATGAGAAAGTGGAACTTCTATTCACCATCTGCCTTCTTTATATCATTTATTCTGTGGACTTTTATCATGTCCCCTCTTCATTGGGACCATTTACCTGAGAGAGGCAATCTTTTCAATCTCTGCTCAGATAAGAGCGTGGGGTTTTTTTGTTTGTTTCTTTAGGGGTGGTGGGATCTCAAAAGTGCAGGGTGAGAAGGAGAACCCCAAGATATGTTAAAGGAACAAATCAGGAGAAGTGTAAAGAAATCCTATGCCATTACTGTGGTGTGTATGGTATCCCTCTAAATAGTTGGACACCTCTAGTGGTATTCACTGTGTTCTAAGTTTTAGGAACAAGCCAAGAGAGTAGGTTGTATATGGATCTAGCCTTGCATGTTGTGCATAATTAGTAAACACAGTTATTTGACCTCCTGTGCCTCTTTTTATTCGACTATTGTACTGCGCTTACTGTGTCTCCAGAGGCAATATTTATATTTTCAGGTTCCCTCCTTAAGCCACTGCTCTAAAATTGCGCTGTGAATTTTAATAAGGTTTATATTTTATTTTTGATTGTGGATCAAATTTTCAAACATCACTAGGACATAGACTTCTGAATCACTCAAGTACATTTCAGAATGTTGCTGTGTATGGGTAATAATGTAATCCTTTCTCATTCAATATTTATACAGACTTTTTTTTCCTCCTTCCCTTTTTCTTAACTGCCTGAGTTGCTCCTTGCTAGTTTATTTTCTTTTCTCACATGGACCTTCCCTTGGGTCCACTTTCGATTTCTTCCGAACTAACTTTCTTTGGGTGGTGGGTTTTTTTTTCCCCCCACACTGGATTTCACATCATTGTATTGCTTTGATCTCTCACTGATTTCCTCATGCGCACTCGGCCACCCACCGGTCCCATTCAGCGTAACTGAAAAGAAATGTTTTTATGTTCTAGCCAGTCCAGCTCGCCTCTCGCACTGCTGCACGAAAAGGCCAGTCAGCGTAAGCTTGTCTGGCGTCGGTGCCAGTCTCGGCTGAGCCAGTTAAAATGCTAGAGCTGTTCGCATTCTGTCAGATGCAGTGGTGGGGGACTTCCAAGTTGCTAGAGAGAAGAATGCTGCTGTGTATCCGAGGGTGCAAATCTGAGTTACAACGTGGGCTAGGGGAGTAGATTTCACAGCCCCAGAGAATAAGGCAGGGCTTGTGCTAGCCACATTTTGAATTGTCAGTAGAGTTGGCTGAAAAATTTCCGTCCCTTTCTTTGGGGGAGCGGGGAGGGCTTTTGTCAGTCAAAACGCAGATTTAAAAAAAAAAAAAAAAAATTAAATGGAAACAGTTGGGATTTTTGATCACTCTGAGGACTTAATCCCCACCCCCAAAAAATTCATACTCAGGGCACAAGGTAAATCATTTCCCAACCAGCTCTAATTTCTCCCCCCACCCCCTCTGGCTCACAGCTCTGAACTCCCTCCATACTCAAGACTAACTGGAGCTGTGTTCAGTCCCAGAAAGGATGACGTGTGGGATCTGGTGTGTGTTTGCACAGAGAGATTTAGCAGGGTGGCAATACCCTGATAAAGCTGGGGATCTGTGAAGTGGGGCTGTGTCACATCCAGTCCAGGTTGTTCTTCCGTCGGAGTTTTCCATCAGCATGAAGCCTCTTATGTTTCATGGCATGAGTAGAAAATATCCTGCTAGAAATTCAGCCTGCAAGGGGCGGGCTGCCTGCAGACACAAATTTGAAGGTAGCATTTGAACCGGGCCTGATCGTGGGCTCCCAAATTCCCTGCTTCCTGGAAGAAACCAGCACACGTTTGTCATTCTCCCACTCGCTGTGGCAGCCAATGGAGAACAACATGCTTCTGAATGAAACCTGCTGAAACATTCCCACGGTGGACGCCGATGGGGGAGGAGCCTACACCTGGCCATCTTGCTGACAGCTAGCAATAGGAAGCTCCATGAAAATGTCTGTAGATCCACTTCCAGCTCACTTAAAATCCCTGAACCTTCATATTTAATGCCATGCATGCGTTTTAGTCAGGTTTTTTTTAATGGTCTTTACCCCTGGTTGTATATATTGGGAGATAGGTGGGAAGAAATAGCAGCAGCTTAGGAAGAGAGTGTGTGTGTGTGTGTGTGTGTGTGTGTGTGTGTGTGTGTGTGTGTGTGTGTGTGTGTGTGTGTGTGTGTGTGTGTGTGTGTGTGTGTGTGTGTGTGTGTGTGTGTGTGTGTGTAATTTCAAGTATTTGTAGGAAGGCTCGGAGATCTGGAGCCCATACCACGGATAGAACCCTAAAATAGATAGCTAGGTTAGTCAAACAGTTTGTCTGATTCAGCCACTGGAAAGACTCCCATTGACTTCAGTGGGCTTTGGATTTGGCCCAGTAAGACCCCCCCTTTTTTTTTTTTTTCTCCTCCCTCTAATTTTTTGTGCTCTCTCCTAGGGAGCAGAAGTACCAGCATCCCACAAGAACCAGGAAGTACTAGCAATCTCAGACCCCCCACCTCCCTTCCACAGGCTTATTTGGTTGCCACCTTGGTTTGCTCTTCCTAGACGTACAAGCACTCATGGTGGGTGTGGTAGCGAATCTGGCTGGACCCACATGTAGCGTCAAATCCATGGAGAAGTAGAGGGAAGAGTAGGTACTCTCTCCTCTCTGATCCTCCCATTGATACACCTTCCTGATCAGTCATCCCCTGCATGGGCTCCCGACCCAACTCCTGCGACAGATGTTCCAGTTTTTCATCTTAAAAAGCTGTTCGCCCTAGACATGATGCTACTTCTCCAGATCTCAGGAAGGGTTTGGCTGTGATGCGCTTCTAGAATAAGTCGGGTTAGCTCTTACTTTGAGCAGTTGTGAGTTTGAACCCAAACCAGTTCTTAGCACCTTCGAACTATGAGGCCCGAACCCAACTCGGAGCGGGCTCCTGTCTCTCTAAAAGGGCCAAAACCTCAGGGCCAAATACTCCCCCTGATTTTCGGGTGTTGAAAATCAATATTCCTTAGCTAATTTTAACCTTACTTTGCCTAGTCCCTGCTGTTCGGGCTGTCCAAGAAATGCAACTGTCCAGCATAAAGCATTTCCCAATGTAAAACTTATTTCAGTGATGTTCCAAACACAACTGCTGCTGGAAGAGCTGCAGAGTATTTTAATAAACACGGAAGTTTAAAGCAAGTGCAGATATGCTGGCAGTGCTCCTTCCTTGTTCAGGGCAGCTCTTTTGATAGCGGGAGACGAAACGGCAAAGCCGGATGGAACAACCAGGGGGGGAAAAAAAATCACTGTCTTGTTCCGAACTTCTAACAAACCTCTTTCAATAGCGCTCGCTATGGCGCCCTGTCCCACTCCAAACAGGTCCAGCTTTCTCACAGGAAGCGTCCTCAAGACTAGAAAGCTGAGGTTGTATGTGGAGTGTGTTTGTTTCTCCGATCACCCGTGAACATAATGGCTGAGTCAATCACTTGTCAGAAAGGGCTCATTATCGCTAGTGTAGACAAGAAAACTGGTAGTCGATAGCACGCTGTGCTCAGCTGGGTGTGCGGGCTGGGGAAAACGCACTCTTTTATTGCCTGTATCGTGCTTTGTGCTCTCTGTTAATATTGATGGAGTGCGCGTAACCGGCTTCTAAAGGGTCTGGCTGCAGTCGGGGGTAGAACCATGCTGGTTACTATGAGGTGGTCATCAGTCCGTTCTGGGACAGCGTAGGCCGCTCTGGGGCTTGTGTCAAGCCCTGTGTGTTGATGGTAGGTAGCATGGCTGTGACAGTCATTCTGTGTGTGTGTGTGTGTCTGTCCTGCAGGCACATTAAAGAATGTGCTTTTGTATTGACCATGGCAGAGCTCTGTTTCCCTTCTGCAAGAGCATGATGAAGTAACTAACGTGTTTAAACCTGCTGCCCTGACCTACGCGCCATCTCTGTGCAGGGTAGTGACTGTTTTATGTCTGTAACCATGGTATGGAGCTGTCCCAGTCCTGGTCCCTGATTCTTCATTGTCCCGTCCCTTGTCTAGTCCCATACCCCACTGCAAAATGCTACCAGCTCAGCATGGCAGCCTGTGACGCTCACTCTGTACGGGTGTAACTGAGCACGCAAGGTGCAAGGCAGTGGACAATCAGTCCCCTGCTCTGTGTAGGGTTTGCTTCAGAGGATCTCCATTAGCCTGCTTCCCTACCATCAGAGGCTGCTTAACCTTTTCCCCACTTTCTCACTAGCAGCTATGGGAGGCTTTGTCTTCACAGGGCTGTAACGCTGTTCCAGGACAATGGCATACAATGGCTGGCTCTTCTCTGCACAGGTGAGACTGGAACTGCATTGCACCGCGGCCAGGGGCGTGCTGTGTTACCTTGCTGGGCTGGCTGGGTGCTGCCATGCATTCCCTGGTTAGCATGGACCAGTTGCCTTTCTGAGAACCATACTGTCCATTCCCTGGAGGGGTGGAGCTAGAGCACACTTCTGTAATGGCTGCCATCGTTACCTGGGAAACCAGTTCCCGTGCACCCTGGGCAGGAACCATGACCCCTCCCTTCCACGGCTGTATCTAAACATCGCTGTTGTGCACACGGTTCTGCAATGGGCATCCTTCTCTCATCACCTCTGCACGCAGGCAGTGCTAGCCCATTGGGGGCCCTAACCAGGAATATTCTTCCCCCCCCCCTCACCCTCCCAGCACATACGAATAATTAACAAGGGCCCCCTTTAAGATGCTCAGGGCCCCTCAGCAATTGCTTTGTCTGCTTATGCCTAGCGCCAGCTCTGCCTCTGCAATATAGCAGATCTCCTCTAGCAATCGAATGTGAGATGAAATGTGTTCCGCTAGCTCTCCCCGACTGCACATGGCTTGCAAAGGTAAAATGTGCTGTCTAGTTTCATTCTTACAATGGTAGGCTGACTATCCATGGTTTTGCCCATCTCCCTAGACCTCTTGGTCCCCTCTGATTGCTTGCATAGGTGTAGCAAGAGGGTGTCTGTTGATATCGTGTTTGCTTCAAAACCGAACTTATTGGAGTGGAGACGCTGTAGCAATAACATTCCCTGCGATGGAAGCCTAATCAAATTCCACAGGACGAAAACCTTGCATTACACAGCTGCAGCGATGCGATTTTTTTTTTTTTTTTCCTTTTGAAAGTTAATCCCGCTAAGAGCCCGTGTAATGCAACCTTGTTTCCCCCATATCCATAGGCATGGAAATTCAGCCATTTGGACGTTCCTGGCTGTGAATCCTGCCCTCGGTGAATGTATTTGATGCTGATACAAGGTCTCTTGGCTGCCTGTGCTCATGCCCGTCTGTTAAGATGGCATTGAGCCCATGCACAAGATGGTGTGCTATTTTTGCTGAGGCATAGGTGCCAAGCAGACCAGATGTTTTCAGCAGCAAAGTGAAATGGGAAGGCAGGGTCCCTTTTTAAATACTGACTCCTTGGATGATGCCGGAGGGTAGGTGTGGGTGGAGGCTTCTTGCCTCCATTTTGTCCTAACCTTGCCACGACCCACCCTCCTTCACCAAAATACTGTACATGCAGAACCGTCCCTAGGGTAGGGCAAATGGGGGTGATCCCCAGACCCCGCACTTTGCACCAGGACTGGCCAGGACGGGGGGCGGCTGCAGCCCGCCTTCAGGCTGTGTGCAGGGACCGGCTGGGAGATGGGCATCTGCTTCCAGCGTCCCAGCTCTGTACTGGGACCAGCCGGGAGGCGGGTAGCTGCTGCCAGGGTCCCAGCTTCACCCCGGATCCCCTAGGAACGGCCCTGTGTACGTGAATAGTACTTGCCAGGGCAGCTGATGCTGTTCTGTTGTCCCTTGCTGTCTGATTCTAACATGCTGGCAAAGTGTGCCTAGTCCGCCCTGCGGATAAGAGGATACCGCTGTCACTAGCATTTAGTTCAAGTGGCAGAAAGCTGAGCTTTGGTGCTAAGAGATCCGGGACTCTTTCCTAGGCGGTGACCTGTACGTGGGGGTTCTTTATACAATGCTGGCTTGTACCCGTATTTTGTGGCATTAGCAGCGGGAGCGTGTGATATGCCGGTAATAGCTAGACTTTTTGCCTTTAGGCAAACCTCTGGGCAAGAGCTGTTGTGTGAGCAGCACGGCTCGAGGGCTGGCCCCGGAGGCATTGCAACTCGGACGATGTTCTGTTACTTTGGCAGGTAGCCGTTCTCCGTTAGCCGATGCAAGCCGGCCATTGCAACACTTGCGTCCCTGGGGCAGCACAATGGCAGGGTAGCGTCCTCATCCATTCGCTGGCCACCTGCCTTGAGTGACGAGGAGGTGGAAGAAAGAAGGCGCTGCACACGCCGCACTGGTCCCTTGTGCACTGGGACCCAAGGACCCCATGCTATGCTTGGAGAAGGGAGGGCTGGGTTCTTCCTTGGGCGGGCCTGTAGTACAAGTGCTCATGATTGGAGCTAGATTTTTTTTTCCAAAACTGCTCCGCACTTAAGTGTTGAGCCCTCTGAAATTCTGGCCCTTGGTGCAGTAGACCCTGGGTCCTGTCCTGTACTGTAGGAGGTGTGTGGGGTGTTTTTTGTCTTGTTTTTAAAGTGATTATGCATTCCTGTTTGTGCATTGCGCCCCCTCCCTTCAGTGGGCAGTAGCCCTGGCAGTGACTTTCCTGAGAGAAAATTCACCCCACCTAGCTTTTCTTAAAACACACATAAAACATCTAGGAAAATGGTTTTAACAGCACTGAGGAATGAGCTGTGAGAGGCAAATCTGAGCAATCCTGCAACAGCTGGTCATCGATGAATAGGCTTGGCAGAATTTGATTTAAAAATAATTTTTGTTTTGAAGAGTAAGGTGGATGGTTGTTTGTTTTTAAGCGTTTTGTTTTATTGATTAAAATTATCGCAGTTGCAGGAAATTATGGGGGGGGGTCAGACAATAGCAGTTGATAAGGAGATTAAAAAAGTTAAAGCTTTATAGCTGTTAAAATACAAGTGGTCAAAATATACAAAGTAAATCATCTTAAATCAAATGCTAAGTTTTGACGCAGCGTTTTTCACACTTTGCCTATCTGGTATATTTTGATGATTATCCATGGAAATATTGTTTTCCATTGTTGTGTGTGTGTATGGTGAAACTGACGTTGATGGACATTTACCGATTTTAAAAATCTAATAATCCTTCCAAGCCTATCTGAGACACCTGCCAGGGCAATAAAGGAAGCTGAGAGCTTTCACATCAGCCAGTAGGGGATAAATAGTAGAAATGCCACCCAAGTCCCTGAATCCTGTGCAGTCATCTGCTGAGTGAGATGGAAACAACCACTCTGGGGATGCTTGTTCTGTCTTGAGGACTCCACCCAATACAATACAGTCTCTCTCTCTCTTTGTGCTTTCTCTCCATCGATCTTCTGGACCACACGGAGCTACAGCCATTGGCATTTGCTCAGCAAATCCCTGTCAACAGCAGGGAGGATTTAGGGACAGGCACAAAACACTGAGCCCTGAAAGTAAACAGTTTGTAAACTGAACAGAGCCCTAACAGATGGGTTACGCTGAGTTGTGTCTTCTGGGGAAAGTAATACTTGTCAGTGACTGAAGAGGGAGGCGCTTCTTCTCATAAGGCCGATTCAGTGCAGCAAAAGGGCAAGCAGTGTGTGTTAGGATTAGGAAGCTCTGTCACCTTCCTTCATTGAGCCTGGGGGGGGTTATGGTTCAATGTAGGTGACTGAATATTGTAGGCAAGGCAGAGAGAGAACTCTGCACTCTAAACACTCCTACCTTGCATCATTAAGTGACTTGTCTGACATCACACAAGAAATCAGTGGCAGAGCTGGGACTAGGACACAGGAATCCTGACTCCTGTACTTTAATCGCTTCCTTTGGGTGGCATTCCCGAGAGGATGCTGCTGCTTATTGTTGTGGCAGCCTCCACAGCCCAAACAAGAGTCGGGGAAGAGAAGTTTCCCCTCGATAACTGAGTAACTCGAAGGTTGTGAGGTTTTTTTTATTTTTAAAGTAAGCAAAAAAATCAGCATTAACTTTTGTGATTGTCCTGAACAACAACCCCTTCCATCTCTGGTCAGAACAATGAACTCTCTCTGATTTCTCTTTCTTATACCTTTCTGCTCCATGTGGCAGTCAACCCTATATGATTACGTCATTCTTAGGTATGTTTAAATAAAAACAGATTTAAGGGTTTACTGTTAGGCTTAAAGTAGCCCCTGGGGAAGGCTATTCATCTTCCTGCTTGTAGCTTAGTTTTCTGGGAGTAAAACATCCATCCAGTACATATGTACAGATGCGCATGCGCACATTAAAGACTTGTCAGAAGCGACTCTGACTTTCAAATGTATAGGGTTTACGCTCTAGATTAAATTTTTGCTTTTGACAGTTGCCCTAAGATAACCCCAAATCATGCACTGACAAAATAAAAATTGGAAACTTTCATTGTACAATTCCTCCCCCACCCCCAAGGAGTTTGATTCTTCTGGTTTACTTGATAGCACAATAATACAAAGCAAAAGTTATAGCGTCTCTTGCACGGTATTACCACTGATTAGCTTGAAAACCAAATTACAGTAAACTGCATCTGTGCAATTCTAATTAAACAGCTCAGTGCGTATGCAGAGTCCTAGCGAGCCGCTTACAGTGAATTTGAACTCTGGCAAACAGTGGCTCCACTCTTGGGAGCTAAACCTGCATTTTCATTGCTGTTGGCTGGCTGGGTTTGTGGAAGCTGGAACAGTGATCTGAGAATTTGCCAATCACCATGCAACATGCATGATCTAACTTTTTTCCCAATGTCCCACATGGGGTTCTCTCTGCTGCTTTAGATGCTCCAGGAAATATAATTGGATTTTTAAACCTTTTTTTTTTTTCTTCTGTAGACACAGGAAACCAATGTATTGGTTATTTGCTTCCAAAGAAATAAAATTCTCTCTTTGAAGGAAAACTGTTTCTTTTAATTTGTTTTAGTGGCATTATTTAGTAGAGCTGAGCAAACTAGTTTTTGTCTAATGTTGAATCCACTTGGACATTGGGGGGTTGAATTTTTGACTCAGTCTAATGTTTGAGTACTTGTTTCTACTAAGGAGGGACTGCTTGGGAAAACTGAATGCAGGAGGCGGGACGGGGAGCTGGGGGAGGAGGGGAAATGCAGTGGTGAAAACAGGAGGGGAAAGCCTGAAGAATATAAAACAAATGCAGACAGATTGCGAGTAACCGAGAAGAAGAGCTTCCTTTTGACTGGATGGATTCTGCCACTGACTAGAAGTCTGTGACAAAGACTTCGATTCAGATAAGCAAGAGACAAACGTCGACATTTTAGGGGAGATCTAGAGACTTCAGATCAAAAGCAAGTCTCTTGCTTCCCTGAAGTGGACCAAGAAAATTGTCTGTACTGCCTGCTCCTTGCACAGAGAAGGCTAGACTGAGGGTGAGAGAGCAGGGTCCTTTTGGGAAAATTGCTAATAAGCAAGTTCTGACACTTTAAGCCTCAAGGTATGTTTTTAATTAGTTTAAAGTTCCCAGTCCATTCCCGCTTGCCCTGCTCCAGTCCTAATTAATTTCTACTCGACTCCCCTTTAAAGCTTTTGACCTAATCATGTACTCCCTTACGCCAGCAAAGCTCCCACGGCCTACAATGGGAGTTCTGTCTACATCAAACGCATGCATTCAGGCCCTTCAGCACACCGGGCAGGGGGAAGGAGATTCATCCCTTTGTGTTCAGAAGACTATTGTCAGCGTGAAATACCCGTACATTACCAGAGGGATTTGGGAAATTTCTGCAGAGGGAGACTGACAAGAACAATACTTAGGAGGTCTGAAAAATGCCTTGGGGGACAGGGAAGTTAGAAGTTTTTATGCAGCTTTGAGGATTTCAAGTCATCTAATTTTCTCTGGGGTAGGAGGGCAAGGGGAAATGCAGAGGACTCTCACCGACATCAGAAGTTAAAGCTTCTCCTGTTCCTCCATTCTAACAGTTCAGTAGATTTCCCTCCCCCCCCCCCTGCCCTGGGATGCACAATAACAACAGTTTCTCTGGCCAGGTCTACACTACAGACCTGTGCTGGTATAACTACATCGCTCAGGGGTGTGAAAAATCCACACCCCTGAGCGACAGTGCTACCAACCTACCTCCCCGTGTAGACAGCACTTCGTCAACAAGAGAGCGTCTCCCATTGCCATAGCTACTGCCTCTCGGGGAGGTGGATTAACTGCTGACGGGAGAAGCGCTCTCATCGGCATGGGAATGTCGTCACGAAAGCGCTGCAGTGGCGCAGCTGCACTGGGCCAACTCTAGCGCTGTATGGGAAGACAAGCCCTCTGCTTTTTGGGAGCAGTGAGCTTCAAAAGTGAGGTACGTAATGAAGAATTTTACTGAGCCTGGGTCGTCACATAGTGCCGTCCGGGACATAACTGTGGGTATACTGTTTGCTGTAAAATCCTGATGGATTCTCTGGGGGCAATTCCGGGATGGGTTCCTTGGTTACACCAAATTCTTGCTCAGGCAGTAGGAGGTGAGATCTCCATAAGACTTAGCTTCTTCTGGCATATGGTTTTTAGCGGCACAAACAATGAGTATCCCTGTTCTACCATGGCAACCTCAGCCGGAGACCTTAAGCACATCCATCCACTATCCAGATGGTACAGCGGGCCGTCCATCACCAAGTGGCAAGCTGTTTGTTCCTGAGCAGTTCGAGAAGCCCCATGATAAAGAGGTAAGTTAAACTGCCCATGACCACAACCTATCGTCTTGCAATGAAGAAAGATCTTCTGGTTCATAGGGTGGGTCTGAGGGATGTGAGCGAGCTGATCCTGGAGAGACTATGCGACGCAGAACTGAGTTGTCAACCTGCCAAGAAATGTACCATCGGTCCAAAATATAGTCCCCACCTACGGCCGCTGTTCCTTAGGCAGGATAGTTGGAGACTGGAATTGTCTGGGTCCCATCAGTAATGGTACCACGGGGAGAGTTGATTGTTGTGTCCAGCTTGCCGTAATGATGATTGGAGCCCCCGCTGCCTGACGGTATTCAGCAGGTGCAATGATTAGGGCATCGGTAGATGTCCATAAGGTTGCAGCGCTAGCGCCCCATAGCGACTGGGTAGCCTCTGGAGAAGTCTGACTCTCGACTGGGTTTTAGCTCATCTTCTTAATGTGTTATCAGAAGGACAAAGAGTGGTCAAGCTTTATCCCCAAATAAGCAAGGTGCATTCAGAAAGAACTGGCTGATTATTCCGAAGAACCTGTAGCTGTCAATGAGCTAACCGGTGGGCAGAATGGGAACAAGATGGACACCGTTGGTGTAGTGAGTTTAGTTCAAGTACTTTTCGAAGTGGCGACTTAGGCAAGGTGTCGAGGTCCTTCTGACTATTGCCAGGTAGAAATCACCAGTGTAGACAAACTTAGTTGCTGAGGTGAACGGCAGGTCAGCTCTGTGTGTGTGTGTGTGTGTGTGTGTGTGTGTGTGTGTGTGTGTGTGTGTGTGTGTGTGTGTGTGTGTGTGTGTGTGTGTGTGTGTGTGTGTGTACACGAGAGAGCATCAGTGGTCCATAGTTCGTCGCCCATGTCGTATGAACCATCTCCACACCTGACCATTTTTAACAGAACAATAATCCTGTCTTAATAAACTCTACAAGTTTCTTGACTTGGGACCTACAGAATATAATTTTAGGACTGTGCCAAAAACTGTGTCATATGCCAATGAAAGGACAACAAAAATTATGCTGACCTCCTGTCCCGGCTCAAAGGCACCTGCAGTAAAAGATGTCGGTCTAATTACTTGCCCTTCAGCACTCTGGCCCTGTCAGAACCCTGCCTGGGAGCTGTGGGTCAATTAAACAGTTATTTAAATACCAGTCTCTAGAGCAGCTTAAAAGTGATGCTGATCAGTGCAATTGGGCAATAGTTTTTCAGGTCACCTGCCTTCCTTCCAGGCTTGAGAAGTGCCAGGACCTGCACCGGATCTCTGGGACTGTACAGTATTCCCAACAAGCGTGCTAGCAGAAAGTCGCAACAGGATAAGCCCATGCAATGCACAAACTCCTTTTGGATGTTAAACTCAGGAGCCTTGTAAGGTTTTGAGAAAGAAATCGCTGATACCAGTTCCTCCCTTGTGAATGGCTGGAGTCAAAGGAGGGGGCTGAGTAAATCTTCCAATGAGGATCGCTGTTTGTAATTACTGGCTGGCTGTCGGGTGCAAAGTGGTCCACCACAGCACTTGCTGAGTGGTGCAGGGTGTTCGGGAGTCCCCTCTGCCTGAAGGCCCTACCGCTTGAATGCATGAACTGCAGGCTTTCAACCCATTCATGCCGCTTGCCTGCCTCTTAACGCTGAGACGGCCCATTAGCATATTAGCGGCTTGTTCTGTCCCCTTAGGCAGAGCAGATGGTCAGACTTCTTGAAAGAGGTTGTCACGCTCATCATCCCAGCAGGGGATACATATCCTACAAAAACCACCTGGAACTGATATTCTGCTGCACATAACAATAGGCGCGCAGGGCCAATTCTCCACAGCTTCTCCAGTAATGGAAAGAGGTACAGGGGCTCTTCAGAATAACTCCTGTATTAAGGGGCCTCACTTGTGCCTATTCATGTCACTCCCCTGCCCTCTCTGCCTATTCCGGGCTGGTGGAGCAGCCCCATGGGGGTTATGTTGCAGGAAACCACTGGAGCTTAAAGCCTTGGGGGTTGTTCATAGCGTGGACTGCATCTCCTGAGAGGAGGCGCTCAGGACTGGGGCCAAAACTCCCAAGGTTTTGGCAGCTCTGGGTGCCTCTGACTGACTTCTTCCCATCTACCCCACTCTCCGAGCAGTAGAAGCAGGTGCCAGGGTGACAGCAGGTTCTCTCCCCGGCCCGCACGCCTCCCCCTAGCCTTGGGAGCACAGCAATGAAAGAGGGAGAGGCAGGAGTTCCACTCCCCCATGGCTGACCCCCAAGCAGTGGGATCAGCTGTAAGGCGGAGGTAGGAATGGGCTCCAGTCTCCAGCCCTGGCTCCCCCAGGGCAGTGGGAGTAGGGTGGCTGGGACTGGAGGACAGGCACTGATCCAGCCCTCCCCCTTGAGCAGATGTGGGCGGGGACGGGAGCGTAGGGAGGGAGTGGAGGTTGCAGAGGGGGGATCGGTGGCACGTGGCAGCCCAGTGAAAACTGTAGTCAAGCGAGTGCCTTATCGGATTGAGTGTAATGTGTCACACAAGAGGAGTGAATATATAGTGGCCCTGTAGGTTTGCTCTGCCGGAGCGTGCAGGGTGACGGAGGAGGAGTCTGTGCAGGCAGCTGGCCAGGCAGCGTGGCAGAGGAAATGTTTTCCGTAACCAGAGAGTTGCTGTGCTCCCACCCCTTCGCGTGTGTGAATAATTCTCAGGCTGCCTCTTCTTTTCCAAACTTCCCTTTCAGGTGATGGGCTCAAGACCTTGAATAAATATAAACGTGGCTAATGAGGAGGTTCCTGCCCTCTGGGAATCACCCATATAGATCCTCCAGCCAGGGGCATGCTTCCTTCAAATGGTACCACCTCAGACGCCCCCAACCAGCAGGCCACTCACTCCACACCTCCCTTCCCTTGAGGGGCAGGGAGGGCCTCTAATCCTAACTGGTTTCTGGTGCCTTCTGCCGGCCACTGGAGCACACCTCAGCGTCCTTCATTAAGGCTGGTTGAGAATTTTCTATTGAAACTGTTGATGGAAAATTGGGTGTTCAGCAGAACAACATTTTTCTTGGCAATGTCCAGCTTCTTCCTGAAGAAAACTTTGATATTTTGTTTAAAAAAAATAATAATAAAAGGTGGGGGGGCTTGAACTGAAATCATTCAATTTAGAAATGCTGCTGGAGTGACCACCTCATGTTCCCATTCTCTGTAGGATAGGTTCCCTTTGGACTACATCACCCATGATGCACCAGGGGCACGGGACTCCCACCGAGGACTGAAGCGCTGCTTCCTTTCACCCAGGATCATGATGCATCATGGGAGATGTAGCCCAATCCACAAAGGAAAAATGGGATATGAGGCACTGCGGGAGGCGTTTCCAACCAAAAATCCGCAAAAGAATAGGGTGCAGTTATGAACCTGCTGGCTCATTACTGGGGATTTTCCTTCCATCCTAGCATAGCTGGAGGGAAAGGATGTAGCTAGTAGAGGACTCGGGGTTACCCATTCCAACATCCAGCCCAGCCGGTAGATTGCTCCACAATCCTTAGAGACTAGAAAAGAAAGGATCCTCTTGAAATGCGGGGGCGGGAGGGTGAAATCAGGGTGGAGAGAGCTGATTTGAAGGTGTGAGGTGTCACAAAATACCCCCAGGCCCAATGAAGGAAAAATCAGTTAAAGTGTTTTTTATTTGATGATGATGAAAAATGGAAAGGTTGCTCCTAAACTCTTTCTGCTCCTTACCTCCGTCTCCCTGCAAACAGCTGGCTTTGAATTAGAACTCCTTTATCAGATTTCTCAACATGCACCTTCATGCTTTCTTCCAGGCTGCCCTGTCCCTGTTAACGTGTGCACTGTCTGGTGGTTATTGCCACCCTTGTGTCATGTCCTATACTTGATAGAAAAGCTCTCTGGGAAAGGAACCGTCTTTCTGTTATGGGTTTGTGCAGCACCTATCACAACTGGTCCCTGGGCCCCGATTGGGGCCCCTATATACAATACTGATTAGAGATGGCAGGGGAAATTCCCATGAAACCTTCTTTTGCAAGAATTTGCCAATTTTTTTGGGTAATTGAAGTGTTTGCAGAGGCCATTCGATTTTGATGAAGCTCTGATGGAATTCTGCCTGCCAAGCAGGTTTTCTGCCAGATCACCTGTCTGGCTTCTTGGCTGCCTGCTTTGGAAGTCTTCCAGACTCCCAGCAGGCTGTCAGCGAGCTGGGCGGCTGAGTCCCACCTCCCAGGCTTGTGGCTACTTGGCAGCTTGGGCTGCCAGGATCCCCAGCTCTGGTGGAATACACCAGGTGGACTGCCCCAGAGTCTGGGCTCCAGTCCCTGTTGCAGATCATTTTGAATCTTTTGGAGGTTTTGTTCCAGATGAGCATGAAATCAAGCTTTGAAAACTGGAAATCCTCCACCAGTTCCCTTTCTCCACCTAGCTCGAATTGTAAATAATAGTAGAATGGCCCCAAAGATAGAATAAGAAGTGGTGTTTGGCATATATTTTTAACATCACCTTTGTTTAAACGTGAAGGTTAAAATCTCTTGGCACACGGAGAGCTATTCTTCTCTTACTGATGAAGAAAATATTTCCCTGTACATCTGGTTCGTATTTTTCTTTAGGTTTCTGCCAGAAACAATTCCAAAAACAGAAAGCAGAGCAGAGTAGAATGAATGTATACATTTCTAAAGGATTCCTTCAACATTCTTCTCTGCTTCAAACTTAATATTCCTACTTAGAAATCTTTTAGTTTCTTTTTTTTTTAAATTAGCTTTCTTTTCTTAATGTGAAAACATATGGTCTAATTAACTCTGGAACATTGCAGCAGCAATCGAATAAATGATCTACATTTAGAAAATAATTACAGTGAATATGACAAGAAAAATATTCCATTGTAGAAAATGTTTTTCCTAATTGTTCTAACCCTATTATCTTTCCAGTCAGATTTGTCTGGAAAGTCATATTAATGACTGCATGACATGATTCTTGTGTTGGAGCTTTTCATTTTCAAGCTCAGAGAAATGTTTTCTCTTTCTTAGAAACCCAAATTTTCCCATTAGAAAAGGGGACTTGGGGTGAGGAGTGTTTTGAGATCAGCATTCCATTTTATCCAGACCTCAGTAAGTGTGAGAGAGTGGGCTCAGGGGCTCAGATAAACATTTCCTGTGTTGGTTCATCTCAATTTTAAACAGTCAGGCAAAACAAAGAGGAGGTTTTGGTCTTGGAAACCTCATTGGTTGGGGTTCAAAACAAAGGATGGTTCAGATCCAAGTTCTGGTTTATCCAAACCCTCAATAGCTGGGAAGTACTGGGGAGAAGGAGATGCCCAATTGGTCCAAATTTTGGCCCATCTCTCATTCAATACATACAAATGCTACTTGGCCTTTTGTACCCACCTATAGGATGCCAACCAGATGACAAACACAATGTTGTCATAGCACCAAACTCCTGCTATTGTCTCTGTCCTCAGGAAGCAAAGCATTTAACAGCTACTGGTTTAGATAATCAGGAACAGAGAATGTGCATTAAAAATGTAATGTGCAACCCAAAATGATTTATATTGCTAGTGGGAGTACTTGCTGGATTGCAGTCAGATCCTACGCTGATTTTTGACAATGCATCCAAATCTTTCTTGGGGCAAAGAATGCTCATTTTTCAAGCAATTATTTATAAGCATTTGCAAATGTTTTATTGAGAGGATTTTATTGTTAATCTCGTTCGTTTTTCAGCAGAAAAATATGGCTTGCGGATGGAAAAAAACATACCCAACCTTTATATTTCCAACTACAGTACTTTCTCTGGTATCTGCCCGTAAAATAGAAATGTGGGCATATGTTATGTATAAACTTGTAAATGGAAATTTTGAACTGAACGTTTTAGCTAATCTGGGTTAAGCATCCTGGTGTAATATTAGCTAGCCTAATTAGACTAAATGAGCCATAAAACACAAATTCCAGGGGTGGACAGAGCAGGCCCGAAAGAGGTTGTTTTGATTTTGCAGTTTGGGGTTGGTTAGCTAGGTGCTGAGCATCACTGCCCCACCTCAAAGCCAGCAGGAAACTGAGAGAGAGTTCAGCACCTCATGGGAGTGCTCAGGACTGATCTCATGGTCAGGGAAGGACTGTTTAGCTCTTGACCTGGTGTCAGGCTATAGGGGTAGCGCTAATTTGCTGACTCACCGTAGTAGCTAGACCAGCTGGGACTCATTCGATTCAGTGAAACATAAAAGATTGAGTTACTCTTTGATGCATGAGAGAGCTAGAAGGACCAGAGACAGAATGAGTGATTCTGAAATTTTAAACACAGGAATAGAACTACTTCTGAGCATTTCTGTGCATTCCAACTTGCTTCTCGGTTTGGCCTTGTTCACACCTGTTCTTTGTCACTTACTCATGAACACTCACGTGGATGGGCTTCTGTTCACATGAATGTTTGAGGAATTACCTGTTCGTATCAGAAGTGCTGAGACTCTGGCTGTATAGGGAATGAAAATAATACTGAAGTGTGGTACTAGGGGAGCAGGTGCACAGACTGAATGCTGAAGAGTCCAACCAAATGCTTTGCAAGTGACCCATAGTGTACAATATTTACTGCACTGATAGAAGTGAAATGTGGTACCTCTCTTTCAAAGGGGGACACTGTGGAAGGAAGAGCTGCAACGAATTGCTTATTGCTGAAGGGAATAGCTCCAATAAGACCTTATCCAGTCATGTCTAAGAGGTGAAATAATGCTTTTATTTTTATTTCTTTTTTTTTTTTAAACCTGTAAAATTTTAAAATCTCAAAAGACTGTAAAGGAAGGAAAATACACAAGCCAGCAAGGAAATGGGTTTATCACTTCTTGAATAAACTGCTATACCCTTAAACAAGTTAAAACTAATTTCCCAAGCCAGCAATGGAATGGTTAATAAACCAAATTCCCTAATTAACCCTTTAATTGGCTAGTTTGCCTATATTTGATAGCTGTTCCATGTTGCTACTCCTTATTGTCACACTGGAAAAAAGACAAATGTTGATGGTCATAAATCTCCTGGTGAGGTTGTGTTTCAAAGGTGTATGACATGGCAACTGCATCTGGTGAAGTAAGAAAACCATTTAAATATGATGTTCCAGATGTTCAGGTATTTGGGATCCGACCTTATTTATAGATGGTATCCATCACAAAGTGTCATGAAACTAAGTTTTCTGACATTGGAACAACATCATTTAAAAAATGAACTTCTTTTACCACATTTTGTTAAATGATTAATTTTCCTTTTATTAACTTAAAATGATCCTATTAAAAATGTTCTTCTTTCCTTGAAAGCACTGCTTATTATACTATCATTTTAAGTAATTAAATCAGAATAAATGGCTCTGTGAATCTATTTTAATGTAACACCTAATTGTATCTGACCTAGACTCTGAACTATAATCATTAACTACATGAACTGTGTAATGTTCTGCAGGCTCTTTAATAATGTACATGGAATGAATTCAGCTGCATAGAGTTGCAAGCTGGAGTCATCAGATAATACACACCTGTATCTGGATGGGATTGTAGATATAGGCCTGCCTGTCCAAGTTGTTTCCTAGCAACCTGTTTTGTATTTCTTGATTACAGGGCTTATTCTGTCCCCATTGAAGTCAATGGCACAGGATCTGGCCCATAGAGGAATCAGGCCTGAATCGGCACTCTCACTGCTTTTGTCATCATTGGTGTTACTCCTCCTTTACATTGGCTTGAAAGCAGAATTGGTCCGACTATATTTGTGTTCCACTTGAATGTTTAATTGTAACACTAAATTCTGTAGGATTCCATCTAATAAAGTAGACATTGACATGTATATTTTAGGCACCTCAGTGTTGTATTTGTACATTTCTGAATTTCTGACTAGATTGCTCAGTTAAGAAGCTCAGGCTTTGATTATATTTTAAATGGTGAAAACATTGATCCTCCTGCAGTAAAAGACAGCCTGCACTTTGATTTCTAACTACAGTGTTCAAGATTTTTATGATCTACTTATATAATTTTCCCAGAGACTAACACTCCGTAAGAGTCGCTGGAGTCAGGACCAGTTTTTAAAGTACACTTCTTTGGGGAGGGTCAGCTGGTTTGAAGTATTTTTTTTATTATTTTACATTCACCTTCCCGCAAGCACTAAAGAATAAATTACAAATTAGTTATCTTTTTATGCTTTCTGGTGCTTTTTATTTTATTTTTTTAAAGCTGCACTATCCACTTTTAAAGCTATCCACTTTAAAAAGATATATTGTGATTAGTTTTGTGTCTTTACAGAAAGGAAATAAAAGCACCATGTTGTAACACAACTAAAAATTGCTAGTGCCACCTATTGGTAGAAAGTTGTAGACTATAAAGTAATTAACTTCTGATATGCATATTATTCCTCAGTTGATAGAAGAGTGGGTTGGTCCACTTTTTTTATTATTCTAAAAAATGTGCCAACGTTTAACCTGAAATAATGTCTTTGTTTGATTTCCTAATTTATACTGGGCGTGATTTTGCAAACGGGCATGCCTGCTTTGGCGCACACAGCCTCCTTTGACATGCACAGCTCTGGATTGGTGCATGCAGAGGGCGGTTGGCATATAGACCTAGCCTTCCAGGATTGCTGGGCAGATATGCATGCCAAAGTCAGGCATGTAGTGCACATTGGTATGTGTGTGACGTCTAGCCCCACTGTGTTTTGTGTAAATATGCGTAGGCTGTAAAAACGATCACCATGGCTTAAGTCATGATGCAAAGAGGACAATGGTATTATTATATTCTGTTTGCATTCTAGGAACGCCTAGAGAGTTCTAATGGGGTGGCCTGACTCTTTTAATGGTTGGAGGCCTGGAGCTGGCCAGCCCCATACAATTAGCCTGTCACACCTGGGACAAGGTCTGGGTTTCATTTAGAGCCAGCTGGTAGGGATCAGGTGATTCTCTTCTAAGAGCAGCAAGAAGCTCTGAGGGGAGGAGAAAAGAGGTGCAGAGCAAGGTGTGAGAGAGGCTCCTTCAGGAGACCCTTGACCAGGGGAAGGGTTTGAGCCTGGAAGCCAGTTGCCTGAGGGCCAGGGACAGCCCACTCCATGGGTGTAAGAAGACAAAGACTCCAGCAGATAGGGCCAGGGAATGGCTCGCCAAAGCAGGAAAGGGCCCAGGTAGGAAGACCTGGAAGGAGGAAAATAAACTTTTGGTTTGTGAGGACTTTTGCGGGACTGGAAGTTGAAACTTGGAGTTTTATTTGGAGATTATTTTTATATTAATAAACCCAGACCCCAAGGAGGGGGTATTTCTGGCCAACACAAAAAAACCAACCAGCTATGGGTGATGTTTACTGAGCAGCCCAAAAGGGGAAACTGAGGAGTGCAGCTGCTTTCAGGACTGCCTTGAGAAGAGGAGGGGATGCCCAGGAGCAGGCCACGTATTCACAGGGCCAGAGATCAGAGCACCAATGTGCTAGCTGCTGTACGTACACAAAGTCAGAGACAGCCCTGGCCCCAAAAAGCTCCCACTCTCAATAGAAAAGACAGGCAATGGCGGGAGGGGAGACAGATGGGGGAAGTGACTTGTCCAAAGTCGTACATCAGGGTAGTAACCAAGATAGATAGAGATCTAAGGTCTCCTGATTCCATGTCCAGTGCCCTATCCACTCGACCTCACTGCAACATATAATGTTAGTTAAACTCTGATATGGCGTGAAGAACCGTGCTAATATCATGCCTGATATTCTTGAGATGTCCTACAGCTGCAATATAGAACAGCCCTATATTTATTAGCACTAGCTTTAATACCTCTTAGAAACATCCAGACCCAGATCTGACAGTGGGGACTAAAGTCTCTAACCGTTTGCTTGCTTAAGTGACTACTTGTACTGAACCTTTTAAAAATAAAATCTCAGTAAAAGAAAATTCTGGCCCTCGTCTCCAGGGTCACTGGACTAGACCAGTGGGGATTTCTCTAGTCAGCTGTATTCATGACAAGGGATTAAACAGAAAACCCCCTTAGAAGGGCCCAACTAGGGCTTGAGAAAACCACTTGGTACTTGTCAGCATTGCTTATGGGCAGGCTGGGTGGAGGGCAGCGGTGAGGCTTCCCGGGGGTCGTGAGGATTGTGAGGCACCTCACCCCGGAACTGCCTGTGTCTGTTGCGGATCAGCTCCGTGAACCCACCAGCCTCTAGCAACACAAGCCCAGCCTTTCTCTCTGTATGGGTTAGCGATAGGCTCACGCCAACCCCTGTGTTCCCTGGACATCCCTCTGGAGTGCTCACCCCCTGTTCCACTGAAGGCTCACAACACTATTCCCAAAGCAATAGCATCACACCAGCTTATAAGGAGCACACACCGCCCTTAGAGATAGGTAGAGTGAGAGATTAAGTTTATCATCAAAGAACAGAGGCACAGGATAATACGTAAGACTCTTGGGAGTAAATGGTTACATATGAAACGAAATCATAATACACTTTCTAGAGATCAAACTTAGCGAGCAAGTTCCCCCCTGGCCTGAAGAAGTTTATCTCACCCAAAGTTCTTCCCAGAGGTTTCAGCCAAGCCTGGCAGAGATCCCTTTTTTATGATGCAAACTCACTGTCCGTTTACTTCCTCAGTGAAGGATGCCAGTGTCTCTCTATGTCCCCGGATATGTCAAACCAGATGTTTGATGTTCATCTCAAAATAGGGTCTCCCCAACCCACTGTTTACTTCGTCCTGTAACTTTCCTTCTGAAGTCTCTGCCGGCTCATTAGCATTTGACTTAAAATGCTAATAGACTCCTACTGTATGCCATGCAATATATAATGTCCACCATCGATAAGTGTCTTTCACCCCTTGTCTGGAGAAGTTTGTCTCAAGACATGCTATCCTTATGCAACATCCATATGTGTTTTGCAATGATTAAAATGACTGTGACATAGGCTTTCATTAGAAAACTTCTTTAAAGTTGTGGTGGTGAACCCAGGGGATCCCTGTACCCCTATATAACACTGTGCCCTCTGCCAGTTGGCATCCAGAAGTCGTTGGATCACAGCAAGTTCTTTTAGCTGAGCTGAAGAGAAACTTAATGGGGCCAAGCACAATAAGAACAGGTGAGAGTTCCAGAAGTGTTCTGTCGATGAGCGGAAGGAGTGGTGGCTATTGGCATGGAGAATCCTTCAGCCCATGTAGTTCAAGAGGTGGAAGAGAAGGACATGTTGCTTGGTCAGGCCTTTTACCAATCTTCTCTTGATGCGATGGGGATCCTAGGCCCATCTCCTGCTACTTCTCTCCCCTCAGACTGCTCAGAGCTGATTACCCTAGCTCCGAGTCTGTGGTAATCTAGCCCGGCTTTATATAGCGATAGATCGAGCAGGATCCACAGATCACTGCTTGTGTGAGCAGGAAGCAAAAAGAGTTCAACACCATGCAGGATCAGCCCGATGTAACTGAGCCAAGATGTTGGGGGGAAAAAACCAGTTCCCCCAGTTCCCACTCCCATGCCAACCTGCTGGACTCTACTGCTGGTTTTCAGCCAGTTTTCATTTTAATGTATCTAGAGAAGAAAGTTTAAAATGAGAATATTAATGTCCTTTTGGCTGACTTTTTCCCCCCCTGCACTGCTCCCCCCCACCCCCCACATTCACTTGAAGAATAATCTGAATTCCACTAAAAAATTTTCTAAACAGCTGTCTCCTCTGTAATTTTTCTGTCATGCCCTAGACGGGGGCTGCTTGAGAGACTTCAGTGGAGAAAATATTCTCTACTCCACTCCTGTGTTTTTTTTTTTTTTAAATTACTTTTTGATGTGAAAATTATATGCACTTAGAGATATGTTAATATGAAAATGATTGGAGCAGTGTTGAATGGGGCTTATGGCTGAGTCGCAGGCACTCTAGTACTTTGCCACCTGCATCGTAGAAAATCCAAAAAGAATATTTCTGCACGCAGCTATTTTTCCCCCAAGTTGTCTTTATTCACTATTCGAAAGCCCACCAGTGTCTTAAAGAATCCGCTTTTGAATCCATTTGTTGCTGTTTTTTCACATTAAGTATTTGTCTTTCATGTGTTGCCTTGTAGTGATTGGCACTGCTTTTGCAGGGGCATTTACCTACTTGTTCTTCCTGAGCAGGAATGTTTTCCTAAATCAGGGCCAGAATGCACAACTGAAAATCTTACTGACTCAAGTGGGCTTTTCATCTGAAATGGTCCAAGCTTTGTTAGTCTAGATAAAATAGAATGGATCCAAACCACGCCTGGTTTATGTTCTGTTCTGTTTAGTTCACAGCTTACATACCGAGCACTTAGATATGAACATAAATACTCTTCCTGGAAGGTTTCAGTATAATGCTACTATATTTCTTAGACTTCAGAACAATAACATACAAGAACCAAAACAGAGAGACGAGGCAGGCTGCTCCCTAAACCCGAGAGGCACAACTCACCCTATCTTACTTTAGGCTGTTTGCTGATTGATCACACATGCTTCCCTACAGAGCCCCTTAGTCTGCAAGCAGGACCAGGAACCCATTCCTAACCTAACACATTTTGTCCAATGCTTTGGTGTAATAATGGGAAACGGTTTCATTGCATCATCCAAAGCCATTCTTTCTCATAGTTCACTGGGAAGCCCTAAAACATGAAATATATTAATGTGGGGGATCTTTGAAAGGTGACTTTCTTTTCAGGAGTTAGTATATTTGAGAATTGATGGTGGTTCTAGATCTGTAGCACCTGCAGAGTTGGAGTTGTAGGAGGTTTGTTTTGGAGCTGGCATGTGAATGAGGTTATTTTGGAGCTGGGGAGGCTAATTTAAATTTAAATGTTTCTGAAACATGATTGCTGTGAGCGTATTTAAAATTAGACCAATAATACAACAATAAATCTAAATAAAGATGTTTGAATGTCAAGAATAGAAGGAACATTAAGCAGCTTCTTCCCACTGAGTAACTCTTGAAAGTGGAAAAGCAAGATTTTAGGGGCCATAAATAAAAACTAATAATCTAATCAATGTTCCAAAGGTAACTGGTAGAAATACTGAACTGATCATTCACTCCTAAGCAAACATATTTCACCTTTGTCCAGCATTAGGAACTCAAGCCTGTGTACTTCAGTTGATTCATAGCCTTTCACAATATACCAGTTAGTCCCGACTACAGCAGATTTCACATAGCAAGTACTACAGTACGTCAATGTCTTGTTAACATTTTGGGGAAATCAATGAACTAACAGCTTATAGTTCTGGAGTTCTGTGAGTCTTGTTTTTCTGTTAAGGTACTTGATCACCTTAGCAATCTGCCTAAAAATAACTTCTTGATGTGCTAATCATCAGAGATGATGCAAATTCACTGGGTTTAAGCAGGAAGGGTAATAAACTGCAATGGTTAATCAACATCCTGTGGAGAAATTTTGTGTTTAGAATGGGCCTTAAGAGTGAAGACAAAATTTGGTTAGCTCAGTCTACTAAAATTAAAACACTGGGCTAAATCTTCAGCTGGTGTAAGTCAGTGGATCTATGCTGACTCCAGATAAGGATCTGACTGACCCGTTAGCTTCTGGGGATTGGACTGCAGCAGAGTGAAAGCAAATCTGCTTGATTTTCTACCAGCACCACTTAGGTTTTCTTGCAATTCATGCATCTGTGGGAATTATTGCAATACTGATAGGTGGAAATGGGAATAGCATTTAATTTGTAGAGAGAGAAGGTGGGTGAAGTGATGTCTTTTATTGGACCAACTTCTGTTGGTGAGAGAGACAAGCTCTTCTTCAACTCTCTTTAGCTCAAAAGCTGGGGTCTCTCACCAACAGAAGTTGACCCAGTAAAAGGTATTATCTCATCCACTTTGTCTCTCTGATATCCTGGGACCAACATCTTGCACTTGACCCATCTCAGTGCAGTCTGATCTGAGAATTAAGTATTATCCATTGTCTTGACAGCCTCTTACTGTCTTAGTGTAACTTCTACAGTCGTCAGATATTTATGTGTATAATAGTGAGAGGAAGATTTCTTCCACTCCCCACACCTGCTCTGCCCACCATAAACCTGAGTAGAGCTGGAACCCTGAGAAGGAAAGAAATGTTTCTTATGCTGGGGTGAAGAAAGGGAAGCTAAAGATAGCATAACCTAGTACTCATGACTTATGAAACATTCTTCCAGTGATCTATCTGTGGTGGGTGGAAGGGTGACTCTTGTATGTTTTGGATAAAGAATGGTGCCTAGTCTGGTTTTGGTATAATCTTATTTCATACAAATTGGTTCAAAGAATGGCATGTAATTCTGGACACAACCTAACTCAGACTTCATTTGCAGCAGATCTAGAAATATGCCAATGCTCCAAAAACTGAGTAGAGAAAGCAACTTGTGGCATGTTCTATAAAAGAGGACACACTCTCTGTACCTGCAGGTTATCTGGCACATATGTCTGCCTCTTGGACAGAGACTGAGCCCTTTTGGGACAGAGGGTAATCAGATAACAAGCTTGGAGTGACTTGTTTGGCAGAGTTCTTTTCAGTTCGATATAAATGCTATTCTATGTTTTGCTTGCCTTCACAGACATAATTTTGGATTTAGAAATTGTTTAGCTTTTTAAGTATACTGTGGTCTCATGCTACCATTATTTGTCTAAAGATAATCCTGATAAGACTGTCATATAATATTAAAAGTCTAAATGGAGTATACATGAATAGTGTTTACTTCACTGGGAAATTTTTAGGACTGTGTATGGTATAAAAACCTTACACAAACTAAAAAAGGTATACATTTGGCTCGCATTTAGCAATCTGTAGGAAAATCCCTAGTTTGATGTCGTATGTATACGTCTGCAGGATTGTGCCGTGGATTCGAGAGATGAGTCTGGTTGAAATGCATAAGTGCAAATATTAGACCCGTAGAAGAACAGACTGCTTGATTTTTGGCTTGACTTTGGATGACATCTTTCTGTCTTCTTAGGGCTCATCTTCACAGCTGTGGGTGTTGTTTTAAGTAAAGCCGGTTGGGAATTTTTCAACAAATTTTTTTGTTTCCATAAAATGCAGATTTGACTAAAACTGAAACTTTTTGCTGAAATTTATTAGTTTTGACAAAACTATCATTGGCAAGGTTTTTTGGATCCAGTATGGAATTTCTAACAGAGAGAGAAATAGCAATCCTTTTGGAGCTGAACCACTTTGTACAAATAATTAAACTTATTGGACCAAAAACAGAGTGAGACACAATTTATAGATCAAACTACTGGACTATCGCTGTTCTGGGGGGGTGTCTTTCTTGTGCTTTTTGTGAGGAAATTTCAACAGGTCTCACGTTTGTCCCACATCAGAATAAAAATTAACCTTGGCAATTTTTTGGCAAAATGGAATTCTTGTTTTCTAGCCAGTCCTGGTTTTAAATGAATGGAAAAACTCCTTTTTAACTCCTTTTGAATATGTTGTATCAAGGATAGATATAAGACTTCTGGCACCCATCTGACCTGACAAATCTAAATGAGAAAATATAGAGTAAGGGTATGGTCTGATAATAAATGACAGGGTAGAGAGGCAAAATGAAGTAACTTTTGTTCCTTAATGGCTAGATACAGGTTAATTAATGTACGATATCTAGTTACTCTGAACCTATTTTGTTCTATGTGGTATCAGCTCTTTATAAAAATCCTGCCGTAATGTAGAGTTGCAGTCTGAAGCATTACATTTTATAGTAGAATTAGAGCAGTGATCTGTACTATTGTTTTAGGAAATTGTAATATTTTTTTTTAGGAAGAAAGTAGACTTTTTTTCTTTATTTAAAGATGTGTGATGAAATGATGTGACGCTGAAGCCCATTTCTGTCATAGGTGATGTGCTGTAAGCTAGTCATTGTCAAAGCATGTGAGGGAGTTCTGGAAGCTAGCACGTTGTATGTTGACTAGTGAAGGCATTGGTAGGTGATCAGTTGAGGTAGGTCAAAAATAGTCAAGTGTCAATTCTGTCAGGGGCATCCTACACTCTCCCTTCAAGATTTCGCATGGCCTGTGCCTGTATTTTTTGGCTCTGACATTCAATGAACGTCATAAACTTGGAGACGTTATTTTAGCAGGAGCCTGTTGTCAGGGTTACAGAGAATTACAGATGGGTGTGTGAAATTCTGAGTAAACAACTAAAGATTTCAGGCAGAGAATTATAGGAGTGTCACATCCTATTAATACTCACTCATCATTTTCTGCCCATGCACTCGGGCATGAATTACGCATTCAGTTATTTTTGGCTTGTAGCTGGAGCGATTTACTCTAATGGGTAACTATATACAGCTCAATAGGCAATAGGCCAAATTCAGACATGCTGGAAGAGGGATGTGTAAGCTTACACCCCTGCTAGTGCTGCTCTGCATGTGCCTTATTGTTCACTCACACTGAGGGAGGGAGGGTAGTGATCACCGTGACTCACCCTCTGGTGGCGTTTCCACCAGGGAGGGCAGCTTTCTTAACCGTTGTTGGCTCTGTAGGAACTCGGTGGGTGGGATTGTACTGATCCGAACAGCCACTTTTGTTGTACCTCCTTTTGGCCAACACCCATCATTTTGTTTCACTGCCTGGGCTCCTGGTGGGCAGGAGGTGTTTATTTCTGCAACCTACCTCCTTTCCTTGCTGGCTTCTAAACCTGGGCTGAATGTGGTTCTTTATGTTAAAAGGTTCCACAACTACAAGTGGTAACATCTAGCAGGGATGCAAGTGAAGCATGTAAAGAGGAATGACGCCTTTTGCCACCTTCCTCCCTTGTCTTCCAAACACCTGGCATGTCATGAATGGGAACTGTCGATACTGGATGCTTCGTGATCGGTGTGGATACCAGTGAGACACAGTACGCCTGATTTGCAGATCAATAACGTTTAATGTGCAAGGTTTTCTATAGATATACTAGTTAAATACAAAGCCTAAAATTAACTACCATATATCATACTCACAAAACCTGGAGAGCTAAGCAGTCATGCAGAAGGCTGTATACAGGAACGGCTTTCTTCAGTGGCCCCGCCAGGGAGTCAGTAGATCCTCTGGTCTGACCGGCAGCATCTCCCATGGAGTCAGGCATTGATGGAGCGCGCCCCTTTGTCTGAGAGATGACTTTTTATACCTTTCCATACCCAACTTTCACCTAATTATCTATCTATTAATTATTATTATATTTTATCACCTACATCAGGTTCTCACCCATAACTACATTCCATTCTCACCATAATAATTGGGATAATCAAAACAACATCTGGTAATAGGAGGAGCAATAAAAAAACAATGCCCCTTTGAACTCCCACAATTATCATCTATTCATAGAATCATAGAAGATGAGGGTTGGAATGGACCTCAGGAGGTATCTAGTCCAACCCCTGCTCAAAGCAGGACCAACCCCAACTAAATCATCCCAGCCAGGGCTTTCTCAAGCTGCATCTTAAAAACCTTTAAGGATGGATATTCCACCACCTCCCTAAGTAACTCATTCCAGTGCTTTACCACCCTCCTAAAAGTTTTTCCTAATGTCCAACCTAGACCTCCCCCACTGCAACCTGAGACCATTGCTCCTAGTTCTGTCATCTACTACCACTGAGAACAGCCTAGCTCCATCCTCCCTGGAACCTCCTTTCAGGTAGTTAAAGGCCGCTATCAAATCCCCCCTCATTCTTCTCTTCTTCAGACTAAACAAGCCCAGTTGCCTCAGCCTCTCCTTGTAAGCCATGTGCTCCAGCCCCCTAATCATTTTTTTTGCCCTCTGCTGGACTCTCCAACTTGTCCACATCCTTTCTGTAGTGGGGGGCCCAAAACTGGACACAATACTCCAAATGTGGCCTCACTAGTGCCAAATAGAGGGGAATAGTCACTTCCCTCGATCTGCTGGCAATGCTCCTACTAATGCATCCCGATATGTTGTTAGCCTTCTTGGCAATAAGGGCACACTGCTGACTCATATCCACCTTCTTGTCCACTGTAACCCGTAGGTCCTTTTCTGCAAAAGTGCTGCCTATCCAGTCAGTCCCCAGTCTGTAGCAGTGCATGGGATTCTTCCGTCCTAACTACAAGACTCTGTACTTGTCCTTGTTGAACCTTATCAGATTTTTTTTTTTTTTGGCCCAATCCTCTAATTTGTCTAGGTCACTCTGTATCCTATCCCTGCCCTCCAAGGTATCTAGCACTCCCCCCAATTTAGTGTCATCTACAAACTTGCTGAGTAATCCATCCCATCCTCTAGATCATTAATGAAGATGTTGAACAATATCAGCCCAGCACCAACCCCTGGGGAACTCTGCTTGTTACCAGCTGCCAACAAGACATCGAGCCATTGATCACTACCTGTTGAGCCCGACGATCTAGCCAGCATTGTATCCATCTTATAGCTTTTCGATCCATCTATTGCAAGGCCTGTGTCCAGAAGTGAAAGGAGGAAGAAGAGAGAACTCAGATATAAGAGATGTCTCCTTTATAAGAGGGATAAGAAGGCAAAGAATGTACGTAGTCACTGTTTAGGATGCTATTTCTCAAGGCTGAATCCTTCATGACACTTCATGCCAAGCTTAGAGACAAACCAAGGAGAGTACCTCTAGGGCAAAGGTTCTCAAACTAGGGAGCAGGCCCCCAAGGGGAGCGTGGAGTGTATTCTAAGGGGGGCATGAGAAGCTTTAGGAAAAAAACTTACTGCGCACATTTTACCCACCACCGTGAATAACTAGCCAAGCTAATTCCTCCAGACAGATCAAGTCCTCAGCTGGGGCTGTGCATTGGACTTAAGATGGCACTGTGAATTTGGACGGATTTCTGTTAAGCTTGCGTAGCATTATACAAAGTTGTTTCCATCTGTACTTTAATCCGTTTGCTACGACGCGGTGTGCACATTTAATTGCAAGCATCGATCACCAGGGCAGTTTTGCTTTTGCTCTTATTACAATGGATTGTGGGCATTGTTTTAATCAATGCCTTGCTGCTTTTCATATTTAGTGAGAGTTCCATGTTGGTTTTTCTTTATCAGTATATGTAATTGTGTGGCAAGGGAGCGGGGTGTAAACTACTCCAGACACAAAGAAGGGGCTGCTTGATCAAATAAGTTTGAGAAGCAGTGCTCTAGGGTGTAGGATCACTTGGAGCTAAGCTTTTAGTACTAGGAATGCAGGAAATGTGCCTGAACTGTAAGCAAGTTCAGATCCATACGGTGACTGGGGTATCAGATTCTCCAGTTACCCACAAATATTTTGTAATTAATCATGCTTGGAGTTGCACTTAGATCAAATAACAACAACACATTAAAGAATTAGAGTAGGGGGCAATGTGAACATCATTAAAGAACATGAGTTTCAGCTTTAGAATATTTTTGCCAAAGCTTACTCGAAATGGATCAAACAGAACTGAGATACATGGGAAATCAGTCACTGGTATGTTGTATGTGAGAGTTTGAAACGGAGGGGGGAGGAAACTTGATGGGAAGTAAGATTGCAACTGTCCGAAAGACAAAGATCTAAAGTACATCTAAATATATATGGTGACATAGTTCTCAGTCCTCATCATTGTCGTCATCACACAGGGAGCATTACCTATGTGCCAAGGGAATGCCTTATTGGGATTTGCAAGCAGTCTGATGCATCACCCTAATGAATAGCCAACCTGATAGGAAGGAGGTAGCTTCCATCCAAAGTAGTGGGAACAGTCAAGTTCCCCCTCACTTGCTGCTTTATCTGGGTTGCACAGTGTGTCAGGGACGGGGGAGCCAGAAGGACTCTTGGGGTGCATCTGTGCTAGATTTGGAAGGTGTAAATCCCAGCTCAAGGAGACCTGCGTGTGGTAGCTGTGAAATAATGCACGGAAATAGAAGAGTAGCTGCAGCAGCAGGAGAGGTGGGCCACTCCAGGTGCAACGCTGTCAGGGATAATAGGTACGTACTGCAGCAATTAGCCACTCCCACCGCCACGGCACTTCCATTTATAGTGTGCTAGCTCAGTCAGAGCTAGCCCGGGTATGTCTCTTCCAGCTGGAATTTACACCTTCCAGCTCTAGTGCAGACATGCCCATAATCACTTGGGAGAGGACCACATTCCCACGGGTAGCAACAGGGCAGACTTGTGCTCAGGTAGATCTGTCAAGTGGCTGTTCTTCACAAGTTCTCGCATTGCAGCTTGAGGTGTCTGGGGTGACTAGACTTTATTAAGGCTTAAGCCACAGAACAGCTCCATTTCTAAGACCTCTTTGAAGTTTGGTAGCCAACACTTGATCTAATTTCCCTTCCTTTGTGTTTTCTGTTGGTTCTGTGTTCAGAATAAGTCTTGTGGGCTGACTCAGGTAGTCTTTTCAATACGGTTTTTATGCCTGTTTGGTGTGTGGGATAGGCTAGCTTCTCTTTCCAGTTTGTACTGTGTGCTTGCAGAGATTATAACATGAAGATGTCTACGTGCATCTTAAAGAAACTACTCGTGAATGTAGAACCGTTGTCACTCCACTTGTTCATGTGGCATACACCTATGGCTTGTTGTGAATGCAACTGCAGTACAGGGGGTGTCCACATATGAAGTCAAGCCTTTATCTTTGTTCCCCATCATGTGGCCTCTTGTGCTCTGATGGGCACATCAATGCACCTCTCAAAACCATTTCCCTATGTTGGAATGTACTGGTATAAATGGAAACAGTGAAATATACCATGGAGATCATTCCCTTTTGTGGAGAATTTTGAAATCTTTGGTTTTCATTCCTAATCAGACTGAAACCAAATGTCAAAATATTGAAATCCTTCACAAAGCAGAACTGCCTGTCTCCACACAGCTCTAGCTTCTGCTTCCTGTTGGTGATAGTCCGTTTGAAGACTGAACTTCACCTTGCTCTTTGAGGAAAAGCCACAGTTGGACTGGCCATCTGCCAGAACTGCCAAATGGCAGTGGGGCCGGTGCACTCAAGGGCTGGTGGGCCGGTTGGCCCGCCGCGGAAGCCTTTCATCAAGCCCTCCAGCTGGGCTTGGCCGATCGCGACAGCCGCTCCGATCGCGGCAGACTGGCCCCGCCCCTCTCCAACCACATGGGTCCAGCACTGCAGCGCAGTGACCGCGCCACTCCCCCTCCCGGCTCCGCCACTTCCCCCTCCCCTTGCCCACCACATGGGCCTAGTGGCGCCTTGGCCAGTGTGCTTTAAATGCCAAGGCCGATTTTTAGTCCTAGTCCATCACTGGGAAAAGCTATGACTCCCCATTCAAATTAGGGTGTCTGGGAAGGTTTTCTTGCCTCTATCATTCCCCAGCTTTCCTATAAAAAATTCCTTGTTTGCATCTTCACATCTCCTTTGCTTCATCTTTTCAGGAAGCAGGTGTAAACCGCTTAATCTTAAAGTCTGGTCATCTTCTCTTGGTCTAATGGGGGTTTTTGTCATATTTATTAGGTGTTTAAATATAACAGGCCACTCACTGGGTTTCTCTATTGCTTCCTTTGATTCTGCTGTTTCCAGTTCATTCCACTACATACTTAGTGGGCATTCTTGAATGTTAAATGCATCTTAATGGAACACAAAACAAAGTGAGTTTATCCATTTTGGTTTTTGTTTTTTTTTAAAAACTCATCATCCAACATGGGAGGCACCAGGAAGTTTTGATGATTTGTTATGCTTCAGATAGCAGAATTTAATCTGAAATCCCCTGTTACCCAAAATATAATTACATCCCTCCGGATTTATAGATAAGAAAGGTTTGGATAGACAACTCACTGGCTTCTCCAAGACTGGCTAAACCATAGTAAACAAATATGCAGAGCTGCCTGTCTGTCATACTAATAAAGGCGTGTGCCAGCAGGCTTTGATCTGTGTTCAAGGGCTTCCCACTGAGCCTGAACCTCAATTCTCAGACTTCCATCCTTGTAATTATCTAAATTTTTCACTAGCCTCCCAATATTTAGTGTGTTATAGCCGTGACAATATTCTCCATTAATTGATAGGCAGCCACACTAGCTAGCCTTTTAATCCTTTAATATAATTCATGCAACACTCATTTTTCCTGATGGTGAAAAGTGCCTTTTTACAACCCTGGTCCAAGCTGCCTAACTTATTTGTCCTTCTTATGTTTAGGCGAAGCTGCTCACCTGCTGAAATATCTCCAAAGAGACCATTTTTATTGAAAACAATTCTTGTCTAGTCCAGATGTCTACATGAATGTTAGAGACACCATTCAGGAATATAGAACTGTTGTCGTTCACTTCCTCGTGGGGCATACGCCCATGGCTGGTTGCAAATGCACTCGCAGTGCAGGAGGCGTCCACATATGAAGTCAAGCCTTTATCTGTGTTCCCTTCCGTATGAGATTTCCTCCTATTCCTTGTGGTTTCTTGCACTCTTATGGGTGTATAAAGGCACCTCAAAATTATTTCCCTCTGTTTGAATATACTGGTATAAATGGAAACAGTGAAATATACACTGGAGAATGTGAAACAGCATGGGCAGAGCTCTGGCAGGATAATAAAGAACCCCTTTCAGGAGATGTAGCTAGAATCACTCCATGGCCAGAAATAAGTGAGACTTTTTTTCAGAGGAGCTTTTTACACAGGAGGACGTTTACAGGAGTGTTATATGTGGAAAAAGTCAACTTTCAGTGACTTTCATAGTCACGGTAAGGGCCTGATTCAAAACCCCCTGATGTCAGTGGGAAGATATTGGGCTTCGGATCAGGCCATTAACGCTTTGGGCTGACTGATAAATGCTAAAGTAATGGAGCAAGACTTTCCCTCACTTCTGTTTGGGTTTCTGTATCGATAGAGTGATTATTTTAACACAGTGTCAAACTAATACATAGAACTAACGGGCTAAATAAGTCTTCTTCATTTACCTAGTTTCTCCAAGAATCTTGCTAATGTGTGACAAGTGTTCAGCAAGAAAATGGATTTAAAAAAAAAGGGGTGGGGGAAAGTGAGGGTTCGGAGCCATAACATGCTATTCCCATGGGCCCCTTCTGCATCTGGGCAATTCTAGACAGTTTTTGCTACTGTTTAAAGGAAAAGTTTAAGCAGTGTTAGGTGTTGATGTAAAGAGTTACACAAAGGGAAGCCATTTGCAGTACACAGCATCAAACTTAGCATAAATAATGCTACAGATTCTTGAGCCCTGTGTACTGGCATGTTTTCTAGTCTCTGTTTCCACAGACAATGAGCACCCTTCCTTCAAAGGCCGTAACATAGCTATTAAGAGATGATGAGGTGGTAAAGCTTGCTTGTATTGAGTAGAAAATGTAAGGCTTGTGCCATAAAGGGATATGAAGGCACTGTGTGATTCCGCCCCCCCAATGTGCATTCACATGGACTGCATTTTCTTTTTCCTCTTGACTTCACATGGTCCAGCATCTCCTCCCTCAGCAGACTCTGACCTCGGTCTTGCTTTACCCTCTGTCCTGCCATATGGGAGAAATGCAAGAGATTTCAGAGAAACCCTATTTATTCTGCATTTTGGCAAGAAGACAGGAAGATGTGGCTTCAGTTTGAATCACGGTTAGAAAAAACAAATGTACGAACTGCTGGCTCTTTAAATGAGAACTCATTTTTAAAGTAAAGAGGCGTTAGTAAAGAGGTCGATCAGGCAAACAAAGCATTTTTCTTGGTGAACCATAAATATGGGGCCTGATCCAAAGCCCACTGAAGCCAGTGCAAACTTAGTGAGTTTTGGATCAGGCCCATGATGTACGTCTTAGTGACATTTGCAGGAATTACAGTAAATCAGAAGCGCAGGTGAGAGAAAAGCAAAACCATGCAGAGGGAAACTGGTTTTGCTGCAGAAGAATGGGCACCAACTAAAATTTTATATGCCATTTTAGCCTCTTTATGTTGCAGCTCTGTTAGCCACAAAAAGGTGACACCAAAATGGTAGAGGAAAAAATTGCTAATCTCAATCTTTCCTTTCATGCCAATGGGTTAGCAAGAGTTTCCAAAAAAGGTGTGTTTGGGATTAAAATAGAAAACCCAGCTAAATTTAAAATGAGCTTTCAGATCTGGAATAGACTGTACTGTATATCCATTTGTTATGACACAATTTTCTTTAAAGAATCATGAAATATGCAAATGCTTGAATGAGACACCCGGGTGGAGATGGCTGTGTGCATGTCTTTTTCAAAAGCATTCTGTTATGTATTTTTAACAGCGGTCACCATGATATGTAAGTGTATATGCAAAGTATCATGCACTATGCTGTCTAAGAGTTGCATGATAGTTTGTGTATTACTAAACTGCAGCATAAATGATTGTGAATGATTTTAAAATGCACGAACTGTTGTGTGGCAAGAGGGCAAAGTTAAGAGTTTTCTACTCTGGTATGCAGAATACAGTAAAGGGGGTAATCATTAGGATACTTGTTCACCCAGAAAGTCAGGTAGACACTTGACAAATCAGGTATTTGTGGGCAATAAAAGGAATTGCAATGCTTTTATTTATTGTGCGTGCAGTTATGCACTCTTTTGAGTTTTAAAAGAATCAAGCCCATAAGACATGGAAGAAAAGCTAATGCATGATAAAATGCATGGATAAGGCATGCACCAGAACGCGTAGACAACAGGCAACTCCCATGGAAAAACAGGAGCAGAGATATACTGAGGAGCAATGAAGCAGGCTACTCGGATCCTGTCCAGATGCAGTGCTTACTTGGAGAAGGCACGGCAGGGCATCAGCCCCATGGCAGCCAGTGTTACGTACAGCAGGTGCATGCAGACTGTTTGGAGCAGCACAAGAAGTAAAGTGATAGAGGTGGGGTAAAAGTTACCGGCATGATCTCCCACCATAGCACTCAGTGGTCCCTTCAGTCAACTAACTGGCAGCATGGATATGCCCAGGATCACTGTAAAAGAGCTTGTTAGTTATTGTTGGACTTGTCTTCCTTAAATTGTCCTCCTAGATCTTTCCGACGTGCATTTTTCTGATGGTTTGATTCCATGTTGTCAGTCCTGTCTCCGACCCTGCCCATCCGATTTCTTCAGTTTAAGTCACTGCTTTGCTGCTTATAAGATTTCTGTGGTATCCTGCTGTGCGTGCAACTCCTTGGTCTCCACAGTTGTAGCCCATCATTGCTAGTACTACAGCGAGGAAGTACACTGATATCAAGTGACCTCATGTTATTGGCCCGGAGGTTTTTGCTGGTTAGAACTCAACTCGGGTAAGGAAAATATCTCGTTCTCGCCTACTATTTTGCTAGGATATTTTCAGTATCAGTGTGATTAACTTTCTACTCTTGGATTCCACCTTTGAGTGCCTCAGTGAAAGCTGTCCACTTCTAACAGGTCTCAGAAAAGCATCATCTTACAAATAAGGGGAGGGTGTTCATTTATAATCCATGAGAATGGTGAAGTAATGGGTTATTTTTTTCTCCTGAATAGAGCTCTAATAGAACAAACAAATGTCTGTAAATACGGGCAATTTAGCTCAGAAGAGATATCATCAATGCAGTTCAGAGGTTAATGGGCATGGAGGATCTATTTACAAAATGCCTATTAAAAAAAACAAAAAGAGAATCTAGTTGACATCTATTGTTCTCCATAAAGCAGCTCAGATGTATTATGTCTATTGAGGGTGTGACAAGAAGAATTTAAACACACACACGGGGAAAAAGCCCCTGAAAGTTTGAACCGGCAACGGCAATCCATATTTCTTTTTCTGTTGCCAACATCTAAATACTGAACTCTCAAGGAGTCTGGGACTCAGCCATCATCTGTCCGTATCTGATCTCTTTGGTAAATATTAAGGCTGCCAAGAATGAAGCAAACGAAAAGCACTTACAGATTAGAAAGAAACACATGGCAGCCACTGACCTGCTGAAATCATAAAATACAACATGAAATGAGAAAAAAGAGGGGAAACAAACCATTCTTTCTGGGAGTGCCCATCTGCTCCCATAAAGCCACAATCATTATTGCAAATAAATACATTCAGAACAGCAATGTCTGGGAATAATTTTGTGGTGGATTTTTTAAATAATTTTTGGAACCCTTTGCAAGTTTTCCTATATAAACATGATGATATCATCGACCAGAATTAGATATCCATCAATTGCACCATTCTTAATTACATAGGGAGTGATTCTTTATAGATGTAATTAAAAAGTAAAAAGAAATCGTTTCCAGTTCAGAGCAGGGGTGGGATTTTTAAAAAACTAACTAAAAGAAACAACCAAAAGATTTCCATATTTTTGTAAAGGCTCTGATGGAGCGGGGTTTGCTTCACTTCAATGGTTCTGCAGTCTGAATGGTTCTGCAGTCTGAACAGAATGGCCTGTATTCGATAAGTCCATACACACTTTTATGGGCATCTCTTGGGGCCTGATGCCAGGTATTGCTTTCAGTTGAAAGGACCTGCAGAGGCTTTAGTAGAAATTGGGTTGGGTCCTTTCTATTTCAAAGGCTCAAAGTATCAAATTCACCTCAGGTAGAAGGTTTACAAAAGGCTCTGCCCAACATGTGAGGCCTGGTCTATGCCACAGAGTTAGGCTGACGTAAGGCAGCTTACGTCGACCTGACTCTGGCAGAGCCTACATTGAACTGTGGCAGCTCCCATCGCTCACTGCATTGACTTAGTAACTCCACTTCTGCGAGAGGCATAACGCTTGAAGCAATGTAGCTAGGTCGATGCGGTGTCTGTGTAGACAGTGCGTTGCTTACATCGACTGCTGCTGCCTTTCAGAAACCACCCAGCACAAGCAGTTAAATCACTGCAAGCGCTCCAGGTGATTAGGAAGGGAGTGACTCGTGATTTTTGAATGCTTGGTTTTGGCAATACTGTATTTGGAGGGGTTAGAGTGGCAGTGGCTATGAGTTTGGGTTCAAATTACTGGATCCGTGCCTGTCCCTGTGACTTTGGTTCCAAGACCGATCCAAAAACAGGAGGGCCTGACTTCCCTTTCCAGCACAGAAACAGCTACATTTCATGGCCACAGCTGTTCACATGAGATTTAGGCCAAGGATTGTGGACATTCATTCAAATTGGCTGATCACACAAATCCACTATTTTGGGATGAAATCTCATCAGATGAGAGGGGATGCTGTAAACTTAGCATTTTTTGTATATATAAAATGTTGTCTGTGTTTTGCCAGTCCATTAGTCCAGCAGCCCCCCCCCAAGTCTTGATCTTCCAGGTTAAAGGGTAGCGTTTACAAGAAGAAAATAGAATGATTTATCATAACCAGAAAGCAAATGGGAAAATTTCTCTAGTTTGGAATATAGCCCAGTTCTATGACCCCTGTTTGCTCCATCACACAATCTTAATATCCAAATTCATAACCAGTATCTGAAATGAAAAGCTTGGTATCTGGCATCCAATTCATCCAAAAGAAGGGGACTTCTCCCAGCCTTGATTGTCTTTGACTGAAGCTCCATCACATTTTCTTCCTTTTGAAATTGCTTTAGAATTCCCGATGCAGCTGGAGTTTTCTGATTTCTCTACAATGTGTTTTTAACATTGTTTTCAGTGTATAGATATCCTTCCAGTCCATATTTCCATAGATACCATTCCATTCCATTTTTCTTTCCTGTTCATTTCATGAAATGAAATGTTTTTCTGGGGGTTGCTGCACTTAGTGGGTGAAATCACAGCATTTGGCTTGGTGTCTCACGTCTCACTCCTGCCATGCTATAATCCACAGAAGTCTATTGCCTGACCAGTTTTCTTGCTTGATTTTTTTAAAACTGGATGCAATTTCAAATCTTCTCCTAAGCATTTATTAGTGTATATTATTGCCGTTGGACTTATGACTGTCTCTGTTCGCAGTTATTTTCCGGCCTTCTAGGTCTTTCAGATTTTCCTGGTGTTTAGTTAGGTTAACACAATAAATCATCCTCTTATTTAACCCCCTCGCCCACACTTTGCCCTCTTGTGAATTTCTGGCTTGTGTTCTTGGCATATGGCTCTCTACCTGTATTTATTAGTTTCTGGTGGGGCAGAGACTGAATTTTTCTTTCCTGTTCACGTCATGCCAAAGTTTAGATTCCTATTGCCATTAAGCACGAGACATAAAACTGGCTGAGAGATATCACATTCACAAGATATTAATCCAGTATATCCGTCAGATTTTTAGTTCAGTCTTTATGGATCCCTTGGCTTTTAGTTTTTCTTCTTCAGTCTTCATTCCACGAACAGTGGTGAGATGACATGCATTAGCTTTCCCATTGCCCCAAGATAATACTATTTTGTGTGCTTGCTGTGGTACAAGAGTTAAAGCTTCTCGTTCTCTAAGGAAAATATTGCCTCTCCGTTACTACAAGCCTTTCTGGGACAGCGTGCAAAACTACTGTATGTAAAATATTTAAGCTCTCTGCAAGTCCAGGATGGGGGGGGGGGGGGGCGGGCAGGAGATCTGGGCTTTCTTTATTCCTGGCTCTCTCAGATTTTGGGGTAATTTGAACAAGTCCCTTAATTTCTCTTTGCTTCACTTTGCTCCTTTCTAAAATGGAAATAGCACTTCCCTACCTGCAGGGGTGGGGCGAGGCTTAGTTATTAAGGTTTGTAAAGTACTTCAAATAACATTCTACATCGGCCTCCCCTTCCGGCTCTGGAATTTGCTTCTTTATTCTTGATCTGAAATGGTCAGGATGTCTTTACCTTTAAGACATGCTACAAACACCATCTGTTTGCTAAAGCTTTTACTTTCTTTTTTTGAGGCAGTGGGGGGACGACTGTTCTCTTGGCTGTTTGAATTACTGGCTGGCTCAGTTAATTCTTTTGTGGCATTGGGTAGTTATTTGCATGGATCATTGTTTTAAATAGGTGCTAGGATGCCTAGATCTGGGGACAGGCATCTTATTTAAATCTGAATAAATATAAAACGTGGCCCACTTCTGCCCACCATTTTAGTGTGGCGGTGTGATATGAGGAGGCTACTTGTTCCAATATACACAACTCCATCATGATCACAGCAGTTTTCCCTAAAGCTGGGACCGCTGCAGACAAACCCACTGACTTCGACCAGTAACTGACATTTGACAGCTTTGGCTGAGTTTCACTCTGAGTTTCTGGGTTCATTTGAAAATGAAACTCCAAGTTAAACATAGCAGGTGCCAACCCCTGTGAACTGAAACATACAAACTAAAAAGGGTATTGAGCCCCCCGAGAATTGAAACCGCCAATCTCACAGGTCTAATCTGCTTTCTACCTTACGTCTTACGATATTTCAATGGAAAGCTGAACTGTTCCGTTGCTAAGTCACATGCTGATGGACCACGTTGGCCTAGGGAGACCAGATGTCCCAGTTTTATAGGGACAGTCCTGATATTCAGGGCTTTTTCTTCTACAGGTGCCTATTTCCCCCCACCCCTGTCCTAATTTTTCATACTTGCTGTCTGGTCACTCTGCGTTGGCCTGTTACAACGTTGGCCTGTTATGTCACAAGCATAACATTGGCGAATGATTTTTTGTTTTTGTTTTTAATTTTGGTGCAACCTGTGGAGATGACAAGTCGGTCTTCAGTTGAAAAAGGGTCTTTGTTAGAAGCCCCAGGCTAATTAACGGTGTGCTCTTTCACATGTGGTTATGCTCAGAGATGGCCTTGCCTCGAAAGTTCATATTCACATTGTGCTGATCTGGGATTTTGACTCAGGTCCATCTCTAATTAAAAGTTAGTTTCTTTCTTACTCTGTCAAAGAAAACGAAAACTGGCCTGCTCCTCGCAAGCATTATGGGCAGAAGAGATGTCGAAAACACTTTGGTTGCTGTGGATATTATGAATGAGTTGCTGTAAATAGAAACTATTTTTCCTCCTTTTAAAAGTGGATCCAAGTGGTAGACATCTGGATTTACAGATTGCTTTAACCAACCAAGCCAGGAAGAAAAACGTGTAGCTGATATTTCCCCCCAAATTTGGTATTCAATTACTCTTGCTAGAGGCAGATGTAGTGAAGAATTTTCAGTATCTTAAATTTTTTTCTTCTCCATTTTAACCAGCAAACTCTCACTTCGGTATTAATGAGAACATCATGCCAAAAGCACTAGGAAAAAGTCTGCTAATGAGTCTGAAAATTAGGTCAAAGCTAGAGGATGGTTGTCAAGTCCCAACCGTTTTTGACGATGAAGTTTGAAGACAAGACAGTTTCAAGGCTTTTTTTGTTTTTTGTTTTTGTTTTAAGCTGTATTCCTTCCCACTTCTTCATTTCATAGGCAGTTTACTTGGGGAAAAAAAGAGGAATGGAAGCCTGATCTAGCGTCTGGGCTGCAAATAACTTTAGGAACCCAAATTAGAAAATTTTAGCTTTTAATTTTCAAATATTCAGTCTTGCAAACTTCCAGAGATTCTCCTTCCCTCCCCGCCCCCACCAGTTTTATAGATACCCTAAAACATAGTGCATCCTGTCTCTGATTTAGTGGAATTATAACCCACGGCTCACCCAGGCTGCAAAATTTAATCTAGCTCTTTTAGGGTTATGTATAGAACTCCTCAGCCTAGCTTGAGTGCTTGAATATGTGAGTCCTGAATATAAAATGCTCTGTAGGTTGTTTCAGAACTTGTTTTTATGTGCAGTTAAAACCTGGAGCCAAGGATCTCAGGACCCTATCTTTTAATGTAGTTACGGTGTAGTATCTGCCATAGCACATCCCCTGGGAGAATGCAGATTGGCTCTAGACAAGACTCCTGCCTGAGATGTCACTTAAGAACTCCTTTGTGTACTGAAATTGCTGTGATTAGCCTTCTACACAGACTCTTTCCATCATAAAAAGCTGCACTGGATTATTGGGAACTGGAACGTAACCCCCCTTTCTCCAGCACGAAAGGGTGTGTTCACCACCCTGCATGACTGCGCTTCAGCTTTGTATACCTCCCCAGGTAGGACGAATAAGGGAGCTACATAGTGCAGAGGGCTTGGGCTGGTCTTCTGCTGGAATGACTGTCACCCTGGCTGCAGAGAATCCAGGCAGACCAGCTCATAAGGCAGCATTAGTGATGGACTTGGAATAGTCAACAAACATTTAGCTGCCTTTTTGCTGTAGGAGAGAAGGTGCTGTGGCTGCTGGCTGGGGCGAGGGATGCAGTAGCAAATGAAAGGCCTAATAAAGATGCCGCTCCAATACACTTGATGGTGGCGCACTGTTAAATAGATAACCGAGCCTTCACTTGCCTGGATAGATGGAGGCTTCACACTGATGGATTCGCTGTGATTGCCTCCGGACAGCGACATTAGCTGAAAAAGTTGTGTCCTGCTAACTTGTTCGTTTTTTAAAATACCTTCCTTACACTTGGTTTGGAAAGAATTTCATGAATTGCAGTTTAATTATTGATGCTTCTATTAATAAATGTTCTGTTTGCCTTGAGGACAAAGAGCGACAATTTTACACAAGGCTGCCGTGCAACCTGACAGTCTTTGCGTCAAGTGAATGGTGGATAGAATATCATCCCCTTGGGTCACGTTCTGCAATAACAGAAACTTTCTAGGGAGCCTCACATACAAATTAGGAACATGGGGAAACTAGCTATGGGCTAGATTGGGAATGGCAGGTACTCGGCTTTTCTGTATTCGTTTCAATTCACATAAGGGAGTACTTTGCCACAGATTGTATGTTTTCCTGTATGTTATGGGTAACTCTTTGCCCAGGTTACTGTTCAACCAAAGGTGTTGCTACATGATGGCTGTTGAGTGTCCTATGTGGAAGAGTTTTGACCTCACTCCACTTCCCAGTTCATCGCCACCAATTGCCACTGTCTGGCATCAGTCTCAGAAGAAAGGTAAATTGGCTTAGTGAATTAACTAGTCGCTGTGTGGAGCAGCTGCTGTTGGTGTGTAAGCATATGGGAGGGGGTGGGGGCAGAGCGGCTGCAGGGGCTCAGGGAGTTAGGCACCCAACTCCCAGACTGAACGTTTAACAGTTGTCCAGTGCGCCATGGTGCAAATGTATTATTCTTACTGACCAATTGTACAGAGCCATAAATATATACAGAACTTCTTAGAGAGCCTATGCTGTAAGGTCAGATCCTGCAAAGTGCTGATCATCATGGACACCTACTGAAGTTAATTGGAGCCACGTGTGCTCAGCACAGTAGACAACATTGGCCGTGAGAGAAGACGACCGACAAAGATGGGGCATATGCGGTGGGCTATTAAAGTAGCATGGCAAGGTTCAGATGAACAATGACAAGACAGTTCATTTGTACCAGGACAAGGTGAATGTTTTCTCTCTGTCCTCACAGAAGGATCTTGAATAATGTAATTAGGCAAGAAAGCAAATGATAAACAAAACGATCTTAGCTTTTCAAAAGGATGTGGAGACGTAAGGGGAAGAAAACCTACACTTGCACCACAGGGAGGAAACCTAGGCTCAGTAGTCCTTTAAAAGGCTTAAGGAAATACAGACTGTCACTGGGAAAAAATTGTATTTTTATCAGACTAATAAAAGTGGGCTCTGTGTCTGTCTCCCAGAGGCTGAAAGTTTGACTCACACAATAGTTCTGGAGAGAATATTGATTGTTAGTCAGACACTGTGACTGACTGTTCAGCAGCTCCCTTTCCTTCGGTAACTCAAGATGTGCTGGGAAAACCTATTCAAGTCTGAGGGAAGAAGGCATGTCAGTCATATTCTGACTCCAGCTGAGTGAGCCTCAATGTTTTTCCCCCAATAAATATCCTAGACTGTTGAAGCTAAGCCAAAACCCTGGATCTGAACAGCTCTGGTCTTTCCCATCTTTATCATTCTCCTAGTTTTGCGCTTTGAGGCCCTCTCTAATGTCTGGACCTGGCATTTGTTGCCTAATCCATGTGCAAATTGTGGTGCCTAGTTCACAATGTGTAGGGATTATTTTCAAGTAAATGATAGCCCACCCCCAAAGAATGACTAGCAGGCAAGGAAAATACTACGTGGATCTGCACACCAAAAACACACCTAGCAAACCACGTCTTTTTAAAAAGAACTTCGATTTATTGCCAATTAGGCTTCACTTCAGTGATTCTGATGGGCAGGAAATACATGGCAGTCTGCCCCTGCTGAGAATCCGCAGCATCCGTTGGGCTGGTTCCTGTTGAAATCAATAGCAGGACCCCACTGGTCCCCATGCGAGCAGGATAGGTTGATTGCAGTGGGAGTTGTGGATGCTTAATCATTTGTGCGACATGCTCGGCACCTTAAGATTTGGACCAATACTGCAAATGCTAGAAAGTTAAACAGCGGGAACTGTACCTCTTTCTGAACACACCTGTTGTGTGAGTGGTAAGACTGAGACGAGCTACCAAACTGTCACAGTTAGGCAGCAGGCCAGCTACTCTGTGCACATGGCAGGTCTACCTGAAAACCTGCTCATATCATTGTTACATTGGCTTCCTTTTCCCCTCCTTCCCACTCCTGTCTGTCTGATTAGTCCTCCTGATCCAGCTTGTCATTAGCCCAACTTAGTGAGCTCTTGGGGCAAAGATTTGTTTGTTACTATATGTTTGTACAGCACCTAGCACAGTGGGGCCTTGAATGAGTGAAATGGCTATCATGTGAGCACCTATGATTATTTTACTGCATTTAAATTATAACTGCGTAGTACAATTAATTCTCTCAGAAATGCTGACTTCTGAATGCTGAAGTAGGGATAAGTGGATTTTGTGTGTGTGTGAGAGAGAGAAAAGTATTCATGCCTGTATCTTTTTTTATTAGCAGTTTTGCTGCGCATATTCCCGTCTGATCACTTTCCACGCTTTGCAATAGGCAGTGTCCTTCGTAAATGGAAGCCAGGTTGTCAGCTGCTGTAAATCTGTGAGTTCCATTGACTCCAGTGGAGTGACCCTGGCTGAGGATCTGACCTAAGAAGTCAGTTGGGAGTCACTCCAGACTGGGGAACTTTTGCAACTGGGGTGAATGGGGCGAATGAGGTTTGCACTAGTGTGAATTATCCTGGTTTGAAACCACAGCGTTTCTGTACCAGGGGCTTGGACAAGTGAGTAGATCCCTTATGTAGACAAGCTGTTGCACTCATGTAATAGATCGAGGTCTTTGACCACTTGTTTCTTTATTGTTAACTTTATTCTTTGCTTACATTTTCCTGAATGCGTTGAGCAAATATATTCAATTTCACGAATGAAAAATACTTTTAGTTACGTTTTGTTTTGTTAAATTAATTTGGCTTTTACTCTGCTTCTGCCTTGCCTTCTTTCAGTGATAACGGGCTGGTCTCCACACATGTGCAGAATCCATCATCTGTCATGAGTGTGCACCAAAGCATGTAAGGATCTGAGGTCTAACTCTATTTCCTAGCAACCAGAGGAAAGCATTGCACATTTTTCCTCAGTCAGCAGGATTGCTCCAATTTATGTAACCTACAAAATGTGTGTTATCACCACAATAAACCATACATTCTGAGGCTTTATTTACAGCCAGCTAATCACAGTGATGTATCCTTGTAGTCGTACCATCTAATATTTCCCTGTTTGGGGCCAGAATCACAGTGAGCTTGAAACCCAATACAAATGTAGTTAACAGCTTCCCTGACATTGGTACTAATTGCCTAATTATCAGGGAAGATTCACAGATCATTGATCTAATGCTATCGTAGTAAAACCTAGGTAAAGTCCTGGAATCTATTTTCAATTTACAAGGCTTTTTAAAAAAGGTGTTTGCACCCATAAAATAAATGCACACAAAGCACTGAAAGCAAGTTGAGAGAACAGATAAAAGGAAAGGGACTCTTCAGTCATAATTAGCTGTTACAAATGGCAAAGAGGTAGCTGTGGACATTTTAAATCTCATTCTACATTATATTCTGTGGAAGAAGGGAATGCAGCCCAAGCCACCATAGTTGAAGGTCTACACTGCAGAGGTATATGCAGAGCTGTATTCAAATATTTTTTTCCATCCTGTCCTGCGTCTCACTCAGTCAAGAGCCCGTGAAAAGCCAGAGAGTCCTACTTCACATTCTTCGTTTTTCGAGGCATCTAGCAGCTTCTGGTGACCTCTGTTTCCACGTGGTTCAAATTAGTTCCAAAGATTCCATGACGTGAGAGATGAGTTGTGCTGTTCACTTACCTGATCAAATGGTCAATTGCAACGAGCAAGCCATTCAAGTGCCAGCTGGAAACAGGCAGAACAAACCACCCCGCCTTCCCTACCAGCCTGTTTTCTGAAACATCAGGATCTCGCACACAAGCAGGTGATATTCCAGCACTTCTGTTTGAATGGAACTTCGTCTGACTGCTAATGTGAACAAGATGTTGCATTTCATATAGGTGCTGAGATTGCCTTGACTCTCCATTAGAGTGCAGTCAATGCTTTTGAAGCCCAGGCCTGCAGTGTTTTAAACCCAGAAAAGTACTGTAATAAGCTCATGAGTAAATATTGACCCGAAATGGAGCTCTGCTGGGGGTAGCAACCATGGGAATGCTAGCATACACAAGATCCTGGAGGGAACTGATGTTTTAATTGCTGTGTCATCTAGACCGCTGAGTGGTGGTGCTGTTCCACTCTGAACACTCCTGCTCTCGCCATTGCTTCCTCCAATGGAGCTGCACTGGCAGTCACAACTATGGGGCATTTTAAGGCTAGAATAGATAGGGCTGGATTACCAAATAGGCACTATTGGACCCAACCAATAGTCAAGTGATGCAGTGGTTCGTTGGCATAGAAGGGCCCACTGTGATCATCCACTCTGACCTTCTGCACAGCACGGGCCATAGAACTTCCGGGTATAATGTCCTAATTCAGTCAATCTTGATTTAAAAATGGCCAATGATGGAGAATCCCTCTCAACCCTTGGTAAACTGTTCCAATGGTTAATTACCCTTATTTCTAGAAATGTATGCCTTATTTCCAGTCTGAATTTGTCAAGCTTCAACTTCCAGCCATTGGATCTTGTTATCTTTTTGTTTGCTAGATCTGAAGAGCCTATTATCAATTTTTTGTTCCCCATGTAGGTACTTATAAACTGTGGCATACTCGTGGTATGCTCCAGCAGTCTGCCTAAAGGGGCATAGTACCTTCATAGAAGAGTTTCTTAAGTTGAATCCTAGAATGCCCAGCAGAAATGGTATCTAATGCAATATAGGTGCCTGGCATTTATCAGGTCCCCATCCATCACAATTGTAGAAAATTGTAAAGATTATTGAAGGCCAAGCTCTTGCCAAAAATGTGCAAGAGAGAAAATGTAAGGGCCAGATCCTTAGCTGATGTGAACTGGAATGGCTGTACATTCACTTTATACAAATGGCAATGTAAGACGCAGAGCAATGGTGAACTGGGCCTTCATTGTCTCGTAGCATCAGTTCAGGCAGCCCTTGGTTACACAGAGGACTTTTCCATACAAAATGAGGGAGGACTTCATATGAAACTGGCAGATGCTACAACTCCTAAAATAAATAAGCATCATTGTAGGAGTCGTTTCTTTAATTCTGGGGAACCAGATGAGCAGATAAAACAAGTAACCTAGTTTTTAAAAAAAGTACAGGTGAGAAGTTGGTCCATTTCACAGTGCTGCCTGGATGAATGCAAAGTTTTCTGGTAGAAATAGAAGCAGGCATTATTGGACCCAGCAAATAGTCAAGCGATGCAGTATTTTGTTTTATTTCGGCTCCAGGTGACATCTGACCTTCCCACAGACAGTGGGGTGATCAGATCTGCAGTTTTGGCTCAGGCCCATCTCTAGTTTCTGGGAAGCATCTAGGAGTTTGGCTCCACGCACATTGTTTTTAGTGCTGAGAAAGAAACAATGGTTCGATCAGGGGATCATTGTGTGAGACGTACAGGATCATTTCTGGCTAAAGAAGGCAAACAATTCAATCAACAGCCGAACATCAAACAAGTCGGCTTAGCAGCAGACTGAGGTGCAGATTAGTGAGACATTAGAGCACAGTGTGATGCATCATGGCATAAATTAGAAGGCTGAAATCAGCAAGAATTTTCTGGGGTGCAGTTTTTATTTTTATTTTATTTTATGTCGTGACACCATGTCCATTATAGTCCAAAGGTTTTTAAATAGCTCATCTGGCAATTGATCATGATAATGGAAGTGGAGGAAAATTAAAAGATACAAAAGAGAAGGGGCAAAGCTGTGATGAAAGAAACAGCATTCAGGGAAGAGTCGATAGAGAAGGAAAGCTATACAGCAGGAGAGAGCGTTGTGCAATTTCATACGGGCTTTTACCTGGATATTGCAATTGCCTAATCCTGTGATAGGATGCCCCAAAGGAAACTGTAATCTAATTAAATTCCCCTCCCAACCTTACCTTCCTTTTCCAAGTATTACGAGTATGTACCTTGCACACCTGAATACATCTATGAATCTGGTTAATGACTGTGATGATGATATATCAGAAGCGAGTACCATATCAGTTTCAGGTCTTAGAATAGACTGCAAGATGGTTGTGCCAGAACCCCGGCGCCGCATGCTTCAATTGCAGCCAGAGGTGATGCGTTTGAATTTGACAGTGATACTGAAAGTTCCTCAGCAGCCAAAGGTGATGGATTCCTCACCTTTGGGCTGCAGAGAGAAATGCTTCCTGTCAGTTAAGCAGCGTGGTGAGTTGTGTGTGGTGGGGGAGGAGAGGTTGTTAGTTTGTCAACTTGAAATAGGGGGACTATCTTAACATGTGTGGACAGTGTGATGCATCATGTGGCTACCTGGCTAGAGCAGAGCCTCCATGATGATGATAAACAAACAAGCCTGAAAATGTTAGGTGCTGTTTGTTATCCTTGGCAAAAGCTGCTCCCGGTTGAGACTGTGACTTTGGCAGCTGAAGGAGGAGAATCCGAGTGCAGAACCAAACGGAATAGATGTTTACTTCTGAACACGTCTCATTGGCTTACTCCTCTGGTTTTAAATGGCTGGTTAGCAGAGACCTCTTTACACTGCTAGTTTATCACGCATTGGGAGTACCCATAAAAATAACCAAGGTGCCAGTTCAGCAAAGCACTTAAGCTCAAGCATAACTTTAAACACGTGAGCCGCTCCATTGAGTCAATGAGGCTACTCACCTGTTTAAAGTTAAGCCTGTGCTGAAGTGTTTTGTTGACCTGGGGCCTAAATAACCAAACCACGGTGGTTTTATGCTGTCATAATTAGATCTGAAATTTGATTCCACAATAGTACAATATCCTTAGCAGCTAATGGTGCAGAATTTCAGGGATCATTCGTTGCCTATTAATGACACGGGAGAAATTTAACTTGCACTGGTCAGCTTCAGAATGCCAGGAACCTCTTTCCACTCTCTCACACCTTGCTGTAATCCGGCAGTAACTCCCTCCACTTAAATCACTAGAATTACATCCGTGTAAAACTGGTGTCTGCAAGATCAGGATCTGGGCCCAGGACTCTGCAGACAACATTAACATGAAGGGCCATATTCTTATTTACCATGAGGTTCCTTTCCACTGTACTTAAAGTGGGTGGAAATGTAAGACACGGCCACTCTGAATCCCCTTTATGCTGTCAGAGTGGAAGGAGATATAGGCTATTTCTACACTAAGAGCTAAGGGTATGATTTCCCCTGCTCGTGTACGCATACTTGTGCTACCTCTCATTGAGCTGAATAGTAGTGTAGCCATAGTAGGAGGGTCTGCAACAGTGGAGGCAAGGCTGAGCCACGTCGAATACAAACCCACCTGAAACTGGTAGGTATGCACTGGGCACAGCTCAGCTGTGCCTCCGCTACACATGCTACCACAGCTACACCGCTGCTTATGCTTGTGCTCACTCGGTGAGAGCCAGCGCAAATATGTGTATGAGTGCAGGAGAAGAACATCCCTCCCTTGCAGTGTAGACGGAGCCTTAGCGTAAATGAGAATCTGGATGTCAATAATCTGCTTACTAATGAATGCATTTATGAATGCTCTCTCAAGCAACTATTTTCTGCCTGTCAGATTATTTGTATCGCATTTTGAAACCCAGTATGGGGTGGGCAAATGGTGCTCTCCTCAAATGAGGATTTGCTGCCATCTTCCCCCATGCCCAGAGCCCACGAGGTCAGCTTGGACAGAGGTGAAATCTGCCTGCCCCATTTGGCGTTTTGTCTGTATGCCACAGAAATGAGCAGTCTGGTCTGGTATTGTTTCTAGTGTGACCCACTCCGAGGAAGGCATCCAGCTGGGAGAAAAGAGAAATAACAGTTGCGGAGAGAAGATAAAAGAGAAGAGATGATCTAAGGGAGTGGTGCCAGGAAAGAGGGACTATGTGTGATCAATGTGGAGTTAAAGGATCAGAAGATAGAGGAAAAACAGGTGCACGCTGTCTTCGCCTTTTCACAATACAACAACTCCCTTTATCTAGCCCTGAACTGAACAGTAAATTCTCCAGAATGGCTCCCTTCAACATATCTACATACATGTGCTAGACTCTTGAAATAGTCTGAATATGGCGGAATGTGTATAATAAAACTGTAACAAACAATTATAAATCTCTTCCAGAAGGGCAGGAAAGTAACCTGGTTGAAATTAACACCATGTAGAGGAAAGACTTTATGATGAACGGAATGGAAACCTCATTGAATAGCTATAAATTGGACAGCATCGCAGGTCAGATAGAAACCAGATGGAAGAAGTCAAGAAAAGAAACCTGGTTTGCCTTGAATGCTTTGGCAGGGTGAAAAGGCCTCTTATCTGGAAAAGGAAAGCCTTAAAGCAAGACATCTATCCAGCAACAACAAATGCAGCTCAGATCATCATCACATGTGCACAGTCTACTGAAGATCGTTGCACCAGCCCATGTGATCATGGCTGATGACATCATACCAGGCACCAGCAGAGTGCAGTTCCCAGATCTGGCTCCCTCCTGTGAATCCACGAATCTCTGGGGCGGTCCCGTGGGTGATGTCAGGAAAGGTCCAGGTATGCACCTCTTTGAGCATCGATGGAGAGCACGATGTGCTGAGGAGAGATCCATCCTGGCGACATGGCCAAAAACCATGCAATGCTACTTCTGAATGTAGCCAGATTTGGCATGGAGATTATGGTAGCTCAGAGACCTAGTCTTTTACTACAGCAAAAGCAGGACACAGAGCGGGGATTCTGTTACACAAGAAGAGAGAGACTCAATGGCTAACAGGATAGACCAGAATATTAGGCCTTATTCAGGTAGTTAAGTAACACAAATAACTACAGAGAGGCCATCCTGGTGAAAGAAGAAAGAGCAGATGGACAAATGTATTTCAACATACTCTAAGAACTAAAGAGCCCTGAGTCCCTGGAAGGGAAGAGATGCAGAAATGTGTGATGGTGTGTGAACAAGAGGTGTAAAGGTGTGTTTCACCTTTTCCCGTTAAATAATTTCCCCCCTGCTACTAGGGAATGAGATTGGTGTGGGGCGAGTGCACATGGAATTTGTGCAGTCCATGCACTGGGTGCAGTGGCACCAATGGCCGCCTTGTGTGTGCAATCATGACTGTTCACGTGGATGTACAACCTATTTGCTCCACTGGCTGAGCTAACGGAGTTAATCTCTGGGGACATGGATACATGCCATGGCGAGGGTATGAAACTCCATGCACCCTTTTCTGGTATCTCTTTAGGCAGCACAGAGAGGGTGTGGGGGTGGGATGGCAGCAGTGGGTTGGCAATGTGGCAGATTTGTTGGTTCAATCCTCACAGAGGGCCAGGCCAATCCCGAGTAAAGTTGGACAATTGAGGGGAGAAGGGATTTTTAGTCAAGATGGTTTGAATTCTTTGGTTTTTGTTGCTAATACCTGTTCAGTGAAGTGACTAAGGATTAAACACCCCTGCTCGTTTTAATACAGGTGTGAGCACTTGCAGTATATACATACTCTGAGACCTCTTCCAGACCCCTCCCTCCCTGCCCACCCAGACTTTTGCCAAACAAACCAGGGAAGAGTCTAGACTTGACATTCCTGTTATTTCTAAGGTGAAAATAAGCAAAGAAACCCTGAAAGGTTCTTTTCTACACCTCATAAAGGGCAGAATCCCAAACTTTTAATGATCCTGTCCAGGTCACCTTTCATTCGTGTTTGTAAATTACTTTACGCTCCTCAGACGGATGGTGCCATAGAAGGTACAACGGATTCTATTATTCATCCTCCGGGGTTTCCCTTTTTCTTTTGTTTCCTTCCTTAGGCTTCAATCCTGCAAAGAGAACATCTTGGGCAGATCCCCTGTGCCCTTGCAGTTCCCCACTGAAGCCAGTGGGAGCCTCACTAAAGTAAATGGGGGCTCTCTATGCCTATGCAGTGATTGAAGCTAGGCACAGTGATCAAAGCACGTGGGTCTGTGTACAGGGTTGGAGTCTTGCACAGGACAGGCATTGCTTCCTTGAGCTGACGAAGGCAACAAAAGGAAATGTGCAAGAGGTTTGCTGCGCTCGATACTTCTCGCAGGCTTTCTCATAAAGGCTCATTACCATGTAAATCTAGCCTTTTTTCGATTGGTTGGCTGTCCACTTATGCCAGCATCAAGAATAGTTTGTCTTACAAGAGCAAAATACTTTGTTTAGAATTCCTCCTGTGTCATCTCTTGAGACAACCTTTTCCCTTTTATACAAACTCCAGAACATCAAGTGTACGGTTTTTATCCCCTCAACCCACACACACTAAATTAAAGAACAACGGAATATCCATTTGGCTCAATCCATTTGATAAATGCTTTGGGGGTATTCATTACTATTTTTATCTTTTTAAAATAGGAGTGGCTTTTATATTGTCCAGCTGCCTGGGCTATAATGGATGTCTAAATTACGCCAAATCATGCATCTGTGCAGATAGCATTTTCTGGTCCTTTTAAACAAAAATAATGTTAAGTGATTTTAGTATGTAACAGTGTGACAGGGCCTTAAGGTTTGTTGAAACAGTTGCACCGAATTAAACTTACTATAGCACTGGAACAGTGTGTGTTGTTTTGGCCTGAGCACACACTTTGCCACCCTGTCAGGCTGCTGTCCAACCCCCTGAAGTCACAGTCATTGGAATGATTCTCGGAGTGGTCCAACTCAACCCCCAATCTTCTGAGCTTTCCTAGAGAGGATCAGTTACTATTTGTGCATTGGATTAGTGGGATGGGGCTGGGGTTGGGTTTTTTTTTCCTGTGCCTGCCGGTTGTTTTTTGGTGGGGGTTTTTTTTGTGTGTGACTCTTTTGGTAGGCTGAGTCACTCAGCAGGGAGCCATGAGAGCGGGGCAGGCCCAATCCCCTGCAACTGATTTATGCACAGAAATTTTAGGGACAATCCTATTTTAAATCAGACTAATCAGGCAGACTTGGTGAGAGCCTAAAAATAATAATACAAAAAAAAAAAAAACGCTTGAGCATGTTGCAGTTTCAACTGGGTAAAAGCAATGGGCTCTCCAGCACATCTTGCCACTCAGCCAAGCTGGACTTCTGTGATGAAAGGTTATTAAAACCAAAAATCACCCCACATTAGGTTACTCCCAGCCCCAAAAGTCCAGTCACTTACCCTAGGTCAATGGTTGCTCTGAATCTGACACCAAAAACAACGCTGATAGCCAATCCTCTAGTAACCTAACTGAAGATTTATTACCTAAGAAATGAGTTATTGAGAGGTTAAAGCAGGTAAAATATATAACAGGTGAGTCAGAGTATCAGTTATGTGGTATCTGCTAACTTCCCAAGGTCTCTCACTGTTGCCCAAAAGGGCTTTGGAAATGTCTCTCTTGTATCTGGAACACCCTTGGACAGTATCCAAATGCATCGGAGATGCAGAATCACTCTGAGGATCCATTCTCATAGCTGAGAACAGTTGCGAAGCACTTCCATCACAGCATGAGTCCATAGATTCCCCATTGTTGAACACACAAGGACCCACGCTTTGAAGTCAACATATTCCTTCATGTACATTTCCAAGGCTCCAATCTCCAGTGGGTAAACAGTGTCAACACAACAGGATAGCCAGAAATAATTCTTCATTCATTTTCATACAGCTTTGCACATCAAGTAAATTCACATTTAAACATTAACACACATTTCAATCCAAGGCTAATTAAGTAAAGGATACAGACAGATGAAAACAATACAAATCAACATCTCTCTTGATTTCTATCAGCACAAGTGAAATGGCCTGAATGCATATTGACATGCTCAACCCTTCTTTGATATTCAGACACAAGTGAATTGCCCTGTTGCTCTGATCTGAGCTGGTCTGTCTGCGTCACAGAGCTGATAACCTGTTTAGACAGCATCACAGTGGTGACAGATGCTCCCAAAGACTGCCTCACTTGGAGCTGTCTTCACTGCAACATGTCCGTGGCCACTTGGAACTACAGTCATCACTGGTGCAGAACTTGGATGGCAAGTTGGAACTAAAGGAGCATTTTCACTGTGTGTTAGCAGACACACAGTTGAGCTGTTCTGTTTCCATCCAGGAGAGGACACTGATACACAAGAGCCCGTTCACTACAGCATGTTTTCAATGTTATTTGTTACAAAGAAAGCCAGGGTTCAGTGTCCAGGGACTGAATATTTTACTAGATCCAGGCATCTAGTGTACTGTGTGATAGTTATTCCCTGAAAAAGAAATTATATTCATGGCATAGGTGTGGTATTTAAGCATGTGGCCATGCCTTTGCTCCTCCTCTCCAGTCACTACAGCTCTGCCAACGCAGGTCAGAGCTACTGTTCATTTAATCTTCCAGCTGAAATCAAAGTGCTGCTCAAAATATTTGTAATATCACAAATCGCAGACATGTTTTATGAGAATGTCTTGCCCGGAGCCTTGGAAGACATACCAATACGAGCAAAGGGGGTTCTGGTTCAGCTGGTTTCCTCACCTTCAATTAGGTATTAAGGACTAGGTTCTTGACTGTAGGCACCTAAATTCAATCTGGAAACATGGATCATCCTGGTAACTACAGGTGCAAACTGGTACTTTGCATGGTGGTTTATAAAGTTTGCGTGTACATATTTCTGAGTGCAAGGTGCCTGTATACAAATTCTCTTGAGGAGTTGTACCTGATATTGGAATAGCACAAGATCATGCGGCTGAGGTCTGGCCTGAGGCTAGGGGATAGTGCATTGTGCTGTCAGGCAGGAAACTGGAGTCTTGACTCCTAATGGCATGTCTCAGCCAGCAGGGACTAGAAGCCGTTGTGTACCTCACTTCTCAGGGTTCCCAATCTGTCCCAAAGGCATCATGACACTTCCCCGCCCCACACGGAAACTCACTGTTTGAAAAGCACACAGACTCTTGGAGGGGAGCTGCTGAAAAGCGATTAGGAGTATCGCTATAAAACCTGCAGGTAAATGCCATGGGGATTTAGAATCCCCAGCTGGCAGTGGCCATATGAAGTGTCGTATGGTTCTCTTGTGCTATCTTCCCTAATGCAGGGACCTCCCCACCAGACCCCCTGCTCCCTCTTCCGGCAGCTTCTCACTGACGCTACCCCCCAAACCCTTCCTTCCAGCGCTGCAGCTGCCTCTTACCCCCTCATCCCTAGCTCTACCCCGACATCAGAGTTGATCTGACTCTTGCTTGTTGACCCTTCTCTGTCCCCAGCCCCGGACCTCTGGCTCCTACTGCCCCAAGCAATATTGGGATTCAGTCTTCACCAGATAACAAAAGCAGCATTGTCTGGGGACTTGGAAAAATGTGGGTTTGTTCCATGGTGGCAGTGTTGTACCAAGGGTCTCCGGCGCCCAGGGACCAATATTTACATTTGCGCCCCCAGCCCTATCAGTGGCAGCAGCAGCAGCACCCCATGGGGGGGGGGTCTGCGGGCCCATTTCCCACTCTCCCCCCCCCCTCCGCTGTGGGGGTGGCGGGTGCAGTGGGGAGTGGGGCAGAGCAGAAAATGGGCCCTCAGACCTTGGCAGCGCCAACGGGAGTGTGTGCAAATGTAAGTATGAGGGGGCTACCTGGGGTGGGGGGGCCGTGACAGGCTCTGCCCCGGAGCCCTGCCTTTGGATGCCTGGCCCCTGGGCAGCTGGGATCCCCGTGGTTCCCTTCTTGCGCCCAGCGTGAGGGCAGAGGGCCCGGGAGGATGGGAGATGGAGGGGCCGGGTTGATATGGCCGCCAGGGATGTCAGTGCGGGAGCGGCTCCTCCTCCGAGGGCCCAGCCGGTGCCACCCCTGGGCCGGCACCCGGGGGCGTGGCCCTTTTTCTGTCCCCCCCTCCCCCCTCAGAACGCCACTGCATTGTGGTGTTATCACGGGGGTGCTGTGTGTAAAGGGGATTGTCCCCGTTTGGCCTCATGCACCAGATGCTCTCTCTGAGTCGCCTCTTCTAACAAGGTTGTCAGGGCTTGTGGCAAAAAAATTCCTCAGCGCCACCCTGGCTTGCTAGGTAGTACTACCCCGGGCTCCAGCCCTCTGGATGGGACGGAGCAAACAGTTTATAGCCCTTGGTCTCCTGGCAGAGGCTGACAATAGCAATCTGGGGCTCCCACCCTCTGAGCTGGGCAGGGCAAACAAACAGTCGATAGCAATGATCCCCAGTGCTAACAGCTAGTGGCAAGCACGTGCTGGGGGTAAGAGAACCCAGGCCCACCCGACTCCACTGGGTTCCAAGCTAGGGCCTTATGAAGCCAGTAATCTCCTTATTAAGGATTCAGGTGTCATCTCCCCGGGTCACTTCCTACCCTTGAGTCTCCTCCACGGCAGTGGCTTGGCCTCTCCGTCAGCCTCCATAGCAAGGGGATCTGCCCTAGTGTAATCTGGGATACCCGTCTCTGCCTTCTGGAGACCTGACGATTCTTCAGCAGGAGCCGGCCTTGTACGTCCATCCTCCTCCTCCGCCAGCCCCAACTGAACCGACCAGTTAATTGGCTTTTATCGGCTCTCTCCCTGGGAGCAAGGCAGCAGAGGTGACGGGGCATGGCCTCTGTCAGAAGTAATTGGTTAACCCCTGCCTGGCCAGTGCAGAGTTTATGCACCCCGTCACAGTTGTCCTCAAGTTTCTCTTCTGCTGCTGTGTCCGCACTCTGCACTCCAGTAACACCGCTCTCACCAAGCCGTCTCATGACATCTTCCTGGCCAAATCTTAGGGCTTCTATACTGTCCACATCCTCCTTGATCTGCCTGCAGTTGCTGATCCAGTCAATTATTCCCTTCCTTTTGACATTTTTCCACTCTGAGTTTCCCAATACTGCCCCCTCCCGATTCTCCACTTCTCTCCTTGTGAGTGCGCCTCCTCTTTTTCCACCTTTTTCCTCCCACTCTTTTCCTCCTTTCCCCTTCCATTTGGCAGTGTGTCTTTTGTCCTTCTAGAACGCAGCTCTCCTGGGAAACGTCTGTGCTACTTTTCTAGTTGGAAAGTGACTAGCACATTGTAAGCACTAGTGGAAAAGATGACTTTTAGAGTGAATCTAGGGAAAGAATTTGGGGCCAGAAAAATCAATGGACTTATGTAGATTTTATGCCAACTGAAGTCACTGCTTCTATACTAATTTGCACCATCTGGGGATCAGGGCCTTAAATCCCTTCCACTCTGCTGCTGTGATTAGTTATTGATACTAGCGTACAATGGAGCAGCAAAGACACCTGCCACACAGGAACCAGAGGGAGAAGCACAAAGACAGGCCGGATTCAAATGCAGCATTTGGCTACGAGGAGGAGAAATGCTGCAAATCCAGTCGGAGCAGGGAAATAATTTAGACACCAAGGTTTCACATGTTCGTACGCAAGCACTGACAAATTAATCGCCACTCAAGAGCTGTGATCACTCCTGTCAGTTCTTTCCAAACCTAATTTGTTTACCGCAGTGTCTCATTGGTTTTTATTTGTTGTTCTTCTTGTTAATGAGAGGCCTATGAAACTGCAGGAGTCCGATCAATATTTTGGTAGAGTTGGGTTGAAAAGCTCTTCTGATTTCCATGGTAACTACTTATACTGTTGCAGAAGGATAATTTTCCAGACAAGACATTTGTAGACTCGCTACGCCAGAAGGGATGACAGCATGGCTTGAGATGATGCTAAAATATTAACAGCTTTGGTGCCCTATAGACACTCTCACTATATTTCTGAATGCTCACTTGTGACACTGAATTTCACAAGGGACAGCAGGCACCACGCAAAACCAGCTCTGTGTGTGTTTCCCCCCGCTGTAGTCTGTGATACCGATGGGACTCCCTGAAAGAAGAAACCATTGACGTTGAGTTAGGATCCTTAGATGCTGATCATCATTTTAATGATCATTGCTTCACACCAGAGATGAGTTGCCTAGCTCATGCAAATTAGAGGTGGAAAAATCTATTGGTCCGTCTCCCTGCAGATCTAGTCCATCCTCCTGTGGTGCAGTTTTGTTCTCGATAGTACATTATTCTAATGAACTGACTAGTGTGAAGGTATTCCACTGCCCTCTACTGAGTGGAATCAGACCTGCTCAGATGTGTGTCATCAGCCCTATACTGATACATGAGATTCATCTTCAGCTTGTGTTTTTGGAGCAGGAAAATATGGGTCCCATGGCTGCTTGTATTGTTCCAAACAGCCCCACAATGCAGCATAGTGACAAGTGAAGTCCTAGGTGGCCACTGATTTTTTTGGAGTATTTTCTAATGCTTTTTCTGGTTTACTTTTCAATTTCCCCAGAGATGGAGCTTTTACCTGGGAAGGATGTTAGCTGGTTCTTGTGAGAATCTTCCACATCAAAATGAAAATTGCTGAACGGCCCCGCTGTAGTGTCCTCCTCTGAGCCTGAGTTCACTGAATATCTTTTTCCTGGGCTATCCCCTTCCTTTCCATTGCTGACGCATCATTCTGGAGATCCACATTTGACCGTACGTTCCCATGAGAGACGAGTACAAGGATATCTTATACCTTCCGAAGGAACCCAAAGCCTTTTTGTTTACAGTTTTCATACAGAGACAGAAGAAATTTAGCCACCTGTGGGAGAAACCTAGCAGTTTAGAGCTGGAACTGAGCAGGAATACTGCAGGCCGTCAAAACTGCAAGTGGAATTTGGACGTGGAATTTCACCAAGACCCTGAGAGGAGAACACTCCTCTTTTTGTGAAAAACGCTATGGGAACTTTAATACCACTAGTGATCAGGACTCCCCCCTCCCCCCCCCCAACTTGTCCCTAACACGATGCTGAGATATTGGATTAGTATTGATCTTTGAGAGGAAAGAGCCAGTTAATGAATTGCCGCTATCACTTTCTACAGAATCCTGAGTTTCCCTGAGATAGTTGTTCTATCTTTTTTTTTTTCCATGCACATTCCCATGGTAACTGAGGACCTTGGTCTCCCATCTAAGTATTAACCACAGCTGTAATCTCAGTGGCGTCTATTTACTGGTAGAATGTGAAACCTAACGAGACCATGGGAGTTCAGAGAAGAAAATGTCCGTAAAGGCCTTCAAGCACCTGAGTATTGAAACCTTTCCAAAATTGTTTAGCTTACATCAACTTAGCTCAAGATTTTGTAAAAATGGCAAGTTAGGCATTAAAGATTTCTCCATCTTGCCCCTGCATATCTTAGGATGCAGCCTTTCTGCTACAATTAAATTAGATGTCCATAGACTTGTGCTCTCAATTACTGGCATGACAAAAGTGAGAAAAACCAGCCTGCTAACCCACGTGTTGTACAGCTATAATAAATGCAAGGAAGACACCTCTGAACTGGCAGATTGTAATAGTGATAAATGCATCCAAATCCCCATCAGGACAAATGGAGGCATGAAGTCAGAGTATTGGCTTCCAGGCCATGCCACAGTACGTGGAAAAAACAAATTCTTCTCCCTCATAACCATGTTTAAGGCAACACATCTGGCAGAAATACATTAACGTTATTGTCTGACTCCAAACTGGAAAGCATTATCCCTCCTAATATTAAAATCACTAGCTTAATGGTCAGCACATTTTTGAATGAAAATGATCTCCAGAGCTGAAGGTTCTTGAATGAGTCACAGAAATTTCATGTGCTTCCTGGCCGCAGAACTCAGACATTTCACTTGTGCTGTGTACAAAGATGTAGGTCATAGTTTCTCAACCCCCACAGGCAGGGGGTACGCGGCAAAAAAACCATTGAAGGGAGGCGAGCGGCAGCCACTGACTTCTGGGGAAGCCAAGTGGCAGCCGCCTGCTTCCCGCCCGGCCCCAGCCACACAGCACTGCACAACTCAGAACTCTCCTGCTGTACGAGAAATACAGTCGTCCAGCGGTAAAGGGGGAGAAGATTGTATTTCTCAGCGTGGAAATTTGAGTGTTGGGTACTTATTAAAATTTTCAGAAGTGAGGGGGTACTTGCTACTTAAAAGGTTGAGAAGCGCTGATGTAGGTGAGGGCAGAGGGAAAAGCCTTCATTCTGAATTTTGCAGCTGTACTGAAATCACTTCTGCCTTAAGGTCCCAATATATCTTCAGTGACTAGATCTTTTCACCCTCTTTTCTTTAGACAGAGACCAAATCCGCCACACATTTCAGATTTGGGCTTCAACACCTGCCTGGCAAGAGTGTTTTGGGTCAGAGGCTGATGGATTTTAAGGCTAGAAGAGACCACAATGATCCTCTGTATAACACCGTCTATTGAATTTCTCTCAGGCTTTCACCTAGTTGTGGCTCAACCCATAATAAAGATATTGGCTGTTTGCAAAGTTTAGATCCATGTCTGGATTTGAAACACCCAGGAGTTCAGGTGTGTTCAGATTTGGGATATTGGCTAAGACCCTTCAAGTTTTTTTCCTTTGAGATTATCATGGATGGGCAGAGACGACCCGTACCTGCCGATAGTGGGGAGCGGGGAGACAGTGAGGGCAGCTGGCTTCAGTGGTGTTACTAAGCATGCTCAGTACAAGTCAAGTAGCAAATCGGGGGGGTGGCACGTGACCCTACATGATACCCCCCATGCATCGCCTCTTTGATGTGTATAGAATATTCTCATTATCCTTTCATTATTGACCTGAAAGACCATAATGGCTTCATCCACCAATACATCCCTAACTTCCAGCCTTGGCCAGTTTATGAAGCACTTACTAGCCATGTGGTCTTAGAGGAAATGACTTGCCTGCCTTCATTGCAGCCACTTTGGGTACAGAAAGTCTTTGCCCCAGTTACGAAAGCTCAATGGGGTTCTGATCTCAGCTCAGCCCTGTAGATACTGTAATTAACAATAACAATACACTCTATAATTTTTTCTCGGGCTGTTTTTCATCAGTGCTTCTCTGAAATATCACCATTTAAAAATACCATTATTGGATCCACTAGCATCAAACACATTTGTTACTGACCTTAAAGATCCATCCAGAGCATTCTGGGTAGTGGGAATACTTCTGATAGCATGATCAAAAGTTCATTCAAAATCGGAACACGAATAACTAAAATATCTGTTGTTTTTAGAAATAAAATCTCAGCCCTTTTGTATACGTCCGTGATATGATTTAGCATGATCTATGTATGCTGCTACTCATGCAGCACTTATGCATTAAACATTTGAATGACAGGAGAGCTATAGAAACAGCTTACTGTACACTTTTGAGTTTTCGGCTCTGGGAGGAAAAAAATCAAAGCAACAGCTGAATTAAAGGGAAGCTGGAAATAGCTGCATTTCCTTCAGCAATTGTTTGTTCCTGTTTAAAGATCAGCTTTAGAATAGGGAGGGTTCTGTCAGGGCTTTTGATGGCAAATATTTGAGGGCAGATCCACAGCAGGTGTAAATTGTCATAGCTCTGTGGGAACAAATTGCCCTGGGTTGTAGTGGATTCTCCATCACTGGCAATTTTAAAATCAAGGTGGGATGTTTTTTCTAAAAGATCTGCTCTAGGAATTATTTGGGGGAAGTTCTAGGGCCTGTGTTATACAGGAGGTCAGACTAGATCGCTTCTGGCCTTGGAATTTATGAAGTCAATGAAGTTATGACCGTTTACAACAACTGAGGATCTATCACTGGCTTCTGAGGGTCATTTTGAGATCCTCAGAAATGCTGTGGTTCCTGAATTGGAAAGAGCCAATTTCAAATCTGCAGCAGGTTTAACTTGTTTCCCACCCACTGTGCCTGCTATACACAGGCAGCCGCAGATGCCACAAGCAAAATGGGTGACTAGATCATGGTTCAGGGTTCAGTCTCCAAGAGATTCCAGTAATCTCAAGCCATTCTAGTGCTGGTCTTTTATCTCATATCAGGGTAGAGCCACTCAGTCTTAAGTAGTTCCTTGACTGCTGCTTTGTGAACCCTTTGTTACTGGTAGAGGGTGTACGTATTGCTGTTAGATATACAGGGTGGATCGAGGCCACCGAGTTCAGATCTGGCTCCAAATTTTTCCCAAAATCTGGAGGTATTTGGCTCAGCCCATCTTTATTAGGAACTACTTGAAGGTGCATTTTTAGACTACTTTTATGAAAACTAAAGGCTATTAAACAATTTTGTTATCTATTAACACAGCTGTATAATTCCCTGCTGCCTGCACACACAGCTCTGCCACATGAAACCAACTCAGAGAAATAGTTGGCAAAGTCCCATAATGGAAAGACCAATTAGGAAGAAAAAGGAGTTGAAGGGGGCTGGCAGTTTCTAAAAGGTATAATATTGGAGGCTCAACATCAAGCTATTCCCATGAAGAGGAAAGATAAGAAGAGCCACAGGAGGCCAATGTGTCTGCACAAGAAGCTCTTTAGCTATCGAAAAACCAAAAAGGGATCCATATAGGAAATGGAAGACAGACATGTCAACAAGAAAGTATACATGGGAATAGTGTGAGTGTGTAGGGACAAAATCAGGGAAGCCAAGTCAAACTCTGTTTGAGCTGGAATGGAATGTTAGAGGCAAGAAGAAGGGTGCTTCAAATATGTCAGACAAAAAGAAAGATCAAGGACGGTGTGGGTCCGTTGCTCAATGAAGAAGGTGAGCTGGTAATGGAAGATGATAGGAAAGCAGAGCTGCTCAAGGTCTACTTTGCTTCAGTCTTCTCATGAAAAATAACATGTGACCGGACAACTAGCACAGTTATCCCTGATAATAAAGGGGGGAAAGGATGCAGATTGGGATAAGTAAAGAACATGTCAAGAGATCTTCTGACCAATTTGGATGAATTCAAATCAGCGGGACTGGCTGCTATTCACCCCAAGGTGCTGTAGGAATTAGCTGAAGAAATCTCGAAGCCACTGGCGATAATATTTACAAACTCTTGGATGGCCTGAGAGGGCCCGGAAGGCTGGAGAAAGGTACTACATTAGCCTATCTTTGAAAAAGGAGGCGCCAGGGAACTATAGGCCTGTCAGTCTGACTTCAATACGTAGGAAGCTACAAGAGCAATGTATAAAACATTCAAATTGCAAATAGCTGGAGGATGAAGGGTGGACGGGAGGATGACTAGCAGCCAGCATGGATTTACTAAGAACAAATCATGCCAAACCAGTTTTATTTTTTTCTTTGGCAGGGTAACTGGTTTGGTGGATGGGGGAATGCAGTGGACATAATATACATGGACTTCAGCAAGGCTTTTGACACAGTCCCACATGGTAACCTGGAGAAATGTGGGCTTGGCGGAGCTACCATTAAGTGGATACATAATTGGTTAAACAACCACAAACAAAGAGTAACTATTACTGGAATGATGTCGGATTGGAGGGAGGTCTGAAGTGGGGTTCCACAGGGATCTGTTCTGGGTCCAGTGCTGCTCTTTATTAATGACCTGGATGTAGTCATGTACTGATCAAAGTTGCAGACGACACAAAGTGAGGGGGTGTTGCCAACACTTTGCAGGATAGAGCTAAAATTCAGAAGGATCTTGATAAATTGGAGAACTGGACTATAGATGACAAAATGAAATTCAACCAAGACAGATGTGAGGTGCTACAGTTTAGGGAAGAAAAACCAAATGCAGAAATACAAAATGGGAGATAAATGGCTTGGCAGTAGCACTGCTGAGAAGGATCTGGGAGTTGTGGGGGATCACAACCTCAACATGAGTCAGCAATGCGATGCTGTTGCCAAAAAAAAAAAAAAAAAGGCAAGTACAATTTTACGTTGCATTAACAGAGGCATGGCATGCGAGCAGTGCTTAATTTGTAATGAAAGAGGTACTGCGGCTCAAGCAATATTTTTACATTCATAAGCCCAGAGGTGCCAGAGCTATGAACTACCAAGCCTAGAGGTGCCAGAGCTCAGCCTCGACAAGCCAGGCACAAATTAAGCACTGCATGCAAGTCCTGGGCGGTGATAGCACCACGCTATTCGGCGCTGGTTAGCTGGACTACTGTGTCCAGTTTTGGTCACCAATATATAGAAAGGTTGTAGAGAAACTGGAGAGGATCCAGAGGCAAGCCACAAAGGTGATCAAAAGGATGGCGTGCAAGCCAACATGAGCAATGGCTGAAGGAGCTGGGTATGTTTAGTCTGGAAAATAAGAGATTAAGGGAGGACATGACAGCAGGCTTCAAATACTGGAAAGGCTGTTGTAAAAAAGATGGAGAAAAATTGTTCTCTCTTGCCACAGAGGGCAGGACAAGAGGCAATGGGTTCAAACTACAGCATAGCAGATTTAGATTACATCTCAGGACAAATTTCCTACCTGTATGAACAGTAGGGTAATGGAACAGACTGCCACGGGAGGTTGTGGAAGCTCCTTCACTGGGAGTTTTCAAAAGGAGCCATCTGTCTTGGATGGTTTAGGCGCAACAAATCCTGCATGTTGGCGGGGGGTTAGACAATATTACCCTTGTGGTGCCTTCTAATCCCATTATTCTATGATTCTGTGATCTTACCACATACTTGGGGTGAAATCCTGGTCTCACTGAAGTCCATGGGAAATCATGTCATTGACTTCAGTGGGCCCAAGATTTTACCCATGATGCCCAGAATCTTGCTTATTACTTCACAACCAACCCCTGGCTTCATCACCCGTGCAGCAAGAAACAAGCTAACATAAGTTCACTTTACAGTGACATTTCAGCTATACTCCAGTCTAGCTGCCCCTTTCTCTTCCTGCTCTCTGTTGGGTTGATATCTCTAAAACTGCCAAGACCCAAAATACGGGATGTGACGAAGACCCAAAATGTGTGGGACAAAAAAAGCCATTCATGCAGGAAACTTTAACTGCTGGGGGCTTCATTCCTGCAGAGTAAATAACTGACTCTCCATTCCTGAGGTAAATCATTTTGATCTATAAATGTGGGGTGGTACTACATTTGGGAGGAAGACAGGTAACTAAGATTGAAATGTGATGTCCCCTGCAATGAGGGATACTAGAATGGTGTCTGATAGCAGAAACATTAAAGCAAAGAAATCAAGTCTACATCCATGCCAAATCCTTGCTCCACAAAGAGTGAAAAGCTCAGGTTCTTCCAGTAGCATCTTTTCCACTGCACAATTTCACATCAATGGCAGGGACATGCCCAGACACCAGTGTTGGATCTGATCCCTCCCACCCAAAAATTCTGGGGAAAATCTCAACTCTCCATTTCATTCCAAGCACTGCTCAACACATTAGAGCAAACTTGTCCACTTATATGAACTCCAGAGAACTAGATTTTCCACTTAACTATACTTTTCTTGTTACTTTCTGAATTCATAGTGAGAGAATCCAAAATCACAATTTTTTTCCCCATTTCCAATCTTGTACTTCATGATATCCTCACATCATTACATGAGACGCCTGAGATGGAGCCCACATGATTTTAATTTGTAAACTTTGAAACTAATGAATGTACAGTACTGTATTATCAAAGGGATATTTTTTCATCTTGCAAACATAAGGAAATTGGTGACCCAAGCAGCAGGTATTTCTAAACTATCATAACCTAATGTAATGCTTCAGAAAGCTAAGGAAACCAATTTTTCAAATCTGCTTTCTGCCAGCATTTAATTCAGCAAATACCAGACTTGATTTATTCCGGAGTGTAGAAGCGGAATGAATGGTAAAATCCCCTTGCAGTTTGTATGCCAGCAGGTCCTGTAATTCTCTCCTCTGAGCCCAGGAATTACTATCCTGATTTTAATGTTTTTAATTACTTATTTTGCTAATCTGCAAAAATTAACATTTTGTTAGTGCGCTAATCCTTTGCTTCATCTCTGTTTTCTCTAGTGCTTGGAATGCAAACATGTCACAGGTTTCCATAGCAGGACTCCTCTTACCACCATCACCTCCAAGTAAGGGCATTATTGCTATCAGATTACTGAGCTGGCAAAGCACACCAAGGCTGTGAGGATTTTGTCACCCATATATTTTCTCTGCCTTATGAAAAGTGATGGCTTCAGTGACTGAGCTCCCTTTATGCTGCAATCCAGCTTTCGGTAAGGTTTCAATCTTGTTTTCTTTCTGTACTTACTAAAGGGAATTATTGTTTGTGAAGCGGTGCTGGAATTATATCCCTGGAGACTAAGATCCTCTCCGTATCCATTAAACGGACACCACAGTCAGCTGCCCTGCCAAAGTGCCTTAGTCCTGACCAGGGATGAGTTGAAGGGTTGGGTACATATAACTTTTAATCCTTATGCTTTCTCCTGACTCTGCCCATGAGTGACCCATGGATCCGGCGATGACAGTTCCCAGGACTGTCAGAGGGAAAACCGACCCACAAAGCCCACCTACCAGCCATCCAATGGTAACTTGGGGTCAGCACCAAACTCCTTGTCTTTAAATCAATGATCTGCAGGTGAAAAGTGCCCTGTCACATTATTCCAAGGCTGTATTTAGACAAGTAGTGTTTACTTTACTGCTGGAGTCAATGTGATATCACCAATCCACAAGATGCCAACGGATATTTGGGTTTAAATCCCTCTTGTATTATGTGTTTTTACCCTCTAACCTTTGTAGAACCCTTTTGTACATTGGACCTGCCCTAGGACTTTTCAGACCTCTGCAGGTCCACCAGAGGAAGCTGCAGTATAGGCCCAGCTGTGCTCTGATGTTTTTACCACCGTGTTGTCTAATCCTGCATAGACCAAGGTTAGATGATAGAGAGGAAGAAACACCTGAGCCCTGCCTATACTATAGCCTTTCACAGTGAACCTGCATCTTCAGGAAATTATGGGCCCAAAAAATCCTAGCGTAGACACAGGCTATGTCACATGGTTGGAGAGAGCTAAAGGCACAGAACAGTGGCCTAAAACTGAGGAAGGACTAGCCTAGAGATAAAATTTTCAAAGGCATTTAAGTTCCATTTCCAAAAGCAACGGGTGTGTCTATACTGTGGGGGGAAAAAGGTGTGTTCTTAACTTGGGTTAAAATAGCAGTGAAGACACAGCTTTTAACTCGGGCTAGCCATGCGAGTTCAACCCCAGGCTCCCTTAGAGGTTTAAACTGGGGGTAGCAGCATGAGTTAAAAGCCAAGTTGCCATGTCATGATTGCTATTTTAGCCCAAGTCAGCTGTGTCTACACTACAAGCAGTACCGCAGCCCAGCTGAAGTACAGCAGCTACACCACTGTAGTCCCCTAGAGTAGACACTTCCTACGTTGATGGAAAGGTTGTTTCCATGGATGGAAAGGTTGCTGTATGTAGTTCATCACCTTGAGCAACCTAGTTGCATCAACACTGGTGGTGAGGTCATCTTAAGCACAGCACTCAGAGGTATGAATTTTTCACACCCCCTGAGAGATGCATCAAGGGCTGTCTAAATTTTAAGCATAGTCCAGGCCTGAATTAACACTTTTTTTTGCAGGGTAGACTTACGCTAGGTCTCATTGAAAGTCTGTGGGGCTGGTCTACACTTAAAAGTTATGTCTGTTAGAGCTATGCCAACAAAACCTACAGTGTAGACGCAGCTACGTTGATGGAAGAGAGCTTCTGTTACACAGCTAACGTTGATCGGGGAGGCAGGGTTCCTACACTGACTGAAAAACCCCTTCTTTTGGTGTTGGCTGTCTCTGCATTAAATTGCTATGCCTGCATAGGCTCTGTAGTGTAGGCAGACCCGTAGGCTCCTAAACCACGTAAGTGCTTTTTGAAAATGTTACCCCACATGTTAGTAAATTCTTAAGTTAGAACAACTGGGAATTGGAACAGATCTGGGGTTCTCAACCGCAGGGGTTGAGACTACCCTGCCCTTCCCATTTTGCTAAATTTGGGAGGGCGGGCCTAGCTGGATGGGAGTGGGGTTTTGGAGGAGGAGATGTCTGTATGGAATAAGAGCCATTGGAATAAACTAACCAGGTAGGTGATCCAGGACCTCTTCTTAGGGATACTGAAGAAGAGCTTAGATCAGTGACCTCAGACTGAGGCTGAAGAGCCGCAAGTGGCCCTTTAATGCATCTGCAGTGGCTTCTTTGCAACACATGATATTAAACCACCGTGTGATTTAACCATTAACCAATCTGGATATGTTTACTATGTTATTAACCAGTTGTAGTTGATAAAAATAATAATACTGGGTCAGTCATTTTGCTGTGAGACTAATATATAATATACATATATAAAAATAGTAAATGAAACAATGAATTCACACTGCTGTGGCACTTTGGGGTAATGTTGATCCCTAATTTGGGTCCTGAACCGCTGAGTCTGAGTATCACTGGCTTAGCGAAAACATTCATGGGAATGATGTGTGGAGTCATCAGACCACAGGGGCCAAGTCGGAAGACCCAGGGCTTGTTTACACTTGTGCTTATGCCGGCAAAAATTTTGTCGCTTGCGGGTGTGGAAAAAAACACTCTGCTGAGTGATATAAATTTTGCCAGCATAAGAGTGAGTGTAGACAGTGCTATGTTGGCAGGAGACTCTCCCACCCTTCGTTTAGGTTTTTTTTATTATGTCGGCAGCAGAGAGTTCTCCCTCTGACATGATGGGCTACACTAGAGCTTATGCCAGCAAAACTTACGTCGCTCAGCAGGGTATTTTTTCACACTCCTGAGTGACAAAAGTTTTGCCGGCATAAGCGCGAGTGTAGACAAGCCCCCAGATTGCCTTCCTGTGTCTGTGCTCTGTGTGAATCTTAACAGCCACTTACGCTTTCTGTCTGTCCTCTAGTTAATTATGTCTTCCGTCATTTGAAATATCCATCAAACAGATCTGAAGGATTAAAGGTTTTTAAAAGTGATCACTTAACATCTATGAAATCTAAATGAAGTGTTATCATCACTGCTTGGAGAAGGGAATTAATTACCAACATGTGCAATTGCCTAAAAATTAAAAATAAGCCCTTTTAAGATAATATAAAGCCCCAAGTAGCTCTGCTGTTTAGCCTGACAGATGCTCAAGCTAATTCCTTAATTTTTTTTTTAACATCCTTATAGCTTTCACTGGAATGTCATTTACTGAGTTAAATATCACCTCATTGTTATGTTTTACGAACCTTGTCAGTTTGTCCCTGATGTCATAAGCCTATTGTATTATCTGGGTAATGTTTTATGTGATCAACTTTTCTTTCTTTCTTTAGCTAACATGTTCCTCTAGGGCCTGTGATGTGCTGTGCATCCTCCTCTCCCAGTGAAATCAAAGGGAGACTAGGCCTCTCCTAATCTTGCAGTATCTAACCCTTCACGTTCTTTTGCTGCCCAACTTTGGCAACCATTAGCCGGAGTTGGTCTTTTAGCAGCTGGAATTCTTTGGGTCTGAGTCTGATCTCCCACCATCTTTACACCCCCCATAGTGCACCACCATTGACCTCAATTCAGCAAGGGCTTAATTTTAAGCACTTGAGTAATCCAATTGATTTAAAAGGAATCTAAGCACATACGTGAGTTCTTTTGCTGAATATGATGGACTTAAACACATGCTTTGCTGTACTGGAGCCATGGTTTTGACTTATGCCAGGGTAAATGAGAACAGAATCAGACCCTTTAAGTGGTCTGCGCTGTATGCTGTCAATGCATTGTGAGTTATTGCATCTGCGTTTTGTGTTTAATTAAAAGGTTCCACCTATTTACATGGAGTCAATCAATAATCTCTGCACAAAAATGTCTTTGTAGTTCATTAGCAATGCACTGCAGACAAATGGCATTTAGCACAAACGACTTTTTGGAGGAACAATGTATCCATGTGGAAATGAAAAATATAATTATTGTAACTGGTGCCATTGCGTAATCACTCACATACTGTACCTAGCGCAGTGCAGTATTTAGACTGTAAACACCCCAATGCAGTGGCTTCAATTGTATGTAAAACACATCAGGACACCTTGTGTTCAATATAACAACAACACTGGGTGTACGTTGTAGGCTTTGATTTCGTAGACGACGGACACAAGTTTGCAATGATCTGATGGCTGCCAAAACTCTGTTTCTCCTCCCATAATATTTCCCACTGATGCAAGTGAACATAACTCCCTGATGTGTGTAAGTTACAGATCCCCTTCTGTGCCAGTATCCAGAGAGGATATAACTGGGAAGTGTTGGCACTCTAGATGAAGCTGTAGCAGTTCAAGTTTTTGTCTCCAGTTCAATCCCTCCTGTGTCTGCCAAAATGGTGGCCAGCCCATGACTTTCTTCTCATTTAGTCTTTCTGTCCATTGTCTCATGTTCCTAACCCATTGGTAATAACAACACCTGGCACTTCTAGAACTCCAGCCATCCGAGATCCTTACTTTTCTCTCTGTCTGTGAGGTAGGGAAGTATTCCCATTATAAAATGGGAAAATCTGAGGCACAGAGACGTGAACTGAGTTGTCCAAGGAGACACAGTGAGGCCTTTTCTTCATGGAACAATTTTACCTAAAGTGTGGAATGAACATGGTGTAAGAAGCTGAGTAGAACCTCTTATTTTGGTTTAAGGGATGCTTTTTACACCGATATTTTACCTATGGTGTGAACTAAAACCCATATAGCTAAACTAGTGCAGACCCCTGTGTGGCCACTTTCATTTTGGTTAAGTGTCTCTTTTTCAGTTTAGTTTAAGTCTGCTAGGAACTTGTTTAAGTTACGCTGAAGTAAACCACTCTTATAAACAAAATAAGAGTGCCCTCACAAGAGTTTAACTATATTAGTCTATAAACCAATTGAAGTTAAGTCTACCTTTTGCAGGTAGACAAGGCCTGAGACCCGGTCTACACTTACCCAGCGATTTGGCGGCCGTCGATGGGAATTACTCAAGCTATGCAGAGTAGCTTGTGTAACTCCCATCGACTGCTGTACATCTGTCCTGTGCGGTGTCTTCACTGCACTGTGCCGACGGGAACTGCGTTCCCGTCAACGCAGCGCTACGCCACTTGAGGAGGTGGTTTACTAGCAACGACTTCTGGATCAATTGAGTGGGTCTACACTGACCACTCAATCGATCCAGATAAGTCAATCTGACGGCAGCGACTGTGCCGCCGTCAGCGTAGACATAGCCTCAGTCATTGGCAGAGCTGAAACTAGAACCCAGGCAGCCTGATTCCAAGTGACGTGCATTGGACGCAACGTCAGGCAACCCTTCCTCAGTCTCGTTCTCAGTATCTCATCTTTTTCACAGCCATTGTCCTACAGCCTTCGCCAGTCTCATTTCCCCCACCACTTCTACGTTTTCTCTCCCACACAAGGGCCCAGCCTCCCCACCTGACTTCCCCTCCCCCCCCCCCAGTTCCTTCCTTTGCCTCCATTTACTTGTCACTCTTCTGGTCCTCTATTCTGTCCCACCATGTGTCCAGCCTAGATCCTGTCCCCCGCCCAAACATTGTTCTCGTCTTTATCTCTGGTCTTTCCTGCCCACATATTCATGTCCTCTCCTGAGGAGAAGGTGTGCTGCTGCTGCTGCTGCTCAGTGCTACAAGCCAGGTGGACACTGAGTGCCAAACTGCCGCCTCCTTCCTACTTTCTCACTCTCCTCCTCACGGCCGGCTCCATGGGCCGCTGCAAGGGCAAGAAAGCCAGCAGGGGCAGGAAAGGGACGTGCAGGAGCAAAGATGGACCCAGGTCTCTCAGTTCTGAAAGCTGGGTGGCATTTGGATCTGGGAGTTTGGTTCAGGCCCGTCTCCCACCCCCAGTCCCTTTGGACTGTGCTAAATGCGTAATATGTGGAGTAGAAACTGGCAGAATATGGCTGCACTGATGAATATTTAGAGGGCTCCAGGGTAATGGGCATTTTAATAGGAAAACGCAGTGTTCCAAAGTGTCGAACCAGTAATCCAAGAATCTATGTGCCATTATTCATACACTTCTCTGGCGATTAAAAGCACTTTTCCTTCAGACTTCCACCTCACAACACCCCCATGGCATATATTAGCAGGCTGTTATATGCCCACTCTTATCTGATTGCCTAATTTGAACACTAATTGAGAGCATTGTATCGTTTAAAACACAAATAGCACTGGATGATACTTCATCGGAACTAGACTTGACTTACTGCTGGCAATAGATCCAAGCTGCATTCACGTTTCTGGGCCCATTAATGTGAGGGGAATTTCGTTTTCTTAGTGCCACTTCCCCAGAGCCAGGGAGGTTGGGGGCAGAAGAGCTAGGATTAGGGCCCTTCTAAATTCATAGCCGTGAAAAATGTGTCACAGAACCTGAAATCTGATCGCCGTGAAATCTGGGTAGGGGAGGGGCAGGGCTGCGGTTGCTCAAGCCGGGGGCTCCTACCGGCTGCTGGGCTAGTTATGGTTCAGGCTGGGGAGGAATGGGCCTTCCTCTTCCCCTGCAGCGGTTGCTCCCGGAGCTGAGTCAGATCCACTTCTGGGGACCTTCCCCGGCTGCAGGAAGCTCCACGGCTGCTGACTGTGAAGGCAGAACAGAAATGAGGGTGGCTGTCAGCCCTCAACCCAGGCGGGAGGATGCCGTCCCAGCTGTCAGCCCCCATCCCGGGTGGGAGGCTGCTGGGAAAACCCAGATGTATGGTAAGCCACCCCCTCCCCCATACCCTGCGACCCTCACTTCTGCGCTGTTGATGGCAGTGGCACTGTCTTTAGAGTTAGACACCCAGACAACAGCCTTCTGCCTTGGCTGCCAACCTCTGAAGGCAGCGCCCCTGCCAGCAGCAGCGCAGAAGTAAGAGTGGCAATCCCACGACGCCCTTACAGTAGCCTCGGGGCCCCTATCCATGGGCCCCTTTTGGGTCAGGACACCAGGAAATTTCAGATGTAAACATCTGAAACCATGACTCTGACTACTTTTAAAATCCTCCGACCGTGGGATTGACCAGAATGGGCCGTGAATTCGGTAGGGCCCTGATGTCCAAAAACAGTCAGTCAGTTGTCAATGCTTAAAGTCAGGCCCATGCTTAAGCACCTTATTGAACGGGGGCCCAGAGACTCTGATTTGCCTTTATTCCACTTCTCATCTATTCCAGGTTTCCCGGTTCTTAGAATGTGTGTGCATCCCCTCAGGAAAACCCTGCCATGCACATTGAGGGGGCTGTATAGGCCAGAGCTAAGCAGGACTAACCAAGATCACTGAGCAAGCTCCTGTGTATTTATTCTCTCTTCTCAGACCATGTCTATAGTAGGAACACGTCACAGGCCACCTTACGCAGCCTGGCTTCACGTTAGCTGCTGCCTCAGTTTCACCTCTGTTTCTGGAGCTAATTGCCTGCATGCACAGTGCACCGCATATTAGCTTCTGTCTCCCCAGCCCAGGAAGGACTCACTGCCGCACCCAAAGTCTTTTTCCAGGCACAATTTTATTCTCTAGACAGAAAAGTTAGGCACAACATCAAACACAAACTGCTTCTTAGCCCACTCTGGGCTCCAGCACCCACCGGCTTTTCTCCATCGCCTCTTGGTCCCTCCTGCTTCAGGGCCTATTGCAGGAGCCCTCTTCTCAGCCCTAGGGAAAACCCCTGGCCCCTTCCCAGCTGGGTCGGATCAACTTAACAGGGCTGGCTGGCCTGAGGCCCTCAGGGGGCATTCACTTTATTACAGAGCCCTTTTCCAAGACAGCTATTCTGGTATACTGTACCGGCATGGATGCAGCTATACCAGTAAAACTGCACTTTGGCTACTCTAGCAATCCCTTCCCCTACCCCAAGCGAAACGAGTTATACTGGTGAAAATGCGGCTTTGCTGGTATACCTGCCTCTACCCTAGGGGCTTCTGCCAGCACAGCCGTGTCAGTCAGGGTTCAGACCTCTTCACGCTCCTCACCAACCTAGCGAGCCGGCAGAAATCTGTAGTGTAAACCAGGCCTAACGCCATGTGAAAAAATCTGAGTGCATAAATTCCACTTCCAAGTGTTGTTTGCTTTGGTGTTACTTGAGGGGAGGGGCAGTGACTTTGCACAGCCTGCCAAACTCTTGGCAGCAGCTGGGCTGCAGGCACGCTGCCACTCCAGTTGACCTCACTCTATGTGATTGTTTCTCTGTCACCTTGTCCTTCCCTTGTTTGTTTGCTTTTCTCTGCCTGTTATCACCTATCACTTCTTCAGGGCATCGACTATTGGTTTTTCAAATACATGTGTGTACAGTGCCTAGCACATGGGGCCTGATTCCTGGAAAGCCAAAAGGACCCCTGTCCTCTGTCCCGACCCAATGGATCAGGACTCCTGGGCCCTCAGTGTGAATCAGTTATCTACTAACCATCATGTTATCTGAGCCCACATTTATCCAAACTATTATTATTTTTTTATTATAGTCCCAATCTCCCAACTAAGATCTGGGCCCCATTGTGCTAGGTGCTGTACAAACCTGGGGCAGTTTCTGCCCCAAAAAGCTTGCAAGCTGAACAAAAAGAAATGGCAAAGGGTGCAAGGGAAAACAGAGACACAGAGAAATGACTTGCCAAAAGTTCCACAGCAGGTCATTGGAAGATCTAGGACGAGACCCCAGGTCTCCTCATTCCCGGGTGCAAGTGAATTTCCTGTCTGCAGAACATTTCAGATGAACAAAGTTCTCCTGAAACTTTAACAATGAGTTCAGTTGAATTATTTGATGGGAAGGAATATTGTGCTCCATCCTGCTTCTGGCCTTTCACAGGTTATGTTTAAAAATGCATCTGTTACTGCATTAACATCCATTTCAATTGTAATGAGTCGGGGGGAAATGTGTGAGCTAAGGAAAGGAGATTTTCTACCTCTAGGTAAAGTCGCCTCCGTGGGAAAGGGTTAACAAGTAATTGTTTAAGTCTAGGGGTTCCACAGTGCCCTCTAGTGACAGATAAGAGAATCTGCCCAAAATGATTGACGAAGGCTAGGAAAGCATAAAAAGAGAGAAAGGGTTTTCAGAAAAATAAAATGACGGCACAATGGGGACAAAGACAATTCTCCCAATATTAATACTTAAAGAGAATCTGACTTGAAATCAGCTTAGTGAAGAAGTGAGCAAGCAGAGCTTTTGGATATTTTTCCTGTGGGATCACTTCTCTCTGGCCTCAGATCAAGTGTGGTGTTAGTTTAATATCTGATATATCCTCTGTCAGGAGACTATATGCCGCTTCTGTAAGGGATTTGACACCGTGTATGCCTCGTCTATTACTGACCTGTTAGAATCCTGTCCTTCTGTGATCTGAGTTTTACCCTTGTAAACTGATCTATTGCCTGGAATGGTGGAGGAGCAGAGAAATTAATAGGTCCAGTTCTGTAGAAAGATGAACAGCAATAAGAATGGGAGAAATAATCTAAGGCTTGCTGGCGAATAGAACCCTTGCCTTGGAACTGTGCAGACAGACATTGTGTTGGTAGGAATAAAAAATGGGTGCTAGGAAAAGTTGGTCAGTGACATTCTACCTGTCACACACGTGTAAAGTCATCAAGCAGCAGGTGTGTGGCAGTGACAGCCCTGGGAAAGACATCTTTATTAGTTTCCTTAAAGCTGCAGGAATATGAAGTTGCTGTGTACTAGGGCAGGCAGACTATTCTGCTTAAAGCCAAGGGCAGCGTTCGTGGCAGATAACATATTCTACAATCCTACCCGTTTAATTTGTTCCAAGTTCGCTGTTGTTGGACTCCGATTGCTGAGAATGTTTGTGTTATTGGAAATTGCTCTGCAAACCTGTTATCTGAACATATGTAAGGCTACAGGGCAGTTGGTAAATTCTTCACTTTGGCTATCTCTTGGGCCATTTGTTCTGCCTGATAGGTGACCTCGCTCAAGTCGCACGGCATTGGTGCTGCTCCCAGATTCATAGAATCATGGGACTGGAAGGGATCTCAGGAGGTCATCTAATCCAGTCCTCTGCATTTTCTAGACTATCCATGACAGGTGTCTGCCCAACCTGCTCTTAAAAATATCCAATGATGGAGATTACACAACCTCCCTAGGCAATTTATTCCAATGCTTCACTACCTGACAGCTAGGAAGTTTTTCCTAATGTCCAACCTAAACCTCCCTTGCTGCAATTTAAGCCCATTGCTTCTCATCCCGTCAGAGGTTAAGGAGAACAATTTTTTTCTCTTTCTTGTAACAACTTTTTGTGTACTTGAAAGCTTTTAGCGTATCCCTCCTCAGTCTTCTCCACACTAAACAAACCCAGATTTTTCAATCTTCCCTCAGAGGTCGTGTTTTCTAGACCTTTAATCATTTTTGTTGCTCTTCTCTGGACCTTCTCCAATTTGTCCACATCTTTCCTGAAATGTGGTGCCCAAAACTGGAGACGATACTCCAGTTGATGCCTGCTCAGTGCGGAGGAGAGCGGAAGAATTACTTCTCGTGTCTTGCTTACAACACTCCTGCTAATACATCCCAGAATGAGGTTTGCTTTTTTTTTGCAACAGTGTTACACTGTTGACTCTCATTTAGCTTGTGATCCACTACGACACCCCAGATCCCTTTCCGCAGTACTCCTTCCTAGGCACTCATTTCCCATTTTGTATATGTGCAATTGATTGTTCCTTCCTTAGTGGAGTATTTTGCACTTGTCCTTATTGAATTTCCTCCTATTTACTTCAGATTATTTCTCCAGTTTGTCCAGAATATTTTTAATTTTAATTCTATCCTCCAAGGCATCTGCAAACTTTAGAAGTGTACTCTCTGTGCCATTATCAAAATCATTGATGAAGATATTGAACACAACCAGTCCCAGAACTGATCCTTGCAGGACCCCACTCAATATGCCCTTGCAACTTGTCTGTGAACCACTGATAACTACTCTCTGGGAACTGTTTTCCAACCAATTATGCACCCAACTTATAGCAGCTCCATCTAGTTTGTATTTCCCTAGTTTGTTTATGAGATTTGATGACTGAAACTTTTCTCTCTTCCTTTTTATACATTGGAGAGATTTCAAGATGGCCAAGGGAGTATTAAAAAGGTCACAAATGCCATCAAAGCCGATTAGTGGGTTTTATTTAAATGAGTCATTATGAATTCTCTTGCGGTATTGGCCAGCCCTGGTTCTGCCCTAAAAGCCTCTTTCCAATCATCTCCAGTTAGGCCCTGGTCTCTAGAGTTAGGCCTGGTCTACACACACTTTTGCACCAGTATAACTCTGTGAGGGTGCCACCTTTTTATTAGTATCGTGTGACTGGGCCTGGTATCACCTCCAATTTGGACACGTCGTACTGGTATAAAAGTGCTTATGTGAGTTGCTAGTGTTGCCAACATTGTATTTCACAAATAAGGGACTGTTTTCTTAGCACCACATCTCCTGATATTATCATCATCATCATCATCATTATTTTATTAATAATAATTAATAAGCACGACTCACCTACCTTCTCCAGGAGCGTTTCATGCTGCTTTTCGCAGCACTAAGCAAACTCCCAATCTTGTTGTACAGAGATGAAAAAATAAGAGCCGTCCCTTGTAATAAGGGACTGTTGGCACCTCTGTATGACAGCCACCATGTTGGCCCACATAACAGGCACTGAACCAGGGCCCTCCAAAGCCAAAAGCATAAGCTGCTGAATTTTGAGCTACAGAGCCAAGATTCTGCAGTTGTAGCTGTCACAGACTCGCCTCCTCGGCTGAAGCGGCTCCAAAGGAGACCTGGAACATTCACTGCCCAGTATGTTACACCTTTGTTGTGACTAGGCTAGTCTGCTTCCCAGATGGGAGTGAGCATCTGTATACTTCTATATCTACATCAACGCTATGCGGGTTACGCCACTTGAACTACCCCCGTAGAGTTTGTACAGTTAAAGCCATACAATGTATGTGCAGGCCCATTGAGAGAAATTTGGGGCCCTGGTACATCATGTTTGCCAGGGTCTGACCCCTCCCTTTTCACCCCCATTTCATCCCAATTACAGATGTTTTAGGGGTCCCCCTTATCTTGGGGTCCTGGTACACCTGTCCCCCTCACCCCACTAGATCGGCATATATGTGTAGACAAGACTGGTGGTATACACACTTCTTGCTGATCTGCCTGTCTTTTCCTCACTGTTCAGCTGGTGTCAGGGGATCAAAGTTGTGACTGAGCCGCTGAAATAACTTTCTCTTGTTTCTACAGCCTTTAACCTGTGTTAATTGAATCCACATTAAAGTTCACAGGATGAGCATCTGTCGTCAGCAGAACAGCCCCTGTGTTTGTCTCTGTCTGGGTCTTTGAGGTCAGCTATGCTTCCCCTGCAGGAAGGAGCAAACTGGAGAGAGAAGCTTTGACAGTGTGATGTTCCCCCCCTGCAATCTGGACTGATGTATAGCTGTATCATCCCAATTCCTCATTCCTGAGCCCCGACTTACCCTGCTCTGCTGCGTGAACCACTCACTTCTGGGTCAGTCCACACCCAGCCTCCTGTAAGTAATCGGTCCCAGACCTAGTGAAGGAGCGCTTCTGGCCAGCCGCTCTTGGGATAAATTCCCAGCAAACACCCCCCAGCCCCAGATGCAACCCCGGGAACTGCCATCTTGCAGGGTGCCATGCTGTACACAGCACCCTGCAAGCTCATTTACATTTGTCCGTCAATTTATCAAAGAAATTGATATGCACCAGCTCTGTCACTCTAAGCGGAGTCTCTACACACACTCCATCCACATGCACTGTTTTAGATAAAAGAAACATATACGTTTATTGACTACAGCAAGATTTTAAGTGAATAAAAGTCAGAGTAATATAAATCAAGAGATTAATAAGGCGTCAAGAAGTTGGTCATAATTAACTAAAGTAATAAATCACATGCTAAACTAGACTTGATATTTCAGTAGCTGTGATGTCAGCTTACCCACAGCTGCTTGTGATGCCTCTTGCATCCCCCCCTCTCCTCCCGGGTAGGTGCCAGTCCTTGATGTCGCTTGGGAGATGGTGGCAAGGGTGGGTCTGGAGCTCCCATTCCGGTGGGAGTGTCTGTGGTGGAGGCGGTCTGCGGCCCCCGTTCCAGCGGCTGTGTCGGCGGTGAGCACAGAGCAGCGTGGCTCCGGCCAGGGTGCTGTGTGCTGCTCAAAGTCGGCACGCCTGCCACAGGTTGCCGGGTCAGTCCGTTGTTCCTGTACGCTTGCCTCTGCTGGGCGTGGAAACACAGCTTTGTGTTTGTCTGCATGCATTCAAGCCGTGTGAGACGCACATTTGGGGATATGACCTAGCAGAGTTTCATATCTGTACATGTGTGTGACATTGCAGGAAACATGCCACCATAACAATAATGTTCAGTATGCCATGAGCATTCCAAAAACACCTTCCATGACGTACTTTGCATTAGACAATACGCACTTACACTATAAGAGTGAACATGAATGATGCACAGATCACACTATATGGGTGTAGGTGGTGTACAGCATGTCACAGACTGACATGGAGATCCCCCGTGAGGATCAGTGGGTAAATAAACCATTGGTGTTGGAGAGTGGGGTTTTAAAAAGCACCTAAGTGATCTGGGCACACAAGTCTCATGGCTGGTGCACCGAAGCCAGATCTGTGCTTTTGAAAATCCTGCCCTTGGAATACAGACTGCGTTAAAAGCGCCCTAATGCCAAGGATGAGAGGGACAAGGATGGAATGGGGGCAAAAGTAACCCCGTCCCTCCTGCTGCCACGTGCATGTACCTGGAACATTTCAGTGGAATTTCACAGCTAGCACTGGGGGTGGAACTCGTGTCCTGGTTGCTCTGGGGTGCAGTTCAGCACCAGAAATAGCAGCAGTGGGTTTCCCATTGCTCTAGTGTGAAACAAGAAGACAAATAATTGAGGGAGCACTGTCTGCTTTCGTACATTTTGGGCATGTAATGAACTTCTTTATCAGTAGGCCCTCATCAGGGTCCAAGTCCTTATTAATAAAGCTCAGATCCTTCTCAGGCCCCTGCTTCTTGGTGTAAGTACTTTATATGCGTATTGAAGAGGAAATATTCGCCTTTTAAGATTGGTGTTTTCCTTTAAGCTTCCAAACAGAGAGTGGGGAGGGCGCAGCAAGGAATGCAATTCCCCACCTCTCTTGGCAGGCGGAATGGTCCCAAGTTCCAGCTGGTTCTGTAGCTCATTGTTAACTAGGGGCATCGGGCACTGACTGGCAAGCATGTTTCTTATAGTGGCAGCAAGCAGCAGTGCTCCGGTCACAGTGCCTTTTAGCATTTCCATTACAAATTAGTTCTTTCACAGGTTTCCAAAGCACACTTCAGTTGCATTGAGCCAAAATTTGTTATATAGGTTCTCAGCACAGAATTGTGGAAGGCCGACACCAGGCTAATGCTTTGGCTAACTGCCAGCATTTTAGAACAAGCCACTCCCCATCTTCATGTCTAGACAGAAGGAAGTAGGGGACCTTGAAGTTCTTTCTCTTGTAACATGGGGTCGTGGTATGGAAAAGGTCAAGAACTAATGTACTAATGTTTTAGGGGTCAGGAAGTTGTTGGGTTAGTGATTAACATGTCAGAAACTTGTTGGCCAGCTTCACCAGTTCCTTATAAATTTTAAGTTTCCAAAACCCTTGCCATCAGCATCAGCCCCTACGGCTGGGAGTAGAGACTAAAGTCCTGTTTTTTCTCTCTATTCCTCATCATGATTTTCTCCTTTCCATTTGATAGCCATCTCCCAGGGGTAATAAGGTCAGTACATTGGATACCCCAGTAATTATCTCCAGTAGCTCTCTCAACTTTCGCCTTGTTTGTAATAGTTGGTTGGGATTTTTCATTCATCCAAACCCAAACAGTTTGTGGGAAAAGGTTGGTTTCAACAAATTTCCAGACTCAAAATAATGTTTAAAATGTTTTTGATATTGGTTAAACATCCATTTCACCATTTTCCAAATGAAAAATTTCATCTTTTCAGTTCAAAACGACTTATTTACAAATTTAACTTAGTTTATATCTAAACAAGTGGCTTTAAAACAACAATTGAAATTGAAACGAAACATTTCAAACTCACTGAAACAAACATGTCAATGGACCTGAACTGAAATCTTTTTCAGTTGATTCATGACATTTTTTGAGATTTCAACTTTTCGTCCTGATTTGGGATGGGAAAATTTTTCAAAATCTCAAAAGGTCTTGCAGCACAGAAAAACCAAATCCTGGCCAGCCCTAGTGTTTATTTCTTCTGTCTTCCAGGCTGCACTGTTACAACACTAAAGCAAAAGACACTTGGAGCCTACCACTTCTTTGGCAGCAGGGCTGTCCATTAATTAATTAATTAAAAATCTAGAGGCATGTTTGTAAAAGGGATATATACCAGTAAGGTGCTTTCCTGTCTAATATATTTGTTTCTGACATGTTTGCCTGATTCTGTATTGATGGTGTTTGTTGTCTTCTAGAGTTTCAGCTCTGCATTAAAAGATAGCCGAGTCTAGATTTGTGTGTTTCTAGATTTTGGTGATCAGAATTAGTTTGGAGGCTGGAGCAGAGGGAAAGAGTAAATGTGGCAAGAATGTGTGCATTGCCAATTTCTGCTCTGAAAGCACTTAATGGTGGACATTTAGGCCACCATTACCTGCCGACTCTTGCTATTTTATCAGAGTTCCATGATATTTGATTGTTTTTCTGAAAGCCATGTTTCCTGGAGACGTGTAATTATGAGACAATCTTGGTTTTCATTTAAAATAAAAAGCCGTAGTTCAGCCCTTGTGCTTGCAGAGAAAAACTTGAAAACGTAGTGATGGGGCATGAAGGGTGGGAAATCAGAAGGGAAACAAATAAACAAACAAACCCCAAACTAATTTATTTACAAAAACTCATGATTTTTAAGCCAGTCTTGTGATTTCTGGGTCCCAATTCATGGTTTTTGAATGTTTGAGGATGGTGATGCATAGATGGGTTTAAGGAACAGGGAGGTGGAAAGCTGGAGACGTTTTGCTTCTGGAGTGTGAGACTGGAAAAATGCTTGCAATGTTAGAATAGCTTTATTTGGAAGGCAGAACTCTTTGCTGTAGAAAGAAGAGAAATGGCTTGTGTGGTATGTCAGAGATTGTGGCATATGTTCCCTTTTCGATAAAGGTGGTGATTGCTTTCAGCATGCTCACTTGTCGTGTCTCCAGTATCCGACTTCCGCATTGCCTATTATTATATGCTACCTTTTTAGTAGCACTTTTCCGACACCGTAAAGGCTTGTAGCTGATCAAAGCATTTCTTCTACTCGTTGCTGGCTTGCCAAGGGGCACAGCATGCAATATGTTATGGCTTCAGCCTAACCAACAATGGTGCTTCCTTTTTTCTAAGTGGTTGAACAATTAAAGAAGAGAGAATATTTAAACAGAAAAACAAGTCCTGTTTCAGTGAGGCACAAGCTCCTTAATCAGTCTAGGTTGTGATAAAATTTCTACCCGGCTACAGCATTTCAAACTGTGATTTGCTAAGGTCCCCAGTTCCAGATAGAGCAGTCTTGAAGTGGAGGGTTTATATTGAATGTGGAGAGTTCACTGCAAGAAAACCTGACCCATGTTTTGGGCATGTTGGGAAAAATCTTGCATTCAAGGAAAATACTGAAAGGAAGTGGATAATGGCTTTGAGCCAAGTTAGGAAGCCTATTGGATATAGGAAAGATTTTGCTTTGTTTTCAAGTGTGTATTCAACAGAGCAAACTCTGTCCCAGGCCTCAAATGGTTCTTACCATTTGTGATCTTGGGCTACCATTGCTATTTAAAAATAGGAATTGCCTTAAATTGCAGAATCATTACAAGGTTGCTGATTTCATTGCTAATCAATGTTCTGAAAGGCTGTTTGGCTTCTCCACTAATTCTTTAAGCACTTTTATAGCTCTTCAAGTGTATTTACATTTCCTCATTAGCAATTCTGTAGAAAGGGAATTGGTTCATGATGAGAGTCTTAAAGGCGCCTTGTGAAGGGAAAAATAAATAGAGCTGGTATGCTTTCTGGGCTTCCTTCTGAGGGCTAATGGTTTGTAGTTATCTTATTTTCCCTCCTGCTTGCTTTTTAGATGAGCAATTTGGGTCTTTTCTATTTATAAAAACTTTATCATGGTTTAAGAGCTAATGAAACTTTTATATCACAAGGTCCAAGCAATTGAAAGGGAAGCGATCTGTAGTCAGATTCCCTAAAATTTGTAATTTTTTTAACACCTATTTAACTTCAGTTACTAATTGTTTTGGAAGAAGCAAGTGTTTGTTAAAGTTCGAGCTCCCTCAACTGTCAGATGAGGTCTGAAAGCTAAAAATATACATGCTCTGAGACTCTCAAAAGTCCTCCAGGAAAGCAGGGCAGGCCAGAGTTGACGTGCCTGCTATTTCTAAAGCCCACTCTACAAACAGATCTTATACCAGTATAAATATGTTGGTTGTGGTGTGGGTTTTATAAACGATATAGTGATATCGGTATAAAACTAGACCATTTATTCTGGTGTGGTCACATTCGCACTAAGTACCATTTTAACCATATGGTTATAAAGCAATGCAAGGCCTAAGGTAAAAAGCAAGCAGCGAAAAACAAACAAACAAAAAGAGTTTTTCAGCCAGGCCCACTGACTGCAATTCTGGGCCCCAGGACAGAACAGTCAATGGCCTCCCTAGGAAGGAGTGGCTGAGGTCTGAGTGGGCTTCAGCCAGAAGTGTTTACTTCTTTATTATGTGCCATGCAGGTTCCCGGGCGGCGGAGGAGGCAGTATCTGCTACTCAGCTTCCCGGGTCCCTTGGACTCCCCAGGGAGATTACTGATGAACCTGGGAAGCTGAGTAGCAGATACCCTCTCCTCAGCCACCTGGGAACCTGCATTGCGCATAATAAATAAGCTTGGCTCAGGGGAAGGGTGGGGAGCGTGAGCGGCGGGGGCCTCAGGGGAAGGGGGATGTAGAGGAGAGGAGGATACATATCTATCCTCCCGTCTACCCGGACGCTTTTAAAACGCCAGGCCCCTGAGCAATTGCCCCCCTTGCCCCTCCCCACCCACCCCCCACTGTCAGCAGGCCTGCTTTCCAGGCCAATAGTGGGAAAATTTAGCAAAAACTCCTGGATAGACATGGCATCAGAGTAAGAAGGCATTCCCCATAACATCTTGGCCAAATCCAGACCCACGTAATTACAGTTTGCCTACTTGTACCTGTAGCTGTAATTGGGGGGGGGAAAAAAAAAGAATATTTATTTAAATTTGCAATGGCACGCACCGATTCACCTCCCCCACCAGAGTCTGGCCTTAGTAAAACCCAGAAATGCTGACTACGAGAGAGGCAGCTCTTGCAGTATGTCCATCCCAGTCTAAAGTACTGGTGAATCTCTGTAATGCAGTTTCGTTTGAAATCTGAGCTGGAAAAAAAAAAATCCCATGAGATCAGAGGTTTTTGTATTTGAACTTTGAGACGCGTATGTGAACTACACTGAACCAACAAATCTTTTTGGCTGCACACATTACCAGAAGGCAGCAGTCATTCTCATTCCACTGGTGTAAGAACAGCCCTGATATAAATGGACTAGTTTTTCTACACTGATACAAGTAGATCCTGAATCTAGGAGCTTGTCTATACCTGAAAGTTAATTCAGACTAAGGTAAGGTACGAACTGAAAACCCAGTAGCTATTCCTGAACAACTCCATCTTTGAAAGTAAATTAAGCTAACCCATAACAAGGCACTTTTATTCCAGAATAAAAGTATCTAACACGGAGTTATTCAGGAAGAGTTTTTCCAGAATAGCTTTTCCAGAATAATTCCATGTGTAGATAAACTCTAATAAATGTGCACATAGGGGTTATACCAGTATAACTACACCAGTATAACTGGTAAAACTTTTCTTGTTTAGAAGTGCAGGAATTAAATACAAGCTTGCTCCTGTTCCCACTGAGCTCATTGGCAACTCCTAATGACTCCAGTGGGGAACCCTTTAAGCCTTGCCCAAGAAATAGCAAAAGAAAATGAAAGGAAGAGGAAATTATTTGGGTCCAGCAAAATGTAGCTACATAATTTGTACCACTAATATTTAGCCAGTTAGTGAAGAGATTTCTCCTGCAAGAATTTAGCTTATTTAAGACCCTTAAAAAGGAAATAAAAATTTTCCTATTGCAAAATCCTGAATTCCTCATAAGAAGAGACGAATGAGGGGGGATTCGATAGCAACCTTTAACTACCTGAAAGGAGGTTCCAAGGAGGATGGAGCTAGGCTGTTCTCAGTGGTAGCAGACGACAGAACAAGGAGCAATGGTCTCAAGTTGCAAGTGCGGGAGGTCTAGATTGGATATTAGGAACAACTTTATCACTAAGAGGGTGGTGAAGCACTGGAATGGGTTACCTAGGGAGGTGGTGGATTCTCCATCCTTAGAGGTTTTTAAGGTGCAGCTTGACAAAGCCTTGGCTGGGATGATTTAGTTGGGGTTGGTCCTGCTTTGAGCAGGGGGTTGGACTAGTTGGCCTCCTGAGGTCCCTTCCAACCCTCATCTTCTATGATTCTATGATTTTAAGAAACACAGATTCTTAATATATTGGTGGTCAGTATGGCACAGTTTGTGGAGCACAATTTGTAGGCTTATGCACTGTTTTTGGAACTACTGTGCACAGTGGAATCATGAAGATTTTTTTTTTCAATTATTGATGGGCCATATGTTTTTGAATAATCCTTGTAAAATGGAAATCTTATCCAGGTTTACAGACATAGGGGTAATGTATCTCTAACCTTTGAGTTGGTGGCCAACCAAAAATCTGCATCCATAATAAATCAGGCAGTGGCTTTATGTGAGATGTGATTTAAAAAAAAAAAGAAGTGAAGGAGCTAGCCTAGCAGTCTAATAGCACAGCATGCTCTCAACACATGGCTCGAGCACAGCATACCACCCTGCAGGGGGATCTTAATTAAGAATTCAAGCTCAGTCCTTGAGCTCTTGGACTGATGGACATCAGCTGTGCTACAGGAGGAATATGTTGTGTGTCAGCTCAAATCCCACACGCTGGGGAAGAAAGGGCCTGATGTCTCATTGCATTAAACCTGTATGCCAATTAGGCTCACAATTACACACATTTTGCTGACCGTTTAGAACCTTGTTAACACTACCCAGCTCTGTCACAGGGCCTTCTTCAGCCGTATCTCTCAAAGCACTTCCCAAAGTCCTATTTTCTCTATGTTGCAGGTGGGGAGATTGAGGCACAGAGAGGTGAAATGACTTGCCAAGGTCACTGGCAGAGCAAGGTGTCCTGACTCTCAGTTCAGTGCATGTTGGTTTAAAAACAAATTGTTCCTGTTTAGAATAAAACATGTCACAGAAACGCTTCTGTTGGTCTTAAAGTTAAATTGGGGGAGGGGGACGACTTTGACCTGACAGTCCCTTTTTAAAAATGCATCAGGAGAGCTTCATTACTTTGATCTTTTGGTTTAGTATTTTTCATTAAAAGATAGTGTAGATTTGTTATCAAAATACAGCTTGCAATACAAATGCAATCCATCAGGACTGAACTATTTAGGGGGGAAAAAAAGGTTGCTGGAACAATTAGATCTTCTCCTGGGCCGTGTGTACACATGTTGTAAGCTGCCCTTCAAAGGATCAATTATACTACATGGAATGTTTCAGGAAACTTCAAGTTCCTTTACTATTTTGGATAGTGTGAAAATAATAAATTCAGTACCGAGCCAGCTGGTATGAAGCTTGCATGTCACCTTCGCTTGGTGCTGGACTTAAAAATAAAGGAAAAGAAGTGAGGCCCATGGGGAGGTGAGGAATTCACTTTGAGATAAGCTCATCTTCTCCATCATCTCTTCTGCCTCCCTCATAGACATTTTCTAATCACCCGCTGAGGCCATGCCCTGAATTTCACAGTCCAGGGATTCAGAGCAAGCAGGATATCTCTGCTGTGTGTCCGTGAAATATAGGCCCAGCTTCCAAATGGTCAGCATTCACAGTATATGAATAATCTACTACATCTACATCCTGGTTCATGGCTCCATGCTATATAGAGCCTGACAGTAGTAACTTGAAAGCTCTTTTATAATAGACGGAAAGGTCTGGTTTTGAAAGCAGTTCAGGAAACCTGCCCTATACACAATACAATAAAAGGTGATTTAGTATAAAGCCCTACTATTCTATATCAAGAGTAGGGAGGAAGGTCTGGGGCTAAAGACACTCCCCTCACACCCAGGAGAGCTGGGTTCAAGTCTTGCTCTGTCACAGACTTCGGACATGACCTTGGAGGAATCATTTAGGGCGTACCTACACTGGAGCCCCTGGCAGTCCCTCTCAGAGCCCAGGTCAACAGACTGGAGCCCAGGATCTGAGACCCACCCCCTTCACTGGGTTTTAGAGCCCAGGTTTCAACCTGAGCCTGAATGTCTACATGGTTATTTTTAGCCCCGTCGCACAAGCCCTGGTTCTGATGCTCACGGCCGCGCACGTCTTTCCTTGTCAGTGTGCACATGCTCTTCGTCTCTCCGTGCCTCAGTTCTGCAGCTGTACAACAAAGATAGTAGCACTTCCCTACCTCAGGGAGGAGCTGCGAGACTGAAATACTACAGTGAGGCACCACGCAGAGAAACAAAGTACATGGCCCCCAAGATAACATTTCAGGGATGCCCTGAGAATGGTCAGCAGACGCCTTGGAATGCTGTTATCCCTCAGAAAATCTCCATACATCAGACTTGTAAAAGTTGATAAGACTCTTGAGATGGGGCAGCACAAAATGCCTGCTGAGGTTTTCCAGCTCAGATAAGAGAACTGCTTTTCTTCCCCCTGCTTCCAAGGGAACACGGATAACCCTATTATGTCTGCTGAGCCCAGCAGGATGATCGACCTTCCAAAGAAACTTTTATTATTAAATTTTAACCTAAAACTTTCCTCCAGTCTGCCCCTAGAAAGGTTTGGCTGAACTCAAAAAAGAAATGATTAAAACCAGCCTTCAGATGTTGGTTGTTTCTTTACAACAAATGTAAACTGGGTTGAACTTGATGCATAAACTACTTTTCTGGCTATTCTGATAGCAAGCAAGGATTCATACCCGTCACTAATTGAAGAATAATAATAATAACGAAAAGAAAGGAAAAAAAAGACCTTGAAATAGTCATTCTGCCTGACACAGCCATTCAGTTACCACCAGAGAGCAACCTTGTATATTTTTTCCATGGAAGTATCACCAAGCCAGAAAGAAACAATATCCTTCAAGATTATTTTTTTAAAGATCTTCTAATCAGTGAAAGATACAATGATTGAAACTTGTCTATCAATCATGTTAGCAGATAAAACAACATTGTTTCTTTCTTTTTTTCTTACTACTTGATCTGCTTAGCAATATGAACAAAGACACTGTCAAAAATCTGACTTAACTGTTTTTATGTATAGGAGACACATCCTCTTCAGACACGGAAAGGTGAAGCAATTTGTTGTTTCACAGCATTTTGAGGAATACTAAAGAGACAAAATAATGCCAAGGACACAAAGTATACACCGAAAATATCCTTAGCATGAAGAGGGGATATTTGTTGTTGTTGTTGTTTTTTTAATCATCTCTGCATTTCTCATATGGAATAAATACATAAGGATAAAAGTTCACTGAAATATACACAGGGATTTCTCAGAGGATTTAGACATTATTATTTATTGCTTAGAGTCCAGTTTTCAACTGTCCCACAATGAAGTAGACAGATAATTAGTTCTCTGAAGGTTGGATTGCTACTTTGTAAGGGGCAGTAGGGCAGGGACTGGATTGTCACAGGTCAGTCCCTACTTGCTTTGTGGGGGAAGGATGCACCAGCCTGGTGCAGCTTATTTTTCTTCCTGCTCGAGCTCCGCTGTGTTTCCCTTTACCAGCTGGACAGCCCCACGGCAGCTGTTGTGACTGTGCAGAGTGCTGTGAAGCAGACAGCATTCCTAGCACAGACATTCAGCTGGGCTCACCACTGCGGCCAGAATGAAACTGCACAAAGCTTGTGTTTATCACCGTTGAAATGCTACATAATGAGAGAGAACCATTTAGCATGCACAAGGGATTAAAGCATAAGCTTCTACTATTTGAGGAAGGATAATTCCCACTGGAAGTGATCAGTAATACTCCTTGCGTCCTCTGCAGATGAATGGAGAATATTCCTTTCCCCTCACTGTTCACCGGTGGAAGAGCAACAAAACGGAAAGATGGTCTACTGGTTAGACAGATAGCCTAGGGCTCTGTCAATACAGGTTCAATTCCCAGTTCCGCTGCAGACTTTCTAGGTGACCTTAGCCAAGCCACTTAGCCTGTCTGTGCCTCCGTTCCCTGTTTGTAAAATGGGATAACAGCACTGAAGTGTTGTGAGGTTAAATACATTAACAATTATGAGGTGATTACATACATTGGTAATGGGGCAGGGGGTGCCTAGCAGTATCTGATCCTATATAAAGTCTCTGAAAGAAACAGCAGTGTGAGTCTGCACTATGTGGTGGTGCGTCGGCCTTTCTTTCCCGAATGGCAGCTTTGTATGCAGTGTTGTTATAGCTGCATTGGTCTCAGATACAAGGCGAGGGAGGTAATATCTGTTACTGGACCAAATTCTTCAAGTCTGAAGAAGAACTCCGTGTTGAGAGCTTGTCTCTCACCAACAGAAGTTGGTCCAATGAAAGGTATCATTTCATCCACCTTGTCTCCAGAGCTTCCTGTGCAGACACGCAGTGCAAAGTCGCGGTGTGGAGAAAGCAGAGTCAAAAGTTAGTTATTTACTACTTTCAAAAACAAAAGCTGAAATGTAAAAGGGATCTGCTCTGTTCAGTACCCACCTGCAGTTTTCCCTGTGTGAGAATTGTTCCATTGAGCTCCATGAAGAATTATTTCTCTGACCTCTCACCACCTTGTATTTGAGATGCTTTGTCTGAAGGATGCAACCCAAAAAAGAGAGAGAGCCTTTTTTAACTGTGTTACTTTCCAGTAAAGAAACTTTCCTCCCAAATCTTACAGCTCCTCTATAGAAAGCAGGGACATTCCCCAGCTTGACGTCCCAAAGTAATTTAGGATTCATCTGTCTGTAAGTGTTTCTAGAGCCCTACCCAGGGATACAGCACTCCTTTGTTGAACCACCCTAGAACCTTCCCTAAAAATACAGAGCAGATTCTGCTGAATCATGCTGGCAGATGAAGCTAGCAGAATTTAAGAGAAGGCTGGTGGCTGTCTCTGGGGCAGAGAGAACTAAGGGAAAGGACTGAGTAAACTCTGCAGTGAAATGCTAGGAATAGCCAAATGTAGGCTGAAGTTTGTTGTGTTGGTTTTATTTATCACTCAGATCAAAGCCCGGAGAGGGGGAAAGTTTGCACTATGTGTGGGGTATGTTTACTCTGCTCAGAGCAGAGTGGGATTTTCACTTGCTCCTTCTGTTTACTAAACTCTACCTGGCTCAATACCCACCACACACCATGCTGGAAGCCCACGAGGCTCAGTCTTCCTTGAATCTCCACCACTGATGAGTCACATCCTCACAGTGGAATTACTCGGTCTAGAGCTTTATAGAGGTAAGAACTACTCCTGTGAAGCAAATGTGCTGGCTCAACGGCTGGACAGACTATTAACCTTTGTCTATTCCTTCAGCAAAACACAACCTTTGGTGAGGTCCAGCACATCGTGATTCCTCTCTCGCTGTCAATTGTACACCCCTCCATACTTCCTGGTCTTGGCAGTCGAAACTATATTGCTGGGTATGAACAGCGATCCTGGCTGGACGGATAGTTAACTAACGAGTATGGGAGTCATGGCAGGTTGATGATATTTCCAATAGAGGGAAACCAGGAAATACTGGAAACCTCATAAGAGTTATTTTCATGGAATTTCCAGTCCTTTTTTTTGCCCTTAGTTTGACGTTTTGGGAAAGGAGAACAGGAGGGGCAGTTGTTCTGAAGGTATTTCTAGATGGTCACTGACTTGCTGTAGTTGGCAGCAGGGTTACAAAGCAAATGGGCCTGACAGCCTAAAGCTGCTGCAGGGATCAACGAGAGAGGGTCAAAGCAGGTGCATTGCTGCATGGTACTAGAAAGCTGCATGAAGGCCCAGCTGACCCAGAAAGCAATGGTACAAATCATTGTGGCTCTCTGCCCGGGACTTTGTGTGTGTGAGAGAGAGTGCTCATAGATCTCCATCTGTTCCCAACACTCAGGTACCACACTGCCTAGACCTGCTCTGAGCAATCTACTGGTAAAAACACCAGAAGCCATGACAGCTCTGTCTATGCTAGTGCATCCACCATTGCTACTGTCTGTTTGGGAAGCTAAAGCCGTGGTGGGAAATTTTAGGTAAGAACGATTATTGTGGATGTGTGTCACATTATTTCCTTCTGTGCCCTGTCACAGAGAAGGTGAGTCTGTTACAGTTCTTAGGTACAGGGCAGAGCTTTTTGACACAAGTTGCTGAGATTCATGGAGGTCCCCACTTTAATACCTGGTGCTGGCTAAAATGGTAGCCATCACATAGACATCTCTAGTGTCTAGGATGCTTGTTAAGGCCTCCAGGTGCCACACAACTTCAGCACAGATGTTATTCAATTGTCAATGGGACGGGAGAGAATCCACGAGACAATCTTTTAATCTAGGAAGTGGATTTTTTTTTAATCAAGACCTGGATGCATTGTACTGTATGTTTAGACGTGTATTTTCAACATCACACAGCACCCAGAAATAGAGCCAGATTTTTAAAAGCGCTCAGCTCCCATTTAGACATCGAAATCTGTGACCAGTTTTTTCAAGAGAGCTTTGGCATCTTGTGAAAATCTGACTCCATTTGTGGGTGCTGAGCACTTGAAAATCCAACTGTATCTACACGGTCTGACTCAGGAACTCAGAGAAGTGGGAATGGCATTTAGTGGCTGTTGTACTTTCAGTTTTTGTCGTCTTTTGCAAAGAATTTAAAAAAAAAAAAAGATATTCACAGTTAATACTAATGCCATTGCAGGAAACTCTGAAGCTCTTACTGGTTCACTCGGTATTAGTCTCTTTGTGAATACTTCAGAAGGATAAGTGCAAGCTAGGTTCATGGAAACTGCCTACATTTGTGAAATACAACAAAAAGGCCTCTCTAAATGCCTCATGTGTTAACACTTGTGTTTTGAAAGGATCTTTGTTCAGCACTGGAGAAAATGACCTGCAAAAAAACATTCTAATGATGAAAGCTATGGATTAAAGGCTAGTGAAAAGAATCCCTTCTCCAGCTGTAAGATGACATAAAGGTTCTGTAAAAGGACCACAACTCCTAATATGACTTTTCATGATTCAGACCCTGGCTTAACAGCAATGGGAAAGATATTCTGCAACAGAAGAAAGCCTGAAGGGTGAGGACAAATCACAGCCTGAAGGAGGTAGCTAGCAAGGTCACACAAGATGCATTGTTTAAATATTGTCATGCATAGTTATGGGCTTATTTTCATCTTTAGGCACAAACAGAGCAGAGATCCAGGCTTGCCTGACACAGCCATATTCGCCGCTATTGAATTCAGACATTGGGGTATTCATTTGTCAGACACAGGGCTTCCACTCCTATTGCAGTGCAAAGATCATCCTATTGGATGACCAGCACAGAGCTACTGTTCAGCTTTCCAGCACAGAAAGGACCAGAAAAGACCTACGTAGGCTTTGGGTAAAGAGAAGCAGTTTAAGTTTGAACTAATTGAACTTTGTGCTCAACAGAAGGACCTGAACTAAAGCTTAGTGTTCAGCTGCTAACCCAGTCTCAGACCCTAGTGAACAGCATTGTAACACGCTGTAGATCCTACATTTCACCGCCTACCAAAAAGTGTGACAAATACCACCTAGCGTGAGCCATTTCCAAGTGTAAAGAAGTGCAGGTCAAAACCCAAACCTTCCTTAGCCCCCTAACTCATGAGTCTAGAAATGCCCTGGCTGCCACTTTATTCCAGACTGAGATGGGACGGTGCATCTTTTGCTGTGGAATTTCTTAGTAAACTGCAAGAAACTAGTTCCTAACTTCACTTTGTTACGCTCTCTGCCTGGCTCAGAGTTTCAATGGCCAGCTGTCCTAGAGGATGTCATACGTTTTCTAGGACACTCTCACCTTGGAGTAGTACTGTCTTAACCTCTTACTCATGTCTCTTCCTTTCTGCTGGAGAGCAGTTTCTGATGCTGCTTAGACTCCTGTGTTTGACCCAATAGTCTGCAGGTCACCTCTTTTCCCAGCTGGCGCCAGTTCTTCACCTCTGGGATACTTGCTAATTGAGCATCAGCCATGCTTTCCTTTTGTGGCCTTGTATGGTGTGTGGACTGTATTGCTTACTGTATTAAACTGTATTATTATCAGGAACTCAGCAGGCCCCGGGCACAATCACTGGCAACCCAATGAGCTCGGCTGCGCTCCATAAACCTTTACTAAGTGACTTTGCTCCCTGATTAGACAGATCCCTGTTTCAGCTGGTAGCATCAACAGCACAGTGGCTGCTTGATGCATTCCACGCCCACAGCTGCACCAGACTTGCTTTCTGTCCAGCCTTTGCGCCATTCCTTGCCTGTTCTGCTCCAGGCCTAGTCTCTGCCTACCTCTGATTCCTAATGCCTAGCTCCCAGCTGACTTGTCTCCTGACCACACCTCTGGTTCTGCCCTCTGATTCTGCTCCAACCACCAAGTTGCACTGCCTGTATCACCTAAAATTAACTTCCTGAACTTTGCTGAATTAGTCAGCTCCACGGCAAGAGGCTGGCCTTAAGATTTTGCTAATACAGAGATGTGAGCATGCACAGGCCAGCATCTAATGGCAAAATGTTAGAGCATCACCGTGATAGTATTATTGTATTGGCAGTGTAAAACCTAAGGGTGGTGGAAATGTTCTACACTAAGAGGGGACTTAATGAACAAATGCAAATAATGACTGGTATAAAGAAGGTATTGCTATCCACCATCTTTCATAATACGAGAACAAGAGGACATTTTAGTGAAATTGAAAGAAAGCAAATTTTAAAAATAACATGAAAATTCAAGCTGTGCACAATTTGCCTGTGGAACTCATTGCCACAAGATCTTTGCATAAGGCCAAGAGTTTCAAAGTTTCAAAAAAGCATGGGGCAGTTTATATGGGTACAGTAAATGTGTAAAAAATAAACCAGAGTTTTCTAAGTAAACCTTTACGATTCAAGATACAAATCAATCTCTAACTATAAGGAGTGGGGAAGAAATTTTCACTGTGATCAAATTAACTTCCTACTTCAGGGTTTACACCTTGATCTGGAGCTTTTGATGCTGGCCACTTTCAGTGACAGGACAATGGACTAGAGGGCTTGATCCATTCTGGCAATCCCAGTGCTTTGGCATTTTATAGACGTTATCAGCTAAGGCAAACTTGTGCCTTCTTTTGTCCTTTGTTTGAATGTACAGCAGTAAGGCAACCTAAGCGGTGGGGTGTAGAGCGCAGATGCTGCACGCCCAGCTAGCACAGGTATAAAAAGCAGTTCAGAGGGCGAGGCACAGCTTAGGTCAGCCGAGTAGAGTGCCCTACATGCCTGAAGCCCTAGGGTATATTCCCTACATGGGTCTCTACACACCCAGGCAGTGCCTCCCATGTCCACACTGCTATTTTTAGCAGTGTAGTATCCTGTTGCCAGAGCCTTTCCCCACTATATGGCAAAGCTCTGGCAGCAAGGAGGTAGCAGAGTAAAGCTCCGGCAGCTCCGTACTGTCTCTCTCCACTGCCAGAGCTTTCCCACGCCGCTGGAGCCTTTCCCCACTGCCATGTGGAGCTACACGCCACAGTGACAAGTAGGGACATAGCCTGCCTTTCACTGTGGCGTGTAGCTATACGTGTAGTGCCCGTACTCCATAAGTGTAAACAGAGCCTTTGACTTTTTTTTTCCCCTTGAGTCTCACAGAAAATAGAAACTTGGTTTTTGATGCTACTCAATCCTGACATTTTAAAACTCTGTTTCTGCAAGGAAACACCTTGTGTTATTAGCTTAGGCAAGATGTGCCAGCCAAATGGGATTGACTTCACTTCACGGAATTGCGTAGTAGAGCAGGAGGCAAAGGTATTGCAAGGAGAGTGCGTGGGGCAGGTGATCAATGCCAGAGTCATGTAAGCACCTGCCTCATTTTTATCCCCTCCGTACAGACAGCCATGATCCTTTATCTCCTCTAACACCCCACTGTGGCTTACGCTGCCAAAATGAAGTCAACTGTTCCCACTGTCAGACTGCTCTAGCACCACTGAAGTTTGTTACGTTGACCATAAAGGAAACCTTCCCCTCCTGCTCCTGATGTTTGGAACTTCATTTGCTGTCTGTGTGCGGGTGGTGGTAAATAATCACTCACGTTTTTATGTTGGCACCTCTTACCTTGGCCTCTCTCATCATCCATCAGCACCCAAGGATTCAGGATGTGATTTTCCTTGTCCCAGGTAAGTACTGACTACTATCATGGCAAGTGTTCTAAACATAATGAACCACCCCTCAGTAACCCATGCCTCCCAGTCCACCCCACAGAGTGTAACGCTTTGGGGTTTCACCCAGACCAGTAAGGGGCTGTGTCACCACCTGCCCTGTAACCCCAGGTGCTTCTGTGCAGTGCCGCTTTGGCTCAGAGCACTGACGCCAGCAGCCTGCTCACAGCATATTGGCCTCACCCTGGCTTCCACCAGCCTGGTTACTCCTTGCAGGGTGACACTAACAACGCTTCCAGCCCTAACTCCCCAAAACTATCTCCCCGGCCGTGTCCAGACCCTCTCACTGGACCCTCACAGAAGTTGTCAAGTTTGCTGCCTCTAAAGAGACAGAGCACACACCAGCCTGTTAGTTTGGCTGACGACTCACACTTCAGTTTAATACGCAGCACGGAGGTGATTTTGTAATAAAACAAGGATGAGTTTCTTAACAAAGAACAGAGGTGAGAGTGAAAGAGATAGGGAAGGTTCCCAATAAAACACGCTTTCTAGTGACTAAAACTTAATTCTAGTATATTACTACCTTGGCCTAAGCAGTTTTCTTACTTACATCAAGTTACCAGCATCCCTACTCCTCCAAATCAGGGGACCCAACATCCATCGGCTCGAAGGTTCGCTGTACCCTATTGTCCTCTCAGTGATGAATCACACAATGACTTTTTGATGCACCGTATGGGGCTTCATTTGTCATTGAACATTGTGCCAGTCCCTAGCTATATGCAGAGCGTGTCTAGCACCAGGACTTATTTTTCAAAATCTCGATACCAGATACAAGACAACAATCAGTAATTTCACACACACACACAGAGCTGAGTTAGTTAATCCCAAACTTCCATCTGTTCATAATGAGACCTCTTCAGTGGCTAAATTTGACCAATTTAGTAATTACTTTCAGGAGAAAATGGTCTCTATTAGAGTTCCACTGCCATGCCTCAGCTGTTAAAGTGTGGACAGTCTCTCTTCCATATGAATGGGTGATATCATTTTCTTTGTTTCCTTATCTGATTTTGTTACAATAATTCAGCAAGTCCACTCTGACCAGCTGTTCTTTCGGCCTCCTGGCCTGTCTTGCTTATACAAGAATGTTGGTGATTACATTGCATCAATTGTTTCTGCAATTGTGCATCCGTCCTTGACTCCTGGGACAGTTCCAACCATTTTCAATATACAATTGATTAATCCTTAGTTTAAAAAAAAACATTTACTTGTCTAATGCGCAATTTAACTTTGATCCACTCTTAGGCTGTAGTCATTGAAAATATTGTACAAGAGTGGTTCCAATATATTAGCCATAACTTAATCCGTGTGTGGCCCTAAACAGATCATGTGACTTTCCCACAATCACACAGGGCCAGAATCCTGATACTCTTACTCAGGTCAAATATCACCTTACACAGAAAGTAGTTCCTGGTGAGGACTGGTTCCAGGATCCCATTATTGGAGGAGTCAGGGGAAAGTGGTTATTTTGGGGGCTCTGTTATTAAATGACAAACAACCTTTTAGGAGCCCAGGGGCTAGTTAGATCCCCTGCAAAATCTGACTACCCGTGTCAGTACCCGTATCAATATTTTGCGGTAATTTATCATTTATATAAAGGAAGAAGACCCTCCCATCTGCTGTTGTTCCACTGCAAATGTCTCCTTTGCCACCCCATTGCATCAGGCTGCCATGAAACCAATGGGACCATTCACAGAGAGAGGTAGTACTCATTATCAGAGAATCATAGAAGATTAGGGCTGGAAGGGACCCCAGGAGGCCATCTAGTCCAACCCCCTGCTCAAAGCAGGACCAACCCCAACTACATCATCCCAGCCAGGGTTTTGTCAAGCTGGGCCTTAAAAATCTCTAAGGATGGAGATTCCACCACCTCCCTAGGTAACCCATTCCAGTGCTTCACCACCCCCTAGTGAAAAAGATTTTCCCAATATTCCACCTACACCTCCCCCACTGCAACTTGAGACCATTGCTCCTTGTTCTGTCATCTGCTACCACTGCTCCATTCTCCCTGGAACCCTCCTTCAGGTAGTTGAAGGCTGCTATCAAATCAGTCTTCTCTACTACAGACTAAATAAGTCCAGTTCCCTCAGACTCTCCTCATAAGTTGTGTTCCAACCCACTAATCATTTTTGTTACCCTCCACGGGACTCTCTCCAATTTGTCCATATACTTCCTTTAGTGGGGGCCCAAAACTGGACACAATACTCCAAATGTGGCCTCAGCAGTAGCGAATAGAGGGCATGTGTAAGGGTCATGAATTACGAGTAATAACACCAGAATGTACTCCATAAGCATAAAACTGGGACTAGAACCCAGGAGTCCTGACTCCCTTCTACCATGATGCACTGCTCATCTTGCTGGACCATCCAGTATAATTTTAGCATTGTTTAAGTTTTATCTTCCAGATCATTCAGAATGTACTGATTGTTTTCTTCCCTTCTCTGTCTATCATCAACCTCTAGGAAGGTTTTTAAGACTCCATATTGGGTTAATTATGCTTATTTATTTGCCTCGGTCCATCAACTATCCGTTTTCATGGCAAACGTTAACTTATTATGTACCAGATTTTTGCCCAATGCTCTGTTTTGTGTCACCTTCTCTTCTCACACTTTCACTTCAGCCTCTGTTTTGTCACAGTGCCTGGCAGCTGTTATGGATCAGATAATCTAGCTATTTTTCTTCCTGAATGCATCTCCTCTTTTTCTAGTTAAAAGGAGGAATGTAGCTTCATGAATGCAAGTCTTGATTCTAGTTACCATAGAACATTCCTTACATTCTCCCAGAGATGCTGAGGTGTTGATCCACACTCTAATCACTGCAGGATTACACAATTATGCCCTCTTAGTTGGATTACTCAGTAAAATTGGCTTATTGGATTCACCTCATTCAAAAAGATGCCGCTATTTACCCATTCCGAACAATTGCCGCACATCACTCCTGGGCGCCCGCCCTTGCATTGGCTTCCTGTCAAGTTTCACACTGATTTTAAATCTTCTTATTGACTTTTAAAGCACTCAAGGGCCTGGGCTTTTCCTGTAGTATTGACTTGCTTGTTCCCTCTAGGCTGCGGTGAGCTTTGAGATCTTCATCCACCCGCCTGTTTTCAGCACCAAGTTTTTTGCCCTCCTCTATCCTTTACATATGGGGCTTTTGCGTGGTTGCCTTTGGAACTCTTACCCCGCCACCGATAATGCTGAGTCCCTGGCTGTCAGGAAATCCAATCTCAAACCTGTTTACTTGCTGTGATCTCTGCTCATCAGAGATGCTTTATTTCATTTGTAAAGGGCAGGGAGGGGCACCTTGGTGTGAAATATGCTGTGTGAGTGTGAGAATTGTATCCTCCTACACAGCAAAGCAGCCGAGCTTCCCCTCAGCTGCTGCAGTCAAACAGGTTCAGCAAAATGAGGAAGAGGAGGACAGAACAGGGCAAAATGTGCTACTGGTGGGTTCTGTTCTTTTAGAAAATAGTTTTCACCGTGATTTGTCCTCCTTGGCTAAGACGGCTACTCCTGGCATAGGCAGAGTGTTGAATGAGGGACAGAGGGCAGATTGTGAGTTCATGACTTTCAGAGTCATTCTTTTTTAGGGGAGTTTTTTCCACCCCACCTCAAACTCCCTATGAAAGATGTTTTCAAAAGCTTTAACCAGTGATGTAAGGTGCTGTGAGGTGGATGACTGTGAGCAGGGCTGGATTAACGCAGGGGCTTTAGGAGCTGCGGCCCAGGGCTTCAGGCTAAGGGGGGCCCTGCAAAAATAAATCCATAATTATCTGTGCAGGGAAGCTGGATTGTGAGCCCGGGGAGAGCTCTGGGCTCGGTGGCAAATGATCAGTCACCTGAGGTTGGGGGTGTGGGGGTGAGGGATGTGCATGCTGCAGTTGGAGCCTCCCCGAGGCCATGTGACCTCCATATCCTCCCTCCCTGGCTGAGCCACTGAGGCTGAGCGGTGGCGCCACAGCAGGCCGGCGTTCCCGGGATTGCCACAGCACTCAGCGGCAGTGTGGGGCGGGGGGCGCTGGAGGAAGGGATGGCTGGAGCTACCCCGCCGTGAGGGGCTGCGGGCAGCGCGGCGCTGAGCCAGCATGTGGAGCAGGTCGTTCCGGAGCCAGCTTCCTCCCTGGACCTTGCAGCTGCCAAAAAAAACTTTCCTGCACCTCTGGCTTCCCTCTTTCTCCGGCGGCTGGAGGCGAGTGGGGGGCCTGCGCTGGGGGACAGAGCCCAGGCTGGGGTGCGGTGACCCCCGAGTGCATCCTGGCCCCAGTAGTCCCAATGGAACCGGTGCTGGGGGTTCCCGTCTGTGAGCCTGTGCTGGCCGCCTGCTCCCCACTCCCGCGGTGCTCTCCTCTCCCCAGGGCTATCGCCGCGAGGGCTGCAGGCTGGCAGAGCCTGGGTGTGCAGCGCTCTGCAGGCCTCTTGCCTTCCCGGCCAGCTGAGAAGGAGCAAACCTCACAGAAGGTCCGAAAAGGAAGAGTGGAAAGTTAGGCCGTGGCTCTGGTCTGGGGAAGGAGCGAAGGGTCCCAGGCTGCGACTGGGGGAGAAACCCCCTGCTGGGGCTGTGCAGTAAAGTCCGGGGAGAGGTGACCCGCATGCACAGCCCTGGGAAAGCTTCTGTCCAGCCCTTGCAGGGGAAGACACAAATAAAGGGCGGGGGCGAGGAGAGAAAAGACTTGCATACAGGGGCCCCACAAAATCTAATAGCCCCGGGCTCACAGGAAAGCTAATCCGGCCCTGATTGTGAGGGGGTATTGTGGAGAGCCGCAATTAAGGTAACTCGGTTCTCTTTATGTTAATGGTGCCCTGATTTATAACATTATAAGGCATTTGTGACCACTGTAAAAACCCTCCCCCTTCATTTCCGCAGGCCCCTGCCTAGGAAGGAAAGGGAGTTGGAGCTAATGCTCTGGTTTGAGCCACCTTTAAATTTTATTTACATTTTTTCCTGTTTTCCTGCTTTATTAATGATAAAATGATAGTTAATTACGGTGATGTCACAGAGCATATCTCCTAATAAATCTACTGCTACAGACATCTGTACTTTACCTGCTACATCCTTGTTCCTTGCATACGTAAATATGCATTCCTCTCATTTGATTCAGTTGTTCCATTTGAATTTCAAAACGAAAACAAACACATTTAAAATGAATGTTCCAGCATAAACAATAGTGATGCTAAGGGGTGACTGACACTAGGATGTCTCTGGAAGCTGCTTCCATAGTTACTGTTAGTTTGGTGAGTGAGATTTTACCCATGTTAACTGTGAGTTCTCACTTTTAGTAAGACTCCCATTAATTTCACTGGGCTTTGGATCAATCCCCATGTTGTCATCTCTAACAACTGCACCCTGACCGGGTGGATTAGGCCCAGAGGCCCCTTGCTGGAGGCCTCAGGGTCCTGCCACATCCCATCCCAGAAAAGAGCAGAGGAGAAGTCCTCCAGGCAGCCTAGAGTGGTTGTGGGGAAGCAGCCAGTGAGAGAGGTTGCCGGGAGCAGCCAATCAGGGCCTGGCAGGGCCATATAAAAGGAGCTGAAGAACAGACTGAGCAGCTGTCAGTTGCTGTCTGATGTAGGAGAACAGAGGAGCCTATTCCTGGCTGGCTAAAAGAACAGCAGGGCCTAAGACAGGTCAGTGCTGACAGGGACCAGGGTGGGGGAGAGAAAGAGAGGGCTTCTGGCTGGCTGGCTGCTAGGACTGAGACTAAGACAGTTGTCAACAGCGGCTGGGGGAGCAATGAAGGAGCTTCTGACTGGCTGACTGGATTGAGTAAGGACTGAGCCCAGAGAGGGCTGCAGGAAGACAGCATTTCCAGGGAGAAAGCACTGGGGATGAACCCCATACCAGTGCCGGGACTATTTAAAGACTGAGCCTGGAGAGAGCTAGAGAGACCCCAACAGAAGAGTACTGAGATAGGCCCCAGAAGAGGTTGTTCTGTTTCACATACAGACAGCATGTGCAGGGTTGCCAATCTTGCATTTTAGTTTTTACTGGCATGAAGATCTGAAGTTGTGGAGTGTGGGTTGTTTTTTGTTTTTGTTTGTTTGTTTTTTCTTACTCACATGGTAAACTTTTTACTGGCATCACTAAAAATTCCATGAACTAGACAATAATGTCACAGAAGTGTGTACTCACTGGTGATATTCTGTACACATGAGTTTGGAGTTATGCAATTGTTTTAGCTGCAGTTAATTGATCAGGTTCTTTGGGTGTGTGCAATAATAGAAAACAGGAAATTGATAAAGTCATGGTCAGTGTAGTTTTCATACAAGAAGTGATTCTAAATGACGACCATCAATGTCAAAATGCAATGTGTTTTATTTCTACCCAGTTCCATGGACATTTTCATTTATTTACAGGTTTACAGACAGTGTTAAAATTGTACATTTGTTTTAAATGACTGTCAGTAAGTTTACAGACAGTTTGCAGCCCTGACGTGTGTGAGAGACTCGGCCAGAGGGCTGAGTCACTGAGAACTTCCTGAGAAACCACTGACCTCGGTCACCAAAAAATGAGACTGCAGACACACTCAACCAGAAGGGGGTGCTCATGAGAAGTGGATGCCGCCCCGTTACAAGCACAAAGAAGCCACCTGAATGGGAAACTGAGCAAGGAAAGCACTTCCAGCTCTTTCCTTCTACTGTGTCTAGAGGAGACCTTCAGAGTGTTTTTTACTGTAAATAAACAAATTGATGACAACGATACACCTGACTCCTGTTGCCAATGGCAACAGCCCTGGAAGGCCCTGAATACTGGCTAACTGCTGAGCCAAAGGGGCAGCATTGTTGGAGAACCTCCCCAGGGCCTACCACTTCCAGTGTTGTGTGTGGATGGTACAGGGACAAGGAACAGTCGTGACTTGCATCACTTAAAGCAGTTTTGTTTTCATGCTTGTTACTTTCCTTCTTCTCAGCCCTTGTGACCTCCCTTTTACCCTTCAGGTCCCCTGTCTTCTGTCACGCCTTGCAGTGCTGACCTCTCAGGAGGTATCCTCAGCACTTGGCACTGAACTTCCTTCTGGTTTTTACATGGCTCTGAATAGTTTTGCCTGTGCTTGAACAGTACTGTAAGCTCCTTGAGGCAAGGAGCAACGTCTCCCAGTTGGTACAGGAAAGCGCTGCGGGTGCTTCAGGACACTTTTGCATGCACGGGCGGGGACTCGTTAATGTCAGGAGATGCCAGTGTTAATATAGCAGCATATGGAAAAAATGTAGACGTCTAATATCTCGATAGACGAATTAACTACCGGAGAGTTGTCACTGCTGGAGGCACAATGTAAGTCTGTAATAATTAAGGGCTGGACTGATACTCAGATGGTGGAAATCAATATAGATGCATTCACTGCAGCTAGCCCTGAATCTCTATTGGAAGACTCATTCATTTAAAAAAAAAAAGATGAATTAACGTTTTGTGTTGAAATCTTTAGACTATAATTGTGTGTGTGTGGTTTTTTTTTTTTTAATGTCGGGAGATGCCTAGAGCTATGGATACAGGAACCTGAAGGTGGGGGGATGACATAGGATATTGCTGCTAATATAATAGGCGGTGTGGTTTAGTGGATAAGGCATTGGATTGGGACTGAGGAGATTTGGCTTCTATTTTCAGCTCTGCCTGTGGCCTGCTGGGTGACTTTGAGCAAGTCAATTCATTTCTCTGTGCCTCCGTTTTCCCCATCGGTAAGACAGATAACAATATTTTCTTTGCGATCTTTTGTTGGAAAGGAGTATAAGAGTTAAGTGGTGTTTATTATAGTTTGCTTTAAATGGTCAGAACTTGGTACTTATTTTCATATTTATATCTTATGCAGACCATTAAACAGTCCTGCTCATAGCAGGTAACAGAGGCACGTGTTCATCTTCCTGGGCTTTTCCCCTAGTATTCAGGCTAAGAAGTGAGCCCTTTCTGCATGCAAAGAAGCTTTCTTGAGTGAGGGGATGTGACACTGACTGCTATTTGATTCACAGCGTGCTTGAGGGCCCTACACAGTGTGCATCACACGATGTTCTCTTTAGTCAAGATGCCTGCAGCAGTGATTCCTGCAACAGAAATCACCTCCTATCTAACTTGCAGATAGTAGGGATGTCAAATTGGCCCTGCAATGGGCTCTTTGTTTTTGCAGTACAGAACCCCATTGCTATGAGAAATACATAACCTAGCTCCTTTTTTTAAGCCATCAACTCCATTGCTTGACAGCAATCTGCTGTGCCTGAGAATTTGTCTCTGCATCATAGTTTATGTATACTAGCAACCTGAATAATAAGGGAAACAAATGTGTCATTAGTAGGCTATTGTATATTATTCTGGCTTTTATAAATATGAATTTAAATTGTCTATTACCTCAAAGCGCTGTTAACGTTATTATTCCCACTTGTTAAATGCGCACTGTACTGAATGTGCTTGGAATTCATTAGGTTCCATTTTATGTGGCATAAATTTGCAGTCCCCTCTTTCCACAGAGAAGATGAAACCCAGCTATAAAATTTACTGCACTATTGTTCTAATGCACCCTTAATTAGTGACTTATAAGGATTTCGCAAACCCTTGAGATAACTTGCAAGGCTTGAGTTATTTTATTATATGATCTCTGGTTAATATGCCAGATTAATAATGTATGTGAGCATTTATTAAACTCCAGGTAGCACTTATCTACAAAAAACATAGCTCTCCCTAATAGCTGCCAGGAGGAGGAACTTCTAAACTGGCTCAGACAAGTCTATTTTTCTCTCCTTTAATATTGATGATCAGCAATTTCTGATGACTAATACTACAGCAGGCTCTGTGAAAATGTCAAGTGGTTTGTTTGATTGGGAGGACAGATGTTGTTGTGATTTCAAGGATTAGGTTGCTGCCCCTGAGTGTTGGTCTGGGGTCAGATGGACTCTGGCTAAGGTTTTCAAAGCTAGCTAGTAATTTTAGGTGCCTAACCACAGTAGAACCTCCGAGTTAGGAACACCTCGGGAATGGAGGTTGTTCGTAACTCTGAAATGTTCGTAACTTTGAACAAAACGTTATGGTTGTTCTTTCAAAAGTTTACAACTGGACCTTAACTTAATACAGCTCTGAAACACTACTATGCAGATGAAAAATGCTGCTTTCTCTCTATTTTTTTTTTAGTAGTTTACATTTAACATAGTACTGTACTGTATTTGCTTTTTATTTTTTTTTCTCTTCTTGATTATCCGCTTCTGGCTCCAAATGAGGTGTGTGGTTGACTGGTCAGTTCGTAACTCTGGTGTTCATAACTCTGAGGCTCTTCTGTAGTTGGAACATGTGAAAGGAATCCGCTTTGCTGAGAGAAGTGCTTTGCACTTTTGGAAAATCCGGTTCCTCTCCCATGTCTCAAGTTGGGCACCAAACATGGCGACACCCAGAATCACTAGTCAATTGTGGATCATAACTTGTCTACCAACACAATGCATTTGATTTTTTTGCTTGGAGGGACCTAGGCAGAGAGAGAGCTTGAGTAGATTGGACCTTGATTGCTGCCATAATATGCCATGGTGTTATTAGTGTAGCTCATACCCACTCAGTGTTGAGCTCTATCCACCTGTAGTGGTGGGTGGGACACATGCAGAGACTGATGAGCCTACTAAAGCCTTGGCTAATGGTGTTGAGTCTTTTCATGCAAGCAGTGGAGGGGTTCACGTTTTAAGATCCAGAAGTTCCAGGTTTGATCCCTGCTGCCGATGACCATGCTAGCAGTGTTGTAAGTGATAGGCCAGCCACTAGAGGGAGACAGTGTCACACTGAGTGAGTATAGGTTACATTAGTAAGGTAACTGGTTCAGCAGTGTTTTTTAAATACATAGGGCTAAGCTCTCTATTAATATAAGTGAGAGGAAGTCCATTAAGACAAAGGACCTGCACCCAGGCAGAGAGTTGGGCTCATGATATTTAACCAGGCAAAATCCTTTTATAGCCTCCTGTTCCTTGGCTGAACAAAAATGTCCCGCAGACGGACAGGAGACATTTCACAGCAGGCCGACAGTAATTGATATTATCAGTATCATTATGATATTAACGGCACCTCTGCCCACGTCCTCTCACTCTGTCCCCTGGAGGCTTCCTGCATAATGTATAGCACCAAGGCTTGGGTCAAAGGTAGCATTCTGCAAGGCAGACTTACATGCAAGCACACATCCCTATCTATGGAGACCTTCTGTCCAGGAATCCGCTCAACTGTTGAACAAGCAGCCATGCAAATTGAAGGCCGTAGAGAGGACAGAGCATGTAATTGGAAACACCAGTTAAACAAGTAAGCAAACAGTCTGCTGAAAATAATAAAAAAAAAAAAGGAAAACCATGCAAAAGAAGGTATGTCATCCATGTGGCATCTGGCAGGAGCCTAGAAAACATCCTGCAGTCAGGCAATGGGTAGAAACTGTAATAACTGCAACCACTTTGGCAGAGTAAATAGACACATGTATGGGCTAAAGGTAAAATGTGGGGATCTCTCAAGTGAAGGGAATTTGCTGTTCGTGCATGGAATGAAGAGAGGCAATAGTGGCTAATATAAATATGCTCAAAGGATGCATTTCTCCTATGTGCATAGAGCCAGCGCAAGTGTTGTGTACCATTTAATTCATTAAAACCGGGTTTAAGTGATGCATAGTCCTGTGCTGACCCACTGCACAGGGGTGAATGTCACCCAGATGGCTTCCGTGTGACATGCAGAGTAGAAACCGGAGGAGTGCAAGTGAGTGTAAGAATGGAGACTGGAATAAAGTAGTTCAAATAAAATCTAAAGCTTGAAAAAGCAGAGGCGAAGTTGAATTAGATAGTACTGCACACATTCCAGTTTCTGAGTGTTACTGTTAATATAAAGAATTATATTGAATCTAGATTAGAATTTGTGTGGATTCCGAATCACCTGGCACATGTCAGAATGCAGTGAGTGTCCTATGCATACGGGATTGGATTTAAATCTGTGGAAAGACTCTCATTGACTTCAGTAGGCTTTGGATCAGACCTGTTCTGTAGAAATACTTAGAGCAATGTGACAGGATTGTGATTCATGGCATGGGTTTTTAAATGGTTCAGATATGAATAATCAAGGCTCTGGATTTTGATTTTTGACACTGAAAAACAGTTCAGCTAGAAATATGGCAGATGAACTAACTAGTTCCAGAAATCATCTGGCTAAAATAGGCCTGTCGGTTGTGAAACTGTCTTATCACAGCAATAACTTCTGATGTTTGAGACCTCAAGTGAAGCCTGCAATAGTTTGATTGCCACATTCCCATTTTGTCTATTTTTCGTGTGACTTTTTTTTCCAGCCACATTTACATCAAGCAACTCCAAGTCAGGTCAAAGGCGACTAATCCTGGAACAAAGGACTGTCCCTTTTTGTGTTCTGACCCATTCAAAAAAAAATTAAGCTAGGCAAAACCTCGCCTGCCTCTCCGATTTTAAGCAACATAAAATATGCTTTAAATAAATCTTATTTGTATATGCAGAAGAACTTTTCAGCTTATGGAATATGAAAATGACTGACTAGCAGAAAATTATTTATCATTGTGGTGTCAAAATATCAGAGATTGGCTTGTGCCTTTGGGAAAATCAACTGGGATACAGCAGTATTTCTCACTTCCCCACCTATAATGTGATCTGCCAAATTTAATCCAACTTTGTGTTTGATGATCCCACTAAAATGAAGAGATGAAGTTAATGGCATATAAACAAGGCTAGGCATCATCCTCTATGAAATGTTATGTGACCGTTGAAAGGAGCTGAATTATCCCAAAATAGTCTGGGGACATCACAGCCCAAGCAGCCTGGCAGCTTACAACAATGCAAATATTTTGCTGTTCACTTTGCTTCTGTCCACTTTTTTTTAATTGCCGGTTGGGTACCCGTGTCTGAGCCTAGCTGAAGACGACAATGCAAATTTCTCCTGCCATGCTTGGTGGTATTCCTTAGGAATAAAATTCTGTGCCATATATAATGCAGATGCTAAGGTAAACATTAGCTAAGGCAGGGGTGGGCAAACTACGGCCCATCTGAGCTGCTTATCAGGCCCTCCAGCTCAACTTGTGGTTCACGGGAAAAGTTGCGGAACAAGCTGTACAGCACAGTAGCAGCCGATCCCCGCCCAGCCCTGCACTTTCTCCCCGCCCCTCTCCCACCACGTGGGTCCAGCGGCACCCTGACTGGAGCTGCTCCTGGCCCCCAGCAGCACCATGCAGCAGCCCCCCCGCACAGCCCTGCCCCTTCTGCCCCCACCCCCCTGCCTCTCTGTATAACCCACCATACAATGTCTATACACAGATGTGGCCCTCGGGACAAAAAGCTTACTCACCCCTGAGCTAAGGCCAGTTCCCTACTCAGTCTTTCTCAAGCAAAACTCCCATTGAATATAATGGGAGATCTGCCTTCGTATGGTGATTAATACAAGATTTGCCCTGAAAGGTATTTCATAAATCAGACTTGCCACAAACGCTGCACTATGAATAGTGCAGAAATAGCTGGCTGTTTACCTGCCTTCACAAACCCTGAAATGGTAGTTCCTAGCTGAACACTTTAAATGTGAAGGGTTTGCTTTTCTCATTCCTCATTAGCTGCATAGCAATCTATGCTGAGTATGTGTGAACTTCAATGCGTGTGGGTTTGTATGCCATTGAAAATGACTTGAGTGAACTGAACAGCTGTCTAAAGACTCAGGACTGCAAGGTACTGAATGCTTCCTGTTAGGTGTCCACAGCTCTCCCTGGCTTCGAGGAAGGGCTTCAGATGCACTTTCCTTTCTCTTTTATGTACGCCAGAGCGGCTGTCAGGCAGTGTCACGAACTGTAACGATCACCATCGACTTCTGGGATCATTCGGCTTTAACGTAGGAGAAACTTTTTTGCTTTTAGCTATATCAGGGTTGTCGAGTTCGTTTTGATGGAGGGCCCTGGAGTTGATAGAACTGACAGGGAGAGATGCTTGTTGCAGAAGTTACACAGTTACAACTGATAACTGCTAGGCCTTTTCTTTCAGAAGTTAATGTCAATCCCAGAGCTGAATCTTGATTGAGGGCCCAATCCTACCGAGTTCTGAGTATCCACAACTCCCACTGAAGTGTTAATGAAAACTGTAGTTTCCATGTCCCCTATTATGGAATGAACCAACACACACATGGTATGTGAAGTAATCTCTTTTATTGGACCAACCTCTGTTGGAGGAAGGTCCAAGCTATCAAGCTACAGAGCTTTTTACTGGTCTTTCAAGCTCTGTGTAGTTTGAAGACTTATAGCTTCCACCAAGAGAAGCTGGTCCAATAACAGCTATTACTTCACCTATTTGTGTCTCTCATACCGTGGGACCAAGAAGGCTACAACACGAAACATACATGGTATGTTGGTCTCCATCATTAGACAAGTCCATGATAACTGCAGAGGAAAGAACTAGGAGTCTACACAGTAATGGCAGAGTCCCGGTTCTGCTGGACTTAAATTGAAGTTGGCACTGCGTGAAAGTGAAATAAAGGTTTACTTTGGCTGATGCCTAATATTTATAGATACCCCTTTAATGCACTTTTATAAGGAGGGATGACTGGTCCCATTGAGAACTGTGTCTCTCAGTGTGTCTGTGAAAAATAGTTTTTCATTAGGCTTCTTTATGAGGAGATGGGAGTGAAGTGTGTTTGCTTTAGGGGAGAGAGATTTTTAAAGGTTATATTTTGTTGCAACAGTGAATTTTACAGGTTGATAAAACTGACTTTAATGAGCGAGTGAGATCAGTAAAATTCTAATCACTAGAGCAAAGAATAATTCACCACTGCTAACTTAGTTAGTTTCTTTGTTTGTTTAGTTTGTGAATTGTCAACACACAGACTGCAAAATTCTCCCACCGATTCATTATCTGAAATGGCTTTAATTAAATCAACTCCAAAAATAATTCTTGATCTGCAGCTTATTTGCACATTGCTTTTTGAGAATATTCGCGATTTGTGTTACGTTGGCCAGCTCCATAAATCACAAGTGGGTTGGTTTTTTTTCTATTTTATTCCAGGCAATCTGTATCGTTATTCTACCCACCAAGAATTGTGAATTTTACCATTCAAAGTTTTGTTTTCTGCCACTATTTGGGCTCAACACTTGCTTTCAGTAAAGCTTGAGTGCAGCAAATGAACACACAGGTGGTGAAAACGGTCAAATTTAAAATGTGCTTTTAAATTCCAAGGACTGTTCATGGGTTTTCCTCCCCACTATTTCTCAGCTCTAACAAGCATTTAGTGCCATATGCCCAGTGATGGCCTGGCCCCTCCTTTGAGGGCTGGAGGCTTGGAGCTGGCCAGCCCCATCCAATTAGCCTTGCTTGCAGTATCTATAATGGGGTCTGGGGGTTAATTAGCTGAGTATGGAGGAGGTGATTCTCCTATAAAAAGCAGCAGGAAGCTGCAGAGAGACTGCAGAGAAAGAGGCTCCCGCAGGGAGGACCCTGGGACTGCAGCTTGTAAGGGCTGAGAGTGGCCTGCTAAGGCGAGAAAGACCGTGAGACATCAGGGGAGGGAGGGACTGTGACCAGTTTAAGGCTGGGGAGACTTTTTTTTTTGGTGTTGATTGATTTTGAACTTTAAGTTAATAAACCAGACCCTCAATAGGGCTGTCGTCATTGGACTCATGAAAGTCTGTATGAAGTTTATTTAAGAAGCTCCTTGAAGGGGGGAGGGGGGGGAGAGGAACTGAGGTAGTCCAACTGCAGAGCGACATCTGGCCACAAAGGGCCACTGACATGCTCACCTTTGTAAGAGAAAGCTGTGGAAAACGCTAAGATCCTGAGAATGAACTGCAGCTTTGAGCTGCCTGAGTTAATCTGCACATCGTGCGGTCCAGTCAGAGAAATGTAATGCAGTAACCAGAGTGGGCATAGCTAGACACGCCCAGTGAAAAGAGTCTAAATCTTACAGGTGCTGGGTAAAATTCTGGCCCCACCGAAGTCCCTGGGAGTTTTGCCATTGACTGACTCCATTGGGGTCAGGATTGCACCCCTTGTGATGGGGAAGATGTGGGGCGCGGCGGGTAAGCTGTATGGAAACGTACTAGGAATTTTTCAAGGGCCTTGAAGTCTGGGATGCAGCAGTAAGAGGGGCTCTGCTTAGTAGACTGGCAAGTTGTGACAGCTGCATTTGTTCTGCCTGGTAACGGCTGGCCTGGAGTGTGGCCAAGCCACGGCAACTGGTGCTGTCCTGGTTCCACTCTGTGATGCTGTCACAATGACGTCACCAGACATGTCTGCAGGGACTGACCCCAGAACCTCCGAATCCAGTGTGGGTGACCTGTACCAGGGTTTGTATAGGGCTCACAGCATACCAGCTGCTCTACAGACATGTAAAATACATGGTCTTTGCCCTAAGGAGCTTACAATCTAGGTAGACAGCATGCATATACACACAGGGTAGAGATCAGTGTGAATGAGCAGCAGAATGTGGTGTGAATGTCATTGCTTTTCCTACTTGTTTAAGAAGGGGTTATTTGCATTTTCCCTCAGGGGCTGAGGGTTGTAAGCTTGTTTGAAGAAATGCCTCTTAAATGGGGATTTATAGGTAGGGAAGTTGATTGTTCTATGAACTGATATCTGTGTGGGCAGTGTACCCTGGATGATTGTTTTTACTCTGCTTTTGAGCTGTGTACAAGAGACAGAGATTCATGACAGGACTAATGGAAAATGTTTGAAATTCGTGTTGAGAAAGCAAGGGGTGTAGGGACACTGTAGATCTGAAAACGTGACTCCACCCTGAAAAGTGACTGTAGAAATGGTGTCTTACTAAATATGTCCGCTCCCTGTGTGCATTCACATCCGCTGACTCTGATGCCCAAAACACATTGATGCTCCCGTTAGCGCTGATGGCTGTGCAGTGCTATGCAAGAGGCATCTGGATTCTTTCCTGCCGCCTCAAGGGAATTGTTAATGAATTTCCGAAGGGAGGCAATAGAGTTGCACAGGTGTAACTCACAGCAGAATTTGGCCTGCCTGAGTCCCAAGCCAAAACAAATACAGCTTGATTCTCCCTCAGATCCTGGGTTGAGGCTGCAGGGCTGGGAGATAGGGAAAGCCATCTTTACTTGCAAACGGAGCACGTTTCTTAATATCCAGAATTCCACAATGCCATCTTAGAGTCGCTTTTCAGAATCTAACTGAACTTACCAAAGACTGTTGTGGCCTCTGTCTGATTTTAAACAATTGTTTTGCCTTACAAGTTTTTTCCCCCTCTTTCTTATAAGGCTAAAAAGTGAAATATAACATATAAATCACACGTGGAAGGTTTGAGATGTCTCTAACTTTTGCTCCTTCATCCATATATTTTTTTTCTTCTCCTTTCCTTCCTTTGGTTACAGACCTGCCCCTTCTTCCCCCAATACTAAGTGTGTGCTGTGACAACTGGGAAATTGATCTGTGTGAACATATGAATTGCAGTTTAGTTTTTATGACCTCCACATGTGTTTATAGACTTAAGGTTTTCTCTCACGGCATCGTTCCTCTTGTCATAAGGGGAGAGGGACTGACTGACATGTGAGTCTCTGCCCCTGAATGGGATAGTTGTTAAGGATCATCAACAACTGAACAACCTCTCTTGCCCCAGGATTTGGCCCATTCACTGTTTGTGGCTCCTCTGGGGATTGGCTGCCCACTGGTTTGACACCTCCTCTTGTGGTTTCTCCTCCTCTTGTCCCAAGCACTCACTCTGCAGCCTCTCTCCTGTCCCAGGAGCTGCAGCTCTTCCTTTTTGTGGCTGGGCCCTCTGGCCCAGTCACTGTAGTTCTCCCCCCACCCCCCTTTGGGGTATCAGATTCTCTCTAAGCAACAGAGCCTGAGGCCATCTTCCAAGTCCACACCCTGTCTGTGCCATTCCGAGGGTGGACAGATGCCTTTTTTTTTCTTTTTTTACCAGAACGTCCAGTCAAAAAGGGGACCTGACAGTATCCGGTCAGATCTACTGTCTAACACCCAAAGTCTGGTTATTGCTGGCAGGGGAGGCAAGGCACCAGACCGTAACCTGTACCAGCTCCTACTAAGCCAGGCCTACTTCCTACCTGTGTCGGGCAGCTGCAGCTCCCCGCCCCGGCTCCGCAGGCAAGTCCCTTTTGGCCCCAGTGGTAGAGGGGAAGAGCAGTGAACAATGGGGAGGGAGGAAAAGGAATGAATGGGGGTGGAGCCTCAGGAGGGGGTGGGGCCTCAGGGGAAAGAGGTGGAACGGGAGGAGAGATTGTGGCACTTCTGCTGGAGTGTCTGGTTTTTAAATATTACAAAGTTTGGCAAAACCTAGCCATTTCCCCCAGTGGCTGGTAGGGGAACCCAGGCCCTCCCTCTGCACTGGGTTCCAGAGGAGGGACCCTACAAAACCAGTCCCCGTCCGTCCGTTCCCCCCCGCCAGTTTGTCTTCAGGGGGTAGGGCTGGAGCAGTGGAAAGCCCTCAGAAGGGGAACAAAGGGGGGGAAAAAAGGTGCTACAAGTGGAAAAATTCAGACTCCTGGAGGTTTAAGATGCATCAAGGGGCATGCTTCCTCAGCTGGAGAGAATCTTTTGACCAGTCAAAACTGAAGGGAGCTTGCTGTAGGGTCTGAGGAGAGACTGCATGACCCGAAAGAGAAGATTGAGCCAGAGGAAAGAGGCCAAGAGGGGACCTGGGTTTCCTGCTAGGAGGCTGACCAAATCCCAAAGAAGACTCGAGAGCGGTGAGGACTCTGAGGGAGGGAATGGTGTACTGGTGGCAGTGCCATAGTATATTACCTAGATCTGTGTATGTCTTAACTTCTCGAAGCGTGATTGACTCAGAAATCCATCTGCCCACAGTCTGTCTTTTTCTTGCTTCAACTAATGTGTCCCTGAAGGGTTAAACTAGAGACCAAAATACTCACAGGAGTGGAGTTCTGGAGAAGGTGCACTACAGTGGCTGGGGTGTCCTGGGGGCCTGGTGCAGCTGGACCACAGGGTCCCAATTCCCTAGAAGTGGTGCCAGGCAGAATCCGTGCCTGAAAAATGTGCCCAAGGCGCCAGAGACAGCCTGTGATGGGAGCCTGCCCAGACACAGAGCATCTTAGAAACACGTGACTCCAGTTTGTGGGTCCAAAACACAGCTACCTGGTGAGTATCCATCAGGGGAAGCTAAACCAGGAATGTGACATGTGCCATAACATATCTTGACTTCTCATTTTCCATGAGGCTCCATGCTAACTATTTATAATCCTTCTGTCTCTGAAGCTGCTGGCGTCTGCCCAATCTTGGCAAACTTTTCTTTTTGAAAGTCATGCTTCATCATTCAAGTCCACTGTGCCAGCTGTGCCTGACATAGCTCTGTCCTTCTAGCTGTTCATGATTTCTACAAAATGTGCAATACTTTATTTTCTCCGTGTCTCTTTTACAGATGGCTGGAGTGCCAGCTGTGCCCCTCCTTCTGTTCTGTTACTACTTACGCAAGCACGGAAAAGGCTGGCATGCTTAAAAACATTACACCCAGATTCTTTGCCAATCAGAGTAGTTATCCTGCAGTTTTTAATTTATTTTTTTTTATGGACGGCTCCCTGAGGTAGAAGGACAAATTATACTTCTTATCCAGGTGCTTCAACAATATGAAATAATTCTGATCATTTTGCGTGCTCTGCTAACCATTAGCAATTCTTGTCGCTTGTGCATTTTACGTTATTATGTGGGGCAACGAATAGCTACACAGAACATAATAGCCATATGGGTCAGACCAATGGTCCATCATCTTGTCTTCCAAATGCCAGGTGTTTCAGAGGGAAAGAACAGAACAGGTAATCAAGTGATCCATCCTGTCACCCATTCCCAGCTTCTGGCAAACAGCAATCCTTGCCTATCCTGACTCAGACAACTTGTATTAATGATTTATTACTATTAACATTATTATCTCTTTTCATACAGTGGCAACGGGGGAGGCCAGTCAAGGACTGGGGAGACGTTTTTCCGTGAGGCACTGTACGAACACATAGTAGAAAGGCTGTCCCTGCTCCAGAGAGTTCACAATCGAGGTTTTTGGCCAAAATGCAACAGGTGGATGAAGTAGACAAGCAGGAGTTGGAGGAAAGGGGCAGGGAAGGGAGGAAAAGGATCCAGTAGAACAAACGTGTTTTACCATAATAAGCAGGGTTCTGGGTTCACTGCCTGCCTATGTCTTGTCAGGTGGAAGTGTTCTGTAACCATGGCAGAAGGGAATCTTAAGGAGAGATTTACAGGAGGATCCAGACTTTGTGGAGTTTGTCCCATACATAAGGCGTGACGAGCACAAAATCTGCTCCCCTCCTTCACCACCACCACCTCCCCCCTCTTGAGAGATGACTTGAGCACTGGATCCAGCCTCCCTCCCCGCTGCCAACCTCATTTTATTTCAAAGGATCTAGATCAACAAATCAACAGCTCGCTCCAGATTTACAGTTTATTGCAGCATTGTCTCTGATGCATCAGAAACCTCTTAAAAGTGGTGAAGAATATTTTATTCTTTTTCCCCCATGAAGTCTGATTGCTTGAATTTCCTAGCATGACAAGTGCCAAGCTCATTGATCGGCACATGAGAAATGTATTACCTTGTAACCTATACAATATTTGGGGCCTGGTTCTCCTCTCACTTACAGAAATGTAAATTGGGAGTAACTCAGCTGAATTGATGGAGTTACATCCATGTAAAGTGAGGTGAATCAGGCCTATCAACTTAATTTATTCCTGATTATATACTGGAAGTGAAAGCAGAGTCAGGCCCTTTGACTTTAACACTGGTAAATTATTCATCTGTGCTATAAGGGCCTGATCCAAAGCCCATTGGCGTCTAGGGAAATCTTTTCTATTAGCTTTACTGGGGTTTGAATTCAGCCCATGTATACAGTTGTAATGCAGTGGCAAAATTATGTCAAACAGTAGCAAATCTCAGCCCTGGAGAGTTTACAGTGGAAGAAATTCAGAGCATACAAGGAATTCAGTGGGGGAAAATAAGGATCTATATTGATCAAATGTTCCATGGTTGTTGTGCTATTAAGTTCTCAGTAAATGTTTTGTCTCACTTCAGTTACAGAAGAACAGAAATGGATATTACTAAAGGCAAAATGAGACTTGCCAAACTGGAAACATCTTGAGCCAAACAAGCCAGATATCCCTTCAAACAACGTCCTCTTCAATTTGAAAAGTGAAATGGCTGCCTTCTAAAAAAATAAGGTCGTCTATTATTGGCTTAGCCCTAACTTTACCAAACAAATTAGTATTCCTGGCATGTCTTGGAAGGGGATGTGTGGAATGGGCAGAAATTTATCTTCACTCGAGAGTGATGCATCGGTGACTGGTTCACAGGAACATTTTCCAGACATCTCAAGAGCGCCATGCACAAAAATATACATATCATGAATCTCCCGAGAAGACAAGGAGCTAACTACGATGACGACAAACCCAAGAATGGGGGAGTAAGAGCACAGACAAAGAGGAGGGTCTGACATGATAGATCAACATTTCTAATGTTATTTGTCCGGAAATCCAGTGAAAACCGCTAGGAAAAGGCTTATTCATTAGGGGAACAATTTCAGTTCTGTTTACAACATGCCTTTTATTTAAGATGGGACTTTCAGAGGATCCCAAGAGATTTTTGGTGTCCAAAACTGTATAGAAATCCAATGAGCAGAGCACCTAATTCCCTTAGTCTCTTGAAAATACTACCTTAACTACTGTCCGAACTTTAGCTACATTTCTAAAGTAAAACAAGTAAAGCATCGTTGCTGGAAGAGGCCAGCTAAGGTCTCTGCAGGAACATTGCAGAAGAAAATGTAGTTTCCCTTGGGGTTTTCACCACTCTGCAGCCTAATTTATCTTGCCAATGTAACAATTGCAGCATTGTAGTTTGAACAGCAGAGCAGTTAATGTCGTCTTTTCTTTCTCGTGGAAATTAACGACTGCTTATCACTCTAAAGAAATCCGCACTAGAGTTGGACAAAGTGTCAGGAAAGATTAAATCAGTGTTTTTGTAAGCCATCAAAAGATGAGGGGTTTTAGGAAAAACAGATAATATTGCACTATTGACTTGTATCAGTCCTATTGATTTCAGGCATGATATTGGTATACCGGGCCAAGCTGGCCAGATTCAATTTGCTCAGCACCTCTGAAAATCAGGCCACTTATTTAGGAATCTAAATATAGATTTAGCCACCTAAGTCGAGTCACCCATTTTGGAAAAAAAATCTTGGTTTAATTTTAATATTCTGGACTTGTTCCAGACCGAATTGTTTGTATTGAGGCTCACCAGCCCAAAGCTGGCTCCCACCAGCCTCATGGTAGCGAAATATCTGACAGTGCAACACTGGAAATAGAAAATTGGTACCCTGGGTTAAGTGATTGGGCAGCTGTAGGAAGAGCAGGATATAAAAGAGGACACGGACTCCACAAAGATGGCGACATTTGCCTTTATCTTTAGTTACTCAACAGAGAGAATTTGGAATAGAGTTGTGCTCAAGGAGGTCTATTCATGTTAATATCTAGCTCTCTCATCTAGCACTTTGCATCAGAAGATCTCAAAGTGCTTTAAAAAGGAAGCCAATATCATTATCCCCATTTTAAAGATATACCTTATGAGATGGTCAGTTCTAGTATCAGAACCGCAGCTGATGTAAAGCATGGCTCCATTGACTTCTGAGTCTACCACCTAAGAATCTGGCCCAGAGACCGACTGACTGTTGTCATTTCCGTATGGTGCCCGTTTTCTGGAACAGCTTGGCGTTTCCTCTGTCTGAAGAGCAATGTACTGAGTCTCCCTGCTCTCAGTTCCTGTGGCTTCTTTCTCTTTCCTCTCTGCTGTGGTTAAGGTTATCAACTTTCTAATGGCTGGAAAAACAAACACCCCACCCCTGTCCCGCCCCTTCCACCTGAGGCTCCGTCTCCGCGCACTTCTCTCCCTCCTCCCTACGTTGCTCATTTCCTTCCCTCCCCAGCCCACCCGGACTCACCTGTTGCCTGCATAGCCAGGCTGGGAGGAGTTGACAAGGAACTTGCCTGCCCAGTTGGGGCACAGTGGGTCAGCCCCTGTAGTGAGGGGGCCAGGCCTGGGGCAATCAGGGCATGGCCGCAGGAGTAGCAGGGGTGAGGTTGGGAGGGGGCAGATGTGTGGGCACAATCGTTTGGGGTTGTGGGGTAGAACTGATTGCTGGGCAGAGGGTTGGGCAGATGTGGGGATAAAAGCTCTTGTTGTGGGGGGGGCCATAATCACCTCAATAAATTTGGGAGTTTTGGCAATCTAGTTCTCTCCCACACACTGGCAGTGGGCAGAGGGAGTACAGAAATCAAGACAGGCCAAAAAAACCCACAGTATAATCTTAAAAATAAACCAGAAGCATCATGATTTTGGGCCAATCTCACGATTTTTGCTGGGTTTTACTCCTGGCTTTTTAACCCATGGGGTTGACAATACTGCTTATTCCTCTTCCCACACGAGAAGAAGCTATACATGTCTGGCGCTGTAATTGTGTCCACCCTAAGGGTATGGTACTGCTTTAACTATGTTGGTTTAGTGAACAGTGTGTGCACAGTTTCTAACGGAGGGCTTGAACACAGATAACAATTAGTTAATTAAATTAAGCCCAGTTCCGGGACCTTTCAGAGTAATGGTGATAATGAAACAGTAGCATCTGTAAAAATAACAATGAAAATGAATGGAAATAAAAGCAAATATTAGCTTTTATGTATGTGAATAATACAATTAGCTGTGTGTGCTTGGTATCTCCTTAAGCTCAACTCTAATGCCTCGATCCAGCAAACATGGATGTACCATGAGTGGTAAATCTTTTCAGGATCCAAATCTAAAGTAGTATAACTAATTACTGGAATTTTCTTCTACTGTGGCATAATTGAGTTTATTATCCATTAAAAACAGAAGCAACTAATCAATCCAAACAGCAACTGAAATGCCATCATAAATCCACAATCCTCCTCTAGATCTGAAATGTTGGGAAATGGGAAAAAAAATGTTTCTGGGGTTTTTTGTTTGTGTTTTTTCCTGCTTCTGAAATTGGAGAAGGTAGAGATGAAATTAAGGGAATTATCGGTGATGTTAAATAATTCTTCCTTTTGGAGTTAATAGAAGTCAGGCAATTCAGTTGATTTGGATTGTTTAATTTTTTGTAGTGCAGGCATACTTAATGCAGGCTCAACCCGAAGACCTGTAACATTACGCCTGAAATTAGTGGCTGCTATTAAAAATCTGGGCCTGTATTTACAGAGAGTGCTGCCTGCTTCCAGATTCACGGCATGGATTGACTGCCTCGTTAGTTATAGCATCATATGCTTCTAAACGACCCAGAAGAGAGACTGTAGCGTAGCTGTAAGTCTGTGGGAAATAGTGAAAAGGGGAGCAAAATTGTCAATAGTGTTTTGATCTGATTGGACACTACTCGGGCTGATTTTCCCCTTTCTCCCATTAGCTGTCGCAGATGGGGAATTGAACTCATTTAATATGTTTCTTTCCCTTGTGCCACCACCTAGTGGGTTTCATTTGCAACAGCTGCTGCAGTTTGAATGAAAGCACAGTTCGATTTTGGCTTAGCATGCTGAGCTCCTGCTAACTGATCTGATCACCACCAGCTCAGCAGGCGATACTGTGATAACCAGGGCAATGTGATTTGTCTCTATTGCTACACCTGGAGGAGCGTTTCTAATGACCTGGGGTTAGCAAATTTGGTTAGTAAGTAAATTGAGCAAGGAGTGGTAATTTTATTAGTAATGTAAATTGCCTGGCTTCAGAAATAGCTTGTGGTAATGCCCCAAGCCAAAGAAGCACATTCAGATTCTGGCCCCAATCCTGGTCCACACGCTGGCTATTTTGCACTATTCTGCCTGTGGAAAGCAGCCTGAAACCTAGATGTCCTCAGTGCAATGGGGGATCCTTGGCTGCTCCCACACCAACCCACTCCTGGCTGCCACGAGGAAGGGGACATGGCTGGCGCTGCTGTACACCTGGTGGTCCCCACAGGGGCTGTCAAGGACATGGGGTTTTGCTCCTTAAGAATGAGCAGAACCTGTTAACCCTTAGAACCATGGAAGATTAGGGCTGGAAGGGACCTGAGGAGATCATTTAGTCCAACCCCCTGCTCAAAGCAGGACCAACCCCAGCTAAATCAACCCAGCCAGGGCTTTGTCAAGCTGCACCTTAGAGGTTTTTAAGGATGGAGATTCCACCACCTCCCTAGGTAACCCATTCCAGTGCTTTACCACCCTTCTAGGGAAAGTTTTTTTTCTTAGCCCTTGAGGGGCTCAGCAGGTGGACAAAGTGCTGCTTTTTACCTCTTAAAACCATGCAGGGCATCGCCCAGTGTCGCTGCTTCTGCTCTTTGCTGGCTGCTGCCATATCTCTAGATGATGCCACCCAGCCGCCACCCGATCAGCTATAAAGCTGTCGGTGGTGTATTGTGCTGGTCTGCCCTGCCGTATCATTAGTGATCTATGCTCGGTAAAGCAGACCACAGGGCACTTATAACTCCACTGGCGCTCCAGGGATGCCACGCTGATGACACTTGGAGCAGCTGCACGTAGACGTGCTGTGCTGATATGGCTTGAAACTTTAAGACCAAGAGAGGGACATTTACATAAACTAAAAAGTAGCTCTGTCCTGGATAGGAACTTGGAAGACTGAACCTGCTCATCTCTTTACTAGATATGCATAGGAATTATTATCATGACCATTGACCACTCCAACCCCTGCTGCCTTCATGGATTTCCCCCTTAACGATAAATGATGGGGTCTGAATCTGCCCTGCCTGGTCCCTTGTGCAATTGTTTTCCACCTGTGACTCATGGGTGAGCTCTTTTCTCTTCCCCCCACCCTCGCCTGCTGTACTTTTTCTCCAGCTGGGTGGGCAGCCCCACCACCCTCCCAGTCGCTCCAGGCTTCATCTTTCACTCGGCCCTCTCTTTGACCCACTCATGCAGGCTGTCTATGGCCTTGTCTACACTCGCACTTATGCCGGCAACACTTTTGTCACTCAAGGGTGTGAAAAAACACCCCTCCCCCAAGGGACATAAGTTTTGTCAGCATAGGCGCTTAGGTGGAAAGCACTGTGTTGGCGGGAGGCGCTCCCCTGCCGACATAGCTACTGCGGCTTGATTAGGTGGTTTTATTATGTTGGCGGGAGAGCTTGCTTCCGTCAACATAACACAGCTACACCAGCGTTTATGCTGGCAAAACTTACGTCACTTGGGGGACGGGTGTTTTTCCACACCCCTGACTGACAAAAGTGTTGCTGGCATAAGCGCTAGTGTAGACCAGGCCTAAACTGTGCACAGCATTTCCAAGATCCCATCTTTCCTCTCTGCCCATGTGCCAGAACGTTTGTCCAAACCTTGATCATCTCGCCGCTCAGCGGGTGCTATCCCTGGCCTAGGTGGCTTGCCGTCTCGCACTGCTCAAGTCCATTTCAAATACTCTGCTGAAATGATCTTCCTGTCACTGCTCTGACTACGTTCCTCTCTGAAGCAGTGAAAGCGGGAGAGTTAAACACCCTCCAAAGCCCTTCACAATTTAGCCCTGTCCTACCTATCTGCTCTAATATCTTAGATATCTTAGCTATCTTTCCACCAACAATGCCAACCTCCAGTGCCCACATCTCCTACAACCATCTCCCATGCCACCCTTTACGCATGGGGAAAAGATCCCAGCCAAAATTAGTAAACCCCCCTCCCAGCCCTTCAAGTTCCTCCTCAAAACTCCTCAAAGCATATTGACCTCAGCAACCTGATAACTTCCCAATTGCTAGGGTGACCACATGTCCTGATTTTATAGGTACAGTCCTGATTATTTGGGGCTTTTTCTTATATAGACACCTATTGCCTTCCCATCCTTGTTCTGATTTTTTCACACTTTCTATCTGGTCACCCTAAAACATGCCCAGCTGGAACGATTGGCGAAGAATTGCACACACCCTAGTGTTGGTGTTTCCCCATCTCCTTTACCTGGCTCACTTGTCTGTCTCATCCATGAAGACTGTAATTTTTGAGGGCAGGGACTGTCTTTTAGTCTGTGGCCTGTGTTATGCAGGAAGTCAAATGAGAGGTTCTAAAGGTACCGTCTGGCCTTGAAAACCTATAAACGAACGTCTTTCTTTGTACAGTACTTAGCACAGTGGTGCCTCGGCCTGCTTGAACTCTAGGCACTCTTTCAATATAAACATCATCATCATAATGTTTATATTTATTATGATTAATAATGACCCACTGCAAAAGCATGAATTCCTCCCAGGAAATTATTGGATGGGAATGAAAAATGCCTTGTAATTATACATTGCTCTTGTTATTTATGTAACTTTTCAATACTCCTATTTTAGCCAATGGGGAGAGTTTTTGTCTACTTGGAGCCCTTGCTGAAATCATCCAGGGTCTGGCCATGTGAATCCCATTGCTGAATTAGGGCCTTCACGTAGAAATACTGGCATGAAGAAATCTCATGTTATAAATGACACAGACAAAGGAAAGCTATTTGGGAAAGTCAGAGATTTGGCGCAGAAAGTGTAAGATTCTAAATAGTTTAGTTGGAACTGTAGAAGTGTCTTTTAAAAACAACCATTTGTTATCACTGACTCCAGCATGTGACTTCAAGCATGTGTCTTTAGATTTCTGACTTCATTATTCTCCTGGCAGTCAGGTGAATAATTAAATAGCTAGGCTGGAGGTTTTATTACCCAGAAAATCTGCAATGGAGCATTTTTTTTTTTTTTTTTTTTTTTTGCATAGGAAATGGACACATTTCTCTCTTGGATACATTTGGACACAGTGTGAATCCAAGCCTCTAGTGGTTTCATCCATAGTAGTTTTCAAAGTGTTAAGAGAGATGAAATTAAGTGAAAGGAAACACTTTGAGTCTAAATATTTCATGTCTTTGTCTTTGTTCTGTTTATTGAAGTAAGATCTGCAGCCTGTCCCCTTAATTTTCCACATGGTAAGCCAGTTTTTCGTCATGGCCCTCCCATGAAAGGCAATAAGGGTCAGAGATAACACCCTATTTATTTATTTCTTCTGGGCAATTCAACGTGCTGGAAAATACCCTTTTAATTTTCTGCTTCTTTTCAGATTCCGTAGGAGTTTGATTTTTTTCTTTCTGATCCAGGTAGAATAGAGCTCTCTGCTGTTGATTCTATGGAAGAATTTTCCTTTTAAGAAAATAATTTCCATTAGAGGGTCTGGTACCCTGTTTTAAACAACCCTCTGCAAAGTTCACTACATTCAGCCCTAATGTAGCAAAACACTTAAGCATGTGCCTGACTTTGAGTACACGAGTAACCCCACAGACACACGGGACCGTTCATGTATTTAAAGCCAAGGTCATGCGTAAGTAAGCGCTATGCTGGATTGGGGCCTTGGATTATAAACTCCTTGAGGCCAGGGGCCTGCTTTTTGCTACAGGCCGATTGGCCTATGGTTTAATTTACCTAGATGGGGCCAAATCCTATTTCAGGTGGGTTTTGTCTGAGTAAAAACTGTGGGCCCCAATTCCTCAAAAGTGTAAAGGCAGGCTCCAGTGGTGATTAAGGTCCATGGAAGGAGCCCCTTTGTCTTCAATGGACACTGGAGACAGCCCTATAGCACATGCTTACCCCATGCCTAGGTGGCAAAGTTGAGCAGGTACTTATGTGGTTTGCTGAGTCCGGTCCTGAGAAAGGACCTGCAATGGTTGGCATGGGCCATATCTTGATCACAGTGAGCCTCCACTGGTAGGTGAAACAGGGCAGCTTTCCCTTTTACAGGCCAAGAGGCCTTGGACCAGTCAGCCCCATTCAGTTAGTCCCACCCTTCTACACCTGTGGAGAGTGTTGGGCTGAAGAGGAGGAGAATCCAGCAGTTCAGGGCTGGCTGGGGAGGAGAGCAGACAGGCCGCCCCAATGTGGGACAAGGAGCTGGGTTTTATCTAGGAACTGGCTGAAGGCTACAGCCTGCCGGAAGCTCTTGGTAGGAGAATAGACCTGCTCCGGGTTGGGTTGGGTTGATTAACCACTGACTTTTGGGCTCCAGACAGTGAGACAGGCCATGCTTCTGGGAGTGTGTCTGTAAAGAAGGGGGCCAAAGGCTGAGCCCAGTGGCACTGAAGACTCTTGTTTTGATGTTGATTTTGGAATAGGACTCTGGTACCTTGGAAGGGATTGAACCTTTAGCCTCCAGCCAAGGCACCTCCATGGTGGGAGCAGGTCAAAGATTGTGGTGGGGAAACTCAAGTGGAAATCCCACCGGAACCCTTCTGCCAGGTGGAGTCGGCAGCACCAATATCTAGGGGTTCCTCTTAACAATACAAAACAGAACTGGCTTGAGCCCCCACCCAGTAATCTGGGGAAACCTAACACCACCCCTAAATGCCACTCTGAGGCAATACTTCCACACGTGCAAGCACAGAGTCTGTGTATAACAAAAGAGAACTTCTTTTATTAAAAGGCAAAGGGAACCAACCACATTCAAAAGCCTGCGACCATAAGCAAACCCGACCCGACGGTGCATTGGGCGGTGTCCTTTGCCTCAGTTTCCCACCTTGCAGCGGGAAAGTCTGATGAACCAATGTCCCTTATCAGACCCCTTCCTTGTCCCTCCTCACGGTTGTCTTTCCTTTGTTAGCAAAGACCCAGAATCCAGAGGCGTGTCCACAGGGGTTCACCTCCTAGCCAGAAAGGAGGGGGGAAGGCACTGAGTAATGTCTCTGTGGTCACTGTGCACCTCTGCAACTAGCTGTTTGCTGTTGCCTCTGCTTGCTTTTCGCCACCGCTGCTGGTGGATGCTCCCTGTCACTTCTGTGATCCCATGTTCTGAGGTTCCACCTCTTACCCCAGATCTGAGTGATTTCACTGGATAGCTGGGAACCTCTCTGCCAGTACAGCCTCTGCTTTGCCTTTCCTTTCACCACTGTCCCCAGGGAACTGGCTTATCAGAGATTCAGCTCTGGCAATCAGTGAACAGAAATAGTGACACTCAGTTGAGTCTAATTAGCTGTCTTTAAACACTGGAGAGGGGAAGGTCAAATAGTGTCTATGACTCTTTGGTTAGGGTCCACGTGACCAGGTAGGAACACCTGTCCCGGCCCCTTCTTAGCTCCACTGGGATTTGGCTAGCCTGCCCCGCTTGGCGAGTCAGGTGCAGTTAGGCCCTTATGTCTATATTTAGGCACCTGAATACGTGACTAGATGGTCAAGAATGCTAAGCACACGACAGTTGCCATTGAAGTCAATGCCTCTGCACATGGACAATTTCATAAACTCACAATTAACTTTCATCTGGCTCACCCATTCCTGAGGCCTTTGAATATTTGGCCTTCAGGATCTGAATATAGGTTTTTTATGAGGAATCTATTTCCTTAGCTAGGCTGATGGCACTTGTTTTGATTTTTTGGTATTAACAAGGTATTTTAATCTCTTAGGGCCTGATCCAAAGCCCCTTAAAGTCACTAGAAAGATTTCAAATGCATTTTGGATCAGGCCCTGAAGCATCATGGCTGAGGTAGTCTGTTAGTACACGATTCTGAGCACTGTTACATGTGAACTTACAGCTAGACCCTATTTGTTGTGACAGAAATGGACTTCTAATGTATTATACAGTATCTTGACACTATTAATCATCACAATGCTGGTGCATGGTAAACCTAATATGTCTTGGAATGAAATAGAGACTCCATGAAAAGCCCTGGTGTCAGCTATATATTCACACAGCAATCGTTAGCTCAAAACGCACTATTGAATTTTTAAATATTTCTTAGTTCACTTAATAAAAGATTATCATTTAAATTACCTGTCAGTGACCCCTGAATGGTCTTTTGAAAAATGAATTCCAGTCTTGGACTGGAATTTAAACTTCAGTCCCCTTTGATTTATAAAGAAAGCTTCCTTCACCCGCTCTATAGAGAATGAACATTAGCAAAACAGCACAGAGGAGAGGTTGGATTGGGTTTTTTGTTTTTCTTTTTAAATATTCGAATGGGAATAACAAAGCAGGAACTAGATGGCTGTTGCTCGTTGTGAAGGGACAGCTGATAGCCAGCTTCCATGTGAACCGCTAAGGGTTTACAGAGACTTGCTTGACAGAGGGAGGATGTAATAATTGTTAGTTAGCTATATCACAATAACACTTAAGAGCTTCATCCGAGGTCAAGGGCCCCATTGTGCTAAATGCTGAGAGAGTCCCTGCCATGAAGAGCTTACAATCTAACCAGACGAGACAAAGGTCGGCAGGAGAAAGACAGAGAGAAAGGAAGTGACTTGCCTGGGTCAGATGTCGAGTCAGACACAGAACCCAGTCCCCAGATTCCCTTTCCGGTGTCCTAGCCAGTAGACCCTGTGGCCAGTCTGGTAACAATGTGCTCACCTTTCAAGGCTGAAGATTAAAAATGCAATTGTTTACTTCGCTGCAGCACATGTAACGAACTACCTGTAAATGTGCTGCTGGCAGTTCAGTGATTGAAAGACACTCCCTGGCTTTATAGAGTGCGGAAATAGTATTTTGCAGTAGTGAGCAGCTTGTTTCCACATGAAATGTGTGAGGTGGTGAATCATCCCTCAACTAGAGCCTGATTAAACCATATGGGGTGTTTGAGTCATTCCTATACTGGGCTCCAGCCAGTCCACAAGCTGGTCTGGTGACTCTCCAGGCAGGTATATAAGCCTCAGAGGAGGGAGAAACAGCTGCTCAGTCTGCCCAAAGTCCCTTCAGAGTTCGTAACTCTTGCTTGCCTGATAGTCGTGACTGACTCCACTGACCTTTGTCTGCTCCAGCCTTGTTCGCAGGCCTGCCCCAGCCCTGCCCTTGCTCTTACCTCGCTCCCAGCCCTTCGTTCCAACCACACTCTTGACTCCTGGCTGCCACTGCTCCCACCACAAGTCATGACCCTCTACGTCTTGGTTTCTGACAACATGAGAAATTAGTGGTGTATTGAAATGGTGAACTGTCACTTTATATGCTCAGGTTTTCCTGGTTCTGCTCACAGATTGGGAGGCTCTGTAGGGAAGTGAGCAATCTGGCTCTATCAGAGTCAGTTTGCAAACAGCCAGCTTAGAGTAAGGTGGGCTGAGCTGTGCATCACTATTTTAGGGAGCAGCCTGCTTTGTCTCTCTCTGGCTTTGGGGTTCTTGTATGTCATCATTCTGAATTCTCAGAAATATAGTGTTATATTGCAACCTTCCAGCAAGAGTATTTGTTTTTATCTAATTTTTTTTCCATGTGTATGTCAGGAACACAAGAAAATTGAAGGGCATCTTCAGCAAGAAGCTTGCTTTCTTATTCCAGCATTAATAACCAAATGGTAATTGACGGCTTAAATATGTGGGCTGACCAGCAAATGGTTCACTTTTAGTTCCTCTCTGATTTTTCAGATCTAAACCAGGAAGTGTAGGATTAAACAGACCGCCAACAAGTAGCTTATTCCTAAAGTAAATACTAGCAATCAGACATTTGCATCAGAGAGAGTTGTTCTGGCCAAGATTTGAAAAACAGCAGCCGTAGGTTCCTAAATGCAGATTATACACCCGACAATTTTCAAATGTGCAGAGTCCCCAACAGCCTTCATTATCCACGCTGGGAAAATCAGACAGGGGCCTTGGTATGGATTTGGGAGCCCCAGGCTCTTGGTTTTTGAAAACTTTGGCTCTCTTCCTACTCCGCTGTACATAACCAGCTAGCAGCCACTTGGCCATTTGGAATCAAAAGGCCGACTGGCAACTACATTAGGTTAATTTTCCATGCTGAATAGTCTGGGATGTTTTCAGGATGCTAAAATTATACAACTGGATTATGAGACTGAATTGAATCAAAAGCTTTCGCTTTCTGCTTCTGTCCTGCCATGGCCAGCTTTTATGTTTGGCTTACGGGGGGGGGTCTACGTACACACACCCCATGCTTAATATGTAAAAAAAAAGAGATGCTGGGGCTCAAGCCACTTTTTAAACATTCATAACTGATGCAGCAAGCCCAGAGGGGCCGGGGGCATGAACTGCCAACCCTAGCCCTGGCACACATTAAGCACTGTATGTGCCTGTTCACAAAACCAGGCAGTAACTGAATCTGGCCATATGGATAGTCAAGTATCATCTTCGCAGAGATGATACCCAAATCTGTCTTTCCTTGTTGCAGCAAAGGACTGTTGCTTCGTGTTTCATGCTGTATAACTGATGTCTGGTGCTGCGTGAGGCAGAAGCTTCTTAAAATGAATTAAAATTGAAAGGGTAGGAGGTTCAGATGTAGGGCTTTGATTCAGACAATCCGTTAAAGCTCTCACTGTGGCTAGGAACTATGGGCCATCTTGTGCCATCAATTTTTCAGCAGGAGTGCCCCTAGATTCCATAAAATGTTTCAAAATTGATGGCCCCGGGAGTGTTCTTTGGCTCTGTATTCACTTTTGCACTGTCCATTAAACTTCTGAATAGGCCTTGTGAGTTGCAGCTGGATAACGCCGCTAACGTAATAATATTAATTAATAATGTTCTGATCAGTCTTGCTTTATGCCCCCTGCCCGAGCTGCACAATGAGAAATCGTAGCTGGAATTGGGCCTCGTTATTTTAATCGGTCTCCGAACTCCTTTAAATAATTGTGGGTCTTGGTCTCAAATAATTATTTCATGCGTCTGGGGGATGTGCTGTAGCTACTGACTGATCTCTCGCCCAAGTTCTTCTGCTGAGGAAGTATGTTTAGCTGTAAAATATCGGTAGCCTTCTGGGCTGGAAGAGAACCAGAGGGCAGAGAATCGTGGGTGTGCAGTAGACGAATTGGCTTGCCAGACAAGTCAGCCTGGTGAAGAATAAAAGGCAAAAGAAAAGAGAAAATCCTGTGTGCATGAGGTAAAAGGGAGCTGCCTGAGTGATGGGAGCTCAGACACATTAGCTCTCTGTGCAGCACAACCACCTGTTCTTTGCCCTGTTTTACTTCATCTTCACAGAGGCCATGAAAACAGAGGGAGGTAGTACAGCTGGAATAATATCCTCTCCATGGCCCCAGTGTGCGAGGCGTCTCAGATGAATTCCACAGGTGCATACCATAGCTATGTACACACACACAACTATATTACCTGTCTCTACCATACTCCGTGTCTGTATCCAGTATGTCTCCCTCAAGGTAACAGCACTGTTTCTTCTCTTCTAGAAGAGACAGTTTTACTTTTCTTTTTCTCCTCTTTTAGAGTCAACAGGATTGGTGAAATCCTAGCAGACAAGCAATGCAGATTTACTTATATGGTGCATCTCCAACTGAATTGCCCAAAGCACTGTCCAATTATAGAAAACGGGCACTTAAAATAACATCCGGAAAAAAACAAAATAGAATTTGCAGTTCACAATCAATTCCCAAACAAAGAAAACAGATTAACAATTAAGGGCTTGTCTAAATAAATCCATCTCTTAAGGTTTTTAAACCTCAAAAGAGAAGCGGCCAAGGAAATGGAGTGGGAATGAGCACTCCTAGCAGAGCCGCTCTACTTTTGATGGAAGGCGAATTTATTCTTTTAACTGATTTTTTTTTTATGTATAATTTATTTAAGACTCCGAGGATTCCCTTGTCCTTTTGGTCTAATGCACTTTTTCTACAAGGACTGGACTGATGCACATCTCTGCAAGGCTAGGAATCTAGTGCAACTTGGGCTGTGTAGAAGAGATTTCAAAAATAACACTGAGGGGCCAAATCCTCAGCTGGTTAAATCAATATAGCTCCATTGACTTCAATAAAGCAAAGCTGAGGATCTGGCCCCAATAAGTCTCCCGACAACTTCCCAGTATGGTGGGGAAACAGAACTATGGAAAGATCTGTAGTTGAGTAATTCAGAAGGTAACTGTTCAGGATGCCCTAAGCACCAACACTCATACTATCTATTTAGTCATTTGCCAAACGTCTGTTTAGCTGATGGGTTGCAAAGATGTAGGGGATGAGGCCAGAGGAGGGATCAGGGAGCCCAAAGCACAATGTTCCTCTAGGAAATTCATGTAGCAAACGCCGTGAATACGAGACTGAATTCTGCCTGACTCAGTGTTAATTCCTGTTGCCCTGGATGGGTCACAGAGCGTAGCTGTGGGCCGGGCAGCTCAGCTACTAGGCAGACCATGCTCCCATTGACTTGGGTGATCTTCTATTTCTTTGACTGCAGAAGGGGAACAGATAGTCAAGGTTTGCAGATGACACCCAATCAAGCAGAGAAGCAAATGATGTAAAAGAAAAGGACTGAAATCTAGAGAGACACACACGAATGAGGGAGTAGTAGGAGACTTTCTGCTTAGACAAGTGTAAGGTCATGAGATTTAAGATTCAAAATAGAGGAATATATGTTCAACTGGCACATTTCTTCTCCAGAGGACTGGACTGAAGCTAGACACAGCCAGAATATGGTCAGCCCAATATGTGGCTGTCCGTTGAAAAAGTACTGGGAGTTTTTGGATTGTACAAATGAAGACCCAGAACACAAGTCAGACGATTCTGTGTAGAACACGTAGAATAAGGGCCTGAGCTTGAAAGAGGCTGAACTCCAGCAACTTCCCTTCGGCTGTATTTCAGCTTTGTGTGAAGTGGATATGACTCTATTGAAGTCAAGGGGCAACATTTTCACAAGTGACCAGAGGCCTACGACTCGTGGAAGTTCAGTGGCACTTGGGGCCGAAGTTGCTTAGGCATTTCTGAAAATTTTACCCAAGATCTAGAGGGCAGGCACCTGCGATAGGAATTATGACGTAGAAGATTGTGCAGGTGGGAGGTGCTTTACACTAATTTAACACCCTATAGATAGGAGACCAAATAAATCAGAAAGAAAAAAAGTTGGGCCTATTCCCTCCTCCCGTGATAAATATTTGGCCCCTCCTACCAAAGCCAGCAGTAGAAGCAATAGCAGACACTGGATCAAGTCCTTTAATTTTAAAAGGTATTTTCCATGTTGTTTACTGGGTATGGCCTTCACCTGCAGTAGACACCTGTGCCAAGTCTGGTATGGTCCCATTGTGTTGTCTTTTGGCTAGATTTGAGTCCAGACTACAACAATAGAATCCAGATTTCAAAGAACCCGAAGTTTTCAGTGTATTGATGCGGGGTTTTAATTCCACCGGTTATTGAGATGGGGCCAACTACAAAACGTGTATCCAAGTTCAGATGTTGAAGCTCACCCCTTCCTCTTAAATTCCAAACAAGCGTTCAAAGCTGGGAGTTTGGTTTGGGCTCACCTCCACTTTTAACTCAGGATACCTGCATTCCAAACCTAGGGCAGTGTGGTTACGTCAAAGCTGCAGTGCTAAAGTGCAGTCTGTAGCTTTGATTTATATAGTTTGATTTGGGTACTATGTTTTTAAGTTCCTTGTGTTTTTTCCAGGCTTGGTATTCACTGTGTGGTATGTCAATAAAGCGTGTGTGAGAAAGGGATGACACAAATGCATCTTTATGCTTCTCTCTTCCTCTAACATTGTCTAATATGCTGTTTCTGCTGCTTTATAGATCTTCCAAATGCCACATCAGAGCAAGTTCTTGTACTTGGTTATTGGAGAAATCCTGGTGTACTTTAGAAAGATTCTGGTGGTCTCTTGCCGTACTGGATTAAAAATGAGTGAATTTTTTTAACATGAGACTGCAACTATTCAACACAAATAAGCACAATAAAGGTTGAATGAAAACTTGGTATGGTTAAAGATCTGCAATCTTGTCCACTTGGACCTGTAGCAATTATGATGCATGCCCAGTAATACAACACTAATGACTGCAAAATGTTCTTTAGATTAATAAACTTTGGCAGCTTACACACTTGCATGATTTTCTACATTTTTGCCCATCCTGACAATCATTCTGTGCTCTAGGCAATCTTTGCCTGAGCTGTCTCTCTCTATATCCGTCACATTATTCTGGTTTTTTGAACATCGTAGTGCAGTAGTTTGCCTCTCAGCACCCAGTACGGTTTAATCATGTCCTTATCTACGTACTATTGTGGAGTAGAGAAACAATTTTCCTTATTTTTGGTGGAGCAATTGACAGTAGTTAAAAGCAATAGTGGAGTAAGGAGCAATGTAAAAGTGAAGGAATTTGTGTATGCAAGGAAGATGCTCTCTCTATTTTATAAATACCATGATATTGTCGTGTTAGTATGAAGAAGATGTAGCTCCAAAAATGAGTGACAGCGGTGCCCATATCCTAGGAAAAATACCTCAGAGGAAGCTGGAAAAATACCCTGAATCCTGCAGTACATCTGCACAATAGCTCCTTAAAGAGAAATAGTCTCTATTATAACTTTTTTTTTTTTTTTTTTTAAGATCGGCAGTACAATAGGTCAGGAAGGCATATCTAGGTTTGAGTGGAACTGGGAACCACACAAATTAGTTTTGCAAGGTTTGCACTTAAAACAAAGCAAAATTCAGTGAAATCAGCTGACTTTTCACTATGAAATCTGGGGATTGTTTGAAGTTGATACTTGAAAGCAAACCTTGGGGTGAAACCATGTGAATCAAATCATATTAAAAAAAAAAAAAAAAAAAAAAGGTGGTGGGGCAGTAAGTTCATTCCACAAAGCTCTAAGTAAAACCTAGTAGATGAACACACCTCAGAACAGTCAGCTGAATAAGCATCAAATCATCTAAATACTTGATAGAGAGAAGGGCTCAATCATGGATCCAAACCCTTGGCTAAAGGGACAATTGGATCTGGATCTTACCTTTGTGGCTTGAGGCCGTCTCTAATACTTAGGGAAGCTTAACCCCATCTTTCTGATCTAGTGGGATTTTTATCCTAATTTCTAGAACAGGCTTCCTAGCGAAGTTCTGGATCGTTATGGCTTCCTCTAGGTAGCAAATTATGTGAGAACAGCTTTTCTTATGGAATTTGGGTGTTTGTTACTCTGTTCAGCCCCTCTTTCAGCACATATATAGGAGAACCTAAGCATCTTGCATTTCTTGCAGTAGCTTCATCTGTAATAGGTTAGCACTGGAAAAGGCCACAGCGGTAATTGACTCTCTGGACAGTGACATTCTATCTTTCAAATACCAAAGACCATTTATGGTAATAGGAAGGCAAGTTTAATGATCTGGCAAATGACAAATTATTGTAAGTAAAGCTCCAGGATTTAATTCTTCCCTCAAGTAAACCTGTATACTTTTATGGATACCAGTAATGTGTTTATAGGTGTAACTAAGGGTTAGTATTTATTGCTCAGTGTTGATTTTTTTACAGTCCTGTTTTGTTTTGTTCGGACTTTCATTGAATAAGTGGTACCAAGTGGCTAAAGTGATCTATATTATTAGGTACTTTCAAATGTCCATTAAAGGAAGTCTTTTCCACTTGCTGTGTGGACTTTGGAGGTTGGCTGTGTCTCTGTAGCTGGTATGTCTCCTACAGGAATATCTGAAAAATACATTTTTAATAATACATCCATAGAGTACGGATACATCAGTTGTACCATACATGCATATTAAAGACATTCTGCTATAGCTAGTTCTATGTCATATTTGTCAGCACAGATTTGTGGGAAGAGATTATGAAATATTCAGAGTTATCAATGGCACCGGGATATCTAGTTAATTATGTTGCTTAGCATTCCTCCTCGGCTTTGTAATACACATTGCATGCTTCCAGCATGTCTTATTCATTACTATGCCTGCAATTTTATTGGTGCCTGCATGGCAGTGTTTATGCCTTACTGCTGATGCTCTGCTGTGCTCTTGGACCAGCTCCATTTTAATTAGCCCCACTGCTACTGGAATTAGGCGACATGTTGTAGAAGTCACTTAAATTAACTTGTGACTCTTCCAACAGATGGGACCCCAGTACCCACACTTGCCTGCAACGTTCCTTTAATCATTCTCTAAAGAACTGTCACAAAGAGACCACACGCTGTACAGAACTGGAGCTTCAGAAATGTGACCTTGACGTCAGCAATAATTTCTGGATGTTAGCAGATTTCTGAGCCTGTACCTGGAGTCTCTGAGGTGACGTCGGTATGAATTTGTATTCTGGCCTAGAGCCTCCAGTCAGCACAACGGGACCCCGATCCCTGTATGCTAGGTACACACCTAAAGAAAAGCCAACCGCTGCTCTAAAGAACTTGCTTCTCTCTCTATCTCCAGTGGAGCATCTCCAGTGGTCTCTGTCAAGTGGGTCCTGCTAATGCATTTGTCAGAGCTGTGCCAGGCCGGTCATAAATAATGCTGGAGCTACCCTGCTGCAGGGTGTGGCTGTGAGCGGGATGGTACACCAGTCCCTAGGGGAGCCTGCTGGGTGTATCCCAGCAGAGCTGTAGGTGCTCCAAGCACTAGGCTCTACTGTCTCTTCCCATCAGTGCGATTGAATAACTAAGGATTCCCTTCCTCCGAACAAACAGTGCAAGCATCCCAGCCTCGTCATTGCTTTACCAGTTACAAACAACGAGCAACAGGGCCGACCTCAGCCTCCAGAGGCAATCCAGTCCAGGGGTATGAAAATGAGGCTTCTTCCAAAGACAATCAAGCACCGGCCGGCAGTTCCCCCTCCCAGAGTTCAGTCCTTCTGTCCGGCTGCATGACCCCCGTCTTTGCAGGTCACTCCCCAGTATCTGCCAGGCAGAAACCGAGTTCCACACACAGGAGTGGAGCAACTGCTTTTCCCATGCAGTGTAAGCCCTAAGCACCACAAGAGCTCTGCCAAGCTTAGGAGCTGTGCATGGCTTCTCTGCACCTGCATGGCTTAAGAGCCACAAGTAGGAGTCAGTGATTCCTGCTCCCCCTAAGCCAGGGCTTCCAGCCCTTCTTCAAGCCACTGTGAGACCTCACACCCCACCAGTCACACAAGCCCAAAGACTTCCCTCCTGCAATGCTCCTCTGCTACAATGCAAAGAGAAAAAGTGCAGGAGTTCTGGTTGGGCTTTGTGGGGCGTATTTACCATTGTTTGCACAAAACTGAAGGGTATTGAAGGATTTCGTAGCCAGTTAACTTTGCCTCCCCTTCCCAGTTTGCCGCAGCATTCAGCGTAGCTCTGCCACACAGAGGGGGAGAGGGAGGGATGCACGGGGCAGGGAAGCTTGCTGCATCCGTTAGGCCTCACGTGCCGGCTGGTTGAAAAGGCCTGGTGTATACGGCAGTGATCCAAGCTGACTAGCCGGCTGCACGCTTATGAAAGGTTGCACGTGTGTGGTGCTGTAAGACATCGTGGTGTGTGAATGTGAGGCACCTTTTGTTGTTGTAGAGCTAAGGGGCCAAGTGAGGAGGCAACAAGTAAAAGGGTGGAAGTTACCCATCAGGAAGGGAACCTGAAGGAGTCTCGATCATAATTTACATGTAACTGGGATGCAAAAGGGGCAGGAATGCGAACCGGGCAGGGACTCTTGGTACGGTCGGGAATCAGGATCTGAAGCAGAGCCAGTCTCCGGGCCACCTGACAAGATCAGCTGGCAAGTAGTAGGCTACCTGATTAGCTACGTCACCTGACTGGTTGGAAGAGTCAGCAGACTGTCTCTTAAACACAGCAGCAGCAGTGGCTACTCAGAGCATTTGCCCACAGCTGTGATAGCTCCTGTGTCTGTTTGTTCCAGCCCTGCCTCACTCCAGGTAACCTGCTTCTGACCACTGGGCCTGACTGCCCAAATCCCAGTGACTGACAGGTCCTTTCTTGACCTACCTGTTTTTCTTCTACAGTGTAGAAATTAAAGCAGCTTAGACTCCCTTCACCTTCCGGACACGTATGGAGCCTGACTTGATGACATGTGATTGTTGTGTGTTACCATCCAACCCTGTTCTTCTCCCCGGTCATTAGACATTTCCTGCATGTCTGCAGGGCTGCCCTCTGATAAGTAACCCGTCCATGGCAGAGTGGAGAGTCCGATGCCTTTTGGCTGAGAACCCCACTCCTGGGCCTCTTCTCGTGGGCTGAAAGCTGTCCGGGTGACATTCCCAAACAGCCTCCGGGCAAGTCTCGACTAAAATTAAGTTCAGACTTAAGTTGCATCACCGTACAGCCCCCGCAATCATTACAGCCCTTTTGCGTTTCCACCCTGCGCTCCTTGTGGCGGCAGTACGTGTCCTCGGCAGGTGCGCTTGCACCGCTTTAACTGCCAGTGTGCGGCATTGTGGGACTGCTTCTGAAAGGCAGCAGCAGTCGATGTAAGCAACGCAGTGTCTCCATTGGCACTGCGGCGATGGAGCTACATCAGCCGAAGCGCTACCCCTTTCGCCGAGGCAGACGCGAGGCAGACGCGTTACGTCGATGGGCGCAGACTTTTGGTTTTGCTGGTGGGTTCTCCTCTCCATCCCCTTCCCCGAGGCGTTTCCTGTCCGCGGCTCGCTCCTTTCTGCCCCCTCCTGCCTTAAGGGCAAGCGATGGGGAAGGAGGGGGCAGAGAGGAGCAATCAGCAGGTGGGCGGGCCTCGGGGCAATGGGCGGAGCAAGGACGGGAAGGGGTGGAGAAAGGGCAGGGCCTTGTGGGGGAAGAGTACAGGCAGGGCTGTGGTCAGAACCTCCAAAGGGAGGTGCTCCACATCTGACATTTCTTGTCCCGTTTGGGGAGGCTTAGCCTCCCCAACTCTCTTATATCCGCCACCCGTTCTCGTGAGTGCTGAGTAACCCCTATTTTTTTTTTTTGGTGGGTGCTTTTGAGCCCCGGAGCACCCACAGAGTCAGCGCCTGAACCACTTAGAGTTAGGTCAATGTAAGCCGCCTTATGTCGCCCTAACTCGGTAGTGTAAACCAGGCCTAAGGCTATGTCTACACTGACTGCCACCATCAGATCGACCTGAGTGGTCAGTGAAGACATATTAAGACCACTTCCTCAAGTGGCACAGGGCTGCGTCGATGGGAACACAGTTCCCGTCGGCGCAGTGCATTGAAGACGGAGCGCAGAACAGAAGCACAGAAGTCGACAGGAGTTATGCAAGCTTTTTGCATAATTTGTGTAACTCCGGTCGACTGCCGCTGAATGTCCAAGTAGAGACAAGTGTAAGTGTAGACAAAGCCCTAAGACTCGAGCTAACTGAAAACAGGATTTATAAGAGTAAGGCAAAAAGTCTATTTAAAACAAAAGAAATGCTTTACACAGCATATCTGGTATACACAGTTTTTGTACTGGTACAACAATGTTGGCTGAGGTGGTTTTTAAACCAGTAGGGTTATACCAGTACAGTCTCTAGTGTGGACAGTTTAAGCCAGCATCAAAATGCCTTTCACCCATCTAGCTTATTCCCCTTCCTGTACAGGAATAAGCCATACTAAGATAAACACATCTATACAGGTCTAAGTGCCCCCACCCCAGGATGGGTTGTATCAATTTAACTCTACCACTATAGTTAAAGCTGTACATTTGTATGTAGACAAGGCCTTATCTTGTGAAATTTAACTCAGGTCATAGAGGTGAGCATTTAGGTACAGTGAATAAAGGATACCTAACATTTGTATGGACAGTTTCTTTTCCTGTCCCTTGACACCTTCAGCTGTCTACCCAGTTGGAGACACCTTGTGGTTTTAGGTTTCCGCCTTCACAGCCCTGTTATAACTTTCACGTTTCTTCAATGTGCCTGGTTTTTTATTATACCAGACCTCTCTCTTCCAAAGTGGTATAGCTTGTTATCCCACTGATTATAAAGAAGATGGGAACAGGAAAGAGGATCTAGAGTGTGGGCTGAGCAGCATTTAGAGAGGAACAGCTAGTTTGGGCACATTGGGCTGTAGATATAACTGTGGATAGGACTTGGCTACTCTGCTCAGCAGTTTTCCTTTTCTGATCTTTTTACTACTTTTAATCATACCTACAGCTCATCTGTTTTTTCTTGTTGCTTTATCAACTGTCTTGATTTACTTGTCTGGTGAAGGCACCATATCAGTGTTTCTCTTTGAATTACTTCCTTCACTGCCTGGTTGTTAGAGTTTGGAAAATGTGTTCTTTCATTCTCATTCTTGATATATTTTAAGAGGTTGCAGCTTGGCTTCTTTGTCTATAGGGAATAGTCAGTGCCTCTTACAATATTTTTATGTTCTATAAATTAAGCACATTACAGCAAAGTATAATAAGTGTTTTGCCTTTGAACCAAAAATGATTCTAATGAGTAACAATTAAGGGTTATCGTTCACTCATTACACCATAAAAGAGAGGGGACCCACAACATTTTAAAGCACCTCCATATTGTACTTCCCAGGTGCACACACAGTACTGTCACAATTTGGTTTAATTAATTTTTGCTGCTTTGTTCCCACCTTACAGAATAAAAAGCAGTTGCTTTCTGCACAAGCCTCTTCATTGTAAAATATTCAGTGTCTTTAAAGGAACGAGTCTAGCTTTTTTCTCCTTTCTCTTTTTGTGAGCAACCCTTTCATCATATAATCCAGTCATGAAAGCCCAAATGCTGATCCTACAAGCAAAAGCCCACGTAAGAGGACTATGTGGGCTAATGGACACACAATCTGTCCCCACCCCACAGGTAAGGGCTAAGGCACCTTCACTGCCAACCCATGGTCACTACTGCTGAGAAAGGTGAATGGCAGATGTAACCCAAGACTCCCGGCAACATGCATTTGGGGGCAATGGTCAACTGGCCTGCCCACATTCTCCTCTGCTTCTACCAGCAGTGCAGAGATCTCAATTTGTAAATTCTCAGAAAATCTATTCTGTGCTCAAAGAAGTTCTGTAATTTTGGGGAGGATGTGCTATCTTTACCCTTTGTAACACAGTGGCTGTAGTCCTGCTTTAGTTGCACACAGGGCTGGTGTTCAACTTGCTGGGGCCCCCGGCAGAAACTAAGCAATGGAACCCCCACACCCCGCCTTCCTTACCTGATGTCACAGTGGATTTCTGCAACCTTTCAGAAGCTGAAGCCTGAGCCCCGCCATATGGCTGCCTTGCTTGCTACCTCCTCACACCAGCCCTGGTCACAAACTCAACTCAACTTTCATTGTAGAACCAGGACTGGCACTTCCATAATACACAGCAGTAGCATTATCAGGAATGAGTGCTATGTAATTTGGGTGTGTCTTCATGCTCATGTTTGTCAGTTACAACGAATACTGGTTTTACTTTAAAAAATACTCCAGGATCTAGGGCTCTTAGGCGCAGTTTGGCCATTGGGCGGTACCTCAAGGAGATCACTGTGGCACTTTGTCAACAAGGATTTCAGTCTCCAAAGCTGTCTCTAAGACATGGGAGCTGAACCAGCCCTAGGCTGGAGCCAGGATCAGAGGACTAGAAAGGTTCCAGCAGAGCTGTGCTCAGTTAACTTTCAAAACTGGGCATACTTTTTTTAATATGCCCAACCTGGATGCATGCAACGCCTGAACCATGCATGTAAGGCGGGCCTGCACATTTGCATTAGATATTGCGCATCTATATGCTTGGAAAAATTCTGCCCATGTTTTATACAGCATCCAATCCCCAGACCAGCATTAATTTTACCTTAGCCCTCTCTTAAGCAACATTCCAAGAAAAATTAATTTGGATCTCTATGTATCATTTATGCGAGTTAAATAACAGCAGCATTTTCACCTATATTTCATGTCTTTTTACATTTTACTCAGTTCAGTTAATTTTTATCTCTTTAATCATCAAACTATAAAAACAAGATGATATTGCCACTGGTAATTATGTAACAAGCCATTGGGCGAGAAAGCACATTTAAAGTTGTGATGGAAGCAAAGGATATTTTGGGGGTATTAATGACCTTGAGTATTGAAGCTGAGAGAGTGAAACAAATTTATGGGGTTACAATGCACTTAAAATACAGAAGGGAAATAATAAATCAGCTGAATAGTTGTAAGGAAATTGAATATTGTGGAGAGAGATTAACAGAACTACACAAGAATTGAGAGACTTAGGCCTGTTGCTGAGAATGGTAATGAGAATATGGAATATGAATAGATCTAAACTGCCCTTGAAATATCATTATAACTTATTTGAAAAGACATTTACTAGTTGTATGGTTTTCTCTAATGTAATACATTTCCTTGCATCTTTGCTCATTCAAAGAATCTGAAGTATATCAGGAATGCACACTGATTGAAGTTGAAAATAACATAATGTTCCAGGAGACCAAATCAAACACACACTTTTAATCTCTAGTGCTTACAAAAAAAGTATCATTTTATGAAAAGCAGCGTGGTAGAATCCAGGTTTATTTTTTGTCGTCTCTCCTACAAATAAATGAAGAAACTGAAATTTAGAAGGAGAAATATTGGTTACACCACGATAAGAAACATCTCAATGGCATTCTACTGAATGCTAAAATGGTTTATATTATTATTATTACTTATATGTAACTATTCAGAGAATAATATTAAAGCATTTAATCATATATCTTACTGTTTCTGCTACCAGTGAATGCGATCCATGTTGGATGGATAATTGATAAAAATGTGGATGGGCAGCAGGGGAGGCAAAGAGACAAAGGATTTGGGGCCTGCTCTGAAGTCCATTGAAGTCAGCGTGAACCTCACCATAGACTTCAGTGGGCTGTGGTGAAGGTTTCGGTCTTCCAGTATCATAACACCTGTTGGGCCATACCTGAATTACTTACTTGTCTTAGGGAAAGACACAAAAGTGAAAACCTTTTTTAAAGTGGGTACATGTTTCCTCTACAGCAGTCACCAGAAAAATATCAACATTTATCTACAATTACCGCTGTACATAGGCTAGTAAATGATTGTGGGATCTCGAATGCTGCAGTGCGGTAACCATTGGTAAACTACTACAAATTATTTTTTCACACTACTTCACACTCTATATTAAGGTTCCATATATAAATAATTTATAAATAAATGATTAATAGATGTTAGATGCATGTTCCAGACATTAGTATTTATATATGAGATAGATGATGATTATAAGTATTTTAGTCGAAGGCATTATAGCTCAATATAAAACAAGGTTACAAACAACCTATTGACCTGTTGGACACTCAAACAATTGAGTAACAATTAGATGTGTTAATTATCAATGATTAATCCTTTATAAAATTATAGGTGGAACTTTAATATCGAGTGTGACCAATTATTTCTACTGTGCCTGCATTGTGCTAGGCAATGAGTAAAGAAAAGAGAGTCTCTGCCCTAAACGGCTTACTGGTTGCTTGTTTTATTCAATGGTAACTACTGTGTGTGAGTGTAAGCAAAGCACTGGTGCAATGTGTATGAGGAAGCAGAGGGCATGTGGGAAGGAAGAGGAAAGCAGGAAGAAAGACATTTGCCATAGTACCAAATGGACCTTTCTTTATCTTCTTTCCATTTCTTAAAGATTCAGTGCACAAAAGTCAGGAAATAGAAAGTTACGGTTCCCCCAACACCCATAACTCTGCCCTTTACACACACATAGTAAGGTATAAATTTCACTACATCTCCACTAAAGCATGCTACATATCTGCAAGAGGCTGAGTTATGGGTGCTGTGGGAACCATCATTTTGAATATCCTGACTTGTGAGTTTAAATTCTCAGGCCTAATGTACTAGGGTTTTTTGCATTGTGTGGATATAAAATATATTGTAGCTCCTGGTCTCCCATATGCTGAGGCAGCAGTTTGAATTCTGCAGCTTAAGTGGTCAAAGACTGTTTGCTTCCCATAAAGCTGATCAGTTCCTATTCTCAGCTTCATCGATTTTTAAGACCCAAAGGGATCATTAGTCCTCCTATTCAGGCCCCCATGCCGGTCTGTCTGGTTTATAGCTGAAAAAGATAGAACTAAGAAGCCAGTTCTGCTAACTACTTAGATGGTAAATATGAATGCGCTTCAACAGACACATGGAAATGGGTGCGGGTTAAGCTAATGTTAATGATGACGAGCAGATGTGCAGATTCGATGACCCAACCTCAACAAGATAGATACCTCTGAGGGAAAATCCAAGCCCTGATAGTGCACTGATCCACCATGCTTATTTTATTTCAATGCATGTATCTCCAAAAGAGCAGAGTTGGGCTCTGTGTCATAACCATGATGATAACCTTGCCAATCTCCTTTAAATCCCTGCTTTATTTTCCCTGGTGGGAGGTGTTCAGGACCTGTTGGAAGGCATTTACTGAAGCTATGACTACACTGGAAATGATAGAGCAGCATCGCATCTGCCTCGCTGTAAACACTTACTACCGTGATGGAAGGGGGAGCTTTCATCACCATAAGCCACTGCCTCTCAGAGACTTGGATTTATAAATCCATGCGAGAATTCTTCTGTCGACCCGGTGTTGTCTACACTGGGGTTTAGTTTAACTGAACTATGTCTCTCCGGGACATGAATTTTTCTCACCGCAGAGCGACATAGCTGGGTCAACCTAACTTTTGAGCATAGACCAGCCCAAAGAATCCGTGAAAGGATGGGTCAATAGAGCTGCGCATTTCGGTTGTATTCAGGGCCGGCCTAGCCTAGAAAATTAGGTCAACCCAGTGACGTTGCTCAGGGGTGTGAAAAATTCACATCCCTCAGAGACTTAGTTAAGCTGAACTAAGCCCAAGTGTAGACTGTGCTAGGTCGACAGAATAATTCTTCCATCAGCCTAGCTAGAGTATCTTGAAGAGGTGGATTAACTACAGCCGTGGAAGAATCCCTTCCGTCAGTGTGGTGTCTATACTGAAGTGCTACCACTGTGCTGCTGTAGTGTTTCTGGTGTAGACATTCCCTCGGTATCAGAAGGATCGTGTAATGAAGAATCTTGTATTAGAAGCTCCTTATAGAGCTACCCCATATCTCATTGAAGAGACGGGTTCCGCCATCCCCTTCATTTACATGGAAATTAACATAAGGAAAACTTCATATAAAATAGCTACTGTCCTGGGATATTTGAAAAGAGCCTTGCAAAATTGTCCATGAAAAGTTACCAGCACAGGTACAAAATTCCCTCTCCTGCTTTGCCTCCATTAAGAGTTGGATCAGGCCCTTTACCTTGAGGATAGTCATGGGAAAATTATATATATATTCTACTCACCTGTCAAAACCCACTACACTCTCTGGGTGAGGAGAACAGTCATTGGCCAAGTTCTATTCTGTGATGCGTTTATGTAATTCCTACCTCCCAATATGTGTATATCTGAAGGCAGAGTCTGGCCCTAAATCTGTCATATCATTTTGTTGTTATTCAGAATATCAACTGAGGCACTCTCAAGGACAATAGAACGAATTCTAACCTTGATTGCGTAGTCACAGCTCATGTTAAGACAGCAGAATTTCTGCACGCGTCCCATTATAGGGCAGGACTTGGTTTTACATGTCTGGTAAAAATTCAGGCTGTGATTCTGCCATCCTTCCACTGAGAGGCCATGCGTGCCTAAGGAACTCTTGTGTGAGCAAGGCCGGCCTTAGGGGTTGTAAGATAGGATCCTTTAGGATTATTGCCCCGGAAGCATTTGTGGTTTGATTAAAGTTGCAGTAAAAACATAAAGCTCTCTTTAATTATAACAATCTCTGATCCTGTAAAGACCAAGTGTCCCAGGACAGCACACACGTGTAAGTCCCATTGGCTTCAATTTTCAAAAGGCTTGCAAATGAACAGTGGTGTTGTATCTCACCCATATGTTTCTCAAGTGCACTGTCCTCTTCGGAAGGCCACATGCACCACTCGGTAAGGAATAACACTGAAACAAGGAGTTCCAAATGACTGCTTTTGCAATGCTTAGCCTAAATTTAAACATGCAAGTCAGGTGTCTCCATAGCTGTTGGAGATCTGTAATGCTGACAGTCTTTGGTAATAAAATAATAATCTTGGTGTGGATCTCCGATGGAAAGAGATTCACATCCTTTTGAACCCCTAATTGTGTGCCATACTACATTAAAGACGAATAGTTCCATTGTCTCCGCCTTTCAGAGAGATGAAATTCAAAGCAATATGCAAGATGCTTAGAAATACGCTGGTTTAATGAAGCAGCAAATTAGACCTCTCTATCTCTTTATTTAACGTGTAGTCCCATGAATTTATCAGAGTTCATTACAAAGGTGCAAAATATCAAGAAACACTGCAAAATTCATTTGTGATTAGAGCTAATGATTTTGAAAATGGCTTTTCATATTTTTATAGATAATGACCATTATTTATTATTAAATGTATGTCACTTTTACACTAATGAAATTAGTCTTTCTTCCCTTGGTTCTGTTGTTTATGGTTTGGTTTTATTATAAAGGGAAGAAGCATAAAAGCATTACGTGCTTCTTGCTAAATATAATGCCTTAGACTGTGCTTTCAATACCTCATTTGTATGACTACATGTCAGAAGAATGATTTTAAAATTTCCTTCCCAATCTAATCTTCCTATAATACTTGACACATCATAATTCTGTGTAAATGCACAGGTCTGACTTTCTTTTTTTTTTTTTCTCTTAAATATCATTTCCATTTTGCGTCAGCAATGATGCGCTCCAGGCTGTGGAATACAGATATGTAGGGACATCACAGTACTTAAAGGCCGGTAATACAAATATAGGGACTCATGCTTGTGTCCAGGGCTCCAGCTGGGACACCCTCCTACTCCCACTGGAGTCAACAGGTACAAGATCAGGCCTTTGAAGTAGCACTTGCCCCCGCAGAATGCTGACGTTCTACCGCTGCAACACGCCAACCCTGTGGAAGACCCTTGGTGGTGATCCATGAATTCCCTGCTCTACAGGAGCTGATGGGATGCTCTGCCCAACCTACAGGGGGCTCCCAATACATATTAATACAGCTTGAGGCTATATTGATCTGTACTGCTGGATCCTCCATAATGTGGAAACAGCACTGTCCCCTTTTGGTGGGTTCTGGTTTCAGTCACCTGCAGGAGCCGTGCAGCCCAGAGATCCAGGAGAGCTGCTGGGCAGAGAGGAGAGGCCTCTGTGCCAACCAAGTGGAGCCCCTGGCCGCTTCTATTGGAGGCAAGGTGGTAAAGGAAGAATTATTAGGATGCTGTGTGTGTGTCATAGGGTGGCTGGTCCCAAGTTTACATGAAGCAGGTCCAGGTCCTCTGTGCCAGAATAGGTGATCCCAGTTTTTCCAGTTAAGAGGGCAGAGCAATAGCCAGGGCTATAAAGAACCAGGTTGTCAGTAAGGAAGTTCCAGGTGTGAGAAAGGGAGATGGAGACTGAATCCCTTGGGGGAGGCTACCAGAGTCCCCTGGGAGGGGAGGCAGGGGAACCTGTTGGGGGGGGAGGGCTTCCAGTGAGAGAGCCCTGAGAGGCAATGCTCAGCTAAAAGAGCAAGGAAGAATCAATCCTGAAAGAGCCTCTGAAGTAGGAGGGTCTGAGAATAGCAAAGGGGAAAATCCCCTGGGAGTCATAGCCCAGGGTGGGCTGAGGAGCTGTTTTTGTGGTCCTTTTCGCCTAGGTTTGACAAATAAAACTATGCCTGGAAAGAGACTGTGGATGTGACAGGGGGTCCTTTGTGGGCTGGGGACAAGTTGGCCCCCTGCAGTGTGTTCCCCACCCTTTCCTTCTGCAGATTACCCATATGCAAGGGGAACATGGCCTATAGTATTACAGCTTCAGGACACCCCTGCTACATAGTTGTTTGTCTCTGTGGGGCCAAAGGGTGCAGCTGTCAAATACATTTCAAGTTCTGGGCTGCTGTTACCTTTTCAGACACAGGGATTCAGGTTATTAAGATGAGAACAGTTGGGGACCATACGGATGAGGGATCTCTGGCAGCCAGAGCTGCAAATCTTGCTCGAGGATGGGAAATGAGAGCAATTCCTGGGGAACCACAACATTCATTTTGCTCCTTGCTATCCATGATGCTACCGCAGATGTTGTAGTCCGTATCTAGCAAGCCCACAGTGCCAGCAGCCCTACTGTTACATGCAACTGTTTGCTTCCATATCGTGAAACTTAGCGGCTAATGGAATTGAGTGAAATAGAAGGAAGCTGGCGCTGGAGGGCACTTTCATTTTAATCATTCCTCAGTCTTGGTATTGCAGTCTCTGCCTACTTTTCTGGCCCACTTGCTTATTCCACCACCCCTGTTTCAGTTAAGACAGCCCTGATATTCAGTTGCAGTCCAGCCCTGTAAAGCACAGAGCATCCTTATTCCTGTTAAAGTCAAAGGGCAGTGAGGACACCCTGCACTCCTCGGAAGGGCTCATTGCTTTTCAGGATTGTGCCCGTTCTCCACTTCCCCTAACTGTTTCCATGCTTCTCTTCATACCATCCGCATCCTGTTCTGCAAGCAGCTGCACTCTTCTTGCCCAAATCCTTCCTTACTATACCCAGCTCTACTAGGCCCTGATCCTGAGCCCAGTTAAGTCAATGGGGGGACTCCCATTGACTTCAGTGGGCTTTGGGGCAGGCCCATGTAGGGTTGTTCATCTATCGATCTCAAGGCGCTCTCTTCTGCAATGCCCCCAGGAAATGAGCTGATGATGATTTAAATTAAAATTCGTTTAAACCTTCAAGATGTGCAGCTGCCTAAAATAAGTACCAAGTGGTGATAACCCTAGTCCATTCTCATCCACCCCCTCCCCAGTGTTCATCACCCTCATTCATTGTGTCACATCTAGAATTTAGGGTCTGGTTGTGATCCCCGTACTCATCTTAGTACCATCTCTTTGATGAGATGGTGGGTTGGGGTCCTTTAGTTTCTCACTGTAAGGCAAATTTCCCAGACCTTGAGTCATTCTTGGAGTTCTTTTCTGAACCCTTTCCAGCTTTTCAGCAACCTAGTATGGACACCACGATCAGACGCAGTATTTGAGCAGGGGGATCTTGCCCCTGCAGAAAGCAGAAGTAATACCATCTCTCTCTTCCTGCTGTATATTTCTCTGTTTATAGCTCCAAGAATCATGGTAGCCCCCTCTACCATATCACTACACTGGGAGATCATGGTCAGTCGGTTATCTACAACTAGAGCTGATAGACATTTTTGGGAAAAAAATTATCAGCTCTATTTTGCATTTGGCTGTATGAAAACACACATTTGATTGTGCTCAGCTTCCCACATGAGCCATACCACTCTATGTGACTGACCTGTTCTTCCTATTTACCCTCCTATCCATATTTGCTTCATCTACGAGCTTTACCAGCCGTGATTTTATATTTTCTTCCAGATTGTTTATAATGATATCGGATAGCCCTGAACTGAGAGCAGATCCCTAGGGGGACCTCACTAGAAACACTATCATTCAATGATGACTCCTCATGTACAGATGCATGTTGAGATCTCTCAGATGATTCTGAATCCATTTACTGTGGGTTTTTGTACACATGGGGATGTGTAACATGCAAAGGAGAGTGAATGTAATGAGATCACTACTACTCCTTCCTCCCTCTCACCGGCGAGGATGGGCAGGTAGGAGTGGGGAGCGGGTAGCATTTTGAAACAGGGAGGAAACGTAAGAGCCAGTCCTTCCCCAGCGCACTGTAGCTACCCAGTGCCCCTCAGTTCTTTCCTCGGCAAAATCACAATGTTGCCCTAGGTTCAATTACCAATTTTCTGTGGCAGGGTTGGTATCTTGTTCTCGGGATAATGCAGCACCATGTGCACTGTTGTAAGTGGCTAATAATCAGAGTTCCTTAAGGTATGCGATGTATTGTCAGCTTTATCATTTATTTACTGTGGCGGGGTGGCTACCCTGCACTGGCTAGGAAGGGGTCAAGAGGGCCCTTGGAGCAGCAGCCAATGGGAAGGGGCTGTGGGATAACCAATCAGGGCCCAGAAGCCCGATATAAAAGGGAGTTGCAATTCGAGCAGGAGCAGTCACTCCCAGGAGCTCAGGGAGGGAAGGCTGGCTGTCCTGCAGGCTAAAGGAAGGCCGTACCTGTACAAAGAGGTGGCTGACTGCTGGGGCTCTGCGTGAGCCGGAGGTCCTGGTACAAGGGCAGAAGAGGTGCTGGGCTGCGGGGAAGTGGCCCAGGGAAATCTGTTAAGGAGTTGGGGGGAAGAGGTGGTGCAAGGTCGCTGCACACAGGGTCCTTGGGCCTGGGGAAGTGGGCGGGACAGAGAGAGCCCAGGTAGATAAGGAGAGCCACATGAAAGCCAAACAGGCTGAAGAAGGGACCCAGACCCTGGAGAAGAAGGGGTTGGAGGATTCAGTGGGCCAGATAGAAGAGCTCCAGGGGAAGCTGGTAGCTACTGAACAAGCCCTGCGGATTGCGCTTAAAGAGAGAGAGGAGGGGGGCCTGTGCTTAAAGGACACCGAGAAGCAGAGAGAGATCCTGAGACGCCATCTCTGCGTAGTGCAGAGCAAGAGGCATCATTACCCCCACGGGTGGCAGGCTTGAGGGGGAGGGTGTGTGGTGTGGCATCTACCCTGCACTGACTAGGAAGGGATCAAGAGGGCCCTGGAGCGTCAACCAATGGGAAGGGGCTGCGGGATAATTAGTTAAGAAGTTGCTTAACTAAGGTTTGTTTTATACCCATCTTTCTTACATATGTCTCATTCAAACACATCAGAGATTTATTTTATACCAAAGATCTTTCGTACTGAATATGTTTGCACCAGCCTGGGTTAACCAACAGAATAAGTTTAGTTTGAGATGATGATAACGTGCTGTTCTTCTTAGTTCCTGTCTCATCATACAGAATTATCATCACTGACCTGATAATGGAAAGGGAGTTCATGCTTCAGAATGATTGGTACCAAACTGTGATCTATAAAGAGCAAGAAACACTGTCTCTGCGTCTCCTGAAGTAGATTAAATTTGAAGTAAGGAGTACAGCAAAAATATGTTTTTTGCTAATAAACTGAGCAAACATGACAGGGAAGTCAGAGAGCAGCATATGTACTATATGCATTCTCAATTTGCCATTTTTCCAATGATCTCTTCTTACCCAGAGGCATTTTGAACATGAGCAGAGTTTTTTCTTGTCTCTTGTAAGTATGCAATGACCAATTAAAATATTTTATAGTTTTGCTACAGTAAGTCTAATTTTTATGTAATATTCAGTGACATAGTTTATAATACATGCATAACTATGTATTATAGCTATTTAAAAATCATAGCTAAAAATTAAGTTTTCAGTTAAAATATATTTCCCCTGAAATTACTTTAATTTCGTTTTATATTGCATGGCAAAATATTAACTCAAATATTTTAATGATATATGTTACTTATTTATATCTTCAGCAGTTCTTTGCAATTCAAGCAAAAGTATGACGATGATGATTATCTAATGCATTTAATGTTCAAAGGGTTTTAAAGCATGAATTAGTTAATCCTTGAAACATCCTCAGTAGATGAAGAGGCATTATCATCTCAATCTATGGACAGCAACCATGTCATAGAGGGTTAATATTCAACAGGAAGTATAAAGTTATATACACTCTCCAGAACTCTATATGGCGTTACATTTACATACAGACTCTCACATGCAGGTAGACAGGAACTAGTTGCATGGACTCAGTTTGAGAATATAGCTAGACTATATTACAGCAGAAGCAATGCTGTGTTTTCTTTATGGGCATGTCTACCCTGCAAGTGACGGTGTGACTGTAGGATGCCCATGCTAGTTTTCATCTAACCAGCGTAAGTATCAGCAGCAGTGTAGACATGGTGGCAAGGGCTTCAGCACAGGCTTAGGAGCCAGAGTACAAGTTCTTCAGACAGCTGGGTACATACTCTGGTTGCTAGCCCGTGTTTAAGTCCGTACTACCACATCTAAACTGTTATAACCCATGCTGTCTAGATTACAGCTAGCACAGGGACACCAAGCCATGAAACAATCACACCTTCACTCGCAGTGTAGATATGCTCTAAAAGTGATTTCTTGCTGTTGGATAACTATCTTAAAACCTGCCTCAGTCATCAGTGAAATGCCACAAGGAGGGAGGCAGCGAGAACTTAGTGACTCTCTCCAGGCCAAACACAGCCAGCCAGTCCTAGAACTGAGATGTCCTGGCTCCAAGTTGTCTATGCAGCCCAATAGACTGCACTGCCTCCACTGAAACGTAAGGCATTGCCATTTTAGGCATAATATCTGTTTTAAAAAATTATATTCAGCTCTAACTCATGCCCTGCCAACAGTTCGTTGGTGTTACTTTGAGGTTTATCTCACAGTGTCTTATGCCCTTTGGAAAGGAAAGTATAATCAAATTAATTATCGTCAAATCTAGTTTGAATACTTCTATTTTTTCTCAATTTCCAGCCAGCATGGGTGATTTTCTTTACCTAGTTTACATGTGCAGATGTCCGTTGGTGTGCGCAAAACAGGTGCATGCTTACTTTTTGGGCTGCAGTCAACCATCATGCAAGGATTAAAGCTGGGAATAAGAACTTGTTCCTTTATCTGTTACCGATGTATGTACGTAGGCATAGCTATGGACATTGGCAGTTGTGAAATGGGCTGTCATAGGGAGCATTTGATTGGCTGGTTATAATTCATGAAGATAAAGGGCAACAGCCACAAAGAATGAAACTTGGTTAACTTTCCCCAGACAATTACTAGTACAGCTGGTCAGGGATTTTTTCGACAGAGCGTTTTTGCCATCAGAAAATGCTGATTCATGATTTGGTGGAAAAGGGTCAGTTTTGATTAAACTTTCATTGGGAAGAGTTCTCAGGTCCACAGTGAAACTTCTGGTGAAAACCAGAGAGAGAGAGAGACTCTCACTCTAGAGTAGCCTGATTCAGAGCAGGGACTTGAACCTGCGTCTCTCACATCCCAGGGGAGTGCCCTAATTTATGGGCTACTGGCTGTTCTGGGGTGGGTTGCTTTGCATGCGTCTGTCTGTCTGTCTCTGTCTGTCTGTGTGTCTCTCTCTCTCTCTCTCTGTGAGTCTTCATGGGATGGGAAAGCAATTTCCTACCCTGCTCTAATTGCTATGATAGAGTTGGACTCCATGTGCTGCAGGGCTGCTTTAAGTTGCATTTGTACATTTCATTGAGTTAAAATAGCTGGGACTGAAATTGTTCTGGCCTATAGAAAGGAATTAGGCATTTGATTTATATTTTTTAAAATGCTTTTATTCTAGTGACAGCCAAGTTTATGCTATATGTTGAATCCTTCCCTTTGATTATTTTTAATCTAAGTTTAAAGTTTGCATTTTATTTGCAGCGAGGGCAGATTTAAGCTTGACTATCAGAATTAAAGTGGTTTCTTTTTTATTGCTTAGCTCAGAACAGTTTCAGCAAAGCATTTAAGCATGTGCTTAACTCTAAGCATATATTTAAATCAATGGGATTATTTGTGTGCATAAAGTTAAGCAAAAGCTTAAGTACCTTGCTGAAGCAGGGCCTAAACCACCATCCAATTTAACCTTATTTACACAGGAGATTATTTGTGCAGTTAAAGGACAGTAAGCTTGAGGGCCACTGTTTGTACAATTCACACGGAAAAAACAATTTGCTGGTCCCATATATGTCATACTGATCCACGAGTCAGGCAGAGACATTTGGCTAATACCATCAAAACATATGACCCTAGGGGTGCAGTTTCTCCACTGAAATGCATACCTATCCTAATTATGCAGACAAGCCATTTATCAGAAAACAAATTTAATGGATGTACTGTGCATTGTTAGCTATCAAAGGTAACAGTCATTTGACCTTAAGCTGGTAAAACACAAAGCATCTTCTGGTAAAAATGTTGTCTCAGGCAGATTGACGAAATGAGGAGAGACAGTGAAGTCTATGATTGCTGAACTTGGAAAGGAAAAATATGTAGGCACTTGGATGCTGTGTTGATGGACGCAGAGGGACCCAGAATAGAATAAACTTGAGTGAGATATTTAAGGTCCTCAATGGACTAGTGAAAATTGATCAAGCCTTTCTTTTTTTACACCATCTCGTAATACCAAGAGCAAGAGGATTATTTAGTCACCACCAGGGAATTCTGGATAAATTAAAGGAAATTTTACTTGAGATTTAACACACAGTCTTCACTGCCAGTGGAGTCAGGTGTCATAGCCCAGTTTAAACAGCTGAATAACATTAGAACCATTAAGAGTATCTGCATTTCCTTTTTTTTTTTTTGTCTGTGTCTAAGTATTTATGTTCACCACAGTGTCTCCATGGCACCTGCATGCTAAGACAAGACACATTAGTCTTCATGCACAGGTGATCTGCCACGTGCATAGATCTGTCGCAAGACTAGAAAGAATCTTCTCCTGATCCCAGTGTATGGCTTTCCACCATTGCTTATTATTTATTTATTTATTTAGCTTGCAGTGGTGCCCAGAATGAGTGAGGCACTTTTCAAACAGAAGAATGCGCAGTCCCTGTCCCACTGAGCGCACAGGCTACCTTCCTCTGAAGCATCCGGTATTGGCCACTGCGGGAGGAAGGGTACTGGGATGGATGGAGTAATGGTCTGGTCTGGTATTACTATTATTGATTATTTGTATTTTGGTAGCATCTACAGGCCCCACGCAAGTTAGGGGCTCCTTTTTGCTAAACCCTCTACAAACATGTAAGCTCTCTGCCCCAAAGAGCTTGCAATCTTAAGACAAATAAACACTATTAAGCATTTGTGTCTTATGACATCTTTCTCTCTCTTCAGTAGATTCCATCCTAACCAATAGTGCCAGGACTATTCTGTGACCCCAGAAATTAGGAAGCCCATAAACATTTGACCTATCTCCTAGAACTTCACACACAGCATTGGATTTGGCAGGTATCACAGAGATTTGTAAAAAGCTATACTTATCAGTGCTGCTAAATTTTAGTAAAGCCTCTGACAGATTTCTCTGTGCTTCACAGAGAAATAGCCCCCAGACTGTTCAAGGATTCCATGAAGAGCCTCACTGAACAATGGTCATTTTGACATGCTCATGAGCAAAGCCACCTGCAATTTATGTACTGTGCAATTTTGTCAGTTATCAAAGCGAGGGCTCCCCTTGGGGAATGGTGCTGAACTCCAGAGAAGACCTAAGGGATTGGTTTTAGGGAATTGGGTTTAGCTGATTTCTCATTGGCTGATTATGCCGAAAGCTGCTGTCCGCATAGTGAAATGTATTGCTCATTGGGGAATTTTTAATAAATGTGCCATGATCTGAGTTAATAAACTGTCAGAGAACCAACACCCTGGGAAACAGCAACTACAGTTTTCTCTGAATAACAATCTGTATAGTACAAGAGGAAAAATTGTACATCCAATATGATCCAAAGCTTCTGAAATCAAGACAAGTTTTTCCATGAGCATCACTGGATCAGATTCCATTCAGAGACTATTTTCGGAGTTCATAAATCCTTATTTATTACTGTATTTTAGGGCCAGGTTTTCAAAAAAGCTCAATACATTGGATGCATGTTGGATGTTCTGAAAATCTGGCTCTTAGAGTCTGATGCTGCAAAATCTTCCTCTGGCACGTTTCTGATCCATCTTACCATGCAAAAGGCCTCTTTATCTTTAATGATGAGCTTATTGTGTGTGTGAAAACTAGTTTTGGCAAGTGTAGTCCCTTGTCATGTTTCCAGCAGGCTTTCTCAACAAGTCTTACTGTAGTATAAGGATTATCGTCGATCTCTTTGAGAACAAGCATATCGTCAAGGCAACGAGGACATACATTAAGGTTTTATTTTGCCATTCACCCCAGCCTTGTTGCCCTTGAGCAAAAATTTGTATGTGAGATTGTGAGCACTGATAGCCCGGCTTCTATGGTAACAGGAGAAGTCAGCTTTATAGGAATGGTGCAGAGTGCTAAATGTCACACCGCATGTCCTTGGTAGGGCTTTCGTACTTTGGCAATAGTCAGAAAAAGAGGAAAACCGATGTTATGACTGCGCCATCTACCTGTGTCTGAGCACCCTGGCTCACAGAGGTGGGGCAGGGTTTTGTCTGCGTGCGCGCGGCCAAGGTGGTACAAGCTGAAGGCATTAAAGGCATTATGCCAGTGCAGGGCAGAGGCAGGCCTAGGGCCTCTGGAGGGGCTAGGATGAGGAGTGGTGCTTACTCCCCCAAAGAGGGCATGACTTGGAGCCCTTCTTCATGCACCAAGTAGCACCGAGGGCCAGAACTGAGAGGAATTCATGCTGCACCTTATAAAGGGGTTTTTCATGATAGAGCTGCCCACTCAGTGCTGGCCTCTCAGGTGCTACCCGATGCATTGAAGAGCATCATGTTGTTAGCTTTCCACACTAACTGTTTTTGTTTTCTTCAGTTTCTTCTTCCAACAGCCATGGAAATTCCTCTGTCTGCCTCCTTGTTCTTGGCCCTCCCTACCTGAGACCCAAAAGGCTGCCTCCAGCAGCTACCTGGGCTGTGTGGTAGGCTCAAAGAGCCAGCAGCAGTGGGTTGGGTTTCCTCTTTGGGTTTGGTTTATGTTTGTTTGGGTTTTTTTTTTTGTTCTCTTTCATTTAGTCTTTATGGTAAGACAAGGAGAAAAGTATATTTGATTATCTGGAATTAACCTTTTATTTTAGATTTTAGGATTGAATAACTAAATGGCTTTTGTTGCAGTGGATCATAAAATGTAGAGCAGCTAAAAAAGATGGTTGGAACGTAGGGGAAAAATGACAGAAGCAGAAGGACAAAAAAATTGTTCTTCAAACTGTTTCCTCTTTAAAAATGAGTTAGCAGGTGGCTCTCTTTCCTCATAGGCAGAATTGATTAACCCCGGTGCCATAGCTTAGGTACTGTGATGCCAGAGGTACCATCATTGAGAGGAGGGAGAAAGCTGAGATGCTGACCTTTTGTGGTCAGGGAAGATCTCATAGCTCTTTTCCTAAGAGTAGGAGGATTAGCCCCAGGATACCAGCCAAATTCCATGTTGGATATTTATTTTTTGCATCCTTTATTTTTTTTTTTTAAATCCACTACCGTCTGAATTGCAGAGAGCGTTCTTTTTTTACTTCCTGTCCTAAACTGTTGTGTAGTGTTACTGGGCAAAGTTAAACAGTTGTGATGTGTCACTCCAGAGTGGGGGGGCATGTCCGTGGCAGCCAAGGTGATTTGTGTATCTGTGGCTTGTGAAGTGCTTTGGGATTCTTTGAGACATGAGTCACTAGAGATACGTTACAATTTTTTTTAAGTCTATATTTAGGAGAAAATTAGGCAACATTTGCATATTGGAGATGGCTCTGACAAGGTGAAATGTTTTGCAGCTCTCCCCACAGGGCTTGCGTGTGTGTGTGTGTGTGTGTGTGTGTGTGTGCGCGCGCGCACGTTTTTGCTAATATCCCATTTCCTTGGAATTTTTCACCTTTCTGAGCAGATCTTCATATGTAAGGGAAAAGGTGAAAAAGAAATACAGGCTCCCAGCGCCGGAGGCACTTCAACTAGCTGGCATGTTGGCAATGGCAGCCACTGTTGCCTGGTCCAAGGGAGAAGAGAAGAGGCACAGAGTTAAGGTGAAGGAGGAGAGAAACGAAGGCACAAGAAGAAAATAGGAAAGAGAGAAAGCAAGCAGTGAGACAGACCATGAGAAATAAGGCTGCAGATAGACACTGAAGGCAAATGGAGACCAGAAAAAGGGTGAGACTCTTCCACTCCTGCCTTCTCTGTGTTTCAACGTGGGTTTCCAACATTATAGAGCAGCAGCAGAGCACGGAAAGGGCCGTGCAGGGAACCAGTATGGGCCAAGGAGTGGGGAATGGAAGATGCTGGAATGTGCCAGATCAGAATGCCACTCGCTCAAATTTGCCTGGACTCCTCCCTCAGCGTCGTCATGACGGGGGGTGGTCGGGCTAAACCTGAGTGGTGCAGTGACCCAGTCTGCCAGGTCGCAGCACCCAGAGAGGGGAGTCAGGGCCAGCCCCAGAGGTCAGAAAAAGCCCCTGCAGGATGAGAGCAGGGCACACTCGCTCTGCAACTTGATCGGGACCTCCCGTGTTCCAGGGGAAGGACTTGACCCCGCACCAGGCCCTCCAACCCCAGAGCTGGACCCTACTGTGCAACACCCCCACAGGGCCTCCCATGCACACCCCCAGGGGATGCAGGACTTGACACTGTCCACCCCCACTCCAGGGGACGTGATACCTGGAGAAGTCGGGGTGGAGTGGGGGGAGGGAAAGAGAATGTATAAAACAAAATAACAAGAAATTCCAGAAAAATAAAAATGAGAAATAATACAAAATAAAAAGAATGTCCTGAGGTCTGTAGGAATACCCAGCAAGAACAGGGATGTGGGATTCCCTCTATAGATAGCACTAGTGAGGTAACTACGGCAATAATGTTCCAGTTCTCCTGTCCACACTGTAAAATGTTAGTTGAAACATTGGTGAGGATTCAGAGAAGAGCTACAAGAATTATTTGAGGTCTGGGAAAATATTCCTTATGGGGAGAGACTAACAGAGCTCGAATCTCTTCTACTTGATCAAAGTGAAGGTTGAGGTGACTTGTTCTCAGCCTATGATTACCTATGCAGAAGATTTCTAATGCTAGAGGCCTCTTTGATCTAGGAGACAAAGGCACAGTAATATTCAATAGTCACAAGTTGAAGTAAGCAAAATCCAAATTAGAAATAAGAATCTGTAACAGTGAGGGTAACTAACAGTTGGAATAGCTTACCACGGGAAGTGGTACATTCTTCATTGCTTGGTTGTCTTTAAAGATGTTCAAGCTTAATTTTGTTGGGATACACACAGGATTTACCGGATGAAATATATGGCCTGGGTTATGTAGGATGTCAGACTAAATCAGAGGTCCCCAAACTGTGGGGTGCACACCTGTAGAGGAACCTTTGTGTGAGTGCAGTGGGGCCTGGGCCAGCCTCTGCAGAGTGAGAAGGAAACACCACCTAGTCCTGCTCTACCCCCATCTCTGCTCCAACCCCACCCTCTGGCTGCAGCCCCAGCCTTGGCTGCCGGCTGTGGCCCTGGACCCCACTTCTGGCCAGCTGATCCATTTGCAGCCCCGGGCCCTGTGGCCTCAGGCCTGGATCCCAGCCTCACTTGCAGCTCAAGCCCTAGGCCCAGGCCCCACAGCTCCAACCCCTATCCCAGCCACATCTTGGGCCCCAGCTCCCAGCCCCCAGCCACGGCTTTGGCCCCACTCCCAGCCGCAGCTTCTGAGTGCAGCTCTCCGGGGGGGGGGGCGGCAGACCAGCGAAGGAAAAGGCACGACCCCCCAAAATTTGGGGCCACTGAACTAAATGATCCCACTGGGCCCTTCTGGTCCTAAAATTGGTAAATCTTTGACTCTTTTATTTTGAGACATCGTTTATTTGTCCTATCCTCTCTGTCAAGTCAAAATAAAACACACTTCATTGCATGGTCTAGTAATAATCGAGACTGTGAATCATTTTGAACCATAAATATAGTGTGGTACCTTACTAATAATCATTTCCCTCGATTCTTCATACAGTGGTTTGAGTTTTTCGCTACATAGGTGGACATACCACCTGCTTAGCGAGACAAGGGAGGTGAGGTAACATCTTTTATTGGACCAGCTTCTACTGGTGAGAGAGACCAACTTTCGAGCTTACAGAGAGGTCTTTGTCAAGTCTTCTTCAGAAGACGAGTTCTGTGCAAGCTCGAAAGCTGGTCTCTCTCACCAACAGAAGTTGGTCCAATAAAAGATATTATCTCACCCACCTTGTCTCTCTAATATCCTGGGAACAAGTCAGCTCCGACACCACTGCATGTGCTGCCTGCTTGTCTGTTTAAAGTGTTATTGATCACATCTGGACATTCACGTTTCTGTGCAAATTACAAATTGGGTAGATAGCTGCTTTACTATTGGTTTTGCATACAAATGCTGTTTGCATGGATAAATCAGAATGCAGTTGGAAGGCAGTTAGAGGTAAATGTGAGACCATGTCCTTGAATTATAACAGCATCACAAATATTGTGTAGCACTTCTAAATGAACTTAAAGTTTCTCAACATTATATGAATACACACAATCACAAACCAAATATTTATAGTAAATTAAAATAACATCATTGGGTGTTCCACCCTTGTAAAAGTCTTTACACCTTAGCTCCCACCTTGCTTTATAGAAAATGAAGTGTCCTGTCAGATATAAATGTCCTTCAGTTCCAAGGACATTACTATATGAGGATTACCTGGAAATATTAAAAGCTTTTATACATTGTGAAGAAATTCAGAGGTTCTTTAGAAATGCTATGCAATATTTTGTGTTGCTTGTATGAGTCAAGGCTATGGCTCACATTTATCCGTGATCACCTTCCAACTGCATTCATTGTGGGATATGTTATTTGTCCCTATACTGTTGACAAGGCCCTGATAAAATGGAACACACTAAGAAAAGATCAGGATATAAAGAAGTCCGTCTTAATGGGAGAAAAAGGATGGTTTCTGCTCATTACCTGTTTCTAGATAATGAAAACACAGAATGTTGAGAAGTTCAAGGTCGTTTGTAAATGCAAAATAAATTAACTACATAAAAACACAGTCTTCCTACTAGTCCTAAAATATTTGCCATTACATGTCATGAGCAAAGCCCTGAAGTTCTTACTTAGGACTTGTCTCCAAGGAGAGCTATTCCGGATTAATTCCATGTGGTTACATTCTTATTCTCTGAAATTAGATTAAACAAATTTGGAATAAGGCACTCTTAAATTCACACTTTATGCTTTAAATTCACACTTGTTCTGGATTAATTTTCATGTGTAGACAAGTCCTTAGTTTTTAATAGGACCCTTATTTCCTTCGTCTAGCAAAGTTCTTATTGAGACACATCCTGGAGTCCAAACTCAGTTGAAAACTCCCTTTATAATCAATAGAGGTCTACTAGAATATAGTTCTTTGGCTTCATTGAGGGCTGAAGGAGCTGAGTTAAGCACCAGTCCGTACATTGACTTTAGAGGGAGTTTTACTTGTGTAGTGGCTAATGCTGGGAATTGAACAGACAACCTGTGGAGCTAGAAGCATGAATCACTACAGCTCAAGAGCCGGGCTCTGCCTCAGAGCTGTCCTAGAACCAGGACCGCTATGGCGCCGGCACAGAGAGGGACACACAACACACACACACGGTTACATAAGCAATGAATGAAAATTAAGTAAAGACTTCAGGATTTGGCTTAGTAGGGCTATTTTGCTGGGCTTTGAATCATTGCCAGGGTTAAAGAAATCCAATATTTCAGATAAATCAGGAGTCTACATCTTCAGAATTTGATAATCCAAGTGAATTGCGTGGACAGAACCTTCCTCAAAACTAGACGATGACCAGGCATGGCAAGTGGTGATTATGGTGAGGCATTTTGTTCTATGACTCGTTATTAAATATGAATTCTTGTTATAATATAATAAATATAATCTTGTTAAAGATTATAGATACAAAAGGCGGGGTGAGGGAGGAACTACAATGATTTGTGTAGGAAGGTTCCAGGCAGAAGCTGTACAGTGAAGCAGAGTGGGAGTGAAAATTAATGGTATTAGGGTTAATAAAGTTCTTAGTTTGCTGTTGGAAGAATGTGACGGTCTCTGGAATCTTTGCTATTATCATATGACAGATCCTGTCCCTGGCTATGTGAGTGCAGCCCCCATTTAAGCATGTGTGTCATACAGCTAAAGGTAGAGTTTATTCCAGAGTGCTGATCACAGTTTTTATCTATAGCATTTATCTCGTAGAGTATTGCCAACTCCAAGCAGTCCAAAAATCATGAGTTAGCCCTTCCCCCTTCCCCGCTCCCCCCCCCCCCCCCAAATCATACAACTGGCTTAAAAATCTTGATCTTTTTAAAAATACTAAACTTTTCACTTTATTTGCCTTCTGATGTTGAGCCTTTAAGGTTCCAGTTTTCAGCTTTTCTCTACAGTCATGAAGGTTTAGAGACATTTTATAAGTGTTATGTGTATGTACAGATAAACTGTCTTGAACAAATAAGACTCCAGTCTCTATTCTCTAGTTTTACTGTCATTTGCAAAATAAATGTATATCTGGGGCCCTATTTCCATAATATGATCTCTTCTCATATTTCTGGCTACACTGGGAAAAAAGCAGAACTGGGAAGTCCCCAAGAAAGTCAACTTAATTTTGCAGAATCTGGAGGTTTGAATGAGTTTCTTAGCTTCCAAGGTCATAGTTCAGCAAAGCATTTGACAATGTTCTTATCTCCATTCCTATACATCCAAAGCACTTAAGCCATGTGGATTATTCAATGGGATGTAACAATATGCTTAAAGTTAAACATATGCTTTAGTCCTTTGCTGAATATAAATGGATGGCTGAATCAAAGTCTGGAAGCTTAGCTATACCAGAGATCTGAACTTCTTCACCCATCATGGCATCAGAACTTAGTTTCCACACGTTGTACAGCTTTTCTCCCAGTAACCATGGAAGTCCAACTTTACCGTGTTTAATTAACACAACACATACTCTCCACAGTAGAGATTGTGGATGAAAATAAGATGTTTTCCCAGGTTCTTTATAAATGAAGTAGGTATATCTTCTGGCTCCTGTCAAGCAAAGTCACAGGAATTTGCCATTTTTATCATCCTTAAAGATGCTCTGGAGCTTGTTCAAAATTTTCTGCTGCAACTTTTTTTAATGGAAAATTGGGGTTTTCAACTAAATTTTTCACAAGTGTCTGCTTTCTTCAGAAAATGTTCAATATTTCATCAGAAAAAAATTGAAATATTTTGTCCAAAAACATTTAAATTCAAAATGCTACCATGATTTCATGGGTATTGCAGTTTGAGCAACTTATGCTGCCATTCTCCCCTATAGACTGAGCCTTCAGATTGGATTACATCTCCCATGATGCAACACTGTCTGTCCTCCCGGTGAGAGGGAAGGATGTAACATAGGTGTCCCTGGCTGTGATACATAATGGGCGATGTAGTCCTGTTAAAAGCAGTGACACTCAAGCTGTGGCTCACGAGCCACAAGTGGCTCTTTAATGTGTCTCCTGCAGCTCTTTACAGCACATGATATTAAAACACTGTGATTTAACTATTATCCAATCTAAGTTATTTATCAATCAGGATGCTTTTACTATGTTAATAATCAATTAAGTTATCAACTTGCATTAAGTTATTAACTTCTTTGCTGTGAGAATAACATATATAAACTAAATATTTCCTCTATCATACTGTTTAAATATGAACAGTACTATAGTAAATGAAACAATGAATTCACACTACTGTGGCCGTTTTGAGTAATGTTGATCCCTAATTTGGCTCCTGAACCATAGAGATCTGAGTATCACTGAGTTAAAGGGTCCAGCCCTGAGTGTGCAATGGAAATATAAGCACCTCACCTACCTGGCAGCCAGTTTGAAATGAAATATTTTGGTTTTCAGCCAGAATATTTTGATGAAACATTAAAACTTTCCACAGAAAATATCAGCAAAAACAAAAAAGATTTGTTTTTTCTAAATCTTCACCAAAAAAAACCAACCCACCCTATTCTTCAACCATGCAGACACAGAAAAAATGTAAGGCTCCAAAGCGCCGAAGAAAGAGGGCATAGGCAGTAGCAATACAGTAGATCTCCACTGTCCTTCATTTCAAGGAAAGTTCCAGTAGGATGATTGTCCCAAATACGCTCACCACCCAAATTGCCTAGAGTATCTTTGCCTCAGTGGGTCCTCTCTGAGGCTGCTGGTTGGCAGCTGTTTCAGCTGCTAGGATCACCTGACCATTTTTCTTTCAGGGGAAAAATGTCTTATATACGATGCTAGGGAAAGGTACATAATATTCTAGTGGCTTTGTTCATAACCCTACACAAATCCCCATAAGCACCTGATTTATATGACTGTTCTTCCTGTTGTCTAGAACCTACAGTACTTGGACTAAGCTTCAATGAATTCAGACCTTTGTTTTGTACTAAGTGTGAAAGAGAGATTAAACAAATTAGACACATTAGTTATTAACAGAGTTTTCAGGACAAAAAGTTTAATGGTCGTGTCTTGTATTGTATTATATGCATTTACTTATTTCTTTTTTGAGAAAATAGTCTTTTTAGATAACTGATATATTCGTATTCTTATTCTTTAAAAATCTGTAAACTTTGTTGTGCATTATCACTTGAATAGACCAAATAATTAAAGTGCCTACTCATAGACAATTAGGTTTCAGTAAGAGGAATTTAAAAAAAGACAGTTACTAACTGCATTGAAAATCTAAAAATAAGGGTTTTACTTAGGTTTCTAAAACCAATTGAGATCTTAGACTAACAATAACTTATTGTGTCACATTTAAGTAAGTTATTCATTTAGGATGATATTCCCAATTCTGATATTCGCGTTTTTGTGATTTAAAAAAAAAGTGGCTGTTTAATGGATTGCTGATGGTGATGTAAAAATGGGAGCAGGGCTAAATAAAAAGAAAAGTCATGGCAGTATCATGGCCTTTTGCTTGGAATTTCAAAGGGTTCTAAAGGCATTAGGAACTTGAGTACCTTTAGGCCTCTTTAAAACTCTCAGCTTTAACATCTATAGCACGTCTGCAAGTCCTACCTTTACATGGATCAAGCTATCGCATTATATTGTAACATTTTAACCCCACCTTATCTCAAGTGTTTGAAGTCAGCAGATTGAAAACGAAGGTTGTAAAGGAATCATTTTAATGAAAGTGACCTGCTTAAAAATAATCAGTCAGGATTCTAATCTGAGGTATGTACAGATATATAATCACAAACTTTTACTATGAGAGGAGGGAGAACCTACCAGAAACAAGACAAGGAAATAATTCTACAGGCACATATTTTATTTAATTAATTAATGTATTTGGATTACTGTAGCATTTAAGAGCCCTAACATGGACCAGGCCCCCACAGTGCTAGGTGCTGTAGAAACCCAGAAGAAAAAAAAGAAAGGCTGTCCTTACTCCAAACAATTTACATTCTAAGGATAAGACAAAGAGACAACAAATGGAGACAGACAGACAGGGCATATAAGGAAACAAGAAGCCAATATTGATCAACATGATAGACAGTGGTCTCAGGACACCAGCAGCCTAACCACAGTCAAGTTGTTTTATAGTTCTCATGGCAAAGAAGAAAGTTGAGTGTTTTGAAGGAGGGTGATGAGGTAACTTTGCGGATGTTTATGGGAAGCATGTCCCGAGTCTGAGGAGCAGCATGGCAAAAAGCATGAGGTGTTTGTTTGAAAGCATAACAAGTGGATGATGGCATCATGGGCCTCTCAGAGATAGGGGCAGACGGCTCAATAGTACTGGGTTTCCTAGTAAGGAAGGAGTGGATGCCATAGGTTTTATCATCATGACGGCTCTAGCAGAAGTTTGGAATGTTAATATGCAGGACCCCATACTACTTAAGGGCTAGATTCTGATACCCTCTTACTCCATATATAGCCAATTGAAAAGTTATCTAGGAGGAGGAATGAGAAATAAATCCATGTTCATCATAGTCCTGTTTGACTTGGGAAACATGGACATAGTGCATGAATGAATAAAATACAGTTATTTTGCTCCTGAATCTCAGACCTGCCTCTCAGGGCAGAAGGAAATAGCACAGCTCTCCTTTGTTAAGGAGACCACTATTTGGATTCTGGCACGTGGGTGGGCATGGCTAAAAGCCCCTCCCCCAGCCTAAGGGGAGGAGCTACTGAGTCCGGAACTCAACTGATTACGGGGGACAACGAGTGAAAAAACAGGAACAGGTGCGAAGGTCAAAGGGTTAAACAAAGGGAACATAAAGGGGATACCGAGCAGAGAACCCCAGACAGCGCCCACTGCTCCTCAAAAGCGAAGGAGACTATGGAATTATTTGTGTTATTTATTCCTCAAACTGAGAATCCACTTGTGACAGGGTGTGAACAGAGGAGTCTGCCCTCTGATCACTCAATGTCAATTAGTTCTCCCTGAGAAAGCTGATGGGGGTAATTAGACAGTTAGGCTGGATGGTCTAAGGAGCCAATTACCCCATCAGTCCAAGGCTGATAAAGAGGCAGGAAGGAAGTGCCCAGGACCAGCTGAGTAACATGGATGCCTCAAAGGAGGGAGACCTCTGTTCCCCCCAGCTCCTGGGAAGAGGGCCAAAAGTGTTGTTGGCCCTGTAAATAGATGGTTGCTTGGGGAATGTTGTAGAAATGGTGGCAGGAACTTGAAATAGAAGAATAGGGTGAAGAAGCAACCACTAGAGTCCATGCAGTTTCCACAGGGAGATGGCGGGAGAGGAGCTGTGCCCCCTGACAACACTAGTATAAGAAATACCGCACGTTGCAGAAGGTACTGACGGCCATCCAGAATGCTTGAAACAACAGGAACTAGCATAAGACTCTTCTGCAAGGCTGATTTTAGGAAATAAATGTTGATGTTCTGACACAATTTCTGAGATGGATGGTGTGAAAACATCTTTTCTTAAATTTTTCTGTGAATTTTACTTCAGACAGGATTGATTGGCATTATAAAAATTATACTCTTTCCAGATGTTAGTTGTTAGAGGACAATGAGGATAATGCAAGGAAATTATAGGATAAACAGATATTTAGTTTAAAAAAAAAAAGGGAGAGAAATAAGTACACTTCATGTACTTTTTTTTTCTCTACTGTAGAACAGCAGGGCAATATTGACTGTGAGGTTAGACTGGGACCAGGAAAGGAACCAGCAAATCTGTCCGAAGGTTTGGAAAGATGTAATGTTAGCCATTATGGGCCTGATCCAAGGTCCATGGAAGTCAACAGGTGTCCAGGTATTCTTCCTTGGAAAGTTGAGTAAATAACTAGTGTGATAAAGTCAGGCCAGCGGGCTACAACAGGGTACCACTATTTGTGATCTGGAAAGTGGGCGGGCTTGCTAAAAGCCCTCCCCCTGGGGTGGGAGGAGTCACTGGACCCAGGACACAACCGATTGCGTGGGACAAAGAATGAAAAAAGGAGTGAGCGTGGGGGTCTCTGCCAATATAGGGGATAGTGCTTCTCTCCAGAAGGAGAGCAGCAAAAGGAAAAAAAAACAGGCACCAGCCTGAGGGAAGGGCTCCTGCTCCCCCACCCCTTTCCCCCCAGGGCTGCACCATCACGACTACAGCCCCACCAAAGGAACCAAGGAAAGATACTCTGCTGGGGCCTGGGCGTTTAGACTCATCATAATCCCCCCCCAGGTTGGAGGGACCTTCCTCAGGCCCAGACCAAGACCCACCTCGAACACTCTAGGACAGAAACGCTGAGGGGAAAACCAAAAGACTCGTCCAGTGTGGGGCAGATTTAGCCCAGGCTTGTCCCGGCAGGGGAGACAGCCCTACCCTAGCAAGTCATAAAATGTACTTTGAAAGGCACCAAACTTTTAATTTGATTTGATTTTGATTTGATTCAAAATTATGGTTTTGTGAGGAACTAAAAGCCCATGTAGTTTTGCACTGGGTTCACTTCTTCAAAGTAATTCTGAATTTACACATTCAAATTAGTGGTGTAGGGGAATTGCAATGGTATATAGAACTTTTCACCTCTAGATCACCAGTTCAGATCCAGCACAAGTCGGTAATAACCAACAGTTTGTACTATATCATAACTGCATAACAGCCTATGTGAAATGAGTAGCATGATTTCACTCCAGTTCCCACTGGACATATGTCCTCATCAAATCTGATACTAATGAGCATCCTCAACAGTCTCGGCTAAGAGGCCAAGGAATGAATGGCCTTAAATTAACCTCTTACTTCTAGATGTGTTCCCGGCAGCTCCTGGTTGAGGGACATTACCGGGTAGCATGGGATGGATGAGTACCTGTTCTATGGATATAATAACCTTTAGGGCTGGCAACTGGGAACGTTTCATAAAGCAGTAAAATTCACAACAGACTGAAAACGTGTATATATATTTCAAAGAAATTCCTGATTCGACATGAGATTGATAACATTCTTCCCTTCTCCCCTCTTGAATTGATCTTGAGTTTCTTGGGTTTTGGAAGGCTTAACAGATGTGGAGTTCACAGTGCTCATCTGACTCTTCAAACACTGGACATCTAGGAACTATGAAAATAGCAATTCATGCATTAAATCAGCCAGTTGTGCATTTCTAGGATACCAGAAATAATGGGGCAGATCTTCAGCTGGTGCAAATTGGCCCTCATAAATGTGCATAGCTACACTGAACATCAGGTGAAGAACTCACCTAATGATCCACAACATTTTTTGGCTGTTCAAAAATGGCCGATCCCAATTTGCTTTTAAATTATTCTTGAAATAAGACTTTATTTACTGAGATCATATTTACCCTCAGAGCATTTCTATGACCAAGTTCTAAACACCAAAAAAACCCCACAAACAAACCCAAGTTTGTAATGAAAACGCTGCCAGGCAGACTGACCCCCATAGGGGCCATAGCCCACCAAATTGATTTGACAGAGCCTGATCAAAATTGGACTAAGCAGGATTTCATTGAGACAATCAGTATGTTTATATGTTCCCTCTCAACTGCATTTAAAATAACTTCAATCAAAGAATGCGACTGCTTTAAGAATCATGCAAAAGTGGGAGTAGCAATGGATCAGCCTTCCTGTTTGCAAAAGGAGAGTTTGAGAAATCTGAAAGAACAGAGCAGTATGTGTGAGAGGGAAGTAGGAATCCAAAGGGAGTGGGCAAGGGGTCAGAGGGAGGGAACGGAGACAGAGAGCAGTGGAGAACATGAGGTAAGTGGGGACATAGAGGCAGCAAAGGCATAGAGGGGAAATGAGTGGGGATAGTGAGGGAGGAAGAAAAGGGACAGGGAAAGGAGGAAGGAAAATGGAGGGGGGAAGTGTGGATGAGAAAGAGAGAGTGCTTTCCTAATGCTCCTGCGCTGCTGTTCTAAGTCTGGAGATAAGATGAATGCATTCCAGAGACAACCCCTAGATATTGTTGTTTCAGGAAAAAAACCTTGAAGGTGTGTGTGGGGGGGGGGTGTTTGAGAGTCCTCCCTATAGTTGCACTGACACTGGCAAAAGTTGGACAGGTAAGTCAGCTCCAATGTAGCTCCCTCCAGTCACTACAACTGGCAAATCACACATATGTCCCAACTGGATGTGTACTGCCCCGTGTCTCTCTGAATGAATGTCTCATGTGTAATGAGCTCCACACACACACACACACACACACACACACACACACACACACACACACACACACACACACACCCCCCACCCCCCCCCCGCTAGCACCTGCCAGAAAGCTGGGCCCTCAGCTCCAAAGATCAGGTCTTTCCCATTCCACTAAAGCTGATACCTGGCTCTTTATCCCCTATGTGGATTAGCCACCATATTTAACAAGTGTGTGCGTGTCTATGACACTCTGTGTGTATCTTTTGTGTGTTTGCATCTATGTTCCCTTCTGGCTGCCTCGGGTCATGGTACATGGATCCCAGTGTGCTGGCTTCCCTGTCTCTCTTTCTGTCCCATTCTGTGTGTCTTGTCACCTTGTGTGCATTGCCCTGTGCCCCCTGCACAATTCTCTTGCCAGCACCTTTGTGACTCTGTGTGTGTGTCTCACCTGTCCCCAAGTGTGTTTTTGCACACCAGTCCATGACCCTCTCTCTGGGAGTGCACTGCTCCCTTGTCTGCTTAGGGGCAGGTGTGTCGCTCCCTGGGCCCCCCGTGGGTGGGTGTGTCACTGTCTGTGCTCACCCCCATGAATGGGTGTGTCGATCCCCATGCCCCCCGTGAGTGGGTGTGTCACTGCCTGTGCCCCCCGTGGGTGGGTGTGTCACTCTCTGCTCACCCCCATGAATGGGTGTGTCGATCCCCATGCCCCCCGGGAGTGGGTGTGTCACTGCCTGTGCCCCCCGTGGGTGGGTGTGTCACTGTCTGTGCCCCCCGTGGGTGGGTGTGTCACTGTCTCTGCTCACCCCCATGAATGGGTGTGTCGATCCCCATGCCCCCGTGCGTGGGTGTGTCACTGCCTGTGCCCCCCCCCCGGGGTGGGTGTGTCTCCCTCGCCTGGTGCCCCCCGCGGGCGGGCGTGTGGCTCCCCTCTCCCCGTCTCTCCCCCCCACGCTGCCTCTCCCGCGGCGCTGCCGGGGCGGCGGGTGACTCACGCTGCTTGGAAGGGCAGCCCCCGAGCTTTATAACGGCGGGAGCGGCCCCGGCTCCCGGCTCTGCTCCTCCAGCTGCCGCCGCTGCCGCTGCCCTCGGGGCGGACCCAGCGCGGCCAGGCACCGGCACCATGCGGAGCCCGCGCTGCGCCCCCCTCCTGCTGCTGCTGCTGCTCTCCGCGGGGGAGGCCGCGGTCATCACCGGGGTGAGAGCCCGGGGCAGCCCCCGTCCCTGCTAAACTCCCCGGCTCCGGCCGCCCCGCCGGGGCGCGCCCCCTAGCTCAGGGCGGGGCTGGGCTGAGCCGGCTCCTGGGACTAGGGGGCGAGAGGGGTGAGTGGTCCCAGCAGGAGCTGGGGAGGAGGGGTGTCGATGGGGGTCTGTGGGGGGATGAGAAAGGTCAGTGGTCCCAGTGCTGGGGGTCTCTGTGGAGGTGGGGGGGTCAGTGGTCCCAGGTGTGGGGGTTTCTGGGGGGTCTCTCTGGAGGTGGGGGGGTCAGTGGTCCCAGTTCTGGGGGTCTCTGTGGAGGTGGGGGGTCAGTGGTCCCAGGTGTGGGGGTTTGGAGGTGGGGGGGTCTGGGGGCTGGGGGTCTCTCTGGAGGTGGGGGGGTCAGTCCCAGTGGTCCCAGTGCTGGGGGTCTCTGTGGAGGTGGGGGGGTCAGTGGTCCCAGGTGTGGGGGTCTCTCTGGAGGTGGGGGGGTCAGTGGTCTCTCTGGAGGTGGGGGGGTCAGTGGTCCCAGTGCTGGGGGTCTCTGTGGAGGTGGGGGGGTCAGTGGTCCCAGGTGCAGGAGTGTCTGGGGGGAGGGTCATAGGTCCCAAGTGCTGGGGGTCTCTGTGATAATGGTAGGGAGTCATTGGTCCCAGGTGGCTGGGGTTTCCGGGGGGTGAGTTGGAATTCCTATGGGGGTGAATGGTCCCAGGGCCTGGGGGTCTCTATGGGGATGATAGGGGGTCAGTGGTCGCAGATCCTGGCAGTCTCTGTGGGGATGGTTGGAGATCAATGGTCCCAGATGCTGAGGGGTCTCTCTGCAGGGGTGAGTGGTCCCAGGTGCTGGGGGTGTCTCCCATTACACCATGGGGGAGCTAGGTGCCTAATGTCTCCCCAGTGCGTTCTGGCAGCAGCTGCTCAGTCAGGGAGCCAGTAGAGCCTTACTTTGTCCCCCCAGAAGTTCCTTTCTGCCCCCACCTGGCGGGGTTTTATCGCACACCCCCTGGTCTTTCTCAAGACAAAGGTGCCTGCGCCTGGTCTGCGCTGATGGGGGGTTACTGGGGACAGGAAGAGCTTGTTTAACGAGATTAAATGACTTGCTGAATGTTGAAAATCCCTGGCCTGGGTTTGATCCCCCCCCAGTCTGTGTCCAGGCCCAAGGTCCCACCCTGCAGTCCTGCCTCCGGCAGATCTCCCATTGAAGCCTGCAGGATCGAGCTGATAGTCTTAGCCCAGAAGGGTTGGCCCTGGGGGACAGTTCATGTTGGTTGCTTTTGATGTTTTATTTGTAACTAGTTAAAATGAAAAGCCGGGGTTGCTGATTGATTCCCAGTAACAGCTAGTGCTTCCATTTGATTTTGCTTTTCTTCTCGCATAACTTACCAGAAGACCTTGTCTCACCAGGAAATCCAGCTCCTTTCAGCTTTTTAGCTTATTTCCAGCAGATGGATTGAAAGCTGTCAAGTTTTCCCCTGGATTTTATATCTGAGATCTTTAGGCTGTGTGAGTGTCCACTGAAAGAATTACCCACAGTACTTTCCTGGTTAAACTTTTAATATGCAGTGAAACTTGGTCATTTAACATACGATATCCACTGAAGCCTTGTTAAGCATCCTACTGTCCATAAAAGATCTCCCAAACATATCCTCAATCATACTTAATAGAATTAACTTTATTTGATGACTATCTCTGTTAAGAAGCCAATTTTTGTTCTTCCCTTGAGTGGTTGCATAAGAGAGGGTTTAATTGTGTTTTAATGTATTTAGAAGTTTTAAAACACTACTGTCCATTCATTTCCCCCCTATTACTTGTCTCCTATTGCCCAACTTAGATATTCATGTTAAAAATGTCTAATTTGTACAGGCTTAATTTCTTTTAAATACATTTTGAGATTCTTCTATTCATTTCACCAGATGAAATGCACCTGCTTTAAAAGGTTCAGAAAACACAATGCTTTGTATATTACTGTATCTCTTTCACTCTCCTTTTTTTTTTCTTTCCTGAACTGGCCATGAGTTGATAGTGAATTGTTTGTTGCAATTTTTTATTGGAATTTACTTTTGGGGGGGGGGGGGGGGGTGAAAAAATAAAATTTTTCTAATATGTTCATTGTTTAAATAAAAATTGTTAGATTATTTTAAAGTTAAAACGGTTCTTTTTCAACCTTTGCTTTAGATCAGTAGTTAAGCATTTACATTCTTTAGAGATCTTAAAGTGTATTTTCAGTACATAATATAGCCATTTAGAAATTGTATTCCTGGCAACAGAGATACTTCATTGAATGGGTTCTGGTCTAAGCCCAGTTTGAAATCAGTGGAGAGACTGGTTCAGAATCCATTCACTTTCACATGAGAAACCGTGAGGAGTTTTGAAACATTTAAGAATTTATTTCCAGATACAATGTAGATCCAGTCTAAATATGTATTTGCTAATAATGTCTTATCCACACCTTTAAAACATTTAAAAAACCCAGTAAAAAGGCTAATAGTGAAGAACTGAACAGTCAGCAGGGACTAAATGGATTAGAAAAGAAAAGTGTATTAGAATGATAAAATGCTTAAAACCCGAAGTTTATTTTTACTAATACTTTTGCTATGTACTTTTGGTTATGTGAAATACTCACAGACCAGATAAGTGCTTTGTTCATTTTTCTTTTTATCATTCACTCAGCATGCATGTGCACAGTGGATATTACTCCTTATGCAAGTTTAAGGGCTTCATTCAAAGCCTATTGAAGTCAGGGAGGGTCTTTCCATTAACTTACATGGACTTTAGATTGGGCACTAAATCCCAAATAAAGTGTTCAGAAAGTTACCAGGGTTTTCCACAAGAATTTAGTTTAACATGGGCTGAGGAGTAGGAATGTCTTTAAGTAACCACAGTGTTATGCCCCAAATACAGGGGATATTGGTATGTGTTAAATGATGGAGATAAGAGAAAGTGTGAAGCTAAAAAATGAACGTGGGGCCATCCTTTTTTAGGGTTTGGGGGGGGGGAGGAGAATTTGAATAGTGTAATTTAATTCTTAAGGGGAAAACCTTAAATGGGTTCAGAGTAAATAGCTGAAGATCAGGTTGAAAAGAATACTGACTAACACAATGTCTTAAACATCAATTTTATTTAGAATGTATTCAGTTTTGTTTCAAAGCTAGATTCTACCACCCTTACTCTCACTGAAATAAATGGAAATCCTTGGGGAATAAGGTACTACTCAGGATGGGCATGGATGCCAGAATCTGACCCATAAAGAGTAGCGCAGCATTCAAATGTACTGCCTATTGTTCATGTTCAGGAGCAGATTTCAGATCACCATAGCATGAGTTTCCCTACTTCCTGGGAAGGCACTGCCAGCTGTTCGGCTTTCACAAGACAGGGGGAATGGATACTGTAAACTTGCATGTGTTCAATTCATTCAAAATGCTCCAGCATAAGGTGGGTCTGATAAGCACCCAGAGATGCCATGCCAGTTAAAACTTGATTCTGTGCAGTTGTAGTGTAAGCACCTTTTTCCTTCTCCCTTTCCCCCCACAAATGACAGACTTAATAAGTTAATTTTATATACCAAAACAAAGGACCAAAATTCCAGAGACCTGACAACAGGAGAAGGAAGAGGAAGCCCCCACCCCTTTTTAATTGTCTTGTTTATGTGCACCACAGTAGTATTGTAGACTCAGTGCATTCTCAGACTGCTCTCTCCTCCCCAAACTTTTTGCATGTGGTTGCACCACCACTAAACTCTGTTGTAAAGCCAAAAGAAATAATTTCAAATCAGTGCTATTATTGTGGCTTTATGATAGTGTCACTAGTGCAGAATTTGACAGTTGATTTAATTTGGTATTTATGGACAGTTGGAAAACAAACATTATCTATCTGAGAGTCCCTAACAGCAGTTTGAGTCATCTTAATCTTTTGTATAAGTATGTATTTAGGCTAGTTTATAATAGCTGTTGAGTTTATTAAATATATATTTTATTATGAATGCTACACATTTTGGTTACATGTGCTATTTCATTGCTCGACCCTAGCCTCAACAGCTTTTTAAGTTACTATCTGTTCAGTAAATATGCATTTTTATATGAGTTCTGCTGTTTGAAATGGTATAATATTTACCAAGGGGAATATGGTATAATGGCATTTATCATGTAAATCCCACTGTAAGATACTTATGTACTTTTTTTAAAAAAGAAAAAAGTCTCCCTCAGATCAATTAAGATTCCTTATGCACACTTTTCTCAGTTTGCCTATTTGAGACAATTGATCAGAATCCTTTTTTGCCAGTCAATCCTGCTGTCAGATTATTTTTTTTAAAAAAAAGGTCCAATTGAGTTTATCTTTGTTATGCGATAAGGCCAGTTAACTTCAGTGGAACCTCTCATATGGGAAAGAAGAAAGGGAGTTGGCCCTATATTAGTATAATTAAAATCCTTATAACCTTTTTGGGTTTTTTTTTTAAATCTATTTTAACAGGAATAAATATGGTTAGTAATTCACTTTTGAACCCCAGTGTTTCACTTGCTCTTACATTTTTGGTTTTCAAAACCTACAAAGCAATTCCTAGTTTATTTTGTGCTTATGCAAGTATGTCTTAAACCAATGGCTGAAATTTACAATATAGAACACCCCCTTCTACCGTGTAGATCAGCACCTATCTGTGTGTGGATTGTTTATGCCAAGCCACTCTCTTAGATATTAAAAACCCCTTTTAATTTAGATGCAGAATATGGTCTAGATACTCATCATAAAATCCCTGATTAATCTTTTATTTTACCTAGTTCCAAAAGGACTTTTGTGATAAAAGTATAATACGATCTTACATTTGCAAAGGCACTCAACCATAAAATACTAGAATTAGAATCTAGAAGGAAAAGTGATTCAAAACTCTTTAAATTCATTTGTGAATTTCACAGCATTAGCTTCTGTTCAAGGCAGAGGCTCTCATCTGTTTGGCGCACTGTAGTCATTTTACACTTACTCAACTTCCTCAGGCCATGAATTAGGAAAGAACATCAGCATACACCTAACTCCATCACTATTCCGGCAGCATTTTGGGAAGCTTGCTTGAATAGAGGCTATAGACTAGTTCCAGTTTAGCCCTCACGGATACATGGGGGTAGCTGATGACAGAGTTAATCCTGCAGCCATAGTTTGTTTAAACATCCAGGTGCTGAGCAGAACTGGGCACCTGCAACTTCCACTTAAATTAGTTGGAGCTATAGGGACTGAGCATCTTACAGGATCAGGTCTAGTATGTTGTTATAAATGTGAAATGAGCCATCATTGCTTGCAATCTTTTTCATATATCCTACGGTTCCTACATAAAAGTGTAGCACAGATATTTGCAAAAAGCTGTGGAATGGGCTATTTATGGAGTGCATTTGTTTGCCTAACACTATTTATCTATTTATTAAACTTCAGGCTTGCGACAGGGATCTGCAGTGTGGGGGTGACATGTGCTGCGCAGTTAGTCTCTGGATTCGCAGCCTCCGAATGTGCACGCCAATGGGCAACTTGGGAGAAGAATGTCATCCTTTGAGTCATAAAGTTAGTACGTACTAATGGCGTTTCTTACGGTACTGAAACTGACAAGGCAGAAATAAATGTGAACGCATTTTGTTGTAAGTCAAATTGCATAAAAAAATTATACAGGGTAAAAATGTAAGGATCCGTGGTGTCAGTTACAATACTCAGTAGTTTGCATCTTTATGGAAACAGCATTGAAGGAACATACGTACAGAAATATATTACTGTCAAAATTATTCTGAAGAAAACCCAAGGTCAAAAGTACTGTACATTTTTCTTTTGCATTATTTGATAGGGACAGCATTTTACAGCTCCAGGGCCCAACCCCCGATGCACTTCCTCATGCAAGTAGTCCTTGGTAATATAAGTAAATGTCAATGGCTTCAGTGGGACTACTCTCGTGAGTAAGAACCATTCACACAAATAATAAAAACTTCAATATACATCAAGACAGCTGGTATATTCATTGGAGCTCATTCACGGATATTCCACATCAATGCCAGTTGTGCTCTTATGCTTAAAGATCCACTGATGCCTCAAAAAGCTATTTAAAAAGCTATTGGTTCCCGAAAAAGTAAAAACTGCATTTGAGAGCTCTCGTTAAAGGCTACCTTTATTAAACTGATGCTCAAAAACATATGACTGAACATCTAGCTCCAACAGATTTTTTTTTTTTATACAGTAGAAGACTCATTGGAACATCTTGTCACAATGGTTAAACTTCCTTGCAAATCTAACAGCGTGAGCCACGTCTTTTCCGAACATAGTCAACAGCATTCATGTGACCCAGAATACTACTTTTAACTACTGTATATACATTGAGCTAAACTTTATTGGGGTTTAGTCCTTTTATTGGAGATGGTGGGAGAGAAATTGACATAGAATGGGATCAGAATCATAGATTCATTTTGAAAATTATTTTACCAAGGGGTTTGAGACTATAGTTTTAAAACTTGGTGGTCTGAAAGTCATGCCCAAGAAAACATGTGACCTAAGAGTAGCCATCTGTGGAAGATATTAATTTCAGGTCTGTGACTGCAATACAAATTAGTTGTACCTCTGACTAGCTGACTGTAGGCACGACTTCATGTCTGCAATTCATTTTCTGAATGTAAGAAAGTAGAGGCTTCAGTCTGGCTAAAAATATACCCTTAAATCTTCCAGTAAGGCATTATCATTTGCACTAAGTAATGTAATTTACTCCCACTTTAAGGCCCCTTTATATTAACAGAGGGATGTAAGGGAGCCTCACTGTAAATGAGAATCAGGTCCTAGTTCTTCAATGAGTTTATTATTATTATTTATTATAATTTATAAGTCCAGTATATTATTTATCTGACTATACACAGTGGTACAGTTAATAAAGAGGAATGTCCAGGTCTGGTTTATAGTTAGTCACTGACGTTTACAACCTTTACAAGGTTAATTTTAAACTCTCACGCTTGCCTAATCTACTGTACTTAACAGATAGAAAGCAAAGTTGACTTATTGTACTCTGAAATTAAATATTTTCAAAGATAAAATGGAAGGTTTTCTCAGGGTTTTTTCCCCTCCTTTAGATATTTTGTGCATGAGGATTAAGAGACTAATAGTGTTGAATATTGAAACCTTTCATTTGTCTGCAGGTCAGGTACAAACCAGACACCTTCAGTTCATACTTTCCCACAGTGTTGTGCCATTGAATTTAAACTTGCTCTACAAAGACTATCCTACATTGAAAGGCAATTTAGTCTTCATGAAAGATTAGCCTTGAGCTCACTTGGTCTGAGACTATCATCTGTGTTAAATAACACACGGTGAGTCTGTGGCTATTAGCAACGGTTCTGAGACTACCAAAAGCACTTCACTTATGGCAGAAAACTGTGTCTTAATATCGTTCCTTAGTCTATGTCCATGCTTCAGTGTAGATGTTCACTACAGCGACGGGAAGGGTCTCGCATTGGCTATAGTTAATCCATCTTCCAAGAGGTGGTAGCTACATTGATGTAAGAATTCTTGTATTGTCCTAGCACTGTCTACACCAGGAGTTAGGTCAGAAAGACTGATTTGCCCAAGATCACACAGGTAGTCTGGGGTAGAGCAGGATCTAGAATCCAGGTCTCCTAAATACTAGGCTATTGCCTAACCACTGGACATTTCTTCCCCCCAAATTAAACACAGTGATGTTATTTACTAATCTCCCCCACATACCAACATAGTTTTCCCTGAATAAAATATTATTTCTATATGTATTGTAGAGCAAAAGGTTTAATTAAATAGTTGTTTTACTAAGGATGCACCCAAATATGTACACCCTGTAATTAGGAAGGTGAATTTGTGTCCTGTTCTCTCTCTCTCCGTATAGTGCATCAATGATCATCTGTCTAGGGCAGGGCTATGCAATCCATGGCCCTTAACACTAAATTGTGGCCCTCAAGGTCAACTGTATAGAGGAAAAATGTTTATATGGCTATGGATTGAAAACGCGCTCCATGGCTTGGAGGAGGCGCAGTGGGTGCTGCCTTCCCAACTGCATCGCACTCCTCCTACAGCCTCAGCAGCAGCTCTGGTGTGAGCCAGTTGTGTTCTGAACCGCTGCTGTTCCTTCCCCACTGCAGCGGGTAAGCAGTTCTCCGGCTGGCTGCCTGCTGTGCTGCAGGTGGAGGGAGCCGATCCATTGCCTGCTGTGGGGAAACAACTGGCTCTGCCTGAGCCTAGGGGAATGCCTAGCAAAGGATGGCTCCAGTCCCCCATACAAGGCAGCCTGATAAAGGGGGGAAAGGGAAGCAGATGAGAACCAGCGGCCAGTTACGGCTCCCTGATTCTCTGCCCCACGGCTGGTTAGAACAAGGCTGCTCTGACTTGGGCTTGCTGGCTCAAGTTCCCCAAGAACCATACACCAACTGGGCCTAGTCTGAGAGCACCGCACTCCAGCCCCCCTCCCTCCCTGCACAGTCGGCATCAGGGAGCCATCTATGCTGGCTCTTGCCAGCTGGGGAATTCCCCAGACTGCGGGGACATGGTTCAGATACTGCTTGGTTAGGCCTTCAAATTGTGTGGTCCCCTCAGGACAGTCAGGTTGGTTGGGATTGCGTGTCAAACTGGGGGAAGCCACTACAGCTCCGGGTGAACATTGCCTTCCCCACGTTCGCTGCTGCCAAGACAGGTGCCTTTAAGCTGCTTGGCGTGTGGGTTTTAAAACTTAAATGATTTTTTTTAGCTGCTTGGCCACATTCCAGCACTGGCCTCTGTCCTGATGGGCCCAAACCAAGAGCAATGTGAAGTTTCATTGACCATCGTGCAAGGATATAAGTATTGGTTTCCTTGGGTTTGAATCTGTCCTATGTGAAAAATGAAACCCCCATTGACTTGACTGGAGATTCTGTTCTTGTGGAACATTGTCCCATGCTTAGGGCTGGTGTGGTTTTCTGTACTATGTCTGTGGTAAGAGTTATCACAGGGTAAGTACCTGTTTTGAGACTTGCTCAGTTTTTAGGCAGAGGAATACATTTGTGTCATGCCTTTTGGGGAGTTTCATTCACCCTAAATTTAAACTGACCCCTTCTTTTTCACATACACCTCTAAGTCATAACAGAGAACAATTCCAAGCCAAGACTTTTTCTGTAGCAGATAAAAGAGAGACACAACAGGATTTCTTAGACTGCAGCTCTTTGAGACATGGGCCTGGGGTTTGAATCTCCTTTTCCGCTGATATAAATTAGGAATTGCACTGGGGTAAAACTGGTGGAAGTCAGAACAGAATCAGCCCCCACTGTCTTCATATGTATATGTACAGCCCTCTGAGCACTTCTGTAATAGAAATATTAGATTGTAATATATGCAATGGACATATTTGAGCTTTGTGGCAGAAAAGAGTCGAATTACTTTCATTTAATGTGAAATAATGTGATTGGAAGGAAAAGATGTTCATATGTTCTAAATCTACAGATCTGTATTATAGGCAGGGCTGGTACCACTGCCTATGATTAACATTGCTTGACACATCCCATTATAAGACTGTTTTCAATTGCTTGTAACTTTTTCAAACTTTAACTAGTTGCGCTGAAATTTTCCATGCCAGGTGTCTGCCTCAGGCTGAGGTTTTTGAAAGATTTCGGCCAAAATGGTTCAGCTGTTTCCAAGAATTAAGGCTGGGGGAAAAGTTTTGTTTAATATATATATATATTTCTGGTGATCTTTTCTTTGAAAGCTACGTGCCCCCAGGCTTTCGTCCAAGGACTTGTCTCAGGGATGTGCCCTTTGCCATCCCCATGAAAATATGCCCAAATTTGGCCAAGTTGTAAGCCTTAGAAAAATCGAATTTCACACATGCTCAGTAGATACTTGCTAGATCTGAATAAGGCAGGGCTCTTGTGGGAGAATAGTATGTTATCAGGTAACTAAAGCCTGTATCAAAATGCATACACACAAAGGAACTGAGTTAAGCTGACCCAGGCAACAATCTTATAATGTCGGGTTTTTGTGTGTTTATTAGATAGATATACACACAAACTTGAAATTGTGCACAAAGATGGCTATTAAATCTCCATTGAATTCCCCCCATCCTGATCCAGCTGTTCTCTGGACATAATTTAGAGCACTGTTAAGGCCAACAGGCCATTACGGAAGCCAGGAATTGCTTGGCACAGGGAACAGTGGGGGTAGATGCGGGGATAACACATATGAGCTATTATGTGATCAGATAATTCTTCTCTAGTGGGGTGATCTTCCTGTGACTAGTTATGCTGCTTTATGGCTGCTTTGTACAGAGCAAAGAGTCATGAAGGCAGGGGTCCATCTAACTGTATGCAGATACCAGTGTGAAGTACCTATGGAAAAACTGATGACTAAAGTTAATGCACTTGTGCAATAGACGTATTAATAAAATTGGAGGAAAAGGTGACTTCATGTCACTGCCTCCCTTTTAGCTTACTGATTGGGCACTATTGCTACCTGCTGCTGATGCTGCTTCCTCTCATCATTTCTGACATTTTCAATAATTGCTTCCAGGTCCCATTTTTTGGGAGAAGAATGCATCACACCTGCCCGTGTCTGCCTAACTTGGCCTGCATACGGATTTCTCCTAGCCGATTCAAATGTTTATCAGACTTCAGAAACGAAGATGTCTTTTTTTAGCAGGAGCAATTCTTAACCACAAACAGCCACTCAATGTATTTATATTTTTTCCTTGTTATTGTGAAGAACAAGTTATTTGCCAGAAGAAATTCTCTAGCATACTTTCTCACCTCATAAACCTTGAAAACAAACATTGAGGTACTGGTGTGATGGCCAAGATTTTCAAAAGGGATGACTGATGTCAGATGCTTCCATTTTTTGGGTGCCCAATCTGAGACATCTTAAAGGGAGTGATTGGCAGAAGGTAGTTTCATAGCACTTTCTGAAAATCCTCCCCCTTTAAAATGTTCCAACTATGGGACCCAAAAATAGAGGCATCCAAAATCACTAGTCACTTGGCAACTTTTGGCCAATATTTTTATACTTGAATAAGCTTGATTAAAAATGTGACTGGAAGTGTTGTACAGAAGTATAGAGCAAAGCATAAGATGACTGCCAAAAGAAGTGTATTTAGATTAAATTTGGTACCTTTATTGTAATTATTATGGTATTTGTAGATTAGGTGCAACACTACATTAAAAGTTTAACCAACAGACGTAGCTTTTACATTTTTTTAAAACTGTGACATTAAACCAAAGCATCTAAATGTAAAAGGTGTTCAAAGAATTCTATGTTGTTTTAGTGTTCAAAGGGAGAGAAAGAATTGTTACTTAATCTGGCATAAAACTTGCTGCTCATCTGAAACGATGTATTTAAAATGTAGTTTCTATTTAAAAAGAAACCCTAAAATCTATTCTAATGGGCTGCTTGACTTCTTGTCATGTACATGTATCAATATTGCTGTGTAAAAATTCTGTATCAGAATAATGGCAGTATATCACTTGATTTATTTTAATATTATAGCATTATTTTTTTGTCACTGTGGTCTTCAATTTTTATTCCATGTAAACTGCTATTACATATATCACAGACCAAAATTAGCAAAGTTCCCTAAAAGTGGCTCTTATAAAAGAGTGCACACTTTTATATGTTTCTAAGGAAACTCAACAGTTCACATGCTAAGAGTTCCCTAAAGCAAGTTTCCAGCACATTCTTAGGTGATGCGACTTGAATAACGGGGAATTTTCTTGGAGGTAAAATCAAGGTGTTTGTTAGGCACATGCACCCCCGTCCCTCGGATCTTCTTAAACTTGTCAGATGTATGGTGAGTGTGATCTTTATGAAACACCATGTAACTTGTCTATGCCTATGTGAAGAATTCCTATTGTTTGTGTGAGTTTCTCACACTTGTCTGCCACCAATTGTGTATACATACACAGAAGGAGAAAAAAGGAGCCATTCATCTTCCAACAATCAGTTCCTTTTCTGCTGCTCCTCTGTCCTGCGACAAGTTAGTCGAGTTGTGTTCCATGGTAATAAAGCGAACACCTGTATTAGTTAGAGGGGATGGGAAACACCTTGGCCTCTTCAACAAATACCTTTCCATGGTCTCTCTCATGGACAAGTAGGAGAGGAACATCGTGGTCTTGATGCTCCTCTCTGTGAAGCCTGAATGGAATGGAAAAGAAGGAGCCACTGAGAACTGGTTGCATCTCCCTGATTCAAAGATGGCTGACACTGGTAGAAGTAAATTTTCCCCTTTAGGAAGCTCCCAGTGGAATACTGGATGTAGATGAGAGCTCTATGCCATACCACCCTCCTATTCCCCCTACAGTGGGGTTGGAGCAGTTGATACAGGAGGCAGCAGAGCTCCTACTGCTTTCCACCCCTGCAAAACATGCTCCACCAAAAAAATGCTCCACCAGCCTTATTTGCATCAAGTGGCCTTAGAGGACCAGAGAAACTAGCCCTCTCTGCGTAGGTGTAGATCCTGGTGGCCCTGAGTATGTGATCTTCACACATCACTTCAGATCATCAAGGTGTCTGCAATTTGTTAGTCGCCCCTGACGTACAGCGTCCTATTTATTTTCACATACGTCTGGCATAGCACTTCAGAGAGAATTCTTTCTTGTAATGGGAGTCAAGACATGGCTTCTGCCTTCAGTCCAGTTGTAACGTGTATGTTATTTAGCAACGGCAGGTGGACTTGATGACCTGTGCATTGAAAACACACCCCGGTTTTGTTGCTCTTTGATAAATTATTTTTTACTCCGCTTTCATGTTTTAATGTGCAGTTGATGCGTGAATTAATGTGATGTACCTAAATGATGCTACTCTACAACTTCTGAGATGAGTGATTTTCCGGATTTGCAGAGGAGATCCAGAAGCATCAGCCTGCAATAAACATATGACATGGAAAACAAATAATGTGATTGGTAGCTATGGAGTCAAAGGACTGGACATAGTTTATGTGAAATGATGCACATGTTTATGAGTATAAGAAGTAAAACTATGCTAGCTTTACTCTGGTGTAATGCCATTGACTTCAATGGCATGCTGTCACCCTAGTTTACACTCATGAGAAGAGAATCCGGCCCCCGGCACCCCAAAATATACTGTAGTCTATGCACATATCCAGTCAGTTGTGTTCTATCACTTCTTACTGAGCATTGACACTGTGCGCAGAGCTGTGAAGATGAACAAGGAGACACGGGGCCTGCTTCTCATTGCACAGTAGCATAAATAAGGAGTAACTCCATTGAAGCCATCCTCCCATTATGGATCGGTGTGAGCGAGTGGACAATTCCATGCGAAGACTTGGATCGATCTGCCAATCAGCTAGCAATCCTAACAGATTTTATCAGCCAGAAGCAGAGCAACCTCTCTAGTTGTAACTCATGCCAATTAACTAGTAATGGGATTAGAGATTTATACAGGTAATGAGACCTTCCATAATTACATTAGATACAGTTGCAGCAAATGTATAGGGGCTCTAAACACTCATGCTTCAGGGACAGCCACTTACTAATTATGGGTGATGGAGGGTTGGGAAAATGCTTCCTTTTATTCCATAATTATCCAGAAGTTTCTTGCACCTTTCTGTGAAGCATCTTGTTCTGCCCATTGTCAGCAACAGGAAACTGGACTAAATGAACCACCAGTCTGATATAGCGAGTCCTGGGTTCCATGCCTTGCCCATGAACATGCCCTTTGTATTAATATTACCATAACCCTCAGTTCAGCCACTCGATCCTTTTTAATTCTCACACATTATATGAAGGTTGGTTTGGCAGGAACAAGCGCTTGGACTGGCTGTTATATATGAAGATTTGAATTATTCGACTCAAATTAATTCCTAAACTTTGCCTTACTCAACATCCTTTACCTGGCCCGGTGAATGTTTCATGCGCAGCCCAGATCGGAGACATTCCCTCAGTTGCTCTCTGCAGAGGAACACCTCCACCACAAAACCGGCAAATGCTTTAATTTTGCTTCATTTGACACCAGTAATAATAGGTCAGCCAGTGTCCAAAAGAAGCATTTCAAAATGTTCAGAGTCAGGCGTTCCCTCCCAATTAGTTTTTAGCTAGCTTTTTACTTGAGGGACATATCAAAATTTAGTCAACGAAAGCAATGGGAAAGTGGGTAGCCAGCCCTGCCCGTACGGTCTTGCTTCAGCCTTTTATGCTACATTATTTGTCTTGACATCACATTGGGTAAAAATTCTAGGCCAGAACTAGCTCTTTCCAAGGCCTATGTCTGCAAGAATGGCCCCCATCTTCCCCTCTGATTCATAGTTACAGTAGTTCTTCTGGCAGTATATCTTTGTGTGTTACCATGCATTTGTTTATGATTTGGGTATGTTCATTGGCAGGGAAAGAGGAAAACCCCAAACCTACTTTGTCAATTGTAGCTAATCGTGACTTTTGGAAAAAATCCATGTGGTTTATTTTGTACTTTAGAGTTTGGCTTTTGAAGCTTAGCTGAAAGCTTGAAAATGACCATACCGTATAGTTTGATTTTCATTGTAACCAGATGTGCTGGAACTAGGGGTGCAGGAGACGCTGCTGCATCCCCTGGCTTGAAGTGATTTATGAGTTTTACAGTTTGGTTCAATGGCTCTCTGCACCCCCACTATCACCATTGTTCCAGCCCCCTTCTTGTAACATCAGTGATGGGCTTCTTGGGCAAGTTACGTGGCGGGTTCAATGGTAAATTCCAAGGCAATGGAATCATAGATATACAGGGCCTGGATTTGAAAGCCCTTAGTTAAGCAGGAGAGGATGGTCTGTGACAGAAAGTGCACTAGCCGGGGCCTCAGAAGCACTGGGATCTAGTCCCCATTCTGTCGCTGATCTGCTGGGTTACTGTGTGCAAGTCACTTCGTCTCTCTGTACCTTGGTTTCCCCAGCTGTAAAACGTACCCTCCTTTGTAGTGTTGTGAGATCTGCCGATAGACTGTGTTGTCTAAGGGCTGGATATGAGTTGAAGTACTTCTGCTGAGTTTACCATTAGGGAAATGTACTTACTTTGTCAGGTTCCAGCTGTGCATAGTGTTTTCAGTCCATGTCTCTCTCTTAGTGATAAAAAAAACCAGTGGGGCTAGAGTGTCAATTCCTCTCTCCTTGGATGAAATCTTCTGGCAAGTCTTTGACATATTGCTCTAGACGCAAACAAGTTCATGGCTTACAGCGTCACAGTCTGGTCCCTGGGTCCCTCCTTGCCTTGCTCCAGAGGACGCAACGTGAGCCAGCCCCCGACCTCGTGCAGATTACTTCCCCTGCCTCTGAGCTGGTACACCAGGGAAGGGTGGGTGGGATGTGGAAGCTCACTCCTCTCCCCCCTGTGCTGTGATATGGGTAGCCCATGCCAGGGAGGAGGATCTAAGGGGGGCACCTTTCACCCCCTTACTTCCCTGACCAGGCACGTAGCACGGGTCACCACCTGGCCCTCGCTTTTTAACTTGCAAACTGTTCTGAGCTTTATTTAGCCTTGTTACTGACTTCCCAGCTCGCTATAGCATCTGTTTCTACACATAACTTATAACTGCAGCAATTACCCACTTCCCCTCTCCGTTTCCATTACATCTGCCATATTGACCTTATTCAAGCAGCAACCTTCAACTTTTCCCATCTGTCTTATCCTCTTACTGCCACATCCACCTCACCTTTCCTGGGCCAAATTCTGGCACGTGCGGCACACGGGGACCTGCCAGCACACTGAGCCGAGAGAAGGAGAGCAAAAAGGAAGCTGTGCCACCCCTATGCTGCCTCCCCCACATCTCTAAGTGCGCCAGATCCTCTGCTGCACTGGTGCTGCACCTGACCCAGCAGGGTGAAGGCTGGGATCTTCAAAGGGGCCTGAGTGAGTTAGATGCCCAGTGAAAGGCAGAGTTGGGCACCTAACTCCCTTTTGGTCCCTTGGAATGTACCAGTCAAGCATAAGTGGTGGAACTAAGGGTGCTGCCATAATCCCCATGGCTTGAAGTGGTTTCCATCATATACAGGGTTTACGGTTTGGTGCAATGGCTCTCAGCGCCCCCACTCTAAACGTTGTTCCAGTGTCCCTGTGGTCAAGTGCTAGCTAGATGCAGTTCCCCAAGCCTGGAGCCAGTGTGACCCCCCTGGAACAATTTAGAGCAACCTCAGGGCTTCTCTAAGTTGCACCCAGGTGCAATGCCCCCAAGTCATTGTGCATCAGTGGATCAGCAGACCATAGCAGCTCTTCAGCTATTCCCCCTTTCCATTAGTCATGCCCCTGACACACCTCCTATGCCAGCAACCAGCAGGGAGATTAGCATATGCTGTAGTCAGTGTCATTCCCCAGGCAGTTTTCTGCTGGAGCAGGGGAAAGCATGTTGAGGGGATAGAGAGCTGGCCCAGTAAGTCTGCATCTTCACTGCCTTGTGCCGGCAATGGACATCTACACCTGGGGGAAGTGGGTGTGAAACACTCCCACTGGGGTATGTGAGTAGAGAATGCTGACTGGGTGGCATTTTACATCCACTTGGCACAGCTGCAAGGCAAGGGTGAATTAGGAACTCAGTCCACAGGTTTCAGCCCCAGGAGCACAGTGGGATTTTCCAGAGAAGCATCAGAAAGGTGTGTGGCCCTGTTTATATCATCCACTCCATTGCCACAATGGCCTCTGCTCACAAAGCCATGCATAGAATCTTCTTAGCTGCAAGGATTTGTTAGGCTCATGCCAGCTACAGATCTAGGAATAATGGGGAAGCAGTGCAAATGAACTACACAGCAGGCTGTGCCAGCCTGAATGCAGGTGCATGATAGCACTGCTTCTGCAGGGACTGTGTGCACCTAGCCTGGGACCCAGCGTGGGTATGTGGAGACAAATCCCGGGACCCAGAGTGCATCGTGAGCTGGGGCTGTGCATTGGCTAGCTCTGCAGGAGGGCCAGGGGAAAGGAACCATCTGGCTCAGGCTCTGAAATAATTGCAGCTGAGCCTAACGCATGCAGGAGCCATTTGCAGCCCCCCTGGGCACCTGCTGGAGAGGGGGCAGAAGAACCAAAGAATCTGAGCAGTAGTTCTTCATCACCACTCCCCACTGGTCGCCTGTGAACTGTCACGTCGCTGATTTCCATGCTGCAGGTTTACTACTCCCCATCCACCTACCTCCCTGCATGGTGGCAATGCACCATTTCTGACTGTGTCCACCGCAGCCACAGAGGAGAGAGCCGAGTTTGACCTATAGACTTTTGCCCAGATCTTTAAAGGTATGTAGGTTCCTAACTCCCAGTGATTTCAGTGGGAATTAGGCACTTAAATACTTTCTGGGCCATTGTCACTCAGTGTGTTTGACTGTTGTGTGTCTTGGTGTCCTCCTGCATGCCCCTCCCCGGTGAGTCGTTAATGTTAAGCTCTATTATAGCACAGTCAGAGGTACACCACCTAGGAAAACTTCGGTCGTGCTATCAGCTTCTCCACCCTCAAATGTAAATCCTCCTTTCCTGCGCCCATACAACTGTCTGATCAATACAAAATAACTCGGAGGTAGCAAAGCTGATTAATTTATACAGCATCCAATGTGAGCTAGGCACTTTGCAAACACATAGGGAGAGAGAGTCCCTGCCCTGAGGGCTGCAAGGCCAGATTTTCAAGTAGTCAGCGCCCAGCATGCAGCTGCCATGCTGAACTCTTTGGGAAATCTGAGCCCGCTTGCTGGATCCCTCTGAAGATTCTGACTTTAGCGTGAGATTGTTCCCATTAACTGCAGTGGGATCACAGTGCTGAGCATTTTTGCAATTGCCATCTTTTTCAGATGAACAGACAAGGGGTGCAATGCAATCAAGGAAGTGATTGTGACGTCTGCATGCCGCATGCAGTTCCATTTTTGCTTTGCTTTATTTGCTCTCCTTATCAGTGGGGAGACAAAGATTATGGGTCTCCTGGGAGAAGTGATCTTAAAGGAGGCATCTAACGGAGGAAAGAGTGAGGGTCAGATCAGGAATGGATCCAGTTGTAGCAGTCATTTCCTGGATGGTTTCATGTTTCCTAGTTGTTATTGCAATACAGATTTGAAATGTTTTTATTTATGAATTCCATTGAATCAGCCCCTGCCAATGTTAGATTATTTTGATATTAAGATTATACTCTAGAATATTTGTAACCTTACTGAAATTATGGAGTGTACCATATTTATTACAGGATCTTATTTTGGAGGCAGAATACTGCAGTGGGGGATATTATTGCATTTAGTGGGCTGCCGTGTTAATTCCATTGTATCTTATACTTGCCAGGAAGAGGCCAAATAACACATTTTCTGTTTAGCAATTCTTTGCATTTACTGGACTAAGAGATATATAACTGTAAGCCCTATGGACAGAGGACTTAAGGTCTGGAGCCGTCTGTTGGCAAGAAGGGAAAAAACTTAGGCCAGCCCCATTTGCATTTTGTTACCCACAATTTCTCCATGAAACTTTTTATTGTTTTGGCTCAAAGTTTATTAAGTTTTGACTGTCAGGATACTGCTAAACAGTTATGCTCTTATCTTTATTGTATAACAAAAGAACTGTGCTAAACATGCCATAGGTGAGGAGTCACCCTACCCAAAATCACAGTGTTGTACAGTTGGGTAGTAGAGCTTGAATCCAGGGAGGGGGAAGCCAGGCTTTCATTCTTGGTGGTGTGGAATCTAGCTGGAGGTTTGGTGACAGTCTTGAGTCCCCAAAATGAAGAGGTAGTAGCTTGAAGAAAGGATGTATATGACCAGTTTTAGAGTAGCAAGAGAGTAGACCTGAAAAAGCAGAGCTAATTCTTCAAAGAGGCTGTGTAGACAGGCAGTAGTGGTGGTAGAGTGGACTATGGATGGGCAACAACGGAGAAGACTCCAGGTGAGAACTAGCTAGATCTGCACCAGCTGCAAAGACTGAGGAATCACTGGCTAAACAGAGAAACAGACCCCCACAGGTGAGTTAGCAGAGCAGAGGAGAGCAGAGCTGAGCTACCAGCATGAGGCCCTCAAGCACTTGCCCTTGGGGGGAACTAAACCTCAGAGCTGAGCTAGGCAGCAGCTATAGGAGGATCCAGGAAAAGCAGAAGAGACCCCCCCCCCGAATGACCTCAGCTAACCTAAGACTGACTCATAGCATGAGTGAGGTACCTGGTGAAGGTGGGGAGAAGAGTTGAATAAACTCTTTGCCAGTTACTGTGGGTTTCTTACTCATTATTTGAAGACCTGGATCTATGGATCTTCCCATATTCTTGTGTTTGTGCTCCCTTTTAGTAAAAGTTCTCTGTTCCAAAAGAGTCACGAGCACTTACAAGTGGGGAAGAACTGCCTGTTACGGATGCCTAGGGAGGGGTTATTTTATTGCTTTTTCCCAGAGCAGAAATACAAGTAGGACTGAAGTTGGGGCTCAAGCCACATCGTTTGTGTTCTTTTCTAAAAAGATCTCGAACTATTGTGAGCCTGCTTTCATAGCTGCTGCCAACACATAGCAGTAGGATACAAGCTATCGAGCTCAGATATTAAGTTAACTAACTACATGGTACTGCAACAAGCCTGTCCAGAAGTATAGGATTTCTCATTAGCAGATATATCTCTGACATTTTGGCTGATCTCAGAATATACCACATAAGAGACTCTTTACTAATTTGTCTTGTCAACATAATGAGCCTTAATGATGTACAATACTGACAGGTATGTCCTCGAACTAAAGGCCTTGTTCACAGCCCCTCTATCGCTCCACATCTTATTATTGCTACACAGATGGGTGTTCAAAAGAAACAGAAGGTGTCAAGAATCCCTTGATTTAAACAAGATGTCTCAGGAATTTGATCTTGACGTGTAATGTGTTTTCCAGCAGGGCTTAGAAAAATCACAAGGAGGGGCAGGACTCTGCAAAGACAGAGAAGAATTTTTGCAATTGCAAAAGTTACCAAACTCCAGTGAGTAGAACTGTCATCATCAGTCAGTAAACACGGGCCCAGGAATCTGGAAGATTTTAACACACGCCAAACACAGGTGACTTCCTCTGTTCCTTTTCAGTGGGAGTTGTGGGTGCTTGCAGAATGCAGGCCAATAATATGCAAGCAATCTTATATATGCCCAATTCACTGGTATGCATCAGCCGCTTTGCATCACTGGAATGGAGCCATAGCATCCTAGTGAAACTGGCCCAGGCTTACATGTGGCTTGAATTGTAAGAGAGCACAAATGTGAATGTTAAATGCTGTGACCGAACAGGGTGCAGACATAGATCATGTAGCCTTGTAAAAGAGATGCCACTGGCTTACAAGGCAACTCCTTGTTTTCTGGGAGCATACACCTCTAATGGCGGGGGCTGAGTCTCTGTCTTGGGGTATATTCAGAGATCTGTCTGTAGATAAATTCTGACACAGTGAAATCAGAATAGACTGAATAGACAGAAGGGAGCTGCAGGACTCTTGGGGGGTTGGGAGAAAAAGGGGAATTTTAAATATAAAAAGAAGCTATTAAATCTCCCAAACACAGACAGGAGAGATTCCTTCCTCTGAGAAAGGAATCCAAGACAGCAGCCTTGGCGGAGTAGGTCCTGCAAGATGCTGCACATCTCTATTGTTTCTTCCTCAGTTTGTAATATTCTACATTGCTTTTCAAGCAGTGGCCCTCTTAGTAGAAAGGCAATGATGGGTTTTCTTGGAAGTTGCAGAATGAATACAGATAGGAAGGGTTGAATATGAAGGAAACAGAGGGACACCGTGGGATCTAAATAACCACATCTACTGAAAATACACCACATGCAAAGCCTAGCTACATGTATGCATTGCTGATCTGGTTGTGGTGTCGTGGCTCCTAACACAGAGAACATGAAGAGCACCACAAAAATGTCACAAATTAAAGGGCTATTATTTATTCCTATCACTACAGGGAAGAAAAGCCAAATCCTTTCTAAGGCGTCTAAGTGCATTACAATATGACTAACTGATAACTAAAGGAGAAATGGGGTAGGGAGAAAATTCCCTAAACGGTATCAGGAAAATTTGGCAGCTGCTAAGGAAAAGGTACCATCTCCCTGACAAAAACTAACATGTTTGGGAATCCAATTATTACTATTTGTATTTCACTAGTGCCTAAGGTACTCAACCAAGATAGGGCACATTGTGGCTAGGAACTGGACAAATACACGATAAAAGAGAGCCTCTGTCCCAAAAAGATTACAGTTCCACCAGACAAGACGAAGTGGGAGAAAGGCAGACTTATTGGCATGTCACAGGTGGGGAACTGAGGACAGAGAGCGAGCGACTTGCAGAAGGTCATACAGGAAGTTTGCACAGAGCTGGGGATTGAAACCAGGCCTCCTGATTTCAGGTCCAGTGCCTCCACAAGACCAGCCCCCGGGGATGGGATTAAATCCTGTTTTAAATGTAATGCAGTTTTGCAGATCCCAGGGATGTAGCACAATTCAGAAACATAGTGAAAATGACTTGGTTCCAACTACACAAACAAGATGGAGCTTTTTTGGAAGCATTCCAGAGCACTACTGTGCTGTTTTTACACAGAGCGTTCACAAATATGCTAGTACCCTTTACAGAACAAATATAAAGACATGGCTCCCGTTGCAAAGAGCTTACAATCAAAGAAAATGGCTGTTGACTTTAACGGGTGTAGAATCAGACCCACATTCCATTTACTCCTGTGTTGAGATATTTTAGAACAAAGACATGAGAAAGAGTCTATGGAGATTGCTCCATGCATTCTCTCTTGCTCTTTTTTCTAGGGATTTCTCCGCATCAATAGTGTTTTCTTACTTCTTCTGTCACGCGGGTGAAGCTTTTAGGGTGAAATCCTGGGCTTATTGAAGTCAATGGCAAAACTCCGCTGGAGCCAGGATTTCACCCACAGAGCTTGAACCAAAGCCCACTGAAGTCAATGACAAAGCTGCCATAACTTCAGGGGACTTTGGAGCAAGCACATTTTTATATTCTGTGTGTATTACATTAGCACCTGGAGATTCCAACCCAGACTGGGGCTCATTTGTGCTCTACAAACATGTAGTAAAGAGACAGTCCTTGCCTTGAAGAGCTTACAATCTGACTAGCAACAACAGACCAAGGATGGGAAAGATTTTGATCCAATATGTGCCAGAGAGATTGGAGATGGAAACAAGTTGTTAGATCATCCAATCCATGTCTGAGTCTAAGTGGGACCATTTCCTCCAGAGTTATGTCTATTCTGACTTTTAGAAGTAACAAGTGATTGAGCATCCAGAACTTCCCTATGTTTTGCAGCATAATAGATATTGCTGTCAGGAAGATTTTTCATGATACTCAGCCTAAGTTTTTCCTTTCTTAATTTCATACTCATCGATCAGCACGTCCAGACCCTGATCCTTTTTACTGCTCTTCTCCAAACTCATTCCACTTGGGCCATGTCTTTTTGGCAATATGGTGCAAAGAGCTGAATACTGCACACCAGGTGCGGTTTCACTAGTGCTGTATAGAAAGGTATGGTTACTGTAGTTCTCTGTCCTCTCCAGTGTGATGTACTACGCTGGAAGCATACAGCAATATTGCTCAGCACTAGAATGTAAGGCCTACTGGGCGAGAAAAGCCCACTTGATTTACTTCACTGTATCAAACTACTCAATTGAGGCCTAGGGTGGTTAACTGACTTGTAAAAAGTCTCATAGGGCCTGATGTTCAGAGGTGCTTAGCACCCAGAAATCTGCTCAGACCCTTTGAAAATCAGACTTTTAGGGCCCATTTCTAAAACGCTTAGCTAGGATTGTTTGTATGAGTAAGGATTACTGAATTATTCAATATATGAGGGCTACAGAATTAGGCCCCAAGTCAGTGGCAATTCTAGATGAGCAAAGACTACAAGAGCAGGTCTTAAGTGCTTTTGAACTTTTTAACCAAGTCCCATTTTCAAAAGTAATTTGGGACTGTAAATCACTTTTGAAAATGGGAGTTAGGCACTTCTGAAAATGTCAGCCCTATAGTACTGTATTAGTGAGAGGAGTGGTTTGTGCATGAATGGGAGCCTGGAACTCCTGAGTTTTAATACATGTTCTAAAAATAATTCCCCCTATTGCCTTGGAAAAAGCACTTGAAGACACATTTTTAAAACCATTCTCTAATTATGGATGCTCCAATTTTGGGCATGACCAACCTTAGACACTTTGGGCCTGATTTTTTTGAGGCTGACTTTAATTAGCACTTTAGGTCCTTTATCTCTTAAAAAAACAGGCCTAGGTTGGGTCCCCCAAAATCAGTGAGCACGTCTGAAAATGTTAGCCTTAGGGGCTTCACAAAAGAAATATGCTAACTCCACATCCTCACAAATGAAAAGCTTTGCAAAGGTACAAAAGTGCACTGTGACACAATGAAACCAAGACTTTATGATCTGGTGTTGCTCTGTGACAACTTGGCTCACTTAGGCTGTTGTTTTCAAACTTGATTACCTTGGATAGTCTGCATATCTATTAGTCTTTATTTAATATATAGCAATCACCTTTATTAAGCAATCTTCTTTTTTAGGAGACCATCCAAAATTACCACTCCCTCCACTGGGTACAATTCTACTCCATCTTGATTAAGAGACCACCTTTGTTGAGCAACCAATTTTTGTCAATCCCTTGAGTGGTGGCTAAGACAGGTTTCATTTTTCCTGGGTATCATTATATTCTTTGACATTCTGAACTCTGCCAGCACCGCATCATGGTAGCAGCTTCCTGGCTTAGATTATGCATCACAATAGTCTATTTTTGTCTGTGCTTGGGGAGGAATTAGAAATTAGATCTCCAGCCACACTGATAATCTATTTTACTTTGCAATAGAGCTGTCAACTTTAAATGAGGGTTTCTAAGGTATTATTATACCACACAGCTACCAGAGGAGCTGAAATCTAAACAAATAACAGTGTCCTGAGATATTTTGGATTTATGCTCTGTAAGGCAAAAATAATCCACTGTCAAACCTGTGCAGCCACTTCTATGATGAGATGCTCCAATGGAATTCTCAGTAAGCACTGGCTGTGGGATGGGGTCCCATGTGTGGAAGGATTTTAAATGTAAGTACACTGAGCTGCATGCATAGCGTGTGGGGGAGGGAAACGGAGGGGGGCTGCAAAGCTCATGCTAGAGGAGTACATTCTGCTGGGCCAGTCCTCCAGCATAATTCAGAACAGCCTCTAGGCTCAACCCTGTGTCCCATGTACCGACACTGCACCCAGGCAAAGCCTCAGGAAAGAACTGACTCAGTCATAATTCCTCTCTCCCTTTGCGGAAGAACACAGTCCTCCTAGTCCCTGCCCATGAGGGGAATAGCGACTGCACAGCCCCCGTTCTTCCTCCAGAGTTGCAAACCCTTACGTGGCCATGCAAGGATGGGGATCCCTATTCCGTTGCATGATTGCTAGGGCAAAACTTTCACCCCTTTTTATTAGGGGACACTTTCCTCATTGGCACAACCATTTTCTGACCGCATCAGCACAGTAATAGTGGTTGGCCTTTCAGAGCATGACAACACTGACTTGCAGAACTGAGACCCTTATACCCAGATTTCAAACCAATTATTTGCTTTCATGTGGAGGGTGAAAGCCTGGCCCTACTGAAGTCAATGGCAAAACTTCTATTGACTTCATCACCGGGCGTATCTAAAAAGAATGCATGAAATACCTTAGAGTTAGGAATTTGCTACCACTTTAAACAAATATTTTCATTATAATGCAGGAGCTCACCTTAGCTAACCTGCCATAATATATGCAAAATGAGGTGTCCCACAGTATGTGAGCTGGGCTAGTAAGATGGTGCTGCTGGTATTGTCTGTGACACTGAGCAATCAGGACAAGGAATGCTATTTTAATATATACGGTATATATGAATAAAAAGCTCTTAGGTACTAATCCTACCCAAGTATATTACATTTGAAAGGAACAGCATGTCAGCACAGCCCCATTGCCATTCTGTTCACCGAATTCTTTAAATTATTTTGCAGGACCTTCTGAAATGTCTTAGTTGTGAATGTAGTGCTAGCACCATGAAACTGAACACCTCTCTTGGTGGAAGAGGCTAGGTAATACTAATATCTGGTTTTTATGTACTGCCTTTCACCCACAGATTTCAAAGTACCTTTAAGGAAGGGGGATAAATATAATTATCCCCATTTTATAGATGGGGAAACTGAGGTGCAGATAGGGAAAGTGTTTTGCCCAAAGTCACCCAGCAGGCCAGTGACAGAGTTTGAAGTAAAACTCAGGTCTCCTGAGTCCCAGTGCAGTGCGATATCCACTAATCCATAGTGCCTTATATGTATTTCTCTAATCTGTCTGTTCAGAGAGATGACGTCCATTTGTTAGTGCACAAAAGTGGTAATCGGGCTAGGTGAGATTGTTGTCCTTTTGCTGACACTTACGCCTTCTGTGACCTTGGTCAAGTCACTTAACCTCCCACCCTCAGTTACCCCATATGTAGGATGGGGATAATACTTCCTAAGGATGATGTGAAAACTAATTAGTTCATGGTATTTTGAAGGTGTTCGTTACAATTATTACTGAATATGATGGTTTGTATGTTTGATTTTAGTAACTTTCTTACCCTTATTACAATCTCTGGAAGAATAGTCGTCTTCTTACTGTTTCTACATTTCCTTTGCTGCTGTTTTACTTCCTGGCAAATTGCTCTGTGTACCTTTAGGGTAGTGATTGATTCTGCCAATTGTATATAACTTGTGAAGTGGGTTTTGCTGGTACGCATGTACTATAAGCAATACAGCTTTCTTCATTTGTGTTGGTCTTTGATGTTTAATTTTGTATTTTCTGGGGCTAAAATATATTCTGTGATGGAACACCAATGTAAATCCAGAATAGCTCCATTAAAGTCAGTGGAGTTACTCCAGTCTTAGAGCAGCATGATTTAGATCAGAATCCAGCTCAGTATTTACTTTGTGCAGGGGGGGAGGAGAGGGTTAAGAAAAAAATTAAGCATTCCCACATACTGGTTATACTCTGCCCTCCATCTATGTCAGAATTCCTTTAGATAGCACTGGGAATTGACTACAAGAATAGGGAGTAGTATACAGCGTTAGGTATTGGTTGACATTTTGTTTTATCTAAGCCTTTCAGTATATCAGAACCAGATTTTGCTGTCACTGAAGTCAGCAGCAAAACTACCACCATCTTCAAAGGGTGCAAGATCAGGATCAGTGCCCCTACATGGGATTTCGTGTACTGAGTTGGGAACGTCTCTGGTTTTAGTGAGAATGTCACACAGTGACATTGTCCTTTACAGCACAATGGGCTGATGCGGCTGTCTGAATTCCTAAATCTTAATAGAACAATCAATCTCCCGGAGGTGATCTTCATTTCCACCAGTGTTGACTACAGATTCCAGTTCATGCCTCTAGTCTTATAAGTGAAATCTGACTCTTGCAGTGGCAAGAACACTTTTAAATAACTGCCATCTTAACACTATACTTTAAAAAAGTAGTGATCTTCCCCCTAAAAGAGTAGAAGCTAAATTTAGTGGTCTCATCATCCTCAAAACCTCCTCCCCCCCCTTCCCAAAATTTTTTAAAATCAAGCTTAGAGAAAAAAATAATGGGTGTGTTATTTCTCTTGGTATGGAAAGGTAAGAGAACATGGAGGTGCATCTTCAGATTGTTAATGTGTCCTTAAAAAGCATTTTTGGTCATCACATTCTTGTATATCTGCAGGACATTTCTTAATTTTCAAAGTCAATGTTACTCTGTAAAACTTGAATACAAACTGAAAAAGAACTACAGTAAAACAAAACAAGGTATATACAAAAGGCAATTACCAATGACATATGGATGTTCTGTGAGTAAGCCTTAACTGAGTAATCAGTTACAATTGTAACATACAATTTTTATGTTCTTTGACTGCTACTCTAGGAAATAAAATATAGATATGGCTAAGAACTTCTTGATCACAGCAGAAATTTAGTTGTCAGTCTCCCCTCCCCCCCAAAAAATATTTCCATTTGCAATTCTGTAACTGTTGATTCACTTTCACTTTGTTGTTCAAAGTTTTGAACTATTTAAGTCACTATCAGGCTTCTTTTTCAAACTTTGGCAAAATCCAGCCACTGATGATTTAAATTCATATTCCTGTTTTTTAACCTTTTCCTCTGCTTTCTGCACATTTGTATTGAAGTGAAAGCTCAAGTCTCAAATCCTGCATCACATACTTCAGGAAATTTAGTCTCTTAGATTTTCTAGACTCAAATTTACAGCAAAAATGTGGTTTCACCATTCATTACCCAAATCTGAGGCTGTCTTCTCAGCCCTCTAATTTAACTGTCACACCTAACAAAAACTTGTAGTCTCTTCTATTAAGGGTAAGATACAGCAAACACATCTAGACAGCAACTTTACACTCAGGGCAGATATTCCTAATCGACTGGATGTATAACAATTTGGATTAGTGTTTATGGGAAATACTCCAGTAGCAGACATTGAAATTTCTTTGCAGAAATTAAGTTCCCTTATTATGAGTTAATTGTTATAAAACAGGGAAAATATTACCGTTTGCTAAATTGCACATCAGAGAGCTTCCTTGACAAACAGATGTTTTTGACTACATAACTCTGAAGTAACTAAGGCCATGTGTAACACTACCACTTTTGTCAGTATAATTTATGTCACTCAGGGGTATGAAAAAAAGCACACTCCTGAGTGACATAAGTTACACTGACAGACACGCCGGTGTGGACAGCGCTGTGTCGGTGGAAGAGCTTCTCCTGCTGACATAGCTACCGCCGCTCACGGAGGTGGTTTTATTATGCCAACGGAAGAGTGGCTACACAAGCAATCTTACCAGCAGCACAGCTGCATCAGTACAGCTGTGCCACTGTAAGCTCTCTAGTGTAGACATAGCCTGAATCATGGCATGGATCAGACTGGTTGGCTCAGGATCCCACTATCAGCAACTCAGTTAATATTTTAGGTAAGTCTTTACAGCATAAGCCACAATAATTATAAAAATGCCTAGCTCATTAATAATTCAAAATAACCTCCCTGATAAGTGTTACCTATAGATGAGCACAATGTTAAACCAAGCAACCCTGTTAAATTCCTTTGTCTACTAAAATTAGTGATTCATAATTATCCAGAATCTTCCCTGCATTAACAGAAGAGCAATTTTCTACATGGAAATTAGTTTTGGCAGACAGAAAAAGAATTGTGCTATTTAAACCTGTCACCCATCCTGAACTTGTCTTTTTAAAAATGCTTTAGTCATTTTTATGGGTATAAATATCTATAATTTGAACTGCAAATGAGAATTCAGTGCTTCTTCATGATCTCCTAAAGTGTGAATTATACTCAGACATAAGAGACATGCAATTTTGTATGCACACAAGTTATGTCCGAAAGTACTGTTCTGCCATTCTGAAACCATTTCATAAAGTTTTTCAGTATTTTATTAAAGGAAACAGTCAAAATGTACAAGTATGACCCAGTTTTGTAGATAACTTCCTACATAGTCAGTAAAATATGAATCCAATCTAGTTTAAAAACTGCTATAATTGATCATTTTTAAAGTTGATATTAATTTTAAAATCACATTTCACAAAGAATTCTGCAATATTACCAAATGAGTAGTGCAACAAGAAAATTGAAATTAGTTCTACACTGTGTTTGCATTTCAGGCAAAAGTTACATCACTGCTTTCAATACTTAAAATCACTTGAGAATGTCAACCCAACAGCTCCCTATAAAAACTGACTTCTGAACACATTAGGAACTTCCTCTTTTTCTTCTTGACTTCAAAACAAACAATAAAACAACACCTCGAGGTCATCAAAAATAACTTTAGTATAAAATTTTGTGTTGGCCTTTATCAAATCTTGAATAAAATTAAGCCTTTATCAAAACAGACAGGAATAGGAGATAAAACTACCATAGGCCTTTTATCCAGATCAGGTGCAAACACACCTACAAAGGTTAGAAGCAAGACCAAGAACTTGGAGCCCTGTTTTGTTTTTTAAAAACCACACAAAGACAAAGAAATAAAAATGCTTCTTACAGCCTAAGATTTGGGGTGTTTTGTTCATGTAAGTGGCCCCACAGGCAGCAATCTCTTATGTTTTGAAGATAGCATATGCAGAGTATAGAAAAATAAATGAAATAGCTGCTTACAGCCTAGAGTTTGGGGACTGGGTGGTGATTTGAATTTCCTCAGACACCATTCTCTTGAGTGCATATGCAGAAATATGGGAAATGATCTATTTTTCCATTAAAAGAAAAGCCACCCTACATCCCAAAGCTCTTGAGATCACAAAGGATGGTGCCCTGGGTGCTCTGCATGTTTTGGCAGCAGGGGAAACGGGCTCTGAAGCAGACCCTGAGCTCCTTGTTGAAGATGAAGCACAGGATGGGGTTGACTCCAGCCTGGGCGAATGTCATCCAGACCGAAGCCGTCAGGTAGACCTGGGGGATGGTGCTGGCTTTGATGAAGACCCGCAGGTAGCAGGCCACAATGTAGGGGGACCAGAGCAGCAGGAAGAGCAGGGTGATCATGTAGAACATCTTGCAGATCCTCTTCTCCATCTTGAACTCCTCCAGCACCAGCAGCCTCTTGATCTGGCTGTGGGTGGCCTGCCTGATGCCCACCAGGGTGGGTGGGGTGGGGCCCCTACCAAAGCCAGCCGTCCAGTTGGCAGCGGCTTGGCCGGTGGCTCCAGGCCCGTGGAAGGTCCAGTTCTGGCTGATGGCCGGGACCAGCTGGGCCGGCTTCATCTTGCGGTGGCCGTGGATGAAGAAGAGGAGCTTGACGTAGACCAGGTGGGTGGCGGCGATGACGGTGGCCAGCATGAGCATGAAGCCCAGGGTGTCGTTGGCCTTGACGTAGCGGTGCTCGAAGATGCACTGCTCCTCCTCCCGGATGAACTTGTAGGTGCCCACGTCGAAGACGGGCGGGAAGGCCATGGCCATGGCCAGGGTCCAGACCATGCAGACCACGGCCAGGCAGGTCCAGCCCGTCATGCGCTTGGCGTAGAAGCGGTGGTGGGCGATGGCCATGTAGCGGGTCACCCCCACGCAGAAGAGCAGGAAGGCGGCGTGGAAGCAGAAGAGGACGGCCAGGAAGGCCAGCACCTTGCAGCTGAGCGGCCCGTGGGGCCAGGCCCCCGCCCCGCTGCGCACCGACAGCATGACGAAGGGGAAGCAGGCCAGCGAGCGCAGCGCGTCGGCCAGGCAGAGGTCCAGCAGCAGGTAGTAGGGGGCGCGGTGCAGGTGCCGCTCCTTCAGGATCAGCCAGGCGAAGAGCGCGTTGCCGGCTAGGCTGACGCACAGGATCAAGCCCAGCGTGGCCAGCTTGAGGCCGGAGGCGCTGAGCGGGCCGCCGGGGCTGGGCAGGTGGGGGCTGCTGCTGCTGCCCAGCTCGCTGGCGTTCGCCATCGGTCGGGTGGGGCGGGCGCTTCTCCTTCTCCTCCGCCGCCGCTCGGCTTCCCTCACACGCTGGGGCCGGGGCGGGCGGCTGCTCGCCCAGCGCTCAGCGCCTCGCCTCCCTCCTCGCGGCGGCCCCCTCCCCAGGACGCAGGCGGCTGCCGGGGCCAGGCGTCGCCTCCATCCATGCCGCCCCCCCACTCCCCGCCCCCGTCACCTCTCCCCGCCGGCTCCGGCTCCGGTTCCCTCTGCGCGCTCGGGGCCGGCGCTGGGGAAGCTCCGCTGCCTCATGCGGGGGCCAGGCGGCGGCGGCGGCTCCGGGCTGGGCGGTGCGTGTGCGGCGGCGGCGGGGGGCGGCGGCGCCCCCATCCCGGCATCCTGCTGCTGCGGCGGCTGCTCCTCCCTGCCTCTCCTCCGCCTGGCTCGCCCGCCGCTGGCCCGGCCCCTGCGGCGCCCGGCGCTCAGCTCCCTCCTGCAGCCGCGGGCCGGCGCCTCGGCGGGGGACATGCAACCTGGAGCGCCTCCTCCTAGCCTCGCCGGGGGCGGGGGGGCTCCGGCGGCAGCATCCTGCGGCGTGGCGCCGCCTGCCCGCCCGCCCGCCGCTTGCTCGGCTCGCGCGGCCCCTCCGCGGCGCTGCTTCGAATCGCCGGCCCGCGCCCAGCCCGGCCGCCGCCGCCTCCTCGCGCCAAGCAGGCAGGGGAGGGGCCGGGCCGCTAGCTCCGGTGGGGGGGGGGGGGGCTCAGCTGCAGCCGAGGCGGGGGCCGCGGAGCCTGCGCGGAAGAGAAGGAGCCCCGGGAAAGGCAGGGGGCGCCCTCGCCTCTGTGAGGAGAGCGAGCGGGGGCGGGGGGGGCCAGGCCTCGAGGAGGGGCTGGAAGCGGCCCAGTCGGTCTCTTTAGTTGCCCTCATCCACTGGGGCAGCCGAGTCGGGGAGTGAGTGGCTGCTGGGCTCGGACACGTCTGTGCCCCTCCCTGCCAGAGAATAGGTTTTTATCCCTAGCAGTCGACAAATATTTGGGGCCAGAGCAGGGGGAGAAGTATCCCCCCTCCCCCCACGAGGGATGGACAGACAGACACACACAGCCAGGCTTAAATTCAGAGACTGTCCTCACATCAGCATGGATTTTACTTTCCCCTCCCCCCAGGGGATCGTCATCCTCATGGGTTACTAATGAGCGCCTGCCTCTGCCACCATCCAAAGGCGGGGACAGAAGAAGACCCCCAGTGAGGGATGCTGTGGAAAAGAAGCAGCTCCTGAAATGTAAAAGAGCGTGGGATCCGTTTGTTTCATATGACAACTAAAGCCTTCCGGAGCTTCGCTTTCACCTCTTCCTGGCAGAAATAATTTGTAACCTTAAAAGAGTGCATACGAATACAATTAAATAACTGCAAGTCTGGATTGCACAACCCGATCATCCTCATGTAGGCCCATTGATTTCTCTGGGGCGAGGCAAAGAGTAGGGTACTAATAAATATGGGTCGGAATGTCAAAATGTGGCCCAAAATAAATAACATTTGAAATGAAACATCTGTGTACAGATATTAACGCCACTTTCCTGGCCAAATGCCAGCGGAGACACTGCCTATCTCAGTTCCCACGCTTGTAGGGAAATTCATTTCTTTTTGTCTTAACAGCTGTGCGTTGTTAATAGCCTCCAGGTTCCACCCCAGAGGTAGCTGCATGTCAGAGAGGGGTGAAGTGATCCCTAATGTACATATAGTTTATAAAAAGCCCATTTCAGATGAAAGTATGTCCACGCAAAATATTGTTGTTAGATTTTGCCAGCTTTACACACACGGAGTTGTACCTGGGGTAGTCCCTTGATTTCAGTGGAACTAGTAACAGTAATTACAACTCTACATGAGTAAGGCTGACAGAATTGGGCCCATCATTATTTATTAGATAGTAATAATGAGTGAGATTTACAGATGGTTTGTGTGACAAAACAGGTAAATGTGGATACAAAATAAAGGCTGTTCCCTAGTAATGGGAGAGAATTCAGAAATACAGCTCCAGTGTTCTTTGAAAGATGGGGGGGGGAGGCCCTAAAGAACAAAAGGATGGGGATGGTGGACAAACGTGGCTTTAAAACACATAGGTGCTCCCTGTTTTCATGTCTAGGGACCTGCCCAGCTCCAGGCTTAAGTTACAGCAACCTTGGGGCTAGGCACCAGCTCAGAATAGCCACAGAAAGTTTTTTGTGACAAGGTGGTGGACACACCTTAGATCTGTCTAAACTAGCATGTACGCTGGTGCAACTGAACTGTTGGTGGCAGTTGGTATAATATGGGTATTAGTTTGGCTAGAGTACACAACACCCTTGGGGAGCCAGTGTAGAGCTAGCCAGTGTGGAGCAAGTCTCTGTGCTTCTGTTTCCTCTCCCACCTAGCACAGTGAAGACCTGTTCTCGGTTGGGGCCTATAGGTGCAACTGTAATATAAATAATTATAATATTACGTAGTTTTCTTAATAGCCTCGGGTGAGGGCCTTTGTCAAAGACTTCCCGAAAGTGCAAATGAATTATAGGAATCAGTTCAGTTTTATCCAGTATGATTTCTTCTTCAGGCTGTCAAAGTGGATTCCACATCAAATAATTAGTCCTTCATACCAGCTCAAGAAAATTACGATATTGGGCTAGACAGAATCTATTTGAATAGAACTTTCTGCCTAATTTCAGAATTTTACCATTGGGTTTGGTGTCAAAGGATCACATTCTGAGCTCAGTTACACCATAGTACGTTTGGATTCATTCCATTGAACTCACACCATTTGGTGTCACTAAGATCAGACTCACCCAACGAATTGCCCAGGGCAATTTATTCTAATTCATCACATAGATTTTGTTGATCCCTGGCTTTGTTCTGGTTTTTTAGTTTTATATATTGCTATCATCAGGGAAGCAGACAGACCCTGATAGCAAAATGCAGATAATTAAGTCTGCTTACTACCGATACATCCAAGCTGTTTTCAGCTGCTAGGTTTCCTCATTTGCACAGAAGTTTTACTATGCCTATGGGTCATTCAGTGTTCTGTGCAATTTTCAGGGCATTTCTTACATTTGTACAGCAGGCAGTTACTTGAGTGTGTGGCATGCAGTGTGTCCTTTACAGCTTGAATAGTCCTGCCTTCCTTGGCTCCAAGGTTTGCAGCAGTACCTTCCAGGAGGGAGCTAAGGCACTTGATATCCTAATTGCCCACAGTACCACAAAGGACTAAACTAATGGACTCTGGCACAGCAAAATGTAGGCTGCCAGGAGAGAAACAAAACGTTTTTCCAAGTGCAGCTACAGGGCTATGCAGGGGAGTAAGAGGGCGTTAGAACCGCTGATGTCTATGCAAGCTACTTGAATCTTGGATTCAGGGTCAAAGAGTAAGTGGGTAACTGCACACCTGCTATCCCCTCTCCTCCACAGCAAGAAGGAGGCAGGAAAGGAATTACGGTTCTCAGAGGAACAATTCCTTCCCTGTGCTGCTCCTGGGATGACACAGCTCTTACTCAGGACAAGATGTAAATTCCCAAGGCCAGATTCTGAACCACACCAGTTGACAGGCAATGTGGAGAAGGCTGAGCTCAGGGGAAGAGGAGGCAAAGGTGGCTTTTAAGCCATTTTAGCCTGGCTGCTGCAGGGGCTGAAATATTAGAGCAGCCCTGATGGCTGCTGTAATTTACATCGGCTTCCAAACAGATGCCTATGGGGGTCACTGCTGTGCAGAGTCTGCACAGTGCTCAGTGCTATTGGAGCAAAGCAGGTGGTGGGTAGGGGAGAAACAGAGAAGGAATTGGGTGGGTAAAATGGAGGGGGAGATTCTGGCCCTCACCTCTATACCCCACTCCAGCAGTGTATATGGGCAGCAAAGGGGCCAGAAAGAACTGGGAGAGAATTCTCTGGCATGAGTCCCTACATCAGTGTGGATTGGGGGTCAGAGAGAGCATGGCTGTAGCACTGAGCAGTAGGGGGATTCTGGGCTGCAGCGCCACTTGTTGGTGGGGCTGGTGTGAATCACAGCAGCCATCGGGACTTAAAAAGCACCTTTGTCTCCTCTTCCCCTGGGTTTTGCTTTCTGTGCTCGGCCGTTCAGCAGGCACAGCACAGAATCTGGCCCTGAAAATTTACGTCTCATCGGGAGTAACGGGCAGCACACAGCTGTGTCCTCCCAGGCTGGCAGGGGCTCTGGCTTGATCCTTAGCCCGTGTCCCAAATACTTTCCTCTTCTTTTCTGGATTACTTCAGAGATTATAATAATTGGTATTACTGTTGTACCTAGGAACCCTGGCTAACTTTACTGGAAAAGTTATCCAGTGCTCTCAGACACTACCAAAATACAAATAATTGGGCAGCTGGAGGAGCATGCAAAAGGGGCTCACTGAAAGAATACCTCCATCAAATACTGTTCAGAAAGAGCAAATGCATGGGACACTGTCAGCATTATAGATTATAGGTAGGATTCAGATTATAGGATCTTTATTCATAGACCAGGGCTCTGCTGTATAAACACAGAACAAAAAAGTAGTCACTGCCCCAAGAAATGTACAATCTAAGTATAAGATAAGAGACAACAGATGAATACAGATTAGATGGGGGAGTAAAAGGAAACAATGAGACAGCGTTATGTTTGTGGTATGTAACCTATCATTGAAATCAGTTTCTGGATGACTGGAGTATAGCTAATGTGAGAGCATTTTTACAATCTAGTAAACCTAATTTCAGTACCAGGCAAATTGGTTACAGTAAAGAATAGAATTATCAGACACACAGATGAACACAATTTGTTGGGGGAGAGTCAATACGGTTTCTGTACAGGGAAATCATGCCTCACCAATCTAATATAATTCTTTGAGGGAGTCAACAAGCATGTGGACAAAGGTGATCCAGTGGATATAGTGTATTTTGATTGTCAGAAAGCCTTTGACAAGGTCCCTCACCAAAGGCTCATAAGCAAAGTAAGTGGTCATGGGATAAGAGGGAAAGTCCTCTCCTGGATCAGTAACTGGTTAAAAGATAGGAAACTTAAAGGGTGGGAATAAATGATCAGTTTTCAGAATGGAGAGAGGTAAATAGTGGTGTCCCACAGGGGTCTGTACCAGGAGCAGTACTGTTGAACATATTCATAAATGATCTGGAAAAAGGGGTAAACAGTGAGGTTGCAAAATTTGAAGATGATACAAAACTACTCGAGATAGTTAAGTCCAAAGAAGACTGCGAAGAGTTACAAGGATCTCACAAAACTGGGTGGCTGAACAACAAAATGGCAGATGAAATTCAATGTTGATAAATGCAAAATAATACACATTAGAAAACATAATCCCAACTATACATATAAAATGATGGGGTTTCAAGTAGCTGTTGTCTCTCAAGAAAGAGATCTTGGAGTCATTGTGGACAGTTCTCTGAAAACATCTACTCAATGTGCAGCGGCAGTCAAAAAAGCTAATGGAATATTGGGCATCATTAGGAAAGGGATAGATAATAAGACATAAACTATCATATTGCCTCTATATAAATCCATGGTACGCCTACATTTTGAATACTGAGTGCAGATATGGTTGCTCCATCTCAAAAAAGATATATTATAATTGGAAAAGGTACAAAAAAGGCAACAAAAATTATGAAGGATATGGAACAGCTTCCATATGAGGAGAGATTAATAAGACTGGGACTTTCCAGCTTGGAAAAGAGACGACTAAGGGGGGGTTATGATAGAGGTCTATAAAATCATGACTGGTGTGGAGAAAGTAAATAAGGAAGTGTTATTTACTCCTTCTCATAACTCAAGAACTAGAGGTCACCAAATGAAATTAATAGGTAGCGGGTTTAAAACAAACAAAAGGAAATATTTCTTCACATAAGACTGCACAGTCAACCTGTGGAACTCTTTGCCAGGAGGTGTTGTGAAGGCCAACACTATAACAGGATTCAAAAAAGAACTAAATAAGTTCATGGAGGCTAGTTCCATCCATGGCTATAAGCCAGGATGAGCAGAGATGCAAAACCATGCTCTGAAGTGTCCCTAGCCTCTGTTTGCCAGAAGCTGGGAATGGGCAACGGGATGGATCCCTTGATGATTACCTGTTCTGGTTGTTCCCTCTCAAGCACCTGGCATTGGCCACTGTCAGAAGACAGGATACTGGGCTAGATGGACCATTGGTCTGACCCAGTATGGCTGTTCTTATGTACTTAGTGTTGGTCAGCATGATAGGCAGTGGTATCAGTGCAAAGACACCCTAACCATTGTCAATTTTTTGGAGGCATGATGGTAAAGAAGAGTTTTAAGGAGGGATTTTAAATGAGGATAATGAGGTAGCCCTATGGGGAGATTCCCCAAGGAATAATCCTTTGCAACAACTGGAAAACAGAAAGTGACACATCATTAAAGTAATATTGCGAATTACCATGAAAATAATGTACGGAATTTATAACATTACCTGATGTAAGTGGGTTGCACAGCCACCATGCTCACCCACTGTAGCCTATATCACACACTGCAATGGTGCCCAAAGAAGTTAACAATGAGTACAGAATAAAACGGTGATTTAAAGCAAAACAGCTCCTTTCCAACTCCACTTTCAGGAGTTCCAGCTGCCAGGTCACAGAGATGGACTATTCAGGACTGCCATGACAGTGGATTAGATTTGCACAGGAAAGCTTTGCCATCATTAAAACTAGATTTAAACATTTTTGGCTTGTCTCTGTTCATAGGAGTATTGCCACAGTAATGCAAAACATGCAAGTTAGACCTGACCAGGATGTCCTTCCCCAGGGTCTCTGAGATAATGGAGAATGACTGAGTATTAATGAATCCAGCACAACAACCTTCCACCCAGCCACTAAACGTGCATATGGTCCAGAGGTATTTGACAGCTAGCTCTCAGATTTTTGAAGGGGTTATCCCTGATCGTTTAATCCTTGATGTGTTCCATAGTTGGGGAGTATATTCTGTCCTGAGAGGAAAATGGACTCTGACTTAATGGATCTATTCCATCTCTAACTACTATGTGCCTGTAGCTGTTGAAGAAAAAAAGAAAGCATAGCTCCACACTGACATTAATCCTCCTCCTCGGTAAGCTGGATGTTTTGAACTAGAACAGTTACTTGCATTTTCCCCGTGTGATTGTGGGTCAGGCTTGGCTTCTCTATTCTTCTCCATAATTGAACAGAAGATTATTTTGACTGGAAATAACCAGCCACAGGTACCATGACCGCAAGTGCCCCATGCATGCCACTTACTAAAAGTTCTTTAGCACGCGCATTCCCTACAACAGTTGTTAGCCTTTTAAGAGCTCACTCAGTGGTGAGGGAAGAAAAGGAGGGGGAAAGAATAGGCACTTGGCATTCAGTTCTATTGCTGTCTTTTTTAAGGTTGACATTCTGCACTGTTGATAACGTACTATTCTTTAGAAACTGAGCTTTTGTGGACCAGTTCCTTGGTGACAGAGGACACAGCAGTGGCAAGACAGGAAACGGCATCATCATCAAGTCTTTCTATCTGAGCTTTTGGCTGCTGTTCCAGACCCTGCTGGACACGTGTTGAGAAAGTTGCAAAAAATAATTATATGAAAATCTTTAAGGAAACTTCTGTGTGCATGCAAGTTTTTTTCCTGCCTCGATCCACTTTGCCATGTTACCCTCTCTTTTGGGTACAGCTTATCTGATTTGGTAGCAGTTTACACCCTGCTTGCACATGTGTAAATGACTAATCACTATGCAAGGCAGTGACAACTCAGGCCCTGTATCTGACTGAACCAGTGTCTAGATCTTAATGCTGACCTGCTCTATTAAACAGGTGTTGGAAGCCTGCAAGGAAAAGCTAATTGAACCTGGCTCATTATGGCAGGTGCAGATCATTGACTCATCCTGGCTATAAAGGAGGTGGCTGTCACCCTCTCTGGTCAGTGGTGAAAGATCTGAGTTTGGGTTTTAGCAAGGTGCTCGTATGCTAGTGGAGCTGGCTATTAAGGACTGCTTGAACATCTCAGCTGGTGGTCATTGTGCTGGAGCAGCGTGAAGATACTATCCGAGTGTTTATAATGTCCAACAAAAGGGAAGAGCTGAAGCTCTTCAATTCCTTGAACAGCGTGCTCTGGCTCCCTCAAACTGACAAACCCACAGGCTTTGTCAGTCGTGATCTTGAATCACTGCTATTCTGCCTGTGTATCTAATGTCTCAGCTCCTTATTCTGCAGTTAATGAGCTTGTGGGGATACAGAGGTGCTTAAGCTCTTTAGTCCAGAGATAAGCAGCTTGCTGCACTTAGAAGCTCCACCTGCCCCTGGCTGTGAAGCTATTTTGCCTTTCAGCCTCAAAATCCCCTGCTTCAGCAGCTGAGGTTATAAAATCTTGTGGGTAAATAGATGTGCTATTAATTGTCTGCATGTGTTGCATCGTTCTTTAAGGGCTGGATGACACCTCTCCACGGAGCTGAATACACAGGCTGTGAAATTAGGGGGCTGAGAGGGAGGGAATTCTTGTCCCCACCCCTCAGCAATGCAAATAAGGAATTGCTGATCTACTGCTAGTCCTACTATGGTCATGCTCACCAAACCTGGCCCCTGGGACAGAGTGCTAGCCTATAAGCCCTTGTGGAGCTGTGTTGCATAGCATGAAGGAGGTTCAGACCCCCTTAATGGGCTCCCTGCATTCTGCCCTTGGTGTAGTAGGACCCTTTGAGGCCCCCGCATTCAGGGCCCTCCATGCCTGTTGGGAGGCTGAGGGGGCATTTGTCTTTTAGTGTATAGCTTTGTGTGTCATGTACTCTTCCCCATTCATAACTTTATGGTTAAATCTTTCTTGTATACAGATTTAGCAAGATGTGTTCTCTCTACAGAAAGGTCTATTTAGAGACCCTGGGCTGAGCCTGTTAACATTGAAGTAAATGATAAAACTCTGATTGATTAAAACAGAAGTAGAAAGCAAGTTTGAGTAACCGAAATCTTTGAGAGTGTGCTGTGAAAAGCAAGTGGGCACAGTTATTTTATCATGTGGAAAAGGCTTTTTAAAAATTATTTTTTTTTAAATGGCTTAAAAGATTTTGCTCAAGCTTTCCACAAAAACAAAGCCACTGCTAAGCAGGGACAAAGCATGGAAGGTTTCAGAGAAAAAGGGTTGTTTTGGTATGTTCTGAGCATGTGGTATGAAATCAGGTTAGAATGGAAGTTGTTTTGCAATAGCTTGACTTCATGTGTAATAGCTTGACTTCATGTGTCTTTTAAATTTTGAAGTTGCCCTCCATAGAATACCTCTAGATTTGATCTCCTAATTGAATTACTTGGCATGATAGCAGTAATAATGGAATCATATGTTGTTGCTAGGTTATGATGGGATATATCACAAATAAGCATCTTTAACCACACCTGTTGCTCAGGTATGAGTCCATCTAATAATAATTGCTTAAATATATTTATATAGTGCTTTTGGTGTGCTGATAAATTTTGTTTTTCCAGTGATACAGAAAGTGGTCAGGTAAGAGTTTTACAACGTAATTGTTTAGATAATAGCTTAATAATTCCTACTAACAACTATGTTGTCTGAAAGTATTTCTTCTTTATAACTTACTAGCATTAATTTGCATGTTACTATTAATTCCAGAATTCAGTAAGCATTTTGAAACTTTATTTAAAGTTAAAACTTTACTATTTTTATTTTAAACCATCAAAGGGGTGACATTGAGATATGATTTATTTGTACTTATTCAAAATTGTTACACCTCTCATTCACTCTCATGTTATAAGATTATTTATTTAACTTTCAACAAATAATACCTGAAATCTGATGTTACTGTTATACTATCCTTTGTATATTAGGTTTCAGGTGATTTATGAATGATAGCTGTGAAGAAGCTGGATTTAGAGTCTCACTTGGCCTGTGTGCCTAAGTAAAGCAAGCCACTGCCCTCTACCCCCGGTACATCCTTTGCTTCATTGGACAGGCTATTCAGACCTTGAGTCGAGCAAATAGATGGGGTGGGGTTAGATATGGGTACATTTACAGGCACAAGCTAAACTGATACAAGATTTAAATGAATGTAAGAGAGTACACGTACAACAGCCACACCAGTTTAACTAAATTGACTTAAGTTAAATGGGTGCAATTTCTGTGTTTAGACAAGACCTAAGTCAGGTTGCTAGGATGGGCTGGTATACCCTGGGGAGAAAAGAGGAATTAAGGAAAGAACTGGGGCTCAGAGATGTCTCTCTGAGCTACAGTGCCTCCCAAGGTGACAACTGGGATGATGTATCTTGCTCAGGACTGTGTCTATGGTAAGAATCTTGGGGGTTAAGTAAGCTATCCAGCACTTTTTCTATTTAAACTCCAACATTATCTCTTTTTAAAAAAATTATGCTATGGAAATAGTGCAGAAAAAGGGTATCTCATTTTTATGAGTGTTCATAGGTCTGTACTGAGCTTTTGTGGCCTACTAACTAAAGCTTTTAAAACATTTTTATCATGCTATATTATTATTTTAACTTTTAAGACAGTCTAATGAAAGAGAATCTATTATTTTAATAGCTCTCTCTCTCTCTCCAGCTCTCCGGTAAGAGGTCTTACTGACTTACTGAAGTAAGTAGAATTTCCAATGTCAGCTGGAAACTGACAGGAAAGCTGTGACATGCACTGGAGATCCGTGAATACTGTAACCAAAATTTGAGTTGAGTTTAAATGTCAAAATGCCCCAGAACTTCCAGATGCCCGTTTGGGTTGTCAGACATAATGGATTGCTTTCTTTGTTCTTCTGGCCATGTTTTAACCCCTTGTGTATTGAGGATTTTTATTCTTATTTTTGGTTCTCACATTCTTTCCAACTAGGTTCAATTGGACAAGAGTGTTCGGAACAAAAACTCTACTTCATGATGACCCAGAGCTGTATCGGAATGAGGGAGAAAGCGCCTTAAAACATCCAACATAAAATTTGCAAACACATGGGAAATAAGGAAAGGGAGCTTGTGTAGTGCTGTAGAAAACAGGGTACTTCAATCTTCCAGAATATTATTTTTAATAGTTGAGAGTCTTATGTATTAATCCTGCAGTCTTTACTCATGTGAGAAAATGGCATTTCTCTTGTGAGTGAGTGCTGTGGGAATGGACCTGGAGATTTATGATGTTTTTTTTGTTTGTTTGCCCTTTAAATGTTGTAGTTAGATTTAAAAAGTCTATGGCGGGAAGGATCAATTATGCACAATCAGTAAAATCCATCCCTCTAGTGAGATGCCATTTAACACCCATTTAAGACTCATGTTTTAAGGGCTTAAGTGGTGGAAATGGACATCTAGCCTGGGATGAATTTCCCCCATGCTGTACGTTCGGGTAGCTAAAGTGAGTCCTATGATCAAAACTTGGCTCATCAAGTTCTGTAAGGCACCCAAGGTGTGATCCTGCTCCCATCAAAGAAAATAAGAGTAAGACTGAGTCCTAGCATGCAATGCTCCATTTTATCCGGGTTGACATGCCAAATCCATGTCTATAATAAGAGAAACACTTGCATACCTTTTATCTGGCTGTTGATAGAATTGAGAATTGGGATGTAAAAATTAGTTTAATTTAAAATCTGTTTAAACGTTCTAAAAATAGAACGTTTAAACGGTCAAACACTGGGGGCGGGGGGCACGCACATGCTGGGCAGCTCTCCCTTGCGGGGAGCTGAGCTGAGTCAAGCACAGCTACAGCTCATCCCCACCTGCCGGGAGCCAAGCCCAGTTGCGCCTTGCCTCTCCGCCTGGGCTCCGCGCTGTTCACTGGGAGCCGAGCCCAGCTGCCGCTCCCCTCCGCCTCCCAGTTTAAACAGTAATCAGCTGTTTAAAACGTTGAAACAGCTGATTACCGTTTAAACGGTTAACCTTTTGCATCCCTAATTGAGAGTCAAAAAAATTATTTCAAACAAGCGGGAAATAAAGCACTACTATATTGGTGAAACAGGATCACTTTACGACCCAAGTTTTCATGGAGTCTGTTGCCATGATACTAACAACCATTCGGATTTTTTTTATTTTAACAGATTCATTCTAACCTCATGTACAAACAATATATTAATAGGAGCTTTAATATTTATTAGGAGGCTATGGGCCTGTTTCTGATCTCATTTACAATAAGATTTCAGTGGCGTTTCCCCAATTTACAATTTATCCATTTTTTAAAAAAAATCTGCGTGTGTCAGTTACATTCATGAAGCTATTCTCCCTCTAGGGGCTAACTTACATAGAGGTCCATGGCTTTGCTTTCCTAAAGTACTGATGCAGCCTTGGGGATGGACGTTGCTGACTTTGGCATAGAAGATTGTTGGCTGAATCATAAAACAGATTCTAATGCATAATCTGCAAAAGATGAAAAGAGAGTTACCATCTTTTCTTTTCTTTTTTATATTCTCTCTCTTGTGGAATCTTGTTAATTCTTCACTATTTAAATTATGTTTGCTGCTCCCAGACTTTGCAATTCCCAGGTCAAGTTGACTGTAGTACACCGATTGAAATGTTTTGCCCAGTGTGTAAGATGTCTCTTCTATATATTGCTCCCTTCAGCTATGAACCATAATATACACAACATAAAAAGATTTCCATCTGAGCTGATGTCTTAGCATAAAGTAGCTGTTAGATGCAGTGCCAATAGCATTTCTCAAAACAAAACAAAAAAGTCAAATCTTTGGAGGACAGTAGTAACCAAATAATGAATACATATTTGGGAAAAATGCATATGATAAGTGAAGCATGTTACAGATATTTCTTGCTGACATGAGACAAAGGAAAGATGTTTGGAGGGTCTTTTTCTTTATACATCCAATCCTGGTTTTCAGGCTCTATTCTGATTATATTTTCTTTCTTTGCATTTATGCATCGGAAACTCCTATCCTGCTTCATGTTTGTTCTTTTGTGTGTGTCATGGCCTGATCCAATGCCTTATGACAGTGGGAGCAGAGGTGTTCTCTAAGGGGGAATTAATGGTCTAGTGGTGAAAGTAGAGTCAGGAGATCTAGGTTCCATACCAAGCTCAAACTCTGAGGCCTAGATTCTTGTGCTTTGTTGAAACTGTGTTGCCCGAACGTCAGTAGAGCAGGTCACAGGAGGATGAAGGATCTGATCTAGTGCCCATTGAAGTCAATGGGAGCCTTTAGCTTAACCTCAGTGGGTTTGGGATCAAGCCCAGATTTTTTCCATAATGTTTTCCATTGGGCTATGGAGGGGAAGGTATTTTCCCCTGTTATATTCTCAATCCCCCCACCCCTACCCCTTCCAGTTGCAGATTCCCAAGGTAATTCTGAAGCATCTTGCTTAGGAGAATGCTATAGAAGCACTGTCTATGCCCTTAATAGTAACCTTCCAATCTGGTATAGGAATTGAGGCTTAATACATTGTACATCATGTTGAGATCCTTGAACCAAAGGTGATATAGAACAGGAAAGAATGGTCATTATCATTATTGTTCCAAAAGGATACAGGATAGTTTTAGATCAAAATATATTTTTCTACCAGTTGTGAGTCATAAAGTAGATAATACCTTCTTCCCATCTACTGTAACATATCAAATTAGGATGCTGGCCTGAAAAAGCCAGCCTGTTCAGAACCCCAGATGTCTGTATGGTTACTCTTCTGACCTCTTCTTTGGCTGCAGTGTCTTTTTCAATCAATGTAGGCAGTTTGGCCTTCTATAGCTTTCACCTTAGGTCTTGCCTCATGAGCAAAACTATGAAGAAAGTCCAAAAAGAAAAACAGGCTCCTCTGCCCCAGAAGAAAGGAACCTTTCAGCCAGTTGTCATAACTGAGATCATGAAATACCATATACATTCTACTGACCATTTTACATTGTGTTCATTTATTTAACACCTTCAGTATCAAACTGCTGGGCAAAGTTTCAATTTTTTGACCTTTTATTTGAAGATCAACTTATATCAGGCAACCAGAATTTCCTGCTCCCTTGGGTGATCACTTAAGACATTTTCCACTGAACCCTCTCCAATGCATTATCTTTTGTAATCCAGGTGCTGCATGTTAATGATTTCATAGTGTAACAGTATATGCAATTTTCTTTGCAATTATAATAGAAGCGGCAGCAATTTTGCGATAGTAAAAACTCCATAACGGTTTTCATTGCAAGCTCAGTTTGGGTCAGTTTTTTTCCCTCCAAACTGAAATTTTCCAAGCTTGCTGTCCTCCCCAAAGATGCTTTTTTTTTTTAAATTTTTGAACAAAATCAATTCAGTCCCTTTCCTGTGTTCTAAATATGTATAATTTCTTTCCCACTATTTTTTAAAAAAAGTTCTTGCTACCTTTTTTTCAAAAATGCTCTTCAGTGAAAAATGTACTGAAGAGGCAATGGGATTAGAGAAGGTCGCTGTTTGCTTTGTAATGCGCCAAGAGATTTAGAGGATGAAAAGCTTAGAGATGAGTACTATGCACTTCACAGATTTGGCAAAAAGGAGCCCAGCTCTGACCATTCTTAGTTTCTCCTCGGGAGAAAACTCCAATTCCAAACTAAATACTACATTTAGGATGCCCGGCTAGGTACTCAAAAGTCAGGAAATGCCATAGCTAAGGTTGCACTGCAGCTATAACTCTGAGCACCTCTGGTTGGATATGCCAATAGGAAACACTGCAGTATGCAGGACTGGGTCCATGCTTTGTATCAAAAATAAGGGGGAGCCCATTTGTTTTTAACAAAATAAAGTTACGTAATGGATTTTAGCTCTATCATGTTCCCTGTTTGCAGCAGATGAAGAACACATTAAATAGAGTATTTCACTGCTCATATCATTTGAATACATTCTGTTTCCATGGCAACGTCTGCTTAGCAGCTTTGCTGATATGAAATCTTTCCTAGATGGCAGATCTCTTGCCAAAAACAGTGCAGTTCGATATAATATACATTTTTAGGCCTTTAAAGCATTTCCTTTAACCTTTTAGAGGTAAATATAATGGATTAAAGGACGCTGTTATTTTATTCTCAACGTTTCTTTGGCTTTTGGATGGTTTGCTTGTCACTCTTTCCAGCTACCATCTGCAAGTCTTTTATTTCTGACAATGCCTCTTAACCCACAGCACTGTTGCAGTTAATGATTCAGTACTAAGTGACTGTAACATTAAGTTTTGATCCAGCAGAAATTAGCTTTCATGGCTGCTAGCCCATTCTGTGAGCCAAGGATACCAGAATCAATTAGTAATAGCAAAAGAATCCATGGAACTTGGGGCCTGATCCAAGTCTGACTGAAGTCACTGGAAGTGTCTGTTGACTTCAGTGGGCTTTGGACCAGGCCACTGGTGACAGAAGATCCCAAGTTTGCTTAGAATGGAGGTGTGATCTTTTGTATTAACTTAGACGGGATAAAAAGACCAAAGGTGTTAACATATCCCAGTCACTGTCCAGCAGTAAACAGTGTTAAACGAGATCCAGGGTTTGGTATACAGCGACCTCAGCCTGCTAAGGACCATGGCTAATACACCATTAAAAAGTCTTTTAATTTTTAATTAAAGATAAAGAAAAGCTGGAAAAAACAGTCACAGCGTGTGAAATGTGATATACAGCTTTTATTTTAACAACAGTTTTTGTACCCTTTCTCTGGGAGAGTCTTAAAAGGAAAAACTCCCTTGTTTGACTGCCTTTTAGATGTAATAACTGTTCTTTTGGGTAAGAGAAGAAATCAGCTGAGGTAAGATGGAGCTGTTGCTGCTGCTGTTAAAGTCCAATTCCATTTCATCTCAGGGGGTGTTGGGATTCAGGAGGAGCTGGTAGGGGTGGCAATGCCATCTCAGTCCCTCTCTCTGGCATGGTCTGGCCAGGACATCTCTCAAGATTAGGATGACGGAGGCCTGGGATCCCAAGTGGTGGCAGCCATGATGGTGAAGCTTGCTTCTGTGTAGCCTTTAACTGTTCTTCCATATCCTCCCCCTCCTCTCCACCCCAAAGTCTCTTTCTTTAAAGAGCCAAAAAAGGAGTGATGGGTGGAATAGCCCCATCCCCTCATTATTTTGTCCACCAGTTAGGCCTAATATCTGACACCAGTATTAATTTCTTATTAATTTAGTTAATTTCTGGGTCATTAATTTCTGATTCCACATCTCCTGTTTTTACCAACCATGATTTCAATATAGTCCTGCATTACAATAACGTGGCCTTTTTTGTTTGAGTTGAATTAACAGCAAATGGGAGTGGAGGGGATTTTAGCAGTCACAAATAGTAGGGGAAAGGATTCCACCAAACAATCTATTTTAAGATATGGCCTACTCATGAAAATGTCTGAATGCCCCATTCTAAACAACCATCATTTAAGATTAAAATAGATGTTTATATTTAATACTTCCTGTGATGGGCGTGTCTCTTTGCAAATAAGAACCAGATCTTGCATTTGTAAAACTCCTACTGAAGTCAATAAGACTCAATAAGACACAGACTGTAATCGTAGGCCCTAAATGTAAATCACCTGTCACCCCCACCCCAGTTTTTAAGGCAGTATTCATAACTTCTTCCTGATGCTTCCAAAGCGCCTACTCCAGCCCTGTCTCTGTAATCACTGCCCCAACATGAGACTGGTTGAGGCTCTGCTATGGCAGAGAGGTGCAAGAACTCAAATTAGATGCTGGAAAGTGATGCTGGAGGCACACCGCTACAGTTTCAGAGCTAGCTGCACCTCTGTTGCCTCCCTGGGCTCTTTGACTCCTTGGGTGCCAGGCCTTGTGCTTTTATTTATCCCAGGATGGAATTTTGCAGTTCTCTCACTCTTCATCTCAGCCCTGGGCTACAGTAGCCTGTTTTATCAGCTGTGCTTATCCAGCAGGTCTGACTGGTTTCACATCTCTGGTTCTTCCCTTTGGGAGTCTGTGAACAGTCATGTACAGTGATCAAGGCAGCCCTCTTAAAATCAAAGTATTGTTTGTTTTAGCAGTAGGAAGAAAGCATTAGAGAAAAACTGTCTATGCATGTCTATGGCTTACCATCTGCCGATGGTGACCTAAGCAGTTTAAACTTCTTCAGGGACCCTAGTGGGTCCTGGTATCTCAGTCCAGTTTCCCTCTAACATCTCTCTCTTGACAGAAGGTTACTTTTTAAATTGGCAAATGCTTTTGTCTTGTGTTCATAGACGTTTTCTTGCCCCGGTCCAAATCAGTTTTGTAATTTGATTGGCGATGAAGCAAAATTAATCAAAGGTAATATCTCTGTCTTTGTCCCTTCACAACTCCTAAATGTTTGCTGAGAGGTGACTTCTCCTGAACCATTTTCTTTCCTACCTGTTTTTTCCAGACAGACTTCTGTTGAATTAACATAAAATAATCATACAAAAAATACTCTGCGCTAGGGCAACATACAATATTCATAAATAACTACAGAGCAGCTCCAAATCCATCACCTGCAATATGTGATAGTACTATATGCTCCACTCCCAGCCATTTTCTTTTTAACTGTCAGTTAAGAGAACAGAGATTATGGCATACTCTTATCTCCTCAGTTTGATCATGGCTTGAAAGTTATCAAATTCTTTACTGGCTTTATAGATACAAAAAGCAGAAGTTTCCAGTACAGACCAGTATTTACTTTGTAAAAGGAGATGGCAGAGGATGACTTTTATCAGTGTGTATCCCTTTAAAGAAAAATCTTTCAAGTGTATGACAAGCATTTAAACAAGAATCCTTTAAAAATCATTAAATGTTTCAATTATTATTTCGCTAGATTTTTCCTCATTGGTCTGAATTCAAGCCTGCTAGTGAAAGGATGTGATGCACAGAGGATTCATCCTAGGGCTGTAGGGAAAAGGTAGTGTTTCATAGTTGTTCTTAGACTTTAAGGTCAGAAGGGACCAATATGATTATCCAGTCTGACTTCCTGCACAACACAGGCCACAGAACGCCACCTACCCACCCTTGTAATAAATCTCTAACTTTGACTGAGTTGCTGAAGTCCTCAGATCATAGTTTAAAGATTTCAAGATACAGAGAATCCACCAGCAAGTGACCCATGCTATAGAGGATGGCGAAAAACCCCCCAGGGCTTCTGCCAATCTGCCCTGGGGGAAAATTCCTTCCCAGCCCCAAATATGGTGATCAGCTAAACCCTAAGCAAGTGGGCAAGACTCCCCAGCCAGACACTCAAGAAAATTCTCTGTAGTAACTCAGAACCCACCACATCAAACATCCCATCACAGGCCATTGGCTATATTTACCTTTAGTAGTCAAAGATCAGTTAATTGCCAAATTAGGTTGTCCCATCATACCATCCCTTCCATACATTTATCAAGCTCAGTTTTGCCTCTACTGCTTCCCTTGGAAGGCTGTTCCAGAAGGTCACTCCTCTGATCGAGGTTAGAAACTTATGTCTAATTTCAAGTTTAAACTTCCTTATGGCCAGTTTATATCCATTTGTTCTTGTGTCCGCATTGGCGCTGAACTTAAATAATTCTTCTCCCTCCTTCTGATGTATTTATTTATCCTTGTTTGATTCAACCCAGGAAGATGGCTTTAGTTTCTGTCTGAGCCGGAGGCTCCATACAAGCCCCATAGATAAAGGATTCACTAATTCAGTGGATCATCTGGCTGCCATCATCCCTCCAGCCAGATTCACTCTCTTATATGGGATTCCCAGCACTCACGGTATCCTCTGTGCCCTATTGTAGACTTTCTGTCACTGGCAGTCCTAGTTTGCACTGTTGTAAATTAGGGATGAATTTAGATTGTACACTTCTTATTTGGAAAAATGGCCAAGGGCTTGTCTACATAGGAAAATAGCCATTCTGCACGAACTCCCCTTGTAGCTGCTCTTCTTCTGCACTAAGAGTGTCTTTTTGTAATTTCAAAGTGGATTAAGTTAAACCACAAAAAGACACAAAAAGAATAAGAGTATCCACAGGGAAAGTTGTAGCAGAATAGCTGTTACTCTTTAAATTCAAGTTTAGCTTATTTTGTAATGGCATCCCCACGTAGACAAGCGCTGCATCAGTATGACTTGGTTCTCTCTATTTTGGGGTTTTTTTGTGTACTGTTACTTACAGATTTCATGTTAACAGCAATTTCTTTTAAAATTGAGAAATAAGGTGTGCAGCCTGGGTATTTTAGTGGCAATGGAATATGGAGCTTTTCACCTTGATGACATCACTGGTTTCAATCTGGTCCAAGTTGATGGTGTACAAAAGCCAGTAATAGCTAGTAATCTGCTGGATTTTTAGCAGTTTTGTGAAATGAACTGTGATCTCAGCCTCGTTTCTGGGTTAGCAGCCATGCATATGAGAAAATCATAGAATATTAGAGTTGGAAGGGACCTCAGGAGGTCATCTAGTCCAACCCCCTGCTCAAAGCAGGACTAACCTCAGCTATATCATTCCAGCCAGGGCTTTGTCAAGCCTCAGCTTAAAAACCTCTAAAGATGGAGATTCCACCACCTCTCTAGGTAACCCATTCCAGTGCTTCACCACCCTCCTAGTGAAAAAGTTTTTCCTAATGTCCAACCTAGACCTCCCACCCTGCAACTTGAGACCGTTGCTCCTTGTTCTGTCATCTGACACCACCAAGAACAGCCTAGCCCCTGGAACCCCCTTTCAGGTAGTTAAAGGCCGCTATCAAATCCCCCCTCATTCTTCTCTTTTGCAGACTAAACCAGCCCAGTTCCCTCAGTCTCTCCTCATAAGTCCTGTGCTCCAGCCCCTAATCATTTTTGTTGCCCTCCACTGGACTCTCTCCAACTTGTCCACATCCTTTTTGTAGTGGGGGGCCCAAAACTGGACACAATATTCTAAATGCGGCCTCACCAATGCCAAATAGAGGGGAATAATCACTTCCCGTGACCTGCTGGCAATGCCCCTCCTAATGCAGCCCAATATGCTATTAGCCTTCTTGACAACCAGGGCACACTGCTGACTCATATCCAGCTTTTTATCCACCATTACCCCCAGGTCCTTTTCTGCAGAGCTGCTGCCCAGCTCGTCGGTCCCCAGTCTATAGCTGTGCATGGGATTCTTCCTTCCTAAGTGGAGGACTCTGCACTTTTCTTTGTTGAACCTCATTAGATTACTTTTGGCCCAATCCTCCAGTTTGTTTAGATCATTCTGTATCCTATGCCTACCTTCCAGTGTATCTACCACTCCCCCCAGCTTAGTGTCATCTGCAAACTTGCTGAGGGTGCAATCTACCCCATCCTCCAGATCATTAATGAAGATGTTGAACAAAACCGGCCCCAGGACCGACCCCTGGGGCACTCTGCTTGTGACCGGTTGCCAGCTAGACATGGAGCCATTGATCACTACTCGTTGAGCCCTATGCTCTAGCCAGTTCTCTATCCATTTTATAGTCCATTCATCCAACCCATACTTCTTTAACTTGCTGATAAGAATACTGTGAGAGACAGTATCAAAAGCTTTGCTAAAGTCAATGTATATCACATCCACCACCTTCCCTACATCCACAGAGCCAGTCACCTCATCATAGAAAGCAATCAGGTTGGTCAGGCATGACTTTCCCTTGGTGAATCCCTGTTGACTGTTCCTGATCACCTTCCTCTCTTCCAAGTGCCTTAAAATGGATTCCTTAAGGACCTGCTCCATGATTTTTCCAGGGTTTGAAATGAGGCTGACCGGTCTGTAGTTCCCTGGATCCTCTTTCCTCCTTTTTTTTGAAATCACCATATCTAGTGGCACTGATTGACACTTTTGTTGGGAATCTCTGCAAAGGGTACCAAGAATTGAATAGGCATGGAGCTTGAACTACTGCAGTCACAGGGCCTAGACATGGTCCTTCTAGGTCAAAAGACATTGGCCCCTTCCTCATCTCTACTGCTTCTGAGAAAAAAACAACCACATGGCTGGATACAGGTCCATATTGTGATATTTTTGCAAGATTTCTATTTTTGGTGTTCACCACCAAAATAAAAGGAGAGTTCACAGCTGGCATATCAGTGAATACAGGAATCCAAACTATTCCAAATGCTCCTTACCTTCTGCTTTCTATTTAAAGAGTAAATTGGTTGCTTTATCTCTTATTTAGTTTTCCAGATCTTGTTTGATTTGACAAAGCAGTTAGCAGTTTCCATCTGCACAGTATAATCATTAACTTTTTGTTTCTTGTTAATGTACATCCTGTTTTTTATGGGTGACCTTACTGATGGATTCATTTTTTAAAAGGAGCATGGTTTTATTGATCTTTTAGGATGAGATATATATGAAATTATTCTGTCCATTAAATATGCCTTCAAAGAATCCTATATGATTTGTAGTCTCCAATCCTACTATTACTTATGCACCTGCTTAACTTTACTATGAGTAGTCCTATTGGGTGACCTTAATTTATAAATAAATTATTTTTATTCGAGTAAGGTTCTAGCACAGGTCCATTCTGAAATATAAGGAACAATGTTCTATAGACAAAGGTATATACAGTCAGTTAAATAGGATGGTCAAAAAGGTAGAGAATAAAAAAAAAACATTTAACTAAAGATTTGTATCCCTCCCAGTGCCTGTATGTGGTCGTCTTGTGCTTTTATCCTGCAGCTACACATGAGCAATCCCATTTCGCTCAATGGGACTAAACATGCATTTTTTTACCCAGGATATTTGCAGGATTAGGCCTTAAAGTCCAGATTTTTAAAGGTGTTTAGGCACTGCTCTGCTCAGCCTTGCAAAATCTAAGGGGTTTAGGAGCCTACGCTTTGGTCTACACTTAAATGATATTGGCATAGCTACAATCTGGGGTGTGAAAAAACACACCCTATTGACGTAGTCACGCTGCCGTAACCCCCGTGTAGACACAGCTACGTCCATGGAAGTGTGCCTCCATCACTGCCGCTAATATTAATGGGGGAGGTGATGTCTTTACAAATCCTATAAGAATAGCTATCTGTCTGTGTCCCTCTGTCCGGGTGTCCTCCCCCCCTTGCCCTCCTTTGACTGGGTCTGCCCCCTTCCCCTTCTCTGGGTGTCTGAGCCACCCCTCTCCCCTTAGAGGGGTCACACAGGGCTAAGGCTAGCTCCTTCCCTCTACCCCCCCCCCCCCACACACACGTACGTGTGTCCCTGCCGGCGCGGCGCCCCCTGCTGGCCGGCGCAGGGGTTGCAGGCTGGCGCCGGGGGAGGACGGGGGGGAGGGAGTGGGGGAGGCGAGGCGCTGACAGGCTCCGCCGGCGGGAGGAAGCGCTGGGCGATGGCGCTGAGCGCCCCCGAGAGCCGGCCGGGCCCGGAGGCCCCGCAGCCGCCGGCCGAGGAGGAGGGCGACGAGGACCCGCTGCCCATCAACCACCAGCAGCTGCACAGCCTGGAGCCCGAGCCGGGCGGGATCCCGCTGCACTCGCCCTGGACCTTCTGGCTGGACAAGTGAGTGCGGGGCTGCGGCCCGGGCCGGGGACCCTCCCCCCACTCGACCCCCCGGGGACCCTCCGCCTGACCCCCCCCCTGGGACCCTCCCCCACTCGAACCGGGGATCCTCCGCCCGACCCCCCCCCCACTCGAACCGGGGACCCTCCCCCTGACCTCCGGCCCGGAGGCCCTCCGCCTCAGCCCCCCGACCCCTCCCCCTCTCGAACCGCCTGACCGCCCCCCCCCACCCAGGCCCTCTGCCTGACCACCTGCCAGGACCCCGAGAGACCCCTCCTCAGCCCCACGGACCCTCCAGCCGACCCCCCCCTCCCTCCCTCGGGCCTGGGGATCGATCACGCTACTCCCCCTCCAGGCCCCCACAAAACCCGCCTGGGCCTAACGACCCTCTGCCTGACCCCTCCCCCGCCCAGGAACTCCCCGCCAGGCCCCCACGAGACCCCCCTCCCCAGCCGGCCTAGGGACCCTCCACGAACCCCCCTGTCCCGAGCAGGGCGCTGCCAGACCCTCAGGCCCAGGGCTCAGCTGCTGTGTGACTCAGAGGGTGGGTGACCAGCTAACTAACCCCTCCCCAAATACACGGGGCCGAGTGTGTGTGTGGGGGGAACCCTTTTCCAGCCTAAAGTCGAAGCCCCCGCTGCTCCTAACTGCCCCAGCCCACTCACCCCCCTGCTCCTGACTGCCTCAGTCCAAACTCAAAGCCTGCCACCCCTCAGCTAAGCCCCCCAGCTTAGAGTCCAAGTTTGAGGCCTGCCCCCACTTCTGACTGCCTCACCTTGTAGTCAAGGCTTGGTCTCTTCACCCCCTTCCTGTGGGGTTCACCTTCACTGCTCTAACCCCACCTCTGAATGAAATCCTGAAAGCCCCCCTCTCTCTCACCCACCTTTACCCAAGCTTTATCATGTGAGATTGGCTTCTGGTCCTGCAGAACTGGGTTGTAACCAGAGAATGAGCCCAGGAGCCATAAATAAAAAGCTGCTTCCTATTAGTCAGCTGTGGCCTGAAACTAATACAATTTCTCACAACAACTTGGATTTCATTAGCACCTTCCATCCCCCAGGGCTTTACAAACTAATGTTCAAACTGTATGCAGCCATTGCTGAAATGTTGCCATGCTTGTGGCAGCTGCATAACATGTGCACAACAGCTCACAGCACAACAGATTAGAACATGAAGTGAAGGACAGACAGTAATAAAAACAAAACTTCTTTGTAATGCGGACACTTAATAAGATCAGGAATGAATTTTTAAAGGAGTAGGAGCTCACCAAGTTTCTTGAAATAGTCTGTTATTGCTCTGGTATTGCTAATTCTTGAGCACCTGCAGTGCTGTACAGAAGAAGAAATTGTCCCTGGGCCATAGTGTTTACGATCTAAATTGAACAGTGACAATGCAGTTCAGATGCTACAGATCATCTATATATGTGTTTGAGCCATTTAAGTTTTGTTTGTTTTATGGTAAATAGCCTAGACTATTTTGGCAAATAGGTATCCATTTGATTACTGCTATTACTCATAGCATGCTCTAGGGTTTTGATATGGCGTTCCTTTTAAAAATAAACATGAAAAACAGTTCTGATCTTCACTAGTGTCTCTTGTAAAACAGGTTGAACGATGAAGAGTTATTTGTCACATCCTGACTTTCATCTGTATTACACATGGGAAAACTCTATATCTAGTTCAGTGTAGACATTAAATGTTTTTATATATACCACTAGTTGGTAGCTTTAACATTTTCTAATACCAGTCAGGACATTAAGAAAATACATTTCAGACATGCCTTTTCTTCATAGTATAATAAACAAACATTGATTCAGATAATAGTGTGGTTCCAAACTCCAAATTTAGACATGGCGCTTGTAAGGGAAATAACAGTATGTTAATCATGTTTTTATTTCACTTAAGGGATGTGCACACCTTGATGGTTACATTAATGGCTTGAAACTGACTGAGCATAGGCAATACTCCTTCCCCTGACTTTATTGTGGTTATGTGTGGGCGCAGGGTTCTGAGTGATTTGAAGGATTGGGGCCTAAGTTTTAATTTTTTATAAAAACTGTGTATCAACTCACTTCTTATGTATGATCCAACAGAAGTGAGCTTTTTGGAGGAATTACTAAATCTTACGTTACTTAACTAAAGTGAATATCTCCTGGTCACATAACATTTTACTAGTTGACATTTTTTATGAACTTTACCTTACTCTGTAGCTGATGCCTGGGCAGTTATCAACACTGGAATTGATACCAGTGCTGCTTACAGATGGACATACAGGAACAATGAAAAAAACACAAGTGTTCAAATATTGATCCCACTGTTCCTTATTCTGTCACGCAATCTTTGACTTTTTACAAGTATCCTCACTGGAGAAATATAACCTTTTAAAAAGAAACAAAATAGCAAGTTCTTTTCAGTCCTAGTATCTCTGGTAAATATATCTTCACTGTGTCTCATTAACTGTTTAACTGAGAAATGTGGAGAAACCTTTGAAAATACACAAGAGAATCTCCTGGTCCTGCAAACACTCACTTGAGTAGTCCCATTGAGCTTAAGTGAATAAATATTTGCAGGCTCAAGGTCTAATGCGTAAAATAAGCATTCAGACCCTGCTGGAATTTTTTTTACTAACTTTTACCCTGACTACGTCATATAAGTATATATGAGAGTGTACATTTTTGCTTATTTTTAAATTAATAAAAATAGTGAAATTAAACACCACAGAACTGGAAGATATGTTTTTGTGTTACTGAGTTAGCTGTCTTGAACTCCTAGCCTGGTAGGAGTTGAAGGTAGTGCAATATGTAATTCAAAAGTTATGACCTGGAAGTCAAAAGTTTCTAATGGTCTTCACACTCACAATGCACAAAATATTGTTTATGTGCATTTGCTAGTAATAAGGAAAAGGGGAACAAATAATGATTAATGTCAAGAGAGCAGAATGGCAGAAAATCGAATAGGTGTTTTATGCATTAAAAATTAAATATAAGCTTAAGGCATAAAAACAGAAGGTAGTTTTTGATACACAGAGTCCCGGTCCTGCACTTTTGTTTGTGTGGGCAGACTCCTGTGCTTATGCAAAGTCCCATTGAAATGGCTATGGAAAGAGGCATTTTCCTACACTGACCTGATTGTTGCAGGATCTGTGGTTAGGCTTGTACAGTCTCTGTTATGAGTTGTAAATAACTGAAATATTTTCAAACAATGCGCAACTTTATCTATAAATGTATACATTGTATTTTGCATTTGCTTCTGAAACCACTTAATGTGTGGTAGTGAAGAAACTATCTCATGACACAGAATAGTATTTTTGGCTGCCATTAAATGTAGTGTTACCCCAGACTTGTTTTGAAGTGCTAGATGAAATGGCTTCTAAGTATAAAGAAAACACTGAGGTAGGTGTGTAGAATTGTTGGTAATCTCTGGTAATTTTAAATTATAAAACTGTATTGATGTAAGAGACTTCCATAACATAGGCTAAAAGACCTCCAAGGAATGTATACATCTCCATCAAGTCATTGTTATAACAAGTATCTCTCCGATAAATAATAATTTGTAACAAATACTCACACACGCACACATCTATTACTAGTGCCTGATGTGCTACCAAATGGATGATTTAGGTTTAATCTCATTGCGTTATAATACTGTCATTTGATGAATATTTCCGGAGTGAAAAATAAATGTCTTTGCTTCACTTCACATGAACACTTACTTTGTGTAAGTGACTGGGCATATAAAGTAACATTTGGCATATAAAGAAACATTTGGAAACTAATCCTGTGACAAAGTTCTATTTCACTGGCATTATCTCATTCGTATATGTAAAGTTGTACACTTGCATTTTGCACAGGCACTAAGCCTTTTTCAGTATGTGTGACTACTGTATTCCTCATTAGATATTGCTTGCTGATATCCTGTCCCATATTTGTTTTAGGAAAATGAGAATGATGGAAGAATTTTGGAGAAAATTATTATTCAGCAGTCTGATGAGGAAGATCATGTGTATGATCTTCAAATGTTGTAATTCAGCTGCTTAATAAAAGATCAAAGGAGCTGCCAGGTTTTTCTTTAAAAATGACATATAACGTTTTAAAAAATGATGTAAAATTCCATTTTTAGGTTATGTGCTAAGTACTCCAAAACTAGAGAGGGGCATTTAGCATATGAAAATGAAACTATTTTCCTTCTCCTTTTGCAAGTCTCTTAGTCCGCACCTACTGTAGTTTTCCTGTTTTTGTTGGTAGTAATGCTGCAGCATGGACTGCATTGGTGACATTGCCCGTGGACCTCCATTGGATCTTACAGATGCCTGTCACCCCCGCTCAGCAAACTGATCCCTACTAATGGACCCTTATGCCCACCCACAATGGGGCAGAGGCTCTTCACAGGTGTAGGGTTCTGCCCACATGAATCAGCTTTCAGAATCTTGAGTGATCTTTGAGTGAAAGGAAAGTCTTGTGGTTTTCAAAAATGATCATATCCCATAGCCAAGATATAAGCATTTTAAAAACAATGCTTTACAAACTGAAGACTTCCATGAGGCAGTTAGCAGTTTCCTGGTGGGGGTGATGTCTGGGTTATTGTGTTAAATGAGAACTGCATTCAAGAGTTGGTCAGAATTTGGGTCTTGCAGAAAAAGAAAAGAGAATAGTAAATAAGGAGCATGGGTTCCCCCAATACTAAGGTGGCTTGAGGCATTCAGAACAATTGTTTCATTAGATTTAGGAATTTAGATCTGCAGATTTTTGTATGAAAGACAAAGCTACAATTGAAATACACACATACACACACACACACACACACACACATTTACGCTTATATATCAATTTCATATGTCAGTACTGAGCATATTTTATAGCAATTGTTAACCCCATAAAACACAAACACAGCCTGTAATACAGTATGTCCAACGTACAATAATTTATGGTTAATGCTACACTGAATAAAAAACTTTCTAATGAATAACTAAAATAAAAGAATAAGCTAGTACACTATCTGCTAGTTTTCATGCTGTGCTGGGAAAAGACTGTGGCCAGATCCAGCAATCTGATCTGTGGGTAACTTCTCCAGAGCCCCGGGTATTTCAGTGAGACTCCACATGGGTGTAAGGGTCTGCTTTGTAGGTCAGATGTTAGGATCGTGGCCTAATTCTGTTCCTGCATGACTGCTAAAGCAGTGCTTTTAAGCTAAATTACTTCTGTTGTAATTATAGATTAATACTACTATAACTAAAAAACCCCCCAAAACCTTTGCTTTTAAAAAAGAAAAAAACACCACTGGTTGTGGTTTCTTGTGACTAAACATTGACAGATTTATTGCAATGTTATTAATCTTCTCCAGGGAAGTGAAAACTTTTATATACAGCACTTATCCTGTCAAAAATTTAGATTTCCCTTGTGCCTTAAACATTATTATGAGCTTTAGAATTACAATAAAGGAGTTTAAAATATAGTTTTAAAAATTTCCACCTATCAATTAAATCTGTGTATCTTAGTGACCATTTGAAGTTCTACAATTGTGGATATAACATGTTTGAAACAATTTAGAACTTTTAATAGCTTCCACAGCTCTCCTGCTACAAACCTTTTGTTGTCCAGGCATCTGTATCAGCTATCTAGGATCATGAACAGGTGGCTTGCAATGAAAAACATTAGTAATATAAAAATGTTCAATCTAGCAAATGCATCATGATAGTCCTACACTTAAAACTTACATCTATACGCTCTAAGAGCGCTTGTGTTAGCCACATTATGTTGACAGGAAAGAGCTCTTCCGCATACATAATAAAACCATGTAACCGAGCAGCCTTAGCTGTGTCGATGGGAGACTCTTCCCCATCGACATAGCGCTGATGCCAGCAAATTTTATGTTGGTTCAAGGAGGGTTTTTTCACACCCCTGAGTGACAAATGTTTTGCATAAATACTAGTGTAGACAAGGCCTTAGTGGTTTGAAGTCCTTCTTTGTCTATATTCAGACTAGATTACCAGACTTGGCTGGTTGCTAGTGGGTGCCTTTGAGCGTACATTTTGGAAGTAAATATTTTGCTTTGCTAGACCCAAAGCAGTTGCATCTGAATATTTAGGGTGGAATTTTTAGAAGTTCTCTGCTTTGGGCTGACTCTCCTCCTACTGAAATCAGTGGTAAAACTCCCATTGACGTCAGTGGGAGCAGAGTAATGTCAGTGCTGAGCACATCTGAAAATCTGACCTTTAATTCTTGCAGATAAACATATGAGCTGCAATTCCGTGTTAGCTGTTTATTTTGATAGTGAGAACCTCCTGAGTAGCATTAGAAAATTAAAAAATTGGATATAAACCTTAATGTTTCAGGCATAATAACCAACCACTAACTGGTGAGGATTAGAAAGAAACTTCATGTCTGGGCAAGTTGTTCCAGGTTTCTTGCACTTTTGTCTGAAGCAACTGTTACTGCTTACTGTCAAAGACAGCATATGAGGATAGGTGGACCTCTGGGCCAATGTGGTCTGGCAACTCCTTTATTTCTTGCACTGCATTAATTTCCCCCCTACTAAATTCTGACAGCTATGCAGTATTTGAGATATAGAAAAAAGCTTAAGGTTATGAGAGATAGAATAGGTGGCCTCACTATGAGTGTTGGTTATTATATGTATGTAGCTGTCAGTTCCAGGATATTAGGGAGACAAGGTGGGTGAGGTAATATCTTTTAATGGATCAACTACTGTTGGTGAGAGAAACAAGCTTTTGAAGCACACAGCTCTTCTTCAGGTCTGGGAAAGTAACTCCCCTCAAAAATGCAAGGTGGAAAAGATTATTTAATTTAAGTAGTTAGCACATATTGTAAGCGACCATTCAAGGTAGAGCGGCCCACTAAGACCTCTGTAGATATAGGACAAAAAGAGGGGGTTAGTGGGTTACAAGTTGTTGTAATAAGCCATTAATCCAGTATCTTTGTTCAGTCCATGATTTTTGGCATCTAGCAAAGTAATGTTAGTTTTTGAGTAAATTGTTCATAGGGTTCTAAAAGAAAATATCACTTATTTGGCATATATAAAGAAATGAAATAAGATAGTATCCAGAAAAAAAACCAAAACCGTGAAACAGCCTGTGTTTAAATGCTTGGTGTCTTATTGGCCACGTAAATATTTTAGTTACTGCCTTTTATTAATGATAAAATTGTGGACAGTACAATTTTTTTCACACAAGTATGAGAAAGATAAGATGCCAACTACAAAAAGTAAAGGAATAAAACAGTCCTCTAATGTATAGGAGTAGGGGAAGTGGTGTTGTAACTACTTCCATAGGAGAGGTGCAAATGAAAGACTCACTGCTTTGCCATTGCAAAAAATGTTCAAGGTATTTGTTGTCAATCTCTACTCTTGTCTGCATCTATTATTAAAATTAGGATAAGTCCTCCATTGCCAGGAGATGGTCTAAGTGGCCTAATATTAGTCTTATCCTTCAACTTCTGTGATTCTGTGTTTAAAAATTATGTTGTTCCTTAATACATAGAATTAGCTATGAAGAGCTATAAAGATTAATTTCTGATCTTCACAGAAAGGTGAATGGCATTTTTGTTTTACCAGTTTTAAAAATGTGAAGGTGATTGGACATTAAAAGCTTGAAAGCTGTCCTATATTTTAGTCTTGCATCAAAGATTTTGGGGAGATTAACAAAGGGCAGCCAATCGCCAAACCTCTAATGAACAGCACTGGTAGTTGTGATAACTAACAAAATCTCCCCCATAAACATTTTTTTAAATTGATGTTTGCTGTGACACTAAACTAAAACAAAATAAATACTCATGCATGTGCAGTATAATAAGTTGGTGCATAAACTGGAAAATAGAGAGCACAAGGATCTTATATAAAAGACACTGATTCTTAGAACCACATGCACAAAAACCACCAGCTTTCTGGTGGCAGATAAGCCTGATGAGCCCCCCTGCCATATGCTTTAGGAAGTGGCTGCTGCTGCACTGCAGGTTATAGGGCAGGGGTGGGGAACCTTTTTGTTGCCAAGGGCCTGATGGTGAACCTTTTTGTTGCCAAGGGCCTGATGGTGGCCCTGGCTGCGGGCGGGGATTCGGCGGCAGGGGGGGGATTCGGTGGCGGCACAGTTACGTGTGGGGCGGTGCCTGCCGCCGAAATGCCGCCGCCATTTCCGCCTTTTCGGCGGCGCGGTTTTGCAGTGTCCGCAGGGTTCCGTGGGGCAGTAACCGCCTCCGGACTCCACCCGCCGCCGAAAATGGGCAGACGGCGGCAGGCTTTCAGCGGCGCGCACTTCCCGCCCGCCCGCGGGCCGGATCAAATTCTTTCGCGGGCCGGAGGTTCCCCACCCCTGTTATAGAGGATCACAAACTAAATATGGGTCAGCAATGTAATACTGTTGCAAAAAAGTTGCAAACATTCTGGGAGGTACTATCAGCAGTGTTATAAGCAACACACAAGAAGTAATTCTTCTACTCTACTCATCATTGATAAGTCCTCAACTGGAGTGTTGTGTCCAGTTCTGGGCACCATACTCCAGGAAAGATGCGGACAAATTGGAGTCTAGAGGAGAGCAACAAAAATGATTAAAGATCTAGAAAACATGATCTATGAGGAAAGATTGAAAAAATGGGGTTTGTTTAGTCTGGAGAAGAGAAGATAGAGGGGGGGATATAATAAGAGTCTTCAAGTACATAAAAGGTTATTATAAGGAGGAGGGTGATAAATTTTTCTCCTTAGCCACGGTGGACAGGACAAGAAGTAATAGACTTCAATTGCAGCAAGGGAAATTTAGGTTAGACATCAGGAAAAACTTCCTAACTGTAAGGGTCCATAAGCACTGGAACAAATTACCTAGGGAGATTCTGGAATCTTTGTCCTTGGAGATTTTTAAGAAGAGGTTAAACAAACACCTGTTAGGGATGATCTAGATCAGTGGTTCTCAACTGGGGGTACACATACCTCGGGGGTATGGCGAGGTCTTCCAGGGGGTGCATTGACTCATCTAGATATTTGCCTAGTTTTACAACAGACTACATAAAAAGCATTAGCGAAGTCAGTACAAACTAAAATTTCATACAGACAATGACTTGTTTGTACTGCTCTATATACTATAGACTGAAATTTAAGTATAATATTTATATTTGAATTGATGTATTTTATAATTATATTGTAAAAATGAGTGTGTGCAGTTTTTCAGTAATAGAGTGCTGTGGCACTTTTGTATTATGTCTGATTTTGTAAGCAAGTAGTTTTTACATGAGGTGAAACTTGGGGGTACACAAGACAAATCAGACTCCTGAAAGGGGTACAGTAGTCTGGAAAGGTTGAGAACCACTGGTCTAGATCAGTGATACTCAGACCTCAATGGTTCAGGAGCCAAATTAGCGATCAGCATTACCCAAAAGAGCCAGAGTAGCGTGAATTCATTGTTTCATTTACTATAGTACTATGTATTCATATTTAAACAGTATGATGGGAAATATTTAGTTTATATATATATATATTCTCACAGCAAAATGACTGGCCAAGTATTATTTTATCAACTACAATTGGTTAATAATTAAATCACACAGTATTTTTATATGATATGCTGCAGAGAGCTGCAGGAGACACGTTAAAGAGCCACTTGCATCTCCTGAGCCTCAGTCTGAGTATCACTTGTCTAGATAATACTCAGTCCTGCCTCACTCGGTGCAGGGGACTGAACCAGATGACCCTATCGAGGTTCCTTCCAGTCGTGCATTTCTATGATTCTAAGGAAAGCCTTTTATAATTTGTGTAAGCTCTCTCATAATCATCTCTCTGGTATCTAAAGAACCTTTTGGTCAGAATAAGATGTGTTGAGTCTATCTGAATGGACAGTGAGGAGGCTTATATGTTGAATCTTGGCTTGTGACAACTTCCCTACTATTGGAGCACCAATAGAGGCTCACGCTCAGAGACTTCTAAACTTTAAGGTCAGAAGGGAGCATATGATCATCTAGTCCCACCTGCACAATGCAGGCCATATTTCTGTATTAGGCCCCTAACCTATGACTAAGTTGATGAAGTCCTCAAATAATGGTTTAAAGACTTCAAGTACAGAGAATCCACCAGCAAGTGACCGGTGCCCCATGCTGCAGAGGAAGGCGAAAAACCCCCAGGACCTCTGCCACTCTGCTCTGGGGGAAAATTCCTTCCTGTCCCCAAATATGGTGATCAGCTAAACCCTAAGCATGTGGGCAAGACTCACCAGCCAGACATCCGCAAAGAATTCTCTGTAGTAACTCAGAACTAATATTCTATCACAGGCCATTGGGCATATTTACCTCTAGTAGGCAAAGATCAGTTAATTGCCAAATTAGGCTCTCCCATCATACCATCTCCTCCATAAACTTATCAAGCTCAATCTTGAAGCCAGATAGGTTTTTTGCCCCCACTGCTCCCCTTGGAAGGCTGTTCCAGAATTTCACTCCTCTAATGGTTAGAAACCCTCATCTAATTTCAAGTCTAAACTTCCTAATGCCCAGTTTATATCCATTAGTTCTTGTGTCCACATTGGTGCTGAACTTAAATAATTCCTCCCCCTCCTTGGTATTTATCCCTCTTATGTATTTGTAGAGAGCAATCATATCTCCCCTCAGTCTTCTTTTGGTTAGGCTAAACAAACAAACTCTTTGAGTCTCCTCTCATAAGACAGCTTTTCCATTTCTTGGATCATCCTAGTAGCCCTTCTCTGCACATGTTCCAGTTTGAATTCATCTTTCTTAAACATGGGAGACCAGAACTGCACAGCTGTGTTCCAGATGAGATCTCACCACCACCTTGTATAATGGTACTAACACCTCCCTATCTCTACTGGAAATACCTTCCCTGATGCATCCTAAGGCTACATTAGCTTTTTTCATGGCCACATCACATTTGGTGGCTCATCGTCATCCTATGATCAATCAATATGCCCAGATCCTTCTCTTCCTCTGTCACTTCCAACTGATGCATCCCCACTGTATAGCAAAAATTTTTGTTATTGCACTTTCCAATATTAAATTTCATCCTATCTCTATTACTCCAGTTTACAAGGTGATTCAAATCTCCTTGTATGATATCCCGGTCCTTCTCGGTATTAGCAATACCTCCCAACTTTGTGTCATCTTCAAACTTTATTAGTACACTCCCACTTTTTGTGCCAAGGTCAGTAATAAAAAGGGTAAATAAGACTGGTCCCAAGACCGATCCCTGAGGAACTCCACTAATAACCTCCCTCCAGCCTGACAGTTCACATTTCAGTATGACCCATTGTAGTCTCACCTTTAACCAGTTCCTTATCCATTTTTTGATTTTCATATTAATCCCCTTCTTTTCCAATTTACTTAATAATTCCCCATATGGAACCATATCAAATGCCTTACTGAAATCTAGGTAAATTAGATCCACTGCTCTCCCTTTGTCTAAGAAATCCATTATCTTCTCAAAGAAGGAGATCGGGTTGCTCTGGCACCATCTACCTTTCGTAAAACAATGTTGTATTTTGTCCCAATTACTGTTAACCTCGTTGTCCTTAACCATTTTCTCTCTCAAAATTTTTTCCAAGACCTTGCATGCTACTGAGATCAAACAAATAGGCCTATAACTACCCAGATCACTTTTTTTCCCTTTCTTAAAAATAGGAACTGTGATAGCAATTCTCCAGTCATACGGTACAACCCCTGAGTTTACAGATTCATTAAGACTCTTTGCTAATGGGCTTGCAATTTCATGTGCTAGTTCCTTTTAATATTCTTGGATAGAGATTATCTGGGCTCCCCGATTTAGTCCCATTAAACTGTTCGAGTTTGGCTTCTATCTCGGATGTGGTAATTTCTACCTCCATATCCTCATTCTCATTAGCCACCCTGCCATTATCCCTAAACTCTTCATTAGCCTCATTAAAAACTGAGGTAAAGTATTCGTTTAGATATTGAGCCATGCCTAATTATCCTTAACCTTCACTCCATCCTCAGTGCTTCGTGGTCCCACTTCTTCTTTCTTTATTTTCTGCCTATTTATATGGCTATAGAACCTTTTACTATTGGTTTTAATGCCCGTTGCAAGGTCCAACTCTACTTAGCTTTTGGCATTTCTCACTTTATCCCTACATGTTCTGACCTCCAAGAGGTAGCTTTCCTTGCTGATCCCTCCCATCTTCCACTTCTTGTAGGCTTTCTTCTTTCTCTTAATCACCTGTCTGAGATGCTTGCTCATCCAGTTTGGCCTACAACCCTTGCCTATGAATTTTTTTCCCCTTCCTTGTGATTCAGGCTTCAGATAGTTCCTGCAACTTTGGCTTGAAGTAATTCCAAGCCTCCTCTGTCTTTAGATCCATGAGTTCTTCAGTCCAGTCCACTTCCCTAATTAATTCCCTTACTTTTTTAAAGTTAGCTCTTTTGAAATCAAGGACATTAGTCACAGATCTATTTTTGTTTATCCTTCCATTTAGTTTGCCTCTGACTAGAGCCTCAAATCTTCCCTATCCAGTGGAGGAATATTTTTGTAATTTGCCTGTTTATAAAATAGATACACTAGAGGTATTCATCATAGGTCTGTTACACTGTTGACTGACCTGACTACCATGGCTCTGACCATCCATTCCACAGCCTGAGGGAGTCTGGCGATGATTGAGAGCAATGGTTTGAGCCTACTATAGCAACCTCAAAGAAAATCAAGGACACGTTTTAAAGTTAGAATTTGTCAACTGATACAAAACTTTTCTGTCTCTGACGTGATGTGGGAAAATGTAGTAACGGGCACAAATTCATCATTTGAATTAAGGGAAATGGCCTTTTTTTTTTTCATTCTTGTTGATAGCCTGTAAATCAAAAGACCTCAATATTATAGGAACAGTGTTGATAATTTTATGATTAGACCTGCTCTTTCCCTGTGTTTTCACAGAGAAGAAAAGTAATTTCCCATGTAAGCTCTTTAAACTTCTCTGTCATAAGGGCCTTATTTATCAAGAGAAGACATAAGAAAGGTAACTAAAGGGCTAGATAATTTTATAGCTAAATTGAGTGAGAACAGACATGAAGCAAAAATTGAAGGATTCTCTGAGGGAATTTTTAACACTGAATAGAGAAAGATTCTGATTGTGATAGGAGCAGTGGTTCAAGGATAAGAAGTAGTAGGGAGGAGAAAATGGTGGAACTTTACTGAAGTAGTGGAAAAATAGTTAACTGCTATTAATTTATCATCATTAGGCTTCAGAATTCAACTCTTTGTATGGAAGGGGTAATTAGATCATCTTAAGGCTCCTATTTCTGTTTGTAGATTCCATTAGATCACACTTTCATCAGTTCATATGTAGAAACTTTGTGATGACTATAAGATCTAGAACGATATACATATTTTTAAAGGAATGCATGAATTCTGAAGAACCTGGTGGAGGCACAGAGTAGTAGAAGATGGTTATCACGATATAACAGCTCAGTTTTATTCTGATGAGAATAGAATAAAATTACCCAGAATGAAACACACTCTTGAGTTCTACCCTTTAAGAATCAGCATTTACAATTTCTGTAATCTGCAGTGAAATGAATGATTCAATTAATTTTTCAGCAAAAAAAAGTCTCACATTATTACTTATTTGCGTCAATAAACTCTAGTTCTGGTTCAGACAGGAATTAATTCTGGAAAATTTTAAAACAAGATTGGTTATTTTGCTGAAAGATTTGCTTTAGTTTACATGGGAATTAATTCAGGGATGTCCTGTGACGGCCTGTGTTATGCAGGAAGTCAGACTAGATGATCTCCCTGGTCCCTTCTGGCTTTATAATCCCATGAATTTGTGAATCAGTGTAATTGGATGTTGCATCATTTGTTGGAAGAATGCAGAAACAGGAGTTTTCTAAGTTTGTTTGTTTTCATTATTGTTTATGTGCCAATTTATATACAACCTAATAGTTTAATAGATTTAAGGCCCAGAAGGAACCATTCTGATCACCTAGAGTCTGATTTCTTGCACTTCCAGGTATTGAAACTCTATGATAGGTACTCCAAATTCTGTCAGTGTTTTCTGTACATTTCGCAACAAGATTAGACATCACATTTCTCCATTCTTCTGGCTCTTGTCTGTAGTTTGGATACTCTTTCTTCATCTCCACCACTTCTAGTTGTGGCTTTGCACTACTCTTCTCTGTCCCATAAATAAATGTGTAATTCCATTTGGTGAGGTGACTAATTCAATGCTGTAACTTCAAAATTGACCACTGCTTGCATTTTAGGACTTTCAACAATTTCTTCTCACTAATCCAGTAATGCTTTTTTGTAAAAAACAAAAACAAAACAAAAAATTCACAAATAAACAATCAAGGAGTACAAAGAAGTATTCCTTAGGACTTCGAAAATTATTTTAAAGTGAGTTAGATAGTAACTCAACCAAGATTACTGGGCCATTTGAATACAGTTAATAGTGATCACTTTTCTTTTGAAAGTTAATTTTTTTTCTTTGCAGCTCAGACGTTTTTCTCTTCTTTAGTTTGTTTTAGTGCTCATGAACAGAAGATTGATGTCATTTGCTAGAGTTGGGTATAGTGCTGAAATATGCTATGCGAACTTGTCCACACAGCAGCTGTAGTACTTGTCAGGCAAGTTACTAAAAATAAGCAATGAATAGTTTTCCACCTAAACTGTAAAATGAATAGTGTGCTGGTTGGTTGATACTCTGCCAGCTTGTAACGTTGTGAATGTTGTTCACATGTGATTTGTAGCTATCAAAATGAATGATTTTATGGCCCCAAAGTGGAGTACTCTGTTCTTTATTCCCCAACAGATTTTTGAAGTGGCATAAAAATGTGATAAATATCCACTCTTGGCATCTTGCTGGCTTTTGAAGCTTATTGTTTCACAGTGCTTATTTACCACTCATGGGAATAGATTTCAGTCTTATCACAACACTCCAACAGCAACATCAGTGTACGTACATGGGGGTGTGGTGTGTAGTAAGGCAAAATTATGTCCTTGCATACCTGTGACTGTGAAGTTAGGAAACAGGGGAAAGGAAAGCATGTCAAAACTAATTTCTCAGACCATTATCTGATACATGAAAAATCAAAACAATTCAGCCACGTCTTTTGACTATGGCTTTACAGTGTAAGAAGATCAACATGTTAGAGACTTTAAGAAGTGAGAAGAGACAAAATAGTATTGTTCCAAATACAGTTCCCCTGATTAGTAAAGCTGTGTGAACACAGTGAAGGTTGTGCAAGGACCACCCTTCTTAGGCATTCTTCCTGCATCAGAGACTGCTTCTGTGTATTGCTAAATGTATTGATTGTCAGCTTACTCTATTTGTTAGAAAACTCTCTGTTATGCAGATGATTATTGTTCCTCAATTAAGACCAGGGTGTGTGTATGAGTGAAGGAAATCTTCGTCACTGAAATAATTCCTTCAGGATAAGTAGGGCAAAGGTTTATTTTTAATTTAGCAGATCTGCTGACATAATGTCACTCTCAGTAACATTTTCATAATATATATAAAACACTTCAATTTAAAATAATCTGCATCGTATTGAAACCATGACTGCTAACCTGTGTATTTATACACAATTTTCTCATTGGGTCCATCAACGCAATGCAATGTCATCAACAGATAAATAGTTAAACATAACGTTATTGTCAGCGCTACATGGAAGAAAGAGTAATTGTTCTAAGCAATCTTTTTTGTGTCCTTAAACATTGTTTTATAGCTGCATCTTCTGCATGTTTTCCAGAAACAAAATGGAATCTTTCTTTTCTCTTTATTGCTTTCTCAGTGTGACTTATATGAAGTTACCATTTTAACCCGATGGTGATTAAAGACACAAATAATGTAAAATGTATTGATGACCGTAAAAAGAGAGAAATAAGAATTTTGATGCAGTTTGAAGAGAGAGATCAATTTGAGTTATCCAAATCAAAGAACAAGACAAAGCATTTCAAGATTTGGGAGACTAGATAGGACAAATGCCCAAAGAGTACAGTGTGCTGTCTTCTCTGCCTTCCATCGACTAGAGCATTTTGCCATTGCATGTCCCTATCTATCGTGCTTGTAACATGTCTTACCATGCACACAGGTGTTTGCAGCTTTTGCACAGCACTTGTGCAGAGCCACCGGCACTAGCAATATCGGAAAATATGCCCTGCAATTTGGTGATGTTTGAGTGTTTTGCGCTGTTGCTACTCTCAATGGAGCTGCACAGTCATAATAGCTACAATATTTACTTGTTCAAGTTCAGCCTGCAAGATACACACGCTTGTACCCTGCACTGCACTATTGTGGTGCTAATGTACACAAAAACCACTAGTGCTGAATTTGCACAGTTGTCATTGATCCTTCCAGTACAGCCCCCTAGTGCTCCTGCATCCATGCCAACTGACTACTCTGTTTACTGTCTCCTGTATTCCTGATTCCTTGTTTGTTTCAAGCTTCTGTAGTCTTTTGCATCTGAGTTTTTACAAGATGAAATGCATGCAATCTTAAGGCTGTTTTAGCAGAATGTAGACCGTATGGGAGCTGCCTGGAGAAGCTGAGAGGTATTCGTTCAGCTCCTTATCTGGAATTAACGTAGTTCCATTGTCTTCAGTGTGGCTACACTGATTTATCAGATTAGGACCTTGCCCTGTGGCTTAACTAGAGAAAGATTTTATAGAGTTTACTACTGCAACTACTGTCAGCAATGCGATAGTATCAATGATAGCAATGGTGTAAACACCAACATATGCAAGGCTCAGGGGTTTAACTCTGGGGTAAAAATGCTAGTGGCTGGTCTATGCTGCAACTCCAGCTATTGATGATGCTGAAACTGTATCAGCATTAGGCCAGTTGTGGGAGAATTATCTGAAATTCTCAGTGTAGACACAGACTGAATGCATTGCATAGATCACAAGAAGAAAAATTAGAGTGCAGATCCTTTGGGCTTTATACTTGCATTGGTGCACTGCTTGTTAATGTGAACTCTGCCTGGTTATTTGCAGGGAGACTCCCTATGTCATCAGTTTCTCTTCCACTTTTCTCTGTGTATGTTTGGTTGTGCACAATGGGGGGAGAATTTAAGTATCAAGGTTTTGGTGGAATGTCAGTATATTTTCAAAATAATTAAGCCTAAAGCTGCAAGACCCTGTGTAAATTTTCTGAAATGTTAACCGCTGGCTTTGCAGCCAAAGAAGTGGCCCTAGGTGCTGGATGTACCTGCTTGATCTTTGTGTAATCAATGCCATTTTAAAATGTGACATCTGACTAAAAGTGCTTCTGTTTCCCAAAGTGAAATTACAGCTAACAGTTGGTTAAACTAGCTGATTTTTGGTTTTTTTAGTCTGGTGTGTTTTGTTTTTCTTTTTTTAAATTTCAGGTATTGTATTAATTATGAGAATCTGTAGTATGTTGCCATCTAGTGGGGGGTGTATGTAAATTAAAGGTGATTTCTTTAAAAAAATCATAATTACTGTTTTGAACTGCATTGTTAATACAGCTAAAATTCCTTACTAAGAGAACATTAAAGTATGACAGAAAATATTTAAAATTTATTCAAAGATAAATCAGATGTGAATGTTAATGTTTTTAAATTTTAACTTCAGTGAAATTTGATTTAAAGGGACACTACCAGTACCCATGGTTCAAAATTTGATCCCGATTTTTTCTTATTTCTAGGAGTCCTTTCGATTACAAACAAAAAGCAAACAGAAAACCCACTTACCTGCTTTTTCCCTTTCTCAATACCCATATCAATAATCTAGCAAATGTGAACAACCCTATAATTACAGACCAGTGTGTTTGCATAAATAAAGTGGGTGGGCACTTTTTAGAACAAACAGATACATCTTTGTTTTAAATATTTAATGTACATTTTAATTAGAACACAAATATTTTTAAAATACTTTGACAACTCTCAAATTAAACTAAACATAAGAATGCTTAGCCTTTACTTTTAAAAGTTTTTATAGTAATTTTAATTGGAATTGATTGTATAACTTTGATATGTTTGTAAATGTTTCTCTTTTGCTTAGACAATCAAGTAATTGTTTTATGGATAAAATCTTTTTATTAACATAAACTTTTTTTTAGATCACTTCCAGGTACCACAGCAGCTGAATGTGCATCGAATCTGAAGAAGATCTATACGGTACAGACAGTACAGGTAATATTAAAATAGAGCTACAGAAATTGCTTCATATGAGAAATAACACCCAAGGTGTGAGGTTTTATTGCCAGATGAGTCACTCTCATGCCTTCACCTCGCTGAGATACAATCAACTAATACTTGCATTTGTATGTGCTATTCCTTAGTCTTCCCTAGAATTTCATTGGTGGTGTGTTGGTTCCTGGGTGGCTTCCAAGCATCATAAAGGGCTGAGTTGCAGGGTAATACACTTGTTTTTGCCAGATACTCTGTTTTCCTAGAAGATTTCAGAGCCTCTAAGGCTGTGGTTACACTGCCGCCATCAGATCGATTTCTCTGGATCAACTGAGCGATCAATGAAGACCCGCTCAGTCGATCCAGAAATCGATGTACTAAGACCACCTTCACAAGTGGCGTAGTGCTGCGTCGACGGGAATGCGGTTCCCGTTGGCGAAGTGCAGTGAAGATGGCGTGCAGAAGAGGAGCAGAGAAGTCGACAGGAGTTACGCAAGTTTTTTGCGTAGCTTACATAACTCCCGTCAACTGCTGCCGAATCTCGGAGATAAATGTACACAGGGTCTTTGCTGGATCATGAAACTTGATTTACTTTAAGTATTTTTCTGCCTTTTCTCCAGCTATTCTCCAGTGGAATAAATTATTATCTGAGCAATGAAGGATATAGTATACGGAAGTTGTCTTCCTTCTGAGTACGCTTGTGTGTGACTTTTTTCCTATGAACTGATTTGTTATGTTAAGGTATTGTCTGTTTCTGGAACATTTGCAGCAAATGAGAGATTCTGCATAATTTCTTTCCGTGTTTTCCCTTTTACCTGTCATATAGCTTTGTATCTGCAGAAGGACGCTGGGTAACATTTGTATTCTGAATGGAAATAATCTTATTAGGGGAGTGGGTCCATCTTAGTACCGGAGCAGGCATGAAATATCTGTTGGCAGGTTTTTCTTACATAATGTTAAAAGTCTGGCATTAATTCACAAAAGTCAGGGTGTTCTGATATGAGGCTAACACTCTGTTGTGGCAATTTGGGGAATTAGGTACAGCTTATGGATTCTGGTTGATACTGGAGACTCTGTATCTGTGACAGACTGCAAGCTCCATTTTGAACGTGGATCTTGTTTACCTTTTCTGATATCTTTTGCCTCCTTATTGAGGTGGCAGGAGAAGTTCTTTGTATCTGGCACAGGACTAACAATGGAGTGTTGCTAAACTTCGATGATTTCCCGTTCAAATGGAGTGTCTTGGATGAAGAGATGACTACTGCACAGGGAAAATGAACTCCAGGGGTGGTAATTAAACAGTGGGTCATCTAGCAGAGGACTTCATTGCCTGACGGGGCTGATCAGAGGGTTACCTGACGTACGGGACAAGAGCTAATAAAGGAAAAGGTCTCTCACCAGTTTTTTTTTTTTGTAATGGTGGGGGTGGGGAGACTGGGCACAGACAGAAGAGTTCAGAGAGGGGTATTTTATTGTTTTGTCTAGATCTGTGTAATCTTGTGCTACCTACGGACGGATTGGCTTTTTGAACCGTTGGCAAAACCTGTGTGTCTGTTTGCTTCCATTATCATGTATTGGGGCATCCAGCAGAGTGAAGGGGAGCGTTAGTACTGGTCTGCAGGCCTGGACCACAGGGTTCCATTTCTGTGAAGGGGTGGAAAGCCTATGCCAGGAAGTGTGCCAGAGAGGCCAAGGAGAGAGAGAGAGTGCTGCAGCCTCCTCAGACCATGGGAAGCGTAAGAGTACGTGGGCCCAGTGTGGTGGGACCCAAACACAGTAGCCTGGTGAGTGTCAAGGAAAGGGGGCTTTATAAGGGCTGTGTGTCAAAAGCCAGGAAATTCTGAGATGAGGCTAAAACTCTGTCTTTAAAGGGACACTGTCTTGGTGGCTATGTTTTAAAATTAAACCGCCTTGACATTTGTACTGTTTAGTTTCTACCTTGTATCAGTTATCCCTCCCCATCCACACTTTGCCACTGTTCATAAGGCAATTGGCTTTAGAAATTTTCAGAATATGAGGGTAGATAGATTGTGGTTGTGCTTTGCAGATTTCTGTTGGAGGAGGTGTCTGTTGCTCTCCTGTGACGGATCTCTGGGGTACAACCTGGACTGTGGGATCACTGTGTCCCCTTTTACTCCCTGGAACAGGGTACCTCTTATACTGCTGTACTAGGGACAAGCAGCCTCTTCAGGTTTCACTCTCACAGAGCCCTTAGCATGTGACGGCACACCCAAAGTTACGTGGAGGCTCTCACAGCCTCTCATGATCTATACAGAGGCAGACACCAGCAATCCCCCCAGCCCCAGCTTTGCAGGCCAGAAACTTACTATCTTACACTGGTCAAGACCTTCTCTTGAACAATGCAAGCTCATTAATTAGTTCGCCACTTCATCAAACGATAGTGGAAATGCACCAACCTTTGTAATCTTAACAGATTCCTCAAGCACTTTAGACAAACTTGCTGGTAAGGATAAAACATTAAAATAAGTTTATTAAATATAAAGAGAGAGTTTTAAAATGATTATAAATGTTAGGCATAGAGGTCAAAGTTAGTTACATAAGGAATGAAAATAAAATCGCAGTCGAAATTCTAAACTTTACCAGACTAAGCAAGATTTGAATCAAACAACTTTTCTGACCCCACTGGATTTTGCAGGCAGTTTACAGTTCTTAATACACAGGCCAAATCCCCTTCTCAGCCTGGGATCAATCTCTCCAGTTCAAAGTCTTTTCTTCCAAACATTCTTGTAGCCTTCAGAGCAGGTGAGAGAGGTGGTCTCATGATGCCATTGTCCCTTATTTTATACTCTCAGTTCATGTCCCTGGAAAAATACTGGCTAGGACATGTCCTGATTGGCTTTGCTGGGTCACAGAGTTGAGCAGTCCACATTGTGTGGTGCTTGCACAACTGACTCTTACTGAATTGTAAATCCCTTGTTTACAGTTCTCTTACTGGTCAATGGTTGGTGATGGTTGCTTAACACCCATCTGGGTGTGGGTCACCTACTTTGTTGCCACTGGAGAACTAACAATAGGTGACTCCCAGATTCACAATGTATTTCAGTAACAACCATATAACAAAATCTCATAACACCATATACAATGATGATATACATATTTTGATAGAACAGTGTTTCAGCAGATCAGGACCTTTCAGATGATACCTTATAAGGCATTCTTTGTACAAAATATCATAATCATATAAAAATGGTGAATATGGGGGCTATTTTGAGATATAGTGTGTCACACCTACCTACTGAGTAGAATATGCACATCATTCAGGTGATTTCTGTAGAGATTTCTGCCAGGCAATTAAGTTTAACAGCGTAATACATCCCTGTCTAAATTGGTTGAAATGGTCGTCGCTTTGACAACGGAGGAGAGCATTGCTTAAATCCAGAGTATGGTGTTCATAGCTTCTCTTATCACTGCTTTTTCTTAATCCAGACACCATTAACTAAACTGGACCTTATTACACTGAAGAGCTAAACTGGTTTCCTCCCCATCAGATTCTTGACGTTTTAGAGAGTTCTTTCAGGTCCCCTGAGAAGGCTGTTTCCACTGGATGAATTATTAGAGGCTAATAGCTTGGCCCATAGCTTGCCTATTGATAGATTCAGCCTCAGTATGTACTATCATATCTGATGTGACTTCCCTGGAAATCTTTAGTTACTTTCTCTGTACTCTTTAGAATTTGCTATCTCATCAAAGGTAGTTGATACATAACATTGTAGCCTGTACAAGTTCAAGAATATTATATGTGAGAGCCAAAATCTTGTAGACTGCCACACTGACAAAGGTGTCCTTTTTTCTTTCAATTTTAGCAGATCATTGCTTACCACTAGGTTGGTGAAAGCAGGACACAGAAGACAATCTAACCTCCCCCAATTCTTCTGTTTTCTGTCAGATTTTTATATTAGTTCTCAGGGCTTTAGATAGTGCTACTCAACTTTTAAAGCCAGATAACAAAGTAGCTCTCAGATGGAATTGCAAAGAGACACAAAATCATATCATATAAAGTTGCAAAGTTTGTTTTGTAAAGTTACACTAATGCATTATTATGATGCAACGTAATGACTTAACATCTTTGTTGCTTCTCCTTTACCTGTCTGCTGGGAAGGAGGGATTTCTTTGTTCTCCTCCAACCCCCACTACCACTTCTGGGTACTAAAAGGGATTATCCCTGCTCTCTTTTCACCCCATGCCCTAGAGATGGTGCTTCCTCTCTTACCTGTAGCCGAGAAGTAGAGTCTGATGGTTCCCATGCTACTTGGTTTGTTCAGAACTGCCCAATCTTGAGTTAGCTTGCATTACCATAGTATATCATATTTTGTCATAGGCATTATTCTTTCTGCCTGCTCTCCAGACAAAGTAACTGGATCACCAACTGGGCATGATGCTCACAAGAGTTTCCATGTAATCTTGTGATTCAAGATACCATGATGAGCAAGAGCTAGAGGATTACTGTTTTATGGTATTGAGCTAGTTAGTAAATAGAGAGGATATGTGTTTTTCTCTTTTTCAAAAGCATGTTCAGGAAGTTTTACTAAAACTGATTTGAATATATGTTCCATTGTAACTCCAATTTAGATAATATTTAATTATGCTTTAGGGTCAAAGGCTCCATTGTTAGGGTAAAAAGGTGTTGGTTGAAGGCTGTGATACAGCACGCATCTCTTTAACACATACAGCATGCCAGGAGGTTAAAAAGGTAGATTTAAAAGCTGCTACCTCGATTCTAAATTCACATACAAGGACACCAAGTATGGAGTGTCTACACTTCAGGATCTTTGTTACAGACCTGTTGCTTCTCTCCACTGTCACCCCTCATAGAAACATGCATTTGCTAAGCAACAGCGGCTTCTTAATAGGACACAACTTGGCATGGTTTTAATGACATAATCAAAATATCACCACTTCTGAATGATGCTGTCTTTAACAAAAAGCTAAAAGTGAAATTTCAACAAGAGCTTTAAAGAACTTAAATATATAACAAGGGTAAAGAATCTTGAGCAAGAATCTTGATAATTTTATGAAGTATAAGCAAAGCAAGTAAATCTGCATACAGTTCACTGTCATACACGAGTGATTTTAAAACCTTTTTCTTTTTCTTTAAAGATTTTCTGGAGTGTCTATAATAATATTCCTCCAGTGACAAATTTGCCTCTGAGATGTAGTTACCATTTAATGCGGGGAGAAAGACGGCCACTTTGGTAAGTATCTATCATTGTAAGCTTCTGGCAATAGGGACATTTATGTCATTGTAGAAATAGTAAATAAATGGGTGGAAAAGGGAGCAAAGAGTTGCATGTCTGCCCTGTACTGCCAGTGATCATCTTGACTTGGGATTCCAAAGTGACTTTCATATGTCACTAAAGATCTTCTTCTGCTTAAAAGCTATTTATCTTATATAAATCGAGCATTTATTAAAAATTAGCATGGGGAAATATAGGCTACAAATTAATAATCCATATTTGATTATACATGTAAATTATAAAAAATCCTGAATTAAACATGCATTCTGATTAAAGTCAAGTGCACTAAGAAAAAGCTTTAAATTAGTGAACAATTATGTTGATTCAGGGGTGTGCACGAAGTGGGGCAAGCAGGGGTACTGGTCTCCCCAATAATCGGGGGGGGGCACAGAGCTCCTCCACTCTTCTGTGGCCCCAGCACAGAGGGGTACACAGAACTCCGGGGTCCCAGTGGGGAGGACGCACGCTGAGCTCCTCTGGGGCCCCAGTGGGGGCACAGAATATGCCCCTCCAAAAGCACTGGAATTTAAATTCCTGTGCACATCCCTGTGTTGATTGATTGTATTTGAATTATTTTTAATTTACAGTTTTTTCTTTTCTCTCCACACAAAACAATGCAACATTAACGCAAGTGCTTAATATTCGTTGATAATGCCTCACCTGTGCCAAGTATACTCCAGATACGCACAAATCATACACATACCTATAGACATATGCACAAACATTCATATAGGCCTAGATCCGAAGGTTAACTATCAAGTTTCGTAACAGCACATTGCAGCTTATTCCAGTTCGATGGTTTATTGTTAGTAGAATGGAAACTCAGAACTACAAACCATCAATTTTTTCTTTATAAACTGAGTTTGATTTCTCTTCCTGTTTATGCAGCTCTTGCACTTTTTGGTCAGATGGATTAGAAACCTTCTGAGTAGGCTGGCTACTTTTTTGTATAGTTTCTATTAGTTTGCCTTTGATCGAATTATAGTTCTTTATATATTAACATTAGACCATAAAATGTATCACTGAATGTTGAATAACTACTGTAGATGAAAGTAACTAGTGAGTAAGTACAGCTACTCCTTTTAAAAGATACTACTACTGAACAATACAGGTTAAATTGGTTTTAAGTAAATGTCGACATTGGAATATGTGTACATCAGTCTTGATATCTTCACTGACAATGTCAAAGGAAAAGTGAGAGAACTTTTTTGGTTTTGTTCCTCTCTATTTTTAGTTTTGATTTGGTCAGTGATTTTAAGCCGCGTGCACTTCAGAGACCTTCTCTGGAAATGATGCATGTCTATTTTAAAACTCGTCTGTCAACGAAACTCAGTGTACTATAAGGAAAGGAATGTGCAATGTTGATCTCATAACTAAGTCACTGTCATCTTAGTAATTATTAATAAGCAAGGATCTGTTGAGATTCTCAGTTAGGGTTTAAAGTGTGTTCTTTGGCTAATTATGGCCATGTTTTTATAAATTCAAATCTGTTTTTATAGTTTTTTTAAATGTGCTCTCCATGATTTATGTCCATCCGAAGCCTTCCCCCAACACTCACCCCCGTTGATGGGAGCCCATGGGGGCTGGGAATCTTAAGAAGCTGAAAATAGTTTTCAGCAGTTCAGACATTTAACGTATTAGTGTGTAGCTTTTAAAAACCAGTTCTTAAACTTCTCCTTTTGCAGAGCCGTGACTGAAAACACTAATTACAATTTATGAATTGGCTACAACAGAATGAATTAGAAAAGGCTTTAACAAATGACTGTAGCATTATGAAGCATAGTTTAAGGGTGTTGTCAGCCCTAATTTGATCACTTGATTTTTTTTTTTTTTTTGGAAGGACAATTAATTTCCAGTGATCACAGAACTTAACTGAAATATGTACAAACGCCTGTATTCACTCACAAGAAACCTGAGAAGAAATGAGCTGCTAAAGTATGAGGTTACCAAAATAAACTATGAAATGTTTTGTGGTTGTATGCTCCCTAAGAATTTACAGCCATTTCAAAGATGCCCTGTGGTCAGGGAACATAGAATTCTTTTCTAACACACATAACATGGGAGAGGGATTGGGTGTCAACAGGTGCATTTAACATAAACAATGAATGATTTCTCTCTAGTGTCAGAATTCCTAGCACAAGCCCTGTTACCTGAAATTAGTGCTCACATTTCAAATGGGAATTTCCTGGAAAAATGAACCCCACAAATAAGTTTAAATTTTTATGTTACTATGAAAAGCACACTGAATGTAAATTTTAGATACATGTGGATTTGAATGTTTTGTTTTCTTGATATATTTCCCACAAACCAGGGAAGAAGAAAGCAATGCCAAAGGAGGTGTATGGAAAATGAAGGTCCCTAAAGAAAGTACGGTATGTAATGTCAATTTCTATCTGGAAATGACTAGTCAGGGTTTCAGCTTAATCTCCATATATAAAATGATGACAATGGTCTTTGTAAAAATTCCTCCTGTGGAGTTCTTAGTTTGATTGTTGAACTGTGTTGAACGATGTCAATACACCATTGTAAAGTCTAAAATCTTTTATTTTAAGAAGGTGAGAAAATTTGTTATTATTTGTGTTACTGTAGATAATTTAATACTTTATTTTTTGCTCATAACAGTAGTTGATGATATTTTATCTATTAAATAAAAGTTACAGTTAAATGTTTCTTATAGCACATCCATTTGGCAGATATTGTATTGGCTAATTTTTAACTTCCATCTCAAGACTTGATTTATTCACTACAGTTATGCAAGATAAAATTTAACAATTGTCACTCTGATTGAAAGTTAATAGTTAATTATAGCTGGAGCAGCAATGATGTTTTTCAAGAACCTGTCTTCAATTCAGGTGATCTGTCAGAGATACACTGATCGCCCAGTCCTGCAAAACTCTCCCATGTGAATAGCCCCATTGACGTGAACTCAGTAGACCTACTCGTGCATAACAGTACTCATCTATGTAAGTGTTTTAAGAGTAAGGCCTAAATCAGTGTTTCTCAAACTAGGGGTCCTGACCCAAAAGGGGGTCACAAGACTATTGTAGGAGGGTCATGAGATCCGCAGCTGCTGGCTGGGCGCCCAGCGCAGAAGTACGCCCAGCGCAGAAGTACGGGTGGCAGGGTTTGGGGGGATCATCACAGCTTGAAATATTTCCAAAGGGGGTCCCAGCAAAAAAAGTTTGAGAACCCCTGGCCTAAATAGTGAGGTTCACACTATGCCTATCATTAGCCAGTCATGTTCTTCACTGCCATAAGTACTAAAAAGTACTTCATAATAACAGTTTAAAGGGGAGGAATTCATTTCAACAACTTCTGTTTCAGCATTGCTGAAATTCCTTTTGCTTTTCATGTGTAAAGCTTTAGGGCCCGATCTTGCACTGAACACCTGTAGCGTCTCATGTGAGTTGTCCCTGTGAAAATAATGGAATCAGTCAGAGACTCAGGCCGGTAGGAGCAGCTGCAGAAGCAGCCAAAGCAGGGACTTTTGGATAGTCAGTGAACTTTTTATGGTTTTGACTGAACTTTGTTCCCTGTGTTGATTGGCTGTTTGCTCTAATGCGCACTCTCAGTCGATGTCTTCACTTCACTTTCACTCTATACCTGTCTCCCTTACCCTCCTTTCCCCTGCCCTCTCTCTCGCCTCACTTCTTCAGTATCCCTTTCTCTTCACTTTTTCCCACTTAGCTGAACCCCTCCTAACTAATTCCACCCCCAAAAATAATTATGGAATTGACATGTTTTCTGCCATCACATAGTCTGCTTGTATGTTTTACCCCTTCCCCCACCGACGTCTGTCATGTCTATTTAGATTGTAAGCACTTCAGGGCAGAGACTGTCTGCAACTTTGTGTATACAGCACCTAGCACAATGGACACTGTTCTTGGTTGGTTTTCAGGTATTACTCTAATAAACATGATTAATAACTATTCACATAAATAAAATTATTCATATACATGTGTGCGTGCAGGTTCAGGCCCTTAAACCCTGAAAGATAAATATATTAAAAATATGATAGCCTGGAAGAAGGCATTAAATGCTGAAAGATGATACTTGAAATTTCAGACAAAAGTTAATTGAGTAAGTTTGGGGTTTCTGTGTATCTGAATTGCAGCTTTCCTCCCTCCAATCCCACATGATGACACAACAGATTTCTAACATTTTCTTTATTTTTATAATGTGAAGATTGTCACAATGGCTTTGGGAGCCTCAGTTTTTGGGTGCTCAACTTTGGATACCTCAAAGGAGCCTGTTTTTCAGAGGGAAAATGATCAGCTGTTTTTGAAAATGAGACCCTTTTAAAGTGTCTCAGGTTGAACACCAAACATCACCAGTCTCTTGACCTAAGGTGAACTTTACAAACCATTGAAAACTGTCTACACATGGATGTGCTTTGTTCTTGGACTCTTGCTCCAACATTTGTCATGGTCTCCTGCACGGTGGGATATCTGTGGCTAGGGGATCTGCATTTCACAGGCCTACCAATAAAAGTAAAGGCGTGTGGTAATGACATCTTGGCAGGTGGGGAGGGTGGTGCCTTTCCTTAAAATAACATGACAAACTGAGACTGACAAACGATGACATTGGAAAAGGTTGTTGTTCCATGTACTGTGACATTTCACCATGTTGTGTTTTTAACACACAAACTAATACACTTTTTATTCTCATAAGCCTGATCCTGCAAACGCTTTTTACTGGATGAAATGCTTCCTACACATGAGACCATAGTACAACTCACATTAGTGAATTTATGCCTGGTGGCTTATGCTTTGTGCCTGATAATGAGAGTTTGCAGGATCAGTCTCTACATTAATATATGAATTGCTCCATTGACAGAAAAACCACATCGTGTCAGAGATGGCCATGTTGACCTCTTCAGACTTCATCGTGTTGCATTATGTCCAATTTATCTTTCCTTACTATAGATTGATACAGAACCTTGTATTGGCTGATAATGAGCCATTGAAATGTATTATGCTAATTCTTTGCATCCTTAGAGGTGGATAGGGATGTTCCTAAACAAAGTGAGAGTTTGCTTGGCTCACTGTGTTTGTGGTTTTTGGTTTAACCTTATTTTGATTTAATTTCTTACCATTTTTAATAGTACTAAAAAGCACAAATTAAATTAAAATAGTAGGGAGGCCACAGTTTGTTTAAAAGCAGGGTATTCATGGCTGTATATACAAAGATAGATGTCATATGCTCAAGAAAGATGCACACACGTTGGAGCATATTACTGAATGAATTAGCCCAGATTTGCATATGATTTATCAGCAATAGGTTTCCAAGTTTTGAATGCTCTTTTGGCTTAGATAGTAACAAATGTCAAAAAGGAAATAACTATATCATCAGTCTAACATATCCAGAGACAACTGTGTGATAGACTTTTTTTTCTGTTTTAATTCTCTAGTTAGCATTTGAATTTGTTGAAAGACAAACTTTTTTCATAGTCAAAGGAAAATCAGACATGACATTTAAATATATAAATCCATTAATTTTCTAGTACAGGTTGGTTGTTTTCTTAAAATGAACAGTAATTATTTTCCATAGAAATGGTCACAAATGCAATTTAATGGTCTTTTATCTTGCATAAGCAGGAGAGATACTTGAAAGAAATCTACTTTTGTGCTTTACATTAATTAGTCTACTTAGGTTGAGTCTCAAACACACATTTGGGAAAGGTAAATTTATAGTTAAATATATAAAATATTTATTAGAAGAATGCCAAGTTATGCTACTTTATAAATTCTTGCTCCAACTCTGTGAAGGGAATGAATAATATAACATGATAAGATGCACTTATAACACACAACTCAGAAACTCCACTCAAGACTTAGCAAGCAAATCTACCACATACGCTGAAAGATCAATAACCTAGAAGAGTAACTGTTTTTTGGTTTTTTTTTCCCTTGTTAGTCTGCAGTTTGGAAAGAGTTACTGCTAGCAGCTATTGGTGAACAGTTTACAGATTGCTCTGCAGCAGGTAAAGAAATGCATTTTCTTACAGTGCTTTGCTTTTATTTATTTAGATTTATTTTAAGCCCCTGTCCCAAGCACGAGGTTTTTGTTCAAAATAGTAAAACATCCAACATTAAAAATGTGTGTCATGGTATATAAGCATACCTATTCTCCATGTCATGAAGAGAGGTCAAAAGATGACAGACAAGGTTCCTAGCTAGCTATATGGGACAGAGTTGGCTCTAGATGAATGTCCTCACTTGCCTCCAATGGCCCAGTTTGAATCCCTTGGAGACTGGCAAGTGTTCTAGGTTTTAAACATCTGTGTATTAGCCAGTGTTCTATAGTGTGGAAAACTGACCGTATTTATAGAGTGGTATAAACAAGTTTTTATATGTTACAGTTTTTATGGTTATACATATTAAAAAGTATTATTTAGGAATTTTTTAACTGAATACTTGCAACTTTTTTTATTTAAGTTACAAGGTCTTTCTTTACATTTTATTTTTACTAGCGTTTAGACCTTTTAACTATTTTATTACTTTAAAACATTTTAAGATTAAATAACTGCTAAAAGAACATTTTCTATCTCAGGCTTTTTACAGCCATTTCTAAAATCAGTTCTCAGCAAAAACAGAGACCCCATCTTGTTTTCCCTTCACAATAGTTAATACTAATGCCATGGTGCCAGGATTCTGGAAGTCTTAGCAGGTGTCCATTTGCTTGTTATGGGGTGCTTTGTACCATTACTGTTGAGAATCTATGCATCTTAGATACTTATATGGCCACCAATCCTGTAGTATCTGTATGCCCCACAATCTTTAATGCATTTATCCTTGCAGGATAAGGAAGTATTGTTTTCCCATTTAACAGATAGGATTTGGAGGCACGGAGAGGTTAAATGATTTGCCCAGGGTGACACAGGAAGTCTGTGGCAGAGCTGGGAATGAACCTGGCTCTCCTGAGTGCTAGGTTAGCACCCTGACCAGTGACCAACCTTCTTCTCATTTGATGAGATCACTTGAATCAAACTAGTTGTTAGTGTTAATTTACATAAAATGTATTTGGAATCACTAAATTCAGACACTCAGTAAACAATATTGTTCAGATGCAATGATTTAGTGACAGTTATTTTCAAACTAAATCTGTTCCCTAAAAATATACTTGAGGTTGCATGCTTGATTTGAGAATGGACTGCAGAGGCGTTGTGAGTCTAACCTTGCCCAAGACACACAATCACGTCTCATATTCCAGTCATCAAACACTGGTAGAAGTCTCTGTCTATATCAGAAGATAAGGCTGAGTTACAGGAATTGTCCATAGTTACAAATGCTTGGGTAACCTGTCAGTCCATGAGCTAGGAAATAAATGCTCAAAAATTGTTACTATGCTAACTTTTCTGTTTGATCCAGAATGAGAAAAAATACATGTTTATAAGTACATTTATATGTCCCAAACACAAATATCCGGTTAGAGAGATGTTTATTTAATGGTCCTGAATATCCCATTTTGAAGCTGTTCCATTTCTGATTTATCATTCAGTAGAAAAGAACTTGGTTTCTTACCTCCATAAAGCAGTTCAACAAAGGCCTTACAACAGGGAATTTCTCTCCAGCCAAATCAGAAGAATACAGCAAAAAAGTAGTATTTGCCCCTCTTTTTGATGTGTTTGGCTTGGTTGTTGTCTTAGATTTTTTCCAACAAGGATTTGTTAAGCGAATATCCCAGATAATATACTTCTCCATCTGCTTGCATGATTTTCAACGTTATAGGAAACAGAATAAAAGTACCCCAAATGCTTCCACAGTAAGAAACTTTTTAAATCTGTGCCTGTGCAGTCCTCCTTATGCATAATTGAGCTGACATCAGGAAGTGAAGAAGAATGTATGCCCTTTACACTTAATTCTCTGTGAAGAATTCTGTCCCAATCTCAGTGATTCAGCAGGAGAGCACAGAGTTCTGAATAGTGGTATTAGCGGTGTGAAACTGACCATAGTCTTGTTAATTTCATTCTGCTGCTGCTTTAGAAAACTGTCTAGCAGCAGAGTAAAGAAGCTTAAATTCTGGAGACATCTCAGTCCCTATCACACCTTGAAAGCTGCATCTTCTCACATAGTGGTGACAGATGTTTCAAGCCCTCAGCATAAGTTCTTTGTAATACTGCAACACAGAATTAAAGCCATAGCTATAGATTGTTTATGAACTGCATCATTTCACTGTAAGGTAATATTTACAATAACTGCTGCAAGTAAGCACATATGGTTTCTATACAGTGGTATCCCCTTCATTCTAGACTGCTCTTTTTCATTTCTTCATTTCCTTTTTGGTTTGGGAGGGGTTTTTTTTGTTTGTTTGTTTTTTGGTACAAAATGTTCCGCAGTAGCATAATAGACTCTTCTCCCTTTTAAAAAACTGATTATTTCTTCAACACTTCTTCTCCTATACAGATGATGAAATAATAGGGGTTAGTGTCAGTGTTCGTGATCGTGAAGATGTTGTTCAAGTTTGGAATGTGAATGCATCTTTAGCAAGTGAAGCAACAGTTTTAGAAAAGATTTATGAACTTCTGCCACACACATCCTTTAAAGCAGTGTTTTATAAGCGTAAGTATTTTGTCAATTTATTTCCTTATAGAAGAATTTCCTCTTTTGTTAGAGAAAGTGATCATAGGTGATATGTGTCTATAAGATAACCTTGTTAAGTGACTGACTGAATTTTTAGCCTTCAGAAATTTTAGTGTCTTGTTGCATGACGATTTTTACTTTCTGATTATTGGAGCTTTTTTTCCTCTATACAAAATAGTGCAGATGTCACTCATAGCTAAGTTTTAACAAATGGGTTTGTCAGATTCACAAGCTTTTTTTGACTGCAAAGGAAAAAATAAAAAAAATCCCTGCATATAACCCTCAAGATTGTGCGTTATTATTTCTAACATATTGATTAGTATTGTTGTAACAACTACAGTCAGGATGAGGGGGTTCCATTGTGCTAAGCTTTATATAAAAACACTAGTAAAAGTGGTTGTTGTCTTTTCTCTGGTCCTCTCTGTCTTCTCCTGTTGTTCTCATCTTAATTTAGACTAAGTTCTTTCACGCAGGGACTCTGGACTTGCCTTTGTTGAAGTTGAAGGAGATAGGATTTCAGCTTGTCTCTGTTTCTTTAATTCAGAGTGTACATCCAGGGTGCTATTTTACTAATTCATGGTGGTGGACTGGGAAGAAGAAGAGAATGGGAGTATTCCTGCAGGGTCCTGATCCAAAGCCCATAGAAGTCAATGGGAGTTTTGGATCACACTGCAGTGCAAAAAACTGAAATTTACTTAGGACCTGATATAGCAACTGGTATCCATATGAGTAATGGTTGCAGGATCAGGCCCATAAGTAGAGTAATGTTAGATTTTGTATTATGCCTTAAATGTACAGGCATTTCTAACAAAATGCTTTGTTCAGAATGAAGTTAATTTTGAAAGTAATGGTAATTTGTCTCATTCTATTAAATGCCTGCATTCAAACAGACTATTTCTTACCATCAGCAAAAGCAACAGTAGGATTACTTTTAATCCATTTAAAATATACCTCAGTCCCCAACTTTCTATCTCTTAGCATCTTTTTACTTACTATTTTATTCATCTAGTCAATTTAAAAGTTGTGTTTTTCCTTTTTTCCCCCCTCCTTAGCCCACAGAGAACATCATGCTTTTGAAGGTGGACGTGGAAAACATTAACTGCACCCTGTACAAAACTCACACTTTGTAGTTTAAGTTTTGGAAGTGGTCTAAGCAGGGACGTGGATGGACAGAAGTCTTGCAGAAGCACCACATCCACTGGTTATTTTCAGCTTGTTTCTAATGCTTTCAGATTGGGCAATTACTATTCAAAATGAGGAAAATGGTTGCCTTGATTACTAAACATGGTGCTCTTTACTTTTGGCTTTCTAAATTCTCAGTTTAGTTTCCTGGTTGGACACTTGTTTTTCTTTCATTCAGACTATATTTGTATTTCTGTTTTGTTAAAATTAGAAGACTTTCATTTCTTTTGAAGTAGTTGTACTATATTTAGTAAAATGCAGATATGCACAAACATGATATGCTGCTTTTTCCAGATTTGCTGTACGTAGAGGAATACTGGCTTGGTGAAACATGTGTTTTCAATATTTGTTTTGAAACATTCCTATCATGTTAAGATTTACTCACTGTCTTTGTCCCGAGAGAGAGAAATTGCACTGCATTATTCTAATATAAAGTCATCTGATCTTGCACTGATAATAGCACACATACTGTAAACATAAATAATAATCACTGAATGAGACCTTCCAAAGAAAGAACACATTTGTATTGGGACTGACTTAAATTCTGTGAGTTTTTGTTCACCAGTGTTTAATTTAAGCTATCTCAAAACAATATATTCAACCTAGAATTAAAGATCTTTGAATAGGAAACCCCTTCACCTCTTACTTTGGAGGAGATGATATTGAAATAGTTTGTATTGTATGCTTTCTTATGAAATTTTTCTGTGCAATCACTAAGAAGAGTTTCACAAGTCAATTCTAACACATGGATGGATGGATCCTAAATGGATGCTTCCCTCACCTTGCTTTGATATATTGTCTCTACCTGTACTCATAAAGGTCAGTATCAAAACTCCTCTTGGCTTCAATGCAAGCAGATAGCCCCCGCCATGTTTAGTTTCATGCTATGACAGCGCCTTAAGTGAGTTTTTTTTTTTTTTAATTTAGAAAAATGAAGTTGATTACATTTTACAGCATGAATGTGAATATTTACAATGTTAAACTCCAAGTGTGTGCTCTGTCTATATTAATTATTTAAGGTTTCAGTATTATATTATTATAGTACCAAAGATTTATTGAGGTAGTTCTTTTAACTAAAGGAAGCTACAGAGTAGAAGAGAATGTACACTCCACTGAGCATTATGAGGTTAGTGTGTTTGTTTGGAAATTGTTCAGATTGCACTGTTTTCCACATATTTAGTATATTAAGAGGCAGCCATTGCAATTGAGTACATTTATAAAGAAAAATTCCCTTTTAATTTTTTTACAACTTCATCTGTATTTATGAATTATAATTATGCAGTTAATGAGGATTATTAATTAAACAAAAGTTTTCTACAATCAAATGACTCGCTTCAGTATTTGCTTTCTGAGATGTGTTACTGGAACTGCTTTCTTAAATCTACATATGTTTGGATGAAAATTAGTCTCCAAGAAACTATACATACAATCCTGAACATATACCAACATATTTATTTTTAAAAATTCAAGTATATTTTTTGTTAAAGTATGAAGAAGGGCATGTTTGATTAATTTTTATCAAAACTGTCTTGTGTGTTTTCAGTAGTAAATCTGATTTAGGATTTTTTTTATTTTGAAAGACTTGCATTTCTTTATATATCATATTAAACTTTGCATGTAGTTTGAGATTCTAAAATAAAAAGCATAGAGACTTTATGTTCAGCTTAATGACTTGATATTTTACAGTACGCATTGTTTCAGTGTCTCAGAATATGAAATTTACCAGTTACTGTCATTTGTCAAAATGAGTTTTAACATCTGTGCTATTTTAAAATCTAAAATTGCAAGGATTTCCTTCCATTATGTTGACTTAGGAACATATCCTTTCTTGGTGACCCCCAAAACTTTCTGAGATCTTTAAATTTGTTTCAGGAATTTTAAAATCCAATATTTAATTTTCAATAGACTTCAAACTAAAAAATCTGTTTACATTATTTCTAAGATTTCTTGATAACACACTAGCTTTAAAGAAGAGAATGTCCTGTAGAAATGCGAAGATGTACTTCATGCGCCAGATGACCTGGGTCTTGCTTATTTTCTTAGGCCCAGATTCAGCAAAACACTTAAGCACATGCTTTAAATTCCATTTGCTTAAGTGCCTTGCTGAATAGGAATTGATTTATTAACATGCTTAAAGGACCATTATGTTTACCTATACTGAGAGAGGATAGTCTCCACTTTTTTCCCCAGGAGATGAATAGAACCAAACCCTAAAAAGCCAGAGCTGCTGGTTCTGCACAGGCTAATTTATGCATATTTGCAGGATGCAAACAGCCAAAAAGAAAAACCTCCAGCTGTATGGTATGGAGTTGCAAATCAGTTTCAGAAAATTGGAGAGGTGGACAACTCATGCAAATAAATTTTTAGTGGCTTTCAAAAATGAGTACCTCTCCCCCATCTGAAATATTTTTCTAATTTACTCTGTAGGAAATGTAACAGAAATTAATCTCACACATCACCCCTCATTTATTATCACCTGTTGAAAACAAATTCCCTCTACCCCATGCTTACTTTGTGAACTAAATTCTAAATTTGTGAAAAACTAAAAACTAAATTTGTGAATCCTAATTCCGCTGACTTTAATAGAATTGCACCTATTGACAACAGGCCATTAGAATTTGGCCAAGTAACTAGAATGTGGTAATCTGAGATGTGTTGGATGATTAATCCTATTGAGGCAAACTGTCCTTATGCCAACACCATGAAGTTTGATGTTTCCTGGTATGCCACATTTTTCTTGCTTTAAAAGTCTTCATGATGGCAGATTGAAAGAGACATTGTTACAGTTAGTAGGTCCATATTTTGGCCTACCTCTGCCCACCTCATCTAATATTTCCAGATGGGCCTTCCAAAAGTCCACTGAAGTCAGTGGAAAGACTCCATTTGATGTCAGTCCCTAAGTTGTGCTTGCAATTCTTATTTGTTTTTCCACCCTAAAAAGAAAGTAATTAGCAACATTATTCTAGTACTGAATTTTGAGGCTGTGCTGAAAATGCGTTGATGGCACTGACAGAAGAAATTACCTTTCTCTCCCTCTGAAGTATACTCTTTTGTGTCTAATAGGTTAAATTTATTAGAGATTGCTGTCACTTTTGATTGTTCTGAATGCCCACTATATAATAGCCTACTTGTTCACCAGCTTTCGGTTTTTTCTGTTTCATTTGTGATTGTGGCAAAAATTCTTTTTATTACTTTAATATTATAATTTGTCATGTTTATTTAATACAAGGTAAATTACTTGGTAAATCAGGGTTCAGCCCTGCATAGTGCTTATTCTATACAGTGCATAGCTGCATTGATTTCAGTGAGACTACACTAATTAGCGTTTGCAAGATAATACAGTTGAACACAATGCTTCTACTTAGGAAATTGCATTCAGTCTCTGAGCTAGCATGAGTCGAAAGATATGTGGAAGTTAGACATTCAGCTATTCTGCAAGCAGCATAATATATTGTCCATTTGTCCAGCATAGCTGAATATTGGGCATGGTGCTGGAAGGAAGTGGGTATACTACTTCCTGTTTTTACTGGTTAGAACAAGCTTAATCGTTTAACTATGAATTTCCACGTGTCTTAATATTTCAGTGAGACCTTCCGTATCCTTTTCACTTACATTCTGTACATTTTTCTGATTTTAATATACATACATATAACTTCCATAACATCCACAGATTCATTTTGATTCCAGGACTGAAATTGGTAAGGATCCTTTCATTCTAAAATGTAGTGCTTGCACTACAGTTCAGTAAATTGCAGGTCTATAAATGAAAATAGGGTGGGATCAAAATCCATAATGTAAGTCTACATGACAGCACTGATGTTCATTTTATGTATATTTTTTATGCTTGCAATACTCAGTCTAGAGAGATTAAAGAATTTCAGAGTCAATTGGTCGTTTGTCCAGACTGATTTATCTGGTATTTTCTGAAATATGTTACAGTAATGTTCAGAAAAGTGGCCACTCCAAAGTATTTTTCCATAATATTTTATTGTACCTAGAGATCTGTTTCATTGAACGTGATTAAATGAATGTTGCACTGCTGTAAAATAACCCCAAACGACTCAAAAGAATCTCAAAGGAGACTATGAACAAATTCCTAGTAAAATTAATTGCCAATTCTGATAGTAGATCAGCTAAGTATTAATAGCGCACGAGATTTCCTATAGGACGAGGGGGAAAAATAAAGGCGTGGCTGCTGTTGTCAGGAAGCGATGACTAGTTGTCTTCTCTGGCAACTGTTCTTACCATCTGAGTAAGGTTATCAGCACGGCTTCCAACTGAAGAGAAACCCAGGAGCTGAGCGATCTTTGCAGGGGTGGGAGAAGAGTAGAACTCAGCTCCAGAGTAGTTCTACTGGCTGGAGAAGTGCTGAACCGGGTGCATTAGGCAGGGGAGGGGAGCAAGGTGGATTAATGTTCTGAGGTGAAATGCATTGTTGAGTCGAGGGAACAGAAGCATGGGTCTCCTGCTGGCATGCTGCTGAGCACAGGAAAGTAGGAGAGAGAAGAGGGGGAAGGTCCTGTGGCCTGCTGCTGAAGCAGAGCAAATGGGAGGGGAGAAGAAGGAGTTGCACAGAGGCGAACAGATGAAAAGGGCAAGAGGAACAGCCTTTGATTATCATTTCTAAATACAATCAGTTGTGGTAGTTGCCCCAGGAATGCGTGGTGGCAGGGACTTGCAAGTGAAGGTTGTCCCCAGTGAGGCTCTCTTGAGAAGCTGCCCATGCTATCACCAAATGTGATGCCACCTTATAACTTACCTGTTTACCTTTAGTGATGCATGAGCAGCTCAAGAAGTCCCTATGCATTAGGCTCAAGGTAACAGAAATGCGCATAAACTTCAGCCGGTAAGAACAGGAGCAGCCAAAGCGGGGTCTGCTGGACGTTACGCTTCTGGGAACGCCAGGCAACGCTGTTGGAATTTCTGGCTTTCTCTGCCCTGTGCTGATGGACTATTAGCTCCAACTCTCTCCACTCCCTCATCTCTTCACCTCAGCTTCACTCTGCACCTGCACCTCTACCCTCTTCTTCGCTACCCTCCCCCCCACATGCCCTCTTCATTTCTCATGTCTTTTCATTCAGCTGATCCCCCCCCGCCCCCCCCCAAAAAAATTGTGGACTGCCATAACATTTGCTGCCATCACATTGTTCACTCTGCTTATTACAGCTCTTCCCCTACCCCGTGTTTGTCTTGACTATGTAGACAATATTGTCTCAGTGTTTCCTTGTAATCCCCCATCTGTCTGTATCCATGTATCCATCTTGTTGTCTCTTGTAAGCTCTTTGCGGCATAGACTGTCTTTCTGTTCTGTGTTTGTCCAGCTCCGAGCACAATGGGGTGACTGGGGCTGTAGGTGCTACAATAAAAACTAATAAATAATAATAATTAATAGGCATCTTCCAGTGAACCAAGGGAGACCTGGAGATGCCAATTCTTAGAGGCAGCGTTTAAAATGGGCTGATCATTCTGCTTCTGATTTAGTGGTACGTGGGATTTCTGGTGTTGGTCTCATGCTTGTTCTGACTGCTTCTCTCTCAGCTTTGAATCTTCCTCTGCAGGGATATGTGCAGAATGTGTACCATTGGCTTCACTGCTGTCTGACACTCGCTGTTGTTTTGCCACTGCCACAGCTATATTGACTGACCCTCTGAGCCATGTGCCAGTGGCAGTTTCTAAGCTGTGACTCTGGCCGTACTTTCTCCCAACTTTCTGGGCCTCTCAGGATGGGCCCTTCAGCTCTCTAAGCAGCAGTATTACTGCTATTATGATGACTGTTAATTGTAAATTTCACTTCCTGGGGATGAAACACTTTTTGGGGACAGCCTACCGAAGAGGATTCTACTAATTAAGTAGCAGTTTACTGATCACAACTTATTTGAAATCTTAGAAAACATAAGAATTAAGAGGCAGGAAAAGGCCACTTTGCCTCAAAACCTCAACCCTTTAATCCTTCCTTCCCCAAAAAGTGTCTAGCTGCATCTCTGTTTTATTTTTGCTTTTTCAACAGTATTATTTGACAGTGTATTCCCCCTCTCCTGCTGTTGGAGCAAGAGCTTTCTGTATGGATTCTTCTCAGCTTTTGAGGTGGTGCTTGGGTTTTGAACTTCTTGAACAAGTTATTCTTCCTCCACCAACTGGAATCAGTTAACCTCTTTGTTCACTAAAGTCTTGATGAGCAATTTTATTACCAACTGCATCACCTTTGTTATGCAGTGGTACCCACAGCCAGTGCTGCCTCCAGCTATTATCAGATCTCACAAACTAAACAAAGTCTGGGCAAGTCAGTGCGTGGCTGCCACTGTTTTATCCAGGGTATTGCAAGAAGCTGTAGAAGGCAACTACTTTTCCTTCTTAGTTAGTGCTTAACCAGGGTCTTAGCATGGTGCTAGAAGGCATGTACTGAGGTGGCATGTCCTCCCTCTGAGAGTGACAGGGAGAAACCACTCTCCACCCCCAGAGACGAGGAGCCAGGTAAGCCATGCCACCCACACTGGAAGCAGAAGGGCAGAACAGGAAGTTTAAAAGGCAGACCCTGCAACTCAGTTGTGGGAGAGCTGGGGAAGAAAGTAGTCGTCTCTCTCCTGCTGCCGAGCCTTGTGCCCGAGAGTGAGCTCTGCAACGCTGAGGACTCAAAGGAAGTGCTGGGATTGCCGACTGACCAGTATGCAGAGGAGCTACTGGGGCTGCCCCTGGCTGTGTACCACAGGGAGATGGTGGAACCCCAGGAGATGGAGGTACGCTTAGAAGGGGTAGTAGGAAGTAGCCTAGGGATGCCAGATATTTGTCTGGTTGTGTTGCCAGACTCTAGGCCAGCGTGTTTGGTAGAATCCCCACTGACTCAGGTGGAGCAGGATGGGCTTGGGTCCCTCTACCCCATGCAGCCAATCCCACTCCTGGGTGGCTGTCGACCCATCGTAGGCCAAGAGGCCTGTGTTAGTATGCTGTCTGCCTGAACCAGATGGCCAGGCTAAAGACCATTGGTTGCTCTGCCCTGCCCAAAAGCCCAAACCCCATAGACTGCTTATTGCTCAGCCATGCACAGAGGGCCAGGGCTCTGAGACTGCTAATTCCTCTGTGGAGTATTGTACTTCTAAGCACGATATAGTGAGGTGGTGTAGGCTCCCTCCAAGACACCATTTGCAAACATAATGGTGTTAGACCTGGTGTCTTGGCTAGATTTCTGTTTGAATAGCTTCATTTTACTTACCCCACATACATTCAGTGGAAGAGGGTTTTCTTACCCTGAAGTTTTGTGTAGTGTTGCTTTGTGCTAGGAACATTTTACCCACCTCTAGGCTCAAACCTGGATATGTAACTTATAAAGCACATTGTTTTCTTCAGCAGGAGACGCTACACATATAGTTATGGATTTACACAGGACACAGCTGCATTTCTGAGACTTGTCTGCTCCCAGTCAACCCTCTCTAATTTTGTGTTGTCTGTTTTTAACACAGGCTTCTGCAGACAGAGTTATTTGTATGGGAACAGGAGAGTCACAATGCCAGTGGCTCTAACCAGTGGTTTTCAACCTTTTTTTTTTTTTCATTTGCCAACCCCTAAAAAACGTTGAATTGAGGTGCAGACCCCTTTGAAAATCTTAGACATAGTCCATGGGCCACAAATTGAAAACCACTGTTCTATGGTAATAACCTTTCACACACCCCTTAGACATAATCTGCGGATCCTCAAGGGTCCGCGGACCACCAGTTGAAAACCACTGCACTAGACTATAACATTGTTTGCCGAGTTGAGACAATTGTAGCAGTTTGTGCATATCTTTTCCTAGATAATTTATATTTGGTGGCGGCTAGAAACTGACCATATAGTGAAAAATGCATTTTACTGTTGGTGAAAGTAATAGTAGAGCGTCAGGTGCCTAAGGAGAGAGAAAGCAGCTGATCTAAGGAAAAATATGTCAAAGATCAAAGCAAGCCTGTCTTAAAGTCATCTCTTTGTATTGTCTTTGACCAGTCTTCCGAGTATTCTTAACAGGAATGCTCAAAACAGATCACACATTTTCATTTGTGCCAGTTAATGAAACTTAGCTCCTGTACATGATGGATACAAAAAGAAATGACAGCTGCTACAGGGCTCAGTCAGTATACTGCTTATGCCAGTTGATAGGTACACAAAACAGAACACCCTTCATATTCTGCACGCTACAGGATCAACCCGAGAGTTGTGAAGGAAAAAGATCTTGTTAAATCATAAAGTTTTAAGTAGAGAACTTTCCCAACACACTCACTCTATTATAAACATTCTCATCTGTACGTAAATGTGACATTGAGTCTTTTTTAAAACAGGAGAAAATTAGTAGTTTTCAGTTGGAAAATCATTCATTTCTTCATTGTCTCCTTTTAATGATTTATTCTAGGATGGGGGTGACAAGAAAATTTAGATTTTAAAAATAGCAGGAGTTCCCTCGTTTTGATTTTTTTTTAAATCTCCAGTCTTAACAGCACTTTAACTCTGACAGGTCTCATAACTTCCTAATTTGACATATAATAATGAATTACACCAGAACTCCCATACCACTCAAGATAGATTTAAAATATACAGTATGCTGGGGGGAACAAGACTATGTCTCTGTGAACACAGTTTCCAAAAAACAAGACACATCCTTCCAGTTGGGTTACACGCTATTCAGCATTTGCTGAGGGAAAGATGCCCATAGATTGGAAGCTTTTGGGGGCAGGGACCATCTTTATGTCCTATGTACAGCGCCTAACACAGTGTGTTTCCAGTCCACGACCAGGGCTCCAAGGTGCTACTACACAGATAATAATATGGTATTTTCATGTCCTATACTCACAAAAACATTCCTTTGATATGTATAGTAAAGAATTACATACAGACGTGCATTAATATTTGGCCTTTTGGTATTGTGTTTGCATGGTCGTTTGCATTGTTTTCTTATAGGTTATAGAGTCTGTATATATGGAAAACGGACTGGAACAGCAAGCCAATCCAAACATGTCTGTGGAAGTCAAAGCACACCTTCTTGTAACTCATGCACAAAAGGTACCAGCATTCTTGAAATTAAGCTTTCAAGGAAGGTTGTCCATTGAGTGGTACAACTTACCACTGTGTGGAGAAGGCTAATGAGAAAAGCAAGGCGTGTTCATCGTCAAGAGTGGTGGTGAAGGGTAGGAAATGATCCTGTCCCTCAAGTGAGTAATTCTCAGCAATGACTCTAGCATCCGGCTCCACTTAATGCAGCAGGGAGCCCAACCAGCAGTATTTCATGCTTTACTGCTGCACAATTTCCTTTATCAACCCCTCCCAACTGTCTGCTTCTGTATCAGCACCCACAACTTGTTATCTTTTGATGGAGATGGCTAGAAGAAATGGTTTCTGCCAGAGCGGCTGTCAATAAAACTCCATAAATCAGTGAGCCAGGGCAGACTGAAAGCAAAGACCAACGTAAGTATCATCCATCACGCAAGGCAGCCTGGAGCCACATTCATGCTCCTATTCTGCAAGGAAAGCCAGTGTTATCAGGAGGGAGGGGCTGAATCCACTTACTTTTGGATTGTGGTTCTGTGTAATAAGCATGTAAAAGAGTTGGTGTAAAGTAGTGGGGCATTCTTTCCTACTGAGATCATGCAAAGCTGGGTTCACAGTCCAGGGCCTAGCTTCACGGTTAAAAAATGTCTATGGCAATGTAAAAACAGGAGTTAGTTTTACCAGTGCTAACTGCTACGTGTAAAAGGACACAACCTCATTTAGTATGCTCTCCCAGAACCGATGGTCCTTTTCTAATACACTAGTGTTGTCTTGAGGAAAACCCTTAAACAGATAATCCAGTAACTAAGCCACACTGCAGGCTTCGTTTCCAGGTTGCTGAAGCACACAGGTGCAGATGTGAACATTCGTTTTCATTGTCTTGATGCTTTGGTCCAGCACCTCCATGCTTTTGCCAACCCGGGCACCTGCCAGCAAGACAATGGCCAAGAGTCTGTGTGGCTTGTGTGTGTTGACTCCTCAAAGGGCTTGAAAATATGAACAACACCCAACCAGATTCCACTGTGGCTAAACCTTTCAGCTCCTCCCAGCAGAAAAAGATCTGCGCTTGTGATCTTCAGCACACAGTATGTGGAGCTCCACCTTTATTGCTACATCCCATCACAGCTGCTGGACAGGGAGGGCCATACTTGCATGTAAATTGCACAGCCTGCAAATGCCATAGCAGAGGCTGAACAGTTAAAAAGAATAAGAAAACCTAAGCAGCTTCTGACAGAGCAGCATGAATACAAAGTTGCATGGGTGGGCAAAGCCTTACCCACTGTACACACGACAGGCGCTGAAAGCTTTCACCCTGTTGCAGGCAGCATCTCCGGAATCACATGAGGATGCCTGTGGCAATCTTCCCAGGATTGAGAATGCCCAGGGAAATCATCTGAGATGGCAGGAACTTGGAAATCTCCCACTGCAGGAGAAAGGTTTGTCTTGAAATCAGTAGGGAAGCGTTGTTCTGTTAATGCTAAGACCCAACTCCTAGAGGGTATTTTTCCTCTGTAGACCTCAAAGCGCTTTGGAGGTCTAAATAATGACAGGGTTCTAGGTGCCTGTAGGCATTCAAAATGAAGGCCGTGTACTAAACAGGCCTGGATCAGAGAGTATGTGGCTAGTGGCAACAGGTGACCAATGACTCTCTGAAACGCCAACACTATCAGGGACATGCCAAACCAGGGATTCTGGTACAGCTCCAAAACCTCAGTCCGAGATTTGGCACATCCCCGAGTTACTGCACCACGTTTCTGTGTGATTGGTGGGTTTGGGGGGAGGAGAGTTAAAATATATTTTAACATATGCCCCAGTCCTGCAAAAGGTTCCATTAGCAATGTTCCTTTTGCCTGTACAGAGCCCCGTTGACTTCAGTGGGGCTTCATACAGACTTGGCTCCCTGTGGGTGAATTCCACTGGAGGGCCAGGGTCGTCGTTTGAATCAGTGTCCGCCACAGAGGTTGATATCAAGCTGCCCTGGGCCCAGTGGAACCATTTAGGTTAGAGTTTTGGACGTGTTCACTCATTTGGGATGCTTCTATCTGGGTGCCCAAACGTGAGGCGTCGTAAAGGGGGCCGATTTTCAGATGTGCCAAACACCCACAAATCCAGCTCACAGGAGCTGTGGGTGCTCGGCCCCCCAGAAAGACAAGCCCTGGATCTCGAGTAGGGCACCCAAAAAGAGGGAGCATTTCTGAAAAGCTTAGTCACGGACCAGGCCTCCATGGCATTAGGTGCTATACAAACACAGAACAAAAACGGTCCCTGCCCCAAAGAGCTTAAGTCTTCTAACAAATAAAATTGCAGGGTAGAAAACTCACCTGAATGAGTGCCTTCTGACCATCAACCACAGTGCCAGTGGGATAGAATAAGTGTGATTCAAAGTGCATTAGCACTGCCAGCTCTAGTGTTCCCTTCGCACTCATATGTGAGTGTACGTGTTGCTGGGAATGGGTGACCGGAGGGATCACTTGATGATGACCTGTTCTGTTTGTTCCCTCTGAAGCATTGGCATTGGCCACTGTCGGAAGACAGGATACGGGGCTAGATGGACCATTGGTCTGACCTAGTATGGCCACTCTTATGTTATGATCTAAGAAATGACCCACAAGACAAAAATCAGTCAGTCCATATGGGGAAATGATCCAGAAACATTCTTTGCAAGAAATGTTTTCCAGATGTTTTCAGTTGAGATTTTGGAAATTTCCCAACCAGCTCGCATGGCTTGTCTTCACTACAACAATTCAGTCTGCGCTCTAATGACTCCGCTAGAACTAGCCTCACTCAAATGAGAGTCACCCCTGTGAAGCAACACTCCAGCTACGCAGATCTGATTGGATTAGTATCTGGGAACGTGTAACTTGAGCGGTTGCACGAGCCCCACGACGTGATTAGCTCGTGTCAGCAGCACTTTGACCTTCTACCCACTCATCAGTTTGCTCGAGGTAAAGCACCACTTCACTCAAGTTAGGCTATGTCTACACGGCAATAAAACAGGCAGCTGGGCCATGTCAGCTGACTCGGGATGACCCAATTAGCACCGCTAATCAGGATCAGGGCCACTCAGCTTTAACTCACTAAAGGAGGGCTCAAGAGAAGGATACGTACAGGACTACGATCAAGCACATGCCGCTCTGGGTTTAACAGGACCCGGCTTTCCACCATTCCCTAACTCTTCTGGTTGCGTACTAGCGGACTGTCAAATCCCGCTCCCGCAATTCTTCCCAACGGGAGACAAAGTGGCCAGACATCTGTCCTGAGGGCAGCGTGAGAAGAGCTCTCCAGAACTGAATGTGCAGCGTTTGCTAAAGACCCTCCAGCTTCTCTCTGCCTGGCGTTATGTGCAGGGTAAGTAAACTGTGTCAGTGACAGAGGCTGGAGCTGCCAGCAGGTCCTCCCACGCAGCCCTAGCTTGCCGCCAACCGTGAATTGCTCATCCCAGTGAGCATGTCCGTATCGGATGGGGTGTCCAACCTGTCCCTCCCCATACAGACCGTGTGTTACTGGAGAGCTCTATGGGCTTGCTGCCCCCACCCCAGAATATAACATCCCTAGATGAACTACAGCACCGCAGGCTGGGAGAGAGTGTTCCATGCATTTGGAGCTGACTTAAATGCACTTGTTTCAGTTAATCATGCTGCCTGCTTTGCTGCTGATTTTCTTTCCTCCTCCCATCTGTCCTGTTCCTCTCTCCCCTTGTTCCTTGGCACTTGCTTCTTTGCCACCTGCTCCCCTTCTCATCCTCTGCACTTGCCAATGCTTCCCTGATGCCTCGTCCTCCTCTTCCCCTGCTCATGCTTCCCCGTCACTTAACATCCTTACTCCCCTGCACATACTGCCTGGCTCTTCTCTTTCACACCCAGCCCCCTCCAAACACCCTCCCATTGGCAGCTCAAAGGGCAAACACTGTTTCTGCCTCTCTCTTCCTCTGGAGCCAGCAGCTCCTAGTGAAGGCATCTCAGGCTGGCTTGTCTCGTTCTGTTTGTTTGCAGCTTCTTTTCTGAGCGTGCAGGCTCGTCTGTGCAGTAAATCAAGTCACCAGTAACCCCACTGACTACCGGCAAGTGCTCGTGGTCGTCTCCTCCTGATCGTCGTTTGGGAACCACTGTTTTGACTAGGTTGGGAATTAAGTCTTTTAGCCATTTCACGTGATTCATTTTCACTTTTTCTCACTACAAATGGTGAACGTGACGGCCTCGTCTACGGATCTTTGTACCGGGATAACTATTCCAGTTAGGGGAGCGACTTTTTTTTTTTTTTTAACTGAAATACTGATGCAAGTATAATCCCTAGGGTGGACACAGTTATGCCAGTATAAATGTGCCCTAGACTGGTATAGCTTTTACCCTGAAATGTATTGGGGTAAGTTATTCCAGCGTGAGCACCCTTATACCAGTAGAGGTGCATCCACACTAAAGAGATTGTGTCACTTGAACTATTACCAGGATAGCTAGCGAGGTCTGTGCACAGACAAGGTCAAGCCCTGTCTCCGCTGTGACGCACCCAGCAGAAGCAGAGATGTGCTATTTAAGTGACTCTTTGATTCGGAGCCCTCGGGGCAGACTGGGCCAATTTTATTTAATGAAGTGTTTGGTTTGTGTTCACATCACCACCCCACAAAGGTATTTCAAAGGTATTTAGGATCTGGGTGTAAGGGTACCAAGGTGGGGTTCGTTCCGCTGCAAGGAATCAGCAGCCGGATGAGAAACCACAGACTGGCAAATTCTAGCACGTCCCTGCTACCTCCTGTGAATGCGCTGCTAAAAGAGCACCTGGGCGTGTCATTTCCGTGGCCCAGGCATCCCAGTCATCTGTCAGTGAGAGAGCTTTAACACAGGTATTGCAAATCCTTCCTGGAACTCCTCCCTCTTAATCAGCCGGCTGGTTTTTGTGGCATACCTACGCATCACGATGCATTCTTCTCAGAGGACACGTAATGAAAACCACTTGCACCAACAGCGGCGCTCGACCCCGCAACCTACAGAGCTAAAAGCACGTCGTGCCACTCCACGGGTCCCCGGGGTTATGAGGCACCTTGCCGCTACCTGCCCGTAGCACAAAGCGGTCTTGTCTGTGCCTGAGCTGGCTCAGCTCCCCAAAACCATCCGCTTCTAGCCACGACAAGCTCGGCCTCCCCAGTGTCCCTGTGCAGGCTAGCGCTAGGTAAGCACCAACACCCAACTCTCTGGTGCACTCCCGCTGTGGTACCCAGCCCATCACCGGACGCTCTCAGAAATTGCCAGGTTGGCTGTTCTCAGAAGACCAGGGTACACCGAGCTGGATTTGGTGCAAGTCTGGATCAGGCCCTTTAGAACATCACCGCAGGGAGATATGCGTGTCGTGAAACAATCATAAGCTTATTATCAAAGCTTAAGATTTAAGAGATGCCGAGTAAGGATCATGGAAATAAAGGGTTACACACAAAAGAAAAGCATAACATGCTTCATAGAGTCTAAGCGTAACTTGAACAGGCTAAAATCCTTGTTTACAGCAGCTTCTCACGTAAAGCTTCCTTTTAGTGTCCACTCTCCATTTGACTGGGATCCACTGTTCACAGATGCAAAAGTGCTCTGTCCTTTCTGCTCTCTCAGTGATGGACAACAAAATTTCTCACTTGTCCCCCTGTTACAGTCCAGTGAACCTCTAGATCAAGCTGTTTTCCCCCTGCTGTTCTTCTTGGCCGATGGACGGCTATGTAAATAGGGCTTCCAGTGTTTTGGTTTATGATGCTTAATCTACAGTTGAGGGAGAGCTACACATTTGATCTCCTGTCTGGAAGAAACCTGTTGGCCTGCTCTGCCCAGGACAGCTTCTAAAACTTATTTTCAGTACATGCACACAATTTCTTATGTGTCCTCCCTCCATACATCCTGCAATAATTAGGAGGATCAGTGTGATGCTGGCTGTCATTTAAGATCTCACATGACATTCTTTGCTGTCACTGTATTTATCTACAGTGTTAGGTGTAGTGAGTTTGTCAGGCCTGAGAGTAGTTGTTGTAGAACAGTGAGCCCTTTGCCAGTTGACCCTGAGGGCTTCTTGGAGTCACATATGTGCAGCTACCATTTGAGCTAAAGGATTCAGGCCTAGATCCCCAACGCTGCCGAGAAAATCACAGGAACACCACTGCAACCCACAGAGCCTGAGTCAGGCAAGGAGGCTCCCTAGGCTACGAATGAGGAGAGAGAGGTGCCTTAGAATGCAATACACAAAGACGCTGCGCTAACCAAGGAGCTGCTCAGACTAGCCTATGGCAGATGTCGAGGAGAGGGGCGGTGTCCTGAGCCCTGCCCCTGTCACAGAGATAGGCACTGTCTCTGTCAAGGATTCATGAATGGGGGCGGGACAGATGTTCCTCTGCCTAGCTCACATGCAGGATCTGGTCCCGTAGGCTAACTAACTTCATACAAAACAGTGGGGGGGCGGGATGCAAGGGGAGGAGGCCCTCCCTTATGACCAGTGTCTAAGCACTCACCCAGGAGGTGGGAGGCTCCTGGGTCGAGTCCCGTCTCTATATGCTGAAGGGAAGGGATTTTAATGAGACCTTCTGTCTCTCAGGTGTGCCCTAACCACTAACCTACTGAGTTTTGCTCGGGCTTAATTCATGTTTGATTTAATTATTTAATGAATGTGGAACAATTTCAGTAGGAGAGGTTGAGGCAGACGCACATCAGCGTATTCCATAGCCCAGTGAGGGGGCCCCCTGTTCAAATCCCGTCTCATCAGTCAGAGAGGGACTTAAATGGGGGCCGAGCGGGAAAGAGTTGACTCCTGCTTCCCGGATGAGTGTGGTAACCGCTAGGCTCAAACATATAAAGGAGGAGTGCTTTCCCTCCTTCTCTCCCCCCACCCCAACCCATTTTGTGCTTCTGAGCACGCCTACTGGACTGGGACAGGCAAGCAACTTAGAGAGAGGCGTGCTTATCTTTCCCCAGGTTTGTGGGTCGCTCTGGGACTTAGGTGGGAGATGGATGCCTAGAGAGAGGACGCACTGTACATGCTCAGAGTCAGAAACACAGGCCTGGGCAAACTGACTGCAAAAACTTAAACTCGTTCGGTGCGTAAGTGCCTTGGGGGTTTGGTGGCAGGGGTTTTGTTGATTGCATTGGGACCTAAAAAGGAGTTAGGCACATAAATCTGCAGGTTAGGTGCCTAAGTACCTTAGTGGACGTGGGGTCTAAACCACTCGCTGCCTTATGTAGCTTAGCCACCAGAGGGCAACAAAGATCCACACGGTCTGTACTTGGTTATGCACCCTGCTCTGAATCACGTACTTTTCTTTTTCCGCATATGAGGATTCTTCTTCTGAATAATATTCAGCATGCATGGGTCAGTCAGGCTATCTTGGATCGAGGACCTACCGGGGTCTGGCTTTTGGCCTGAGCAGGGTGGAAAACTTTGAAATGTTCGAAATTTCGATGAGAATTTTTTGTGGAAAAGGGCAAAATTTCCCACATTTCATTCTTTTTATATCTGTTCATTTTAGGTCATTTCTGCTGGAGCACTGCACCTCCGGGGCCATGATGTCACCAGGTGCAGCATTGGGTTACCAGAGAAATCAGTACCGGAACAAGTAAGTTCCTGTGCTATTTGCTTTTAAAAAGCATTGTAGATTGTTTCTTAGTGGAAAAAACCCTATTTTTGACAAATGTCAGTTACTTTTTTAGACTGCTTGGTCTTTGGCCGAAAACTCATCCCTTTGGTGGTTGTGGACTCAGTGGTCTAGGGCTGCACGGGGGACTGAGAGTCAGGACAACTGCATTCTAATCCAATGATTTATCTGGCCTTGAGCAAGTCATCCGATTTCTCAGACTAAACCATATTCCCTCTCCCACAGGGTGTTTGTGTGCGCTAATTAATGATTAGCTATTTATTAAGTGCCAAGACTTGTTGTTTCACTAGAGCTGAAATAAGACTCCTGGGACTAGAGTTGTTAAATCTAGATGGGATATTGTCCCCCCGGTACTGGCAATACCAGCATCACAGAGGAAATGATCAGGCAAGGAATACAGTTATTTTAGAGCAACATTTTTAAAGTGTTCTCGACTCTGTGCCCAAATTCACAAGTGCAAACAGAACGATTTATACATCTAACTACTTGGTTTGTGCAGACAGGCAGGCAGTTAGACATTACAAGTATCTGGGCCCACAAAATTGAAGGAATTGTTTTTTAAAGATAGGGCAGTCAGATTACTATCTTTTTAAATATTTGTCTTGGCTCTGGTCTTAGAACTGCTAGTGGTTATGTCTGAAAGTCGTCAGAGAAAGAACGTATGGAGAAATATTTTTAAATTGGATAACACATTTATATTATTTTTGTACACAGACAGACACTCCCTATAGGGGAAAATATTTATAGAAGCAATAGAGCCGTAACCTGGGATGTTATAGAACTGTGAACGTTTTAACTTTTATGTGTTATATCAGAAAAGTTGCTGAATCTTCACAACATTCTACCACGGCTCATCAGGCAGACACACGTTGTTAACAGGATATACATTTTATTGAATTGTCAGTCCAGATTTTTTGGGTTATATTCATCCCGGATGCTGGAGATACTGCACTGTAGCCTGTAACGTGGAAGAACTGAGGTACTTAATGGAATAACTTTCTGAATAAAGTTGGCTGAAAACAATGTGGTGAAATAATTCACAAATTTGAAGTTCCTTTCTTTTTTCAGGGTTTGATGTATGTTTTAGTATTTCCATTTTTTAATTGTGAATTTTTTCCCCCCAATAGTTTTCATTTATTGATTTTTGGGGTTTTAGTTTTTCTAGACAACTAAAAAATTAAGCATGTGCTTAAATTCTGTCCTTTTTAAGGAAGCTGTCTTGAATCAGGGACTACAGCTCTGCAGTGCTGGTGCCCAGGTGTGGCAGCCTTATGGTGAGCAGTCCTTGGACCTGGCTGGCATTACTTGTGCTATTCAGTGTAACAGTGGCAGAATTGGGCCCTAAGACATCAGAACAAACTGTAAAGTAACTTTACGGAAATCTGCACTAAAACAGCCTATTCATGTTCTGGAACCATGGCCCTACTGAAGTCAATAGGAGTTTTGTCATTGACTTCAATGGGGCCAGGATTTTGCCCATGGTATTTTGACTGAGAACACAGTAGCTGTTTTGTTTATTATTATCAATAGCTCACACAGCTATTGTTTGTTCAAATTGGCTTTATTTTTCTTTTGCTGCAAGGAAACTTATTTTCTTGGCTTCAGTATTTCTCCTGTAATTAATTCCTGTCCATTTACTGGGATGGGGGAAATCATACAGCCTCAGCAGGATTCCTGGAGGAGTTTCTGCATCTGCTCACTGAAGTTGTTTGTATTTAGTGCTCTGGCCCTAGCTAATATGGATGTTTTATACCACTGAACTATTTAGTAGTGTTTATTCAGCACTGCGAGCCATTCTCCTGCTAACATCGAGTCTATTGCAATGTTTTGCCTTTCTTACCAGGGTTCGGGGTGGCTGGAAAAAATACCTTTTATTTTCCTGTTCTATGCCTTGATGTTCAGGCAAAATGCCCCACCTGGACCAGTATTGTGCATCTATAGAAAAACACGAAACTGTTTCTTCTCTCTCCCTTTTGTTTTTAAACGTTGCTTGCATTTTTCACTGCAAATCTTCCAGATTAGGCCTTAAGATATTGTGTACTTACAGGAAGAATTAGGCTCAGTTCTTGAAGGAAAGGTCTTCTGATTTTTTCTCCATACACATGATTCAAATGGAGTTACTTTTGTAGTATGAGTGGCACACTAGGCACTTTTATAGCCTGAAACTTTTTACATCCATGAGAACAAGGAAACCTCAAATTTGAAACAGTTTTTCCCTTTGATGTCTGTGGCAGAATACACCTCCTGTATTCAGACCCTATACACTATTGTAATGATCGTTGACAAGGTAGGTCTTGAAAACTCATAACTTGCTGGTCAGTATTGTCCTGGTAAAATGTGTGGCAACATTTTAAATGTGAAGTGATAAAATACCCCTGTATGATGTTATTAATGATCCAAACCCCACAGCCCTGCCCAGACAGAAGTCAGGTCTGTCCTAAACAAAGGAAGGAATGTGTGCTTGTCTTAATTTGCATTTAAGTAATAAACAGAGTCATTAAGCAGGGAGGGGAAACAAAGGAAGCTTAAAGAGGTGGAAGAACAACCAGCAGGGATATCCTTCCAGGTAGATTCTTTGTCTCCTGGTTCCCATCTGGAAATGCTTTGCAAAGAGGAACAGGAGACTATAAAAAGCAGGAGCAAATGCCTCAAAACATCCCCTCCCTCCATCTGTCTGGAATGGCACCTAAGAAGACAAGAAGAATAGCAGTTAGATTTTAGAAGAAGGGCCCCTGACGTGAAGAGTTTGGTCAGTAATCTTGCTGGAAGCATGTGGTGAGAAATTTTGCTCGAATCTAATCTGGTTTAAGTTAGGCACCAGTAAGTCTTTTATCTTTATTTTTCTTGTAACCATTTCTGAGTTTTACACCTCATTGCTGGTACTCACTTAAAATCTCTCTCTCTGGGGTTAATGAACTTGTTTTACTGTTTTATCTAACCCAGTGTGTTTAAATTGAAGTGTCTGGGTAACTCTATTTAAGATAATAAAATAGCATGTTATCCCCTTAAAGGAATAATGGATTTAAAATTTCTGTACTGTCCAGGAGGGGGCTGGGCTGCACAGGACACACATTTCTGGGGGAAGATCCAGGACTGGGGGGAGTGTTGGAGTCACCCTGCAGTATAACAAAGGCTTGTGAGAGGCAGGGTATAACTGGCAGGCTGCAATTACACACAGACACTTGGAGTAAGGCTTGCATGCTGTTTGTGAGTGGCCCAGGTGGGTGCTATTAGAACAAGGCATTGTAAGGTACCCCAGGTTGCAGGGCCAGAATGACACAGCTCCCCCACTAGTCTGGATTGTGCCCTGCTATGTCAGTGTCTCCAAAGAATCAGTTTCCAGCCTTCTCATAGATCTCCGATCCTTTGTTTCAGCAGGAAAAAAAAACAAAAAAAAAACCCCAGAGAAACTGCAGCTACAGACAGTCAATCGGTAAAATGGAAGACACATATTTGTATGATATTACCCATCTATATTTACACCACTCTGGAGGAGAAGGCAGCACATCTTCACGGAAAGAGGTTATCTACTCGCTGCCCTGTAACTTTCTTTGGAAGTTCTTAGTTGCTGGTAACGGAGTTTTGGGCAGTAAAACTTTCCTTCATTTTTATGTTGTTTGTGGAGTCTAACAGATCAGTGGGGAAATATCTGGAAAACCTGGTCTAACTTAAAATAATGGTAATAAAGCTACCATAAGATGGCACTGTAACATAAATTATGGAGCAAGTCGGCTATATGCTATAAGGACTGAAATAAATACAACTGTATTTATCCGACTCATTTACATACACCAGCATGCTCCCAGCTGAAAAATGGCAAGCGAGAAAGAGGACATATGTAAGATTTATTCTGGAATGAGTCAGTGAGACGTTCTCATGGAGCGCTGGGCTGGGCTGGGCTCTTCCTAATGCATTAGGAATCTGTATATACAGCACAAAAAAAGGACTATCTAGACAAATCACAGCAGCAAGGAAATAGCTCTGCTGTGAAAGTTGCCAGCAAATTCAGAATGCATTTGATTTCTGTATCTTTTGGCAAGTAAGTGCAGAAAAGAAGTAGCCATGTCCGGTGTTGAAACGAGATTTGTGTGTTTCTCCTGTGGTGATATTCTTTTTTTTTTAACCACGTTAAGCTTAAAGTAACCATCTAGTAATGGGGTAAAATTGGAATGGCCAAAGTAAGGGCCGTCAGGATTGGACACCACTTTATCCCCTAGGGTAGTGCTGTACCAAAGGGGAAAAGCTGCTTATCCCCACTCCTTTCTGTTCATCCATGCAAGATCCAGGGACAATCTGGCCTTGTGTTTCCCAAATGCCATGAAAGAGGCTGTAAGAAAATTGGTTACAATTATGGAACATTTTTACATCCAGGCTCTGTCTTTCTCCAACTCAGGCAACACATGTGCTGTACAAATGGTGCGAGAGAGCGGAATTTGGCCCCAGATGTCTGACCCCCATCTTTCTGAAAAGTAACACTATTTGATACATGCCTATGGGAATCCGATTTCAGGGACAGGAAACCAGGTGCACTCACCATGAGCCCCGCACAACTTTTAATTCATCTAGTCTCACAACAACTGTGTACAGAAGGGCCGTGCGATTAGCCACATTTTGCAGATGGGGAACTGAACGCGAGGTAATGTTTTTCAAAAGCACGGAGGTGACTGAGGATTGAAAGTCAGTGGGTCACAGGCTCCGAAGGGCCTCAGTCACTTTTGAAAACTTTACCCTAGTGACTTGCCCAAGGTCCCACAGAAAGTTTGTGGCAAGGCAGGGAATCAAACTCCATGGAAATTTTTCTGCTGACTAACGGGGGAGTTGGATCAGGGCCTGAGGTGGTGTTATGAGCCAGTATCTATGCAGCTTTACTAATCTCTCACAGTGGGGTCCCACTCTAAAGCCAGCGTCACCTGCATGAGGCTCAGATGTCTGACAATTCAGTATTTCAAATTACACCTGAAGTTCCTCTTCAGACCCGGAAAGGTGGCTCCCTGTTTTTCTTTGACTGAACAGAACCAGGGCCTGTTTTTCTTTTACTTATAACCTAGCAATAACTTTGCCTCTTTAGCTGTGAGATGCTGCCTTGGCTCTTTGTGATTCTTCAAGAGGAAACAAAGGAACGTCAAATAGATGTCCCTAATGTTAGAAAGTAATGGTGAGAAGGAGTCTCTATGGCCTCCATATTAAACTGCCATGGTCAACAGAACTTCTGAAGAAAAAGGCTGCACAGTAAAAATAATACATTTAAATATTCTTGTTGCTGATCCAGGAGCAGACTGGGAAGTAGTTATCATTGGACACTGCCTACAGATCCTCTCACTATCCCAGACTAGCTGGACCTTTCTGAGAGCATGATCAGCAGTGGGGTATTTAAATGTTGACTTTTAAATTGCCACCATTAGGTTTCAGAGTGAATGCCCCACAGAACTGACTGGGAGCTCTGCAGGTGTCTCACAGAGCTACTGTTACAGATAGTCTGCTGGCACATGCAGACAGCACTGCAACTGAGTCACCGTCAGAAACAACGGGAAATGTTAGAAATGCAGCTTTTTAAATAAAGCTTGAACTGACGGGGGTCATCTTAGACTTGGTGTTCTGGCTCAGTATAATCCCTGCTACAACTATGCTAGGAAGCTCTTTGAATACTTCACCGGTGAAGTCCACCTGCATTAAAATACCCCATCTCACTTGTTTTATCTTTGGCCTGCCCAGGTCTCCCTTTCCCTTCTTTAGTTCTCTGTCTCTTCTCTTGTCCCGTACCACGTGCTGTTTATAACTCGTACAGGGTTTAGATATATGCTGATAGGGGCCTTAGAAATACCTAAGAGAAAGCAAGGAGCTTCCAAAAGCCAGTTCAGCACAATCGCAGGCCCAACAGCAACAGTCCATGGATTTGGAATCAGTCAAGAGTTTTGAACCTGGAATGTTGCATGTAACGTACTGAGGATTTTGGCCCTGTCTGCAGTCAGTAGGGAGGATCCTGGTGCAGCCACAGAAGGGCAACTCCTCAAGAGTCACCCCAGTTTCATGAAGATAAAAATCGCCCTATCCCAATACACTTTTATGCTTTGCACCTATAAAAAACTACAACTGTACACAAGGGACCCACCAGATCCCAAACACCTGCATGTAACTGAAACGATCAAGATCTGCTCTTCCTGGGTAATATCATTGCTGGTGAAAATTCAGCTGCCTGCATTTGGCCCACTTTCTTTTCCAAAGTAGCAGAACTTTTTTTTCCCTCCTCCCACATCATCGTAGTTTTCATGTATATTGGCAATTCTGCACTGCATCTCTCAACTTCTGTTTGCAGAAAACAGCTTCTCCTTGCATTTTCCATGTCGATTGATCATCGTTGTGACACGCCACATCTGGCCATCTCAGTCACATTCTGTTATGTAATAGAACGCAGCGTCAGCCATCACTGCGTTTGGCACAAGACAGCAATGATCCAGCAGCCAAAGGAGCTCTACAGCCAAGCACATTGTTTCTGAAAACAGCCGTGGAAAGGCCTCTGTGGAGTCTAACTTGGTGAGACAATAGGGGAGAGAGAGAAAGAGAGAGGGGCGGGATGGTTTTTTTTCTTGGTTGGTTGGTTTTGATAGGAGGCAATGTCTATAAAACTTGTGTTTAACTCCAAGTATTAAAACTAAGTCCAGACAATGAAAATGAAGGAAATTCTTGATGTTACTGAGAATGAGGTCCAAAAGCACTTTCTGTTTGTTCTCTCGTCTCTTTGGAACCTGTTAGCTCCTAACACACACATTGGGCTGTCAGTACCTCTTACTGGGTCTGGAGTTGCTGGGTCTGACTTGCTATGGCGGTGTACCAGTTTCATGGGAGCGACGGGTATAAACCTGGAGTGAACAAGGCTCACTGGTGCTGCACTATTGTGCTGTGTGTCGATCAGGCACTATTATGCTCGTGTCAAAGGCACAAGTGACACACAGGCACGCCCAAGCTCACTGACGTTTTTTGGGTGGGTCGGGGGATTTATTTTTGTTTTGTTTTTCCCAGGGAGACTTTGGCGCCTAAAACACCTCTTGTGCCTTTGAAAACTTTCCCCTGTGATCTCAACCTTGCACCGTGTCTACACTAGCACTGTGTCGAGACGTCCTCGTTATGATAGAGCAATGAAATGATGATGGCATACGTAGCGCCTACTATGAAGCTTGACTGATGGTGCTTAGCGCAAATGGGCCAAGGGTCATGTGATCAGGTCTACGGCCATGCAGAATCCTAGCAGCTATCTTTTCACAGTAGCCTATTTATCAAAATAAAATGCCAATAAGGAAAGCATTACACTGCTCTCAGAGGTGAGTGCGCCAAGAAAAGTAGGTAAATCCTGCCCCCAAATGGATATTCAATCTTATAACAAGCATTGTGTATTAACAAAAAGAGGAAAATCTTGGCAAGTCTCCATGCTGCAGTCATGTAGCTAATGGTTTATCCTCATTACCTTTAGCTTCCACTCAGAGCTCTGCAGCATGTGAACAATGAAATGAACTAGCTCACTATTAACTGGGCAGGCCTCTGAAAAGTGTGGCCTGTATATAGTTCAGCAGAGATCTAGTGAGGAATCTTCTATGGATCTTCCCATGGAACAGCACAGACACAGGCAAAGCTGCCTAAAAGAGTTGAAATGCCTAATTCACATCAAAATTCATTAGGGGCTGGGAACTCAGCAGGGGTGCTGGAACAATTGGTATAATGGGGGTGCTTACAGCCGTTGAAGCAAACTGTAAACCCTGTATATGAAGGAAGCCACTTCAAGCCGGGGGTATGGCACAACCTCCCCCCCCACAGCATCCCTATTTCCAGCATCTATGGACCTTAGGCTCCATTCAGAATCCCAGTCGTAAGCCCTGTCTGTAAAAGACGAGACAAAGAAACCCCGGTGCCCATGGGGCTCCCATGTCTGCTATGATTTTTACGCTCACATTGATCAGAGTAGGTCTATACAACATGGGAATAAAGGTGTTGGTGCTTTATCTATAGTAGTACCTAGCTCTTTATGTATAGTGCTTTTCATCAGTAGATCTCCAAGAGTTTTATAAAGGGGGTCATCGTTCTCCATTTTACAGATGGGGAAACTGAGGCACGGAGGGTGACATGATTTGACTATGGTACCTAGCAGGCAGGTGGCAGAGCCCAGAAGAGAACCTACTTCTCCTTAGCCCCAGTCCAGTGCTCTGTCTACTAGGCTACATTGTCTCCCATAACTTCTTTTTATTAGCATTTCCTCCGTCGTAGTGGAACTTGCTAGTAGCAGTGGTGGAGAATCGTAAGGGGGAGAAGTGCCAGCATGTACCAGGCCTGCTGTATACCGGTCAATAGATATTACTTCATACTAACACGATATAAAATCCATCTGTGCAACGTGTGCACTCATCCTTCATTGATACTGAGCACAGCTCCGTCAGAACTGCTGCTAACTCCTATTTCTGCTGCAGTCTGACAAAGGCATCGAAAGAACTTTGACTCTTACATTTTCTGCTTTTATTTTCTCCCCGTGAGATTAGCCAACTGCGGGTCTGCTCTTGCAGGTGCCTCCTGAACATTTAGTGTGATGCCTGGGGCTAGCTTAGCTTAAGGGGGAATCATCTATAGATGTATTATTGCCCATTGCAAATGTTGAAGGATGGAGTGCATTTGGGATTCTTACTGTTTGCCTTGTGGGTATTGAGTCCTTAGGAATCATGCTTTCCAGCTTTTTCCCACAACCACAAGAGCTAGACAACTTTTTTTTTTTTTAATGAAAGCAGAAATTCGATTGTGATCACGTTGCTCCAGGAGCTGGGGCTTTAAGAATAAGCCCAGATATTGTGGAATCACCATAAAATTACGTGAGTTGACAATGCTGCAGGTGACATGGCAGTAAAATGTCGGTGCCTCATCGATAGTAGTATCTAGCTCTTTATGTATAATGCTAAACTAGGGAAATACAATCTAGATGGAGCTACTATAAGTTGGGTGCATAATTGGTTGGAAAACCATTCCCAGAGTGGTTCACGGTGGTTCACAGTCAAGCTGGAAGGGCATATTGACTGGGGTCCTGCAGGGATTAGTTCTGGGTCTGGCTCTGTTCAAAATCTTCATCAGTGATTTAGATAAAGGCATAGAGAGTACTCTTATAAAGTCTGAGGACAATACCAAGCTGGGAGGGGTTGCAAGCGCTTTGGAGGATAGGATTAAAATTCAAAATGATCTGGACAAACTGGAGAAATGGTCAGAAGTAAATAGGATGAAATTCAATAAGGACAAATGCAAAATACTCACTTAGGAAGGAACAATCAGTTGCACATGTACAAAATGGAAAATGACTGCCTAGGAAAGAGTACTACAGAAAGGGATCTGGTGTTCATAGAGGATCACAAGTTAAATATGAGTCAACAGTGTAACACTGTTGCAGAAAAAGTGAACACCCTTCTGGGATGTATCAACAGATGTTGTAAGCAAGACACAAGTAGTAATTCTTCTGCTCTACTCCATGCTGATTAGGCCTCAACTGGGGCATTGCATCCAGTTCTGGGTGCCACATTTCAGGAAAGATGTGGACAAATTGGAGAAAATCCAGAGAAGAGCAACAAAAATGATTAAAAGTCTAGAAAACATGACCTCTAAAGGAAGATTGAAAAACCTGGGTTTGTTTATTTCTGGAGAAGAGGAGACTGAGGTGGGACATGATAACAGCTTTCAAGTACATAAAAGGTGGTTACAAAGAGAAGGAAGAAAATTTGTTCTTGTTAACCTCTGAGGATAGGACAAGAAGCAGTGGGCTTAAATTGCAGCAAGGACGGTTTAGGTTAGACATTAGGAAAAAGTTCCTAACTGTCAGGGTAGTTAAGCACTGGAATAAATTGCCTAGGGAGGCTGTGGAATCTCTGTCATTGTAGATTTTTAAGAGCAAGCTGGACAGACACCTGTCAGGGATGGTCTAGATAATGTTTGGTCCTGCCTTGAATGCTGGGGACCAGTCCTACGATTCTATGATAAGAAATGTTGGGGTGCGGCCACCTGGGAGCAGCTGCTGCATGCTCAGTACCATTGAATATCAGGCAAAACTTTTAGGTATGTGCCTAAATATTGAGTTAGGGGCACAGCTAGTGAGAATCAGGCACTCCTGGGGGCACTCTGCAACCTGGTGATTTCTGGTTGCCATAGCAGCCCCATGGGGCTGTTGTCAACCAGTTAGAACAACTTCACTAACTTGCTCTGGGGGAAGTCACATGGGACAGAGAGGAAGAATTGCTTAGTTCCTAGGGCACTAGCCCAGGGCCTTGCAGATCGAGGTTCCGGTCCCTGCTCGGCTCTTGTGTGACCTTGGGCAAGTCATGTAGTCTCTTGGTTCCCTGTCTATGAAATGGGGATAACAGCATTTCCCTACCTCACAGGGATCCGCTGAGGATAAAAACATGAAAACCATTGGGCTGTGCTTGGATGCCATGGTAACGGGGGGCAGTGTAAGTCGCCTGGATAGAATGGCCCCTGGGCTAAGGAACAGAGAGGTGGCTGAAAGTAACCTTGCCCCTAGTCACCCTTCTCAAGTGCTCTGAGCTCTGGTTGGCTGCAGCTAGAGATCTGGACCATGACGTCAATACTGGGCTTTTGATTTGTGTAGGAGTGAAGCTATTATTTATTTATTCCAAATACAGAACCTGTGCAAACAGGCAGCTTTAGGGGGGGCACTTGAAAAGTGACTTTTGGAAACAGACATTAAAAAAAAAAACATGTGGAAGGACAAGAAAGGACTGTCAGCCTCTCTCCTCCTCCCCTCTGCGAAGTGAACACCACCAATAGGCAATTTCTTTATTATATTCCATTAGGGCCAACCATCGTCAGAGTCCTGTTGTATTAGTGCCTTTATAAACACATAGTGAGAAAGAGTCCCTGCTTATGATATAAATAGACAAGACAAAGGCACTTACTTGAGGTCATACAGAGGTTAGTAGCGAAGTCAGGAACAGAACCCAGGTCTCCTCAATCCTCGGACCTAGCCACTGGGCCACACAGCCTTTCACTGCACTGAGGAGCATTGAGCGTCTGAGCTAGACTTTTCGGTTCCTTTTGAAATCTACATACTGGATTTGTGTAGTGTTGTTCCTGGAGTTGCAGCCCCACCCCCAGTGCGCGCGCGTGCACGCGCGCACACACACAGTCTGCACACACACACACACACACACACACACAGAGTCTGCATTTTCATCCCTTTCCGTTTTCCTTTTGCATCTTCATGACTTCACAAACTTTTTTTTCCCCTTGAAATATTTTCAGCTAGTTAAATTCTCCAAATAAATACCGCACGGCACAATGAGATGCAGTTGCATTGCTCGCCTTTCCACTGATGCTGAACTGATTGTTGACATGCACTCATGCTGACATGATGCGTGCTATCAATTTGGACAGCACATCTCTAGACAAGACTGGACCAGATGGAAGTGAAGTCAATGGTTAAATACATGCGACGGCTGCCTGCACACAATGTGACAGCACTTCTAGAACAATGGAGCAAATTATTTTAGCTTTGATATCTGCTATCAATTGAGATTGAAAATATCGATCCAAACTGATTGCAGGGGACAAAAATAAAGTGAAAGGGTAATTGACTGTCATGTCCCTCATCGATCAGATGCCACAGTTCACAGCCACTAAAATTATTTTCAAGTACTTGGGTGCATCATTTCTAATCAAGAAATATAGAATTTGAGTAACAAAGTGACTTACACTTGTGACTTGTTTAGGGACGTGTGTGTGTGTGTGTGTGTGTGTGTGTGTGTGTGTGTCCCCGAATCGGTCCTTATCCTGCGTGTTGTCTTAGCCAAAGTGAAAGGTGCTGTCAGATACCAGGCTGTCAGTGTTATGCTTGTGTCTGCGTGTAGATATACGTGTGTGTATAAATAGCTAAATGTGAAGCAACACACTGCTTTTAAAACGTTTTAATTCTCCTTAGTTGTTTAGCTGCAGTGCATATAAAAGAATTGCCTCGGTGACAAAGGAGGCACTGCGTCTGGGACATGCTCCAGAAGTGTGTGACCTTGTCTCACTAGGTCACTTAACATTTTAAAGCAACAAATATTTTATAACATGTGTTCCATCAGTGCGCTCTGGCAGCTGATCCAAAAAAATCTGCCATGGGAGAGAAACAAATTGGGACGCATCCCAAATTATCACAATCAAACCCACAAAAAGCGCATATAAAATTTTTACAGATAATCAGAAGGGTGGAAAAATTACCTTATTCCCTACCGTGCACTTCAGATGAATATAGCTAAACATTATTCAATCCTAATGCATACGGTGACCATGAAACACCTTCCTTCACTTATTGGGAACAGGCAGATGTAATGGATAGCCTTCTAAAGGACATGCACCTGCTGTTGGTTATTACCAAGGGAGGGGAGTGCCAATTGAGACGAGCAGCTAAAAGCCCATATAAAGTTAAACATTCCTGTTCGTATTTGAGAGCAGATTGCCCTGCCTCAGGGCTAAACATCATGGCTCTGACCCTCAATACTTGAAATCTACAAAGCACCATTGACTTGAGTGGTGCTTTTCACCAGCTGAGGTTCTGGCTCTCTATGTACTTAGACTGCAAGCTCTTTGGGGCAGGGACCATGTGTATATCTGGTGCCTAGGAGAACAGGTCTTGATCCTGGTTGGGCAAATCACTGAACGGCTCTGAACCTTGCTTTCCCCATCTGTGAAGTAGACATTTTATAAAATGCTTTGATGGATGTAAAGTGCCGTGCAAGTTCTCAATGTCATTATACCTGTCTGCTTCCAAAGCAAGGTAAATAAAGACTCTATTAGCTTCATGACATCTCTGTTTAAAACAAACAAAATTACTCACTGAAGCAGGCTTCAATGTGAATTATTTCTGCTAATGATAATTAGTATGTTATTTGCAGTCACTGGCTGCTTTGACTCATTACCCAGGCTTGCTTTGTCCCCTCTTGGTTATGTTGTTGTTGCAGCAGTTCAACTAAAGAAATGACGTGTTTTTACATATCAACACTCCACTGTTCTGCAGTTTTCGAACCATTGGTGCACTTCACATGGCTTCTGGGGCAGATTCTGAAGGGAGACGCGGAGCTGGATTGTACTCATTTGCCCCAGTACAGTACGTGCCCCAGTCATGGGTGAGGTGAATCAGTCTGGAGATGTGCTTTGGGACACTTCTAGGTGAGGAACCCTGCACATGAGTACATAGGATCAGCCTTCCGTAGCTCTTGCGTTGGCAGCTTTGCAATGTTCTTAATCCATAGTCCTTGAAGACAGACTTTGTATTTTTGATTAGCCCTGCTAAAAACGGCTTAAATCACTGGCCCAGAATTCCTAATTTGCCTTCCTGAACCTTGTGATCAATTTACTAGGACTCTGTGCCCCCCCTCTAAGTCCTTTCACTTCCAAATAAAACGAACATTGCTGTGAATTTTTGCAGTTGGCCTTTTCCAAAAAGCAACCACATCACATGATTGTATGAGTTTCCGGAGCACTATATAGTGAGGGTGGATTGTCTGCTGACAGTCAGGAATGGGATGTGGATTTTTGTGCAGATAGGTAAAGAATAGTCATCTACCTGCCTGGAAAACACTTGTCAATACATATCCTGTGTGTGTTGGAGCAAAGGGTGGACTGCAGAGGAATGGTGGCCTAATGCTTAAGTAGTCGAGTGGGACTCAGGAGAACTGGATTCTGTTTTTGACAATCCAATCCAAACTGGATTCTGTTTTTGACAATCACAGCCTTGCGTTTTCTTTCTTTCTACATCTCTTGCCTCATTTCCTCATCTGCTGGATGGGGAGGATGCTCTCCTAATCTCATGCTGTGTGGATGCACCTATCTGCAACTGTGAGGTGGTATTGTGATAAGCACTAGCAAAAAAGAAAACTCGGTTGTTTATATGGTAGCTGGGATCAAGAAACTGGAAACAAAGCTGTTGACATTAGGGTACTAGAGGGCCATATTCTTCACGTTGTTCCATCCACATGCCTTTTCTTGCTGTAGCTGTTCTTTACTGAAAACAGTGAAGTTAGCCTGGTGTTCAGAGTAATCTCACCAAGCTCACTAGGGAATGTATTTAAGGAGGACGCTTTCTTCCCCTTCCATTGGTAAGTGCTCTTCCCTTTTTATCATTACATTTCCTAGGCAGCAGCACAAAGAGGCCAGACCCTCTTTCCTTTTCCTGGCTGATCATCTTTCACTTCTGGAAAGACAACCGAACGATCGGCAGAACATAAGGGGTACGTATTATCAAATGTTGCTATTTATATTGTAGTAGCACCTAGGCGCTCCAGTCATGGACCAGGCCCATGCTCTGCTAGGGGCTTTACAAACACTGAATGAAAAGATGGGCCTGCCCCTGCCCCCATCTAAGTAATAGCCTACTCCAGGGTTTCAGGGTGGAATAGAAACGCAGGAATTGCCACAGTGGATCAACTCAAAGGTCCACCTAAACCAATAATCCTCTCTCCAGCAGTGTCCAACACTCTGCTTCAGAGGAGAAACAAGAATCCCTGCCACAGGCAATTATAGCCTGTCCCCAGAGAAAGTTTTCCCTCTAACCCTAATAGTTAGAGATTGGCTTAAGCCCTGATCCATAAGGGTTTCATATTTCTTCCAACACATTTAGAAATATTTACTATTAAAACTCTGGCTATCCGTATTATTTCTATAAGTGAATTACCATTAATACATTCCTGACCTAAGAGCAACAGTCTTCTTACTGTTATGTTCATTAGCATTGGTGGGGGCGAGGGAAATTGGGTGAGTCAACGGTTGTCACCAAGGAGCACAAAAGAAAACACATTTTATTTACAAATTTATCTTGTCAAATTGAATTTATACAAAAGAAGCATTTCTTCTTTGAGTGACTATGTTACTAGACTCTTCAGAAGAAGCTGGGGTGAAGGCCATCCCCAACCAGAGTTAAGCAACATCAAATTATTCACTGCGATGGGTCATCAAGAATGTTGTCTGAACGTGCAGATTACAGCATCATGCACCTGTACCTGTAGAGAAGCTTTGTTTTGCATATTGGGAAGCAAGTAGATAACATCTAATAGCAAACCTACAAGCAAGGACTAGAAATCCTATAGTATCTGCACAACAGATGGTTCTACATGGTGAATTTTGTGGGCTGAGGTGCGGGCAACTGATCTAAGCTGCTTATTTGGATTTTGATGCCATGTTGTATCTGACAGTGTGGCCTCTTTGATCTCCCCAGTGGTGCCTGTTTACAAGGATGAATGAGTGGCAGGTGAGATGGGTTAAGCAAACAAGAAATGGTGGCGAACTAAGTGAACTCTGTATATTTCATAATTTTTAAAAGTGTACACTCTTATAACCAAATTTGGAGGCAACATTCCTCCTGCTAATTAGGTGTTTCCACAGTGCTGCAAAGCCTACATCTGTACGAAGATTTCAGGAAAAGCAATCAGCAGCACAATTAAGCAATCTGCCATAATGATAGAACACAACATTAGTGCAGAATAATCAGAAACATATATTTTTTCTCCTTGATTTCCCTCTTCCCCCTCCCCCTGCAACTACCCAATAATTTGCTTTTGCAGGTTTAAAGTGAACCAAGATAAAAATGCCCTTATTTATTCTTGTCTACTACAAATTACGTTTGGTTTTCATTGAAAATGGCAAAATTAATTCTTGCCAAACAGTTATGGCAGCTTTCATTTTTACTATGTCTTGTTGCAAACCAGAGTTTCAGCTTCCTTTATTCTGCCATCCCCCGCTCCCTCTGTTTCATTTAAAAGGAGCCTCATTCTTTTCAATTTGAAATCACTAGACCAATGACATAATCTTTTGCTGAATATAGTCTGGGCCAAATTGTTCACTTGGTTACTCTGGTTTCAATCCAGGATAACTCCACTGGTATCCCTTTGGTGCCTTTAAAACCATATGTAGGGATTTATTACAAAGCACTCCCTCTCCATGGGATTTGTACAACGTCTCCAAATCAAACGATACTAGAATAATTCTGGTGTAAAGTTTAAAATCAATGGAATTATTCTGGATTTACACAAGAGTAACTGACCGCAGAATTAGGCTGACGGGCCAGATTCTCAGCTGGTGGAAATCAATGAAGTGAAGGATCTGGCCCTTAATGTGCTCTAAATTACTCAGTGATGGTTATTTTTTTTCTTATTTTCTTATTTTTTAATCCTCAGATACTAATGGAATGATCCAAGGGTGGTTATTATAAAGTGTCATGACTACACTATAACTACACTACTAACAAAAATAAAGCTGCTGTGATTTCAAGGACATGTTTTAAGAACATATGCATGCAAACTTTACTCTTCAAAGGCATCTATTTGCTATGTGCATAGTTACCTCTGAATTTTCCTTCTCTTACCCTGTTGCCGTCTAGATTTTCCTTCTTGAAAATAACTGTACCCTATCTCTGTGAAGTGTTCACCATGACTCTCAGCAAAGAGCTTTGTGATAATTTGTATAAAAGGAGCTAGGCCAACATAAACTGCATAGTTCATTTTGATCACATAGCTATTTTATAAATTTGAATTTGGTTGTCATTGCTTTTTATCTAGACTATCATATAAAGAGTGTTGTTTTGCTTTTTATCCCTTACCTCAGAAATTTGACCTAATCAGAGGTGTGGGGTTTTCAGTGTGTGTGTATAATATAGATTTAAGCCCTGTGGCCGATAGTCTAGAAGTAAGGAATTCTCTGCCCCGATTTGTTCCTGGAAGGAGGAAGAATGGCCACAGAGCTGCTTTATTTGCATAAGATATTTCCCCAGAACTCCAGATGGACAGATGCTCAAGAGGGGAAGGAGCTCTCTGACCCATCTGTTAGTGAACAAAGGTAATATGGCTACAGAGAGAACTTAATTTGCATAAGCTTCCCATCCAGAATTCTTTTAGTGACACTTTGTGAGTCACCATAACTGTACACAAATTCAGAATGGATTGGGTTTTGGAACTAAGCTAAGAGAGGGAAGAAAGGAAAAGGAAGGCCTATTATTCTGTAATGAGTTTGTTCAAGGGTCCTATGTGTTACTGGTTCCCCTCAGCTGAGGATCCAGAGTATGATTGAGAGTGTTTTTTACCAGAGAGAGCCCCTCGTTGGGTTGCAACCCAGAGAGGGAAGGGCTGTTTGCTGAAGCTGCGGAGGACAGCAGCAGAATTGAAACTCCTGTACAGCTTCTCTTACATAGCCACTAAATGAAGGTGAAATCACTATTGCTAGGTTAGATAGTAGAGCCTCAGAACAGGCTCAGGAAGCATTTTCTACAGGACTGGAGACGGAGCGGATCAAATACACCACAGAACTTTTGGACTATGCTACCCACGGACACCAAACTGTGAGTGGGGCTTAGTAGAGGGACAGAGGGAGAAGTAATGTGCTTAAAAGGACACTTGCTTATTGGATGTTCACATGGTCAGATGGAGACCCCAGTTAAGACAACTGCCAGAGTTACCATGGGGGAGTGTTACTTACTGTTTAGATATAGTGTTGCTGTGTTCCTTTTTCACTTAATAAAGCTTCCCTTGTTTCAGACACCAACTCAGTGCTTTCAAGTGGGGGGTGTTGCATATTTCCAGGAAAGGAATTTAGTGATCCCAGAAATTCTGGGGTGGGGGATTGAGCAGGCTTTAATTTCTGAGACCCCTACTTAGTTGAACTCAGACCTTGTTGCTGTCAACAACACCTGGCAGAAGAGAGAGACATATATGCCACATCTAACCTTTCTAATGTAAATTATATATATAAATTTTACATTAGAAAATGTAAACGTCGCAGGGTAGTTGTTCTGCCAAGATTTTGTAATGAAAAGAGAGAAAAGTTCTGTCTTGCATCCTGTCTCCCTAACTTAATGGAATGATTTAGCAAATAAAAAATCCTAATTCAATCATTAAAAACTCACATTAAGCAGAGTGGGAGCAGCTGGGAGAGTAACATCTTTGCAAATCATGTTACTCATTGCCTAAATATAGCCTTGAGGTAAAACTTTCAAAACCATCTCAGAGATCTAGGAGCCTAACACCCCTTGACTTTCAGTGGGACTTGGGCTCCTAAGTCACTTAGGTACTTCTGAAAATTTTGGCCATACCTAGGAGCCTGATTTTAGGCACCTAAGCCCAGCTCCACAAAATGACTTAGGTGTTAGAATGCTGAGCATTGCAGCACCAACCTTTTAGGTGTCTGGAAAATCACTGGGATCAACAAATCCTGAATTACGTGGTCTAGGCTCCTTATACAATGAATGGGGGGGAAAGAGGTGCCTTAGAATGAGATCCACAAAAGCCAGCACACTAGGTGGGAGGTGCCTGTGCTAGCCAATGGGAAAACGCAACAACAGAGGTGAGTGCTAAGCCCCTTCTGGTGATAGCATCCCCTGCATCCTGGGCACAGGTGCCTAGCTCTGCTTAGCGATCCGCAAATGGGAACCCCACGCCTGGAGTCAGGTGACTTACGTGCCTAAGTAGTTTCTTGTGGGAATGAGTTAGGTCCCTGCCTCACTTCACACTAAACAACTGCTGGTGCTGGAGGAGGAGACGGTACTGCTCATCTTATAACTTTTATAACCTGTGTTTCCCTGGTTCATGGATCAGTCTGTGGCCTAGGCAGGAGATAGGCAGTACACGTGCCCAGCGTACGAAACATAGGGACTTAGGGAATTTTTATTCTGAATACTTGGGTGGCAAGTGACTTTAGGTGCCTACAGTGTTCGAGAGGAGTTCTGTGGCGACTAAACCTGGGACATATGTGCCTAAATCTGGGGTTTAGGTGCCTACGTATCTTTGTGGATCAGAGCCCTAAAACGTTGGCTCTACTGCCAAGTGCAAATTGATATATGCTTTGAGCAATGGGCCAAAATCTGCTGTTGCTTATGAGGTGTCAGTCGAGACTAACACCCGAGACTAATGAAGCATCTACCATTAATATGATCATCTAATCGACTCCCACAAAGTGTTAAATCTTTTGTGCACCAGTGAACGTTAGAGAGCACCAAAGCCAGCGAAAGGCTAGGTCTTTCCACAAAATCAGTTAGGAAAACATTAAACGTCTGGGGCCTCTGGGCTGATTTTGTGTCTCAATAACGACTGAGCGTAATGTACTCCCTGAATTAGTGCACGCAATACCTGTGCTAGTCTGTAGCTGATACGTATTTTAAAAGTCTGTTCTTCTACAACTCAGTAAAAATAAGGGGGAGGTGCTGCTGGCAACTTGCTTTTTGTTCTGCATAAGTGCTGTATTTCTCAGCAGTCTTAAAGCTTCTCAGCATGATGATATTGTTACATCAGAACTACTGCAGGTTTAACACAATTCTCAATTTGCAGGCAAGTGGATATATTGTGTTGGAGGCTTACAAGTAGAGGACTGTGCGACTATAAATTACTACCCAGCTGTATTCTCTTACTTGGATTTGTGGCTATACCTAAGGATCCTCATCTGTAAGAAAATGGCAGATACCCAAAGAAGTTTGGCTGCATGGCAAAGGACCTGGACAAAGCCAAAGAAGGCACTTTATACATTTATTCATGAACATTACATTTGTGAGAAAATGTCATGCACTACCCACTCGGGTGATCACTTGTGGTGAGCAAGCAAACATAATCAACACACAAGTGCACTGGAAAGTACAAAGTCTTCCTATTTAGTATGACCACACTATTTCAATTCAATGTAGAAGAAGTTTGGTCTTTGTATAAATGGATAATCCTTGGCAATAGTCAAGGTAACACCTGCTACCCAACATGCAGTGGGCTCAGGGGAGCGGGAAAAAAGGAATAAATCCTGCCATGATGCATGATGGACAGGGACACTGGGTCCCTCTTGAACAAAGCCAGGGACTAATGACCACACACAGAGCACCCTTTGCCACCAAAGTATCTCTCTCTAACTGGGTTATCTAACAAAAGTGATTATAAACGACAATTCGGGCCACCTCTTTAGCACGTGTAAGTCAATGTAGCCGCATTAGAAGTCAATGGAGCCATCATGTTTTACACCAGCTGAGGATCTGGACCACTTACCTTTTTATGTGTTGTGATTCTCATGTGTTGCAACAGGAAGGAATCTGCCTCATTCATAGTGCAAAACAAAGGCATCTGCGGTGAGGGTCAAAATGTGAAATGCAAGGCTTGCATGAGCCAGGGTTCAAAGGAAAGAAAAGGGTCTCCCTTCTAATAATCATCTGTGCAGGAGGAATGAGTTAAGGGAACCACCCATTTAGCGTTCTCAAGCTCCTCACATACTCTTTCTCCTGGCTGGCTTTCTACCTCTCCTCTTAGAGGAATCAGCCATGGGAAGCCATCAGAAATTTCCTGGAAGGGCCACTGACAAGCCTCATTAGTGACTGTGGAGCCTGCGGCTGCCTAAGACAAGGTTCTGTAACTTCTGTCTTACCAGGCATTGTGTAGGATTCATCTACCTCATCCCCGTTATGGAAAGTTTTCAGTTCTGTAATCAAAATAAACATAGACGACCAAGCTCTGCATTCAGGAGCATTCTAGCAGGACTTGATGGAGACCTTCCACCGCTAAATGGGTACTGTGCTGGAATGATATTGTAAGCCATGGTATATTACCTTGCTGTTACCAACGGGGGACACTCTCCAAATCACTAGTCTGATTAAAAATTGAAAACCACAAAGTTGTTTGTTTATCAGTTGTTTCTTTTGCTTTTAAAGGCAGGGGAGTTTTATGCAAATCAGGAGAAAAACATGTCCGTCTTTGGCAAAAACCTACCTGTATAAATGAAGTTGAATGTACCCTACTACCCATTTTTAATATCATTCTGGACTCTTAGCAGCAAATAATTGGCATCACGGGTACATTGTTATACTCCTTCACTGCCTAAGCGAGGGTCAGGAATAGCGAGAGTGGAATGCTGACAAACTGAATGAAATAGGTCCATATTCCTAGCTCATTCCCATAGAGATCGGAGTTAAAAATCTGCTCCATTCGTCTGTATAGATGCAGTGTTTCTTAACCTGGAGTTTTAGAGGGGTCGCAAGTGCAGAGCTGGTATTGGGGGTGGCAAGAAAGGTAATTGCTTGGAGACACAGGGGCTCCATGAAACTAAGTTACATGCCTCAGCCCCGTGGGGGTGGGACTCAGGCTTCAGGGGTACAGTAGTTTGGAAAGGTTAAGAACCACTGGTATAGAAGATTCCTCTTGGATTCCTTTGATCTACCAGGGCAGCTGGCCAAGGCAATGACAATCCATTCTGATCGCTATCTAGGTCTTCGCAACAGAAATTTCTATGTGTTCTGCCAAACCACTTTACTTATGACAGGCAAAGCACTGCCATAAGCTGGAAAACCATTCATGGCAATTAAATGCTAGCTCGATGCAGCTATCTTCTGTTTGATATTCAGCCCTTCCTAATCACTTTACAGAACGTCTGGATTGTTTTGAAATGGAACCAGTGCTAACTTCATCTTTAATTTGAGCTAGGGCTCCATTCCAGAAGCCTCTACACAGGCAAACACCCATTGGATCACAGGAATAGAGTACTTTTCAGGTTGGTTCCTGCAGGACAAATCTATGGTGAACAGTTACCACTTGTGTGGTTTTTAACTAAAGAAGAAAAGAAAGTGGTACGCAGAAATCAGCTGACCCCATCTGCATTTGGAGCCAAAGTTGTAGAAATGTACAAAGAACATGCAAATTAAATTATTGTGGAGAGGCATTTTTTAGACATTAAACTCTTCAAAGCAGGGACTATGTCTTCAACTCTCTTAGGAAAGTGCCCAGAACAGGTGCTCCTGCAGTATAAATTAGAATAATTAATTAGCAGCTGTTAACTTTGCATAAAGGAGACTGAAATCAAGTACACTGTGCTGGTGAAGTACATCAAGCAATATACAGTGCATAAAACCCCTATGTTTATTCTTTATGAACTAGTGAAAGGAGAGCATGAAGAGTTGAACTAGTAAACAGAAGAAGAATGTTTGTCTGTTAGATTGGGTTTCTATAGACAAGGGTCTGGCTTTTGAGACGTGGAGGTATAACCATATGCCTGAGTGTATACAAATATAGTAGATTCTTCAAGCTCTACAGCATCAGATCCCTGTGACATGATGGTAGGATCCAAGACATTGCATGGAGAAAGAAAGTCATGCTCCCAAGTCACCTGGGGAACCAGACCAGGTAGTTCTCATAAATTCAAGTATAAGTTGACCGTCTAGAAAAGAAGAGAGGAACCTGAGACAGCTTATTCAGGGAGAAGCTCAGACAAAGATTTATGTTTGTTCTTAAATTTTAGTTTAAAAAAGGGAAAATACAGACAAGGAAAAGAAGTTTTGGGGGGTAGAGTGTGAGGTTTTTTTGGTCACTAACCTAACCCTTAACTGAGGGACTGTAGGAAAAAACTTCCCCTAAACCCAGATTCTGACATCAGAGCAGACGATTATGGATCTAGCACCTTTTGAAGCACCTGACACTGGCCACTATCACATAGGATATTACATTTGATGAACCCCTAGACCAAAGGGGAGGTTACAAAAACACCACCAGAATGGTTCCCAATTTAGAGTTAATGAATACAAAGTCTACGACTTAAAATGGAAATATCACCTGACCTAGCTCAAATAGATACAGAGTAATTCACAGGTTTAAAATAATACAACAAAAGTAAGGAAGTGTTCTTAAATGAAAACCTGGAAAGTGAGTGAAATCTACTATGCATGCGTTTGAACTTGGGTATCAACTTTCTTTCTGCAATTGTGAATCACGTATTTCCCATCATCTTTCTTTTAAGGGTTCAAGCCCCATTGACTTCAGTGAGAGTTTTGGGGGGTGAAATATTTGTAGCAAAATATGTTTCCCTGAGTTCATAAGAAAAACAATTTTATTAAACATAAGAATTTTTTTAATGCTGAAATTCTGCGAAATTGTTTTTGCCATTTTGATGTCCAAAAACGTTGTATGAAATCTTCATATCTTTCCCCCAAGTTCTGAGCTGCATTGCTTGGTTGAGGTTTGTCTCATAATTCACGAGGTTTTACCAGTGTCGCCAACTCTCACAGTTTTATTACAAGCCTCACAATATTTGTTTTTGTTTTTTTTCTTAAAGCCAAAGCTGCTGGAATCAAGATATTGCATGAGAATCTCAGCATCATGGAACAAAATAACACTCAGAACAGACTCAGGTTCAGCTGAAGCAGTGTTTATTCTGAGACCACGACAAATCACCTAATGGGTAAGGAGCCAGGCAGCTGTTGCATTGAGCAGACACTGACCTGGCATTCAGCGTTCTTATATAGCCAGTGTGGGCAGACTCTGGTGGGCAACGAACAAAATGGGGTAAGCTATCCTAATTCAATTAGAACTCTGCACAGGCTGTCTGAGTTCTTATTCTCTGCTTCCTTTTTTTTTTTTTTTAAAGTAAATTTCTAGCCCTGGTAGTTGTGGAGAAATGCTTGTAAATCTAACACAAGTACAGCCTAAAAGCTCAGAAACCAGAAGCCAAATTTAAAAAATATATATTTCTAAAATATTCTCCTGGGGTTTTTAAGCCAGTATTGTAGTTTTTGGGGAAGTCTAGCTCATGGTTTTGAATGCTGGGGTTTGATGTCATAGTTCTCAGGCTCTGCTGACCTCACATGGCCTGGAGTGTTGAAAGAAGCCATTTGAACTCTTCTTCTCAGAGGGAGTGGCTGCCTTTTATGTTCTTTCTCTGAGCCAGTTAGGGAAAAACACTGTCCGAGGCAGATTTTCTCTGCTGCAGTGCAGGGAGAGACAGGGCGGCTTTGCAATCCCTGAAAGACACAGCACCTGAGGGGCACATGGCCTCCAAAGACACCAGGGAAGAGAGAAGTCTGTCCATTAACAAGTTCGTGGAAGCAGCCTGTTGGTCCTTATCTGAATAAAGAGAATGTCAGGTAAGGGTGTTGGGGGAGAATGGAGAAGTTGGAAATACCTTACCCAGGATCTGTTGGGTGGGGAGGCATTGTGTAGGAAAAGAAGACTGTGAGGCCTGGTAGGGTCCACCACAGGCGTGGGTGGTTTGGCTCAGCATTCAAACTCTTCACCTCTTGAGGTCCCCCATCACTAGGTTTAATATTGCTGTGGTGAAGTTGGGGTTGGATGTATGCTTCGTTCCTCTTGAAGCCATAGTGTAGCTGTCGCAAGAGTTGGTGGATGCTTTGGGCACAATGTGGGAAGCAGGCTGGCTTGTGGTCTCCCATAACCACCCAGCCACCACTGTGCACTCAAACTTGCTCAGCTTATCATGGCTGATCAAGGCTCCAATTTAAAGTCAGACCTCTTTGACTGGCTCTGCCTGAGCCTGTTTGTGTCCCCATGGCCCGTAGCGAGAAGAAGGGGAAGAGGCGCTCATAGCAGCAGAAGCAGTAACAAGGCCAGGGGAAGAACCTACTAATGATGATGCTGCAGGAAGTGATCAGATGGATGGAGAAGCCAGCTGCAGGACATCTGCCTTGTTCACAGCCTGCTTCTGGCTATCCAGGGCTATGCCATGCTGACAGCCACCCCGAAGAGATGGAAGGCCACTCTCTCCTCGGCCACTGCCTGATCCCAGCTCAGATGGATGACCAGCTGCTTTCCCATTGTCACTGCTAAAGCCTCAGCATCTTTCTTTGGTCCTCCACCCCAGCTAGATCAGAGAGTGGGAGCACTTATGGATATAGGACCTGGCAAGAATGCCTGTAAGACTTCTGGAATTAGGACCAAAGTGGCTGGCATAAAATCCCTGACCACTTTTATGCCCTCACCTGATTCTGTGACTCTGACTCTATCCTTCTCTGTCTTCTGTCCACAAGCTACCATCAATAGCAGCGTCTACCAGGGCAGCTCGAGGTGTAATTTCCACGACTGAAGATTCCAGGCTGGGATTGTATTTTGCAGGAGTTCCCAGGGGGAAAGCTTGTGGGCCCTCAAAACTTCATGGGATTTGGAGGATGCAGAAACCCACCACACAGACTGGGTTGGCAGGGTGAGAGGAGGAGCTCTAAAAAATGTTTTCACCCCTCCCTGCCCCCATGGGCTAAAACAGAGGGATAGAGGGGGGAGAGCTCTCACTGCACTCTTCAAGGAGGAAGAGGCGCTGTGGGGAAGCTCTGCTTTTCCAAGTCAGGGAGAGGCAGAGAGGCTCACTTCTGCTTTTAGCAGATGGAGGGAAGTTTTGCTTCCACCAGCCTCCCACCATCTTCAATTTAACGCCTGCCTGTGCCTGCAAGCCTAGGTTCAAACAACTTTCCTGATTCTCTAAATCCGTCTTAACAACCCAGCCCAACAAATCACATGAATGAAAGGTACAAAGTGTACAATCTGCAACAAAGTTGCTGGCAAGGTTGCATGCTGTAAGTGTTTGTCTGCCTGTTTGTGAAGTTAGTTGTCTCACCTGCAGGCACATTTCTCTGGCACTGGAGTTTGTGTCTTTTTTTTATTTTTTTATTTTTAACTTTGAAGTTTGTGTGTTCAGTGGCATTACCACTACCCTAGGAAAAAACAGCAGCGAGGCCAACAAGGAGAGGCTTGTGGAACATTACTTGAAGTCAGGTATAGGCAGATCTTGGGAGGCCGCTGCAAGCTTTGGTGTGTCTGTTGCAGCTCTTTCCTTCTCTTTGGGATTCTGGGATTCTGAAAGAGGTGACTGTGCTGGAATTCCACTTTGCTTTCATAGCAGAGGGGGAAAGAGATTCTCAGGTCACTTGGAGTATGTCCACACTGCATCTGGCAGTGAGAGTCCCAGCCTGGGTCCACAGAAGTGGGCTGGAGGGGCTTATGCTTGCACGCTAAAAACAGCTGTGCTGCTGTTGCTTTGAGGCTGCATGCTAAAAATAGCTGTAACATCTGTGCAGCTGTTTTTAGCACGCAAGTGCGAGCCCCACCAAAACCAGTCTGTGGACCCAGGGTCTGAGGCTCACTCCTAGATGCAGTGTAGACATACCCTGGGTCTCACAGCTCCTGACGGCTCTGCTGAATCTATTGTGAAATCACTAATAACACGGCCAGCCAGTGAAAGTGGAGGAGAAAGCATAAAGCAGTATTACCAAACAAAGAAGTCTAACCTCTTGGGAATACTGGGAAGTAAGCCCTGAGTGAAACCTGCGGGGGTGTGGGCGTGCCGGGCCATTTTTAGAAGGTGTCTGTGGCCTAGAGAAGACTTGGAAAACTTTTTGTTCACTACATTGGATTCTCCTGTACAAGTAACAAGCTTGTTTTGGCTTTCTGGGGCTGCTGGAGGCTGGCAGTGATGTTGCAGGTGTGATAAAAGTACGACGCTTTCCAAACACTGTTCCATGCTGATTGCTCTGCCCTTTGGAGATAGGGATCAGGTTTCACGTAAATGGAAATGACAGCAGAAGTGTTTGTGTGTCTAGGACGATGTGTACTTATGTTCTACAAGGTCTAATCAAGAAACAACTCCAAAGACAAATGAATTAAATCTGAAGGTTGGTGGAGCTGTGCCCATTTGCACCTGACAGGAAATTGGCCCAGTATTTTCCAGTGTTAGGGTAGAACCTGTAGTGCGTTAGCCAGAGAGTTACCCTGTGTGGAGATAAACAGCAAAGAGATTCTTGGACGTGAAAACCCTGGGTTGAGCTATTTTTCACCGGAAAGCCACCTGAGAGGTAATAGCCCTCTTGACAGTCTGGGTTTAGCCTTGCTGAGATTCTGCCTCATTGTTCTCTCACGGAGGAGGTTTGAGGCTGCACACGGATGGCAGGGGGACAAACGATCAAGCCATGGAAAGCCAGAGGACGTGTGTCTCCAGCCCTGGCCAAACTCAGGTGACTCTCAAGGAAATTACAAAAGTTGGCCACACTGATGTAAAATACTTGGTTGCGCCCGTAGGCCACAGAGAGAGAGAAAACAGCATGTGAAACTGCTGCCAGTGATGTGTGTGGGTAGCAGCAAGGGTCACAAAAGAGATTCCTCTGCCTGCAGCAATTCGATGGGGAGGGGAGTGACTGATGGGAGAGGGTTACAGACACCCCTATTCCTTACACTCAGAGATGCTTTGTGCTTTACCCTCCATTTGTTCATTAATCTGCCCCCCATCCTCTTCCCGTCTGATTGCAGAAGGTTACACTCCTCCCCCAGCCCTCCCAGGGAGCCTGGAAACTGTTGTGATAATTGGGCCTACACATTGACTCTAATTCTAAGCTTAACTGTGAAATGTGAGTGCAAGTTCATGAAATGTCACGATAACCTACAACAAGAAATGCTGATGGGAAAAGGTACAAATGGGAAACAGACAGGCTGAATTAATCCAACCCAACAGACCCAGTGATGTCAATCAAGGACTGTGTTAAAATCATGTCTGGTAAACAAGAAAAGGGGGGGACCGGAAATCAAAGTGGTGTGTCAGAGATTAGGCCTAACTGATGACAAAATAATGAGGGGATGGTCAATTCCACCCACTACTCCCTTTTGGAGTCCTTAAAAGAAAAGATTTTATTTGGGGAGGAGGAAGGGGAATCAAGAAACTGTTTGACCAGTCACTACTGGTTGGGAGATGGGTAAACCAGAAGGGGCAAGCTTTACCGTCACGGCTTTATACTGTCTCTTGGGACCCCAGGACCTATTGTAACATCATTGGGCCTTTGTGGTCCTGATCCTGAGAGATGTCCTGACCAGACCAAGCCAGGGAGAGAGATGCAGATGACACTGACACTTCCAATGGCTTTGACTAAACCTTGAACATCCCCTGAGATGTGCGACTTTGGTTCCTACTGTCAGCTCTTCCCTTGCCCCCCTGTGTGTCCTTTTTCTTCTCCTCCTCCTTATCTCTTCTCTTTCCTATCCCTCTCCTTGTGCCTTCTCTCTCATAAAAAGTCTGGCTCAGCCAGCCAAGACTATATTTAGCAACACTTCTGGGAGCCCGTGACCAAAGAGATAGATAAAAGCAATGTCCTAAATAGCCCGATGCCGGTACAAGTTTGCCAGGTTTTCGAGTGGCTAATAAGGCCGTGTGCTGTGTGTGCGTTTTTCCAGCAGTGAGGTTGCAAAGGAGAGTCAACACCAGAAACAGAAGTTGCATTTTCTTCCTTTGCTGCTCTTTTTTCCCCTCCGTGTGTGTGTGTGTGTGTCTTGTTGTGTCTTTTATGCAACATGAACGGACATTAATAAACAGCAGCAGCTCCAGCCTATTTCAATTAACTGGTTCTCTTTTCCCCCCCAAAAGACCGTTCTTACCATTTCTAATCCCAACCATCCCTTACCATCTCAGAGAGTGTCAATCCAGGGGAGAAGGGTTCCTTCTAAAAGCTCGCTCCAGCTAAAGGGAAAGGGAACAAGGGACATTGTTAAAATGAAACACTTATTTAATACTTTACATTTCAAATGTTTTAACCGTTTCCCCTTCTCTTTTCTGTATCTTTAACAAAAAGTTAAAACGATGTTTAATGGTGTGTTTGCCATGGTACTGAGCAGGCTGAGGTCTCTGCATACTAAACCCCAAGCCTTGTTTAATACTATGTAATGTCAGACAGTGATAGGGTCATGTTAGCAACTTTGACTTTTGGGACCATTTATTCCATCAACATTATTACACCAGAACCCTGGGGACTCTCCAGGCTTCCTGCCACGGCTCAACTCAGTCATGATTCTCAGGGCTTCGAGGCTCCCGGCCCCTAGGGAGTCCTCTGAGTCACAGCTGAGTTGGAAGTCTCACAGCTTGGGCTCCCAGGGTCAATTTCCCTTTAAATTTTTTGAAATAAAATGTTTAGACTATTTCTAAATGATTTTTTTTTATTTCCTTCTGTAGGAAATTTTGAGAATTCTACTTTTTTTGTTGCATGTCTGAACAAAATTGGTTCAGACTTCCTGCATTTCCCTGCAGAATTAAAATTCTGACTTTCCGCCAGCTCCCACCATGAGAGAAATGCTGCTATGGCATTGCACCAATTATTAGCTAAGTCTGGCCTCTCTCCAAAACATTATAATACCTTATGTTTGTTTATTTAGATAGCACTATAGTTTATAATCGTCTTTTGAGTATGAACAATGGCAGCACAACCGGCTGGTATTTCTTAATGGGCAGTATTTGTGATTTTAGTGTATTTTCTCTATTTTTCTTTTGTTGAGTTACGTATTATCTAAAGCTGGTCAATATTTCTAAGCAGATTTTTAAATGAAAAACTGCTCTTTATTTATTTTATTTTATTTTATTTTAAATCAAATGTTTGCTTCTCTCCAGATCTGCCATTTATTTAAGTGAAAGGCTGATTGGGGTGGTGGTGTTTTTATGGAACAAAAACAGGAAATTCACACAAAAAATGTATTGGCGGAGGAAGAGAATTTCATTTTTTTCCAAAATATTTTGGTGGAAAGTGCTCACCATATTCCAGCTAGATCTAGCGTGATCTAAAATGCTGTGTCCCCCATTGCTGTAATGTTACACTAATCTAGGTTGCGTTTTGGTTGATCATATACGGAGATGCTTCGTTTGGTGCTTAGAGAGTAGCCACATGACGTTGGGCTCCGGGTCTCTGAATACTTTTGGAGCCAGATTCTCAGCCCATTGATGACCCCTGATGGTGTCAAGGTGCTATAATGCCAGCTTAACCAGCTGTCTGGGGACATCTGGTCACCCTATTTGGCTGGAAGGCTGAGCCTCGGAAGCCCTAATGGGGGGGAGCTGGCCTGCTGGAGCACTGGAGACAAGTGCCCTTTGCACCCTGATACAAGGGAGTGCTGTGTGTGGTGAGTACGTCACCATACATCCTGTCAATGCAGGATTGTTCCTCACAGTGTATTTCCTGGTCTTCTTTTAAATGCTCCAAGCAATGTGGCTTCCACCTCTTGCTTTGGGAGACTATTGCATAATCTAACAGATCTTTCGCTCTCTGGTCACTTCTGCTTTTCATTATTATGGAAAATGTATGTAGCGTAGAGCTGATTAGAAATCGTTTTCTTGCTGCAAATTTTGATGAAAATGAAGGCAACCTTTAAAAAAAAAAAAACCCACAAGATTTTCAGTCCAAACTGGTTTTAGGGATTTTTATGAAAAGTCAAAATTCTCTGCAGAAATCAGGTATTTCCAGCAAAAAAAACCTTTTGTTTAGTTGAAAGTTAAATTTTCTGTTGAAAAACAGTTTTCACAGCATTTTTGACCAGCCTGACTATCTACACTAACATGACATGATAATTTATGAACATAGGGCCTGATACCACAAAAGAATGCCCTTGGTTGGACCTTCATGGTGTTAGTGGGACTCTTCAAGAGCATAAGGCGCTGCCTGGATCTCTTTGTAGGATCATGACCACAGAGAAGACATTCTGTGACCCAGGGAGCTAGACAATATGGCCTAGTGTATATAGGGCACTAGACTGAGCTTCTGAGCTCTGCCTCTGAATGGTGTGTCCCCTTGGGTAAATCATGTCGCTGCTCTGTGTCTCAGTTTCCCTGTCTGTTAAATGGGGCTAATTATATCTCATTTGTACAGCACTTGGTGATCTACAGCTGGCAAGGACCTTGGCTTATGTACCTGTTAAGCATCTAGCACGTTATATGCAATGCTACATATAAGTAACAATATCATGGTAATGTTATAGCAATGGTCCTATATAAATGACAGTGACTAAGAGGATTTCCCCTCATATTCAGCCTAAATATTCTGTTCTTAATTCCATCCCATGACGCCTACTTTTATTATACTTGAGAGGTCACTTTTCCCTTCGTCTGGCACTGCACAGTTGAGGTCAATGGTGATTCCTGACTGGCAGCTCCCTTGGAAAATGAGAGAGCTCGCAAGATATTGCCAGTGGGGTCCCTGACTATGGAATTCACCGCACAGATTTTAGTCTAAAACAGCCCAAATAGGTTGGCCCCTAGGTTATGCTGCAAAGCCTTTGACGTTTGATCCTGCTCCCATTAAATTCAATGGAAAGGGAGTTTAAGGGGAGTTAGATTGGGAAAGGGGTGGGGCAAATGGCTGAGATACGGAGGATTGTGCGGAGCTGTGACTTTTGGTTTTGTGGACCAGTTTGTTTTGTGCAGAGAAAGGACGTTGCTTTGCTACAGCTCCTACTGCTTGTCTTTGTCGGAGTGTGTTTATAATTATCTATCAAGATGCCTCGAGGCTGGGAAAGGTGATGTTTATATGTTGAAATCAAATAAATTAATTAATCATTTTGCAAGCTCAGAAACAAATCTACTTACATTTATTTAATCTGAAACTTCCCCGCAGTTGCATCACATCTTCTGTCATCATCTGCACAACGCTGGCTTAAATCAGACAATTCTTCACCAAAATGTTCATTAGATTTCCAGGGGCCCTGGTCATGTGAAATTATCCATTTAGAAGGAGGACACAAGATTATTCTGCTTAGCTCTTTTGGAGAGTTGGATATCAGCTCTGCAAATGAAGGCAATGGACCAATAAGGAAGTTGCAAATCACACTTCACACTGGCATCACAGAAAAGATTAGTGCACTAACAGGGGAGGCTGCTCTTTTTAAAAGAGGCTTTAAATGATTTCAAGAACCACCACAATGTTATGGTTTTTACATAAACCATCATTAATTACATGTAAATCAGACTTTCCCCCACCCCTTCCATTAGCATCATCTTTGCTAAGCTTTTTGTCTTGTTTCTGTCCGTTCTCTTTGACTAGCTGAATGGCAGCAGACATGATTTGCAATGCTAAAGTCAGATATAGGTCAAAATGGACAAGGAGAACACAGTCCAGGGTCCCATCGATGCTAGAACAACCAATTCGGTGCAGGGATGGCAGCATCGTGGGTTTTAACCTGTTCACTGCCATAGGGTTAGAACCGCCAGGAACATGATTTTCTTCTCTCTCTTCCCCAGTCTCCAAGATCTGTTTCCTGCTCTCCCTCCCTTCTTATTCCAGGCTGTTATTCACCAATAACCAATATCTGTTTGTGTTATTCCATGGAGACATAGGGGTTGCTGTTTTCACAGATATGTAGCTGCAGTGAAAGCTTTAATAGTTGATGCAGGACCATAGGGTTAAAAAAATTGCTAGAATAATGCAAGGCTTTAGACCCAATAATATCACAGAGCACTGTGCAAGTTTAAGATCAACAAGGACAAAATAATGTATCCTCTATGGAAAAAAGGCAGATACCATCTTTAAATTACCATGTTGCCATCACAATTAAGCTTATGGGCAGTGTAGTTAATTAAGAGAATGGCTGGGTGGATTGTGAAGAGGCCATCAAATTTAATTTGTACCTGTGATCTAATCAGAATTTGAAACTCAAGTAGGTATCCAGAAGTAGCTCATTGTGTGTTCCAGGATAATGGTTTTCAACTGCCTTATAAATGCCACAGTGATGCAAGATATTTGTTTTCATCTTTGTCCAGTTATAATATTCATTTCCAAGGAGGAGGAGAGAGGCTGATGTAATGTTTAATAAGTTTTCAAGGGTCAAGTCTGCAAGGGTCCTGCCACTCTGGATGGGCACTCATGTCAGTCAGTCTGCGCAGGTGCCTCAAAACATCTAGGGCTGATCCCACGCTAACTGTAGTCAATGGCAAAACCCCATTGACTTCAATGGGCTTTAGATCAGGCCCTTTGTTTACACTGTGCATGCTCAGGGACTTAACAGAGGCGTTACCATTGTCGTTCCCATACTAACATTTACATTACATCTCTTGTATGGTCTTTACCATGCTGGTAACATGAAACCTATCCTCGCTGATGGGGTTGTAAGGACCCCATCTGGACTAGTGTGGTACACAGAAAAGTCTGAGGAGGAGATGGAGTACTTTTTGAATACCCATCTTTTGGCCAAAAGTAGCATTACTGCTTTGGAGAATCTTAAGGAAGTTGTGATTTAAGTTTATTTGATCAGGATAGACACTGAGAAGTATTAAAGGTGTCATATTAAAGCATAAGTTCTAGTTAAGATGAAAAGGTAGACAGGAAAGAGGAGAGGCTGAGAATTTAACCTTACAAGACCCTTTACAGAAAGGATGTTTGTTGCAGAAATGGTGCAGTCATCAGAGACAGAGAAAATCAATTTAATAAGGAAGAGTAGAACCTCAAGAAGAGAGAACCAGAAAAATGGCATGGCTATAGAACTGGTGCAGAAAGATAAAGTGGCCCATAGTCTCCTAGGGTGAAATCCTGGCCCATGGAAGTCTATAGCAAAACTCCCATTGGCTTCCAGTAGGGCCAGGATACCATCCTAAACCAACATAAAGATCACCTATGCCAGAAGAAGACTGTTGCAAAAAATCTATATTAATGTAACCTCAAGGCTGGGGCTTTAACCAGGAGAAAGTCAGGAATTGAAGTTAATCCTATTGCATAGTGAACCTGGCCACATTACTAAATAGTTATGATTTAGAATAGTTTAATATTGCAATGAGAAACTGAAAGTTTTTATTTTAACAAAAGATGTATTTAATACATATCCTTCACGCTTTACAAAACAGAAAAGGGTGGTGGTGATGGTGGGGTTTAACCCTTTCACCCATAGCCACGGCACCATGGAGTCACACAACTGTGTTCTGTGTAACTCCATACATTTTAAACTAGACACTATTGCAGGGGTTGTAATTCCCTCCGCTCTCTCTCCTTTCCCCTGCCTTGCAAGGAGAAGTTAAAAACGACTGAAATGATTTTGTCCCAGTTTCCAGAAAAATTCACCTTTTAAAGATAACTTTTTTGGAAAGTTACAAACCTGTAAAATGGGCTGAAATGGAATTTATCATGCTGCTATTCTGTTTGGCTATTGCAAAGGCTATAATAAACCAGGTAAATAAAGTTACATAAAATAATTTTAGGATAGGTGCCTGGAGCCTGTGACAGAGCGCCATGTCAAACAGTAACATACAGCCAGTTTCATTACCTTTGTTCTCTCCCCAAGAACTACTGACCTAGCTTAAAAAAGGCCAGGCTTTAAGTCCTGAACACCTAATGGTGAAATATTAATAAGCTAAAGAGGTGACAGGTTACTGAAGCCCTGCTGCAGCAGACTAATCATGGGAGCCTGCTGGTGGCCTCCTACGCTTCTGAGCAAAGGGAGTCTCAAGGATACAAGACTGGAATACCATCAGCACCAGTATTGGTTCTCATGACCTTCAACCAGCTGCAAGAGATGGATCTTATACTGCCCTCCAGGAGACTGAGGCTCATGTTGAATAAAACTGTAGGGAAATAATAAACATAGTATTTTATCACTGTCAAGGCTTGTGTTGCATTTACCTGTTTCAACATCCATGCGTTTCCATAATATGAATAATTACTGTTCCTTCACTTAGATATTTGCTTATGTGCTATTCCTCTGGCCCAGCTGTATGATGATTATAGGTACCTGACATTGCCTACAGTGTGCTGAACTTTAACATGCCTGGCCATGACATAGCATGGTCAACTATGGGGGTGAAGAAACATGGCTTAGGATATGACATGGTTGATAGGATCTTCACTTTGCTGGAGACTCATGTATTTTTAATACAAGGACAATGAATGCTTTATGAGAGGAACTGCACAAAAATGTTCACGTTGTGAGTGGTTATCAAGAAGGAATAGATCTGGGCATTCAGTAGCCTGCAGAACGTAGCAGTAGGTCTTTGGACATAAAGGCCTTCTCCTCCTTTGAACATATACCTAATCTCAAACAGAACCAGGAGTTGGAGACCCTGAAAAATGTGTCTGAGAAACTTCTGTGTTTACCTCTTTGAAGGGAGAGTAAAAACCTTAACTTTCTTTAAAAAAAAGTTTATATTTGGCCTACTAATTATAGACAAATATTTTGAGAATAGCTTTCTTGTAATGTTTTCTCCCTGAAATCTTTTCCTTTTCACTTCTAAAACAATCCTTTGCTTCCTGCAGTATGTATTTCCTATCCTATATTTGTCTCCTCTCCATCCTAGTTCTGTCAATAAAATTAGATGACCCATATTAGCATTTTACACATGTTCAATACTGCAACAGTACCTGATTTGTGGTTTTTCAAATGAATTGGTCATAGACTTACGATGAGATTGGATGTCTCCTGGTGTTTGCCACTTAATGTATAGCACATAATTATATTCAGGAAGCACTAGGAACTGAGACCGATATTAATTCCAATGAATATGCATTGAAAAACCTCCACCAAACTGGGACATATTAATACTTTGACCCAAATACAATGGCTATTCCACCCCTTTTTTGCCTACCAGGAAAAGAAAATACCTATTGTGTGGCAAGCCAGAACAAGTGCAAGTGTGCAAGTTATCTAAGACCAGTTTCTGTTAGACTTGAAGTCAATGGGACCACTCAAGGAGTAACAGAATATCAGCATGAGTAAGAGGATGAGAATCTGGCCCTTGCAATCTGATAGGATGCTCTTAGGATTCCAGGGCTAAATTCCATTCTCACTCATACTGATGCAACACTGACTTCAATGGAGTTACTCTGGATTTACATCAACATAATGGAGAGCAGAATTTAGGCTCCTGCATGTGCCCGCCTAACAGCACTTGCATGATGAAGCTGTAAATGAAAACTGGCCTCCTGCATGGTTTCGCTTGTAAACGCCAGCTAATGGCAGAAGAGAGGGAAGATTTGTGTTCCTCACGACACTGCGAGCAGTCCCTTGTGTTGCAGCAAGAGTGCAGGGGGGCCAATATTCAGCTGAAGTTAGTATATGCTGGCTAATTGGCTCCTGGTTCTGCCAGGCGCTGAGGGCCTCCCGTTAACTTTGTTGTGAAGTGAAGATGCTCCGTAGCTTTCAGGATCAGACCTTCAGTGCAGACAAAGGGACAGACAAGTGCTCAGCTCCCACTGAGAACAATAGAGTAGACAGAATCTGAAAACAAGGGAAGCTGGTGAATGCTAAATGCTTCTGAAAAAATGTGGCCCAGGAAGGACATAAAACACAACTTAATTTTTAAAATGATCTAGCTTTAGCTACAACTCTCATTGGGGACAACTATATTTTCTTGTCAGACAAGCTAGTTTAAGATCCTGGCTAAGTGGCAATACATTCCTCACCCCCACTTGCTTCTCCATATTAAAATGGATCCTGCCCCTGTTGAAATCAATGGGGATGTTGCCAATGGCTTCACCAGTGCAGGATCAGGCCCTTGCTGTGGGTCTCTTAAGACTTTTTAAAACTTATCACCCACTTGGATCACAAAGCTGAGCCCTCACATCCCAGAAATGAGCTGGGTCAAAGATATGCCCCGCCTTATTTACCATCTCTCATAAACACTGTCTGGCAGGTAAAATTGCATCTTCTTTTTGAACAGTGTCTATTGTCGTATCGATCTGACTTTCTTCTTGTTTTATACTTAGAACTGGAGAGATTGCCAACATCAAACTTTCTTTGCAGCAGAAAGCTTATTGTGAATTAATGTACATGATTATTCACAGGTTCTGTGTTCTAATTCTGCCTCCTTAGAATGGTGGCATAATTGATTTAACCAACAACAAAATATAAGACAAGCTGCAAAACCAACAGATTTCATTTGTCAATGTGCTTCTCTTTTTTTTGAGATACTATATTGCATTTCTGAACTTTTCATACTCTGTAGACAGTCAGTAATACCGTCCATTTGTGTTTTGTGTCTAAGTACAAAGCAAGGAAGCCTTAATTTATTTCGTATTAATTTTTCATTGTGTACAACATAGCCTTGTTGATGAATTCTGTATATCCTCATAAACCAGTGACTAAAATGGAAAAGATTTGAAGAGGCATGGCTCATAGGATGCTGGAGGTGTGGCACTCTAGCAGCTTGAAACCATTCTGACTTTAAAACAGTAACACCTATAATTACAGAGGCATCATCACCTTCATATTTTTTTTAAATCTTTTTTTATTAACAAGCGGTAGTCATAGCATGTGTACACCCTTACCAAAATCTGCCAAGTATTTGCTCCTGGGATGATGATGGTGGTGGTGGGAATATCAAGCATCTCTTTCTCCAGGCATTTGTAAAACAATACAGTAGTAAACAATTCAAGTGCAATTAGCAGCCTGCATTGGTGGATGGGGAGGGAGAAGTCCCACTGCTCTTATTGTCTATGGAATTAATCACATTGTATACAGTTGATATACCAACTTAAATTTGCATAGTTAAAAACAAGAGCCAAGAAGTTTACAATAAACAAAGTTTATTCTGGGTTTAAATGTATAACATAAATACCTCTAAAGCACTTCAGTAAGAGGGAAAACAGCTTATATGTGTATACAAGCTATGTTCTAAGAATTGCACTGTATATTTTTTCCTGCTGTAGTTTCCTATTGGAAAACAATGAAGTAAAATAGAACAAAGTTGAAAATGACTGTAATTATATTACAAAAAGTAATCTGCCTCTTCCCATCAAACACACATTTATAACATATTCCACTGTCTATCAGGAGGGTAGGGTAGATTGTGAAGGCTAGTGTTTTGTTGTTTCTTTTTGATAATTGAGTCCATTCAGTAATACAACAACATAATACAATTATGTACTTACTATCTTTGAAGATTACTCTTAAAGTACAGCTAAACCATCTTTGTCTTTGCAAATATTTATTTGCAATGATTTTCCTCTTAATTATTTAAAATATAATGAATTAGGCATAAGTACTTTGCCATTAGTGTAATTTAAAGTGTAATTGCACATCAGAAGCATCTTTGGAATATGCTTCTATTTACTTTCTCTACCAAAAGGTGGCGTCCTACTACCATGCCCTTTCTTCTGTGTGAAAATCCTTCCTGCTTTAATTTGCCAAGAAGAAACTTCCACTTGATTACTGATCAAGAAATTAAAATGTGCTCTATATGAATGCAACGTGACAGTGTTGAAAATGAACAATATGTTAAGATGCAGTTAAGTTCCCCACTAACATATACTAAATGGACATGCAGTTCTTCAGTTGACTAGACATTGAAATATACAAAATCATACAGAGCAACATTTAAAATAAGCTCCCCCTCCTAAGACTCATTTCAAACCTGCTCAAAGTAAAAAATGAGGTGAATGCAATTACCAAAAAGCAAAGGAATGGAAAAAATGAGATTATTAACAGTTCCCACTTAGTTGAAAGAAAATAGTTTCCACCAACCAAGTATGTTGCTCAATAATTCCTAGAATCAAATTGCCATCTAAATTGTTCTTTACAGAATGCTGCAGAATTGCTATCATACTATCCCACTGGACGTTTCTGGGTCCTCAGCCCCTCTGAAAATCAAGCCATTGATTGAGATACCAAAATATAAATGTAGGAGCTTAGCTTTTAGCACCTTCTTTTATAAATCTGGCCATTGTCTTTATTTCTCAAAGGGTGTGATGCTTCAACACATCATGATGCATCTGACAAAGTGGGTTGCAGCCCATGAAAGCTTATGCCTGCAGAAATTTGTGTCTTTAAAGTGCTACAGGACTCTTGTCGTTTTTTCAACACATCAGTTACTGTTGATATGCTCACTGGGTGAGCTACACATTTTAGAATGGAAGGGTAATGTTCATCTTCAATCTACACGGCTGCTCTCTGCTGGGCATTCTGTATGCAGACCTCTCGAACATCAGAACCCAGCGGGTACTCTGCACACAAAATAAGTGCAGGATATGCAGGACAGGTTGTATATGAGAGTTAGCAGGAAAAATATTTTAGTATTAACTAGAGGGCTTGCTAGCACCATCCTGTCTCTCCCTCCATCTGTGACTTGGGGTGAAATTCTAGTCCCATTGAAGTCACTGGCAAAACTGCCATTTATTTCAGCGTGACTGGCATTTCATGCTAAAGAGTTTGTTGATCTCTTGTATGCTTTGCAGTGTCATATGCTAGGTCAGACATACAACAGTTGGTTGTATAGGAGTAACTATCACTGAACTGTAGAGCAGCAGTCCTAAGAGTCCAACTAAACTCCACAAAGGAAATGACACTCTGCCATATTTATTCTATATCTAGATTTCGGCTATATCTATGATTTAACTCTCTTCATTTATGCTGGTGTTCTTCATGAAGCGGTGGATGATCTTACTTACCACACAACCAAAATGGTTACTTAAGCATAACACTATTAGGTATTAGTAATACTTACTTTAACACTTGGAACAACAGGGTGAGACAGGTTTCAGCTCTTTTTTTTTTTACTTAATACATTTTAACATGAAGTTGCTGAAATGATGAGTTTTACTATTCTCTGCTGGATGGACACTGAGGAGCCAATCCTGCAGTCCTTCCTCAGACCAAACTCTTACCCAGATCAATGGGAATGTTGTTCTAAATATGGAATGTAAGGTAATTTCCCCTACCTTACTGGGAAGTTGGAAGGCTTAATTCTTTTTTTTGCATAGTGCTTTGAGAGCCTCATAAAAGTCCCTGAATTATAATTGATGGTGCAAAATTATTATTTCTCAAACTTTTTATAAATTTGAGGTTTTTTTTTTTTTTTAAAGAAAGGCCTGGATCGATCAGGGGTTAATATTGAACAAAAGTGTTTAAAAAACGCACAAGTTTGTGAGTAACACGATTAATGGAAGAAACGCCAACATACTGTTAGCTAGCCACCCTTGCTATGGCCTGGGTCATGTGAATCCTCGGTGGTACCCACCCTGTTCCCCCGCCCTCCACCCCTTTTTCAAGGAGGTGAGATGGTTTAGTAATAGCCCGGCGTGGACGATGCGCACCAAGCAATCGCATCAGGCTGTTTTCCTGAGCGCGGGATGTAAACCATCCCCACACTTTCCTCCGGGCTGGCATCGGCCCGGCTTGCAGGGAGCTGGTGTTAAACAACGCGCCCCCCTGCAGCCTGGGGCGTGTTCCCCGGGGGAGCCGCTCGCGAAAGCGGGGGGAAGGAGGGGGGGGACCCAACAGGCGATTTTTTTTTTTTTTTAAAGCCACTTTCTCCCGACTCCGAGCCCGCCGCGGCAGAGACCGGCCCGCGCCCCCCGGGGGGTTTGTCCTTCGGCTGAACTTTCACCTCCCGAACTCGCCTCCCCGCCCTCCCAACATTGGCCGGAGGGCCGAAAAGGAGGGGGGGGGGGGGCGCGGGGCACAGACCCTAGAGCCGAGCTCGCCGGCTTCCGCGCGGGCCGGCCCCGCATCGCTCCCGCTGCCCGTGCACGCCCCGCCCCGCCAGCTTCCCCGGCGAACAGTTCGCTCGCCAGCCCCTCCTTCCCCCAACCGCCACCTCCTCCGGCTCGCGGGGCTCCCCGTTTGCTCTGTCTCCCCCTCAGCTGAGGGACTCTCCCCCGCCCCCCCCCTCTCCGGGCGGCGCTCCCCGCCCCCCCTCTTCTTGCCCCCGCGAGCTCGGCGCGCGCGCGCGCGCCTGTGCGTTTCTCTCTCTCCGCACCGAGCCTTGTTGTTTACCCAGCAGGTGGATGTGACGTCAGAGACGCAGAACAGCAAAAAATAACAACATCTCCCTCCGCGGGGGTGTTATTTTTCGCTCCCCCCCCCTCCACACACACACGCGCGCGCGCGCGCGCCTTGCCTTCCTTTCTCCCGGGGGGGGGGAGGGTCGCCAAACTCCAAGAGTGGCCGCGCGAGCCGGGCGCCTGCAGCCGAGCCGAGCCGAGCCGGGCGCGGCGGGGAAAGGGAAGGGGAAAGGCGGGGAGCCGCCGGCCGGCCCTGCCCGGCGCTGGGCTGCGTGCAGCACACAGGCTCCCCTGGAAGCTAGTCCCGAGCGGAGGGCTCTATTGTTGTTTATTGTGCGGCTGTTGCACGCCGTGTGTGTGTATATGTGTCTGTGCGCGCGCGCGCGCCTGTGTGTGTGTGTGTGTGTGTGTGTGTGTGTGCGCGCGTTCCGCCTGCTAGTGCCGCCGCTGCCCAGCCACAGGCTCCGCCGCGCCTGGGGCTGCCCGGCTAGAGAGTGCGGGGAGGGGACGGGCAGGCAGAGAGCGGGTGTGCGGGGGGGGGAGGGAGAGCCCTTTAGTTGGCACCGACAGGCCGTCTCCAGCGGGTGAGTTTGGCTTTTCTCCTCCACTTTTCAGGCGCCTTCTTGTTTGTTTCACTTTTGTGCGTGTGTGTCTGTGTGTCGTCCCCCCACAGCTCCCCCCCCACAACTTCTTCCCTGCCCCCCCATCGCACCACGTGCCCCCCTCCTCCTGGCGGGGGATGCTCACTGTTGGCCCCCGCCCCCCCACAAGTCTGTTTGCATCAATCAGAGCAGAAGCGATGGGAGAGGAGGCGGCGGCGGTTCCCTCACCTCTCCCCCACCCCCATCGCCGGTGCAAGGTGGTGAGGGTCGCCCTAGTGGCGGGGGGGGAGGGGATCTCGGTCCCCTGGCGCTCGGGGCAGTGGCGGGAACCAACTCCCCCCCGCCCCAGTTTGAAAACTTTTCATCCATTCCCCCTCCCCCGGCACACACTGAACTTCAGCGCCCAGGCAGGCCCCGGCCGGGCGCACGCCCCCCTCCGCACACGCAGCAGGGGCTGGGCTCGCCTCAGGGCCGCCCGCTCGCTGCCGGCTCCGGTGTCACGCCGTGTGCTCCCGTGAGGGAGCTGCGCCCCGGCCGGGAGGCGAGCGGGCTGCCCCGGGGACCCAGCCTGACGTGTGTGTGTGTGTGTGTGTGTGTGTGCGGCGGGGGGGGCCCTCAGTTCCCGCCAACACCCCCCCCCTCAGCCCAGCGCACGGAGCGGGCTGGCGGCGCTGAGTTTCCTCAGCGCTTGGCTGGCTCGTTCCCGGCGGCGCCCAGTCCCGCTGGAGCCGCTCTCCTGCCCGGGGTACGGAGCTGGCCCCGGGTGGCTCTGGCTGCATGGGGCGGCTCAGGGTGTGGAAAGGCGACGGCGAAGTGGCGGCCCCTGGCTGGCCTCTCCCACCCTCCGCGCAGAGGGCGCCGGGGACCTTGAGCCCTTCCCGCCGTTGATAGCGCAAGTCCTGCCCCCTTTTCCCCCTCCCCCCGTGCCACCTGCTGTCGCTCCCAGATCAGTCAACCCAAAAAAACGACTGTGTGCCGGAGCTGCCGTGCAGCCCGGCCCGTGTAACACGCGCGCGCACACACAGCCGGCCCCGGCCCCGGCCGCTCTGGTGCCTGCTTTCCAGCTCCCCGCCTCAGATGAAGTGTTTGAAATAAACGTTTGCAACTCCAGACCCAACCCGGCCACTTGCCCGCCCCCCCCCCCGTGCAGCTCTGCAAGCGCAGGTCCCCCATCTGAATGGTGATGAGGGGAGATTTTAGATCCTGTTACTAACTCAGTCCTTAGATCTATTTCCTCATCCCGTTTCTTGCAAGTGTTTCAAGGCTCCTCTTCTCCCCCCTCCCCTCAAACACAGCACATTTTTCTCCCCCCTCCCTTCCTCTTTCCCTTCCCCCCAAACCCAAACCTGCCTTCTGGAGACTTGTTGAAAGAACCCCTGGTTTCTTCTAGACCGTAGAGCCCAAAGTTTTGCCTGCCGGAGCAGCAGCCTTTGCTGAGGAGCTGTGTACTGGTGATCATTCACTCAGAGCCTTTCTCACTGCTATCTCCCGGTAAGTATAGGAAAATCGGCGGAGGCTTTTACATATAAGGATACAAAGGACCCCCCCCCCATCACACACACACACACACACACACACACTTCCCCACTCCAAAAGCAAACTCCCAAATAAAGAGAAACCAGGTGAACATCTATCATAAAGAGTACAGACCAGCTTACACAAACGACAGGCTGAAACGTTTATTTCAGGTCAGTGAAACAGAAGGGAGGAAAGTACATGTTGCCGGATGTATTAACGTGGAGAGTTTTTTTTTAATAAGAAAACCTGGGATCAGAGTTTAGCTAACAGTGTAAGTGCAGCTATAAAATACAGTGACATGCTTCCCTTCCCTCCCCCACCCCACTTTATAACTATTAATTATTTCCAACTCATCGTGTTTAAATACCATTGCTGGGCTGATTACAGAGCGTATTGACTTTAGTCTGCCTTCATTCTAGGCATGGATCTTAAAATCTAAAAAACCTAAAATGACACTTTTTTTTTTTTAAAACAATAAGACTGTTAATGTACTCTTCAGACATGATGTTTCTACCAAGCTACAAGTGCTTCTGAATTCCACTTCTTTAAAAGAGTTCTGGCTTGATCTCCTATCCTCTCCAGTTTAGGGTTCCATTTTTAGTAACTGTTATTTGAATGAGTAATGTGTACAGTATTTGCAAAGTGTGTGTCTGTCTGTTCAGTAGATAATTCTGAATTCCCATTGAATTTTTTAAATTTTTATAAATGACACTTGCTTTACATTTCACTATTTCTGTTCTTATGCATTTGCGTTGGTTATCTGACTTACAGAACGTCATTATAACTAATTACATTTTCTTAACTAGGCAGATATACTTAAAAGTAACTGTCTTCTGAGAAATGTATTTCTCCTTAAGGTAGTAGTTGCCTTTGATTTAATTTTGTTGGAGGAAAGAAATAGATGTTTCAAATACTTAATGTTGTTTTGCAGTTTGTATGATTGAGAAGGCAAATCCTGTGTTTTTTCTTAAATGTTAAGCATGAGAGGGGTTTCAAATATTGTGAGTTCTACAAGGACGAAGTGGATCTCAATGGATTTCAGCTTTGAAACCAGATTGAGGGGATCAGAGGAAGGAGGGGAAACTTCTGGTTTCAAGTTCTCTCTTTTAAATCCCCCTCCCTGCCCCAGATTTTATTTGAACTATCACACAGTTATACAGAATGAAGTGGGAGTGGGGTGGGGGTAGAAGAGGACTCTCCACTAGTCACTATTCAAAAGGTGTCGGCTAAAATCCCATTGCAAAATGGTATTGTAGCTTTAACATCTTGCATTGGCAGCATTCTTTCCCCTTAGTCTTTGGATTAGTCATTGTATGAGAGAGAGAGAGAGAAAAATCGCTTTTTTGAAAAAAGTAAAGTAAACAGCCTCCAACAAGTGAACCTTGACAACCGAGATTAAGGAAGGCAGTAGAGATCAAACAAATCTGCTGCTGGGCTGTTGTCAGGAGCTGCCTCACTGAAAGCTCTGGACTATTCGATCAGGCAGCAAGGTTATATGTTCACTTATCCAGAAATGGACCATTACAAATGCTGATCTTTGTTGTGAAACCAAAAGATAACTTTGAGAAAAACATCTGTAGTATTTCATTCAGTGTTTTCTATCTCTTAAGATTCTGACTTGCAGAACTAGTTAATTAATCAGTCTTTTGAACTGCATTTTATCCAGTTTTAAATTGATCTACAGTTTGATTTTATTTCTGTTACCTAGAATTGCAGAGAAGAATTATGAAGTTCACCTGCATCATGTTAGCAAAAAATTTAAGTTTTCTGAAGTTCACCTCTAAAGTTTCAGTATCTCTGAATTGTCAGGAAGTGAAGTGTGTGCTTGTATATGAAGATGTTGTTCTGATGTGGACTTAGAACACTTTTGTGTTATTTGTGGGTTTTTTTTAATGTCACTCAGTTCTTGGAATTTAGAAAACAAAGGTAATTTTCAAAATATAGCATCAAACAATCCAGATGAAGTTTCAGGTTTTGGCCATGTCCTGATTTTTATAAAATATTTTTGTAATGTTCCTTCGAGTCTAATTTAACTTAATTACTATACTTTTATTTAAAGAAAGTAGTACCACCATATATCAGCATAGTGTGTTCAGTTTTCTCAAAGTAAACCAAAACGGACATACCAATTAGTCAAATTAGATTATTATATTGTTTGAAACCTTTTGTAGAATTCTGTACTCCTCTTCAAATACTTCAGTGTAAACTCTGCAAATGTTATTCACCACCTAGTTTCTTTCTATAAAACACCCTAAAACAATGGAAATAGAGATTTTCAAATTCTTAAGTTAAAAAAAGCTGCTATGTTAATGTATATTAATCAGGAAACAACAAGTAAACATGTATAATGAAAAACGTGTGTCATTTTAGTATTTCTTTAATTAGCAATACAGACACACAATAAGCACATTATACTTTGGTTTATAAGCTAAGGTTTCATAATCTTACTGCACAACTTATTTTTTATAGCATATACTTTTTATTGTCTAATTAAAGTATGCATGTTAAACATACACATGTATGCTGTTAAGCCATTTTAGGTAATATGTAATGTTTTTTAAAAGCTATAAACATTTTCTCCTTAAATCAGTTCCACCAGCAATAGTAATAGTAAGCCAGCTGGTTTTTATATTAGTAAGAGAGGGAAAAAGAGAGTTAAGTGAAAAATTCTACATTTAACACTGTCATGTTGGAAATGTGGCATAATGCTGTTTTATTAGAGAAGACCACTGTTTAATAGAGCTTAAATTTGCACTAACATCATTACTATGAGAATACCATAAACATGTAAGCCTCTCAAATTCACTTTGTTTCACGATATTGTAAAAGTTAAGGGAAAGATTAGTAGTAAATAGTAAGCTTTTTCATGGAACACAGTTCAGTATTTAATATTCTTAAGGCTTGTGGCCATTTATATTGATAGTTTGAATTGGATAACAATGTAATTCCTTTGTGAAATATTTTTCTAGTGTGTGTTATATGTAAAATTATATAACATGCACACTCAGATAGAATTTGTTTGTAATATGGCTATTTCAGCAAGTCTGTCCAGTTATTTGTAGTTTGTGTTGGTGCTTCTGTCTTTCTACACTTTCTCATAGATGCTTTAATAAAATTTAAATAGATCATATGTGGTCAGAAAATAGTATAAATTTTGTTTACGATTCAGTTGGTTTAAGGTACTTATACCAAAGAAGCTCATTTAACCCTAAGACTGAGTAGCATTAAGTAGTGAGAGGTCTCATGAAGAGCTTCTACTGCCCTTTGCTCTCTGATAATCTTAAATTACTACAGTTTAATTGCAACTTCAAGGGACTGAGCTGAAATGTTTTATGTAGCTGAGAAAGGATTGGAAAAAACTAACTAGATTTGCACAGATAGTTGGTTTTCTTTGAACAGGAACTGCATTTGTTCAGGACTCTTCTTACCTTTCTGAATGCATATTGCACTGTAGTTTCATGCAAGGGCCTGTCAAATTTGCAGTGAAGTAAAAATCCAATTGCAAAACTCACATCAGACTTCAGTAGGAGCAGGACTGGGCTCTTACAGAAGCAACTGAGCTAATGGGTGAATACATATTTTGCACCTTGTCAATATAAATATATATTTGCATTTAAGAAAACGCAGAATCAGAAAGATCAGAATATTCCTCCCCCCCGAAGTTTCTTTACTGTCTGTCAAGTTGTTTCTCATAACCACTTCCACAAGAAAGATTTTCTTTTGGGGAGAAAAAGTTATAAAAACCTGAAGGAAATAACGACTAGTTTCAGCCATTAAGGTAGCACAAACAAACAAACAAACAAACAAAAAACACAACAATTTATGGCTTGCACTCTGTACTGCAGCTCATTCCATTTATGACTAGACACTTCTCTGATGAATATAACTTGCTATCTCCCACATGTGTCACAATACTTATTAAATGAGTAGTCAAAGTAAACTGGATAGTTATTTATTCAGTCCAGTTCTGAAAATGAAGATAATGTTCCATAAACCACTGAATACAGAAAAGCCTGAGCAAAACAGCTTCTGTTCAGAGTACCTGAATAGAACTAAGTAATTTCCCCCCCACTACTGACCCTCCCTATGCAGTTTAAAAAAGAAATCTAGATTTAGTGCCTTGAAATTGCAATTAAGTTGTAGTAATTTAAGATTATTGCAAGAGTGCAAAGGGCAACAGAAGCTCTTTAGAAGTCTCATCTCAACACTTAATGCTACTCAGTCATGGGGTTAAATGAGTTTCCTCAATGTAAGTACTTAAAATAACTAAATCGTAAACAAAATTTATACTATATTCTGACAACTAATAATCTATTTAAATTACATTAAAGTATGAGTGTGAAAATTTAATTAAAGATAGAAGTACTGTCAAGACCTGTAAATATCTTGACAGATCTACTGAAATGGAAGCCATATAAAGAAATATTTACTTATGTCTGGTGTGTTACAATATTTCTGTGAATGCTCTTTTGAAAACGAATTGTAGGCCTTTTCCCAGTCTCCATTCAGTAGGATGGTCTCAGAAAATAATATGAATAAATAGAAAACTTTATTCAAATGATCCTCATGTGTGTTGTTTACTGTTAATCATTCTTTCAATACAGTACTTGTCATTGTTATGTTTTTATTACAAGTGCCTATTTCTTCAATAAATTAGCCTGTTAATTCAGATGTAAACTCTGTTAAAACAGACATCTTATGAAATGGAATAAATATTTCATAGTGTTCAAAGTATGATGGTGCTGATGCATAATTTTTAAGTCAACTTTCTTCATCTCTGACTAGGATTGAAATGGCCTAGAGCACAGTATGCAGTAAATACTGCTATTACTATTATTGGTTTAATTGATTTTCAGATGTAAAAAAGTATAAACATTTTCTAAACTAAGTGAAACCATTTTGTGAAGTGTGTGTGCTTGCACGTAAATACACCAGGCTTGGTTGTCCCCTCTCATTCCTGTAAATCAGGAGTAATTCCATTGAAGTCCATGCTATACTGGTGTAACTGAAGGAGAATCATGCCTGTGTACTGTGCTCTGTGCCAGCATGTGGGAAAGCTGGGCTTGGGTGAAACTCCATTGCTCCTTAAGGCTTTGTGGGGCTGTAAGGGTTGCCAAGGTAATGCTATCCTCCCTCTAGGGAGGGTGCAGCATGAGTCTTGCTTTCTCATGCCTTGGTGACTGGTCAAAGGATTGATATGGCAGGCTGAGGAGCAGACTGCTTGCTCTCCCAGACTCAGAGTAAGTGCTTTGATCATGGCAGCTGAGTCACGGAAGGGAGGATTAAGATCTGTGAGGACAGAGGGGAAAGAAATGTGGACCAGAACAGAACAGTCTGTTCAAAGACTCCTGAACTTCACATGCATGGGCTGGCTCATATCCTAAGTCATGGAAGTGGTGTGTGAAGGATATGGAGTGAATGCTTCCTTTGGCATACCCTCTTGTTTGGGCAGTGAGTTGAGGGGATAGTCTATGCTCAAGTGTATTGGCTTCTCTGCTGCTGAAATAGAAAGTCAAACAAAAGGTGGCATAGCTGGGCAAGTTGATTTGGAACCACTAACATCCTTATTAGTTTCCCCTAGAATCCAGACATTTCCTTTCATGTTGTATCATGGGTTGAGCTGTGTTCCAATTAGTTTTGTCACGTTGTTGCTAGCAATTAAGGTCAAATGTCTTTCCTTGGGCTCTCTATACTTTTCTTCTCGGTAGCCCTCCCCCAAGTTTGTAATGCAAGCTGTTTATTCATTAATTAATAGATTAAGCCTATTAACACATCAGTAAACTAAAACAGTCATACTTCCCAAGGCATCTTGGGAAACCCTCTGTAATTTTATGTGACTGGACATGCACTATTACTGGTTTAGATAGCAAAGCCAATGATGGCAAAGTGTTTTTAAGAGCGAGAAAGAGAGAGAGCACAGCAGTAAGTAGAATGTCATGTCTCTATTATAAAGATTGCGATAAAAGAAGATAAAATCGTGAGGTTTGGTTACATGATCAGAGCTTCAGCTAATTATGAACATCAATCTTTTCAGCATCCCTTTCCCTCTCAACAAAACCAAACCACGCCTACTTTCTAGTAAATGCAGTAAATATTGGGGTCCTTCAAATTATCTGGTTGAAAAGGTGCGGTATTCAACAGTGCCGGAGGGTACGTCTACACTGCAGTTAGACAGCCACAGCTGGCCTGTGGCAGCTGACTCCGGCTGCAGGGCTGTTTAATTCATTGTGGTGTAGACATTCAGGCTTGGGTTGCAGCCGGAGCTCTGGGACCCTCTCACCTTGCAGTTAAACAGCCCCTTAGCCCAAGTCCCTGGTATGGGCCAACCATAGGTTTTTAATTGCTGTGTAGACATATCCTGAGAGAGTTAGACATCCATCCCCTTTTAAAGGCTTTTGAAAATTCTATCCTTAGACCAAAATACCTTTCCCTCATAACCTTATACATGCCTTATTTCTACACAAGTTCAGGGTAGCCCCTTGCCCCTGTACTTTCTGTAAAGGTTTTTCATGTTCTTCCATGATTGCTCCTGGATAACAGCACTGTTTCACCTTTTTAAATATTGTTTTAAGTGCATCACAATTAATACCTCATTCAGATCTGAGGCAAGGTTCAAGTTGACCCATCGTGCTGGACTACCTCTTTGTTTCAGATCTCAAGGTTGTGCATGTCTGGAATGTAGCACCTGATTTCACAACGACAACGAAACAACAATGCAGATATTTGTTTCAAGATGTTCGAACGCCTTTCTGATTATGAGTTGAGTAAAATGGAACTGATGAAGAGAGGGGAGGCAGCAGAGTAGAAGAGGAGTAGTGTTAATGTCACTGCTTCTTCAGTGAAACTTGCAGTGTAATGTTAAATCATTACTGCTTTGTTTGCTGGAAGAATGTTATTAAGAAGAATTAAGTAATTTCATTAAGAAGAATTAAGTAATTAACTGATATTTCTTTAGAAATCAGTGACAGACTTTAAAAAAGCATCTTATTAATGAAATGCTGTTATTAAGAAGTTTATCACTTATTTTACTACTACCCATGCCAGCTGAGTTGGGCTCAATCTAAGGGGCTATTTAATAGTTGAGGCTCAGGCTGCAGCCCAGGTCCTAGAGCCCGGGTGCTAGCCTGAGACCGAACGTCTACACCACAGTTATAGCCCCTTAGCATGAGCCTGAGCCAGCTGGCACGAGCCAGCTGTGGCTGTCTAATTGCAGTGTAGACATATCCTAAGTGGGCAAGCAAGTGAGAAGGCCTTCAAAGTTACTATGTTGCCAGACTAGTAATAACTTTTTTGTGATTTCAAGTATGATATTCTAATAGAAAGTCTCTTAATTGCAGGTTGTCTTTTCTGGCTTTTGTCAGCTCTGGTGTTGCAGACTTTATTTTCTGAGCGCTCTGTTTGGGATTAAGAAGTTTAAAATCTAAAAATTTTCACCTTGTTTTTTTAATAATGGCTTGTTTGTTACAGTGATAAACTAGTTGACAGTGATTTGTGAGCTCTGTCTTCTTTGAACACAAAATAAATTTTTGTTAGCTGTAGAGCAACTCATTTTGTTCTTGAGAACTCAATTTTCTCACTCCATACTCAGAGAGAAGTTCCATTGAACTCTGGTCTAAATCCTGTCCTTTTACTGGTGCAGAAGTTCTCTTAAAAGCAGCATACATTGTGTGGTTATGCTGTGCATAATAGGGATAGCTGTGCAGTGACACTCTGGGCAACACGAGTCGCTGAGCACTTCAGAGCAGGGTTCAGCGATAGCTTTTTTTACAGAGATGTAGACAAGGGTCAGGTAGGGGTGGAGCAGATGTGTGGCAGCGGCATGGCCAGTAAGATTTCTAACCTGGTGAATCACTTGTCAAGACCAGAACTGGTGAGTGGGGAAAATGGTGAAATATTTTTCACTAAATTTTTGTATCAAAATTTTCATTTTTTAAAAATGGACCAACTCTAATCAAAAGCCCCATTTGTAGGAGGCACAGTAGTTAGGGAGCATCCGTGCTAATGTTCTGTACCTTGTATGTGTCCCCTACTCGGGATTTGGTCCTTTGGGAGATCTTTGTTGCCTCTGGATAGAGTGCAGGGTGTGGCACTAGTTTATCAGATTGCTGTAGTGTCTTTTATAATGACAACTATTTCTAATATCCTGGACAGTGATACTGAAATTTGACACAAGCTTCAATTCACCTTGAATCAGGCAAATCGTATAATGGAGTAGCAGCAGTTATGTTTGTATTGGTACGTTCTACTTCCATAACCACTCTTCTTCCAAAAGAGGGCTCATTTTATTTTACCTTTAGATAATGCGATCAAACTCTTCATCAGTATACAATAGATTTTTTAAGAGAGTGGGTGAATTTTGTAAGTAGGTGCATTTCAGTGCATAGGATATATAGAGATAGGGCCAGATTCTGTTCTCAGTCATACTGGCATGAGCCCAAAGTATCTCCATTTAAATCACTGGAACTACTCTGGGTTAAGTGAGAGCAGAATTTGTCCCATGGCCTTGATGCAAGTGCAAAATTATGAAGATCTACTTGCTCTGTATGTCTCCTAGTGACTTCATCAGAGTTTTGTCAGTGATGGATTTGGCCCAGTAAGATTTGTAAAAGTAAGATATTAACATAATTACTTTTAAAAAAATCAAATGCTTGTGACAAAAGCCTAGTCCTGCTCCAGTTGAAGCAAAACTCCCTGTTGATTTAAATGAGGGCAGAATAAGGCCAAGGTAAATCTCATTTGTCAGTTATAAACTATACTTCTGTTTATTAACATTCACAGTGCACTCAGATAATGTTGTGTATTAAGTTTCTGAAATTCCTAAATTATACATTTAAAAAGTAAAATGTATTTTCTAATGGAAATGGTATTCAAAATGCTTTGAACAAACAATGTATTAAAAACATGCAGCCCAGTTATGGTTAGCAAAGATAACTTACAATTTGTACTGTAGTAATGTATTTGTGTTTGTGTATGTGTGTGTGTTATTTTTGAGGGTCTATTGTGAAAAGCATTTATCTTCCTTCAGAGGACTGTATTCTTTTTGTTTTTTTGTTTTTTAAGTCCTTCAGTTTAGTTACAGGATCTCGTTGAGATTCAGATAGACTCACCTCAGTGCACTTCAGTTGGTGTTGTAAGTTCTTGTGACGGAATTCACCTCTATATTCACACCCTGCACACTATTGTAATAATCCTTGTGCAAGGTAGGCCTTGTAAGGTATCATTTCAAATTTAATAATTGGCTGGTCAGTATTGTCCTGATAAAATATGAATGGCAACATTGTATGTAAGTTATAAGATTCCCTTATACTGTTATTAACACATGTTCCAAAGCCCTACCCAGGCAGAAGTTGGCAAACAGGTCTGTCCTAACGAAAGGAATATGTGCTCTGCTTAATTTGCATTTAAGCAGTAAACAGAGTCATCAAGCAGGAAGGAAAAGAAAGAAAAAGCTCAGAGGTGAAAAAAGCAAGCCGGGAACATCATTCCACATAGACTGTTTGTCTCTTGGTTCTCAGCTGGAAATGTTTTTCAGGAGGGGGACTGGAACTAAAAGCTAGGGGCGAACACCCCAAGACACTCCTCCCCCCTGGCATCTCTGGCATTTCATCAAAGAAGATAAAGGAAAACAGCCACTGAACTTGGGGGCAGATGGGTTTTGACCTGACCTGAAAGTTTGGTCACTAATCTGTTGGAGCATGCGGTGAGAAAGTTTGCTTTGCAACTAACATATTTTAAGTAGATACCAGTAAGTGTTTTATCTTTATTTTTCTTGTGACCATTTCTGACTTTTATGCCTCATTACTTGTGCTCACTTAAAATCCATCTCTGTGTAGTTAATAAACTTTTTATTGTTTTATCTAATCCAGGGAGTTTAAGTGTCTGGGTAACTCTATTTAAGGTATTGATGGCATATTATTCCTTAAAAGGAATAACTGATTTAAAATATTTCTACTGTCCAAAATAGGGCTGGGGAGGACAGGACACACATTTCTGGGGGAGATCCGGCACTGAGGGTGGGTTGGGGTCATCCTGCAGCATAGCCAAAGCTGGTGAGAGCCAGGATGTAATTGGCCGGCTGCAGTTACACACAGACACTCAGGTTGTGGTGTGCATACTGGAAAGCTGGTTGTGGACAGCCCAGATGGGAGCTACTAGAACAAGGCACTGTAAGGCACCCCAGTTTGCAGGTCAGGGGTGACAATCTCCAACTGGCTTGAATTGTGCCCTGTTATGTCACACTTCATCTGTTCTGTTTTCAAGGCTGTAAAAAGAGTATCTACAGTGTTTAAAATTGTTTAAAAAAGCTGAAATGCAACATTACCTGTGAATTAAACTTAAAAATATTAAGTTAATTGAGCATTTTTCTAGATAATCCTATTTAGTTTAAAGATTGGCTGGAATGTACACTTTAAAGGATGCTTGACCAATTTAAGTGGCTTACTAAGTTTTTTAGTGACTACTTTACATTTGCTTATAAATTTTTGCCATGCATAAGCATGTTATCGGAAATCAGAATTTATTAACCAGGGTTTTTAGGGATTATAATAGATACCATTAGACAGACTCACACACACATACACATGAACTAGTCAATTTGAACCATCTGAAAAATAGTATATACCGGCTTCTAGCTCTGTTATCAAACTTGCTGCATAAGCCAGAGTTTATGCACTGTGATAATGCTAATGACCAGCAGAACCAATGATGCATGACAAGAGGAAATCGGTGGTATAATCTGAGAAAGTTATCAGTTTTTTGTCATTAAATATTAGTGATAAATAATGCACTTCATTTTGAGTAGATGGAACATATTTAATTCTGATGTCCAGAACTTCCAATTTAATAAGGGTCATTGCTGAGTAAAATTATAATCTTTTGTAATTTAAAAGGAAAGATAAAATGCATTTGTTTCAGCATAATCCACTGTTCCTGGCCATCCAGTAATGTTTGTCTTGACGAGCCTTTGATTGCGAGATTGGTTTTTTGGGTGGTTTTTTTTCTGTGCAGCTCCTTGGCTTGGTTGTGTTTTATTTGAGTCTAATTTGATTGAGCTTTACAAAAAGTTAAATATATGAAACCGGAGCCAAATAGGAGATTCTTAGTTTATACAAATCAGAACTCTCCATTCTTTATAATAAACTTCATATTCTAGAAGATATAGGTTGTGTTCTCCATAAAGTGACACACATCCCCCCCAAACCAAGGCATGGGTCATAGTATAAGTGGGAGGAAAAAAATTAAGATGAAACATATAGTATTTGCTCAGCCAAAGATAGAGAAGTCATGGTGTGAGAGATGAAGCAAGAGAAGCATAGCACAATTCAAGTAAGATATTAATAGGTCTCTCTTTATACAAGACAGTTTACACTAGGAAAAAGTCTGATTTGTAAAAGCAAATATTGTATAGGGAAACACAATGTAACTGTCTCAACATTATCTAAAGTAGTGTATGATCTTAAATACTTCATCTTTTTTTTTCTCTCTTGTGAATTTGTGCTTCTGAAGGTGAAGGTGAATTGGCTTGAGCCAATTGGAGTGTGGCAGCCTCTATTCAATTTTCCTTATCTACACCTCAGTTCTGATCTGCAGTAACCTTGGTGTTCCAGCCCCGTGTCTCACTTGGACAGATTGCCAATTGTGCCAAATGGTTGTCTCTGAGGTGAACAATTCAGACCACCACCATCCGTATTCATGTCGAAACCCAGATTTCCAGAACTGGAAGGCCAATGCATTTACTTGTTGTGCCTTCTAATATGCCAGTCTTTACATCATCTTTAACTGCCCCAGGTATTGCAGCAAATCCTGCAGCCTTAACTCAGTCAAATCTTCCACTGATTCAAGGCAATTGCTCAATTGTTTGTTTGTTTGTTTTTTAAAGAAATAATTACATGATTTGGCCCATAGTTCACGAAATGCAACCCCCCTTAGTACCTGAATATAATGGGCCAGATTCTGCCTTTGTATAAATATGGGCAGCTCCAAATGACTTCAACAGGAGTTACATGCATGCACCTGAAGGCAGTTTGTCCTGAGGTCATCTTGTATTGGAAGTTTTCTGAAAATGCTTTGTTCTAACCACATACAAATATTTATTTTCTGGTGGGATGAATTTTCTTCCCCCCGCCCTCCCCGGATCCCCAACCAACACACCTTGCCTTCCACCTACTCTCTCTCTCATAACATAACTTCAAGTTCAAAGCCCTTCCACTTCCACTCCCCAATTAAAAAATAAAATGAAGTTTTTTTCGTTTGTTTTGTTTTTTACAGGTACCTTATATTGGTTATGGGGACCTGCCTATGCTGGGAACTCTTCCTGCTATTTTGACTGCAGGCCCTATCTTGAAGTGCCAGTTATGTTCTGCACAATGCTACAAACGGAGTGGGAATGAGGGAATGGAGTGCTAAGGGTAGCAAGTGCTTCAGGAATTGGAGTGCAAATTGTACTCCCAGCATTCTAGCCATCCTAGCATACTAGCCAGGTGCCACAAACCATCTGTGTGGGATTTAAAAATCTGTGACATCAGGCCAGTGTTTATGCAGTCTGGTGTCCTGAGATAATTTTTCTCATGAGTGAACTGAAAGGTAAAGGTTGTGCCCTTAAGATAAAAGTGACCCAATCACCCATTCAGTAGGTGGAATTGGCACGACTGAGTAATGAGAAGCACTCTTGCCAGGTCTTGACAAGGTTCCTAGATCCTTAGCAAATTTGTTTCATGCTCAGTTTATAGAACTTGCCATTCTTAAAACCAAATCTTAGTGTTATATGCCCCTGCCGTTGCTACTCTCTACCTGGCTCATGCTGTGCTAAACTGTGGACCTAATTGTCATTAAGTTGGAGAAGATGACAAAAGTTGGTCAGAGAAGAAAGTGAGCTAAGATGGGTTGTACGTACATTTCCTGTAGAGTACCAAGAGTTTTTCATGACCTATATCCAGGAAGAAAAGTTCTCTAGTTTGTTTGCAGTTACTTAACTGTTACAGAATTTCTTAGGTTCTTTGAAGTTGCCTGTTCCAGGTTTGTAGATGGTGTTCTGGTTTCTGTAGAGAATCAAGATCTCAATCCTCAGCAGTTTACAATCTCCATACTCCCCTCTGTGCCCATGAGTGGAGGAGAGGTTATGCCTATCAGTCCCACCTTTGTGATGTATTACCACTGCTTGGTGGTGGAGGGAGAGGTAAGGTGTGAGCCAGCAGGATCCTTTGGATTATTTCTTTCCCAAACCTCCAAAGGGAACCAGAACAAATGTTAACTCCCCACTCTTGGAGCAGGGCTTCAGGAACAGCTGTAGTCGAAAGGGAAGGAAATGCTGGAAGAGTGGCTGACTCCTGGAGCTGTGTTTCCAGGGACCAAAGGAGCTGGTGGGCTGGGTGAAAAAGGAAGAGCAAAGAGCATCTAGGTGGATGGCCGTTATCTCCTGGTGACCCTCTGGGAATGCTGAGTGTAATCTTCCTGATAGCTGTAAGGAAAAGAGAAGCAGCAATGTTTTTAAAGATTCCCCTGCCGAACTTCCAGGCCTTACGTGTGCATTGGAAAGAGGCAGTAAAGTGTGCAAGCCAATTTTTGTTGTCCTTGGCCCATTGCCTTTAAACCTTCCAGGTATTCCTGATGTTCCTCTCTTGTGCTTGCTGCTAAAGTATACTTCTGCCTTTAGCACACTACCTGTTGATAGTATCAGGGCTATAAAGCTAATGCAAGCCAGCTCTTTTCCTTGTTTCCTTAACAGAGTTCTGTCAGTTACTAAGGTCACTGGTGTGCATTGACTCAAAAACCCAGTGTATGATTTGTTCTCTTTACTTGCAGAATTTTTTTTTTTATTCTACTACTTTCCTCTTAATGGCAAGTGGTTAGCTGGTCTGAAGGTTGGCTCTCTTGACAAGGACTTGTAGGTAGTTTCCTGTTTCTGATTGCTGCTGTCTTCAAAGCTTAAGCACATAAGGTTACACACACATCTTGATTAAAATTATGTATCTATAGAGCAGCCTGTTAACTACTTAGCCTAGCTTTCAAATTAAAAAAGAGAAGTTGACCTGTAAATACAGGGCCATATCCTTTATTGGTGTAAATGGATGTAGCTCCATTGTGTTCAGGGGATTTACTCTGGTGTCATACGAGTATCTGACTGTAGCTTTTATTCAGTGTGTGTTTGTGTATAATAAACTGAATGTAAAATATTAGCTGAGCTGGAAAGATTGAGAACATGACTCAAACTGGAGAATTATTGCTCCTACTCTGCCCTCTGATATTTGTGCACAATACTCTCTGCTTCGCCCTGTATGAGGACTAACTGTAGATGCCAGGTGTTCAGTGAATAGCATGGATGGTTGTTAACGTAGTGTTAGGTTTGCTTAGGCTTACACTGAGTTTTTGAGTAAAGCTTTAAATATGGTTTATGCTTTTATTGCTTTTGAAATTGGTGCAGGTGCATCTTAACAGGAAGTGAAACTCTAGCAGTCCTGAGGGAGCTTCATTCAAATTGTGCCAAGCAGGTACAGTATACAAGTGTTATCACCTTACTGATAATCTGGCATAGTGTAGGTATTCACACGTGTCATAAGGATTATAGATGGTGAAGTCATACTGCAGCTTGGCACAGAGCTAACCCATTTGTGAGAAGGTGCAGGAAAGCTATTTACTTGGGGTTGATGTTTCCTTGCTTTTCTTTACGTGCTAAGTGAAGTTGAATAGGAGTTTTATTTATTCAGGCTTCCTTTTCTCTTGGAAGACCAGTCAGCTGTTAACAATGAACAGAATATATATATAAAATGAATCAAAAGGCATTGTTTTACTATCAATTTAAAATACTCTCTCAACCAGCAGATGCGGTTGCTCTGTGGCTCGGTGACTTTCTTTTAGCCTTTGTAGTTTATGTCGTTCACAAGTAAAGTAAGTTAGATGGTGAAAATCTAGTCATTAGGTATTTGGAGTGGCTCATGACCATGAGTGCCTGCCTCAGGGCAGACTGTCAAAAGCAGGGCTGACCCCCCCAAAGTGGTGGTATGTTCTATAATTAGATTTCACCAACTCAGTACCAAATGTGAACTCCCAAAGTACTACAATAGCCTTATAATTAAGGGCCCTACTTGAATTGCTGGATGATTGTCAAAAAATTGCAGCTGAGTTGTGGACAAGCCATGGAAAATTGTGGAAAAGTATTAATGAACTTTATTTGCTTAATAAAGTCCATTATTACTTTTCCCAGGTTTTTTCTGCTGTCGACTGCCCAGGACTGGAACGGAGGTCTGGGGCTGAGAGTGGGGGCTCTGCTTTCAGTCTTGGGGCAGCTGGGGCTCCCACTGTCAAAACTGCAGTGGAAGCCTAATAATGCGAAGTCTGCAATTTCCACAATATCGCAAGTCAACTAGGGCAGAGGTGGGCAAACTTTTTGGGCTGAGGGCCACATCTGGATATAGAAATTGTATGGCAGGCCATTAAAGCTCCAGGAGCGGCTCCAGTCGGTGCTACTGAGCCCACGTGATGGGAAATGGGTGGGAGGAAGAGGCGGGACTGGGAGGGGGGAGCGACCACCGCACTTCGCCCAGGGCGCTGCTGTGTCCACATGGTGGGAGAGGGGTGGGGGGAAGGTGCAGGGCTGGGAGGGAGAGCGGCTGCCACCGCACCGCACAGCTTGTTCCTTAAACCTTCCACAGACCACCTGAATGGAGCTCGCGGACCACTGGTTGCACTGGAGGGCCTGATGAAAAGCTTAGATGAGCCATATGTGGCCTGCGGGCCGTAGTTTGCCCACTCCTGAACTAGGGCATTACATGAGGCGGCTTTCTCATTTAATGGGTTATGTAGTTACAGGGGTATATATACACTGTAAATGTTTGCTATTACATTCTAACAGGATACAGATATGTTGAAAACAATGGATGCAGCATCCCATTAGTTTTCATGAAGTTTAAACACCAAATACATACTTATGAACTTAACATCTAATGAGGGGTGTGCACAAGGGGGGGGGGGGGAGGGCAAGCAGGGCTAAGCCCCCCTCCCCCAATTGGCAGGAGCACAGAACTCCTCTGGCCCCGGGGCTGAAGCTGACAGCTCTTAGCTGCAGCACTAGGCCGCCAGATCCCCTACTCCAGGAACCTTTCTCTGCCTCCACCAATCAGCTGAGGTGACAGTCCTCCTAACCAATAGTAGCAGGGCAGTGAGCAGCGCTTTGGGGGTGGGGCAGGCAAGGAAGTGGTCAGTTGCAGGGGCAGCACAGGTCACTGGTGGAGAGAAAGGGGGAGTGAGCTCCTCTGGCCCCCAGCAGTGACAGCTGCATAGAATGTGCCCCTCCAAAAGAGGTCAAATTTTTATTCTTGTGCACGCCCCTGCATCTAATATTGATTTTGATAATGCTAACACACAGGTAAGCAAGACTGGTTTCCAGCTATGCATTTGTAAGCTGGCACCTGGTCTGCCAGAGTCACAGGTGACATCTGCTTGCATTGCAGAACTATTGGGCATTTGAGCATGACTGAAGCGGTAAAGGCACAAAACTGAAACAGTGGAAGTGTTTGTTCGTTGTTGGTGCATTGGTCAACATACATGAGGAAGTGTCTGTCTAAACAAGGCCTAACTTAACTAGTAAATTCAATCATGCATGGTCACCACGTTCAATATAAACTGCTCTGCATTTTTAAAGCAATCCTTTTGTGATTAGGTGACAACATAGCAATATGGTACTGAAACACATTTGCTTAGTTTTAAGTAATATGTGGGGTTGAAAATCCCTCTTATAATCTCAACGCTTCGCCACTCCCACTCTAGAGCTATCTTTCTCCTTCAGTTGATTTACAATCCTTTTATTCCCCTTCTTTATACTGTCTCTTTTGGAGAATCTGAATCCAGAGCCCAGGAAGCAGGGAGTCAAGATGTTAACCCTTTATTTGAATACCTTAACTTTTAGAAAGCAGGTAATTTTTCCTCTTCCCTTTGCTGAATAGAAATAACTTGCCCATTGGAAATGAAAATTGCTTTTTGGCCAGTCCCATTCCCTCTTTACTTCATGTCTGTCTGGCATATTGGTGAAGTTTGGTAATTACGTATGTTACAAATAAAGGAACTGATTAGGCAGTCCTTTCCCAGGCAGAACTGAAATCCGTGACTAATAAGGTCTGAGGCTCCATTACAGTTTATTTCTTTACCTAGTAAAGGTTGTAGCTTGGACCTCACATGCCATTATTTTTTTTTTAAATAACAAATCTCCTATTTTTGTCTTGTGCTGTTGTAAAAATGCATTTGAACAGAGCCACCTTTGTTACATTTGTTCAGATTTTTTTCCTACACTTTTCATGAGAGTTCATTCAAGAGCGCCAACAAAACAATAAAACCGTGGAGATCTTCCCATTACCCAAAGCTGCATCTGGAATGAATGTCCAAACAAATAATAACCCAACGCCCTCAAACCACTGCAAATTTAGTGCAGAAGACCTGGAAGAAGATATGAAGCCCCACAATATTCGTGGACTAAAACATAGTGGCTCTGTGAAGTGCACAGAGGGAACTAGAATCAGACCTCCCCTTTAAATCACTTAAGATGGGTTTTTCAAAGGAACCTGAGTGAAGCTTCAACTTTGGCCATGTTTAAAGTCTACGCTGCCTTGTCTACACTAGAGTTTTGGAACATACTAGCCAACACCTTCTATCAGCACACTTTTAATCCTAATTGAGATAAACAGTTGGGCATAAATTTAATCCTAGTTTCAGCTCATGAAGATGCACTTGTTTATATCATAGTTGAATTTGGATGTAGATTTGTAATTTCCCACATCTAACAGTGCAATACTATTGAGTCTACATTTGCTGTTTATTTCTGGATATCACACTTGCCATTGTAGAGGTAAGCGCAACAAGACACTTTTTTTATTGTTAAAACTGAAAGTGGATGGGATTATTCTCTTCCATATTGAAAACAAACCAATAGTGGGTATCTTTGATTTTTATAGTTCCCTGTAGTATATCTTACTTCCATAAAACCCTTGTAGTGTTTTAGGGTAGTGGACAGCTTAGAAAGCTGCTACACTAGGGATCTATTCAGTAGTGACAGTAGGACTTGTGCTCCTGGGGCTACTGAGGCCAAGCATGTTGGAGTGATTTTAGCTAGAGGTGTTTCATGATGCTCTCAAGTGCTCTTTGGTGACTAGTCAATACATGAAGTGCTCTCCAAAGAGATTGAGTGACCTGCCCTCACTGTCACATGGGCAGTGTCATGAGCTCAGCTGTGCATTTCATGCTCTGAATGTGTTGTATTGTGCACGTAGAGGGGCTTGAGGTATACTGTGCAGGAGAAATGCATCCATCTAGTATAAAGAGGCAAGGGGAAACCTTATGTTCACTTACCCAATAACCAGAACCCTTGCATCACAGTGAAAAAATTGGAGAAACCTGAACCAAAGAGTCCAGAATGTATGAAGTTCACAAAATAGTAAACATTTCTAGTTTCTGTTAAACGCATGTAAAATTTGAGGCAGCAGTAGATCCCCACTTGGTTTTAAATAAATATAACATTGGTTTTAAAAAGAGGAAAAACTCTCTTGAAATTGAACATTTAAAAATTATACACTGGGATTTGAAATGTTTTCCATTGGTAACCTGGAAGCATCTATCGTAACTAATGCATTTAAAATGTGCTTTCTTTATGATGAGTATAGTACTGTACTCAGTGTGTGTGCTGGTTAAACATCTAGATGTCAGGGTGCCATGCAGGAAGGAAATACACTTGGGGCCTATCTGATAAATAATCATAGGAAGGAACATACTTTCTTACTCATCTTATTTGTCAGGACCAAACCTGTACCTGTTGTGCTTAGGTTGTTGATGGTAACTTTCTTTCTTTTTTTTTTTTTTTTTTTTTTGGGGGGGGGGGGGCTTATTTTGACAATCTTCTAGCAACTGGAGAAAAGAAATATTTGGAGGTAATTGTGGAGATGACTATACAATATGTAGTACTTCTGTGACAGTGGTACTAGCATGGTGGTCTTGCATACAGTACATACAATTATAAATGCTGAAATACTTTGGTGTTTTGCATTTTAAACCATTTCTGAGTACAAATGCTTTAGGCAATCTATATTTTCCCAAAGATAATTTGGTCAAGTTATGGAAGGTCTCAGGTCTCCTCCCCATAGAAACAATCAGAATATTAGGCTTACAATTAGAGTGTTTGAGAATGCACTGTAATTATCAGAACAAATACAGATACGTCTTAAAATACTGTGCAAGCTAGGATTTGTTACCAAGGATTTTGCAGTGGCTTTTAAGTTTAATTTTCTTTGCACTGGATTGGCACCTGGCCACTATATCCTGGAACAGTCGCTGGCATCTTTCCTTTCCTCTGACAGTTTTTTCCCCCCTCTTTCCCTGTCGACTGTTTCTGTTCTTTATTTCCATTTTATCTTCCTTTCTCACCTGCCCTGCCTCCTCCTCCCCCACGTATACCTTTGGGATGGTACTGTCTTTATCACTGTGTATTATACAGTGCTGAGCGCACTGGTGCTAAAATTTTTTTTTGCTGCTATTTTGTGATTTAGGCTACAGGTTGCTATGATGAAGGGTAACTGTGTCTGTTTGTCTATCGGCCTGTGATATTTTGGTGAGTGGTATGGGAGTAGAGAAGAGAAGCTTGGGACAGTGTGTTGCAGCTTGACCCACAGCCCTGTGCACATGAGCTGCTCCTGTGGGAGCACGGAGCTGTCTACTCTTTTACTTGCAGTAAGCAGTGGAAGGATTAAGGTTAATGCAAAGTTCTCTGTGCTCCCACTGGGCTAGTCCAGTGGTTCTCAACCTGTAGCCTGCAGGGTCTTTCAAAGTGGCCTGCTGCTCCCCTCCCGCTGGCTGCAGAAGGGAGCTGTTGCCTAAGGACCCAGGCGGAGTGCATTGCCGCGGAGCTACGAGACCAGTGCAAGCACCTTGCTGCAGCCAAGGGGATGGGAGATCCGCACTTCGCTCCCCCTGGCTGCAGCAGGGAGCACAGCAAAGCGCTCTGCCTTGGTCCATAGGCGCTAGGGTCACTGCTGCTGGAGGCAGAGGGAGGGAAGATCCAATGCTCCCGTCCCCCGGCTCCAGCAGAGAGGAAAGTGCTTTATCTGGGTCACTAGGTGCTGGGGTCCCTGCTGGAGCCAGAGGGAGGAGAGCACTGATCTCCCATCCCACTGGCTGCAGAAGGGAGACATGTGGAGCACACGGGGCTACAGGACACGTGCGGTTTCCCTGCTGCAGCCTGGGGGACGGGAGATCAGCGAGGAGGGAGGCAGCCTCCTCGCTGAACTTCTTCCACTGGGCTGCAGGGGGGGGTGGGAGGGGAGCGCTGCTGGTGGAGACTGGTGGTCCTTCAAGGTTCTAAAAATGGCATCTGTGGCTCCCGAGCCAAAAAGGTTGGGAACCACTGGGCTAATCTAACGCCTCCTAGGTATGATATCAAGAACTGCATAATGTTGATGGAGAAGCTTGCAAAAAGGTCATTGAACAATGCACCGTTTATCTTTAAAGTGAAAAATCAGCATGTATTGTGCTAGACAGGATTAAAAAAGTTAATCCTGCAAGTCTCCCTGGTTGTAATGCTGACTGTCCTGTGTCACTTCCAGGTTATTGAAGCACTTGCCTATGTTGTAACACATAATCCTCTGTTCCTGCATGCATCACATCACATGAAGGATCCTGCATTGCTTTCTGCCTGGATGTTACGCACCTTAGACTTTCTGTCTGATTGTCCATGCAGTGTAGGCTCTGCCAGGAATAATTGCAAAAGTAGGGTCTGTGGGGAGTGTGATGAAATACCCTGCATTCATACTCTACACACTATTGTAATAGTCTTTGTACCAATTAGGCCTTGTAAGATATCATTTGAAAACTCCTAATTTGCTGGTCAGTATTGTCCTGGTAAAATATGTATGGCAATGTAGTATGTGAAGTGATAAGATTCTCCTGTGTGATGATAACACGTGATCCAAACCCCACAGTCCTGTCCAGACAGAAGTCAGCAAACAGGTCTGTCCTACACAAAGGAATGTGTGTTTGCCTTAATTTGCTTTTATGCAGTAAACAGAGTCATCAAGGAGGAAGGGAAAACAAAGGAAACTCACAGATGGGGAAAACATAATCAAGGAACTTCCTTCCATATAAACTTTGTTTCTTGGTTCTTAGCTGGAAAAGTTCTTCAAGAGAGGGACTGAAACTATAAAAAGGAGAGGCAAACACTCTAAGGTTCCTCCTCTGTCTCCTCCTGTCTATAACATTCTGGGGGAGTGGGGGGTCCTGACCTTAAAACGTTTGGTCAGTAATCTTGCTAGAAACATGGTGAGAAATCTTGTTTGAATCTAATATAGTTTGTTAGGCATTAACTATTTCTGACTTTTATGCCTCGTTACTTGTATTCACTTAAAATCTCCTTTTGTAGTTAATAAACCTATTTTATTGTTTTATCTAATCCAGTATGTTTAAGTTAAGATGGCTGGGTAACTCCATTTGCGGTAACAAGCTAGTGTGTATTATTCCTTTAAAGGAGTTACAGACTTAATATATTAGGACTGTCCAGGAGAGGGGTTGGGCAGTGCAAGACATACATTTCTGGGGAAAATCTGGGACTGGGAGTGTGTTGGGGTCACCGTGCAGTATAACCAAGGCTGATGAGAGCCAAGGTATGACTGGCAGGCTGCAGTTACACAAACACAACTGGCATGCCGGTGGCTGGTTGTGAGCAGTCCAGGTTAGAGGCTACAACAGCAAGACATTTCAAGGCATCCCATGTTATAGGGAGACTTGTGCTTTTTCTAATTGCCTGTCGTTCTGGACCACCAGTTTCTGATTTCCCCACCCTGTGCCCCATTCCCCTCCAGTGCTGGGCTGCATCTGAGGTGCACGTTAGAGGTGTTGGAGAGAGATGCTAGGAGAAGAATCAGATTGCAGTGCACTTATGTCTCACGCCCTGAGGCTCTCTGATGCTGTCATGCGTTGTCAATACTTGGAGCAAGTTACTAATGAACTCAAGTTTCCCATGTACTATCAGTTGTCTTAAATTATTTCTGCGCTTCGGAGTCCCATTTCTGACATCCTTTCAAAATGTAATAAGGAAGGCTAAATCTGACTGTGTAGATGTCTAAGAAGCTGTAGCCTGTGTTCAGTGAACTCTGGCCCTCAGACTGTTTTCTTTGCTCTTCTTTGCCATTAATCTAGCAGAAAATGTTACTTCTGAGTTTATAATGCATACCCTTGTTATCTTTGTAATATAAAAGTGTAACATACCCAGCATGGGCTTTTCCTCGTAGTTTTGGAATAAGATTAGTGTCAAGATGTGTGTGCAAACTGCTTATATTTCTAAGAAAATGGGGGGAATTAAGTTTCTAATAGTAATCAATTTACTGCAAACTAAGGAGTGCCAAAAAGAAACCCACTTCAAAAGCTTTGGTTTTTACAAAGGATATGTTCTAAGTATATTGCAGTGGTCGACGGTTTCAGCCACTCTCTTTGATACATCTGTGTGAAAGCAGTTGTGTTAGACAGAAGGAAATGATAAAATCTAAGAATTCAAGCACAGGATGAGATGGGCAGCAAGTAGCATGAAACTGAAAGATGTTCAACTCTAACAAGTATTCCCATAAATCCACCATAGTTGCTCATCTCATTACAGGTTGTCATTGTTTGCTTGATCTGTTTAATGGACTAGGCTGGGCAGCTAACAGAGGTGGGCTTTTTTGTTTGTTTTGTTTTTAATTTAGCTATCATTAGTTAGTACAAGTTTTTAATTTTTAAAACTTGATTGCATTTGAATGATCAACATTTAGAGAAACTTCTTAGCTCCCATTACCCTCCAAATTTATTTAATTTATTTTTAAAATGGAAATTTTGCAAGCTGATGTTTTTGCAGCATGCGTAGTACAATTTGGCTGACAGCATTGTCTGGCAAAAGAAATAACCAAATTATTATTCAGTCATGAGTTTTTAACAGCCACAAAGCAAGTGGATGTTAACTAAATGATGCAATTTATTCCCTTCCCGCTTATTGCCAGCTTGCCTATTACAGAGAGACTGCCAGCTTTAAATAAGTGGTACCCAGATGGTAGTCGCATGACGCCCACTTGGTTACAGAACCTAAGCAGGGAATAACTCGGCAGCCACTACAAGCTGTGGGTCAATTGAGGGGGAATGCCTGTTGCTTCACAGTTTTGCATATGTAAATCTGTTAATGTTATGTCAGTATTGTGCGGTCTAAACACAAGCATTGCCTTTCTCTGGGGCCCAGATGAACTTGGATTACAGCCCAGTTAATGAGGATCTAAGAGAGACGCTTCAGTTTGAGAATGCTGCTGCAGTTTGCTTCCTCAATGTGAACTCATTGCTTCCTGGATGCTCTCATTTTCTCCACAGCTGAAGTTCTATTCAGGAAGTTCCTCTGATAGGCTGACTCCATAATAGGATAGACAGACAAGGTTTTATAAGGTTGGACAAAGAGATTGTATAAGTGTGAGTGTGAGTCTATTTTTAGTCCCGGTGTTGAAGACAACTCATTTGGCCCAGCCTGTGTCTGCTTCTCTCATAGTTTCTTTCTCTGTCTGCCACACTTCTGCACTCTATTTCATCAACTACAGATGTGGCACACAGCCGTCTCAGAAAAGTCATGAACTGTGTCGTCTGCACAGTTTAACAGCCAACATCTGCCGCAGCGGCCTGATGAAAATGGCATGGAAACAATTTTAGGGAAAGTGCTAAAGTGCTTTAACATTGTCTTTAGTTTGGCCCCTACAGACAATTACTTTATATCAATTGCATCAAGATAACAAATAAAAGAGCTGGTTTCAAATTCGATTCTCTTATTATTTTAAAAGTTGCAGTTAAAAATGTTTGACATGGGAATGCTTTTTATTGTTGATCATTTCTTGTTCTAAAAAGCTTAATATAATGGGTGAAAACAAAAACCAAAAATACTTATAAAGAGGCAAGGGCTGTAATACGCTTAAAGCTAAAAAGTACCTATAGTGTTGGTTTACCCAAAGAAAATCTTCCTGGAGGTATTGTAAATTTTATGTGCCAGATGAAAAGCATTAAGTGTGTGCATATGTGTTTTTTTTATGAAAGAAAAACATTCTGATTTTAACCATTTTGTAAACTATATATTAATGCTGTAATACTGCTCAAAATGTTTTGGGTGTGTTCCCGCAAATGCTTACTCACATGAGTAGGTCCCATTGGATTTGCTCATGTGAGAGGGGAGGGAAATCTTAAAGGGCCAGCTCTCCGGTTATATAAATTGTTTTAGAGCATTCTGTGTGAGCATGATTTATCATTGTACCCTTACTGTATTGTGAGTTGGCATTTAATATATTGGACTGCAGCAACTTTGTGTTCAGAAGTACATCACTTTTAGGACAGTGCCCTATGACTACTAGTGTGGGTTTTAAAGGTATAAATTTGTGCGTGCCTATATTAATTATCGTCAATAGAAAAAAATTAAGAGGAAAAGTCAACTGATTTTAAAATGTAAAATGTGAGCTTCATCATTCTTTTTTAGTTTGCTAATTACTTATCATGGTGATACTTATAGGGCGTGTGTGTGTGTGTGGGTTTTTTTGTTTTGTTTTTTGTTTTAAAAACTCCCCTGAAAGTAAATTTTTTGGGTAATAGAAATATTCCTTCATTTAATATTCTCTAGCTACAATGTTTCAGTGACATTTGCTGGTATGGGTTGTGCAGATTAGGTATGTGATGGGCTACTCACATTTCAAGTCAATAGGCTTTGTTCTCTGGGACCAGATGGAACGCTGCAGATTGTTCTTTATCTCTTATCCTTTGCTCTGTAACCTGATCTCCAATATAGCTAGACATTTACCCAAAATTTACAATGTGGAAATAAACTCAGGGTTCAAAATATGGACCAGCAAGAAAGGAAAGTGTTTCCTTTTTTTTTTTATAAAGGACCCAAAAGCACATTAGGAACTCCTACAAAAGGTTTATAAACTATAGGAATCCCAGCATCAATATCATCACTTAGGCTTTGATAATAATTTGTTGAGCATTGCAATCTACTTTGAACTAAAATTTCTTAGCAGATTTGAAAAATCTGTAAGAAATTGCTAAAATTCTCAAGTTAAAGCAAGCCATGCATCAGTTTATGTACAGTAACTCACTGTCTTATATCGAGTACAATAGATGTGCGCTACCAAAAACTTAATTGAGCAAACAGAATATTATATTAGCAGACATTTACAAACCTACCCTTTACAGGACTAGATTCAAGTAAGTCTCTACGTTGATTGGAGTTATATTAGGTATTTCTAATTTTAATATCATATCAATTTAAAAAAAAACTCTTTTGGTGATGACATTATGGTTTGCTACGCTTGTGCCCCAGTTGAACCCAGACTTTAAGGTGACTGTTTTTATAGAAAGATTTAATAATATCCGTTTAGTGACAGTATAATCCCCTTCTGCTCCATTATATGTTATGTGAGGAAACTTGCTTAAAATGTTTGGAAGTTGATTTAAGTCCTTATAAGAAAACCAACGTGACATAATTTGTTTGTTTGCTGTGAAATACTCAGAGAAATGCTAGTGGACATGAATCTGCTATGGAAGAACAAAGTTTGTGAGTAATCCAGTTAAAATTTCAATAATTTATGGTTTTTGAATGCCCCAGACCATAGCTGTTATGCTGTGTGTGTTTATTCAGAAATAACATTGTGAACAAACTGCAAGATTGTCTAAGCAGTCACAATTATTTTTTGATACACTTTCTTTTCTATCTCAAGGCAGGTGTCTTCAGTTAGTGTATCTTAAAAAACTAGGCCTGCTTTAAAATATCGATAAATTACAACCCCCTTTTCCTGGAAATTATGGAAAAAACAGTTCTTAATTTTTCTTAAATTACTCAAGTACTCAAAAAAAATTTTAAGAGGGATCCTTTTCTAATGAATAGAAGTATAGACTGGAAGTCAGTAGTTTTGGGATCTATTCTCTGATTTATAACTAACTTAATTCTAGTTCCTTACAATCTGGGTGCCTTTGTCTGTAAAGCAAAAATAATTATTTGTTACCATAGCACCTAGGAGCCCTAGTCATGGCCCTGGGCTCCATTGCACTAAGTGCTGTACAAATACAGAACTAAAATATTCCTGCATTATACCTCACTAACTATGTGTTAGAAGGCTTAAATAGTGTTTCCCAAGCACTTTGACTAAAATTCTGTAGAAGAATAAAGTATTAATATTTTTATTGACTATTGCCCTTGTTTACTGTTCAGCAAACAGATTTTTTTTGGTCACCTCTTCCTCTTTCCCCTTCCCTCAAACTAAAACATCTTTGGTGATATTAGTGCAGCTTTGGAGATGTGAGTAGTTTCTTAACTTGCGCTTTATCCTGCATTGGTTGTTGCTGCAGTGAAGAAATAGTGTTTGCATGTCTATTGAAAGATTCCCTGTCCTTCACTCCTCCTCTCCTGCTCTACAATCACCACCAATGGCAGATTTAAAAATAAAATACTTGTGTAAAGTTGGGGGAGTGTTCAGCATCAGATCATACATTTTTTTATGTAGGACAAATCTTGTGCTTAAACTACACGAGTAACTCTTTTTAGTCTAAAAAACTGCCCCAAAACCCAATAACATATAGAGTCTGTCTGGTGATGGACCGGTTGTCATGTTGGCTGGATTGCGGGGGAGGGGGCGCATTTATTATGTTATTTAACACCAATATGTCAAAATCTTAGTAATTCATGTGAGATATGCCATGCCAGGTACTGTTAGAAAGGCTATAATGTGCTAAGTAAGATGATCATGTTTATGTTCATGTGTTATATGTGTAATGGAAGTTATGGATATGTTTGATATATCTGTATTTCAAATTGTGCTGTGTCTGGGTCACACCCCAGACAGGATGGCTGCAGAACAGTAGCCTGCTTAATGGCTCATTAAGAGATCCACAGGTACAAGGGGCCAGGGAGAGAAGCCAGGGATATACCTGATGAGTCACCAGGACTTACTCATGTGACTCTGGACTCCATTTTGGTTCCTGTAAAATTCCACAAGCAGCATGGCATAGACCAAACGACATAAAAGGCAGCTGCCCAGGATCCATTTTGTCTTTCAGTCTTTAGTCTACTGTCTACCTCTGGATCAACTCTTCTACAACTGAACTGAAGCTGTGAAGCAAAGGACTGAGACCCATCCAGGTACTGGATATACACCAGAGGGACTATACAAGCCTGCAAACTCCACAATTCTACTAGAAACCTAATGTATATGGACTTTCAAATCATTTGTATGTATGTGATTGCTTTACTCCTTTAACACTTCTCTTATAGTTTCTTTCTTTCTTTTTTATAATAAACCTTTAGCTTTAGTTACTAAAGGATTGGCTGGCAGCATGGTATTTTGGGTAAGATCTACATTTATATTGATTTGGTACTGTGGCTGACCCTTTGAGTAAAGAGCATAGAGTTTAAATAACTGGTCTCTTTACTGGACCTAGTGGCTGATTGGGAGTCGGAGACTGAAATGCAGTAAAGGGGGCTGTGTATATTTTTATTTTGGCTTCTTGATAACTAGGGTGGGGAGTCAGAAGCACTGTTTGTGGCTGGTTGGGAAATCTGACTTCAGTGTCACCCACCAGTGCTGGGAGAATCCGCTCTCCTTTTTGCAGCCTGCCCTGACCTTGGCATTTTCAGGTGGCTACCCTAGGCACGGACGGGTCACACTAGTAAAAATGAATATATCACAAAGAATCTATCATAACATCTCTGTATTGGGTATAGAACTCATAACAGATGAAAATCTTTATGTGGCATGGAGAGCATGACTTGCTCATCAAATGAGGTTAGTGGTTCCAGAAAATAAATTGCATATCAGTGTCCCAGAAAAGAGGACAGTGCTTAAAGATCCTTTTAGCTTTTCATCTCTTTATGATGGTGCTTGTCCCTTCATAACAGGAACCTGCAGTGCTGGGGGGTACTCAGAGTAAGATCCTTTCCTAAGCAAAGAGATATTTAGTGAGCTTCTCTGGTAAGAGATCGAACAGGAAGTAGACTGACGGTTAAGGAGAAAATGAATTTGTGAGCTTAAATCAGGTGTGGAGAGAAGAGGATTTCTCATCATGTATCTATCATGGCCAAGATTTCAAAGATAACTAGTAGTTTAATATGAGCATCCAAAATTATCGTAAGAGGGGCCTGATTTTCAAAAAGTAAAAAATCAGGAATTTTAACACTGTCACAAGTTGAGCATCCAAATAGCAAGCCACTCAAAATCACTAGTCATATCTGAATACCTTGGCCTGTATTCTTCACACTGTTAGAACATCTGACCTTCAAAATTATTAATCCATCTGTCATCCTCCTGAGGTATACTATAAATAGTATTCCTATCTTAAAAATCATGAAGCTGAAGCACACAGATATTAAGTGACTCGCCAAAGGCTACAGAAGGGGAATCAGTGTCAGAACTGGGAATAGAATTTAAGAATTTCTATATCCTCATCCATTTTCTTGCAAGATCCAAACATAGCAAATTGTGTTGACATGCTGGCTGATCTGTCAGCTTTCTATGCGGTAAATGATATCTTAAAAATTCTTTGTGTGAGAGCATCCTCTGTTAGTGGCTGGAGTACAGCAGGTTTACAACACTGCATTCATATTTTTATAGCCTCCTGTAACCTCTCTGACTCTTTTGAGAAACTGAGTCTTCAGCAAGAAAAAGAAAGTTACAGAATACTTCAGCAGGCTTTGAGACTGTTAATCTGTAGACTCCTGTTCACAAGGATAGATAAGCTTTTTACCATGCTTCTATAGCTTTTGCTTTATGGGCCATGATGAGAAGAACTAGAAGGAATAGCATTTCAAAATCATAGACAAGAGTGTGTGGTTGAGTTAGGCATTGTTAGGCAATGTGCTGGGAGTCAGGAGACATGAGCTCTATTCCTAGCTCTGCTACTGACCTGCTGTATGGCCTTAGGCAAGTCCTTTCATATTTCTGTGCCTCTGTTTCCCCTTCTCACCCTTTGTTTTTCTGAGTCCTTACCCGAAAGGAACAATCTCTTACAAGTGTTTGTCACTGCAGATCCTGAGGTGGGTGCCTAGTTGGAGGGAGAAGAAGAGGGTGTACTTGCTTTATTGCCCTGGTAGAGGGTCTCATGGCACAGGCAGAGAGAGTCATAGGAAGTCTAGAGACTGCTCATAATTGAGACAAGGGACTTGTCTACACAGCAAGTTGGTGTGCAGCAAGCCAGGTTGTGAATCTACAGTGTACCAGCTTGCTGGGCCCTAACACACCATGAAAGTCCTGCAGGGTGACTTAAGGGACTATTGCTGCACTCTGGGACTTTCTCTGTGCTGTAGCAGTGTCCATATGCCAAGTCAGCGCACAACAAGCTGGTGCATGGTAGACTCACACCCTGGCTTGCTGTACACTAATTTGCTATGTAGACAAATGCAAAGTCTAGGGCTTGCTAGATATCTGCAAGATCAGGGAACTCACTTGATGACTAATACTCCATTTAACTAAGCAATCTGAAGCGTTACCCATTCGTTCTGAGTAATCGTGGTGTCATCCCAGCCCTCAAACCTCTCTCATTTGAGGTCTTTAGTCTTGTCCTGCTTTTTAGAATCAGCACAGCCAGAATACTGAAAGCTACTGTGGGAAGGAATGAAGCGTGGATCAATTGCACTGTTTTTAATCTTCACCTCTGCACAGATTAAAGATAGATTATTCCAGAAACAGCCCGCAAACCCCAAGTCTATTATCAGGAATATTTAGTTTAGGGGATAATTTAAGATTGTAGGACAATCATACCTCCACAGAACCACATTGCCCTCTTCCAAAACTTCCAACTTCACCCTGTCCTCTTCTGTGATGCAACCATGCCTTCTCAAAGCATTGGCACTCTGAAAAAAGAAAATGTGTGGGCAGCATAAAATAAATATAACCATATCAAACAGGCTACAGGACTGATTCATATTCACCTTTAACTTCATTTAAATAAACCTTCCTTTTAAAAAATGTAAGGAAACCTTCTGTTGGATTTCCAGCCAGCTGCACCAGATTGTTGCAGAATCCAAGAACTATACATCAGCATTTGTCCTGGAGTATGCAGGACCGTGCATGTAATCCACCAATCTATTAAAAATTGGAGCATGTGTATTGTCATCAGGCAATAGATCTAGTGATGAACTGAATGAACATGGCTTCCGGCAATTTACCCAACCAGCAAGATGCCCCAGCAATTACTTCTGGGATTGTAGTTGGGGATACTGCTGACACTCTGGTTGCAAGTGATCTGGTAGTCAGTTGGATAGCAGGAGCATATTGGACCAGGTGACGGGAACAGCCAATATGCCCAGTCGGCAGCACGCACCTAGAGGTGAGAAGCAAAATCAGCAGCAGGGAACATGCTTTTAAAGGAGATGGATTTGCAGGCTGAAAGAGCATTCTCCTGTTGTCAGTGCCGTGGCAATTCCCAGCTGAAAAAAGTTTAGTCCTTTGAATCTGTAGGGGGTGAAAGATCCTAGCCTTTCTGGCTAGGATCTGAGGTTGAAGGAAAGCCCTATTTTTCCCCTCATTGGATTGACAGAAGACCATATCCCTTTCCAAAAAGTCTTCCCTTCCCCCCTTTTCCCTGCCTTCAACACACACCCACACACCCTTTTTATATTTATTTTATTTTCCTGTTTGGGCAAATAATTGGGGAATGCACCATCCCATCCTGAATTGAAAACCCATTGTGCAGCTTCCGTTTCCTGTTTGAATAGCTGCCACAGTATTTTGCATCCTCCCTATGGGGTTAATTGATACAAATGTTTTGTGTGCTGGGAACAGTTCCATTGTTTTGGGTTCTGTGGTCTATCAAAAACGCACATTAAAGATGATGTCTTTGTCTCCTGTCATTGAAGCTGAGACCTTGATTTGGTCAAGGGTAAAATTTTCCTGTCATTTGAATCTGAATGTAGCACTAAAGGTCTTCTTGAAATCTCTGATCAAATCAACTCTCCTGCATTTGTTTGTTTGGTTTTTTCCCCACTACTGGCTGTTTGCTTAGCTTCAAAGTAAGACATTAGCATTTTTTTTTTGTGTAGCTATCTCTTGCACTTCTCATCCAGGATAGGTGATACTTGAGGGCACAGTGGCTAGCTACCTGTGGCAGGTCCTCTGGGTTTAGCTATTCTGCTGATCCATGCTGGAAGTCAGATAATTAATCCAAAGGTAGAGAAGGGTTTGTGCATGTCAGAAGGAAGTGAAGCAAGAGTTCTTGCAAGCAAAACTCATAGCAGTGGCCTGCTTGCGAATGGGCTTAGGCTAAATTTTATGTTTATCTTAAAATTAAGAATAAAGAAGAACCCCATGGTTGAGTTTTGTACCCTAACCGCATGTGTGCATGGTCTGCCAGCTTGTTTACGAGATGGTCTAGTGAGCTAATATTTAAGCCTTCCCCTTTTAGAGTCCTGGATTCTGATGATGGTCAGATGACAAGTAGTGTATTAATAGAGAATTGTGCAGCTCTCTCTCTCGCAGTCCTTAGAGACTTTCTCCCACTGGCCTAAGAAGTAGAAATCTCTTCTGCGGTTGGTTTACCATGAGGCAGGCTCAAAATCCCACCACCCACCTTGTTGTCTTCTCCCATCCCTTAAACACATTATATAAATTATTACATAAGCAAACAGCTATAGTGCAAATCAATTATTTGAAACCAAAATGATTCTTGCGTTCATGCATGTAGATGCATGTGTGCACAAAATATCTCTTGGCTTCATCCTAACACTTTTTTCTTCCTTTAAATCTATTTTTAAAAGACCTGGAGACAGTTGTAAAAGCAATCCATAAAAGCTATCAAATACAAGCTAATTGTAGAATGTTTCATTCTTGGGCATAATGCAGCTTTGATCAGATGATATCTGCTTTAAGTGTTTTTGAATAACACAGGAGGTGCTTTTTCAGCTAGTTGCATATAAAAATAAAGACTTTGTCATGAGTATAAACTCTACAGTTGCCCCAGGCAGCTTGTGTACTTCCCTGTACCAAAGTGGATGGTGGATTCTGCAGGGAGGTGATTGGAAGCTGTGCAGCAGAAAACTCCTTTTCCTCATTCTGCCATCTCCAAGTTAAATAATAATAGTAATAAAAAAGGCACCCCATATTCCCTGCCCAATGCATCTGAGACTGAGGCACAAAAAAGGTGGAACGTGGTTCAGGAGTAAGAAGCAGAGATTTTGTAGACCTGATCTCAGACTTCCTATCCAGGAAATTGGCTCCAATTTATATGTGACTTTAAAAATAAAATCTTCAAACTTTTCTTTGTCTTTGGTAAGTTGAGGTGGAAAAATCTTTCCAGTGTCTGAGAACTGACTGACTTCCAAGGCTTTCTAGCTAGTAATAGGGGTTTTAAAATAAATCAAATAAGACAAGTATTCAAGGTGTGGCTTTATTTTGAGTCCCTCTAGTTCAGTGGTTCTTAACCTTTCCAAACTACTGTACCCCTGAAGCCTGAGTCCCACCCCCATGGGGCTGAGGCATGTAACTTAGTTTCATGGTGCCCCTGTGGCTCCAGGCAATTGCCTTTCTTGCCACCCCCAATACCAGCTCTGCACTTGCGACCCCTCTAAACCCCCAGGTTAAGAAACACTGCTCTAGTTTCTGGATTTTTTATTTTTATTTTTTGAATGCCTAATACCTCATTACACCAGATCAGTGGAAACTTTCCCTAAATGTGGCTCTAGCTTCTCTTAGATCACTTTGTTTTATTATAAAACAGAAGCCAATTTTTCAGTTAAAAAACATCTAGCTCTTTCCATTGTGAAGTTGCACCTTTCCCTTAAATTCTACAAGTGTGGGATATCTGCACTCAGAAATAGTCTAATACAAACTAATCTGAGCCCTCCTCATCTCTCATCAGTGGAGTGTTCACTTTTACCCCCCACTCCAACTAGTCTCTGAAGTTCCAGCATTAAACCACCATTAAGAAGGGTCATCCTTACCCTAAAGGATATTATATTGTATATTATTTATTTGTTGGTAGAGCCAGTGAGTGGTAGCTTTGTCCACTGTCGACTCTGGTTGTTAAAGAAACACAATGAGCCAAAGTCAAAATAACTTTATTTTAACATAAATCTTGTCCTTTAGTCTCATCCCCCGCTTCTTCTAATTTAACCATGAAGAGTGTTTTCTTCCCATCTGTTCCTGAAATTGAACTGTCCTGCTTAACTAGATGAGATTGGGGATTTATCTAACCCAGCCATTTCCTTTTAATATCCCAATTTCCTTTTCCTTGTAGCAATCCCAATGTGATTCCTTATCACTAGCTAAGAGGATGGGTGGGTGGCTCCCTTTTTAAATGCTTCTACAAGCTGTTAAACAAATCACCTTGAAGGTAAGGGCAGCTGTGACTTGTCCTTGCCTGTCACTGGCAAACCTGTGGTTACCTTGGCTTTGCAAAGCCCTGTCTACTAGCAGCCAAAGTTCAGACTTGAAGTTAAGACTCCTGCTTTGCAAAGTGCTGTGCTGCTTTGGTACCAGTACCACAGGCCTGGCTAAGGCCTTGTCATCTCCCCTAAAAAAAAGGGGTTTGTGTATGTGTTTAGTGGTACCTTAGGGTAACTAATGCACATGAGCTATCTTGAGGTACAAACACAGAGAGGTTAACTGGGAAAACTAGATGAGATCCAACCTCAGGCAGGGATATAGGGCTGATTGGTAAAACTGGAGTGACTTGTCTCCACTTTCGTTTAACCTCAGGATAGCTTGTGTATTATACCATGAGTTTAAAAAAACATGGCTTTTTAGCAATGAAGACGAGGCCTAAGTGATTATAGCTTTCACACTTCAGCTGTGCAGTGTGTGCTCTCTGGGGGAGGGTAAAAGGGGTGAGGGAGGAAGGCCCAATTAACCAGCCAGAACGTTAGATAATAGGTGGAACACAGAGAGTCTGTTAGGAAATATGAGACTGTGAATTCAGCTTGAAAACAACAATGGACCAGATTTTCAAATGGACACATGCACACAAAAGTGAATGCACACCTGACTTAGGGCTGGTCTATACACAGTTTAGAAGCAAATCTAGTTAAAATCAGTGCACCCCTAGTATCGAAGCAGTTACCAGAACAAACTATAAAGTGATGAGCATTCTGCATCCACACTTGGAGGTTACATTGTCGTTTGTTTGTTTTTAAAGCCACATTGTTTAACATACAGTTAAAGCTGTGCAAAACTGTGTGTAGACAAGCCCTTAAGGGCACATACGCCTTGAGGTTTATATAAATTGGAGTTTTTACAAGCTCATAGGTTTTATGCATGCGGATAGCTAACTCATGTGCACACGTTAAGATGGAGTGTACTCACTTGAATATTTAGCCCAGTGTATTTTCTGTGTAGATTTCCTAAGGTTTCAGTTGGTTATTGTCTGTGTATTCTTGTTTAACTTCCTGACCTAAACTACTGTGTTGCTGTACAATGCTTTAAAATAATATTCCTTGTTCCACCCAGAGGTAGATGTATTTTAGTGGTGAGTGAAGTGATACTTTACTCAAGGATGTTCTGCTGTTTGCTTAATGCCTATAAAAGAGCCCTGGCTGAAAGACACTGTAGAAGAGCAGAATTACAAATCCAAGAGCTGGGTACAGGGAAAACTAGGTATCAAGACGGTTTTCAGGTAGACTAGTTAACTAATATTTATTTACAAATAAAGATGGGCCCTTGCTGGAACCAAACTCCACAATCCTGAGCTTTGGAGAAGTCTCTATTCCATTGCATGGATCCCTCTCTATTTATATACACTTTTGTGTGGGTCTCTGAGAATATAGAATTGTCTCGGACACTGGGAGTGTAACTGTCTGGAATGAACAAACAAACACACATGGAAATGTCCACAGCAGAAGAGTCAGACAACAAGTATGTCAGGGATGGAGCTGAAGCAAACAATTTTAGTAGAAGAAACCGGAATTGAGAGTGTTTCACCTTGAAGGTTAACAGAAAAAGAAATGGTGAAGTTGAGCATTCTTATTTGTCTCACGCACACAAGGATGTGACACAAACTAACAAAAGCCAGTAAATCCATAGTCATAGCCACCATGTCCTCCTTAGCACATGCCATTATGACTCTTTCCCACACTGTCTGAGGTGGAACATTAATCTTTGAAATTCAATGCCTTTGTTTGATTGTATTAGTTTTGGAACTTCATTTTTTTGATCTCCAGAAAGTGTGAAAAATTGTTCTTGGTAAAGTAAGAAAAGTGTGTGTATTTATATTGCAGCCTTGCATAATTGTCATGAAAAGTTACTAGCCCAGGGGCAAACCCTGTACTTGCTAACCCATTACCATGATGGGTATAATTGATGTTTTCATTAGTGTCAAATAAGTTCCCCGTCAAAACAAAACAAAAAATTGCCCTGTGTGAGTGGGCAAATAAAACTCCACAGTATACCCAAGTTACCCAGAACTACTTCCCTCTCTCCTTTCTGCTGCACAAGTTCTTATCTACATGCATCTAGACGCTGCTTCATATAGTCTAAGGAGCAGGCACCTTTAATATTTTTTGGCACCTTTTGCTGCAACCATGTTAAATACTTCCGGTCAATGTAAATCTCTCCTTTTCCATCTATCTACTGTCCATTGGATCTGTTTCCTGCTAATGGGTCAACATAGTACCACTAGTGTGAACTGTGTGGTTGAATAAATGTGCAGAGTTTCATTAATTTTTCTCTGAAACTGTGTTGTGTGTTCAAGTTTACTTTATGCTACTGGCTGACAGTCTTGTTGCATACATGTACTACTGTTAAGTTGGACTGTGCATTATTTACCCAATATTATAACATATAACTTCCTACATATCAGATAAATTCCCACTCAAAATCAGAAGCAAGCCAAAATGGGCAGTTTGCCATCTAGTAGATTTTTGGCCTGGTAGACTGTACTGACTCTGACTTTGACCATATCTAAATATATGCAATATATCCAAAGGTTAAAGAACCTTATGAAAGTGATTTAAAAAGAAATGGAGGGCTACATCTTGTAGGCAAAGCCTTCATCAATTCCAGTGAGTTTTACTTGGGTAAGGACTGAAGAAGAATAGCAGAATATGATGCATAATATATAGCACATGCTTCCTGCACAACATCTCCAAGATCTGACCTTTCCTCCCTTCCAAAGCTTCTTTAAACCCCTGATTGTCTTACACCTTGAGTATGGCAATCTCCTTCTCTCTGGCTTTGATCATATGCCTTCAACCTCTGCTCCCTTCCCCACCCCCCTTACCAAGGCCCATTTAAAATGTTGCTACTAATATTGTCATCCGGGCTTGTCACCACTTCTAAGTCCCTCCATTGGCTCCTTCACTGAATCATACACCAACTTCTTGTCCTTATCTCAGCTCAGACTAAATTGAGAAGGACGTATCTGCCTTATTATCTTATCTCCAGATTCAGTGCCCATTTTCGCTGCCAGCCTTGATTGTCCACATCTCTGATGAGCACTTTCATGCTCCTCCCTTTACACTTGTGCGGGAAAAGCTCTCTGTCAAAATCCGTGAAGCCACCCACTTTATCCTCCTCAGAACTCATCTCCGTGGTAATGAATACAGAAAACTACAACCTAATAACAGCTAGGCAAGTTGTGATTACTGCTTCTGACTGTCTGCTAATAGCATACATCCTTTTATTTTGGTTTCTCATCCCACCTGTTACATCTTATTTTTTTACACTGTAAGTTCTTTGGGGCAGAGACTGTAACTTGCTATGTTTTTAAAATACTAGTATAGTCTCTCCCTCATACTTACAATGCACTATAGTATCTGAGCACCTCATGATCTCTAATGTATTTAGTATCACAACACTCTTGCATGGTAGAGAAGAGCTACTAGCTCCATTTTACAGATGGGGAACTGAGGCACAGAGAAACCAAATGACTTGCCCAAAGTCACGCAGGAATTCAGGGATGGAGCAGGGAATTGACTGGGCCTCCTTAGTCCTAGATCAGCACCCTGGCCACTGGACCATAATTCACTTCCAGTGGATTCCAAACCTGATTGGCCTCTAGGTGCTGCCATGATGTTAATATTTAATACCACTAAAGTACCTAGAGCAGGGGTCGGCAACCTGTGGCATACACGCCGACTTTGAGTAGCACGCGTCGCCCTGGCCAGAGCCACGCCACTCCGGCCCCAAGCAATGCTGCACTCCCACTGGCGCGGCCCCACCCCTTCTCCATGTGGGCTAAGCGGCGCCCCTGGCCAGGAGTGTTGCAGCCCCTGCCGGAATGGGACCACAGGCCCACTGCCACCAGGAATGGGCCTGCAGCCTCCTCCTCCCCCCTCCCCCCCCCCCCCCCGGCCGCTCCGGCACTGGGAGAGGGATTGGGGGGGAAGATTTGGCACGATCCTTGCTGAAGTTTGCTGACTCCTGACCGACAGTATCATAAGCTGTGTCAAGTTGAGGTTCTTGGGGACTGAGGGACTTTTCTGCAGAGGTACTCCAATGAGACAATATGATCCCAACAGAAATTGGATTTGGCCAAATTTCACCACCTTCAGAGGAAAGCCCTTCCATATGCACATCTCACAATGTCGCAATAACTCACCAGTGGCAGCTTCTATCCACTGGGCAATAATAAAAATAAAAATAAAGCTGAAAAAAACCCCATTACCCCAGCTTCCTTTTTTCATACACTTTTTAAAGAAAAAAAAATGAGAGTCCTGTTGCACCTTAAAGACTAACAAGTTTTCGTGGGCTGCAACACACTTGGTCAGATGCATCCCACAAAAGCTTATGCCCAGAGAAATTTGTTAGTCTTTAAGGTGCTACAGGACTCTTGTTGTTTTTGCTGTATACAGACTAACACGGCTACCCCTTTGGAACTGATTGATTAAAGAGAGGTGGAGAACACAAATCCTTCTGACTTAATTTTACTTATATAATTATGGTACTAATCAGATACCATGGTACTAATAGTAGCACAGCAATAACTACTGTTTTTAAGCAAACATTTCCTGATGGATGTGGATTCAAAGCCTAAAGAATTTCAATATTAACACCTCGCCACCACTCCCAAGTGTCCTGGAGTACTAAGAGCACCAAAAATGCATCTTTAAACTGCCTTCCCCCCCCCTCCGATTTATCTTTGTTGTGGAACAAACTTTTAAAATGGCCTGTAAACACACATGCATAATTCTACGCATCCAAGTTTGCACAGATGTGGTTCTGTAATAATTTCTGAAGTGTTGTTTTCAGTAGGTAAGAAAGGTGTATTTAAGACAAATAATTAATAGGCTCCCACATGGTTATGAACTCTACTTGCTATGGGGGAACCAAATCCTTTGACTTGACCTTGCTACTTCATGTGAAAACTACAAAATTGCCTTCTCTTCACTGTGATTTGACCTTGATAGTGTTAACTCCATGTTAAGTACACACTTTTTTTCACTGAAGACACAGCTTATGTTTGTGTAAATTTTCTGAATACCAACTATTAGCTTGTTATGGTAGAGGTAAATAGATGTTAATAAACCCAAATTCCAAGGGTGTGGGCAGAGGGGGAGGGTGAACTGGCTGTGAAAGGTTACATGTGTGTGAATTACTTGGATATGTAAAGGTTAGAAATGAAGTTAAGACCATTTTTGAAAACTGGCCATCATTTTTTATCATAGTGCCAAGTGAATTCCTGTTCCCCAGTTCCAAAGTTCATAAATTAAGATATCAAAATTGACTCTACTTTTGACAGTTTCCCCTCCCCCAATTTCTTACCAGAAACTCCCACTTGTAATCAGCCATCTCCCCCATACTTTTCATACCTTTTTATTCTTGATAAAATAAATAATAACTTTATTAAAAAGTGTGTGTGTGACAGAAAGAGAGAGACTGTCTCAGCTAAGACAATGGATGGCAAGTTAAAATCCTGTGTGGTGGGTGGTTCTGTTTTTTAACAGCGTAGCTATAAACCCCTAAAAATAGGGGTTTCTTAATGGGCCATAACCTTTGCTGTACTTATGTCCTGTGTGCACAGTGATATATGGCAAACATTTTATATGTTTACTGTCTGACAGATTAGGGCAGATGTACCTGACATAACATTAAAAACATTGATTTGATAAAAATCTGTCTCTATTGTCTGGTAGAAACCCATACTCCCCTTTTTAACCCTATCTGCAGTCAGAGAGAAATACAATTTTCATTCAACATTTATGTTTCTCTTTCATCCCTGGAGCTAATTTTTTTTTCTGCAGCAGTTTTGGTGAAATTATGTATTACTTGTGATGATTCATTTAAAAAATTTCTCAGCTGTGTGGCTTACTTTCATGAAAATTCATTTAGATAAAATTAGATATTATTGTTTAATGAGGTGGCATTTCAATTTAGACCTTGCATCATGCATATACCAAGAGTTTTTTATGGAATAGTTAGGTTCATTTGAGTAATAAAGGCTGAATCATGGGGGCTTTAATTCTTAATCGCTGTGAGGATTGTTATCTGTGGGATGTGAGCTGTCTTAGTGGTATTCAATCAAGTGTCCACTTAGCTGTGACCAGAAGTAATTGCTCCCAAGTGGGTTGCACAATGACCTGTTAATACTTGCTTTGACCCTGTGACCTTGTCTGGCCTATTGTTTAGGATTTTATAGCAAGCAAGTCTGCATTTCTGCGGGTCAAGTAGATATCTGAGGTCAAACATTTTCTGATTACTGCATAGTGTATATTGTAAGTCTACCAGAAGCTGTTGCATAGCAATAGTCATTGCTTTATAGTGGAACATGAACGGTTTGAAAATTTGTCTTCCTGACTGCATGTAAACAGTTTAATATTTTACTGAAAGAAGTTCATCCTGTAAATTAGGTATGAATAATATATTTGTAATTACTACTCATGCCTTTAAACACTTGTCTTAATTGGCATGGGTATTTTTTTTTAATGTATTTGCATTGACAGGGAAGTTAAAATTAACTTGCATGGATAGATGGTAAAGTACAGACCAAGAATATCCATTGCCCATATTCTCTTGAGAACTTGAACGTGGGTCAGTGCCACTAGGTCATTTTAAAGTGGGGAACTCTTTAATTGTCTTTGATTTTTGTTTTTGGGGAGTTCTACAGATCTATCCCATTTTTTATTTGATTAACCTACTTGCTGATAGTCTTTTAACCTTCAGACAGTCTGTGTCCTGTATTTATTCATAATATTTAGCATGTTCACGACGGTGGTGGTGGTGGTATTGTATCGTATTTGTAGGTGCACAGCATTCTTCTAACAATGTTTGGCGAAATAGTCAGATTGTAAAAATGAAGCCTTGGTATTGTTTGTATGACTCCTTCTCATGTTGTGTTTACTAAACTCATTAGTCAAAACACTTTTATGCATGTCCTACCCTTTTAGGTCATCTTTACTCTTAAAAAAAAAAATAGAAAGAAAGAAAAGAAAATGCTGACATTTCTCTGCGTCACATCATACTGGAAATATTTTGGTTTCATTTCTTAAAGCAGGCCAGCAGTGGTGATGCATAATGCATTTGGACTACAATATATTTTAAGCAAACAAAGCTAATATACTTATGGGAGAGGCCGGCTATAGTAAACCGAGTAAGCAAGAGATGAGTGATGCAGGAAAAATTATATAGCACACATGGAAAAAACAAAGTAACTCTTTCCACTGCCAGACCATTTTGTTGTGTTTTTTTTTAAAGTGTGTTTTAAACAGCTGACCCTATGATTTTTAGTATGAAAGGCCATTGAAAACTTTCTTTTATAAATCTGAAGTAGGTAACTGCTAAATAGTGGTCACCCGTGGGCTGTGCTCTGGTGCTGGAGACGGGTATTGTTGTAGGCTCAGACACAGGTATGTATACTTGTCACTCCTTTGGCCTGGATCTTCTCATGGAGATGAGAGTGTAGAGGCCCTCCATGTGTGCGGTTCTCTTTCTTTTCCAAAGAGTCCAAAGGAGTCTCTCCTCCTTCCCCCTGCTAGCAGTGTCAGAGAGTCACTATTCTCCCGCTCCTGAGGCTCACCCTCCATGTCTTACCTGCTCCAGTTGTCCAGTTCTGCGGCGGTGGTGGTCCTCAGTAGTGACTTCCACCACCCAGGGCCGAAGATGCCCATGCTGCAGATCAGTATAATCTGCATCAGTGGTGGAGTATTTTTTGCACCAAGTGCCTGTCACCCTCAGGCCAAGTTTGAGAACCCTCACCCCACATCCATTCCCCATGAAAGATTGTGAGAGCCCTGAAAATCCACGGATACCCACTTTATGTCTGTGGATATCTGCATCCGTGGATGTGGATGCGGTTGAATTATTTACCATCTTTGTGAATCCAAATTTTTGTATCTGTACAGGGCTCTAAAGATGTTGTGAGGTACTGAATGTTAGTACTGACAATTAAAGACACACCCACATGGGCTGTCCATGGTAAAACCCAGTGGTAATTTTTGACTGAAGTAGCCCTATAAAGTCATACGAGGACTCTGATCCCTTCCCCTATGGCAGACTCCCTCTCAAATCTTCTTTCTTAAAAACTCGGACCTCCTTACCTTATAGAGAAACACTTCCTTGAAGGTGGTGGTGGTGATAGATCATCCAAGACTCCTCCCTAGATGCTTTCTCAATCTTGGTGGATTGATGGTGTACTGTCATTGCAACCCCCCATGCATACTGGCAGACCCATGCCCCTCTGAGGAAGCTTTGTCCAGGAGACCCTCCCAGCCCATGAAACCCCAGGAAGTCTGGGTTGCCTCTCTTTCAGGAATTCCACATCTTCCTATGCACCACGTGACAAGGCTATATCCTCTCCTCATTGCCATATGCGCAATGTGCCCAGTCATTTAATGGCGTCATCGTCAACCAGGTAGACAGCCTGTAGCCTGCTGTCAAAGTAAGTCAGTGGGTTCTGGACAATGATATGTGACATAGTCTGAAGTTAACTGAAGCTGCATTGCAGGTCATTTAGAAAAAACCCATTTTTAGAGACTGGCCGCACAATTTCCCTGTCCTGTTTGAAACCAGTTCAGAGATGACCACAGGTGCCTTGGCAGATCAAAACCTAGTGGACAGATGGTTGGGTCAGTGACAAGAGAGTGATTAACAACTGTTCATCCTCTCCTGAGTATGGGTCTCTCCTTCCTCTATGGAAATCTTACATTCAGACAAGGAGGGTGGGTGGGTGGGTGCAATGGCTGTGAAGATCTAATCAACCTGGATTGTTTCCCTTTGTGGACTGAGGAATGTGTTACCCAGAGGTCCAAAGGGATCCCTTTTAAAATGAAGCAGAAGAAAGAAGCTTCACCCTTTTCATGTTGAGTTGCAAGAAGACTATTCTGGACTTGAGGTGGAGGCATCTGGAATGCAAAAGGTCTATTAGTGGATCTTCATCCAAATTAACTCAGCTGCAGTGGGACGAATCAGGCAAACTGTCATCAGTCTTTAATGTACACCCTCCTTTTCTGGCAATTAGTCAGGATAGGGATGTATCCCATAAAGACCCAAGCTTAGGGTGTGGGAGCTCTGAAAGATTTTGTAAAATTGGTTTTGAGGTCAGCGCTTTGGCAGATGCAGCATCCCCAGCCCTCCTCTAGGTCTGCTTGGTACTCCCTCCCAAAAATGACCGGTTCCAAGAATGACTCTGAGAGAGAGATTCCATAAGGAACCTTAGATCTAGCTAACCAGGTCAGCTGTTCCTAATTCCCCCAAGGCTGAGAGAGAGAGAAAGAGAGAGAGAAAAGGTCAAAATTCAGGCTTTAACTAAAGCCACTCTTTTAGCATTTAGTTGAGGCATCTACATATTTTCTGATGATTAACCTCTCTTAAAATCATTGCCTCTGCAAACAACAATGAACAAGCAGGGGCACTGTTAAATAAAGACTTGTATCTACAGTTTTTCTTTGATGAAGTCAATCTTCATCCACCTCCAGGCTTCAGTCCTAAGAAAAATCTAAAATTCCATCTGATCTAGAGTAGCTCTCTTCTATCCTTTTGCTTCCACCCCAGACACCCTTTGGAAGAGTCATTACATAGTCTGATGTCAATCTGGCTATCCAGCCTTTTTTAGAGCAGTTATAAAAGTAATTTTCCATGTCTTCCATCAAGATTCCTCCTCAAGAATGATATGGCATGCTTCAATGACACAGGCCTGTGTATGATACCATGTCCTGGCTGGAGAAATAACTCCAGAACTCCACTTTAAAGCACCTCCTTGTCTTCTAAGCTTTAGGAAATTGATGTAGAGTCCTCAGATGATGCAGCTTTTGACCACAGGGTCCTTCAGTCTACTCTTGATCTGACTTAACCATAGAAAAAAAACTTGTTTATAATTAGGACATTTCAGCCTATTGCCTTTATTATTTTTCTGAATTGAGTTGTCTCTGTTATTACTAGCAGTTGCTTGCTGCTTTTCAGCAATGAAGGAATCCAAGGCGATGGATGGATCATAAGAAAGAGAACTCCTCATTTCATGCCAGTAATTTTAATTTCTCATAATAGCACCTGCCATCCATTCTTAATGGGGTGTGTCCATCTTTATGGCAAGGAGGATTTATCCATAATCTCCTTACACTATGGTGTCACTACGGTATCCGAGGGCCTTGAGGACCTGGGCCTGCAAGGTATTGAGTGCTTTGGAGAGTTGCTGAAACTCTCATTAAAGTAAATGAGAATTGAGGGCACTCAGCAACTCTCAGGAGCGCTTGGCGCCTTCCAGGATTGAGCTGTATTTTTACGATGAGATGTAGTTATGCAAATTATGACCTTTAAATGCATTTTGTATTTGAATTCACATTGCTAACACATTCTTTCCAAATTTCGTTTTCCAGTAATTTTGCTTTGGATACATCTCTTTCTATTGATGCTGCAGTGTACAGTCTTTCCAGCAGAGGGAATGCAGGAGTTCTGGATAAGTGAGGAAGAACTGCCCCTATATTCAAAGTGAAGGGTAGGATACTAGTCAGTAAGCAGTCCATATAGGTGGATTTAATTTCTTTGGAAGGTCTGAACCATGTAACTGGATGACAGATTCATCATTAACTAGATGGATTAGAATATGTATCATGGCTGATGCCTACCCTGAGTAATACTTTTAAAAGCTCATTCCCCTGGAGATATTGAACATATCTTGGATGGAGGAGAGAAATTGGCTTCTGCAGAGGATATTTGTAGAAAGTCATACTTCCACCATATGTTAGCAGAAGTCTCTTTGGATGCGGATTTTGGATGGCGTTCTCAGTGTTGCTGTACTTTAGTTTGTCCTTTTTCTACCACTAGTTCTGAATCATACCAGCTAACTTGGAATCTTCCCTATGTTTCCTGAAGGACAGTAGGAAGGCTTCGCTTGCTCAGCTGCTTTCCGCTCTTCATTTGCATCTCGCTGAAGAAATAAGAGCTGGGGACCTGAAGGGACAATCTCATGAGGGGAAAGGAGTGGTAGTTGTGTTCAAAACCGAAACTTCTGCCTGATTGTCACAAAAAAGGGCAGGTACCGTAAATCTCACCAGTCTGGATTGGTAGATCTGCCGTGTGACAAATCACTGTGTAGGAAGGGAAATGTCCCTTCAATTTTTAATAGCTTTGCAGTGAAGTTTTATTAGGTAATAATCTGGTTCCTGAGTGGATAAAAGATGAGATTAAGGGCCAAGTAATTTTTTTTTCTCCAGCAGCGGTTGGTGCTCTCTGGAGAGACTTGCCTTGAAAAGCACAAAGCAGCCCCTTCTTAGTGCCATAAGTTTTAAGAAAATGAATGTTTACAGTATTATTTCAGTGTGTTGGTAGCAAAAGAAGTGTTGGAATAGAGAATGAAAGACGTATTGGAGTAGGAACAGGAAGGGGGAGGTGTGAAAAGTGCTTGGATGGTATAATGCACATTTTGAAGATAACTTCTCTGCACATACCAGATTCAAGAATCTGGATGAATTTACCTCCGCTTCTGATATTTCTGTGAGATTTATATTTAGAAGAAAGAGAGAACAAGAGGGTCTCTTGATGTTTCCATACTGTAATGTCTCTAATTAAGTTAATTATTTGCAGAACAATTTACTATCGGGGAGTAACTAGTCTGTTAGTGAGACTGGATTGGTCAAGTATCTCCATTTGTAATTTTAAAAAGGTATTTCCCTGACAGTACGATAGGCGTTTCACTGACAGTTAATAAAGTGGTATGGGATACAATTTGATAATATAATCCGTACCACTTTGGTTGCTAAACCCTTGAGACCCTCAGGCAATTGTAGACAAATACGTTTTGCATTGTTACTTACTTTACTGGTGTCTCAGATGACTAGACAGCATTTCCATCATGTTAGTGCACTATCTGTGATGCTATGAGTCTGTATGAAATTGTGACTGGCAGGCATGTTGGGGCCAATTCTGATTTCACTTATTTACTCTGGATTTTAAGAGGTGCTGAGGACCAACAACCCATCTAAAGTCAATGGAAGCCAGTTGTGCACAGCAACTTCGGACAGCAGGTGGTCTAGAGCTACATTTGTGTAACTGGGAACAGAATCTGGTCTACTTTGTAGGTTTATTTTTCTTGCTTTCTTTAGCTCCTGCTTATCTCTTTTTGGGTGTGGCATCTTCAATCTGTGGGTTGTGTGTACTAGCTTCTGCCTCCTTTCCAATAAGCATTCCAGTTATTATTATTATTGGAGTATCTTCTAATGCTACAGCTGCCATATGAAACCTATTTTTCCATGGGTTTACAACTGAATTCACATGGAGTGAAATTTGACATTCAAATTGGCACTCCAGATTTCTTAATTTGGTTAGTCCACGTTTTGTTTGATTAAAATAACTAGGGGACAAAAACAACGAGAGTTCTGTGGCACTTTAAAGACTAACACATTTAATATTTGCAGGCATAAGCTTTTGAGAGACTTCAGCTCTCTTCTTCAGATGCAGTAATACAGAAAATAGGTAACAGAGGCATCTTATAGATATCCAGGTGCATTGAGAACAATGAGGGAGGTGGAGTCCGGTACTTAAGTTTGCTTGCAAACTTGACACATTCAAACTGGGTTTAAACAGAGAGTTGGAGTGGCTGTCTCATTACGGAAGGTAAATTACTTTGCTCACCCATTCTTACCTCCTACTCAATGGTCGTCATTAGGTCTTAAGTACCGGACTCCACCTCCCCCATTGTTCTCAATGCACCTGGATATCTATAAGATGCCTCTGTTACCTATTTTCTGTATTACTGCATCTGAAGAAGAGAGCTGAAGAGTCTCTCGAAAGCTTATGCCTGCAAATATTAAATTTGTTAGTCTTTAAAGTGCCACAGAACTCTCGTTGCTGTATACAGAATAACACGGCTACCCCTCTGGAACTATTCTAGGGGGGAAAAAGCCTGATATTGGGTGGGCTCTAGTGTTGTGTGGGGTTTTTTTGTTTGTTTTTTTTTAAATCACTTTAAGTTAAAAATAATTGCCTGGTTTTAAAAATAATTTTCCTTATAATGTTCTTGTGGGCTGTCACCTTTTTTTCTCTCTTATTCTAAACACATTTCAATTATATTTTTTACCATTACTCTGGGGGCACGTCTTTTCGTAATGTGGTCTGATCTTTTTTTCCCCAGTGAAGAGGAAAGGAGGAAACTCCAACTGGTGTCAGTGGGTGCTGGATTAGGCCTAATTTATATTCTTATACCATGTAGTCTAGGCCATAGGGCTGGAATTCTCACTCTGCTCCCATTGATTTACAAAATCCCAGCCTACATGTTCACTGTTTCAATATAAATTTCTCCTTCTGTTTTCTTCTTTGAGGATAATAGTATTTTGTCCACAAGGTTACAGTTAACTTTGACCGGATGTGATGGAAGTGTTATGATGATTCTTTTTCATACACCTGTATCAAATGCACAATACCTCAGAAGAAGTTATGATGCTTTCATCCAGTTCCAGTCGCAGACCAGCTCTGTAGTATTTAATGACAGTGTCTCTTTTTTCTTTTCTTTTCTTTTCTGTGTGAAAACTGGTCGAAAGGAAATGTGAATTTCGTATTGTCAGTATAAAGGGATATTGTTTTTCTTTTGGAAATGCTTTTATTGCATGTACGAGTTGGAAAAAATAACAAGCAAAATAAAATGGAATTTGAAATTTGACCTCCAGATACAATAAGATGATGATGATGATTACAGACCTTTTCCTCTGAGGAGATTGGGATATTATGCGGTTTGTCTCTCTGGGCAGAATATACTACATATAAGGCAGGTGAATTGAACAACAAAAATGAAATAGACCATTCTGGTAAAGCTAAATAGTGAGGAAATGATAAAATTCAATTGACGAGAGGCAGTTCCAAAAGAGCCTCATTACAGGTATTTAGATACAAGTTTGAGGACGCTACCATTCCCATTTGATTTAGTTAACTACGGATACTCACTCTACCTTATTATTGACAATGCTATTGCACAGCACATTTTAGTGTTTAAGGCCGTCTCCACTACAAACTTCTGCCAGCATAGTTACGTCACTTAGGCTATATCTTCACAGACAACGGGAAATTTGCCACCGTCAGATCGACTTCTCTGGATCGACTGAGCAGTCAGTGAAGACCCGCTAAGTCATTCCAGAAATCAACATATTAAGACCACCTTCTCAAGTGGCGCAGTGCACTGAAGACAGCGCGCAGAACAGAAGCAGAGAAGTCGACGGGATTTATGCAATTTTTTTGCGTAGCTTGCGTAACTCCAGTCGACAGCCGCCGAATCTTTGAGGTAAGTGAAGACAAGCCCTTAGTCGTGAAGAAGTAAAATCCCTGACTGACATAGCTGTGCTGACAGAAGCCCCCCGTGTAAATACAGTTCACTGGCAGAACTCTGCCTTTGCTGGTATCGCTTATTTTGCTCAGGGGGCAGGGGAGTGAACTATACCAGCAAAAACATAGTTTTTGCCAGCATAAGCTGAGTCTGCACTAAAGTGCTTTGCCAGTATAGTACATGAGTGTACCTGTACCAGCACTTCTTTCACTGACATGGCCACTGCTGCAGAAGTATTCTTTACGATAACTGTTCTTTTTAATGGGACTTATAAAATGGTGCTCAAAACACAGATAAATAATATATAATAAATATATTGTATAAAGTCAGAAGGAAAAGAATCACACTGAATAGAAATATGGAAGCTGTGAAGTGTATTTTGCCTTTCAGTGAATTTTGTACTGAACTCAGGTTTTTATTTGCATACTTGTGTAAGAAATTAATGTGATCTGAAGTCTAATAAAATACACAGCATTTATATAGTGCTTTCCATCTGCAGATCTCAAATGTTTGATGCTAGGTATTACTGTGTCCATTATCATAGATGGGTAAACATAGCCGCAGAGAGGTTGGTTGATTTCTTTCCTAAGGTCACACAGAGTCAGTGGCAGAGCTGGAAGTAGAATCCAGGTATCTTGACTCACTGTCCAGTGATCTATCCACTGGACTGCTTTGCCTCCTTAAAATATTTTAACATTAACTTAAAATCCCTCTTCCCCTCTCCTCACCCACCAGAGTGGAGAATCAATACATAAGCAATACATCTCCTTGTGTCAGAAATACTATTTTATGGAATACAGAGAGGGCTGTAAGGGTGGCTTAGTCATTTTGCCTCCTTTTTTAACCAACATATACAGACACTCATCGTATTTTAAGACCAGCATTTAAGGAAGCCAGACATAGCTATGTACATTGGCTTACTAAGTTCTCCCCAGTATTTTAAAAATCAATTACACTTAAAGAATTTACAACTTTGGAGTTTAGTAACTTGAAATAACTTCATATATCTAGCTATACTCTTATGAGTAGCACATACACACTTTCTGAGTTGTCACTTTAAACACTACATCTTGCATTACTTATCTAGACTTATATGGCACAGACAAAGCTGTTTGCATGTTGGGATAAATATTTTTGATTAATGACACAACTTGTAGACTTGTAATCAAGAGTGTCTTATCAGCAGCTTTTCAAAAATTGACATTCTGCATGGAATGTGCCAGTGGTGGAAATTTAGCACTCAGTAAATGCTGTTACAGTTGAATTCCACACACATGAATTATGACAAGTTAGGCTGACTGTTCTGTGGTTTGTTGTGTCTGGTTTGGTTCCTACTTTTAAAGTTGCAGTTGTATTTGGTCATTTGAAGCTTATTTTCATAGTCTGGCCAAACCAGCAGGATCCCCGTGCACTGCAGGGGAACATAAAACATCAGCCTTTAAGCTAAAGTGCTCAATAGATAAGCATTTTAAGACTGTTGCATCATGCAGTATGTCTTGTGGGCTTATTTGGTATATGCCATTTGATTTAATTTAGATAAATAAGGAAAAACACTTCAATGGTCAGAAGAAAATGCTATACATTGTATCTTCCCCCACCTCCTTCTCTCCCCCCCAGTTCCTTCAAGGCAGGATGGCTAAAACTTCTGAATAAATCTGTAATTATTACTTCCAACAATGAAATAAACTTCATGGTTTCAGAGTGTTAAAATCGATTTTGTGCAGCATTGCTTTATATGTGTAATTAGTCAAAAATAATCTCTCATTGGGGTTGAGTTTTATTTTTTTGTTTTTGATTTACTAAACATAAAGAATAAATTTCAATCTGGTAAAGATTGTGGAATCCATATGCAAGAAATTCCATTCTGGTACTAAATTAGTAGATTATTCAGTAGAGTTGCCGGAACGGGACATGAAAACAGTCTGTGCCTGGCTCTTCATTACCCTTGTGCTATACTGCAAATATAAAGTGTAACTCAGTGGCCGCTAACATCCGTTCACATGCCGACCTGTAGACTTCTCTCTTGTTAAAAGGTTCAGTTTATTTCTTGTTTGTACTGGCAAGACTGAAAATCACTTGGGAGACAGAGGTGCTGTTTGGATGGCTTTCTTGGGAGATAAGGAAAACCAGAGGGATGTGGATTGTTTGCATCTTGCATTGGAATACTGGCGGTTCTGGAGGTTAGCCTTTGGTGTCATGACTGTTGTCATAGTCTCTTTAGAACCAGTGACAAGTGACTAAGATTGGGGCACAATATAGATTAAAAGAATAAGATATTGAAAACCTGCCACAAAAGATCTTACTGTAACAATAAAAAGGGAGCTCACCGGATAAGTGAAATGTTTTAGTCATAAAGGTAACCTGTTTATAAGTTTTTTTAAAATGTCATTTTACTTGTTTCTGAAGATAGTTTGGCTTGCTAAGATGTGTATCTAGAGGCCCGTTTTCATGGTACCAAATGCATTTGTGCACCAAAGGCAATGACCTTTTACTGAATGTCTTCCAAACAATGCTTCAGAATATGCTCCTAATTTACAATACTGTTGCACTCTTCTAGAACTGTCTGGCTGAGGATAGAAAAAATGTTGTAAGTCTGTCAACACCCAGCAAAATAGTTGTCACTTTTAGGTTCACCTGAGACATCATATCTTGGTTCTGATTCCCTACTCTCCTCCTCCCAAGGTACTGGTCATCCACCTTTCCAGCTGAAGTCAGTGGGAGTGGCAGGTAGTCAGCACCTCTGCAAATTATGTCAGAGGTGTGTAAAAAGTTTGTCTCCCAAAACTTGAGGTGCCCAGAGTTAGTAGATACTTCTAAAAATTTTGGCCGAAGGCTGTGTTGCAGAGTGGGGAATAGAGCCCTGAGTTCCAGACTATGCCTCCAAATCAGTCCATTGAGGTCAGTGGGATTTAAGGATGTGTTCAAGTTTGTTCTTAAAAACTGATGCATTTGTGAATGTGGAGGCTCTGATTTTAGCCACTAGACAGTGCTTTTGTGCCTTGTAGCAGACAAGCCCAGTCATATTTGTGTCACTAAGTCTGTGAGTTTTGACTGTGCAACTAGTGAGATATGCTAATGATTATTCTTTCTGTTGTTATCAAAATCAAAACACTTGCTACTGTCCTTGAATGTTAAGCTGGAAAGGATTGCATTCCCTTGATGCAGCTGGTGGAATTCTGCAGGATACTGTGGGATTTTGTACAATTTTTTCTATAGCACATCATAAATGCTGCTCAGAACATTTGGTACAAATTCTCAGAGCTGAAGCCAGTTTGGCTTCCCAAAAAATTGAAAAATAAAATCTTGTGTTTGATTCAGGGATGAGCTTTGGCCATTTGAGTCTAGCTTTCAGATACACAATGTGGTGGTGTGGAAGTTGGATCAATATAAAAATAAGGAGCATTTGCAAATTTAGATACCTGTTTTGGATTTTGAAATACAACCTCTTCCCTCCACCTCCTGTTCCAATGTGTAGGGATGTTTTTGAAGCACTGTTTCGGGTTGATCTCTGTTTCAGTTAAGCAAGCATCAAGAAAAATTAGAGGAAAACATGGGCCAGTTCCTCAGCTGGTGCAACTATGTTTAGCTGTGTTGCCTTCAGTGAATTTAAATTGACTGAGGATCTGACCCAGTGACTAGACTGCTCGATGGATATTGAGGCTGTGTGTGCATGTCCTCAATCAGGGATTCTCTTTGGTGAAAGAAAGAGTAGTAGAAGTGGTATGAAGAAGTGGGACAACCAGCTGGCAAATATGTAAAGACGTGGAGCAACTCCGAGCCAGTGCACTGAGCAACCCGTGCAGGAGTAGGTTTCACCCGGGACTGTCAGCCCTTCGGCAGAGCGTCCCCCGTCTCTATAGTGTGGACTGCTACACCTTGCGGTGCCATCGACGCCGGAGGCACTTCAGGCGGCGGCCCACTTGTTGGCCCTGCTTGTCCCATGTACCCCGTTGGCCCAGACGGAAAGGGCGAGGGGTAGAGCCTACTCAGTGACTGCATATCTCACCAGACCCCCAAGGTACTTCTCCGCAAAATGGGTCACCACAGAGGAGATTGATCCCGTCGAGAGTCCGATCCCCTCGTGTGTTTCCCAGCACCGAGGCGGTCTCCGGGGGCGGATCATCAGTACCACAGGAGCCCAGGCAGCCTGAAGAGTCACTCATGATCGCTAGCACCGAGGGCAGCAGCATTGATGAGTCGACACAGGTCCTGCCCGGTATCAAGCAGACGCTCCCCGTCTGGGGCCAGGCACTGGTCTAGGTCACCAGCACTGATGAGTTTGCCTGCACCTGGGCGGCACAGACCTGGTCACCAGCATCGCACGCTCACCTACAGAAGACCCACGCTGACAGCGGGCTTCGGTACCAAGAGGCTCCCGGTTGCCCAGATGCTGCTTCCACTCCTCCTCTTACCACGGGCAGTCGTCCTCACCGAGTTGGTCCAGGTAGTGACGCCAGTCACCGGACTCGTACTCCCCGTCACCGAGACATCGGTCAAGGGAGCGCCGGGATAAGAGGCGCAGATACTGTTCCCCCTCCCCTTGGTATCATGGTATGGGGAGACAGTCGAGCTCTAGGAGATGCTGGTCTCTGGCAGGGGGTCCGGCGATTTCAGGAAGGGAAAGGACACAGCCTTCCCAACCTGAAGGACAAGGGCAAGGTCCCTACCTACTTCCTCTAGGGTGGCCTCAGGGCCAGTGGTCACCCCAATGGCAATACTGGAACCCTTGGGGATTGCAGGTGGTCTCGGGGCCCTACTCCCTGGTCTTGTCAGGAAAGCAATCAGGGCCCCCAGCACTGCCGGTGGAGTCGGGAGGAGTTGGACCCTATGGAAGGTACATCTGCAGGGCCTTCCACACACTCAACAGAAGTGTCAGCCCCCCCAGCACCGGGTCAGTCATCCTCTTCCTCCCCAGACGAGGCACTGGTGGCAGGCCCATTGGCTCCTCTGGATGACTTCTGAGCACACCATGAGCTCCTAAAAAGGGTGGCTTCCAACCTTGGGCTAGAGGCAGAAGAGCTGCAGGAGCAGATGGACGACATGTTTAATGTAGTGGCAGCAGCAGCACTGTCCCAGGTCGCCCTGCCGGTGCATGATGGGGTCCTAAAGCTGGCAAAGGGTGTCTGGCAAACTCCATCCTCCTTGCCCCTGACCTTGAAGAGGGCAGAGAAAAAGTATTATGTTCCCACTAAAGGGTTCAAATACTTGTTCACCCATCCTGCACCGAGCTCCCTAGTGGTGAAGCCAACAAATGAGAGAGACAGGCAGGGTCAGCCTGGCTCAACTCCCAAAAACAAGGACAGCAAGGAACTAGACTTGTTTGGGAGAAAAATGTATTCTACTGCCAGCCTCCAGTTCCACATCGCCAACCAACAGGCATTGTTAGGGAGGTATAATTATAACTTGTGGGACTCTCTCAAGCATTTTGGGGAGGCCATGCCTCCAGATCAGGCCCAGGACTTCTCCACAGTCTTAGAGGAGGATAGGGCAGTGGCTAGAGTAGCTTAGCAGGGTGCCTCTGATGCAACAGACTCGGGGATCTCTATGCACCGTTGCTCGTGGCTCCAGTCATCTGGTCTCTCCCAGGAGGTGCAGCAGTCCATAGAGGACCTATCGTTTGGCAGGGCTGTGCTCTTCTTGGAACAGACAGATGCGAAGCTCCATGGGCTTAAGGACTCTCGGGCAACTCTGTGCTCATTGGGTCTGTACATGCTGCAAGCTTCCAGGAGGCAGTTTCGGCCCCAGCAGAGCCAGCAGCAGCCCAGGTTCCCGGCGCAGTGCTTCGGGACCTACAGGAGGAGAGAGAGAGAGAGAAACATTAGGCAGCGTAGGCAGGGCCCACCTTCTTCCTTGACCTGGTGGAGTAAGCTGTGACATTGACTGGAAGTGGAACCTTTGCCTGCTCATAGCAGAATCGTATGGCTACTTGCGTATGGTTACCTACCTCCTGGCGCTCAGGCGGTCAGCGGCACTCATTTTGATGGTGCACAGGAGGACAGCATTCCAGCCTTGCACCTGGATTCTGCATCCCCACCTTTCCTAAACTGTTTCGCTCCTTTCCTCCCGGCCCTGGGCCCATATAACATCGTACCACTGGGTCCTAGGCACCATAGAAACGGTCTATACCCTCCATTTTTCCTCTCCTCCTCCTCCCCACACCTTTCCATCCTTGTCCCTCTTTAGGGACCCCTCACACAAGCAACTGCTCCTACAAGAGGTGCGCAATCTCCTCATAGTGGGAGCCGTAGAGGCGGTCCCATTGGATATGAGAGGATGAGGTTTCTACTCCTGATATTTCCTCATCCTGCAGGCCAGAGGGGGTCTCAGGCCCATTCTGGACCTGCGGGGCCTAAACAGGTACTTCAGAAAGCAAAAATTTTTCATAGTTTCACTGGTCTCTATTATCTCCTCCCTGGATCCAGGAGACTGGTATGCTGTTCTCGATCTGAAGGATACATATTTTCACGTATCGATCTTTCCGGGACACAGACGGTTCCTCAGGTTCGTGGTGGGGGGTTCCCACTACCAGTTTACAGCCCTCCCATTTGGCCTATCGTCAGCCCTGAGGGTGTTCACAAAGTGCATGGCAGCGGTGGCTGCTTATCTCAGATGCTGAGGGGTATAGATCTACCCATATTTGGACAACTGGTTAATCCAGAGGCAGGTTGAAGGCTCAGGCCCAATCCAGTCTGGACCTCGTGCAAGCCACCTGTCGCAGGCTGAGCCTGCTAGTAAATGAGCAGAAGACTACTCTAGTGCCTGTGCAAAGGATAGAGTTTATCGGGGCAGTTCTCAATTCGACACAGGCCAGAGCGTTCCTGCCGCAGGCCTGGTTCAAGGCCATGTCCAGCCTGATCAGGAACCTCTGTGCCTGCCCCCTTACAATGGCATGAGTCTGCCTGCAGCTACTCGGCCATATAACAGCATTCACCTATGTGCTTTGCCATGCCCGCCTGAAGCTCAAACCGCTTCAGCTATGGCTGGCCTCGGCTTACTCCGCAAGCAGACACCCCATGGACAGGGTTGTCACGGTGCCCCCACGGGTCTTGGCCTCGCTAGAGTGGTTCCCCAAACGGTGATGGAGGGACTGCCCTTTGCAGACGGGTCCCACAATGACTCTAGTATCAGATGCTTCGGACCTGGGGTGGGAGGCGCACATCAGCTCCAGTCACAGTATCCAGGGGACCTGGTCGGAAGAGGACCAGGGTTCCACATAAACATCAGGGAGCTCCGAGCAATCTGCCTAGCATGCGCAGTGTTCCTTCCCTTCTTGAAGGGCAAGGTGATTCAGGTCATAACGGACAACACTGCAGCAATGTATTATATCAACAGACAGGGAGGGGCTCGTTCCTCAGCCCTCTGTCTGGAGGTGATGGGTCTCTGAAATCTGGCGATAGGTCTCGATTTTCACCTGGTGGCTTCTCACCTCCCTGGTATCAAGAATGCCACAGCAGACTGTCTCAGCCGGTCCTTTGTGCCTTCTCATGAGTGGGCTCTCCACCCATCAGTCACTGACATGATCTTCCAGAGGTGGGGGTTTCCCCAAGTGGATCTCTTTGCCTCCAAGGTCAACAAGAAATGCAGCCAGTTTTGCTCCTTTCAGGGGTGGGACGAGGGGGGCCATGTCAGATGCCTTCCTCATTCCCTGATTGGGCAGGCTGCTGTATGCCTTCCCTCCCATTCCATTAATACACAAGGTCCTAGTCAAGATTAAGAAAGAGAAGGAGAGGGTCATCTTAATTGCACCCGCGTGGCCCAGGCAGTACTGGTTCACGATGCTCCTGGAGCTGTCAGTCACCGCTCCCCTGGAGCTTCCATGGTGGCACGACCTACTTTCCCAGGACCAGGGGCGCCTTCTGCACCCGGACCTGGAGTCCCTCCACCTGACAGTGTGGAGGCTGAATGGCTGAGCTTGGAGGAACAAGCTTGCTTGTCTCAGGTGCAGACTGTGCTGATGAGTAGCAGGAAGCCCTCCACTAGGGCATCGTATTTGGCCAAGTGGAAGAGGTTCACTTGCTGGGCTGCAGCGCTGCAGCTTATGTCCCACCAGGCACTGATGCAGGTGGTCCTAGACTACCTGTTGCACCTCAAGCTTCAGGGTCTAGCTGCTGCCTCGCTAAAGGTGCATCTGTTTGCCATCTCAGCCGTCCATCCCCCAACTCACGGGAGATCAGTTTTTTCTCATGCCATGGTGGCGAGATTTATGAAGGGAATAGAAAAGCTCTACCCACAAGCCAGGGATCCTGTACCACCCTGGGACCTGAATTTGGTCCTCTCTATGCTCATGAGGGTGCCATTCGAGCCCATGGCAACTTGCCTACTTCTGCTACTGTCATGGAAGGTGGCCTTCTTAATAGCTATCACATCGGCTAGGAGAGTGTCTGAAATCAGGGCACTCACCTTGGAGCCGTCCTATACGATTTTTTATAAGGATAAGGTCCAGCTGAGGCCTCATCCGACCTTCCTGCCCAAGGTGGTATCACAATTCCACACCAACCGGGACATTTTTCCTGCCAGTGTTTTTCCCGAAGCCGCACGCTTCCGAAGAGGAAAAGAGATGGCATACGCTGGATGTACGCAGAACCCTGGCTTTCTACTTGGAGAGGATGAAGCCGTTCTGTAAGTCCATGCAGTTGTTCATCACGGTGGCTGAAAGGATGAAAGGCTTACTTGTCTTGTTGCAACGAATCTTCTCCTGGATAATTGCCTGCATACGATTCTGCCACGAGCAGGCAAAGGTTCCGCTTCCGGTCAATGTCACAGCTTACTCCACCAGAGCACAGGTGTCTTCTGCAGCATTTTTGGCACGGGAGCCTATGCAGAACATATGTAAAGCTGCTATGTGGTCGTCAGTTCATACCTTTACATCCCATTATGCCATTGTACAGCAGGCTATGGATGATGCCAGATTCGGTAGGGTGGTGTTGCAGTCAACCAACCTATGAACTCCGAACCCACCTCCAAGGTACTTCTGGCAAGTCACCTACAATAGAATGGACATGAGCAAGCACTTGAAGAAGAAAAGACAGTTACTTACCTTGTAACTGTTGTTTTGTGAGATGTTTTGCTCATGTCCATTCCATGACCCGCCCCCTGTCCCTGCTGTCGGCGTTGATGACAAGAAGGAACTGAGGGGGCATAGGGCTGGCAGCGCCTCATGTACTGCGACATGTGCGCGGGTCTAGGGGGGATCGGAGCCAGCCCCATGCGATCTGCTAAGGGGAAAAATTTTCCGGTAATCGTGCACGGGGTGCGCATGCACGTAGAATGGAATGGACACGAGCAACACATCTGGAAGAAAAGTTTCAAAGGGGTAGCCATGTAAGTCTGTATATAGCAAAAACAACGAGAGTCCTGTAGCACCTTAAAAACTAACAAATTTCTGTGGGCATAAGCTTTCGTGGGATGCATCTGATGAAGTGGGTTGCAGCCCACGAAAGCTTATGCCCACAGAAATTTGTTAGTCTTTAAGGTGTTACAGGACTCTCGTTGTTTTTACATCTGGAAGAACAACAGTTACAAGGCAAGTAACCGTCTTTTCCTGATGCCAGAGCACCCTCTTTACAAGACCACCATCAAAATGGGCATGGATTAATCTATCCAGGACTACCTAGTGTTCATTATGGCTTTATGTAGCTGAGGAGTGCTGGTGGTGTAAGAGTTTGTACCACAACCATAGTATTTTTTCACATGAGACCGATAACTGAACCAACTTTGAATGGCAATTATAGCCATGCCTCCCCCACCCCCATGCGCGCACACAAAAAAGGGATAAAGATAGGAAAATCAAATAATGGATTGTTATAGTAAAATCTAGTGGGTATAGGCTCATTCCACAGCATCATGTATACAAGGCTGTCAGACACAATATGTGGGTAACTGAGTGGTAGGAGTGTTGACTTAACTTCAGTCTACTGGGTGGACCACACGGCACCTTTTACGAGCACTGTATTGCTTTCAAAAATGAAGAAAAGAAGCATCACTTCTTCCACTGGGCAGGCAGGGTGTTCTCCAGAATTTCCTCTTTAATGTGTCCCATGTTGAAATGGTAAATTTATATACCCCACCATGCCTAAAGGCAGAGTTTTTCATTCTGAATATATAAGAATCATTGTTTCAACAGAATTTTTCATCTCACCTCGCAATGTTTATACAGCTAAGGCACTTTCTACTTCCCAACCTTCAACATCTGGAACTCAGTTTCTATTATTAAAAAAAAAGGTTAAAATCTGCATAAAATGCCAATATCTCCACACTTGCCACAATTTTTAGCTTATGTCTGGCATCCTTTAAAATCTCAGAAATTCTAAGTAGTTGGAGATTTAGTAGCTGCCCTTTTCCACCTCATCTCTTATGGTAGCCATCTTGGAATCTTAGCCATTTATTCAGTTAGAGTGTTTTTAGCCGACACCTTTGTAATTGAGGATAAAACTGAAATGAGTAGTCAAATTAAGGATAAGAAGGGGAGAGAGAAAAGTAGCTCATATGCAGAGCTACATGCAGCTACTGCCTTCATGTTACTGGGTTGTCTCATTGAAAGGATTTGCTTTATGGTCTTCTTGGGCTTGATTTTTCAAAGGTACCAAGCACCTGCAGGTGCTATTGCCTTCGCTTGTTGCTCTTGATGCTGACCTCTTGTGAAAATCTATATTTATACTGCATTTAGGACCAAATGTTTGAAGAGCTTGGAGCTAGATTTTTTTCCCCAAGTGCTCAGCACCCACAATTTGACTAGATTTTGGGGGTGGAATCAGTGCCCACTTGGCAACCTAAATAAGGGTAAGTGTTGCCCACTGAGATAATCAAAGCTAGGTTTTCAAAAGAGCCTAGCATCCAACGTGCCACTGCCTTTAGTGCCTAAATGAGAACTAAGCATGCTTGAAATCGGGTCAGTGTTGCTAGTGCTGAGTGCTTCTGAAAATTCCAATGATGGTGGAGAAGCTATTCTTTCCTACCTCTGTCCCATTTTTATACCTTCTATAGCATTTGCAAAACAAACCAAAAAATAAAACAAAACCAAAAAAATAAAAGAAAAAGGAAAATCAGTTGAGTAAATTAAAGAAGTGTGTAAAGGGGAAGGAGGCCGAGGGCAAAATTAAGCATGCTACTTTCTATTACACGCCATAACCTGTTTTAACACATAGGCACTCTGCCTTATGGGACCCAGAAATAATAGAAACATCTGTGCAAGCCACATGGCATGCTTCTGGTGATAGCCTTGGTCATGAGGAACTCTATTCTAATTGTAAATCAGAGGTAGATGTGTAATTCTTGAGTCGGCATCAAAAAGTTGAGGTAGATCCCAATTGATTGCTGGGGGATTCTGATGACAAATTTTACCTGCTGTTGTTAAGTTCCCTCTGTAACCAGTCCAAATAAAATTTGAAAAGCTGTTTTGAGCATTGTTACCTAGATCAGCAACTTGTAAACAGACAACTGGTTAGCATTATATTAGTGTATGCATATCTTATCTCTGCTTTAAAGAATCCAATGTTTTATCAGAAAACTGAAACACTGCAATCCAGTTGTGACAGAATGCACACATGTATTCACATCCTACAAATTATTGTAGTAACCTTTGTACAAGATATGCCTTGTAAGGTATCATTTGAAAACTCATAATCTGCTGGTCAGTATTGTCCTGGTAAAATGTGTGGCAACGTTGTATGTGAAGTGATAAGATTCCCTTGTATGATGTTGTTAACACATGTTTCAAACCCCCCACAGCCCTGTCCATGCAGAAGTTAGCAAACAGGTCTGTCCTAAACAAAGGAATGTGTGCTTGCCTTAATTTGCATTTAAGCAGTAAATAGAGGAGGAGGGAAAACAAAGGAATCTCAAACATGAAAAAAAACCAGCAGGGAACATCCTTCCACATAGGCACTCTGTCTCCTGGTTCTTAGCTGGAAATGTTTTTCATGAGGGGAACTAGAACTATAAAAAGGAGGGGCAAATACCTCAAGGGTCCCCCTCTTTCCTTCCCCATCACATTTTCTGCAACTGCGCATACAAAGGAAATAGCCATTGTACTTTTGGGGGGGTGGGTGGGAGGAATCCTCATCTGTAGAGTTTGGTCAGTAAACTTGCTGGAAGCATGTGGTGAGAAATTTAGCTTAAATCTAGTATAATTTGTTGTTAAGTATTAGTAAATTTCATGTCTTTATTTTTCTTGTAACCATTTCTGACTTTTATGCTACCTTACTTGAACTAACTTAAAATCTCTCTTTGTATTAATAAACTTGTTTTTATGGTTGTATCTAATTCAGTGTCTTTGTTAAAGTGCCTGGCTACCTCTGTTTAGAATAACAAGCTAGTATGTATTATTCTCTTAAAGGAATAATGGACTTAATGTATTTGAGCTGTGCAGGAGAGGGTTGGGCAGTACAAAACATACATTTCTGGGTAAAGTCCAGGACTGGGAGAGTCTTGGGGTCACTCTGCATTTTAACCAAGGTGGTGAGAGCCAGGGTGTGATTGAGAGGCTGCAGTTCCACAAGTTACGTGCTGGTGGCTGGTTTTGAACAGTCCAGGTTAGAGGCTACAACAGCAAGGCATCATCGCAAGGCACCCCAGGTTACAGGGCTGGGGTGACACAGTCCCCCACTGATCTGGATTGTACCCTGGGATATCACACCAGTGTCAGGGACACAAAGCACAATTAACAGGGTTCTTCTTTAATTTACACATTTATTAACCTCTTGCTGCCAAGTAGATTGTTGAGAAACAAGCATTTTTTTTTAAATGCAAATTATAGTCTCTTTATTTTTCTGCTGGGTGGTGGTGTTTGGTAAACAACCTGATTGTTAGGCTTTGGCCTTGGGGAGCTCGCAGCTGCTCCATCCTGGTTCCCTCTAGACACTTGTACAAAGTGGGGATTGCTGAAAGGGGAAGATAAACAAGAAAATGGTGTATATTTTATCTCGCTTGTAACCTGTTTGAATACACTAGTTATTTGTAAGGACAGATCCCAGTTTTAGACTATGCATTTTACAGACAGACTGTATTGTTTTAAACAGATTCACAAGCTGGGTATTATCTATCAGGAATGCATGTGCATTTTAATATGTAAATAGGAAAGGGTGATGGTTTCATCTTTTTTCCTATGGTACCCAGGGTGATGGTAATGTTTTTTAAATCCCTGTGAAAACAGATTGTATATGGCACAATTAATGTTTCAACACTTCCAACATCTTCCCTGAAATATTTTAATGTTTTAATTTATTACATTTCTTGCTTAATATTGAGAGTGATGTTGGGATATATTGGTGGAAAGCTGATTTATTGTAATTTAACACAGTGAGAGTTTTTTAAAACAATTTTGTGTGTGTACACATATACCCACAGTTTCATTTATTTGGAGGGCTACGTTAAAGATTGATATGCAGGATTTTTTGTGTGGGGAGCATGTGTATATAGTGTGGCTGAAAGGAAAAATCATTTGATAAAATAGTCTAATGCAGTTTCATTGCAGTTGATACACTTTAAAGAGTAATGGAGCATAAAAAGGATTTAAGTTCCACCTTTAATCAGGATATGGAAACTAACATTAAGTATAGTTTCAGGGTTTTTTTGGTCAAGACCCGATTTTAGCGAAACTCCGGCCGGAGTTGGGAGATATGATCGCTTGTGCACTGGCAGCTGTCACTGCAACATATTGAGAAGAGTCTTTTCATCAAGAGCAATATCCTGAAAAGCAGGTGATCTGGTAGCTTTGCCACATACGCCAAATGGGAGGCAAGCATGTAGTGGTGATCATCCTACCATGCCAGCCATGGTTGCCCAGTTGTCTGTTTCTCCCTGCTTTGTCCCAGGCTGCTCCACAAGCATAGAGATAAGGGGGGAAACACCCTGCCATCAGCCTTTCCCTCCTTCATATTCTTCATTAAAACTCAGCTTCTCTGTGATACTCACACAATAGTGACTTCTGAAAACAGCTAAGCCTGTAGCTTGTTGCGACTTACTATGATTGCTGCTGCTGCTAGTTGGCTGATAACATCTAGGAGTGGAGTGCACAGTTACTCCATTCCAAAATATTCTTTGTGAAATCCTGGCCTCAAAGTCCGTGGCAAAACTCCCACTGACTTCAGTGGGGGCCAGGATTACTATTACATCCTCTCCCAACCTATGTATTCGTTTCACCTACCTGTTATTTCTCGTCCTTTTCAGAAGGTAAGCTCTTTGAGGCGCACACTGTCGTTTTACGATAGGTGGGGTTTTCAAAAGTCTGCTTCATGTGTTTGTGTAATGCCTAGTGCAGTATGGTCCCAGCCTGTTGGAGCTACCACAATGTAAACAATTACTGAGCATGATTACCTTCAGTATTCTGGCTTGACAAGCAGTGTATGTGGAGGAGACTTCTGAAATTTGCTTCAAAAGCCCCAGCAAGATCTTGACATCTTTTGGAACTTGAATAGTAACATTTAGGAAATGTTTTTTTTAAATAAATTGTAAGCTTCTGAAGTTAATTTTTGTTGAAATGCAGAGTAGCGAGCTCAAGGTTTTGGCTGATGCAGTGCACGATAACCTGAGGATCCTGGCCTGCATGCCATTTGAAAGTCCATTTTCACTGCTGCACCAACTAAATTCAGGCCAAGCAGTTCTGAAGTGTTCTCTTCTATCTAGATCCCTAAGCTCCTAAAGCTGTTTTTTATTTCCCTTATGAAACCAGCAACTGTCCCAGATTTCAAGTCTGTGCTGGCAAACAATCTAAGATGTCTCATGTCTCTAGAGAGTGGATATGCAGTACAGAGATGGTCTGGTGGTTAGAGCACTGGTCTAGAACTTAGGGGACATGCGTTGAAGTCCCTGATCCACCTCAACTTCCTGTGTGACCTTAGGCAGGTTACTTCACTTCTTTGTGCCTTGGTTCCCCATCTGTATAATGGAGATAATAGCACTTTCCTGCCTCAGAGGTGTTGAGAGGATAAAAAACACTGAAGATTGTGAGGTGCTCAACTGTTACAGTAATAGGAGCCATGGAAGTACCTGAGAAAGAGACTGCACAAATACAGTGTGTATAGATTCTTGTTCAACTATAGATTTGTCAGCATATCCAACAGGCTCAGTAATAAACTATGCCCTGGTCTACACTTACCGGGAGATTTGGTGGCAATTGACGGGAGTTACACAAGCTACTCTGCGTAGCTTGCGTAACTCCTGTCGACTGCTGTGCTTCTCTTCTGCACGGCGTCTTCACTGCACTGCGCCGATGACGCAGCGCTACACCATTTGAGGGGATGGTTTTACTGCGTCAACTTCAGGATCGACTGAGCGGGTCTTCACTGACCGCTCAGTTGATCCAGATAAGTCGATCTGACAGTGGCAACTTTGCCGCCGTCAGTGTAGACATACCTCTAGCTTTCCTTTGCATTTCTGAGATACTTCCCTAAGAAACCTTGCAAAAATGTGTTTTAAAATATAGCTTGGTCTAACATGAAGGTCACTTTTGGCCTGCAGATATTGCGGAGTATTTCTGAGTCTCTGAAACAGGTCATGTTTCGTGTAAGTGGTGGTAAACAGACTTTTGGGTCTACTCGTGTTCTCTAGAGCAATCTAGTAATAGGAGACTTTCTGGACAGTGTGACACATTTTCTGCTTCTGTGCATTTTAGACAAGAAACGAAAGCTCTGATTAATACTTTTTGCAGCAGGGAAAGGAGAAACCCTTGGGTTAGAGAAGTTACCTTTTCTTCATCCCATGAAATTCCATTCAGGTGTTGCTGATATAAAAATTCCCAGGTGTGCCTCAGGAAAACTTGGTTTGCAGTGTAGTTGTAGCCTTGTTGGTCCCCAGATATTAGAGCGACAAAGAGGCTGAGGTAATATTGGTTTTTGAACCAACTTCTGCTGGTGAAAGAGACAAGCTTGCGAGCTTATACAGAGCTGTTCTGCAAGTCTGAGAAAGGAAAACATTGGCAGCCTGCCAAAATAATTAAACATATGAACCTTTGAAAGCTGGGGTCATGCTGCTGCCCAAGTAACATCAGATTCTGCATAGGGAATGCTTGGTGGAGGGGTCGCAGGTGGAAATGGATGGCAATAGCCATGTCAAGCTGGGCTTCCATCGAGTCATTCCATGCACCACACAGGGCAGGATTCTCTGCCCCCCACCCGTCCCAGTTCATTCAGTCCCGCAGACCACCTTCCTCTGGCTGGCAGCTCAATTCTGCTCTGCCTGCTGTCACTCACCTAGTCTTATCTGTTGGGCCATAAAGCTGATACTCTTACTTACTCAGGCCCTGATTCAGGAAAAAAGCATAGATTCATGCGTTTCAAGGCCAGAAGGGACCATTGTGATTATCTGGTCTGACCTCCTGTATAACACAGGCCATGGAATTTCCCCCCAAATAATGCCTAGAGCAGATCTATTTTAGAAAAAAAAATCAATCCAGTCTTGATTTAAAAATTGCCAGGGATGGAGAATCTGCCATGACGTGTGGTAAATTGGTTCCAATGATTAAGTACCCTCACTGTTAACCATTCACACCTTCTTTCCACATAGTATATGAGAGGGGCAAAAGTTATCTGGAAGCCAATGGGATTTAAGCATGTGATTAAGTGCTCTCCTGAATAGGGGACCCAGGTAATGCTTCACCTTGGACCATGCCCCAGAGAAGTAGCCCAGCTTGGATGAGATGCTTTGTCAGCAAAGACAATACAAAGCGGTTTCAAAGTAACTTTATTATAAAATGACTGTTTAGTGCAGTGGTTCTCAGTTGGTGACTTCTTTCACACAGCAAGCCTCTGAGTGCGACCTCCTGGCCCCTGTAGGTGGCCCCCCCATTGCCCCGGCCCCTGTGGGCTCCTCATTTCCCCATCGCTCCTAACCCCAGCAACTGCCCACCTGGGGAAACTGACCTGCAAGCGCTGTGTGGCTGGTATTGCTACTCGCTTCCCTGGGCAGTGCTACTCCACCGCACATACCTAGAAGAACTGGGGGGGGGAAGAGAAGGTGGGTAAGGAGCAACATCAGGGCTCCCTGATCCAGGTCACTTTCCCCATCTGGGTTGCATAAGGGGAGGTCAGAGAGCAGCAACTCCTGATGCTCGCCTCAAAGCAAAGCCCAGGTGGGAAAAGTGACCTGGATGTAGGGAGCCCTGGCATTGCTCCTCACTCCCCCCCCATCCCCTAGGGGGACGCAGAGGAACACTGGGGGAGGAGGAGGAACAGTATCTGTGTGTCACCACTCGCTCCCCTCCCCATATTCCTCTGCCAGGAGGAAGCAAGGAGGTTTACAGCCGGGCTTGGGGCTCATAGCTCATGACCACCACATAACCATGTCGCGACCCCCTGTTTGAGAACCATTGGTTTCGTGTGTACAAAAACCAGCATCCTTAGAGCCAACCTTAAACTAAAGTATGTTACTAATATCAGGGGAAAAAACTAATTTTGTATTTTCTTAACTGCTGAAGTATCCTGTGTGCAAATTTTTCCTCTCACCGCCCCAACCCCCCTGCAAGCATCAACCATTTTGAATGTGTCTTCTCTCTTTAGCAATAATCTTTCCTCTAAGGATTTTGTTTTGTTAAGGCTCTGTCAGGATGAGATGAGCAAAGGGAGGATAAACATCTGACAAACTGTGACCCTGTTTCATTTTGATAATGCAGAAGTAGGTTAAAGTCTCTCAAAGTCCTGAAACAGTGGTGTGTTTTCTAGCAAAGTAGCTACTTGAGTGTTGACAAATTTTGGTATAGAAAATGAATGTAAACTTATAAATCAGCAGAGCAAATTACATACTTGAAATAATAGCACCTTTTAAAAACGCTGCCTTCCTGACTTTAGTTTCAATTTTATTTATAGCGAAAAAAGATCTTTATATGACAAAATAACATTTGATTTATTGCAAGAATATTTCAGTATGGGGTTTTCCCCACCTCCATGATTTATATTTTCCTCTTTGTTTTCAAGTTCAGGGAAGTGGTGGGCTTGGGCATAGTTCTAGCGAAGTGAAGTTTTAAAACCTGTTTTTGTCTTTCAGTCAGTCTCCTGAGAACCTTTTTCTGAGCGATTCCAGCTTGTGAACACGTTTACCATGATAGGGGTTTCGATCCCTTGCCAGACTTGCCCGGAGCCATGAGTGAATATGTGTAATGCCCCCAAGTAAAACTGGTGAGTCAACAAACTGAAGTCTGTAGTAATATTTTCCCACCCTTGTTACTTAGTATGCTTTTATTTTTAGTACTGTTGGTGCTTAAAAGTATGTCACTAGTATTCTGCTGTATAATATAATATAAGAATCTGATTTAATAATAGAACCCCTGCTCCCAGAAACTTACATGAAAATGCAAAATATTGTTGCCGATATTTGGTGGTGGAGTTGGAGTTTTATGGTATACACAGGTAACGTGAAAAACTGAAAGCCTTGCTCATAGGCAGGGTCAGGGTCTAAGCATATCTTTGCAAGCACTGCCTGTCAAATATGGCTGTGTAGAGGCCTTTTTTCCATTATTGCTTTGCTCCCAAAGGAGTCGTAACCAGAAAACAATTAGCTATCACTGTTTTGCCTCGCTTATATCCCAATGGCAAAATGGTGTCACTGGTACACAAGAGAGCTGTCTCATCACATACTCCTGCCTTGTTAGCGTGGTTTTCCATTGTTCACAGTGAAAACCCTAGACATCCAAGCTTGGCTTTTCCATTGAAGTGCATGATCCACCTTAGACAACTGGTGTGTGTGTGTCTATTAATTTAAGGATGCCATTTGCCCGTTATTATCCATGTGCAGTCACCATTGTGACCCCTTACCTGTGGCTGAGGAGTAATCCAGTTAGCCCCCTTTTGGGACTGAGCTGTCAGTTCCACTCTGTGAATTGGCTAGCAATTGGTGCAGAAAGAGTGTGTTGGCGCTAGTACTCTGATTTCCTCACCGCAGCTCCACCAGCCTGGAGAGGAGGGTTCCAAAGTCACTGACAAACTCTGATCACTCATATGGCCAATCCCCCTTCTCCTTATTCCCATGTTCAGCCTTTTACTTATGAACGGCACGGGGCGGGGAGGGGGGGGGGGGAAGCGGGAGCGTGACAAAAAAGGTCAGGAAAACAGGAATCTAATTTTCTTGCACAAAAAAAAAGGGGGGGATACGAATAAGGAGGCTTTTAAAATTAGGAAATATGAGTAATTAAATTGCATTGGAGATGGGAACATAAATTGTTTCTTGAAAATAAATTTGGGTTTCTGGCACATGTTTAATAATATCCCTCTGTGTATTAGGAAACCCATTTCCATTCAAAGATTATAAAAACACAGAAATTCACACATCAGTGAATTGTGATTTTTTTTTAAAGGTTCTGTGCCTTTTTTTTTTTTTTTTTTTCCAGAGGTAGCATAATTACCATGTCATTTAGCAAAGATTATAATAACTGCTCAGTTTTTACCGACTGGTGTAGTAAACAGTTGAATAAACCCATATGGCAGCTCAAAGTGTGTGTGTGTGAGAGAGAGAGAGATATTTCTACCAATTCCTTCATATCTGAATTATCAACCTTGCTAGTGTGAGTGAGATCCTAAAATGGGGAGCAATTCCAGACTTCTCCAGTGATGCCACGCTGGACAAGAAAATCCTCAGTGCTCCATAGCAAACTGGTCTATTGGCTTTAGTGATGGAGCTAGCTAATTAATTTTGTTTCCAATAAAGCAAGCATAGAAACATGGCATGTTTATAGTTATGTGGAAAACATTTTTTCCCTTAGTAAAGCTCTCCTTCCCTCTTTACTTAAATCTCCTATAATAACCATAAATAAAGAATATGTGGAGTCTGAGTCCTGCTGTGCAAGACTTTAATAAAGATCTAGGCCTCACTGAGCATGGCATAGGCTAAGTGCAACGGCATATGCCATTATGATAACCCTGTGGCATTACCTGTAATGGGACTCGGTGTCTGTTCTTAGCAATAACACCTAGAACAACTGAGAGATTTCAAAATGTATCCTTGACAGAATAGGTTGAATTTTGAAAGTGAAAATCTGTGGTTGACTAGTATCCTAAGTAGAGATGAAGTGTTCTAGAGACCAGTTCTCTCGATAGCTTCAGTATTAAAAAATTCAGGATAATTAACTCTCTCCAAACACTGGACTGAACAAAGAGAGAGACACTCATCTTTCTCGTAAATCCGGTTGCTTTTAGTCCTTCATTAAAATTTTGTGTCACAGGAAACAGATTCAGCTCCCTCAACACTTAAAAAAATATCTGCAAAATAATAACATAACAAGAACAAGGCATTTCTGAGCAGCCACTGGAAAGGAACGATTTGCCAGAAATGGTGCTGACGCACTTATTTTAAGCCTTATCCTTTGTCTAGCTTCTAGTTGCATCATTATATCAATGCATTATTAACTCCTTCCCCAGAATTCTACCTAAGGGTGGAAAGGAAAGTTGCCTGTCAGTGTACCATGGTGGAGTTGGTGTAAGGGTGACCTGCTTTTTCCATTTTCCTGTTCCTCAGCCACCAGAGGACAGCTCTAAGGAGCAATCCTTTCCCCTATTGCAGTAAGATCCACCTTTAAATATTATTGCTGCTTTCCCCAGTTGAGTCTTCATGATGTCAGGAACTCATTCACAGCCTGTAGGTTTTAGAACTTTCCAGCTTATTGAGTAACAAAATGTGGTTTCTGCTAATTGTGTTGACTGAATATTTAGGGCCTTTGGAAGAGAAGAATTCTATTTTAAAGCATAGCATCTAATTGTATACTATTTTATGGCATGCAAAGGTCATCTGGGGCAAGCAGCCAGAACAGTGAATTGCCTCATTGCAACACGTGAGAAAATGAGACAGAAAGATACGGTAAAAGATTTAAACAAGTGGCTCATCGTTACGAATTTTTAAAGTCAAGAAATTGGTGCTGTATACATTGTTAAATTGGAGATAACCATGCTTGCACAATAAATTGACTTGAGAACAGAACAAATCAAAATAATGGTTTGATGCTTAAAATATGGATTTGCAGTAAAGATCTCACATAGCTTCACCAATGCAGTTCAGTGTTCTGTACCCCAAGCTAATGGGATAATTATAAAACTGCTACTTTTCTGTTCAGCTGCTTAGCATCCTTAGAGAATTAGTGTATTTTATAAGCATTCAGAGCAGACATTTTTCCCCCCGTGTGGGAAGGGGTGCTCTCCTAGTCTACATTACAGCTGCCATTATTCCAAAAGAGCAAATCTAGATGGGACATCACTTGGGTCTGTCAAACTGGTTCATAGTTATCTGTATGGGTTCTTGTTGTTCACAGTGCTCCTTTGATGGCCGGGAACCAAAGGACTGTAGCTCTGTTTCTGGTCTTATTCACACTAGTGTATATCAGGAGTAGATCTACTGAAGTCGGTGGAGTTATACTAACATATACTCATGGAACTGAGCTTGGGATTCAGCCCCAAGGCCAGAAGTTGAACTTGGTTCTCTTGCATCAGAGTATGGGGGACAACCAGTCAGCTATTGGGCTAGGTCTTAACAGCACATACTTCTAGGACAAAAGTGCTATCTGTCTCCCGTACTACACTATAAAGCATCATCAGTGGCTCATGAAACACTTCGTTTTGCTCAAACTTTCTATCCATGAAACTTTTCTACTTGGGGAAAAGTAATTTTAACAATTTAATATACTACATAATATGTTTTATAAGCTGGTGTGAATGATCCTAAGTATTTTGGTCTTTTTCATAACACAATGAACCTAATATTGGTAAAAATACAGATCTTAGCTGCCACCATAAAGAGAAGCTAGATTTAATAAACAGTTATGAATGTTGGCAGCTGCCTATCAGATTGTATAACATCGGCTATAGCACACGAAGACAGTGTCAACTTACATTTTATCTCCGAAGTATTTTCAAAGCATTTATTTTGCTTTCTCTTGAGTCCTTAACCTAATTCAAGTTATATAATTGACTGAATATTTTTCCACAGAGCTAATTGGATAGTTGCCAGTGTGGAAACCATTGTCTGACTTGATGATGGTCAGAAATTAACATGACATTTGCGTGGTGATAATGGAATACATTAGTAATATAATTCATGACTATAAGAAAGAGACCATCCTCCCCCCCACCTATGATCAACAGGAGGGGCTGGGAGGATGATGAGATGTTCCCAGCAGGCACCTCACAGCAGTGGCTAGCCAATCTCTATGTCAAATTTAGTTTTAAATTCTTCAGACAAAGCTGTAATGCTTACCAATTAATTACTACAAATGTCAATTAAAAATCTACCAAATAATATAGTAAGATTAAATTTCAATTAAAAAAATTACATTTAACAAAGAAGATACAACATTATTTTAATGAATTCTGCTGAAGGTGACAGTTTATCTAGATATATTTATACCATGTAGGTGGATCTAAATTCATTGGGTAATGTTAACCATGTTACTTCCTATACAAATTAGTTGTGAAAATTATTTCCACTGTGGCTATGTCCTGAAGGAGATGGGGCGTCAAGGGGCATTTCTCATCCTGAGAAGAAAGGGGACTTTTGAGCCTTTTAAGTGCATTTCACACTTAAAATGAAAGATCTGTCATAGACCTTCTTGCTAGCTGAATTCATGGTATTTGTCAGTTTTTTGTATTTATAAAAGTGAATACAGATTTTGGTACTGGAGTAGAACAAGACCTAACTTTGTTGTGAATGTATTTATTTTCTTACAGCAGTTTCCCAGTTCAATCTGCTTTGATGTAGGTGTTTTCCATTCTTCTTATGAGCCTGCTACAAGAATTATTTTATGCACATATCTGCCTGTTACGCTAGTAGATTGTAAATCATGAGCAGGCTTTTGCCTGTTTGCCCCCTAGCAAAGACCCCAATTCAGCAAGTTACTTAAACATGTGCTTAAAATTTAAGCACATGAGTAATCCCAAAAATTAGTGGGATTACAAATGTTTAAAGGTAGTCATATACCAAAGTACCTTGCTGAATCATGGCCAAAATAGAACTGGCACAGTAAAACTCATGTACCATTATAAACTTTTGTATTTATTGTGGCGAGGTGGGCCTGTTTGGCCCCATGCGTCTGCGTTCCCTACGGCTATGCCGGTGGTGTGACTTGGGGGGGGGCTGCGACCCAGGGACCCTGCGAGGAGTAGCCTCAAACAGCTTAGTCCAGGGGCTACTACTTTCCCTGTGTCGCTCGTCTGTAGCCCCCCCCGGCTTGTGGTCCTCCTTCAGTCCCTTTGGGGCCAGCGTCCTCTGGTCTTGCCTGGACAGGCTCCTTCTTAACTCCCGTGGCTGGGTGCTCTCGCCACACCCACACTAGCTCCTCCACCAGCTCCACACCTTGTAGCAGCTCTGCTCCACTCTGCTCCTCCACGCCTTGTAGCAGCTCTACTCTGCTCCTCCACTCAACTCCCTCTCAGCTGCCCCCATCTGCCTGACTGGGAGGCTTTTAACTGCTGGGGCAAGCTCCTTGATTGGCCTCAGATGGCCTAATTGGCTTAATTGGCCTAATTGCCCTGGAGTGGCCCCAGCTGGATTACTCAGGGAACAGGGATTTGCTAAGCCTGGGGCTGATATATATGCCTTTCAGCACCCTCCTATGGCCGTCAGGGCTGGCCCCGTCACATTACATATATTATATATGGCAAACTTTTAATAAAATAATAACACAGTAGAACCAGAATGTTGTTGTTTATGTGCTTCTTGTGTTAATTTTGTAACTGAAATTATGTACAGGAAGTAACAAGATGTTTTATTGAACATAGAAAATCTGTCTGCTAAAGGATGTAATAAGTAAAGTTCTTGGAATCTTGGGTTAAAATACAAAGGTATTGAAGGCCTTTACAGTCCAGTAGGTTGAGAGAGGTCTGCATTCTGATTAGTGGAAAATAGTCACCATCCAGGCATACAAATCATCAAGGTATGGAGGAACACAGTTGAGAGCTGATATTTATTCTCTGTCCTCATATTGTTAAATATCAGGGAGTAGTTTAGGATACCAGAGAAAGTATATTTAAACTGACTTCTAAATCGTCTAATTTATTTCTATCAGCTTTTGTTAGTTTTTTCCATTGTCATGTCTGAAATTGCATGTAGGGAAGAGGACATAATAAAGACAAGTATTCTGACTGTTTGAAACCAGAGCAGAAAAATCCACCCTACAGTAGCAAATGAAATGCTTTCCCTTGCTGGCGTGGGGAACTAGGGCACCAATTTCAGCAGGATTTAAATATCTTTTTAAAAAATGAAATTCTAGCTCTTATGGCCATGAAGAAAAGTTACAAAATATAAAGTAATGCTGTGTTCCTGAGTTTGCAAACAAGCAGCTCCGTAGTTCTGCTGCTGCTCAAGCTTTGCCAAGTGGTGGCAGAATGAAACTGACAAGACTTGTTTCATTCTTGCTACTTAGAAGTGTCTATGGGCAGCATTGACTGCTGCAAATCGATCACACTTCACGCTACCCCCTGATAAAGTTATAAATGGCAAAAGAGATGGACACTGGTGTTTTTCATGGGGGTGGGAGGACCCAAGGAAATGGAGACTGGAAAGAACAGAGTAGCAGAAACATCTCCCCACCCTTTTCCAGCAGTCAGGGAATGGAAGAAAGTTAGAGTAGTGTAGACTCCTACTCTTTCGATAGCAGCCAAGAAGCTGTGAATGGGAGAGAAAATGTAAAGCTACTTCTCTTCCAGCAGCTAGAGGGGAGTGGAAGTTCATAGTTATTGGCTGCCTATCAGCCATCGGTTGACATGGAAGATGGGCCCTGAAACTGGCTCTTCTTAAGGATCCATCTTCCCAGGGACTTTTTGCCTCTCGACCTAGTCTGTTCTTTTCAGTCCTGAGAATGTGCTTGTGCCTTCAGGGTGAATTTCTTGTGGCACTTATCTAACAGTACCTGCATGTGGGTGCCCTGAGGAATCTGTAGTCTTGGAGCTTTACACACTGCCAGAAACTGTAAATTATATTATCTCCAGGAATTCTACCTCCAATAGGAAAAGGATTTTTCATCTCTACATCAGACAACTAAGCATTTGAGACAAGAATGTTCTTGATTTTCAGTTGGAACACTTCTATTTAGCAATCCTTTTGGTTATCCTGTATTAGGAAGATCAAGAAGCAGAGAGGCCTTTAGCAGCCTTATTAAATACTTTTGGTTCATGAAGGAATGAGAATTTGTTACAAATTCCCTTTTGACCAGTGACCATTTTAGTATAAGTTATGGCAGATGCAGTGAATCCCAGGAAATCTAAACTGGGAGAGGGCATCAAAATAGACTTCCCCACCACCACCTTGATCATCAGGCTTTATTTATCAGGAAAATCTAAGCTTGCAACCAGTAGTATGAGTCTTACAAATATGCTGACTTTAGAATCTGTAGCCTATATTAATTCAGGTGTCCTTAAGAGATGGATAACTGCTCCCACCAGGACATTCACATGACCAAGAACCACCAGGTCAGATGAGAAGAGACAGAGATCACTGTGACAGAATACATCCCTGTATTCACACCCTACACCCTATTTTAATAATCTGTGTACAACGTATGCCTTGTAAGGTATCGTTTGAAAACTTATAATTTGCTCGTTGGTATTGTTTTGGTAAAATGTGTGACAACATTATGTGTGGAGTTATAAGATTCTTCTGTATGATGTTATTAAGACATGTTCCCACAGCCCTGCCCAAAAAGAAGTTGACAAATAGGTCTCTGCTAAACAAAGGAAAGTGTGCTCTGCTTAATTTGCATTTAAGCAGTAAATAGAGTCATCAAGCAGGAAGGCTAGATGAAGTATAGACAGGTGAAAAAAACAGCAGGGAATATCCTTCTACCTAGACTTTGTCTCCTGGTTTTCAGCTGGAAAAGTTCTTCATGAGGGGGAGTGAAAGTATAAAAAGGAGGGGCACACACTCCAAGGCACCTCTCTGTCTCTCCAAGCCCATCGCATTCACAGCACCTGAAGAGACAAAAGAAGCAGCCGTTGGACTTTGGGGGAAGAGATCCTGACCTAAAGAGTTTGATCAGTAAGACTGCTGAAAGCTTTGCTTTGAATCTAATATAGTTTGTTAAATTAGGCACTAGAAAGTATTTTACTTTTTATTTTGCTTGTAACCATTTCTGACTTTTATGACTCATTACTTGTACTCACTTAAAATCTCTCTCTCTCTAGTTGATAAACTTGTTTTATCTAATCCAGTGAGTTCATGTTGAAGTGTCTGGGTAACTCCATTTGGGGTAACAAGTGGTGTGCATATTATTTCCTTAAAGGAATAATAGCTTTAATATATTCATACTTTCCAGGTGGGGGCAGGGCAGTGCAGGACATATATTTCTGGGTGGAAAATCTGAGACTGAGAGTGTGCTGGGGTGACCCTGTGGTAATTTTTAAGGCTGGTCAAACCATAGGGCTGGCTGGCTGGCTGCAGCGCACACTCCCATAGCTGGGATGAATTGCCTGCTGGAGGCTGTTTTTGAGCGGCAAGGCAGTGTTAAACAGCAGTGTTGAAAAGGGCAGGGATGACTCAGCTCCTCGTTAGTCTGGATTGTACCCTGGTACGTCACAGTCACACAATGATGGAAAGGTAGTATAGAGTAGTAGACGTAGTCATATTATGGTCAAAACACACAGACATGGGGCAAACAACATAGGGAATGTTTGATTAAGTGAGAAACTTGAGAAAGTTCTCTGAGCTACTCACAGGCTACCATCTTAGTAGAAGTTATTGGAAGTTTTGCTGTGGGTTTCAAGGAATGCAGGATAAGACCCTTAGTCCCAGCTCTGCTGCGCATGCTCGGATCGGGGCTCTGAAGGGTTCCTTCAGCGGGCAAAACATGGGACTTAGGATACTCACACAGGGACACATTCGTTATACTAACACTCTGATATGGGACGATATGCTCCAGCAGAGCTCTAAGAGTCGTCGTGTGTCGTCCCGTCCCGTCGTCGTCGTGGTGTGTCGTGTCGTCGTGTGTGTGTGTCGTGTCCGTGTCGTCGTCGTCGTGTTCCCCCCCCCCCCCCCCCCCCCCCATAATTTCAGTGCATGAACAAACAGCTGAGGACTGTTTGCCAGGAAAATTCCATTTGTAAATAGTCATGGACACTGTCTGTTCAGCGTGGTTGGGCAGTCATCAACCAGCTGAGGGGAGTTTAAATGCGGTCATGAGTTTAAAAGCGGTAACTTCCAACAGACATGGGCCCTCTGCCAGTCCCTTTGGATGTGTCCCTTCAGTACTGCTTCCAAGACCTGTTACTCTAGGGCTTCATTGATTGAGTTCTCACATCAAGATAGATAGATATATCCTTGCCTAGACTTATTTGTGAAAGGAAGACACTTAGAGAAGACTGTGACTGAGTTAACCCTGAGGGTTTTTTTTTGTTTTTGTTTTTTTTAACAACATGCTTCAGGGACACAGTGCAGTTCTTCAAGCATTTTGGGTCCCTTTGGTATAAATGATGTACTTTGGGTATGATTCTCTTCATGTTGAAGTCAGTGGCAGATCTTTTTCTTTCTAGGCCGGTGCCTGTATGGCCCCATAACTGAATTATCTGAATGTCAGTATCCAATTGACTTGAGAGGCAACAGGCTCTGACCTTCTTGAAGTCAGATGGTGGCTGATGTTCTTGCTTTTAATTGTTACCATTGAAGCTCTGACAAACCCAATAATGCAACTATTGCTGTTTTGAGGGGGGGAAAAAAGCTGAAGAGAACAAATTTTATCAATGAAAGAAACCCCAAGCTCATTATTTTCCCTTAAAAATATTTTCCCCTCTATTTGTTTCCATGTGGAATTACACTTTGGGCTAGGGATTTTCTTCCAGGTTTACTTTAAATGTTTTACAAGAGTATTATCAAAATACTTACTATCAACAGTAAGATCAAATCCTGAGGTGTTTACTCTGTATTTTTTGCAGGCAAAACTCCCAGTGAAATCAATGGGAATTTTTCCTGAGTAAGGAATGAGTAAAGACTAATTCCCATTGAATTAATCAGGAACTGAATAAATGCACAATAAGCCCCGGGTTTTGGCTTAAAAAATCCCAAGCAAATGTGCCCTGTTGAATAATTGTTGTCAGACAGTGTAATTGTTGATCTTTAATGCACTGGAAACACTCCTCCACACTGTCTCAGTGCACACCTGAAGTGTGTCTTCAGTCATCAGAATACATGGGCGTTTGTATCTTATTGCTTAATCACTCACTTTTCTGAGACTTCTTCAAATACTCAGGCACCACTCAGTAAGCTAAAGACAGTGTCATTTTTAGAGATTTGGCCTTACCCTGGAATTTGCATGTTTTTGTGGCTTTAAGTCAAACCTTAATATTACGTCCATGTAATGTTTTTGTGGTTTAATGTTCTTAGGGTTTTTTACAGTATTTCGTTTCAGTTCTGTCACTGAAGTGTATGAAAGTTGACAAGTGTAAATATGTAGTTAGACAATTAAAAAAGTATATTATTTACTGATCGACCATAATGGCTCCTTGGAGCCATTATACTCAATCATATCATGTCAATCTGCAGCAGTTATTATGATGGTAGTACAGATATGCATATTTTTGAAAGAGAAAAACGTTGTGCATGTGTAAAAAATGTTTTTAGTTGTCAATATGTTCTCTTTTTAAAAATATCAATAGTTTAAACCATATTATGGCTAACAGCCTAAAAAAATAAGTTAAAAAAGAATGAGCTTTTAGGAAGACCAAAAAAAGCTATAGCTGACAGGTCAATGTGATGACTTATCTCTGTGCTTTCTAGTGTGGCTGGTTTATGTCATCCACAGTTTCCGGGGAAATCTATAGCCCTTAGCTCAAGTCTTTGGACATATAAAGCTTTCCATTAGATCTCTGCATTTTTGTCTACTTCTGCATAGTCTTCCCTGGAAATCCTGATTGTGCTTGTGATATTAACAAATGACTGGTCTGAGAATACAGTATATACTTTACTTACAATACTTATATTAATGTTTTGTCCTTCCTGTAGTGTGCCACAAAAGTACCATTAGAGAGAGCTGGACTAGGAAGAGAGGAAAACAAAATGTGAAGCTTGAGCTGTGTGAAATAAAAGGAAGCAGAGACAGCATGCTGAAGGTGTAAGTCTTTCAGTAGACTAGTTTAACTGAGGAGGGAGTTGGAAAATAGAGAAAGAGCTAAGTAGCAGCTTGATGATTAAAGCAAACAGGAAGCCTTCAGAAGAGGAGATCTGAGGAGAGGGTCCAGGAATTAGTGATGTGGAGGTAAAGAGCTAAAACAAGTTTCCCCTAGGTGGGACACCACAAATGTCACTGGTAGACCACTATGGGGTGTGTGTCAGTGAAGTCCTTGCCACAGGAGTGATGACCCAGGCAAAAGCTACTGTTCAGTTATTTAAGACAGAAAATGTAAAGAAGTCAAGAAAGCTACAGACAACGGGCCAGATCCTTAGCTCTGTAAACTGCTGATGGTCCATTGACTTCAAAGGAGCTACATTGATTTACGCCAGTTGAGTATCTGACCCTTTTGTTTTCAAGGTCTCCATGGTGCCATGTAAGTGGAAGGCATTCTGTTTTGTATGCTGTACACACCCGTTAAATGGATAGAAGGCTGCCAGTTTCAGGGTAAGCAATGAGGCTCTGACATTCTGCACCTGAAATTAAACACAAAATGGCAGCTGCAAGTCGTTTTCTCTGTCTATTCGGCTCAGGTTTTGGGACCAATTCCACTGTGGTACATCAGTATCAGTTTTGTTACTGTGGATTTACACTGGTCTGAATGAGAGCTGAATTCTATAAAATGTTTCCGTATTCTGAAATAATTCATCTCCCATTGAAAAGCAGGTATTTTGCTTTCTGAGTATGGGGAAATGTACCTAAAGGAACCTGAACTGAAATGCACTCCTAGAAAGGTCGGTAGCTTCAAGTAGTTGTAAGTCTTTCAAGAAATTCAAAACAGTATCAATGAAACAGGTTTTAAACTAACCAGAGCAACAAAGGATTTTTTGCCACTTCTGGGGTAATTAACTCTACTTTTTACCTGGAATTTTGGTAAAAACACTAGATTGTTCTTAAAGCAGTGGGCAAAAAGCATGCAAAAGACATTGCCTATCTATGGTCTCTACCTTGGCCTCAGACATATGGTCATATATTCAAGGTCAGGATTGAATCTTACATTTGTGAAAAATTGGCCAAAGGAAGTCAAACTTAGAATTATTTTAAGATTGGCCTGTCTCCCACATAGTATTTTGAAAAGTTACTCCTTGAAGTTTCAGTAGTTAGCATCTGAAATACCTTGAGTTCACTTGTTGGGATCATTAATTTGTTTGTCATTGAAATATCATTTGTATAGGAATATCTGGTTTTTATTAAAGAGCTGTAAAGCATTTAGACACTCAACTTGTTGACGATTCAAAAAAGGAGCAGAGTAATTCAATTTTTGGAGTCCCTCTAGTGTGATTGGCTTCCCTTCTGGGGAACTTATTTAAGGAGAAAAACAGTGTTAACTGAGAAACCTTTCATTCTAAAAAGACAAATTCTTCCACTTGTGAAAATGTGTCTTGGCAGCTGCTTTAACTTCTGATACAAGATTTAACACTTTTCACTAAACATGCATATTTACCATGGCAACAGCTACCTTACATGCCACATGTTGTGAGACTTATACGTTGTTGCAAAAACTTGTAACCAGTTGCATTTTGATGACTCCTTGTTTCCAGGGCCTGATTTATTTATTTTTTGTAGTTGCTCCTTGCATGGACCTCCCATTGACATCAGAACAACTGCAGAATTAAGCTGAATGGTTGATACTGTAGTGCCACACATAGAAAAAAATAAAAACCACTTTGCAACAGAATATGCTGATCAGCTGTGCACCTTCACCTCTAATTTTCTAAAATCTTGTGTGTTCCTTTTTAACATCTTTTGATTGATATGTTAGTTTTGTTAGCTCTTTCTATAGCGCCCATTACTGTGGTAGTGAAGTGCTGGGGTTGGCTTAGCTCTCGGAGGCTATGTCTACACTGCCGGTGGCACCGCCAGGAGTGCAGGATCAATTTTCCGGGTTCGATTGAATGGCAGTAAAGACTCGCTCAATCGAACCCAGAAATCGACTCTGTAAATCCACCCCAGCAAGTAGCGTAGAGCTGCGTCGACGGGAGGGCATTTCCCGTCAAGGCAGTGGAGACGCCATGGTAAGTAGGTGTTAGGAAGTCAATGGGAGATATGCAAGTTACTGTACGTAGCTTGCGTATCTCCCGTCAACTGCTGCCAAAATCTGCGGCCAGTGTAGACCAGGCCTTAATCTTTACTTCTGCAGTAGCAGAGCATGTAGAAGCTCCTCAGGCTTCATTGATTCCACAGTTACAGTGGTTTCCTATCCTTAGTAAATCCTTCTTAATCATCCCTTTTGAAGGCCACCGTATAAAGCCAATTTTGGTCTTGCAAAATCGTTTTCTCCCATTTCTAGGGCCTGTCTGCTGTCTGCCTATGACTTCTTACCATTCTCTCTCAACTCCCTGTCCCTGCTTATTTTCTGGTGTAGTCACATTTTGGGGGAAGATTAATTCCATCACACTTCAAAGGGACTTAAGAAAAGCTAGGTGAACATGGCAACATGTTGGCAGACGAGATTCCCCTTTAGACAAATGCAAAGTAATCCATATTGGAAGGAACAGTTTGAACTATTCCTAGACATAGCTAGCTTCTAAATGAACTGTAACTAGTCAGGGAAAAAGACCTGAGTGCCACTGTGCCACAGCTCAATGGAAACTTCTTCTCAATGTGCAGCAGCAGTCAAAAAAGCAAATAAAATGTCAGTATGTATAACAAATGGGACAGAAAAATCTATAGTGCCACTCTATAAATCAGTGGTATGGCCTGGAATGCTGTAGTCTCTTGTGACTAACCTATCTTAAAATTAAACAAAAGGACAAGCTAAAATTGAGGGGGTGCAGAGACTGGCACCAAAAAGGACTGGTCTGGAGAGACTTCCATAGAAGGAGAGATTGAAAAGATTGGGGCTGTTTAGTTTTAGAGAGGATGTGAATAAGAAAGGCAACGATAGAGGCATACAATTTAATGCATGGTATAGAGGAGGTGAATAGGGGGGTGTTAGCTATCCTTTCTAAAAACAGAAGAACAAAGGAACGTTCAATGAAACTACAAGGTAGTGATTTTTAAAACTGATGAAAGGAAATAGTCCCTCTCTGTCCCCCCAATACATAATGAATCTGTGAAGGCCTCTGCATGTTATTGAGTTCAAGAAGTGGATGAACTTCAAGAAAAGAATGAGAAGTGTAAATGGATAACGAACATCTGCAGTTATATTAAATTTGAGTCTTTTGTTAAAGCTAGAAGGGATATAAACCCTCATGCTTCAGGGCAAAGTCAGCCTCTAACCGAAGGGGCTGGGATGAATCCTCCCTTATGTGCAGGTTATTTCATAAATAGCTGTTTCTTATCCCTTCACCTGAAGTATCTGCTTCTGGACACTGTTGGAATACAGGAATAGATAGATCATTGTCCTGGTCTGCCTGGCAGTTCCTATTAATCCTTTGTGACTGGGCTTAATATGCTTTGTCTAAGTGCATGTGCTAAAAGGCTGTAATCAGGACTTCTCTCGGCCACTCCTGTCCTTCTATATAAGGGAGAGGATCTAACCTCCTCACCCCCTGGGCACTAATAAAGGGGCTCTTTGCTCCTTCCTTGAAATCATTAAACTAAAGAATAACATTTAAAAAGCTGTGCAAAGCAGGAATTGAATCTGCTACCGAGAACTTAATCAACATGATCTAAAGAGCACCCTACTCTCTAGTGCCATAGGTCTGATTGCTAACCCTCCCCCTTCAGCAAGCCCTAGCATGGGCTGGCAGTGGGGATAGAATACAATGCTCATTCTGTGCTGCTAGCACGGTACTTCTGTGATCACTGTTGCCTTCTATCAATTGCTTTTGGTTGCTGGTTAAATTTTGGCCCCTTACTTGATGGTGTGAATTTGACAAGCTATGTTGATCCAGAACTTAAATAATTTGCTTCCCTTTTTAGAATAGTGGCTTTCCTAAGGTATTACGTTCGTTGCCATTTTGTGGAAAATTAAAATTAAGTGCTTCAACTTTGTGGATTTTATCCTGTACAAATCTATCTGTTAAAATCATTTTAGCCTGTATATGTGTGACCAAGAAAAAAGGCAGCAGAGTAGGAGGAAGAAAAATCTTTTTGTTTTACTTAAATCAAATACTCAATTGGGATTTCAATTATACATTAATATGTTACACTTGTTTGTTACTAAGGTGACTAGAGTGTCAAGGTTATGTGGATGTAATACTATTATAAACGCAAAGATAATGCGAAAAAGAAAAATAATAACGTTGGCTAAAATCATCATGTTCTTATATCATAAAGTTGCACAGCATCCTACATTTCACATTTGGTTCTATTAAATTACCTATTTAATAATTTGAATCCAAAGTTATTTTTATACTGCAAATGTGTGACTGCAAGGTTATTTTAAGGTATATTTATTAAGGGAATGAATACAATAAGACAAGTCATTGCAGCCCACATAGTTTCTTGACTTTTCATTTTATGATGTTTCAATTGCATATGATTACTGAATGTAAGTTTTAACTTTTATGGGGATTCATTAGAGATGAACTTGTACAAGCTGTGCTGGCTTACTTTGAGCTCTGTGGAGACCCCCACTGGTATGTGAACATTTCAGAAGGCCTTTGGGTAGCTGCTTTGCCCACACAGTGGTGTGGTCTTAAGGATTTTTTCTGTTCTATGAGTGCTGGTCCCTATGTAGATTCCATACGGGGGTGCCCATGCACATTCTAAATTCTCCCTACAACTCTACCCTAAGTTTCTCCCCAAGGTAGCCTCACCATTCCACCTCAACCAAGTCATCCATGTGCTGGACCTGGAACAGTTTGAAGCAGTCTCCATCGACCTGCGTGCATGCCTCACGTCGTCTGTGGTACGTCTGAGGTCTTATGTAGCTGCATGGGTCGGTGCCCCCTCTGTTTCCTCTTACCACTGCATGACTAGAATTGGAACAGTCCTCTCCAGCTTCTGAGCTACGTAGCCGCCCCTGCCCCCCCCCCCCCCCCCAAAAAAAAAAAAAAAAAAAGTGTAATGGTTTAAAATAGTTTAGCAGTTAAAAGTTGTAGCACATCGTAGTACAGTAATTAGGATCTATCGTTCCAGTTATCCCCTTCCTGGGGCATCCTATCCCTCCCAGGGATTATGCCCAGACAAGCCAGGTTCAAGAACTGCGTTACATGCCCACATTTGTTCTTGGTAAGCAATGAACACCAACACAGTCTCTACTCCCTTGGTGAGGCCCATGTTGTCATGAGGTGATTCTTCTGGTGCTCCTTCCCATCGAGAACTCATGAGGCAAGATAACTCAGGCTACAGAAGCACCTCATGGAAGAGGCAATGCATCCGCGTGCACACTCGAGGTGGCACTGTTGGATCCGCCAGAACACCCAACCTCACTAGTGGTGAGCGTGTCCCCCGCCACAGCGACGCTCATGGTACCGGCGGCACCAGCCAAGACCCATTGTGCTCATAAGCAGCATAGTTGTGGGCACAAAGGCGAATCCCTGACAGAGACCACCTCTAAGCACCAGTCAGGTGAGAAGTCATGCGTCAACACAGTGGCACCTGCTCCGAAGCGATCTAAAGTGGAATGAAAGTCCAAACATCTGGATAAATCTCCGTTTTCTGCCGCCACCGATGTACCACTGGAATCCCTGGCGCTGGCTGGTTTGGTAGCATATGCCTTCTCGGTACCGCGCATACTGGGCTGCTTATGCTCCCTAACACCCATAATGCAATTGCTTTTACTGCTCGAGGGACCATCACACCAGTATGAAGCGCCGGAGGTTGCACAGCCTCCGTCTCCAACTGACAAACCGCTGCTACTGTACTCCTCTTCCACAGTACAACCCGGGGAACTACCTGCGCCACTGGCTTCATCCGTCTTGACAGTGCCACCTTTTCCCAAGCAACACTCCGATTCAGACTGGTCCTCTGAATTGGACCCAGCTTTCTCACCAGCACACTCATATAGTCCGCAGCCACAACAACGATATGCACCAGCGTACATACCCACTACCGGAGCAGTGGTTCAGGTACCCACATGGTCCCCTGTGCAGGTTGACCAGGGACCCTATTGGTATAGATGGGACCCCTATTATGGGCCTGGGCACCACTACTGCCCCAACACAGACCTTCTCCAGAGTATACCACCCCTCTCTTGGTATACGATGAACAGTGGTGCACTCCTGTGCCTGACACCACTGGCACCACTGGAACCATCAGACCCACCAATTCCAACCAGTGCATCTTGGTCTCTGGATGAAGACCTCATTCCTCAGTCTCTATCACCACCAGATGACCATGGGCAATACCTAGACCTCCTGCAGCACATGACCCACAGCCCTCAATCTCCCTGCAGAGGATGTTAGGGATCCCCAGGATGAGTTCCTGGACATCCTACAGCCAGCAGGCCCGACACGCATTGCACTACCAATACATATTGCAGTTCTTCAACTGGCCCAAGCAATCTGGCTCCGGCACATGGTGTGCATGCACACCCACATATGGAATTCAGATAGGGACCACACATCTCAAAGAACCATCAATTACAGTAAGTAATCTTCCTTGCTTTTGCAGCTGGTTGAGTTTCACCCTTTCTCAGCTGTGGAGGAGAAAGAACTAAAGTTGACTTGTGGATTTATTTTAAAGCAGCCATGTGCTTCTCTAAGCATATGCTTCTAACATTCTTGTTTTCTTGAACCGTTTATTAGTGTTTAATTTTTAAATTTGTGGTAGCTGTTTCTGGGGCTCATAGATTGTACTTGCAGCACCTGCAAACAGTGAACTATCAGTTGTTTATCAGGAAGAGTGCACTCCATTTGGGCACTGCATTCAAATAAAGCTAGAATGAGTTGGTTTCATTCTGTAAGAGTACAACAGCCTGCCCCTGTATTGTCTTCAGAAAAGTGGTTTTCCTCAGTTTTACCGCCTCCCACAACAACAAAACCAGCTGCAATGCAATGAAGCACACAATTACATAATGAAAAAAATAAAATGCACCTTCTAACATGTCTTACCAGTGACCATATGACTTTATTATAAAAATGAAATATAATTATATTTCCAGGTATTCTACCATAAACTCCAGGAGGAAGTGAAGAGCAACTAACAAAGAAAAGACTTTTGCTTAATATAAACTTCAGATTTTTGAACATTCACGTGCTATGTGTCCATCATCTAAATGTGTCCATCTAACAAATAAGGTTTGATCAGTTTAGACTACTAGAGGATCACTTTTGGCCTTAAAACCGATGTATAATTTCAGATTCATTCATCAACAATACCTTAAGCTTGTGTCTCACTCTCACAAAAGAAAGATTTTTGCCCTGATGCCAACAAATCACTCCTGTCTGGCATTGCTTAGTCAAGTGAAGAGCTGTGACTTCTGTGAAACTGTTCATTTTATGGTTATTTCATTCTTGGTAGGAGGTTAGAAGAGGAGGGATCAGAAGAAGTGGATGTTTTGACATGAAGGGTGCATGAGGAGGTGTGGAAGGATGGAAAAGCATGGAAGACCAGGACTAAGGCAGAAGTCCCTAGAAACAAAGGGGAGGCAAGGGTGGCAAAAGAGAATGTAAGCGTGGAACACAGGTTTGTGGGAGATAGAAGTTAAAGATTGGGTAGAGGCTGGCGGGAAAAATAGGTTGATCTGAGAGGTGTTAAGAAGAGGGAGTTGGATAGGGAAGAGGAATGGGAAAGGCAAGAATCAGGATCCAAAAGATACAACTTCTCTAATAACCATGGTTTGCTTACTAAGGAGAAAGGCACCTTAACTATATTCAGTCCCTGTCTAACTTAATTATGGTCCAGTTCTGGACAGACAGAGCTTCTGAGACTGCTGAGCTGCGTGAGGCCCTCTGAATTCTGAGCTCTCCCCAGTCTGTAAAGGGGGAAGGAAATGAATTGATACTCCTATAAACGTTATCCATACAGATTAAACAGCCAATAGCTAAATCTGGAGCTTTAAAACAAAAAGGCAAACCTCCCATTGCCATGGGAAATGGGAGATTTGTACTCCTCTGTGGATCCCCCATGGGCATTTCTCTTTGGTGTAGCAAAGGCTGCCTTAGTGGTGGCTGCCGTGCTACTGATGAGTCCCTAAGAGCTATCTTAAATTTGCTAACTAAGAAAATAAATTAATCGACACAGGGTTTTGTTCTGATTTCTTTCCAGTTATTTCTCTCAGATGTTCTGCTTTTACTTGTGAGCAAACTGTCCAATCCTTATATAAGCTCCCTCACTTAATTAATCCTTATCCAATGACTCTTAATTTTTATTCTTATCCTTTTCTAAGTTACTGTACTCTTCTTGGATTAGCTTCCCCAAAAAACAATTCCCCCCCTTGCATCACTGGTCTGATGGTTTTTCATTTTGTTTCTTCTCTGAAGATACTTTTTTAGCTCCAGGCCTAAGTACCTGAAACTAGGATTTGTTCAAAGTTGCAATCCCCTGAATTTTAGAGTCAGAAGCATCCTTTCCTAGTTCTCTCAATTCCCTATGTCTTGTGCTAGGACTCAGCAAACAACTTGACATAACTTCTTCACAGCCACCAATTAACAATAAACTGTGTGACTGAAACAGGTATGTTGAGAAGAAAAGAGCTATTCAGAAGTGGAATGTAAGAACAGTAATACTGGGTCAGACCAATGGTCCATCTAGCCCAGTATCCCATCTGCCAACAGTGGCCAATGACAGATGCTTCAGAAGGAATGAACAGTACAGGGCAACTGAGTGACCCATCCCCTGTTGTCCACTCCCAGCTTCTGGCAGTGAGAGGCTTAGGGACACCTGGAGCATGGGGTTGCATCCCTGACCGTCTTGGCTAATAGCCATTGATGGACCTAGTCTTCATGAATGTATCTAATTCTTTTTTGAACTCAATTATACTTCTGGCCTTCACAACATCCCTTGGCAATGAGTTCCATAGGGTAACTTTGTATTGTGAAGGGTAGTACTTCCTTATGTTTGTTTTAAACCTACTGCATATCAATTTCATTTGGTGACCCTGATTCTTGTGTTATGTGAAAGGGTAAAAAACACTTTCTCCACCCCATTCATGATTTTATAGACCTCTATCAGATTCCTCCTCCCTCCCTCCATAGTCATCTCTTTTCCAAGCTGAACAGTTTCCATTTTTTTAATCTCTCATATGGAGGCTGTTCTATCTCCTTAAATATTTTTGTTACCCTTCTCTGTACCTTCTCCGTTTTTCAGATATCATTTTTTTAGATGGAGCGATCAGAACTGCATGAATATTCAAGGTGTGGGTGTACCGGGGATTTATGAAGTGGCATTATGATATTTACTGTCTTATCTATCCCTTTCCTAATGGTTCCTAATATTCCATTAGCTTTTGACTGCCACTGCATGTTGAGCAGATGTTTTCAGAAAACTATCCAAAATGACTCCAAGATCTCTTTTTTGAGTTGTAACAGCTAGTTTAGACCCCATCATTGTGTATATATAGTTGGGATTATGTTTTCCAATGTGCATTACTTTGCATTTATCAGCATTGAATTTCATCTGCCATTTTGTTGCCCAGTCATTCAGTTTTGTGAGATCCCTTTGTAACTCTTCTCAGTTTGCTTTGGACTTAACTATCTCAAGTAATTTTGTATCAGCTGCAAATTTTTGCCACCTCACTGTTTACCCCCTTTTTCCAGATCTTTTATGAATATGTTGAACAGTATTTGTCCCAGTATAGATCCTTGGGGGACACAACTATATATCTCTATCCATTCGGAAAACTGGCCATTTATTTCTACCCTTTCTTTCCTATCTTTTAACTAGTTACTGATCCAGGAGAGGACCTTCCATCCTATTCCATGACTGCTTACTTTGCTTAAGAGCCTTTGTCAAAGGCTTTCTGAAAATCTAAGTACACTATATCCACTGGATCTCCCTTGTCCACATTTTTGTTGACCTCTTCAAAAAATTCTAATAGATTGGTGAGGCATGATTTTCCTTTACATAATCTATGTTGACTCTTCCCCAACAAATTGTGTCCATGTGTCTGATAATTCTGTTTTTTACTATAGTTTCAGCCAGTTTGCCTGATATTTAAGTTAGAAGTACTGGCCTATGATAGCCAGGATCGCCTCTGGAACCTTTTTTAAAAAATTGGAGTCACATCAGTTATCTTCTAGGAATCTGTTACAGAAGCTGATTTAAGCGATAGGTTGCCTATCACAGTTGGTAGATCGGTAATTTCATATTTGATTTCCTTCAGAACTCTTGGTGATACCATCTGGTCCTGGTGACTTATTTCTGTTTACTTTATCAATTTATGCCAAAAACCTCCTCTAATGATACCTCAATTTGGAACAGTTCCTCAGATTTTTCACCTAAAAAGAATAGCTCAGGTATGGGAATCTCCCTCACATCCTCTGTAGTGAAGACAGATGCAAATAATTTATTTAGCTTCTCCGCAGTGGCTTTGTTTTCTTTGAGTGCTCCTTTAGCACCTTGATCATCCAGAGGTCCCCCTGTTTGTTGGCAGGATTCCTGCTTCTGATGTGCTTAAAATTTTTTTTACTATTAGTTTGAGTCTTTTGCTAGCATATTCTTTTTTGGGCTGTTTAATTGTACTTTTACACTTGAAATTCATGTAAAACCAGAAATAGCAACTCCAAGGGAGAAAATTTGTCAGATAGCTTTGAAAATTTTATTGGTTGGAAGTAGGGCTCTTTGTCATATGTGGGGAGGGGGAAGTCATCAAATTTCAAAATTTTGATGAGATATTGTAACAAAATTTCTGAAGTTTTGACCAGTTTAAATATTCTTTGTTGCTGCTGCTCCTTTATTTTGAATTTCTAGTTTTATATTTTTGTAGGGTTTCATCCTTAACCATGATGTGGCCATCAGTATGGAAAAATGGATGAATCCATCTCTTCATTGAGCCATCTGGCAGTGGCCACTCCAGATACACGGATCTTGTGCCAGGTCTCAACCCTTGGCATACAGGAAGGCTTCTTCCCCTGTTCTCTTGCCTTCTTGCAATTCTCACATTTGCTCAGAACTTTGGTAGAATTGCTTATTGGTAACTAGAGGCTGCTCATCCTGCCTCCACAGAAACATGAAAAATAGGATATTTTAATAGTATTAATAATGAATATTCACCTAATTAATTCAGTTCATTTAGTTCAGTTTTGACCTTTCCTTTGTGCAGGCCTCCCTCTGTTGCCCGCTTCCTCCTCTATAAAGTATGCTGATTCCTATGGAAACCATGATGTCAGTGGTATGGGTGGTGCTTAGTGAAATCCAAATGGCCAGTATAAAATCAGTTCGTAGTGAACTTGATGCTCATGGATGCTGCCATGATGTTCTCATGAGAGCTTCATATAATCAGAATCTACCTTGATAGGGCATCTTGATGAGAATCATGATCCTCTATGTGTGTATAAATAAAATATTACCAATTTGTAAAACATTGAAGAAATTTGGCTTTATTATTTAATCAACTCTGAAAAGTGTCTGTATGTAAATGAAAGAATACTTCCTGACATATGGCTCTTCAGCCATATCTCATGTCAGGTCATTGGTTTACAAATTCGTCTTAGTGAGTGAATTTTATGACAAAAATGCAAATGTCCAACTCTGTAATTGCTATTGCCAATATGGCTGACAGTCTTCGTTCCGAGTGTGTGGCTATGCCCAGTTTAGAAAAATATTGGTCTGTAGAGATTTTTTGGAAAGAAAAATAAAAGCAGATTAAACATAGCAAAGAGCATGGACCATTAAAAAAGAAACAACCCCTTCCCCCTGTCTCTTAACTACATGTGTGCTACTAACAAATGATGTGAAAGCCAGATTAGTGGCTTATCGTCTGTATTACATCACTGCTGTGATTTTTCTCACTCTCGTTCTCCTGTATTTTCAGAAAATCCCTGCAGACTAGCAGATAACAGAAGTTAGATTAGTATTGATATAACATTAGACAGTCCTATTAATATTGACAGCCTATCAATACTGTTGTGCTGCTTTTGTAATACAGGATGTAAACTGATAACACTTTAAATAGAAATGCACTAATCTTATAATCCCCAAACATGCAGCAGTGGTCTCCACTCTGCCAACTCTTCCTCCGAGCTTCCTTTGTCTCTTTATTTCACTTGCAATTCTGTGCTGGTCTTCCTGCTGTTCCCTATAACTGGAACAAGCTCCCTCTTTCTGTAAGCCTCATGCCTCCTTCATATCCTTCCTCAAAACTTGCTTCTTTTAGCTTGCTACCCTTTGCTAGTCTCACCTCTAGCATTACATGCTGTCTCTTTTGTAACCAGACAAAGCAGTAGCGCATACAAGTGTGATCTAACTTCTCTGTAGACTGTCCTGAGCAGTTCTAAGCAGTTCCCTCTTTCCCTTTTGTCTTCTGTTTCCGTTCCATCTCTTTACCCATGGTCTGTTATCTGTCAAATGTAGGGTCTGCTTTTAAAGTGTTCTGGGTGCTACCTCCGAAGTGCTGAGCACATCAGCAGACACTAAAGTCCATGAGTTGATGGCACTTGCATGCAGGATTGAGCTCACTGACTGGAAGCTCTGTGGGACAAGGAACTGGTTTTTTTACTTGTCTCTGACATGTAATCCACCTCTGGCACTAATGATAATAGAAACCTCCACTGTGAAAGTGTAGTGTTGATAATAAGGGCCCAATCCTGCAATCAGATCCATGTGGGCACACTCTTGGGTGAAGCCTCATTACGTTCACTGTAGCTCCATGTGAGTGCAGGATCCATCCATGTGGATCTGATTCCAGGATCAGGTCCAAAACTATTCTATTATTGTTGTTTTCAATATTATTTGTGTTCCTTGATGTCAACCTTCTTGTTAGTGGCAAATGGTTGCAATTTTTACAAGGTTTATTTGCTGCCATCTTGAACAACAGGTTTTAGCTGAAATTGATGCTATTGGGAGAATGCAGACTTGCTGTGATGAGGGATAAATTCCACATGAACGTTGGTGAGGAGCATGAGCAGGACTATTTGGACCTACGAATCAGTGGTACTGTTTCACATGAAGGTCAGATGGATTTGTATTTGCAAAGTCCCTGCCAGGTGGCATACATGAAAGAGGAAACCTATTTTTATGATTTGAGGGAGGTTGGAAAGTTCTGTTTCAAGAAACTTTCAAAGGTGATTCAAAAGAATAAACCATAAAACTAGTTTATCTGCTTTGACCGTATTCTTCGCTCCTCACTTGATCATACATGTGCTGTTTCCCATGCAAGTTTAGAGTTGAATCATTAATCTGCTGCTTGTTTTGTTATTTGGCTTGTGTCAGTAACACACTAAAAAAATCAATCATGGAAATAACCCTCTTCATCAGAGCTAAAGTTATTTGGTAAATGTTATAAATGCTGTAAAAAATGTGCATTATTTAACAATGATCACAGATGTCTTTCATATTGTGCAGCTCGTATTATCGATACATTTGTACATATCTGTAAAACATGGTGAAGAATTTATTATATATCTTAGAAAAATGGAAAACACTATTCATGTTAGTTCCCCCACTTCACCTGCTGTACCGCTACAATCTGCTGAAGTAGCGTTGAAATCTGTGAAACGTGAGGATGGACCTACTACACAATGAGAGCCTGCTTTTGCAGATGTACTCAGCATATTCCTCAGCAGTCAGATTTAACTTCTGCTTCTGTTTTCCAGCTACGGGGATATTTTCAAACAGGGGAGGGAAGAACCTTTCTCTCTTTGAAAACCATCTAGATGGGATGAATTCACTGCATTATTAATGCTTATTTGGACATTGCGGGGTATGTCATTTTTGTAGGAATCTTCTGTTGAAGGAATTAAACAGCTCTGCCATTATATATTGAATAAAATGAAATATATGTCACAACAGCAATAGCTAGAATGATGAAAACTTACCTAATGAGATGCACAGCTGAGGGATGTATACCTTTGTCATTGCTATGTATCAGTGAATGGCAGAAGTTGATAAACCTCTTTTAAGGAAGTTACTGATAGTGACAATGTGGCTTGGAAGGCGCAGTGTGTTACTATTAAGGTAAATGAGTAATTCTATACATACACTGTTTATAAATCTCATCTCTTTGCCATAGTTGCCTTTTTCTTGAATGTGCTTTGGGAAAAGATCCTCAGCAGGCTCATGGCTCCTTATGGTGAAGTCCCAGTGGTTCCATAGTTAAAATTTGTGTTGAGATTTGCACTTAAAAGAGAATGAAAATTTTGGTTTTTTCACAGTTGTACAGATTGTTAAATTCAGAGATTAAATTCAAATGCCCACACAACAGTTGAATTTTTCATTCTGTGTTTTGGGGGGCAAAATGTTGCTAACTTTGACAGAGAGAAAAGATCCCCACAGGAACTATATTTGACTGGCACTCCAGTTGCCTTAGCTGAACAATTATTCTGCACTTGAAAGACACCCGTTTTCAATATACACGATGTATTTAAATAATTTACACATTTCAGACTTTGTGTTTTTGAAGATTGCTGGCGTGAGGCCTGTTTCAGTAAGGTGTGTATGCGTGTATCTAAGCAAGGTGTGTACGCATGTACCTGCCTTGAAGCACACAAGTAGCCCCTTTGAATACAGTGCAGAGGTACCACTGAATTGGGACTATTATGTAAAACAGTTCCAAAGTTAGAAGTAAAAATTAACCATTTTTGGTTAAAGTGGCTTTCACCTGCCCAAAATAAAAAAGGAACACATTCTGTCTTCAGCTCCCCTTGCAGAAACTCAGTGACTTTATTGGGGTTGCACAGATGCAAATGAGTGCAAAGTTTGGCTCAGAAAAGCTTATGTTGCAGACAGGAAACATGACCTGCTAGGAAGAGTATGTGGTGGAAAGAAAGTACTCAATAAGGCCCTGAACTGGTAACAAGCTCCACACAGCCCTTTGGAAGCCCCCAGGGCTCCGTGCAGGCACAAGGGACCAACACACACAGTTCATTGCAGGTTCAGGGCCTAAGAACTGAGGAAACCCTTAGCAACCCAGGGCAGGATGTGCAGTAGTTGCTGCTCCTGCATAGCCTGCATATGTATCAGAATTAATGTGCAAGTGGTTTCTGTGAGGGGATATATCAGGAATAGCTGTGTTGAGCTGAGATCTAGGTTGTTTTTCTTCATTTTAGAGCAGTTAACTTTTAACATTCTAAAACAGAAAACATCATCGCTGCAGAAAATCATTATCTGGGGAAAAATTGGTATTAAAGAAACAGTCAACTTACAGTCAAAAGAGATGACTAAGGGGGGACATGATAGAGGTCTATAAAATCATGACTGGTGTGGAGAAAGTAAAAAAAGAAGTGTTATTTATTTCTTCTCGTAACACACAAACTAGGGATCACCAAATTAAGTTAATAGGCAGCAGGTTTAAAATGAACAAAAGGAAGTATTTCTACACACAGCGCACAGTCAACCTGTGAAATTCCTTGCCAGAGGATGTTGTGAAAGCCAAGACTATAAAGGGGTTCAAAAAAGAATTAGATAAATTCATGGAGGATAGGTTCATCAGTGGCTATTAACCAGGATAGGCAGGGATTGCTGTTTGTCAGAGGCTGAGAATGGGCGATGGTATGGATCACTTGATGATTACCTGTTCTGTTCATTCCCTTGGAAGCACCTGGCATTGACCACTGTTGGCAGACAGGACACTGGGCTAGATGGATTGTGCTCTGACCCAGTCTGACCATTATTATGTTCTTACCCTTGTGTCTGGAATTGTTTTACTTACTTTTCCAATAAGTAACACCTAAGATTGCTAGTTTAACTTTGCAGACACTTTAAGTCCATCTTTTTGACTGAAGCAGCTGGGGTGGAGTTTCCTTTGGGAATTCAAGGTGTAGGAAATGTTTGTAATTTTTTTTGCTCACTAGTGCTAGTGTGTAGGTGGGGATGTGCTGCTGTTATTATAATAATTGTATTGTTTATGGAACTGTACCTTAATAGATGGTGATGGCACCTAGAGCCCAGGAGAAATATTCTTATATGTTTGTTTAAATCAGAATAAATAAATAAATATTAGAACTGAAAGAGATTAAAGATTCTTCTTAGTTTATTTACCTTGTAAATTTAGTAGCAGGTTTTGTCTAGTCAGTTTCATTGTCTCCCCTTTATAGTCAGTTTCCCCTGTGTTAACTGTGTGAGTTACAATAAAGCACTTACCAAATCCAAGAGAATGTGATTTTCAGAGGGGCTCAAGAACAGGTGCTGCATCCGAATATGCTTTTAACTAATTTTTATGAAAGTAGCTTGGTTTTTAGATGTCTTTAAATTCCAGTAAATTTTCTGTGTAGGACTTAAAAATTAGTAGGTTAAAATAACACATTTGAACTCATTTTAATTTACTTCACTGTTTACTTGGAATAATAACCTACTTGCTAATCTTGTCCTCCACATTTATCCGGTGAAGTAAAATTCAAACCAGCCCACCAAATAGAGCCTGTTTTTTATTTCTGTATGGTGTAGCTCCATCTGGTTCACATTAAGGACCCCCAAAAATATATGATTAGCTTTATTGTTCACTGCTAAAGGTAGCAAAAGTGGCTTAACATTTTGCAAATTCGCAACAAGCATTTCAAAATATTTTCTGGCATTTCTTGGCAGTGTTTACTGACCAAAGATTTTCTTCCAAAATGAAATCCAATTGGTTATGTCTTTTTTCACTTTGTTGTATGTTGTATAGTTTAACTGGCTAAAAGAACAGTGAAACCTCTGTGTTGCTCCTTTTATAACTGCTATGCAAACTACCTAGCACTGTCAAGACTAGTCAGTCTTGAGCCTTAAGCCTATGCCAGGAAACTTCAGATAACATGTTTTTAAAAAAATCCCCTTTTTGATTAATAAAATATGTGCCTATCACTAACTGTATGGTTGTTCTCAATAAAATAAAACATCACAAATTCGAAGTAATGGAACAGATAAGCAATGCTAGTTTACACCAGTTCAGAATCTGGTCCAATGTGTTTGACAAAGTCAGATCAAAAAGAAACTTCTTACCGAGTAACATGGGTAAGGAAAAATCCTACCCAGATTATACCAGGTTAGATCCTAATCATCAACTGGTCTGTATGACGTTAGGAAGAGCTCTGAATGCACCAGTAGATTTATAATTGGGCCCTTGAAGAGTAAACACCATTTGCTACAAGCTTTGGGCCAGATTGTCCACTTCAAATTGCAAAGCCCTAGGAGGAGACTTCCTACTTGTTAATCTCTGTAACGAATTGCGCTCTGGGGTTTAGCCCAACCCTGTTTATTCCACATCCTGGACATGCAAAAGAGCTGCACAGCAGATATTTGTGTCTGGAGTTATTCTACACCAAGGTTAGAAGTGAGGCTACCTAAACTGTTTGATGGATTTGGGGCTGATGTTTGAGGCTATGCTGGAACCTTGTCAAAGCTCAGTGGCACTGGGATGGTGCTATTTGAAGGGATCTTCTGCCTTAACCAGCAGTATTTACCCTAACAACATGCTTTGTTACAAGGAATCCAAAGCCTTGTATAGAGAAACAGCTGCAGACTTTGCTGTCAACGTGTTCTAAACAGCCTCATGACAGGAGGGTTTTTGTAAATGAAACATTATATATGTTTTAGTAATGGTTTTAGATGTTTACATGTTGCAGTTTTCCTTTTAGCATTTGATCCTCCTTCTCCTGTACCACCTCCTCAGACCTCTTGCCCCCTGTCCCAGTTTAACAGCTGCCACTACAATTCTGGAAAAAATGCATGGGGTATGGGTCTCTTTCTCTCCATCCCTTTCCTGCCTGGGACACTGCCCAAAGCCTAATGCACATGTATATCTTGCATCTTAAAAGTCCATAATGCTTAATGATTATATGCACAGGGCTTACTCCTGTGCATATAATCTTCCTTGTGTGTTGTAGTTATCCTGGGAATTTTTCAAAAAGTGCACTATGGGGCCCTTAATCAGGCTGGCTTTTAGCCACAAGTATGTAAAGAAGTGTGTAGCTAGAAGTGCCAAGGATTTTCAGGAGTTGGATTGAAGGTGTTGTTTGACATCAACTGGATTTTATTTTCTTGAGCATTTCTTGTGGCTTAATTTATATAGTGCTGTGATGGGCACATATAAACATTGTTATCAGATTACAGCATGAGTGAAACAGGTAGACTCTTATTTTTATTTATTTTGTTTTTACAATAAAAATCTGAGAAATTCGGTTGTCTGTCTAATGAAATTCACATTTTTTATGGATTAGTCTATTTTAATGAGCATTTTACCTATACAGTAGTACATTAGCAAAGTGTCTCCTGATTTTATGTAGCAAATGTTTACACACTGGTTCAGAGAGGACTAACGCTATTATTTTTTCAGTTCTTAAGGAGGAGTATTTGAGTCAGAAACTGTCATACAAGATAGTGATGTTTCTGTGTTATGAAGGGGCCTTCTTAATGTCAGAGAGCTGTAATTCACTCTTCTGAAAAGGAGGGTCAGTTTCTTACAAGAAGTGAGAATAAGGATTCCAGACTAGTTCTGTTTGAGCTTCTTCACAGCAGAAAGCAGGATGATGTGCCAAACTGCACTGGATTTAGAGGATTAGACTACAAAGCATTGTGATATTGACTAATGACCATTACTTGAATGCTGTAGCAATATATGACTCAGGAACCTTGGAATCATTGCAGTGTTAACATTTTAGTGTGTTTGTGAGCATCGCTTTACGTGCACTGTGGTTTGTGGCCATGAGAACTTTTAAGGCCAGAAGGGACCACTATGATCATCCTGCATAACAAACAGGCCACAGAACCCCTTTTGATCTATGCCGTTAGCCTGACTTGGCTCAGTGAGATGAGCACTGACTCCCTCCAATGCCCCTCTGGGGATGGGGGGATCTCACCAATTCAGAACTAGGACGCTTCTGCTGTATATGGAAATCAAGGATTCCTAAAGCTATTCATGTCCATTCCCCTGTCATATGAGCTGATGAAGCCTTGAGGCTGTTGTAGTGGCCACTCTGGGCTGAGTTCTTATGTCCTTATTTGTGCCTAATAGCACCCTGCTCCACAAGTGATCTCATTTGGTTCTATGAAACCACATCTGGAGTAAGATGCTACTCTGCCTGGTTGAGGGTGTCAGAATCTAGCGCTCTGTAGCCAGCTATTTGAGATCTTGCTAGTTACCTGGCCTGGCAACAGGATTTTCCCTGGTGCGAGAAATACATCTAAACTGTGTGTTCGCAACATGGAAAAAAAGCCACTGTACTGTACCTTGCAGTACATCTCACTAGTAATACAAAATATGCTTTGTACACAGAAGTTTATAACGTTAAGGCACCATTTTATTACATCTCATACATGTTAAATAGACCAAAGTGGGTAGCATCAGTAAAATAAACTTAAAAGTATGTCAGTCTTGAACATATTGCAGCACCTGATAAAGACACATTGTCCATCTCTCCTCATGAAACTGAACCAAAGCTTTCTTTCCTGCTTAAAATTGTAATTTTGGGTAAAGGCTGTGTAATAACTTGAGAAATGTGTGAGAAGATCTTGTGTTAATACTGTATAAACCTTCTTTAACTTCAGGAAGCTTAAAATCAAATTTGGCAGAGCTTACAAGGGTGGTGAATATGGAGATACTTGACTCCAGTAACCAACAATATATGCTGAAAAACTTCTAGTGTTCTCTTATTTGGCTTGTATTAAAATATGTCTGGTAGGCTGGTTGTAGCGTTTGCATTGTATATAGCTGTCAAATAAAGGGCAACTGTACTTCACGGTGTTAATGTTCCACTCTAAAGTGAGCTACATTTTAATTTTTAGAATATTATTTGAAGCCTAGACTCTGTCTGTGTGCGTGCATAAAAGATACCTGTGATTTCAGCCTGATCTTATACAGTTTAAGGTTGTACATACATACATACATAACTATTTTCCTACCTGTATGGGTTAAAATGAGGAAAAGAGTAATACCATAGATAAAACATGTCTGTTTCTGCAGTTTCTGAAAAAAAAGAGGGCAATAAGATAGATTAATTGTGGAACTCTGAGAATACATTAACTCATCTTCTTTTAAAAATCATATTTATCAATTAAGTGATCTCATACAAATGAACATTGTGATATTTTTAAGGCATTTAAAGTTGAAATTTTAAATTCTAAAAGTATTTTAAAATCAAGGGAATAATTATTCCCAACAGTGTATCATGATCTATAGTAAGATTCCATAAGGGCACACACCGAATGAAGCATCTGATTTTTTTTTTTTTTTATTTTTTTTTTTGGCATTCTGTTTTTGACAATTACACGACTCTTTATTAACTGTGTCTGGAAGAAAGCAGTGTTACGAGATGAGGAGAGATTTCCTTCATCTGTTATCCCGTAGGTAATTTTTGTGCTTTTTCCAGTATTTAAGTACCTCTTAACTGCTTGCTGTCCATCTGTATACCATTCATAGTACTGTAAACTAGTATATGTAGCATGACCTTTTAACTTGCTTTGTTTGTGCATCTGCCAGTACAATATGTTGTCTTTCCTTTAAATGCAAATATGCTACATGCAGTGCAGTGCTCCTTAGTCAATAAATAAATTGAGGTAAAAAACTGTACCTAATACCCATTTAATTTAAATTCATTTTATAAACATAAAGACGCCTTTTAAGAGAAGCTTTAATTCAGACTAGCACCTTGATTTGTGGTTGCCATGGAGAATCAAATCTGTCATTTGACAAGAAAAGTCACCCATTTATGACAGCACTTTATCTTGTCTCTCCAGGGGAAGAAAATGTCAAAAGTGAGAGCAGAAAAAAATAAAGCCTTGAAACACCAGAATTTCTTGATTTCATTTTTATTATTCAGCTATCATATCCTTTCTGATAATAGCAACTTGGTGAAAATAAATAATGTTCCTACAGTAAAATCAAATATTTCCTATTGGAATGGACAGGGCTCTTTGTGATTGTCAGTGCTGTGAAGTCTGGCAAGAAATAGTGTTATTAGATAAACCCACAGTGCCCAAATCCCATTTTCTTTTCATTACGGTGTCAAAATAATTATACCTGTGTAATTTGGGTAAGAAATTGTAGAATAAGTAAAATGGTCCATTGGAAGAAATTGCTTTAAGCTTGTGCTCATTATGGGGTGGGGTTTCTACACGTTGAAGAAAAAAATGATGAAAAAGTATTTATAATTTCATTTGAATAAAGATGTCTGGTTAGTCTTTCATATTTGCAACAAAAAGGGAAGCAAGTGCTGTATTCTGTTAGGGTTTTTACACGTATCCATACATTTTAAAAAACAGAGTTAAAAGATGCAGGAGTTTTTCTTTTAACACTTCAGAGATTTTGACCTGAGATTCATCAAAAGAATTTGAAAGACATTAGATGAAATCTGCTTTGATCTGGAACTCTTGCAAAGTATTTGTATTTTGTAGGATTGAGAAATGATAAGAATTAGGTAATTCCAGGGATGTGATTAGAGGTCACAAATGTTTCTATGTGTATATTTAGTACAGATAGATTCCAAGTTATCCTCAGTGAGAAAACACTTAGTGTAAAATTGCATTAGTTTTTACATAAATCCAAAAGTGCTATTTAAATAACCAGACTAAAATAATCCACACTATGCCTCTTTCTTAAGACAGAATTTTTGCCTGTAACAGCATTGTATGGTTTGATGTGGCTGAGGAGTAATCTTGTATCAATGAGATAGCATTATAATAGAAAGTCCTTTAGTGAGGGTTTAGTGTAAATATTGGACTGGTAGGGGAGCTGCTTTCTGGAACAGTTGTGCTTGGGAGAGATTACAAAAATGGAGAGAGAGGAAAGTGTTGAACTCTCGTTTTCATGAAATTGGCTCACAGTGCTGGATTCACAGCCAATGTGAGTTGGGATCTGCTGTGAGGAAAACATGCAGCACAATAGCTATCTTCCCTCGTCTCATGTAAGTTAGCATATAACAACCCTTCTGAGCTAAAAGGAAGAAAGATGAGAGGAAAAATAGAGAAGAAACCTCAGGGAAATGTATCTGCAAATAAATTCCAACAAAAACCTGTTTGTATTCTCACACATTTTGATTGCCCTCCTTTTAAGTGGGAGCTAACCACATGCTTTGTCCAGAGGTTACTTTATCCCACTTTTATGTATATGAAATTTGCAAATAGAGATACCAGACAGGATATTAAACATAAAATGCATTAAAACACTACTAAGGATAGAAAATCGTCTTTAATTCTCCTTTTATAATGACTATTGTGTAACACACAGTTCCCTATCCCTGCTTTCTTACCATAGCAGAAGCCAAATTCTGCTCTTGGATGCTCATGCATAGCTCTCATTCACTTCATGGGGCAATTGCTGTGCATGACCAACAGCCGAACATTGACCTAAGTGATGCTTTATGCCGTCTGGCTCTTGATGAATATACTTGATTGCAAGCATTGCAGAAATATGTATCTGCATATTTAGTAGCTCTTACAAGTGAAACAGTTAGTTTCCACTCTGAATATATTAATACATACCACTAGGAAAATGTTATCATGGTGGTACCATAACGTGGTAACATGGCTTCTTGTGAGATCATTTGGAATCAGTATGGCTGAAGTAAGGGTGCTGCGGGATTACAGAACCTTAAATATCTTGAGCCTTTTAAATTTAATTCTTTTATTCCCCCAACTGTTGATATAACCTGCGTCCGAATTGATTTGCTGTCATCTAGTAATTATAGCTTTGTTTGCATCAATACTGTAGTCAGCATTTTATGATGATAAATTTGTGAGGAAGTTCCAGAATGGCTGATGATGAAAGAATTGTCACAAGAAGTATTGTGCATAAAAGGCTACTGGATATGCTAAATCATATGTATGGGCAAAATTTTCAAAGGCACCTAAGTTCCATGGAAAATCAGCTTATTAAAGGTTCCTAGGTCACTAAGTTTTTGGGACTTAAATTCTTAGGTCCTGTACCTAGTTTACAAGCTTGGGGCCTGATCCTGTAAACCATTACTTGCATGAGTAAGGACTAGTCACAGGACTAAGGGTTTCGATCCGTAAACAACAGTCTTGTCAAAGCTATCTTTCAGCATATTTAGTTCACTTCAAGTTGTAACGGCCTGCTAAATGTTCCTTTGTATAATAAAGCCACTTATTATTGTGAGGTTGCTCCAAATGTAACCAATTCACCTTTTATAAGCTCTATCTAAAGCAAGACCCAATATATTTTAAAATAATTTCTAATATATGTAAAAATCTTGAGCAGCTTGTCTATTTCCCGATGGGAGCAGTCTGAAATGGCTGATATCCTGTCCTGAAAATCACAGGTGGAAACATCACCTTGGCATCAGTGCTGTTCTGCAATAATGAAATGAAAGTGACAGAATCTCATTTACATTTCAGAAATAGTTCTCTTGAGCTTCCTGTTTTACCAGATTTTCATGCATACCTGGTGTTGGTTGTTACCCACATTTAAAGAGCAATGCTTTAGATTTGACCCTCAGAGAACTGAGAGGTGTATAGGTAATGCTCTTACTTTACAGAGCATTTGCTCTGTTTGCTACAGTAAGTATTGGTACAGCAATAACTAAAGCAGCCGCTACTGTCTGATGTTTCAACAAAGGTTAACTCCTTTATTTTGGCTTTTGCAGCTCTTTCTAGTGATAGCTACTTTTGCAGCTACTGCACTGCAAGATTTTTCTCACTTGGTTTAATGTGTTATTGAAATTATACTTTTGTTTTAATAGCCTGTTGTTTAGGGACAGGAAATGTACTTTGAACCTAAAAAAAAAGTCTGATCTACAAAATAGCAGCATTTGTTGTTGCTGTAACAGGGAATCCATGTAAACACAAACTTAGTAAAGAAGTAAATATATACTGTGTGTTAATCATCGTGTATTAACTGTAAAACCATTTTATAAGAGTGTGTGAGAGAGAACTAGCAAATTACTAGGAAGGGTGAAAAATCACACAGATCATAGCAAAAATGTGACATTTCACTCTTTTCACAGATTAGTACAGAAAAACAAAAGCATAATAAAAAATGTTTCGCTATTTAATGAAAATGAAATCTACCACTGTTTGTGAGCAGCATCTGAAATGCAAATACCCTTTTTCAAATGAAGAAACTGACCAGAAATTAAGCTAGTGGCAAATTGGTATGTGTCCTTAGTTCTTCTAGAACATAAAATTGCATTCCTACATAATTAAGTTACAGCCAAGAATGTATCAAACACATTATTTTCATAGTGCCTGATCCAACTCCAAATGAAATCAGTGGAAAGACTCCCATTGATTTCAGTTGCAGTTCAGTCATGTCCATAGAGCAAATGTATAGGTAAGTGATATTTGGTGAGTCTTCTGAGCATGTTTCATTGACCTTTCTAAGAAATCTGTTACAATATATGAATAAAAAACAAATAAGCAAATAATGAACTGTAATGGTAGTACAACATTTTGTCACATGAATAATTCTTTTTACATTTTAAAAAATTAGAATCTATCCATCCAGGCATTGATACTGGGTCCATCATCATGGTATAGGAATGCCAGTGAGGCTGTGACATACTTTTTCAACAGCAGGGAAACTGAATTACGTCTCATGCAGTTTTTACAGTGAAAGTATTTTAGAATACAGTGGAGTCCTGTTGTACCTGAGCACTGCTATATACATGTGGAATTGTGTAAAACTGTTGATATACATGCAAGTGGTGCTGACAAAAAAATGAGTTGTGTTTGGATTGAGAGCAGTTAAAATAGTCCATGGAGTGTAAGTTCACCTGTCTAGTATTTATAGATGGGGCAGGTAGCATTACCTGTATTTAAGGTTACTTAATGTTTTTCAATATAGGACCCTATTTTCATTTGCTAGAATTTAGCCATTTGGACTGAAATTTTCCATCCTTGATATCTGCCTAAGGCTGAACATTTTTTTTTTAATTTGAGCTAAAATGGTTCAGACATTCCTGAGAATGATATTAGGGAAAAATGTTTTCCCTAAGTAAGTTAGTACAAAATTCTTACAACCATTTTGCTGAGAAGCTGTAGCACCTCCATTCTTTGGAGCAGGGTCTTGGAAATGGGCAAAGAGTCTCTAGATGCCATCCCTATGAAAGTGTGACCCACTTTGTCCAAGTTATAACCTTCCAAAAAAATTCAGTGTGTACATGCTCACTAGAGAGTTGTTAGAGTTTGCCTGCTGAATTATCAGAGAATCCCACCTATACTGAGCATGCAGGACTGCGGGTTGCCAACAGTCCCTTATTACAAGAGATATCCCTTATTTTTTTCAACTCTGTACAACAATATCGGGAGTTGCTGAATGCTGCAAACAGCAGCAAGAAATACCCCCTGGCGAATGGAGGTGAGTACTGCTTATTAGTAGTAATACTAATAATAATATCAGGAGGAGAGATGGGGAGTGGGTGCTAAGAAACCAGTCCCTTATTTTTTAAATACAATGTTGGCAACCCTATGCAGAACAGGACTTTTGTTGCATTTACTGCTGTGGGTCACTCTAGTGTTGGGCAACAGAATGGAGAGTAGGGGGATTGTCTCTCTAATGCTCTCAGTGCTGCCCTGTTAGTGCTCAGCAGTAATGAGGATGAAGTAGCCTGACTGGAATGCAGAGGGTGAGGAATTTTTTGGGGGGGTGGGGAGAATAGGGAGAGGTGTGAGGAGGAGCAGGAGGAGTGTGTGTGTGTGTGTGTGTGTGTGTGTGAGAGAGAGAGAGAGAGAGAGCATGCTGGGGAGAGCAGGAGCGGGAGGGCAGGAATCAATGGGGGGTGAATAGGAGAAGAGGGAGGAGAAGGAATAGGGGAGGCAGGAGGTAGGGAAGTAATAGGTGCAGAGAGGGAATGGGGCAGGCTTGGTGGGGGACAGGGACAGGGTCAGAATGGTCTATAACCCCTTGAGCACATTTGCATGCAGAATTTGAAATTGAACCTAGGAATCCTCAGCATTCCTCTACAGTCAGCAAATAATTGTAAAATCCACTGATAAAATGTGTGTTTTCTCCCCTTCTAGTGATTGTCCACTGAGAGGATAACAGCCTACTACTGCTACTAGTTATTCTGTTAGCTCAAGTGGCAGAGGTCTGCACTTTAGAGCTAAAGGTCCAAACTCTGCTGATGACCCAAACCGGGGGTCAGTATGATTCCATCTGATGGAATTTCTGTGTTTGTTTATTTATTCCATATTTTTTAGATAGGAAATTATATAAAACTACATAAAAGAATGTAAAGGTTATAAAGTCAAGAAGTCAAAACTTAAATGTCAGAGTTAAGACTGCCTCTGCGACCTTAAATGGGACCCGTGGTTATCACATCTTATTTTCTTCCTCTCCCCCTCCCCCCCCCCCCCCCCCCCCCCCCCCCCCGTGATGCTGGGCAAATCCCTTAAACCAAAAAGTTCACAGTTGGCCACTAATTGCTTGTTCCTCTTTTTCTGGGGGCCCTGTGTAAGACACCTGGGGTCAGATTTGCAGAAATGCTGAGTGCTCACAACTGCAACTAAAGTCAATTGGAGCTTTGCTTTGAAGATATAAAATGCTAGTACCCTGTGTAAACAATGAAGTCCTAGGTGTCCCAGGTCGGCCACCCCAAATTAGTGGGGAACGGAAACACAGAGAAATTAAGGCCAAGTGTCCGTCTGTCGAATGGAGATAACAGCACCATCTAATCTCACAGAAATGTTGTGAGTGTGTGTGAAGACTCATTGAGAGCACCCTAGAAAGGCCCATGAGGAAATTATTAATTTTGTATTCAATGCAGGATTTGCAATGGAATTCATTAAATAAGGCCTGGGGCCACACATTGAATGAGGATAAAAAGAAATTTTGAATAACCACCTGTGACATTCTGGCATACAATCTAGACCAGAGGAGAGCTGGGTCACCCCTACTCTGTAACCTGGGATGCCTTGCAGTGTCTTGTAGTTGTAGCCTTCCACCTGGACTGTTCAAACCCAGCTACCAGCATGCAGGTCACTCCCAGGTGTGTTTGTTTCACACACTGGCTCTCACTATCCTTGGTTATACTGCAGGGTGACCCCAACATACTCCCAGTCCCACACTTTCACCAGAAATATATGTTTTGCACTGTCCAGCCCTCTCCTGGACAGCCCAAATATATTAAGTCCATTATTCCTTTAAGGGAATAATAAACACCAGCTTGTTATTTTAAATAGTTACCCAGACACCTTAAACACACTGGATTAGATAAAACAATAAAACAAGTTTATTAACTACAAAGAGAGAGATTTTAAGTGAGTACAAGTAAGGAGGCATAAAAGTCAGAAATAGTTACAAGAAAAATAAAGATAAAACAAAACAAAATTTCTTACCACATGCTTCCAGCAAGATTATTGACTAAACTCTTCAGGTCAGGACCCACTGCCCCCCCCATAGCTATTTTCTTTGTCATTTTAGGTGCAGAGAATATGAAGGTCAGGGAGATTAGCGGGCGTGTTTTAGGGTGTTTGCCCCGCCTTTTTATAGTTTCAGTCCCCCTCTTTAAGAACGTTTCCAGCTGAGAACCTGTTTTTTTTTCATCTTTTTTAGCTTCCTTTATTTTTCTTCCCTGCTTGATGACATTGTTTACTGCTTAAATGCAATTTAAGGCAAGCACACATTTCTTTGTTTAGGACAGACCTATTTGCTGACTGCATAGGGCTGTGCGGTTTGAAACGTGTTAATAACATCAAACAGGTGAATCTTAGAACTTCACATACAATGTTGCTACACATGTTTTATAAGGACAGTGCTGATCAGCAAATCATGAGTTTTCAAATGATACTTTACATCTTATACAAAGATTATTACAATAGTGTGTAGGGTGTGAATCCAGGGGTATGTTCAATCACAGTACCCATTTATTGAATGAGGCTGGGGTCCTGTGGAAAAGTAGTATGTCATCATGTAGTTGAAAGCTTTATTGTAACGATACACACAAGGAGGATGAATTAACATTGCGCAGGCAACCTGGATCCTGGCATTGCCTAACTTTTGAATGCTCTATTTTGCAACTTTAACATTCTTTTAATGTTTTTTTTTAAGAACGTTAATTCCATAAAGGATGTGCTGCAATATATTACCATGCTGTGTCATCCTACATTTCAGACCTGACCTGTAACAAGTCTTTTGTGCAGTCTTTGCTAAAAGAAAAGAAGGGAAAAAATACTTTGAGCATTTAAATCCTGAAACTCAGTCCAAATGATGAACGCCTTGGGTCTGAGTATATTGTGTATGCCATTGGAGGGAGGGTACTGGAAGTGTGTGAAATGCACCCCAAGCTACCATTCCCCTTCAAGTCTCCGCTCCCTTTTGAGTAAGAATGATGCTGTGTATTCCAAGACTGCAGTGCAATTCACTAAGGAGAGAAAAGGTGTGTGTGGAGGGGGTGCACATGTGTGTATGTCGGAGGGGAAGCCAAGAGGATGGGTTACAGGTTCTGGAGGCTTGGTGAGAGAAAGGAGGGAGTGGAAGAGGTTATAATAATGTCTCAGGCTTTTACTGCTAAAATGTAAATATTTGCTTTGCAAAGGGGTGGACACTAGAATTAGATAGTTTTGTTCAGAGGCTGTAAATCCACTTGGGCCTGCTTTTCGAGAGGCTGTATCTGCTCATTGTCTGAGAGAAACAGTAACTCACATATCTGATGTGTGGAAAGTTTGTGGGGGAGGGGACTCTCTGTGTCAATGGAATAGGTTATATTATATGGGTGGAGAAGTGGCTGAGGAGGTCCTGCCTCTACTCCAAGAGTTCTGGATAACTGCCTTATTGTTCTTCCAAACAAAAAAGGAAGTAGCTCAGACTCCCATCTGGAATTCCCCCGCTTAGTCCTGAGATCCTATGAAAAGTGAGCTCTCAAACAATTAAAAGATAGTTGTAGGGAGAAAGGCTGGGCTCTGAATCAGGAAGTTTGTGCTGATTCACTGTCAGTATCCCAGACTTACTGGGTGTCCTTAGGCAAGTCCCTTAATCTTTCAGCTATAAAATGAGGGTACCGCTTACTAGTTTCGCAGGTGTGTTGTGAGACTAAGTTACTTATGTATCCATGTGTTTACTGTGCCTGTCTCAGGCTCCAGATATGTTACAAAACCTATAGAGAACAAGGTAAAAGTTAAAGTCGGATACCTAAACAGTACTACTCCCATATTTTCTACCAGGAGAACACCACATCAGCTCCAATATCTTCTAACTCCAGACAACATCTCCTGAACTAGTGTTTGTAAAGCACTGTGATATCCTCAGATGAAAAGTGTGGTGGACTCTAAGAGCAAAGTGGTGGTGGTGGTTGTACAAAATACTGTAAGGAGATCTTTATTGGAAGAAGGGAAGAAAACTGTCCTGGAAAAAGCTTTCTCTCCTGCAATTTAGCTAGTGAGGATAGGACACAAATAACTCGCTGCCTTTCTGCTAAACACTTGACCTCATCAACAGTCCATACTGTTCATGGGTTCATGCTGAGAATCATGAGGATTTACACTTTGGTCTTCTACGTATAGTCTGCTAAACATACTTCAGATCACCAGCAGAGGTGATTCTTAATCTCATTCCGCATGCACACATGTAGTAAGTGATTTTTTTTTTCCTAGCCCCCCCTAGCCTACGCTTAAAGTATTTGCCTCAAATTCTAGATTCTATAATATTGGTGTGTCTTCCCAGGGCTGAGTCAATTCTGTTCAGGTGAAATCCTTACATTTGACTTGTTCTTCCTGTGTATAATTTGCTGTTTCATAAGGACAGCCCAAAGTCCTCCACGCCACATAGACCCCACTGTGGGTCTAAGCCGGGATGGGGCTACAGTAGAGAAGCTTTGTTGGGGGGGGGGGGCTCCATCTTAACTTCAAATAAGCAGGCATGGAGGTGGCTTTTGGGGGCAAGCTAATGGCGAACCCATGGAACCTGTGACTACAAAGATCGAACTGCACAGGATCCCCAGAAAGGGGATGTTCCAAGCCGTAGACTGGAATGTGAGCTGTGGAAGAGCTACATTGCAGCCACAGGGCCTTGTCCATTGGCTGGAGTCAGAGTGAATTCCATCTCCCCTTCCTGCTTAGTTCCCCACAAGTGCCCTTTGTTGGTTAAACAGACTTGCATTCCGTTCTGACTGGACAATTTTTCAGTATCTTGCAGTTGCTGAAGCTGCAAACTTCGATCCTTCCACTGGCTGTGGCAACTGAATGTTCATGTCCAAGGCTATCTGGAGCATTTTAATGTAGGGTGGTCAAAAGATGATTGTAGCAGTGGGGTCAGAAAGCTCCCCCGGTTAGAATCTTTGTACTGTACTAGTTAATCCAAATTCCCGTCTTTTGGAGAAACATTGCTTTCTGTATGAAAAGATTTCCTGATAACTTCTGGGTAGGCAGGACATAGTTAAAACAGCCTTCATTCCTAAAACCCTCAATCTTTCGCAAGCATTGCCCGATATCCAACTGAGCAAATATATCAAACATAAATCTTTTAGGAAACTGATATGTGTGTTTATCGGCTTTTCTCAAGTGCTGTAATATTTGAGCACTGCACATTGTGTCCGTGAGGCTGGGAATCCTTGTTATCCCCAGTTTCCATATGGGGGAACTGAGGCACAGTGAGAGGTTATTTGCCTAAGGAACTCCTATGGCAGGGAAGAGAACATGAACCCTCCTGAGTCTTACTTTCCAGGGACATAACTCTTTTGTATTGGATTGATAGCAATCAAGGAGTCTAAGGCTCGTTTACAAGCATGTATACATCCTGGACAAGTAGCCTGTTTATCAGACATATATACATCACATTTGTGTAGGTATTTATGTACATGCAGTATTTGTGTAGGCATCTGAGATGCACATCATATTATCACAACTACTGTGCGTTCAAATCTGGTAATTATAAACACCAGTGGTCAGGTGTGTATGTAATTGGCCAATTGCACAGGCAATTATTGTGTACACAGTGACTGCATGGACAAACTGGGCATTTGCATGTGTACACCTTTTTTTTTTTTTAAAGCACACAGGCTTGATTCTTGGACAAGCAGTGTTGTGATGCTGTCATAAGATAGTTGGCTTGTTGTATGGCTAACTTGGTTCTCAGACCCATGTGCTGAAAGGTAATGGTCTCCTCTCAGAGCTTTTTCTCGGTGGGATTTCTAACTATATTTGATGCTTCTGCTATATGACTCAGTAGTCTTCCAGCATTTAGTCATGATAAATCATTTGATGGTTAGCCTTTGACACAAGGGGTTTTTCTTTTGATGTTATTAATTGTTATAATACTGGGAAATTGTGATGGGAAGCTGAGTGCAAACTAATCCTAAATGATGATGCAATGGCTAGTATGTTACCTATAGAAATGTTAAGTCTCTTGTGTTGGCAACGGAATTTCATACATCCAGCAAGAGAGCCTGGGGTTAGCACATGCATTAGGATGTGCAATCGAGTTCACTAGCTACTACCATTACCTAGTTTGACAATGTGTATTCGCATGGGCTGCTTTTCTTCAGTCCATGTCTATTGCCGCCTTGTAGTCATGTTTTAGTGTGGGGGGTGGGAGTGGGGGAGCCTCTTGACACTTTCTTTGCCTCCAACCCCCCTGTGAGTGTCAGATTGAAATCCTGTTCTGTATTGATGGTATCTCTCCCTACAACTGCATTGTACAGGAGGTATCGCTAGCAGGAGTTTTTAAGCTATTGGATTTTGAATTGCTGCATTGTTCATCTGATTAAATTGTATTTAATTAGCGTTGTGATTTTTGTCCTTTTGTTTCAGTGAAAAGATAACGGGGGAGGGAGGAAGATAAAAACTGTCTAAATGAAGCTTCATTATTTAAAACACATATAAAAACTCCATAAGATGCCTTTTTATTCTGCAGTCCTTTATCTTCCTTCACAAGCTTTCCGAGAATGAGTAGTGCATGTTGAGGTTTATCTTTGCTTTTATGTGCAGTAGCCACATGCTTAACATTGAGCACATTTGAGTTGCATTTCATAGGGCTTTCAGAATCCTTTTATAAAGGGACTGATCTGTTAACATCACCCTCTTTAGATCTAGCAGGCAGGATGTTCTTCCATACAAAGAAGTGCTCACAGTCTTTCTTGCCAGACCAGTAAGTGAATGATTTCAAGCCTGGTGGGCAATACTTGTGTCCATGCGTAACACAGACAGACCACAGTAGTAGGCAGCTGCATGTAATTTTGAACTCCACTCATTGAACTGTAATAAAACAATATAAGCACTGCTTGGGGGAAAGATTGGATGCAGTTATCCTTACACAAGGCTCAGGCATATGAAAGCAGTGCTGGCTGACAAGAGGATTTTGAGATTTGATTTTGATTGAATTGCAGAATTGAACAGGCCAGGAATGTCAGTGGAAGGCTAAATGCCTGTAGTGCCATAAAGTTTTATTCATGTGAGGCTTTCCAATATAAAGTAGATGGATTATTGGAAAAGGTGTCAAGAGACATGAAATAGAAGTGCCCAAAACATAAAATGTGTGTATAAGGGTAAAATTACTTCTTGCTTAGTACATAATTAGCTCACAAAAGTGTTTTGAGTAATTGTTTGTTTATTGTTCATCCTTTTGTAGCTAATTCATTGTATGAGATAAAAATGCAGTCCTTCAGTTTCCCCTTCAGATCCTTCTGTAGGGAGAATACATGTGGCTTTTAGAATGGGATTTTTAAAAAGTGAACACATTCTTAATTAAAATAAAAAATTAGCAGAGGAAGGGACTCTGTCTCTCAGTTGCTTAAAAAAAATAGTCCACAGGATATGACCATCCAGCAGACACTGAAAACTATTATGCTCAAAAACAAGAGCGGGATGTGTATTCACGTACCACAACACACTGACTTATTTCATAGCTCAGTAATGCATACATAATTAGAGTCAAATTTGCATAGGACAGCTGATATCCAAATTTGTATGGCATTAGAGACAGCTTCACTCAGTTGCAATGAGCTATGAACAGTAAGTAAAGTTGCACAGAAGATTGTAAGTGGGTGAACAGGAGTGTGTCATATTTTGTCTCTCTATTCTTTATCCATTTACAAAGTTCTGCCTCAGCAGGCATATATTTAAGCATGTTCTAAACCATATATATTGTGACTGTGGAAAAAATATCCACAGCTTTATTCTGCATGTACTTGTTTAGAATTACAAAATAAACAGAGAGCTTGAGGGAAATGGGCCTTTTTGTATTAAGCTATTTTTCTATTTTAAATTGTGTGTATTGGGGGGGAAAAGGGCTCATTCTGCTAACCTTTCTCACACTGAGCAGTACTTTATCACATTAGCAGACCCATTTATTTCTTGTGTAAGGTAGTACTCAGTGTATGTAATGTTGGAAGGATTGGGCCCAAAACTACCACAAATAATAATTGTATGAAATTGTATCTAAATGTACAATGCAGTGTAAATTTTTATTTTCTTTTTGCTAATTCTATGGACTGACCCATCCTTCCTTTATGTCCCTCTTGCCTGCTGTAGTGTGAGTATATTTAGATCCTATTGTTTGTATTTGTCCTTTTTGTAAGCTGAAGGGAAATACCAGAAAAGTATTATTCAGTGTGCTGTATTTAATGATCGTTGTTAAAACATTCTATTGAAAGTCTGAATTTGTAAACACGTAGGGAAATAAGTGCCATGTTCTGTGCGGGTGGTAACCTCTAAGGATTTATAAAATGTTTATTTACCACATGTTCTATGGCTCATTCTTTCCCTTTATTTTGTTTCTTTATTATTAGCTTTTTCACAAATAAATTTGATGAATATCTAATCAGATAGCTGCTCATTTACAGTGGATTACTTTGAGGGCAAAGGGGAAGGGGAAAAACCCAGCGGTAGTCCTTAAATTATGCGTGGTACTGATTCCATGAACCTTCTTTTGTGTGCTTCACTTTTTCCTGGGGTTCATTTACAGAATGGAATATGAGAAGTTGATTTCTGTGTGGTGTGGTAATGACACTTAACTCTGTGTCTGTCCGTCCATCCCCAGATATTGTGGAGTTCCAATGGCAGAGGAAAATTCACAGATGTTAGAAAGAGCTTTTTCAGAGTTTCTGCAGAGCTTTGTAACATGCTGGTCTCTGCAGCTGGACCATTTCTCTCACCCCCCCCACTCCAACCCTTGCACTGGTTGTGTATCTCCTGTGTTCAAAGCAGAGAGGGCATGTGCCGTCATCCTTGGTTCGTCCAGATGTCAGTGCTTTGGTTGAAGTATTTAATGTATGAAGAGTCATTTAAAATAGTTCTAAATTCTCAGCCTGTGAGTGATAGCATTACATTTTGGCTCCAGTTTATTAAGGGAAACTTAACTAATTACGCAGCCCCTGAGTGGTTGGTGCCTTGGCAAACTGATAGTTTTTTAAAGAACCTTTGTGCCAGCTCCGTAAAAAGCCAGGTTGGTTCTGAACAAATTGTATGCCCCTCTGTTATAAGGAAAACTGAATCAGATGCCAATGCCAGTAGTTTTGAAGGGAAAGGCAATATATTCAGTGTCTGATGCTTACCCAGCCTGGAGGTCCATTGAGAGAAGATTCTCATGGCCTATAGTGCTTAAAACACATGCAGAGCTCTAAGACCTCAAATATCCAGCCATTTCAGACTCAGGATAGTAAAATAATGCCTTTTAATCTTTCTTGGATCTTTCAGGCTAGCCTGTGTTTTTTAACTCTTTCCTGAAGATTAGGCGTTTGGTTTTTATTCCTTTGGCTATGGCACATGTACCTTGGATCGTGATCTAGGCAATAAAATGACAGTTAGGCATACAGAGTAAGTAAGTATGGGTTTACCTCACTGGATGATCTGATTGACACATTTTCTGCTTAAAGATTACTGCAGTTGTCCAAAATCACAAAGCAACTTCTCAGCCATTTGGCCTGCTTTGTACTAAATCAAATGCTCATGATTTCTTATGTGGCCCCTAACATCTCTCAGCTGATTTCCAACAAAGTTTGAGAATATGGACCACAATTTCCTGAGTGAGATGGTTCTAATTTCCCTTGCATGCTGTCCTCTGGTCCTAGTAAATCAATTACTATTATGCATTACACATTGCAATAACTCTTTTTGCCATTGTTACTCCCCTACCATCACGACTCCATCAGTGATCCTTTACCCATCATGAACTCCACTCCTACTCTCCATCCACTGATTTTTATCCCTGTTTTTTCACATCTGTGTCTCCTGTCACACTTCAGTCTGATTCTTTCTCTGCTGGCATTGCTCTTAGCACAGCCCCCTCGAGCCGATTTCAGGACTCTTTTTGGCACCAGATCGCAGCCTGCTCTGGCTTTTGGAAGGCTTGATTTTTTGTTTTTGTTTTTAACAAATTATCATCCCACGTTGGAAGATGATCAGGGATGTTCTTGTCTTGCAAATATGAAGGTTTTCTCCCTCTCATTTTCCTTTCAAGCCTGACTCTACCATCCCATTCCACATGGGCCAACAGCAATGAGGTTGTGACCTCTGCATGCTAGACTCCATGCCTCTCCATTTAGCAAGAGACCTGAGACACTCTCCGCATCTGATGGTGGTGGGGACTTGCAGTCCTCTTCTTTACCCATCCCAAGTAAAGGAGGACAGACTTCTTCTGAAACCAGTTTAGCTTCAGTTGCTTCCCTAACTCTCTCAAGGTCATGAAAGGAGAGGGTTGTTAAAAGACCACCTGGCCTTAGGAAAAGCAAGTAAAGAACAAAATAGATCTGTGTCTCGTTTCGCCAGAACTTCTGATGCTGCTGCAACTACAGGCCCTTTAACAATAATGCAGCTCTACTCAGGTGATTGACCCAGGGGGGCTCAAGTTGCAGCTGCATAGATCTTTTTTTTTTCAGGACAGGCTCTGGATGTTAAAAGAACCTCAACATCTTTAGGATGGTCTCCTGAACATACCCATACTAGTAGTCTTCCCTGAAACATGGAAGACAAAGACACATGCTCTGGCAATGTACTGTAATAACACTTTGGTCATGAGTTCTCTAAAGCATTAGCTTGACTTAGTTCTATCACTTCCCCCTCCATCTGGGAAATGCCTTCAAACATTTTACTAAGCATTAATGGTTATTTCGCGCTCTATTGTCCTCTAAAACTCATGTTGACAAAAAGGAAGGAAAAGATCTTCACCCAGCATTATTGAATAATTTGCAACTCACTTTCAGAGTTAGAAAAGTGTCTTGGGAGAGGAAATTCTGTATATTAGCATTCCATATATTTACTAGTTAATTGCTATAAGTGGAATTGTACTATAATACTTCAACAGTGTTTCTACTAAATGAGCCATCACAAATTGGCAAACATTCAGTTCTGACATAAAAAAGTAATTTTTCTTATTTCTGGTAATAACTTATATTGCATTGATCTTATTAGTTAATAGCATATTTAGACCATGTGCCTTATTAAGTTGTACAATTATGAATGAATGATGCTAAAATACATGTACTGGCATTAACACAGTCAGATTTGCTAAGCAGGTTTGCTAAGGCATAATCCATGATAATTCTTCTTAAATTCTGAAGGTGGTAACTATCAGAGACAAATTAGATCTATAGGGCCAGATCCTCCAGTGGTGTAAATTGGCATAGTTCTGTTGTAGTCACTGGATATCAGCTGAGGATCTGGCCTTTGGTATCTAATATTTGCATCTTAGTTGATAAATTAATATTGAAAGACGGTTTTCCTCTAATTCTTAATTATATCAGGAACTTTGTGACATCAGTATGCATAGTATATTGTATTGACAAAGTCGTAATAAAGCAGTCCACTGATACCATGTTTGAAAGAACTTACTTTATGAATAAATACATACATTCATAACGGTTATGGGCCCGTTAAAGTTAAAGGCAAAAACTCATATTGTCTTCAGTGCTGCAGAATTGGGCCCTCTGTGTCTTTAATTGATAGCACTGAAATAGAGAAGTGGAAATTTTCAAGTGTTTGAAATATGAATGTGGCCATAAAGCTGTTGATAGCTGATATTTCACATTACGTGGAAAAGTTTAGCATAGCACTGCAATTTATGACACAAGAATTTTATTGTTTGAGATGTTGCTGTGTATAGAGATTTAAAAAAAAATCTTATTGACAATTTGAAATATTAGTTAAACTGTTGTGTGACAAAGAAAATGTACAAAACCAATAAAGAATAGAAAAAAGTGTATATTAAAAACAGTTGTTAAAAATCCATATAAATCAGTCTTGTGTGCCTGGGGCGGGGATACGTGGTCTATATTTTGACAAGTGTTTGTGGATTCTGGGTGCCTAATTTGAAATACCTAGTGTCTGGTTTTCAGAGCTGCTCGGCATCCTGTAACTCCCATGGACTTAACCAGGTGTTGTGAGTACTTGATACCTTTGAAAATCAGGCCTTAGTAGTGTCAGGTTGGGCTCTCAAAACCATGGGGTACTTCTGACAGTTTGGCCCAAAAGATTTTATGGGTTAGAGCCCAATCCACAGTTACAGACCCTTTCTCGAGGGACTTCACACAGGAATAAATGTCTGTACTTTCAGAAGCATTTGCAGGATTTGGTCTCAATAGGTAAGTCAGCTGTATGTTATTGGTACATTTTTATTGGGTATTCTGTTACAACAGGCTTTTTGCCCCTTTTGTTTAAATTTAACATAGTGTTTGAAATGGAACTGGGCAGTGTCATGGAGTCTGTTTCCAGGTCGCACTAGATGGAAAACATTTCTGCCTCATCAAAGCAATAACTTAACTGTGGTGGCTTTGCAAAGAGCAGGTCACTAGTTACTTCACATATTTTGGGGTGAAGGGTGTGGGGGGGGGTATTAAAAATTCTGGGTTTTTTGCCCTCTAAGTTACAAGGAACACAGCTCAGTCCCACATTTCAAAATACTTAAAACAAAACAAAAAACCCCCCCACCATGATAACAACAAACATGAAGGAAACTTAAGAAACCAAATTGCAGCAGGTAAAAACTTCGTAAAAGGCACTGCAGCAATCCTACCTGTTATACACTCTTTAATATTCAAAGTTCTATCCCAAATAATTATCTTAGCCCTCTACCCTCCTCCCCTCCATCCCCACTTGGAATTAGTACCACAACAACTGCAGTGCAGGCCACAATACATTCATTTCTCCAGAGCAACTCCATGGGGGCCGAGATGCTGATATCCCTCAGAGCCATTTGGAAACCCTACAGTGAGTGCTGTGGATCCCAAGCTAATTCATTTGCTCAAACAAACAAACCAACCTCTGTAGCTGAGGAAAGCCAGGTCTAGAATAAAATTTCTGAAAAAGTCAAACTTCCCCTTTGTAATTTATGATCACTTTAACAATGCCACTTTCTCAAAGCCATGCATCATACGCAAACAATGGGCCACGTAGAAAAGTGTACTCCCCAGAGTATTACCAAGCATGTAATTTTGTCTTTAAATTCTTATGAGTGAATTGTAAGAACATGACTTCATAGGAACCTGTGGGACATTACAGCTTTTAATAATGCTTTGCTTGTACATGTAATGCTTCATTCTTACTTTTTATTAATTAAATTGCTCCTTTTGTGCGTGCATGTGGCTGTGGGGAGGGGATCCCATGCATCACAGCATGTCCCACCCGACCCAGTCTTGGTGCGTGTCTGCCAAGGCAGTTTCTCATCTCCTCAGGCAGGTACTCTAAGATCATGCCCTGTCTGACTAAGTTTATGAAGTTTTTTATCCACTTTTTTGTTCTCAAAGAACTCCCCTGAGAACTACTACTCTTCTTCCTGTGTAAAAGCCCTGCCTCACTTTTCTCTGTTTTGCAGTAAGGTATCCTAAAACGCCTGTAAGGCAGTTTTACACTGTCCACGAGAGGGTGCTGGAAAGAGGCAGCATGCTTCCTTGGAGGCTAAGAATAAATACCATGGGGCTGAGTTGTGACATTCCCTTCCCTTGCAAGCCTGAGGTGCATGTACAAAGTACACACCAAATCCTACCTCTCCTGTACCATCCCACTATTGCTATCTATCCACATCTTTGATCTTTCCAGTCATGTATTTTTTCATAAGTTTCCCAGAAAACTGAGGTCAAACTTATTTCATTCTTTAAATATTCCCCAAGCTTTTTTTTTAACAGCAACATCTTGAATTATGGAAAAGGGAGGTGACCAAACATCTTTAGCAAAATTTGCAGTTGCCATTCAGTCTGCAGCAGCAGGGTGTGAATCTGGCTGCTTATCTCATAAAGGGAAGAAGCTGCACTTTTTACAGCTTTTTGTAGCATAGTTTGTGGGCTTGTCCATACTAATACAATTATGAAGGTTAACAGGAAAAAACTGGGTCCAGGAGTGATTCTAGGCAGCTGGCTATCCCGGTGAATTGGAAGCACACCACCAATGAAAACTGCAGTGAAAAGCAAATTAAACCTCATATCTGCCATCTCACTCGCTTTTCTCTGCTTTCCTGTTTGGACTTGAAAGGTGATTGGAGCCAAGGCAGTGACAGTTGACGGAAGTGCTGCAAGGAGAGAGTATTTATTTACAGTGAATCGTGGTGATGCTTGTTCAGGATGCGGTTTTCACGCAGGATGTTCTGTCCCCACCCCCGGTTTGATCATTTCTCCTCCCCCTCTCCTCCCCCCCCCCCCCCCCAAAAAAAAAAAAAAAAAAAAGAGAAAAAAAAAGCCTTGATTGTTTGAGGCCATAGCTTATGCTTGGAGAAACATTGTGCAACATGTCTGTGCTTGGAATGCTCTGTTAATGTGCCATCATAGGAAGTTGCTGTATTGGGTATAGAGGCAAATATCAGGACTAACTCACATCCAGATGTGTTCAAACACAAGTATAATCGTTATGCATTTAAAATAGGGAAGTAGGCTGGTTACATATGCTGCAAGCTATGGTTAATGTGGGCCACTTAATTCATTGCCAGAAATACTGCCAGTTGATGTTGTAATTTTATGTCTCCTCTTTCTCCCTCCCCCCCCCCAACCCTCCCCAAGTTTTAATGCCACACAGATGCTGTTATAGAATTACTTTTGTATAAAGTTCCTGAATTTTGATTTCACGTTTAGCTTTTGGACATGGAATTTCACCCTAGTCTTGCTGTCCTGATCTGGTCTTTTCATTTCACTGCTAATTAGATTGGAAAATATTTCAGAAGAACCATCATCTTTTTGGATGAATTTCACTCAGCCATAAATAGAGAGGACTGTAATGCTCTGTTGGTAAAAAGAGCAGTTACTGGATAACACCTTTTCAACATACTAACTAAATCATTTGCAACATAAGACCACACTAATATACCTTACCATAGTAGTGTGAGTATTAGTTTAATGAATGTTTGCCAAGTAGTTTGAAAATGCAGAGCACTAGATAAGCACTACATTATTTCTGAATGCCTTTGGTGGGCTGCCAAAAAGAGAACAATCAGACTCCTCCTTCAGGTGTACTTTTCATATTGCTAAAAGTTGACAGAAGTCTGGTATATTGTGATATCCTGTCTCAATCAAATTAAAGACTTGCAAAAAGGTACTACACTGACATAACTGGAAAACAACTCTCTTTTCACGGAACAAGTACAGGGTGAGCAGTTGCGGTGTAAGACTTCTCCACTGCTCTGGTTGTTGTGGAGCCAACTGTTCTGAAGGGACTTATGGTTGAGTGCTCAGTTCTGTCTCAGTGCCTACCATAGTTGATCCTTGGCCTCTACTGAAACTGCTAACAAAGCTGCCATGCAGCTTTATAATGTTCACACTTCTCCACTCGGAAATAGACTGAGATGACCAATTCATTGCATATAGGTCACTGACAACCACTAGTAACTTTTGTTACCGCCAAATTGGGCTATATTCAGCCTCTGTGATCAAAAGAGAGAACGGAGAATGTCTGTATTGTGTTATTCCTAGGCAGAATATGCAGCTCAGAGACATGCTTTGGTACATAGTTTTTCCTTCCTGGGTATTGAGCCAGGAGGTTAATCGAAAGGTGGGGGGGAGTGTTTTTTGTTTTAGACCTTTTTTTAAAACTATTTTTTAAAAGTACGTTTTAGTTAGTCTTTATAGGTGGAAGAAGGAATCTAATACTCGGTTTTTCCACTCATGACTTGTAATTACATCACTGCTATCATCAGACCCTTTCTGCAATTCTCCCATTGTTCGGTAGACACTGTGAAATGTTTTGAGGAAACTATAAAAGCCAGTAACTTGCATCCAGCGGCCATGGTTGTAGTCAGCATTCATGCAACCAAAACAACTGCCTCGATAACTTCATTGTGTAGGATGCTGTCTTGCTACAGTTTCTGAAAAAAAAAAAAGAGAGAGCATGGCTACTGCATTTGTTATACCTCATTCATAGACTGCATTACATGTGCAGTTAAATTGAGTAACAAATGGAAGAAGTAGTTAGGGCTAGAAGCTTAGACTCAAGCTTCCAAACTGTCTCTTCTGTTGTGGGTTAAAACTCAAGCTAGCAGACATTCTACTACATGTAACTGAGATAGATCAGTGCCCTCCTTGCTTCCAAGTTTGTGTGTGCACCTTATGTTTCACAACTGTTTCCTGGTATTCCCCGGTGGTGGCAAAATTTGTTAGGGTTCTTTCAATGTTGTGCTTTCCTTATGTCATATTGTCTTCCTGCGGTTGACATAAAAATGACAATAATGACTTTTCAACATAGACCAGCTTCAAAAGATTGTTAAAATATTATATCTTTGGTGACTGCCTTTCTTTTTAAAATTATATTGAAGGCTCTCAAAAGCATGCAATTCTCATTGTTGATGGATCTTTGAGGCTAACCAGAGCCTCACACTTAAGAAACACTTAAAGCCTTAAGGTGAGATTTGTAAAGTTGCCTAAGGGATTTACATGTCCACTTCCCGTTAAAAGTAATGGCATCTGGGCAACCAAACTGAGTTTTGGAAATGGCTTTGAAAATTCCACCTTTGAAAATCCCACCCTTGACTGTTCAGCAAATGCCAACAAGCTCTAAAACCGTGGATAAGGTTGTTCTCATTTTTTAAAGATGAAAATGGTGGATGTGGCTTGACGTCTCAATGTTTGCTGTGTCAAAATTGTAATTCATTTTCTGAGTGAGAGAGAAATCTCTACTGAGGGCAACTAGAATGTGGAGTTAACTGAAATAACGAGCATTGGAAGTATAGGTGCCATTGCAGGATTCTTTAAAAAACAGAAAAATAATAGAAAATAAGAATATTAATGCCTCACTTTTTTCTTGCAAATAAACAAGATTAGTGTCCTAAAAATTCAGATGGCTTCTGTTTTTTTTTAAACTCGGTTTACATTAGATTAGTTTAAATACTGGTATTTGTCTTTCTATACTCATCTAATTTGTGTGGCTTTGCGCTTTTAATATGAATGCATGCAGAACTTTTTAAAATCACGGTCATTGTTCTATCTGGGCTATGACCAAAAAAAACCATTTCAGTCCTTTTCTTTATATACTACTGCTCTCAAGGTGTATGCCCTCTTACCCCAGCCTAGATGTTTCAAATGCAAAGCTGTGTTGTGTTCCATGAGCATCAAACAACATTAAAAATGTTGCAGGTGTATCAGAATTATATAGTTTTTACTGAATATGTCTCCTATTTCCATCATTTCCTGGATGCATCCATTTTCATTCCATAAGTTATATCAAGATCAGCAAAGAGATAAAGCCAAGTCCTTACTTTTGTTGGCAGATATCTATGAAGACTATTCAAGGCATATTTAATTTCCAGCAGACACACTGGACAGAAGTCTGTTTCATTGTGTTTTCTTCACTCATTTGCAAAAGATCTCTGGCTGAAAGTGAATGCTCCACTGTGAACTGGTCGGGGTTCAATAGCCTGGGGGGTTTGACTTTAAAAAACAACAAAACCTTTGTTTAATGCGACCTAAGGAATGGAAATAGATTTGTTAATACACCTGATGTAGGGAAAATTTTTAGTAATGTCTAAGAGATTTAGGAGCTCAAGTCCGATTGACTTTCCCTGGGACTTGTACATGTAAATCCCTTAGGCAGTTTTGAATCTTTCCTTTATTTTGTGTGATCATGTCTCCTCCTGGTGGCTATCCTTAAAAAGGATAAGAGCATTCTGGTTACTCACAACTGAAGGAGTTACTTCCTCTGTTCAATCTGTGCAAGTGACTTCCTCATCTCTGCTCAACGAGCTTGTGTGCTAGTATTGAAGGTCCAAGGTGATATCCCTATTGACAGGTAGTGCTATCTGGAAGTTAGAAATGTGCAGTATATACAAATAACCTAGCTTCAACATGCTGAAATGTACTTTTAAAATCTGGAATGGGTAAACTGGGATTGAGCAAAAGAACACTGACCTGCTTTTTAGAAGCCAGCTTGAATCAAACTTTTTTGATGGTCTCCAATGTTTGGCTAAGTGTGATTCTCCTTCGAGTGGTTGCTCATGTCCATTCCAATATAGGTGAGTGCATGCTGGCATGCACAGTTCCTGGAACTTTTTTCCCCTTAGCAGACCCCATAGGGTTGACTCTAGTGCCCCCTGGAGTCTCGTGTGCATGCCGCGGTATATGAGGTACTGCCGACCCTACGGCCCCTCAGTTCCTTCTTTCCATCCGTGATGGTTGCTGGAACTAGAATTTGCTTTTCTGCAAGTACTATTCCCCTTCTTTGAACTCTTTGTTATTCGAATATTACGTGCGGCCGAAGGGTTCGAGTATCTGTTCACTCACCCAGCCCCGGGAACCCTGGTGGTGGACGCAGCCAACCAGCGGGACAGGCAAGGTCAACCTGGTTCCATTCCCGAGAACAAAGACAACAAAAAGTTGTGGATTTGTTTGGGAGAAAAAATTATTCCACAGCAGCCCTTATTGCCAACCATCAGGCCCTCCTGGGGAGATATAATTTTAGTTTGTGGGACTCCCTCAAGCGGTTTGCTGAGGCTCTGCCCCAGGACTAGGCCGCAGACTTCACCACCATCCTGGATGAACGAATCACAATGGCTAGGGCAGCATTCCAAATGTCCAGTGACGCTGCTGACTCGGCACGTAGGGCCATAGCCTCTGCCATTTCCTTGAGGAGGTGATCGTGGCTGCAACCGTCAGGCCTGTCCCAGGAGGTGCAGCAATCAATCCAAGGCAGTCACGACCCCAGGCGCAGCAGCGACCAAGCCTCCGCCTAGGCCCTTTCAACCCTACAGAAATAGGGACAGAAATAGAGGGTTTAGAAGACAGAATCAGCCTCCCAGCCATCCTCAGTCCCCCATCAGGGGCCCCCCAAGGGGTCGGGCAATCGTAGGAGACAGTTTTGATGGTGCGCCCGAGGGTGATGCCCCTACTGCTCTCCTGGACTCGCCCCGCTCTGTCCCGAACAGGTTAAGGGCATTCTCTCCTGAATGGGCAAAGATTATGTCAGACCGTTGGGTCCTCGGGATAGTCTCTGAGGGCTATGCCATGCAGTTTACCTCTACCCCCGCCCCCCAACATCCGTAAGGCAAAAGGGGGTCTGAGACCCATATTAGACCTGTGTCGTCTGAACAAATATGTCAAACGACTCAGGTTTTGTAGGGTATCCCTAGCCTCCATAATTCCTTCCTGGGATCCAGGACACTGGTATGCAGCCCTCAACCTCAAGGGCGCATACTTTCATGGGTCCATCCTCTTCAGCCATAGGCACTTCCTCTGCTTCACAGTGGCTGGCTCCCACTACCAATTTACAGCCTTGCCCTTTGGCCTATCTTCGTCTTCAAGGGTGTTCACCACATGCAGTCCAGGTTCCAAGTGCAGGGGAGCATGACCCTCACTTGCTCCACATGCAGCAGGCTGGGTCTGCTCATAAACAAGCAAAAGTCTACACTAACCCCAGTGCAACGCACAGAACCCAGTGGGATCACCCTGGACGCTTCCCAGGCCACAGCCTTCCTGCCTCAGCCACGTTTCGAGGTGATGGTCTCTATCATCTCCTAGCTGCACTAATGCCTCATGACAACAGCCAGGCACCGCCTAGAGCTGTTAGGCCATATGGTGGCCTGCACGTAGTGGTTGATCTCGATGTATGTGCCGAGCAGACACCCACTGAATTGGGTGTCCCCGCCCGTCCTAGTCTCCCGAGACTAGTGGAGATCTCCCAGGGCAGTGTTGAAGGGCGTTCCGTTTAGGGAACTGGTCCCATCGGTCACCCTAATCTCTGATGCTTTGGATGTGGGATGGGGCGCCCACATCAGCGCCAACCTGAGCACTCAGGGGCTCTGGTCGGGGGAGGATAGGCGCCTGCACATCAGCATGAAGGAGCTGAGGGCTATTTGCTTAGCTTGCAGGATGATCCTCTGATTCCTGACAGGCAGAGTGGTGCAGGTGCTGACGGACAACACCGCAACTATGTTTTATATAAACAGCCAGGGAGGGGCATGCTTCTTGGCTCCCTGCAAGGAAGCTACCCGTCTGTGAGATTTTGCCATGAGGCCCAAATTCCACTTGACTGCCTCTCACCTCCTGGGAGTGAGGAACGACGAGGCGGATCACCTCAGCAGGTCTTTCTACCCCGCCACGACTGGTTGCGGCACCCGGAGGTAGTGACTACGATCCTCCAAAAGTGGGGTGTTCCTCAACTGGACCTATTCGCGTCGGCCTGGAACGCGAAGTGCCCGAGGTTCTGCTCGCTTCAGGCTCACGAGACCGGGTTGATTTCCAACACATTCCTCACTGACTGGGCGGGGACCCTCATGTACGAGTTCCCGCCCACTCCACTCCTGCCCAAGGTCCTACTGGAAATAAAGAGGGACAGGGCGGACGTCATATTCATCGCTCCGGCCTGGCTGAAACGGTATTGGTTCAGCATGCTGCTGGACCTCTCGATCGCCCTGTCCTTGGAGCTCCTTAGGTGGCATGATCTTCTCTCCCAGGACCATGGTTGCCTGTTGCATCCAGACCTGGACTCCCTGCACCTCACAGCCTGGAGGCCCTGTGGCGGACGGAGAGAGAGAGAGCCTGCTCAGTGCAGATCCAACAAGTCCTGCTGGGCAGCAGGAAACTTTCTACACAGATCGTGTATTGGGCTAAGTGGAGACGGTTTACCTCTTTGGCGGAGTCCCAGAGCATTCTGCCCAGCCTCTCACCTCTTCAGGCGATCCTGGAGTACCTGCTCCAGCTAAGGTGCCAAGGTCTGGCGCTGACCTCGTTGAAGGTTCACTTGGTGGCCATTTCGGCCTTCCATCAGCCGCTAGAGGGGAGATCCCTGTTCTCCCATCCCATGTTGGTCAAGTTACTCAAGGGGGTGGAGAGGCTGTATCTGCAGATCCGCGACCTGGTGCCTTTCTGGGATCTCAACCTGGTCCTCCGGAGACTCATGGGGCCCCCCTTTGAACCCATGGCTTCATGCCCTCTGCTCATGCTTTCATGGAAGGTAGCCTTCCTGGTGGCCATTACCTCGGACAGGAGGGTCTCCGAAATTAGGGCCTTGACCTCGGAGCCCTGTTATACAGTATTCTATAAGGATCAGGTGCCGTTGAGGCCGCACCCAGCCTTCCTGCCTAAGGGGGTTCCCCAGTTTCATTGTAACAAGATAATTTTCTCCCCGTGTTTCTCCCAAACTGCACGGTTCGGAGGGGGAGAAGAGATGGCATTCGCTGGACGTGACACGAGCCCTGGCCTTCTACATCGAGCGTAGAAAGCTGTTCCAGAAATCGACACAGCTCTTTGTCGCAGTGGCGGACTGGATGAAAGAATCACCTGTCTCCGCCCAGCGCATCTCCACATGGATTTCATCCTGCATCAAGTGCTGCTATGAACAGGCAAATGTGCCGCTTCCGGGTGTCATCACAGCACACTCAACCAGAGCTCAGGCCTCTTCTGCAGCCTTCCTGGAGGGAGTGCCCCTGCAAGACATCTGCAAGGCCGCTACCTGGTCACCAGTGCATACCTTCACATCCCACTACGCCATCGTTCAGCAGGCGAGAGAGGACGTGGGTTTTAGCAGAGCCGTGCTGAGGGCAGCTCACCAGTAACTCCTATCCACTTCTGAAGTGTTGCTTTTTAATCACCTATATTGGAATGGACACGAGCAATCACTTGAAGGAGAAAACAAAGTTACTTACCTGTAACTGTTGTTCTTCAAGACGTGTTGCTCATGTCCATTTCACACCCACCTTTCGTCCCCGCTGTCGGAGTTGGCAGAAAGAAGGGACTGAGGGGCCGTAGGGTCAGCAGTGCCTCATATACTGTGGCATGCACACGGGGCTCCAGGGGGCACCAGAACCGACCCTATAGGGTCTACTAAGGGGAAAAAAGTTCCGGGAACTGTGCACGCCAGCATGCACTCACCTATATTGGAATGGACATGAGCAACACATCTCAAAGTTACTGGTAAGTAACCTTGTTTTTCCAGTCAAGACAAGAACCTAAATGACTGAAATACCATTGGAGAAGCTATTCTTATGGTACTGAAGGAGTTGGAGTGGGAGAACCTGAGCCATTGGGGAGGAAGAGGAAGGTGGCGGAGGAACAGCCCTTGTCCAAGCCTCCCAGAATAAGGAGCAGGAGGAAGAGAAGCAGCCTCTGTTTCCAAGAGGTCATTCAGCTATTAGTCCTCCCAGTTTTGGCGTGTGGGGAGCAGGCACTCTTCCATCCCCTCCATGTTCCTGGGTACATGAGGAAAGGAATCTGCACATGAGAGAAGTGGTGCCGTAGTGGCTAGGTGCCGGTGAGTATTCAGGGGTGGGGGAGGGAGAAGATCGAAGATGTATAACTGGGTAGGATGAGTCAGTCAGGTGTGGGTGTGTCTGGCTGATAAAGGAGGGCAAGCGTGTGAGTTGGGAGAGAAGTAATGTGACCACTGACAGAGGGAATGGGTTAAAGTAGGTTCCCTCCACGTCTCAGCATGGAACAGCAAAAGGGAGTGTTAAATAGGGGGAGCCTGGTTGAGGGAGGAGAACAACATGCAGGTTGTGATGGGGCTAGAGAGCATGCTGAGCAGTGGTGCTCCCCACCAAACTCTTAGCTTCACTGCTCCATCCCTAGCCCCATACCCAGCTATCTACCTCCTGTTTTCCTCCATGATCCTTTGTGTCACCTCACCCTGGCCACCCTCTGTGTCAATAAGCCTCAGCAGCTTCTCTGGTCTGTCAGACCAAACCCCTCCTTTGGCAAAGCATGGCAGGTTTGGCTGAGGGTCTGAGTCTGAAAGCTGCAACCTCTCTTCTCTCTCACTCGTAACATCAACAAGGAGGCGCAGAGACACTGATCATGGCAGCCGTAAATGTCAGAGACCCTGGGCAAAATTCGGGTCCCATTGAAATTGATGGCAGAGCTCCTATTGATTCCTTAGGGCCAGTATTCAACTCCAGAGTTTGCGGCTCCTTTTCAGAGACTGCTGTGCCCTCCTGTGGCAGCCCAGTGCTGCCCTCCACTTGAAAAAGACAGAGTCCCGTATTTAGTAAAAATCATTGTTCATTTAGAAGGAAAGCTGCATTTCTTACCTACCTGGTAAAAGACCAGGAAATCACAAGTTTAACCCAATATTCACATCCTCCCCAACCGCTGCTCTGATACCTTATAGCCCAAATATCCTAATACCTAAACAAGCACCCAGACCTTCACAACTGACTCACTCTCAGAGCCCATGCAGAACAATCCACAGTCACACGTGAGCACAAAACCTGAACTCAACCTCAGTTTTCATAAGCACAAATAAGACCATAGACTTTAACTGTGCATGTGTTTTTGGTAAAACATCTGTCTTGCTGAGGTTAGATTTCAGATTGCATGTTTGAGTGAAATTGTCTGTGCACATAGTTACATGAAATCACGTGCTTATTGAGTGTACTTACTGGATGTATCGTATCCAACAAACTAAAATCCTCTCCATAGCTCCATTCCTATAAAAGAAAAAATAAGAAAAGAACTCTCTCGAGGCATACAATTATAAACTGGCACAGATTAAATAATAAAGGCAAGCAGACAGTGTGATGCATTGGTATGGCTAATAAAATGATGCAGAGTCCACTTACAGTTTAGGCTCATCATTCATGGGTTACACTGTGGCTCCTAACTTGTGACAACAGAATGTCTTGCAGGCCCTACTATCTGGTGATCTCTAAAGTGTATTTGAATGGCACAGCGTGCTAGTGCGTTTATACAACACAACATAGTGATTGGGGAAAGAGAAAAAAATTGTTTTAGCTATGAATGACTTTAATTTACCGAAGCAGTGAAGAAATACCTGATAACTCACAAGTATTCAAAGCCAGGGGTGAATTATAGAGGTCTTTCTGTACCAGTGAGGAATCTGCTTCAGTCCGCTTTATTGTCTGTCTGTTCAACATGCACATTTTTAATGCTTACTTTTATTTTGGTTTACAGGTTTTCTTTGCTGGCCATGTAGTGATTTTTTTTCAGTCTCTCCTGCCTGTTCTCTGGCTCTTGTTGATGCCAGATACAGAGCAGAATGGGAAGCCTTTGAACGTTTTACTGGTTGAACTCAAACTAGTTTTTCTGATTGCTTGGTTGCAAGCCACTGTGAGGAGCATAAGGAATTTAATTTTGATTGACATATGATGTACTCTTAAAACAAAAATGATCTATCAGCAGTCAGGCACCCACAGCTTGGTTTTACATCTGTCATAATGATGCCCCAGTTGTTGCTCAGTGATTAAGTTTGAATTGCAGTTTCCATTTGAATCCTCTCTGGGTGTGGATTAAAACTTGGCCATTTTAGGCTGCTGTAGGATAGCAAGTCCTATTGTTTCCTACAAGCCAAACTCAGGGATCGTCTCAGTTTCTGTTATTTGGATTATATTATGCTGAGCGCAAGCTTTCTGCAGCCTGCCAACATTCTCTAGTATATGGTAAAGACTGTTTAACCTCACTAATTCTATTGTTGTAAGGCTTAATTAATACATGATACTACTACTAATTATTATTAAGTCTATACAGCTCCTTGAGATCGTTGGATGGAATGGGCCACAGCAGTGCAAAGTATTGTTACTTATTTTATTGTCAGAGCTCGGTATTCAAATCTGCGAGTGTAGCTATTCAGGAACAATGGGGAAATTCAAGTAATTATTAAAGCAGCTTTTAAAATTTTTTATAAAATGTAAAAAGGTTTTTAATGGTCATGTAATGCTGAGACAGCGTGCAGAGCATCCTTAATAACTCATCCATGTAGTCTTTTTCCTTACTAGTAAAGACTTCTGAATAGGTCATTAATGGATAAATACAGTAGTTCACATCACAAAATCACCATGTCAGATTTGTATAGTTTGTGATATCTATTTAAGGAAGATTCAGGAATTAGCTGGTAAGAAATATGAATTGCTTTTTCCCAGGGTGGTCTTTTCAGTTCAGGATTGTGGTCTTTGTGGCAGACAACTGAGGAAAGCTTGCAGTGTCACTTCCTGTGTTGTACCTGGCTTGTGAATAGATAGTGAACTTCACATTCCACAGCTACAGGTTTTCTAGCTTTTCAAGTACAGTAGGAGTAGTTTGGAAGAATTTTACATGTTTTACTGGAGGTATAAGTGTAGATGTGGGATGATGATAGTACATGCCGGGTTTTAGAGTTTCAAATGAATGATTGAATATGTTGTAATTAATAAATTGAGTGGAAAAATAAATATCTGAAGATGGTAATTAATGAGGTTTGTAGGAAGTATTGTTAAGACCCTCACTTCTAAATTTTCCACTTTTTGTTTACTGTTACGGAAGAGATTTTTAGTATCCTCAGACTGAGGTTTATTTTATGAAGTAAACCGCTCTCTTTGGCAAGTCCCAGATTACATTTTTCAGTAAAATCTCATCTGAATATTTGGTTTGATGGAAGAATAGTTACAGAGCATATTAATTCAGTTTGTCTTTTTTTGTAGCCATGCTCCGAATATTTATTTTCAAATAGCCTTCATTGACAGAGTCATAAAAATGTAGGGCAGGAATGGTCATCTAGTCCATCCCTCTGTACTGAGGCAGTACCAATTACACCTAGACAAATGCCTGTCCGGGATGGTCCGGCTCTAGCACATTCTTCGGAACCTCCATTCACAGATTCTGTAACCCCCACTGACAGCCTATTCCAGTGTTTAACTATCCTTATAGTTAGAAAGTTTTTCCTAATATCTGACATAAATCTTCTCTGCTGCAAATTAAGCACATTACTTCTTGTCTTACCTTCAGTGGACACAGAACAATTGATCAGTGTCCCCTTTTATAACTGGCCTTAACATACTTGAAAACTGTTATCAGGTCCCCCTCCGGTCTTCTTTCCTCAAGAATTTCCTCATGGGTCAGGTTTTTTGAAACTTTTATCATTTTTGTTGCTCTCCTTAGAACTCTCCAAATTTTTCATATGTAATACATGAGATGTAACTGTCCTGCTCTATTTGGCACTGGTGAGATCTCAGCTGGAGTACTGAGTCCAGTTCTGGGCACCACAGTTTAGGAAAGATGTAGACAATGTTGTTAATATACCTGAGTATATTAGCTTTTTTGCAATTGCATCACATTGTTGACTCATATTCAGTTTGGGATCCATTCTAACCCCCAGATCTTTCTCTAAAGTATTAATGCTTAGCCAGTTAGTGCAGTCCCCAGTTTGTATTTGTGCATTTTTTCTCTTCCAAAGTGAAGTACTTTGCACTTGTCTGATTGTATTTCGTCTTGTTGAATTCTCCAATTTGTCAAGGTTATCTTGAATTTTAATCCTGTCCTTCAAAGTGCTTGCAATGCCTCCCAACTTGGTGTCATCTCAGATTTTATAAGCATACTCTCCACTTCAGTATCCCACACATTTAATGAAAATGTTGAATAGTGTGGGACCCCCGGATACATCTTCCCAGTTTGACAGCAAGCCATTGATAATTACTCTAAAGTATGTTTTTTCAACCAGTTATGCACCCACCTTTTAGTAATTGAATCTAGACCACATTTCCTTTGTTTATGAGAATTCCATGTGTGACTGTGTCAAAAGCCTTACTAAAATGAAAATATAGCATGTTTACTGCTTCCTTCCATCCACAGGCCAGTAAACCTGTCAAATAAGTAAATTTAATTGATTTGGCATGACTTGTTCTTGACAAATCTATGTTGGCTATTGCTTATCGCCCTATGATCCTCTACAAATTAATTGTTAATAATTCATTCCTGTATCTTTCCAGATACTGAAGTTAGGCTGTCTGGTCTATGATTCCCTGGATCTTCTTTATTCCCCTTTTTAAAGATAGATTTTTATGTTCGCCCTTCTCCTGTCCTCTGGGACCTCATGGTTCTAAGATTGCTTCAGCTTGTGCTTTAAGTATGCTACGATGAATTTCATTAGGCTTTGCTGACTTGAATACAGGTACATTATTTGAATATTTATTCTTTAAGCTGTTCTTTCCCTATTCTAGCTTGTGTTCCATGCTCCTTGTTGTTAGTTTTAATTGTGTTAAGTGTCTGTTTACAATTAACCTTTTTAGTGCAGACTAAAGCAAAATAGGCATTAAACACCTTAAACATCTTGATGTTATCTGTTATTAGCTCTCCTTTCCCATTAAGTAGTGGGCCTACACTTTCTTCAGTCCTTCTCTTGTTCTTAATGTATTTACAGAACCTCCTCTTATTGCCTTCTTATTCATTTAGGTTCCACTCCTAGCATGCCTTAGCTTCTTATTTATATTTCAGTGTTTCAGACAACATGCTCAGAAATGGATGGATGGATAAATGTCAACCCCACCTTCCCTTATATGGATTTCATATCACATTGAGCATTCATTAGCACATGCAAGCAACAGAGTGTTTTGCTATTTTCTTCTTAGTTTGTTCCTTTGCTCTTGAAGTGCTAGAGACTTTGCCACCAAGGTGAGGTGCTCTGAAGAGAAGAAATCCAATTAAAAATTGCAGTGGGATAGCAATCTGTGAGAAGGAAAGGGGGATGGAATAAATATGCTTTTTAAAACACTCTTGTATATTCCAATGCCCTCTTCGATAATTTTGAGCAGGTTTTGTTGTGTTTGCAGGTATATTTTAGTACTGTATGATTGCACAAAGAATGACATGATATTATGAACAAAACTTCAGTTCTACCTTTTTTTTCTCTTTTTGTTTTCAGCCTGCGACTGGGTTTTGATGTCTTGCTTCTCAGAATGCTTGATGGTAGTAATAACGGAAACAGCAAAAAATGTCAGCTTGACTACTGTCTGCATGTCGGCACTAGTCCAGGGAGTTTCAAAGGGATGTTTTATTGATTCTGTAATTGCACAGTAGAATGGACAAACTGAACTGTACCTCAGGGCAAGGAAAGCCCCTGTCTAAACGGCATCTGTTGTTGGATGTACACTCTGCTGTAATTTGGGCAGGGAGTGCTCACTCTGCAGTTTAAATCATGGGACTGAGCTCTCTCCTTAACCCTTTCTCTTATGTGTTACTAAAATACTTATTTGCCAGAGGCTGTAACCAGAAGTAGGAATTGAAGCTTAGGGGCCAGTTTTTACTGTCATTTACACTGAGGCAGCTCTTCTGGGCATCACTGGAGTATGCACCAGCATATTTGAGAACAGAATTTGGTCCATAATCTTTTCTCTCCAGCTACTTTTTAACGTTCTAATGTGCAGCATTGCCTCATTTACAATATCCACCTTTTCTTAACTGAAAAACTGGCCATAATCTCTTATGAAATAAAATTATAATAAAAAAAACCCTCATGCTTCAGATCTGGTAACTTCCTTTAACACAAGCTGATTACTTTCCAAAACTGAAGGAGTGGACTGAGCTGTTTTGGTATAACATTTGCAAATTAAATTTGTAAACTTTCACTGTTGACATTTTTTTCACTGGCACACTGTCCGTGTTCTATGTTTTTAATTTAGTGAGAGCACAAATCAATAGAAGGCTAACCTAGGGCAGTTCAAAAACTGTAAAGAAACACTGTCATTCACGGAGCATTTTACCTTCCTTGGAGAGATTTAGTACTCAATACACAGGTGCCAGTATTTCAAGGAAAAGTACGTACTTTGTGGTTAAACTTGTGTAGTTTTTGACTTGAGGTGTGGGAGCTCAGGATTTGAATCCTAGTTGCTGTCTCTTGCTCCTTTAGCCATCAAGAGCTAGAAATGCAGCCCAGGCCATGCATTCATCCCCCAAGGGAGAGGGAATGTCTCACCTCTCTCAGTAGCTGTGGTAGTGTTGATGAGCTCTAAAGCAGCCAGGTCTGCTGACGGGGGAGGGGGCAATTGCCCAGTGGCCTGGCAATTTAAAAGGGCTGGAGCCTCTTCCTCTCATGGCCCTTCCACACTCCACCCCAGACCCCGCCCAGCACTGCTGCTTGCTGCTCATTGCACCCCTCTCCCTGCATGAAGGCCCCCCGCCCACCATCGCTTGCCGCCTGGGGGGAAGGGGAAGTATGGCAGAGAGGAAAGGGACCAAGCAGAGGGGAGAGATGTGAGGGCAAGTGGGGTAGGGAGCAGGGGAAGGGCTGCGGGCGGAAGAGGTGGGACAGGACTGTTCTGCCCAGGGGCCTGGAATTGCTGTCGGCATGGGAGCCAGGGTTGTATAATTTTTGGTGGTGCCCTGGCCAGGGCGCACTGGGCCCACATCACATGGGAGAGGGGTGGGGCCAGGAGGGGGGCAGTGCTTGGGACCAGGGCCAGTGCCAGAAGGGCTCCTGTGGCCAGCCGCTGAGTGTATCGGGGGGAGGGGGGAGGCAGAACGGCCAAACTGCGCTGGACACTGAGGGCTGCTGCACTCTGCACCTCCATGGCCAGCCCCCCAGCACCACAGAAATATTGGTGAAGCTGGGCCCACCATCCTCAGTGTTGGTGGAGCACGGGCACCATGGGCCCATATAACTCGCTGTATATGGCTGTTGGTGGGCTTGAGAGCAGCAGTTTGCAGACTGTGGCTTGGGACCCCAAAGTGGGTCGCTAATGGGGTTGCCAGGGCTGGCATTTGGCTTCAGCTCCAGGCCACAACAAGCCTAAGCCCGAGTCCCACTGCGCAGGGCTGAAACCAAAGCCTGAGGGCTTCCACCCTGGGCGGCAGGGCTCAGGCTTGGGCTTTGGTCCCCCGCCCTGGGGTCATGTAGTAATTTTTGTTGTCAGAAGGGGGTCACGATGCAACGAAGTTTGAGAACCTGCTCTAGAGGAAATACAGCCCAGTTCCCCTCAGTCAACTTTGACTCCTTGGTCTCAAAGATGTGGGACTAATGTGAGGAAAACTAGAGCAATCCAAGATAACTTTGTTGTGGATTGGGAGAGTGGAAATAAACAGAGCATCTGATATTGGAGCTGCCCAACACACAGAATTCCCATTAATGTTAGTGGGAGCTGTAAGCTCAGATTGGTTTCTGAACTGACAGAGAGACTAAAGGGTTTTGTCTACATTTAATTTTGGCTGCTGACACAGGATTGCCAGTTTTGATTGGACGTATTCCGAGGTTTCATCACATGACAATCTTTAATTAAGATTAATCTTTAATTCCTAGAGACTCCAGGACAATCCTAGAACACTGGCAACCATACCATGATTAGGTCTTCTTCCACAATCTGAAGAGAAAGATTGGTCTGAATTTAACACATGATCTATGGTTTATTTTTGGAAAATGTGCAAATTTTTATATATTAAAAAAAAAAAAATCTTGATGGAAAATACAATGTTCTTTCAAAGCATTATTAAGGAAAAAAACTACATTGCGCTCAGAACTATACTGGATTTTAGTAGTTTTTACAAAAGTATTTTATTGTATTACATTTGTTAACATCAACATGTACAGTTTAACGTTGATATGTTTACTGAAACTGCTGGACTTTTTGTATCTTGAGAACGTTGTGCATTGTTATAAAATTAATGAACAAAAAACTGCATTTATTTAATGTTAAGGATGTGCTGTGCACTGCCAGATCTATACAATTCAAAGTTAAGGCATTCTTCAACAGAGTGTTGCAAAATAAAGGGGGAAAAATCCTGGATTTGGGCTCAATTCACTCCAGGAGATGCAGGGGGGTGGGACCAGCAATACAGCTGCACTTTGGGGCTTCTGCTAAAGAAGAACAATTTTATACTGTGCCTGGAAGAGATTTCCCAGGAAATTTGCTGAGAGTAAACGAAGTTTACCAAACCCAGTTGATACTCTGAGAGAATTTAGGGAGCACAGTATAATTGCTCCAAGTACCATTTGGCCAGGACACCAAGACCAAGTGCAGTGGGATCTTTAATGATCAAATTCAGTGGTGTAATGTTTAAAAAGCACTTAGGAGACAGCTGCTCTCTTTCTCAGTTCTATATCACATCAACAACTGTGGTATTTGTGCACTTTGTGGTTAGTAGGAGAGAGAGAACTTTTTACTAACTGTGTCAACTGGGAGATCGGGCTCAATCTTCTGCTGTGGAATCCAATTGATCTGTGAAGCTTAGCTGAGTTTCGAGTAGCTAGCTGCTGTGAAGTTCTTCTTTTGACTTGAACTCTACATTTGGAGGTAGTTCTTATTAAAAATGGAATGGAAATTAAAATATCAGACTGTGAAATGATAGTTTAACGTTTGGCTGAGTCTGTATCACCTTCCTCCCCCAACTCCGACTTTTGTCAGATTGCTCATAATTTCAGTCTTGGTGATCTTAGTGATCTGACTCTTTCTGTGTGTTGTATTTTTGATGAGAATGTTGAGGTGAGTGTGACTGAAAATACAGACTGTGCACTAATATTTCCTGTGCCACATCAGACCACTGAAATGACTAAAGAACATCCTGAATGCTAAAATTCTTAGTACGTATTTTCTGTCAACTATAATGCTGAAACAGAATTCTCAGCCAGTCAGAGCACAGGAAAGGTGTGGACGTACTGACCTAGAACTAGACTTATTTCCCAGTGTGTAGTTCCCAGCACTCTGATTGGCTTAAACCTTTATGTGAGTAAAGGTTTTCAGAATTGGACCCTTCAGTGATTAATGCAGCACTCAGATCTCATGCAGGCACACTGGCCAGGATAATGGACATGGTATAAGAACCTGATAGCCCTAAGGTAGTATCCAGGGGCAGTAGACATCCTGCCAAAGTTCTGCTAAATCAATGCCTGCCTTGTTGACAGAAATCACTCCTGTCTGTTTGGCAAAGGCCTTCACGAATCACAGCAATTTTGTTTTGTGTGTGTATGTGATGCTCCCTAATTACAATGCTGATCGCCTACGAAAACTTAGGTAATTTACCAAGTGACAGCTTGTTGAGCGTATAATGTTTTACCAGTCACAATTTAACTACTTCTGTTTAGGTGTACTAGCTTCCAGCTGTAAAATTGTCACAAGAGCCGTAGTCCATTTTCAGAAGTGATTTAGGCATTTAGAAGATTACATCATATTGATTTTTGAAACGGCTATGCCATTTCTGAAAATGGGACTTAGGCCTACCATAAACTTTTCAAAAGTGCCTAAATTCTATCCTCAAATGCATGAGTGGGTCCTAATGGCTCCTGCTGACAGAGAGCACTATCTTGCCATGTAGGGCAAAATTTGGCCTTAGAATAGTCAGTAAAAATAGTTTCTTGATAATTTATGGCATGGGACAGATCTGATACAAATAGTGCTAGATAATGAGGAGTACATGAGCTCTAGCACACCTGGGGAGGGAGTGGGGCATGGGTGGCTATAAGTCGTTTTTACCTATCCCAGTCCTGGGGACCAACTTTAGATTAGCTCAGGGGAGTGAATTTCAATATATTTGTCTTAGCATTCTTGTCATACTGAATAACGGCCTCTTACAGTTTACTAGGGAGTAAAGGTAAAACTTCACTCAAGGCACCTGAAATATGCCAACTGCTTTGAAGGGCAGTCTGGACAACTATGCATAAAAATGAGAGTGGTACTTAATTGACTATACCTTTCAAAAGTAAATATGGAGAACGTTGTGGGACTCTGGGCATCCACAGATGACCTCATCTCATGATGGCCAGACTCCTAACAGTTGTTTGATCTGTCTGATGGCCTTTTTCTTATTTTTACATACCTAAATGACATTAATGATTTTGAATACTGGGAATTTCTATAGAGGGTTTGATTGTCAGAGGTGAGGTTCTAAGAGATTAATCCATCCTTTTCAGAGTATGGATAGACTATTGTTGTTTTATAATGGGAAGCAGTTGTAAGGATTATTGAAAGATGCTATAAAATACAATGATACTGACAGTGTAAAAACACTACATATTCTCTCTTGATATTTGATAGAAACCTTTTATCACTAAAAACTGGCTGTGTATCAATTTGTTAAAAACAGAAGTAGGAACCTGCAGGTTTTTAATTCATGCCATTTGAACCCTCTTACTGTGGATGAATGCAGTGTGTAAATTATAGTTCCCATGAGGTAAAAATCAGTCAAATGCTACTTAACCTTTGCTTTGCCATGTTTCATGTTACATTTGTGCTTAAGAGAATGTGTATTAGCTTTCACCTTGCTACAATGTGAAATCATCCTGAAGATTCCAGTTAGTATGCAGACAGTCTTGAAATTAGGGTTCAAGATGTGACAATTCTAAATTTCAGTCATCAGTGTTTGATATTGTAATAATTATAAGAGTTTCATAATTCGTGTGTATACCTTTATTTGTAGATGAAAATATAATGCTTATGTTTAGTTTAGCGTACCAGTAGTGACTGCTATAGTTTAGTATATCTGTTGCATTAGTGGCTGACACAGTTTGCAAAATGGTTTCCATTATAATTCTGTCAAACTTAACTGTACAAAATAATGAATTCTCTAGGCTGATTTTGTCCAAGCATGGTCTCAAGCCAAATGCGATTTTCCTTTTGTTTCTTTTTTTAATTTGCTGAGGAAAATTTGTTTAGCTGTTTGTTTGAATTATGTCAGGCAGACAAATACTTCAACTGCTTAACTTTGTAGAGAAAAAAAATGAGCAAACTTGGACACCTGACATGTGAAGAACCTGATCCAAAGCCCACTGAAATCAATGGAAAAGACTCTCATTGACCTCACTGGGCTTTGGATTATGATAGTTTGCCTCTTCCCTACCTTCAAACTGCAACATTTTCATTCCCCTTACATTGTATGGTGCAGGAGGTTGTTCTTGGGACAATTTGCATGAAAATTATTGTTAATGACTCATTGAGGGGGAACCTGAAGACAAATGTCCGCTCTTTCCATCTCCCCAAAGTTGCTGCACTGTTGCTGTCGGCAACAGAAGAGACAGAGCATGGAGAAATGCTGTATCTCAAAACAGTAAACTTCTGGGTGTCTGTAATTTTTGCATTCTGAAAATTGTAAGTGTCTATCTTCAGTTGCCAAGCTATACTGAATACAGTAGAAGCAGATGTGCTGTTGCCCTATTAACCCAGCCTTACAGAACACTGCCTGCAGCCAAACAGTAGCAGCAGTAAAGATGTGTGTTTAAACCCTCAGCCCCCAACCCCCCATTCCATTCACCTATGTCAAGCAGGGACTTCAAAGTCTAATGGAATAATTTAAATAATATTTTACACACAGTGATGTCTTTTCTTTTCTTAAAAAGGAAACTAAATGCACTTTGAGGTGGCTAGTCAATAATAATAATAAAGGGAAATGCAGAAGTTAGGGTGCCTATAACATTAAATTGACTACATCACAGATCCTGTCTATGTTATAATATATATTTGATACTATAAACAGAAATATTATTAAAATACACACTTATAAGGACAAACAAAGCTAGAAAATATATTAAGGATGTGCAGTGGGGCTCAATTAATAATTCTGCAAGAAGCTTAACTTTTGCATTTTTTCCTTTCAAATAAATAATCAGTTTAACCACAAGATCAAATCCTGAATTTTTATTCCATTTTTGCTTATTCCTTGCTTACGCAGATACCCTTCCAACATCAATGAGTTGACATCCATATGTTCAACTGAGTAAAAATGGAGTAAAGACTTTGAGAATTGTCTTTTTTTCCCCTTTGCATTGAGTAAATAAAATGATTTTGACTGTCTGTTTAGAAAAATGGAGAGAGAACAAACAGTGCATTGGATTACATTTCTCATCCACAGCTTTTGTATGCTTTGGAAGGTTTCTTCAAACAGTTCTTCTAGTGTATTTCATCCCTAATATGGAATGAGAGGGCAGATCAAACCACATGCTGGTTCAGTCCAGAAACTTTTTCATTTTGGGGGGAGGGGGGAAAGAAGAAGAAGAAAGCCTGGAGTGTACTCATATTACCCTCAGCTGAAGATTAATATACTTACCTGTAGCTGAGAAGAAAAGTTGGAATTAAAAATAAATAGTTCCGAACAACTTAAATTTAAGGAGGTTTAAGTAAATGTGAACTCCAGTTAAAAAACAAAATAAGACTGCATATAAAGCTTGCATTTTGGGGTTTGTATTAGAAGCAAAAGACTGCCAGACTCCTGCTTTGTGCGGTCTTCTCGTGTGTAAATAATGAAAGTAAAAGTATTATTTTTCATTTGTGGACAGTCCCTACTTTTCCCCCAATCTCTCCCAAAGTCTAAACAAGAGTAGAGAGAAGTTTCAAATGTGAAAAATGAAACTTCTGGTATTTCTTGATGCTTGAAATATGAAAACACATTGTGAAAACATATCTACATGGGGAACCAGGTGGCTCTGGGGATTGGTGTTGGAAGGTATAGCTTTTCATTTCTATGTTAGCAGTTCAAATCTAGCTCTCTTTGGCAGTGGTTGAGACTTATTACTAGCTGCTGCTTGGTTGCTTTTGGGTCTATGTCCAGTTCCTGGTAGATGTCTGCATTACTGTAGGCATCAGCTGACACTGTTGTTGTCAGCTTTAGTAAAGGGCTGTATGGATGTGGGAACTGGACTTCCCTCTAACACCTACAGGAGAAGGCTGAGCCTTATTGATAAGGCGGTGTTAAGAAGCTTACCCTGCTAATGCCCGTCTCCATGTCATAATACTTCTAAAAAGAAAGTTCAGTCTACAGGGATTGTCAATCTTCCCTCTTTCTTGAGTACTAATAAAATTAAATCAGTTTCCCTTATACATCCCTCCTCTCATTAGCAAAATTCTTTAAATTCTTTAAAATTACTGCTAACAATAGAAATCACTGAGCTTGTATTTAGAGCTGTAATTTTTAGATCTAGGCTCCTTGTGGAGAAGAAGACACTATATTAGGAAAGAGGCTGTTCTTGTGACTAAAGCACTGCGCTGAAAGTTAGATGATATGGATTCTTTGTGAAGCTAAATTCATAAATGTTTGTAGAGCCCCTTGAGATCCTCTGGCTGAGGGTTCTGTAAATGTGCAAGGTATTATTATTGGTTGAAATGTCAATGGAAGGTGAAATCAGCTGTAGAAGGGAAAATATTCATTGTTTTGTTGATAAATCCAGTTAGGAGTTGATCATTTCTTCTGATCATGTCTGAAAATGACTCCAAAATGGTGAGTTGCATTATGGCTACTCCTCAGTGTTGAAATGAATTTATATCCTGAAGGTACTTTGGGTCATGTAAAATTTTGTTCCCTAAAGGGCTTGCTTATGTGAGTGCCACTTCATTGCATGTCTTTCTCCATATCCTCTCTGTCTGTTTAATCCACCTAGACCAGTGCCAGAGTACTATGAAGTCTTCTAATGTTTTCTAAATATTTATGTGGACTTTGTCCCTATAGTTTCAGAGCATTTTGGCTTTGGGTGGCTTAGGAACGTGAGTTAACTTAGTAACAGTTCCTTTAATTTTTCGGTACAATTTCTCTCTAGAAGAAGTAGCCAAGGTATTACATGGAAGATAGCAGCCTGCTTGGAAATACATTCTGAAGTTTTGCAGCTGATCGTGGATTTCACTGTTTTAGGGAGTAGGGCATATTTTAAATAAATAAATAAATATAGAATTAATGCACCTCTTGATAGCCCGTATAGGGAGGTTGTATTGACAAAGTTCCACATTCTGTTCTGCATGCAGTATGTTGAGGTATGTGTGCACCGCTCTATATAATGTATAGAATAAATACAACAAGCTTTTAACATCTTGGTTATTTTGGTAAAGCATTCAGACAATACATCAATTTAGTTTTGTATCAGCTTCAAACATTTAACCGCTGAAACCTCTAAAGCAAATGTTACAGAGCATACAGCTTGTCTGTTTACTTTGTCTAAGACCATGAGAAGTCATATGTGAAAAGTGATAAGAATCAAAGTATCTCCTCTCGTAGTTCAACATGAAAAGCAGATGAAGAGACAAACGATTGTCAGTCATTCTTCAGAACAACTACATAACAAATACACTCTTTCTGCTTCGTTTCCATTCCCATGCGCAACTGATCAATACTGGTACTTAATGGGAAGGATGGTGCTAGTAGTTATGGCTGCTGGGCACATATACGTAGTGCTCGTGCTGCTGCTTCCGCCTTGAGACTGAAGTTTTTTGTTTCTGGTTGCTTGTGCAGCAGTGGTGATGAGAAAATCTTACTGGTTCTGAAATAATTTAAACTTGTGTTCTTCTGCCTTACTAAATCACAGATCATGGGAATATAAATTTATTTTATACGTTACTTTTTTTTTTTTAGTATTTTGAATGTTTAAAAGTAAAACTTCACAAAACACAAAAGAGATTTAAACATTTATCACTTAGTTGGTTCCTTCTCCCAGCAAAAAACTAAAGGCCCAATCCTGTAAACTGTGCGCTGGGTGGAATCCTGTTGGTTTCAATGGGGCTCTGTGCAGATCTGGTTACAGGATCTTCTATCATACAGTGTTGCTGCTCGTCCACCACCCGAGGATTCGTTTCTTCTTTCGGAAGGAACTACAAAGATACAATGAAGTTAAGGGGAAAAAGTAGGAGTCTTCTCTCCATTTAAGTACAATATTTTCCTACACATCATTAGGCAGTCAAAACTCATTTGACTTGGAATTTTTGGGTCACTTAAGCAATGGCACAGGACTCTTACAGCTTCCTTCTTAAACTTTGCTAGAGAAGGAGCCAAGATACAAATGTTAAATGTTTAAGTTTTGTGTAAATAGTGAAGGGATTCACATGAATCATTCTTCATTAAAGAAAAACAAAAATAATTTATTTCAATTGGATGGCATCCACTTTTTAAAGTTAGTAACCGTTCTGATTACAGTCTTGCTTTTCACACCCATTTCACATCCAGAATGCTTTTATAGCACCCTGATAGTCTTAGGAACTCTTGGAGACTAATGTTTTATACCAATTGAAAAATGGGATTATAAAGGCTCAGGTGATATGTAGCAATGGCTATTAGCTCTAGCAGTTCCTGAGTAAGAATTAAACCCAAAGTAGAACTGAAGTATGTGTGTGGATGGGGTCAAGAGGCTAGGGCATAATCTAAATGTTATTTTAAAGTTCTTCCACTTTGCAAACTAATGAGGTTAGAAGAATCTACTGTACATCATTGGAAAGCTGGTATCTTGAAATGCCCGGTGGTCATATGGGCAGGGAAAATATGGTTCATTTCCCAAAAGGTACAGAATGCTTTCAACATTCCAAGCACATTGGGCCAGTCTTTCCCTTGTCAAAATCTTTGAACTCCCCAAACAGGATGTGAATTTGAGTAGTGGGCTATTTGTTTGTTATGAATGGAAAGTGGAGAAATGGAATTCTTGTTTCCAAATGAAAATATAACTTGATTTTGCATATTTTCCTTAAATAATGTTCTTAAATGTTTACTTTCTACTACAGACAAACTACTTGGAATACTCTGTTTTTGAAAATCAACTTAGCTGAGTGGCACATAAAAGAATCAAATGTTGCCAAAAATATTACTTTTTTAACTGTTCTTTAGCTAAAAAAAAAAAGCAGCTGAACTGATTTTTAAATTTTAATAGTATCTCTTTTGGCTAACTTTTCTCACTCAAATCTGATGTGTCTTAACATAGCCAATAACCCCCTTTTAAAAATGGTTTTATAATGGTGGCACTGTCAAGCCCTTAACTATGCAGTTCACACTGCTGGGAGCCACTATAATAATGTTTAATATAGTTGTGGAGAAGAGCATCAGTAGCAGAAAGTAGGATCGCTGCTTGACTGCTCCTTTTCCTGACAGGAAGAAAAGGACAGTGATCAAGCTGAGTTCTCAAAGGAGGCCGTTAAATCACTGGGTAACATGAAGAATGGGATGTACACAGGCTGATGTGGAAAGCATGTAACAAAGCACTTGAAATAGATAATTCTTGTAGGAACAGCCAGATGACTGTGATCCTTTTCCGTATGGATTAAACAGTGCTAGAGTGCACCAGAGCACTCTATGGTCATATGTAGATTTTTGTAACCGTTTCAGCAGTGTTTATGATCTGAAAGCAATAATAAATCATATCAAAGTCATTCCCAGGAAGATGTATATATAAAATGAATAAGTTTCCCAAACCTTTATGAACAAGCTGATTAACCCCCTCCCCCATTTTTACTCCTAAAAGTAAAATAAAAAAAGCAAATATGGTTGATTCTTTTGGTTTTGTCTGTATGTTTAGTTTCACAGTAACATATGGGATGATAGGTTAGGGAAGGACTAATGTATTTGTCTCTTACCTATTATGTTAAACAAATAATTTCTTTTGGTGTGGCTACAAATAGTGGCTCGCTTTGTGCGGTGATCCAAGGAAAGATCCAAGTTAGAAGGGATATTAACGTCCAGCCCTCAGAAACTTGAAAAAAGCTGTCTTTAAAAATCAGAAAGGGGAAGGGAAACCATCCAAAGAAGCTGTCCCACATATGTTAAATGTTTGCTAGAGGAGACATCCCAAAGATGGGCACCCAGTTTTCCTCCTGCTTGTGTTGTACAGTCCAGCAATTCTGATGCACAATTATCATTGAGGGGGAAAAATGAGGACAATGGGCTTAGTGTGAATTAGGAAAAAGGGTCTCAAACTTGAGACAGCTTGATATAGTGATCTTTACATGGCATCAGAGGCTGATGTACTTAGTCTTGTGTGGTGTGGCTGTCTGTAATAATGCTGACTATAACACTCCTGTGGCACCTCTTTGTGTGTGGTTCCCAGCAGTATATTGACTTGGGCTATGAAAGAGACGTACTGTATGCTTACTGTGCTGGCTGGAGATAAAGTGCCATGTTGACAGCCATTGGGGAAAAATGGAATGGAAATGGGCAAAAGGACTGTTAGTTACATGCTTCTTTTATCCCTCTGACTGCAGTTTAATCTAATCTCAAATTCAGTTGATACTATTGATTAGATTCCTTTCAAACCTGTGTTCTGTGTATAGGTAACGCAATGTGTGGTAAAATGTTATTCTTCTCACATATGACTGGAGTATAAAAGGTGAAAGTATACAATTAATTTGTCTGCACGGTCTTGAAAATTGTATGTTGGATTTCTGTGAAAACTCTGTATGGAACAATATTCCCAGCAAATTATTGTTATTCACTATGATTTTTGCCTTTTATATTTAAAGTAAAAAACTTATGTTTCCTTTTGGTACTTAATGGCTTTGCATGGTATTTTTAGAAACCTGGTCAATTCTTTCTGCAGTAAGTCTGTGCATCTGATCTTCAAGAAGAATCTAACAATGCACAAAGTGCAACTTTTTCGGGCTGTTGTTTTTGTGTATTGATAACTGTACATTAAGTTTGGAATTTTGAAGGGAAAAAATTGTGTGTGTGGGGGAAGAAAGGGTTAGGGTTATTAGTACAAGTCCATTCCAGGGTGAGAGTTGAAAGTGGCTCTTTAATTAGGGGCCTATGTGAAATGAGATGTTGGTCTTAGCTTAGTTCTTGTGGCTAGGGGCCATATTGTAAATAAAACTATGATATCTGGCATTCTTATGCAGGGAGAAAAGTTTCCAGGGAAGATCATAGCTAACATTATTAATAAATCCAAATTTTGAATGTGACAGTAACGATGCCCTGAACAAATGCACTGAATGAAAATCCTAACATTTCACAGTCATGCTGCTTGCCCATGGCTCCTTTTTCCTTTACACTTTACCTGCATAAGCAGCACCTTTGTGGGGATGATCCTTGGAGCACTGGCTTTGGTATGACAATTGCTGGCCTTTTTAATTGCAAAGCAAAATTCTTTATTGGAGTTCTGAGTCATTTAAATATGGAGACCAAAATTGTGATACATTTATCTTTGTTAAATATAAACCACTATTCGTATTGAAATGCATACTTACTGTCTTGCATACTTGTGTGTTTGGAAGCCTGGATATTTCCATGCAGTACCTGAATTCAAGTGATTTTAGCTGTTAGGAGAAATGGTCATTATAATAAAATCACTGTGAGTTTTTTAATCTTATTTGCACAAGAGGATAGGGAGATATTCAGATTGTGTGAAAAGTGGTAGGTATTGAGGAAAAGGAGCTGTAGTTTTAGCCAGGTGAGAAAGCTACACCGATTGTCCTCCACCAAAATGCAACTTGTTTTTGAGATAGGAAACAGAAAGTGTTATCATTAAGGCCAATCCAAGTTACAATTCTCCTTTTATGTGCAGATTGAGTCTGTTTTAAATTCAGATGTGTGATTATCGGTCAAATAAACCAAATGTAGATTTTGGGGAGAGTGGGTGTTTAGTAGTAGGGGATCCCTGCTTTTTTCATCCTGCTTTTTCATCCTCTATTTTGTCACTGTTTTATAATTTGGAAGCCTAAAGACTTCCAGTCTTCTCTGGATTTATAGGACATACACCTGAACTATATCCAGTTTCCGTCAGTGATAGCCTCTAAACTTCAACATGCATTATCAGAATAAGCCTTAGCCTTCTGCCAAGTGTTGCCCCACAAAACTTTACAAGAAAGCCTTTATTAGAAAGGGCATGTTTGAGTAGTCTTATTATCCATTTCTGAGACAGAATTATTAAATCAACCATTAGGATGTATATATTAATTTATAAACTTAGTATAGAGCATCCTCATGTTCACTTAAATGTTGGCTTCATTTGGGATTCTGCTAAACCCACAGATTGGTAAAATTCCTCCTCTGGAATTCCTTCTTGTCTCATTGCACTGGATCAGCCAGGCAGACTTGTCTTCATTTGGTTAGTTAAGATTCATAATAGACAGCAACACAGAGATGTCCTTTACCGATTTTCTTGCTGCAAAATTTATTTTTACAACACAAGCATTCTGGATTTCTCTCTTCACCTTATGTCTGAAGACTCGTATTTTTGGTGAACCAAGAAACAGGATCTGGTGAGCAAAGTTACTTTTATCTGCAGCTTTATCCCACTTCCAGAAACTTGTTTGCAGGGATAAGGAGTGAAGCAACAGATGGTCTAGGTGGCTTGAGAAGGTACCAAAGAGTGTTGCAAATCAATGAATGGGAATCAGTGCTGTCTTCAAAGACCTTGGGTTTCAGTTCCTTATGAAAAGTAGAACAGTACACGGAAGGCTGAAAAATGTCAGAGCAGTCACCTATATCAACAAGTAAATTGGAAACCAGCTGTGATAAGATATTCAAAGAAGCATGGAAGGTACTGTCCTGGGCATAAAACAATTTATCTGACCTGTCAGTCATGTATTTACCCGACAGGTTCAATCAGAAGGAAGGAGTAGCTGAACAGAAAATAGATTTCTGAGTGAATGCGAACTTCATTAGCACTCTTCAGCCCAGTCTGTGAGGCTTTAGAACTTCAGTGATGGCTCTGGCAGCCTCCATAGAGAGCAAACGGGTTCTGAGATTTGAGCCAATGCTGGTAAAAGAAGGGAGAAGGAGAGGTTGGGAAAGAGCTTACTGGAAGATACCTTTTTAGGACTTGATCCTGCAAGGTGGCAAGTGCCCTTAACTCTTTCTCTCTGCAGTGGGAGCTGAGGGTGTTCAGAACCTGGTGGGATCCAAGCCCTCTGTACTGCAGATGCCTCAACTGAAAGTCAATCTCCTTATTCTGTGAAAGGCCCATGTGAGGGGCCCATATACTTTGAGAGATCTGAACAGACCCCTTCTCTTGTGGATACTTATTTGGACCCTCTCAGGTTACTAATCTTCAGTTGTCTCCCCAAAAATCTGTCTGTTTTTTCCTGGAGGGTATAAGCAAGTTCTCGTCTGTCTGTCTGTCTGTCTATGTTTTCCAGACAAGATGATTATATATGTGTAGCTCAGAATAGGTAATTTTGATCAATGCTCTGCTCTTCCTATATTGTACATTTTTGTTGGTTTAAGTTGGTAAGAGGAAAGGATCTAAGGTAAAACAAGAGATGTAGTTCTCACCCCTTTTTTGCCCCTGGGGAGCTAGGTCAAAGGGTTCTTTTAAGGGACTTCACTGTAAGTTTCTTTTTTCCAGCCCTTGCTCATAGTTCTGTGCGGGCTGTACTTGGCCTAAGTGTATTATTCAATACCAATGCTTCTTGCGGTGTGGAGGCATAAATTCCCCCTCCCCACACAAAATCTCCTCTTAGATACACAGCTGTAACCTCCACCAATGTCAGAATATAGAATTTGTCTTTTCTTTCTCCACTTCCTCTTTTCTTTCTCTCTTTTCCCTCATTGCTTCAGTCCTCTTCCCTCTGCTTGTCAACTTGGGCTGTCAGACCTTGGGGACAGCAGAATTCCAACTAAATAAGGGTTAATGTGTGTGTGTTTGTGTTTGTAGCAAAAGGATGGTGATCACTGCAGCCAGATTGAGATAAAAGATATCGCCAGGAAGTGGTTCCTTGGTTGACGAGGTAGAAATGCTTTTAGCCTTGTGACCCAGTTGACTAGCTCCCAGCTCCAGCCTATTGCAGGATAACCTGCCGGGAGGCAAGGGTTTGTTCTGTGGTTATTATGTGCAGGCGCTTTGCACTTAAAAGCTGATCTTCATTCTCAGGTTAGGAGAGCTACCTTTTGTGTTGGCTTCTGTGATAAACCACATCCCAGTTTGGAGTTTATACTCTGGTCTCAGGAGGGTTAATTCCTTTAGGCCCCCATCCCATTGCCTTCAGAGTGGTAATCTGAATGCCACTAGTCATGTCCATCCTGGTAAGTACACTGCTGTTCCTTTCACTCTGTGATACTTCACTTCCTTTGGAGGGAATCAGAAGTTTTTTCTGTATAGGACTCTAAGATTTTAACACCAAATAATGTTCATTGTGCTTTCCCTTTGAGCAGCAAATAGTGCTCTCAGTGTCTGCTTACCTATTTTTTGTGGGTTAAGTATAGGATAGTGAATTTATTGGAGGCCTAGGAGGCTATGAAGTTTGATCTGTTTAGTGTTGCCAGAGTGGATTTTAAAAGGGCTGTAGTAATTTTTTCAGTTTGGGAAATAGATCTTCTGCACTAAAAATCTGCGTGGCAGTGTCTTAGACTATGTCTACACTTAAAGCACTACAGTGGTGCAGCTGAAGTGCTTCACTGTAGACCCGACAGCGACGGGAGGGATTCTCCTGTCACTGTAGTTAATCCATCTCCCCAAGAGGTGGAAGCTATATTGACAGAAAAGTTCTTCCATCCACCTAGTGCTGTCTAACTGGCAGTTAGCTCAGCATAGCTATGTCTGTATGGATTTTTCACACCCCAAAAAACGTAACTATGCCGATGTAAGTTTTCAGTGCAGACCAGCCCTTAATAATCATTTAATTCAGCCATTAAACAGGATGAAAAGGTTGGCGGCAGATACTATATAAGTTGTGACCTCTCTCCTGTATTATACGCTATTGCAAGAGGGATTGATCTGGCAGAAACTTAAGACACTGTGTTATCCTATTGGCCAAGTGAGTGTTTGGTTGCCGTTGTGTGCATTCTGGCTACTGAAAGCACCCTCAATAAGATAAGAGAGAGAATGGCACTGATAGTGGTTTACAAAAAAAAGACAGCTATAAGAGCACCCTTATTGAAAGCCAACACAAAGATGATGATGTGGAGCATGGGAGTGAAGGCAGGATGACTGATGGAAGTGAGTGTATAGAAATAGAAATTGCTACATCTGAGATGGAAGAAAAATGTAGAGCTTAATGCTTTCAAGTCAGGAGGACCAGATGATTTTCTTCTCAGAATGCTGAAGGAACTGGCACATGAGATTGCCAGTCCGGTAGAAAGGATTTGTAATAAATCTATCTATTCATGGGTAGTACCATATGCTGGAGAATATCTCATGTTATGCATATGTTACTATGTTTAAGAAAGAGGAAAAGAAGTGATCCAGGCAATTGCAGACCTGTGAGTCTGACCCCAGTAGTATGCAATGTTTTGAAACAAAATGTGAAGGGAATAATAATTAAATTCATGGAGGTAAATGGTAAAGGGGATGTAATGCAGCATGGGGTTTATCAATGGCAGATCGTGCCAGACTAACCTGAATTTTCTTTTTAGAAAATAACTGAATTTTTTTGGTAATGGAAGTGCAGTAGATCTAATATTCTAGGACTTCAGTGAAGCAGTTGACATGATAATACATGGGAAATTGTTAATTTAATTATGGAAGATGGGAATTAGTACAAGAATTGGAAGGTGGATAAGGAACTGGCTAAAGGAGAGAAGGCAAAGTGTTGTGCTGAAAGTTGGGTTATCGGATTGGAGTGTGGTTACTTGTGGAGTTCCTCAAGGATCAGTCTTGGGGTCAATCTTATTAAATATTTTTATTAATGATGTCACAAAAAGTAGGAGTGTGCTAATGAACTTGGCTAATACAAAGTTGAGAGGCATTATCAATATAGAGAAGGATCAGAATATTATACAGAAATATCTGGATGACTTTGAAGCCTGGCATGACAGAAATGGGATGAAATTCAATAGTACAAAGTGCAAGGTCATGCGCTTAGGTTCTAATAATAAGAATTTCTGCTACAAGCTGGGGGCTCATCAGTTGGAAGTGAAAGAGGAAGAGAGACACCTGGGTGTATGGGTTGATAACAGGATGACTATGAGCCACCAATGTGATGCAGCTGTGAAAAAGGCAATTGTGATTCTAAGCAGTATCAGGCAAGGCATTTCCCATAGCGATAGAGAAGTATTCATGTGATTGAACAAGACACTGGCAAGATCATGTGTGGAATACTGTGTGTAATTCTGGTCACCTGTGTCTAAGAAAGATGAGTTCAGACTGGAAGAGGTGCAAAGAAGAGCTCGTAGGATGATCAAGGGAATGGAAAGCCCATCTTATGAGAGGAGACTGGCTGAGCTTGGCTTGTTTAAGCTAGCAAAAAGAAGGGTGAAATGGGATCTGATTGCTCTATAAAAATACAACAGGGAGAGTGAAGAGCTGTTTAAGCTAAAAGATAATGTTGGCATCAGAACAAATGGGTATAACCTGACCATGAACAAATTCTGGCTGAAAATTAGAAGTGAGGTTCTGGAACACCCTCTCAATAGGAGTTGTGGGGGCAAACAACTTAATTTGAGAGAGAAAGTTGGACAAATTTATGAGTGCAGTTGTATGACAGGGTTGTAATGGTAGGAGGCAAGGCTCAGCATCCCTGGAGCTCATTTCTGGTTTATGTCTTTATGTTCCTAAAAGCTCATGCTTCCAGGCTTCAGTTGGCCACCTGCTGGGGTCAGGAGGTGATTTCCCCATCCCCCTCCAATGTATACTGGGGTATTTTTTTAGTTTCCTTCCGCTGAAGCATCAGAGAATGCCACATCTGGAGATTGGACCCTGTGCGGTGATGCTTTGAAGTAGCACCAATCATTCTTTCTCTCACATGGATTATCTGGGTATATCTCACTTAAACATTTCCCCAACATTGCAGAGGCCTCAGGCAGTGGTGCACCTCAGTCCCGCCTATTCTCTTCCTGTGGCACATAATGATCTAGTCTTCTGTAGGCTGTAATACTTTGGTCTAATTTCAGTTGTTGGGTTTATCGCGTGAGTGCTGGATGGTTTGGTGGCCTGGGATATACAGGCAATCAGACTGGTCGATATGATGGTTGTTTTTTTGGCCTTAAACTCCATGACTGTGACTAAATAGGTGAAGTATTACAGTGGTGGTTAGCAGGAAATGATAGAGACTATAACAAACCAGAAATGAAAGCATGTGTGGGTGTTTGGATATCTTGAGAGATGGTTTTCCTTTGGCGGAATGAGGGGGTGGGGAATACACCAATGCAGTGCAAGATTCAAAGCTTGAGATACAAACTTTTCAGCCTGACAATTGGAGCTATGGTGCCCACATTCATGCAATCCATTAGAGGCTCAAAGATGATTGCAAATACGTTAATTAAATAAAATACTTTTGACTACCTTTTCCAGTTAAATTTCACATAGCCATAGAAAATAAAATGGATCGTGCTTTTTTGGTTAATATATTGACATTTCTTTCGGAAATTACTGTTTTTAGCATGCTAATTCAGTGGGATGGCTACAAGATAAAATGTCCTGAGTGAAATCCTGGTCTCACTGAAATCAATGGGGAGACTCCCATTAACTTTGTTGGGACCAGGATTTCACCCTCCATTGGAAACAAGTGTTAAGCTTCATGTTTACTGTCTGATTTCTTTTCTTAAACTAAAGAATGTAAAGTTGGTAATCCTATATATTTTTAAAAAATTAAGATGAATTGGTCAGCAGCCTAAATAACTAATACTCCATACTGGAATATATACACATTTGGAACCACATATAAAACGTACACAACTGAAGGCTCCAGGCTGATGGACTACTAATTTCTTAGAGACCTTCAATTGAGTATGCTTTGTTTCTCTTCCTGAGTGTGGAAATTGCAACACTGATGCTTATTTCTAATAGGGAACGTCTTTATTCTTAATGGCCTCTTAGGAATTCACCCTTTTAAAGAGTTCGTAAAAAATCAAAGAACTACCTTTTCGATATGTGGCATCCTAGATTTTCCAAACCATAGAGGGCACAGAGAACTTCATTTCCTAAATTCTTGCCTATAACCAAAGTTTCTTCTTCACTTTTTTTTCCTTTGGTAGCACAAATATTCTTTAGTGAGATCTTTGATAACATAGTTTGTATTCATATTTCAGAAAGAATCACTTCCATGAAAAGTTTTTAAAAAATAAATATTATAATCAGCGAAGCATCATAAATAACTTTTATGTCTAAATCAAGCTATTAAAAGCTTTTTTATTTTTAAGTAGATAGGGGAATAAAATAGCTGCATAGTTCATAAAGTGGTATACTATTACTGCCTGCTGTGCCCATGAATTATGCCAGCTTTTTACACTTGTGAAGTAAAAAGCGGATTGGAACTGTGATCAATGTATTATCCCATATTTCTTATTGTGCATTATATTTCCTTTTTGAGAACCTTTGTAGACTAAATGGCTACTAATGACATAATTACAATTGTTTGTCACCACCATAATGTATGATTTCCTATCTCATCATGAAGATGTAAGTTAGATAAAGGAGGAGTTTTGGCAGGAAGACAAAGTGCAGTGATTTATTAAAGACCAGATGTGGTTGTTAAAAGCTTTTTCTACAGAAGGCTCAATTGAGTGATGTGAAATAAGAACGAAAGCTCTGAACACCACAGTCAATGGTTCTTGGTGTGAGTGACACAGTTGCTCATAGAAGCATGACAAATTAGCTTCATGTTTTATTGTTGTGTACAAATTTATGTTTGAATTTAAACAGTGTAGGAAAGTTCGGAATAGCTTATACCAGTAAAGTAGATGTTTAAAGGAGAGGATGATGCTGAAGTGTGGCGGATGCTTTCAGGGCTTTGGGTTCTAGCAAAAGGCTCAAGAGTACATCAAGTTTCAAAATCCAAATTTATAAAAAAGAGCATGGCAATGTGAAAAGCAAGTGTGACAAAGTATTTGTGAGCATTGTTGTTCTTGTAAGGCAGTGTAAATCAGCATAGCTTCATTGAAGTCAAGCTGAGGATCTGACCCACCAAACATATCTGTGTGCCGAGGCTGGCCGTACACGTATACTCTTAGAACAGGTAGAAGTTCCTAGGGAGAGAGGCACATACACAAAATGAGTGTGGGGATTTCATATTAGTAGCCTGGGGTATCTCCGTAGAGATGGTGTGTTCAGCCTCTGAAAGCCAGTGAAGGATTAATTTTCCAGCTATCCCATCTTGCCAGTGCATTAAGCAGTTTGTTTGTTTGTTTGTTTTTTAGTTGGGGGGAGGGAACATATTTTATTTATTGATCTTTTCGGTGAGCTGTTTTGATGGATTCTGGAAGGGGCTATAATCAGGCTCTGTCAGAGCTTCATACTGCTCTCTTTGTGTGTCTTTGCTTTTCTTTACTTTTCTTACTCTGCTACTGTAGGAACACTTCACCGCTATGGGGTGTGTGTGGGCGGGGCTGGAACAATATGTATAGTGGGGGTGCTGAGAGCCATTGAACCAAACTGTAAACCCCATATATGATGGAAACCACTTCAAGCCAGGGGGTACCCTGCACCCCTAGTTCCAGCACCTATGCACCACTTGTCCATTAGAAGCACCTGCAGTTTCCTACTTCCTGTCCCTTCTTATGACTTAGCCCTTCCTACAGAACTCCTTACCAGTGCAACCAGAACTATTGCCATATTTTTAATTTTTTGTTTTTGTTTGTGCTAGATTGTAATGTCTTTGGGGCATGAGCCTTGTAATCTTATTTACTGCGCAAAGCACCATGCACATTTACAATACTATAGATATAATACTAATAATAAGTAATGATGATGAGAGATGGACAAAGGTCAGTGAAAGAGAACTGCTGTTCCATTCCTTGTTTTTTCTCACTCCCAAATATTAATCTGACATAAAGTGACAAAAATCAAGATATTTTGATTGAAAGACTAAGATAATTCTGCACCCCTCTGGTGCCTAGGAATGTAGGGGTCTTCAAACCACAGTTGATTTTCCTGTATTGCAAGACGAGACAGGTGGATGAAGGGGAGTGATGGTGGGAAAGGAGAGAAATGTTCAGAAAGTAGGTTCTGATAAGTATCCAGCATTTACATACTTATCTACAGCTTAACTGGACTTCTGTGGTCTCAAAATTAAGATGAAATTTCACAAAAGTGGCTTATTTGCAAACTTTCTAGCATTTTCTGGTTTTGGAGTTTGCACCGCTATTGGTCTAGACTAAAACCAGGAAGGTACAGGTGGCTTGAAAAGAAGATTAAAATAGAATAAAATGTAACCCAACTTTTTTGAATCTCAAATAAGCTTTGGTCTTATTCAGGTTGGGATTTTATTTTATGAATGGGTTTGCCGATCCATTGTTATAAACAGATTTTAAGGTAACTTTGAATTTTCTGAGTTCCTGTTTAAACCAGACCTTTATCATTGCTAATAGGCTAGGAAAATAGGAACTATTCTTCTTCAAGTGCTTGCTCATGTCCATTCCATGTCAGGTATGTGCGTGGGCCACATGCACTGATGCCGGAGATTTTTCCGTTGTACCTGTAGAGCTGGCTCTAGCTCCCTCCTTCAGTGACACGCATACGCGCCAGTATAAGGGCATTGCCGGTCTGCGTGTTAGGTGTGTTAGAGAGATTTAAAGTGATAAGGCTGGTGCATATCAATTTCTTTGTTAAACTGACAAACATATGAGTTGCAGTGTCCAGTGGGCAGCAATGAACATTGTGAGACAGAGATTCCTAGGGTTGCATCTGGGACTGGGGGTATTTGGCTGGGGTCATACCATTGTATCATCCTATGAGCGGCTGGCTAGAGGCACTCGCTCACTGAGTTGGGGGCAACTTGCTTGCTGGTGGCTGTGCGTGAGCTGCCCAGGAGCGGGAGTTCACACACCAAAGCAGAGTAAGATGGGCTCCAGTGGGGATTGGGGTGACACAGCGATTCACCAGTCCAGATTGCACCAGGGGAATGTCACACCCATCACTGGTCCCCAGAGCCATGTCGCCGGCAGCCAGACCTTTAGTACCGATCCCCGGAGCCTTAATGTAGGTCACCGGGGTCCTGGAGCTGGAGCGCCACTACTGGTCACCAGAGTACCATCGTCGACCATAGATGCTCGTCACCAATCGACAGAGCCCTGGCAGCACTCCCTAGTACCAGAACATTGCACCTAACTATGCACCAAATTGCTGGAGGTGAGGTCAGCACCGCCATGGTCCCCAGAAGAGAACTCCTTGGATTCAGAGGGAGAGAGGAGATCACCTTGCACAGGGGTCAAGTGAAGCCAGCCATGACTGCAAGTTTCCCCCCCAGCATACCACCAGGCTCAGGGCTGCAGACACAATGGCCTGGACCATGGCAGTTCAGGAACTTGTGGGGATTTCCTCCTGTCCCAGGTTTGCAGGAGCAGCAATCTATCTCTTGAACATCTGAGAGATGCTCAGCGATGGTGTTGCATCCTCCCCAGACTTGGATAAAGAACCAGACCAAGCTGTGAGGGCTTCAGTGATTCCTCTGGAAGAGGCTATCTCAGCTGCAGAACAGTCGCCCACTCCACCCTTACCTGCCTCATCATCATCATCGCCTGATGAGGCGGTAGCGGATCCTTCTGCCACAGTCCTGAAGAATGACTTTAGGGTGCTCCAGGAGCTACTAAAGAGAATAGCTGCAAATTTGGGCTTGGAGGCAGAGGAGATGAAGGAGCCCACCAATGCACTCTTTGACATTTTGGCAGCAGCAGCCCCTTCAAGAGTGGCCCTTCCCATCCACGAGGGAGTTGTCAACCTTGTCAAGGCCTTATGGCAAACCCCCTCCTCTCTGCCCCCTAGATCTAAAAGGGCTGAGAAAAAATATTATGTGCCTGTCAAAGGGTTTGAATATCTGTACTCTCACCCATCCCTGGGGTTGCTGGTAGTGTCAGCTGCCAACGAAAGAGACAGATGGGACAGTCAAGCTCAACCCCCAAGAATAAAGAGGCGAAGAGGCTGGATCTCTGGCAGAAAGATTTATCTGATTGCTAGCCTCCAGCGCCGCATATCGAACCAGCAAGCCTTCCTGGGGAGATATGACTATAATATATGGGATTCCGTGGCCATTTTGAAGGAGGGTGAGTCAGTGGCCCTTGCTTCCCTCCAGGCGACCTCTGACACGGCCGACTCAGCAGCCAGATCAATGGCACCAGCGGACTCTATGCGGAGTGCCTCATGGCTACAGTCATCTAGCCTATCTGCAGATGTCCAAGAGTCCATCCAAGGCCTCCCCTTTGATGGTGCCGTGCTGTTCTTTGACCAAACAGATGCCAGGCTGCACGGCCTAAAGGATTCCAGGGCCACAGTCTGCTCCCTAGGCCTGTACATTCCATCAGCTTCCAGAAAGCATTTCAGGCCCCAGCAACCACAGTGGTTCGTGAGTAGGTAGGTTCGTGAGCAGTAGAAGTGAGCCCTACAGGAGGAAGAGTAAGGGCTATAAGCGCCATCAAGGTCAACCCCCTACCCACGTTCCCAGTCGAGCTCAAGCTACTACCCACTAAGTGGCAGGCAGGCCTTTTGAGGGTGTGCCTGGGGGAATCCTAGGAGACTTCACTCAGGATCCAACTGTCCCTTTCTTTTCATATTGCCTTTCCCCCATCTTCCTGCGTGGGTGACAATAACATCGGAAAAGTGGGTGCTAAGCACCATTGCAGTGGGGTACACTCTTCAGTTTATTTCGATTCCTCCTACCCACCCCTCATTCCCGTCCCTCTTCAGGGACCCTTCTCACAAACAACTTCTTGTTCAGCAGGTGCAAACCCTCCTATGGGTAGGGGGCCGTAGTGGAAGTTCCCCTACATTTGAGAAGAAAAGGTTTTACTCTTGTTACTTTCTAATCCAACGGCTAAGGGAGGCCTGCAGCCCATATTGGACCTACATCGCCTCAACAAATATCTCAAGAAGTTGAGGTTCCATATGGTCTCCTTGGCCTCCATCATCCCCTTCCTGGATCAGGGAGACTGGTACGCTGCCCTCGATCTGAAGGACGCATACTTCCATATTTCCATTTTCCATGACCACAAGCGGTTCTTATGGTTCATAGTGGGAGACAGCTGCTACCAATTCACGGCCCTCCCATTTGGCCTATCAACTGCGCCAAGGGTGTTCACAAAATGTATCGCGGTAGTCAGGGAATACAAATTTACTCTTACCGCAATGACTGGCTCATCTAGGGTCACTCAGAAGAAGCTCAGGTCCAGCACAGTATTACGGTCATACGGGCCATCTGCCAAGAACTGGGCCTGCTGGTAAACGAGCAGAAATCTACATTAGTACTTGCTCATCAAGGTTTTTCTCAACTCTACCTGGGCCAGAGCATTTCTACCTCAAGCCAGACTTCAAACCATGTCAAACCTGATCACCCAGGTCACAGCTTACCCCCTCACAACAGCAAGGGTTTCCTTCAGACTGCTGAATCACATGGCAGCATGTGCCTATGTGATATAATACGCAAGACTGCGCCTCAGACCCCTTCAAATGTGGCTAGCGTCGGTTTACTCCCCGACAAGACACAGCCTGGACATGATCCTTATGATCCCACTTTGAGTACTTGCCTCATTGGCGTGGACAAACCCCACCCATGTAGCAAGAGGGGTTCCCTTTGCAACCCCATGTCCAACGCTCTCCTTGGTATTGGATGCCTCGGACCTAGGGTTGGGAGCCCCCCTCGGCTCCCTTGGGACCCAAGGCCTCTGGTCCGCAGAGGAGCTGATATTACACGTAAATGTCAGAGGGCAGTCTGTCTAGCCTGCGAAGCATTCCTTTCCCAGATGTTGAGAAAGGTAGTACGAGTATTGACCGACAATATGGCATCAATGCATTATGTCAACAAGCAAAGGGGAGTGAGATCCTCAGCTCTATGCCTAGAGGCACTCAGTTTCTGGGCGATGCACCTTGAAGCCTCATTGCCTCCTGGCGGTCAAGAACATGTTGGCAGATCACCTCAGCATGTCCTTCTCTTCTCTCCACAAGTGGTCCCTTCACCTGGAGGTAGTCAAAGTTATCTTCCAGAAGTGAGGGACTCCTCAGGTGAACCTGTTCACAACCAACAGAACAGGAAATGTCACCGTTTCTGTTCCCTGCAAGGACCTGAGAGAGGCTTGCTTCCTGACACTTTCCTCCTGTAGTGGTGGGAAATCTAATGTATGCCTTTTCACCAATCCCTCTCATCCACAAGGTCCTCATAAAGACCAAGAGGGACAAAGTGCAAGTCAAAATGATCGCTCTGGCATGGTCCCATCAACACTGGTTCAGTATGTTGGTGGTGGTGGCAGCCCTTTGGACACTCCCGTACCGTCCAGACTTGATTTAACGGAATCACAGTCAGCTGTTACATCCGGACTTTGCCTCCTTACATCTGATGGGAGGAACGCTGCATGGTTAAACCCTGAGGAGCAAGTTTGCCCCACCCAGGTTCAGAGAGTCATGCTGGAAAGTAGAAAACCCTGTATAAAGCAACTTACCGGGCAAAGTGGAAATGCTTCTCCTGCTGGGCGGTGGAATGAAATCTCTCTCCGACTTCCATTCTGGAATACTTACTCCACTGAAAACATCATAATACCTGGCGTTCTCCTCAATCAAGGTACACCTGGTGGCCATCTCAGCTTTTCACCTGCATATCCAGGGCAGATCAGTCTTCTCTCACAAGATGACAGCCAGATTCCTGAAAAGCTTGGAAAGACTCTTTCCGCAGGTCAGAGACCTGGTTCCTCTATGGGATGTCAACCTAGTTTTGTCCAGACTCACTAGGCTTCCCTTTGACCCCATGGCGTCCTGTTCACTTCTTTGCTTGTCGTGGAACGTTGCTTTTCTGATAGCAATGAAATTGGCAAGGCGAGTCTTCGAAATCAAGGCTCTAACATCAGAACTCCCTATTCTGTTTTACAAAGATAAGGTTCCGCTGCACCCTCACCCTTCATTTCTACCAGAGGTGGTATCCCAGTTTCATGTCAACAATGACATCTTCCTGCCAGTCTTTTTTCCTAAGCCACACAGCTCTAGTGAAGAGAGACACCTGCACACCTTGGATGTCAGGCGAGTGCTGACTTTCTATATTGAATGAACTAAGCTCTTCCAAAAATCCACACAGCTCTTCATTGTGGTTGCCGAGCGAATGAAGAGTCTGCTAGTCTCATCATAGAGGATTTCCTCTTGGATCACCGCCTGCATTCAAACTTGTATCGAGCAGACAAAGGTCGCACCTCCTGTCCCTCTGACAGCCCATTCAAGAAGAGCACAGGCTTCGTCAGTGACTTTCTTAGTCCAGATTCCAATACAGGATATTTGCAGGGCTGCAACTTGGTCTTCTGTTCACACCTTTACATCCCACTATGCCATCATGCAACAAGCCCAGATGATGCGGGCTTTGGCAGAGCAGTATTGCACGTCTGTGAATTCCTGGCCCACATCCAGAGGTACTGCTTGTGAGTCACCTGACATGGAATGGACATGAGCAAGCACTTGACGGAGAAAAGACGGTTACTAACCTTCCGTAACTATTGTTCTTCGAGATATGTTGCTCAGGTCCATTCCCAACCCCCTTCCTCTCTGTCAGAGTTCCAGCAAGAAGGAACTGGGGTGGGGGGGCAGCAGCGCCCTTATACCGGCACATATATCGTCTGGCTCTGCAGGTACCACTGAGGAAAAAATCTCCAGCACCAGTGCACGTGTCGCACGCGCACACCTCGCACACACCTCGTGTGGAATGGACATGAGCAACATATCTCGAAGAACAACAATTACGGAAGGTTAGAGCTCATGCAAGAGAATGTAACCTGAACCTTCCAGGAGCTAGTGTGGCACATGAGATGGCTGCTGTTACACCACTTCACATTGGCAGACAATGCCAAGGTGCCAGTATTCTCTAAGCTGAGGGGCAGTCAGGTAGTAGCTATGGAAGATCGACCTGTGTGGACATCATCTTCTTTATACCAGTTTCTTCCTCCTGCAGCTGCTACCTGTTGTGCTCCTAAAATAGAAAGGAGAAAGGGAACTGGTAATTCTAATAACTCCCAATTTGGTAATTTTAATGGAATAGAGAATTGTTGCCATTGTCATAACGTCCCTCACCTCTAGAGATGGGGGGAACAGGTTCAGGCAGAACACCCCAAACCTTCTTGCCAAAATCTTAAAATAAACCCCTTCTGAGAGTCAAAAAGTCTGATTAATTTTTAAAATCGTCTTGGGTTTTTTTATTGCTGCTTTTGTTTGTTTAACTAACAGGCTAGATCAACTTTATTGAGTGATTTCTGAGTGTTCATGTACCAATGGCAAAAGAACCGAGAAGAGAACTGTAATGTGCAGCACTGGTATAAAACTCCCATTGAACTCAATAGGAGCATGACAGGGCCTATGGACCCTTAGATGAAAAATGTTAATGCTATATCTAGGGTCTGGTCAGAAAGCCTGGTCGAAAAGGGAACCTGGCAGTGTTCAGTACTGCTGACTGGACACTAAACATCTGGTTACCACGGGCGGGAGAAGGTGCCAGGTTATGAACCCGCACCAGCCATGGGCATAGTTTGTGGGGGGGAGCATTGCATCCTCACCCCTGATTTCTGTGAGCGTGAGCAACCCTAGCTATATCAGCTGAACCATTTATCCCAAGTAGTTGCTTTGGGTGCATGGAGACGATGGAGACAGAAAAACCTAATGACTTTTCAGCCTCTGGGGCCCTTTATGCACTTCCCCTCTCCTAGAGGCAGCTATTGGAGAAATCACCCTTTCCACCCCACTGAATGCTGTCATTTAGGGGACCCCAGCAGAGCTGAGGTTCATGTCACTAAGGGTGAATCCAGCCTTGTGGAATTCAGCTTCTATACTGTGGAACAATACTAGTTCTGCTGTCAAATAAGCCTCTGTGGCTGTAGAGGTGGGGGCAGCATTTGTTCCATAAAGGAATGTAATTAGTTTGAAATCTAGTAATTTTTAAAAAGCGAGTTAGTAGTAGCTGCAGATACTTCATTTACCCTATATCCCTCTGCCAACTTCTGTGGTTTTACAATCACATTTTCCAATTTTTAAAAGACATTTCTCTTTTTCCAGTTTGTGGTGCAAAAAATCCACACAAACTAAAAAAAGAAAATGACAATGCAGGGGAATACAGAGAAACCGGCTATGCTACAAAGTGCTGACAAACACACAGAGTAAACAAATTGGTGGTATGGAAAAATTGTTTAATTATAACTGAAAGAAATTAAACAATTATGAACCTAATTGGGGTTTAGGTCAAGGTCCAACATCTTTAAATAACAATTTTAACCTCTCTATTCATAGCAAGAATGTTGAAAAAGAGTAGTCAGCTGAGTTCAGCAGATGAAATAATAGTCACAAAGTGATAAATCCCAAGGAAATGCCCAAATCCAGAGATCAAAGTAGCTGTAACCAGGGAAATCAGACCTGATTTCAGTGAAAAACTCTTTGAATTTAGGCCCCATTCCTCAAGGACTCATGCATGTGCTTAACTTTATGCACGAGTGGCCCTATGGAGCTCAGTAGGATTACTCCCAGCGTGTAAAGTTAAGCACACACATAAGTCTGTGTAGGATCAGGGCCCTATTTTGTTTCTGCTTTGAAATCTTGGTTCTGTTAGCAGATGCTCTAGTTATGTTAAATATGGAAGTCTACTCTGTCATCCTGAAAAGGCTGTTAATAGCAGGAATTGGGTTTAATGACAATTTTTGTAGACATTATGTCAATACCATTGTTATCAAATTAGCATCCACTGGACATTTGTATATGGCACTGGATGGTCACGTGTAAATGAAATGGATTCTGAATGTTTTACGACACGTTACAGTGAGATTAGTGCAGTCATCATTACTTAAAAGCTAGAGACTTGGCCTTAGACATTACGTCATGTGAAAACCAGTAGACAAAACGGTGATCAGTTTTTGATTATAATAAAGTTTAATTTGAGGTATTTTTGGGTATGTGTCATGAATATGAGTCATGTATTTCACACCAAACCTGACCTAGTATGATTGTATTTCTACATCAAGGGGTTTTCAGTATTTAAATACTTAAGTTAATTCTATGGTTAAAAATGATTCATATTCAAATCTATTTTTTATGCTTTATAATTAAATAAGAAAGTATTGCTTGTACCTACGCTTCTACTATTCTTGGCCATATAATAATTATTTCCTTAATTTGACCCATAAAACAGTCCATTTCTTCATTAGTAAATTACAAGGATATCTCATCAGAAAAAAAAATGAGTTTTGAAGGTGTCTTACCATATCTAATAGGAATTTCGGTTTTGGGATTTTCTCATTTCTTTCATTTGTTCCTTTTGTAAAACATGAAGATCCTTTCTAGGTAAATTAATCCCTTCAAAGGAGCAAAATAACTTCCTTTTCGTAAAGGGTTATTAGAGTCTTATTCTTATAATCTTAAATACCACTTGTATTATGCTGAACAATGCATGAAAAAATTACACTAGTTAAAAAAAAAAGAATGATTACCAACCAAAGCCAAGTATGTAACAATTATATGATCACGGTAAAGTGAGCTTTCTACTGGGAAAAGCGTGATGTAGAGTCCCATGAAATTTCTGAAGTTTAAGTATTTTTGTAAATTAGGTTGTTCCTAGTTAAACAGGTGGCTTTAAAGGCTGGTTTCACTGTTGTTTTAATCATAGTTTAGTTACCATGGAGAAACATGCAAGTTAGCATTTATACACAGAAGTGAGATTTATGCTGCATAGATAATAGCCTAAATTTAGCATGACTTAAGTTTACCACTTCCTTAAAAAAAAGAAAAAGAAAAAAAAGATAAACATGCTGTTTTATTACATTATCAAGAAGTTATTTTATTTCAAATATTTTATATTTTGAAAGGCTTAGTGTTTTTCTTATGAAATGAGCAGTGTTTCTTATTTCATGTTGTTAAGTGTTTAGCATAATTTGGCATATAATATAAGATTGATTCTGATTTGTGTTACATGTGCAATGAAGTTTAACAAGGGATTTTGAAAAATTTTAAATCCCAGCTTAATAGTGTAATGGAGAGAGATTCCGACAGTTTGATCTTGAGTTTATCAGGGTGAGGATTTCTGTTATTCAGTGGAGAAAATATTGGGGAAGGGAATATGGTGGTGATAGAGAGCATAGGGACTCTTCTAGTTTGTCTGAACTTTTCCAAGCAAGCCTTAATATCTAGTATGTGACCTGTTTCATGCTATAATTGACCATTAGCTGGATAATACTTTTTTTCCATTTTCCATTCTGATGTTTATATTCTTCTGTCCTGTGTTCTTAAACAACTGTAAGATAACATTCCTACCACTTTATTTTACTAGGACCTCAGAGGTGAGACTAAGTTTTCAAGGACAAATGTAGTAAAAGTAGCATGATCCAACATGAAGTCCCCCAGCACACAGAGAGCAGCAGATCCCTTTCAACACCAGCTGTTCTCACAGATATAGATTGCTGCAGTGAAATTTTCTTAATATAATTCAGGAAGCTCTAGAGAATTCTCCAAAACAACTGTGCCAACAAGGAAAATGTTGAATTTTTCATCAGCTGCCCAGTGCTGTGAGTTAGCGGGCAATCCGTTCATTCATGACCAGATGTTCAGTGTAGTAACACTCGGCAGTTAACTTGAACCTTGTGGCCTGTTTTACCATTGGTTGCAAGGACATTGGCAGCCACCTGGCATTGGAGAATTGTGGCCTGAAAAAGTGAAAGACTGAAGTGTGTGTCTATGGCTTCCTGGTTTTCTACCAGCGACCAGACAAGGTAGGGAGCGATGACAGAAATAAATGACACAACATCAATCATCAGAGAAACATGGCGAAAGCACCTTTATTGCATGACAATAGTCTTCAGGGAATAGTAGGCAAATTGATTTTTTCTTATTTGGAAAGAATAGGGTTTTTTTTAATGTTTAGTTTGACATGCTTTGATCTTGTTTGTAAACCATAACTTTTTGCTTATATTGAAAAACTATGAGAAGCCAGTTGGCTGTTAACATTGAAAGGGTGTACTTGGATGTGCGTGTATTAAAGAGCTACGGTCATGGTATTGTTAACTCAGTAGAGTCTTATTTGAGCTAAACTGAGTCATGACATTTGGATAGTGTTTAGAATCCTTCATTTGCACAGGCTCATGGTTTCTTTCATAAAGATGCATTTATGCATTAATGCCACTTTAGTGTGTTGTGCTAGGCACTAGTACTCAGAAAAAAAAATAGTATTGAGTAGGAGTTCTGGAATAAACAGTGTGACTTTCTACTTTGAAAAGGATTCTTCCTTAAAATGATTAACTGTGTTTGATTCTGTGTCTGCCAGCTGGCGAGGAAAAGGAAGGCAGGATTTGATAACATTTCGTTTTTCTTAGATGTTGGGATCTTGTATTCCTTCCTACATTGGATTTTAAAATAACATAACTATTGATTTCAAAGTGGATTCGTAGATGAAACTACTATTATATTATGCTGTCACTCTAGCCTACATTTCTCAAGACTGTTTTTAAGGTATGGCCAAAACAATTATGCAGTAAATGTAATATTGTTAGGCTTTTAATTTAAAGCATAGTATTACTATATGAAAACTATTTCATATACTTATTTTTTGAACATGATATATTTCTTTCTGTGCTGCTTTCTCTAATATGCATGAGGTTAGATTGTGCAATTCTGACTCATGTTGGTGAGCATTTGCTCACATGAGTAATTTCTGTTGATCTCAGTAGGACTACTTTGTGTGAGCATGGTCTCACCAAGCTTGTGCAATCTATCTTGTTGTGAGTGTGGCACTCACTGATGATGATGGGACACGGATCTCACTATGATTTTTCTCAGAGCCGAGTCCTCCCAGTAATTATGTTTGCTTTGGCAGTACTTTCCGGCTCTAATTTGTAAAGTTGCAGTGAAACCCTCCCTTCGCATTTCCTGCTTAGGGAGAGTAACCCTGTTGCATATTGTGTTGAGATATGGAAATTCATCATTACTGTGGTTGTGAATCTGAGCCTGACCTATACTTCTAACTAAACTAAAAGTGAATGCTTTTAAACCCTTTTGGGTTTTTGACTTATTTAAAAAAAAACACAGAAAACCAAGGTTTAAATTACAGTAGATATAGGTTTGTCCCCTTTTTAGGAGGGGTGGCAGAATAATAGTCTTGTTTGCATTGATGATAGCTTGCTGATAGAAAAATGAGAACAAGTTTACAGTAGCTTTGACATTAGTTACCTTTATTCAGCATGCTCCAGCTGCATTGAGCCCTCAGGAAGCCTTCACCATGCACACAGTTTGTTCTTGGGTGTGAAAGCAAACAGTATTTGAGTTGGCAGTAACTTCCCTTTTAGAGAAGTTTGCTGCCTCGGCAAGAAACCGCAGCATGAGCTTTCTGCTGTTGAATGTTTCCACTGGCAGGATGGCCTTTTTCCACATTTCCTTGGTTTAAGGAAACAGATTTTGAACTTTTTTTTACAGACAAAATGCCAAGATTTAACAGCTGGAGTTAGTATATAATTTATGGTTTTCCCTTCATGCTCTTTTAGTTGTATAGAAATTAAAAATCTGCAATTATTCTTATGCAAGTTATTGCAAAAAGAGTGATTAAAATGGATTTTCTGTTTTGAGGATTTCAAGAAAGTCATTGTTACCTAAATAGTTATTCTCAGTTACTCTCTTTAATGATTTTTAATTGTTATAATTTACTCATATGCCTTTACACTTATCATACAGTAGGATGTTTAAGGAAGTCCTTTGTTCCCCTCTTTGATTATCAAGTTGGGAGTGTGACTTTGAATTTCATTGTTTTTTAAATTTCTTTTTACATGTCAGCTTGTTAATCTTTTCTTTTCTTTGTAACCCTTCCCACGTCAACAGTTCCTTCTGGAGTATCTGAACAGGTACAGCAAAAAGTGGTTTCATAGCTGCGATGTGCAAGGCTGATATTCTTTAGCAGATAGGACTGCTAAACCTGGCAAGGATGATGTCCAGAACCTATATCTCCTCCATTTGCTTTCTTTCGAGATAGCCTTATTTTCTATTTAACTGAAGTTCTAACTACATCCCCCCAAACTTCAAAATGCATCTTCTTGGTCATTGACTTCAGAACCCAACCTCAGCAGTTAGAATTAGAAACAGATCGGATGCAGGAAATTAATGCAGTCAGCCAATAAATTGTTGAGCAACAGTTGCCATAAGTTCTGTGGTATTTTTGCTTGGTCAGTTCAGGGATACTAGTTTTGTTTTGCTAACACTACACAGTTAACATCTGTCTAAACACCAAGAATACATTACAGAACACTAAAAAATCATCACAAAAGAAGCTTCGCTGTAATTGTTTCCCTATTTTCACAAGCTGGGAAGTGGGGTGGAAAAGGGAAATGAGAAAGTAAGTATATTCTGTACAATGCTGTTCATATAAAAATCACTTAATTTGTATTTTTAGATTTAGAGGCAAAAATATGTTGCAATGATGAACAGCAGTGTTTGAGAAACTTTTTTATTTTCAGAGACAGTAGTCATTACTCATTTTTATCTGCGAGGCTTGTAGACTTGATTGGATTTATTATGTATGCTGCATGTTTATGGCATTTTTATTGTATGCTGTTAATTTGTTGTAACTGCTGCCACTTCTTTCCAAGGACCCCTTGAAAGCATATATGTCAAAAGTTACCTTCTAGTTTAATAAACTGAATGCCACTCCTTAAGTTTGGCAAAGGCCATAGTAATATTAATACTGAACCTTTTAAAACTCTTCTGTGCCTGAAGAAAGTGTACACTGCTTGGGCCAGATCCTGGTAAAAGCAGTTACATTTATGGAGATGATAAAAGGGAGCGCTATAGTTTAAATCAACAGAAAAGCAATATGAGTTTAGAGCCTTGCTACACTTTACACAGTCATTGTCACACACCAAAACTTCACCATAAACATGAGGGGAAAAAATGTTCTCCAGTGCTAATTCTTTCTAAACAGATCCATCCGTTTTTTATGCTGACTGCAGGCAACTTTTAAATACGAGCGAAGTGTTGAAAAATTGGATTATGTAATTTTTGTATTTCTGAAACCCATGATGAAGGTAGATAATGGAAACAACATGGGATTACTGTATACTTGTTGGTAATAGACTGGAGCTTAGTAGAAGTGTGAAGATCTGAACTCAGAAGCAACAAGACATTTCATTTTCTTATATATATATTCTCTCTCTCTCTCTCTCGTGGTTATTTTTGTCCTTGTGTACAATGTGCTGTAGATATATATTTATAAATACAACTAGAGGTAGAATTAAAATAGTGGATTAAAGGTAATTTTGTCTTTAAAATAATGGATAAAATTGATACATTTTATTTTCAGTTTCATTTCTTTTGACTTTTGCCTGTTGATGGATCTAACCGATGAATCTCATTCCGTGACTCTAGCTATATTAACTTTCTCAACGGTAGAAGCAGAAACATCCTCTAGAGCAGTGGTTCTTAACCTTTCCAAACTACTGTACCCCTGAAGCCTGAGTCCCACCCCCACGGGGCTGAGGCATGTAACTTAGTTTCATGGCGCCCCTGTGGCTCCAGGCAGTTGCCTTTCTTGCCACCCCCAATACCAGCTCTGCACTTGCAACCCCTCTAAACCCCCAGGTTGAGAAACACTGCTCTAGAGAATGATCAAGGGATTTTAAAATAAATGGAAACTGATATATTCTCCTTTGATTTGATCATGGACTTGTCGTTATTGAGCCTATAATATATAATGATGGGTGCTGAGTATGATATCTCCACAATTGATGCTCTTCAGTGTAAAATACTTCTTCATTTTGTGTGTGTATTATGTATATTTCAGGAGAACTAGCTTTGTGAGATGGCTGAATTTCAGTGCTCACAAAGAAGCAAGACAGACATCACTGGCTACTGGCAAACATAATGCATACTGATGCAACACATGCTTCTTCTCAGAATTCAGACCTGACCTCGGGTGAAATCCTGGTTCTGTTGATGTCAATGGCAAAACTCCAGTTGTCTCCAGTAATGGCCTGCTACTTTAGTTCTAGTCTCTCTTGCCCAAAGATTGGATAAGGACAGCTATGTGAAATCTTTCATGTGACCAGTACAAAGCTAGGTTGAGATCATTACACTCTTTTCACTTGTGATGCAAACCAGGTTTCAAGTTAGGTCTCCAAATGTTATATCACACCATTAGAGTATTCACCTACCGTTCCACCTTGCCTATCATTGCATGCATATTTCATATTGTAATGGTTGTCCGTATGTGTACTTGGGAATTGCACCTGCTTTTTTCACAGTAACAGCACTGCTGAGGGAGATATGAGTTGTAATCCTTTTTGTATTGAAAGCTGATTTAATGCTGATTGGGCTGTATAGTGGAGATTCAGATAAAGGGGGAAAACCCATCACTTAGCAATCTGAGATATGAAGATATTCATAATGCATTTAAAAATGATATTGCTAAATTTTGCATGTATGCGTGAACCCGCGCACCCCTCCCCTTACTTACAATAGGTTTTCTGCATACCTATTTGAATGCAGAATTTGACCCACGATAAAGTGGAAAATGCTGAATAAAAGTAAAAAAGAATGCTACCTCTGATGATTTATTCTCTAAGACTGCTTGAGGTGTTAGAGCCCTGATAGTGCCCAAGAAGAACACTTCCTACTGTTTTTTATATAAAAAGGTTGAAGCTTGTATCGTACGTAAGACCACCCCCAGATAGAGGTCCTTTGTACTGCACTGACAAATCAGAGTGAGTTACGAATAAACACAATCAATGGACTAAACAAATGGTAAATAATAGTTTACAAAGATGGAAGTTCACATGGCTTGATCCTGTAGTGTTTACTGAGCCTTCTATCCAATAGGCCACAATGACCTAGGCGTGCTGGGGGACTGGCAGCACCCCAGGCTTGAAGTAGCAATAACAACCCAGTACATGGTTTCCGCTTTCAGCACCCGCACTATAAAAATTGTTCTAGCACCTCTGATAATGCCTCTCTTTGTATCCCAGTACTGTATATACAGATAAATAGGGCCAGATTTCCTAATCTTCTGGTCCATATTATATTAGCAAAAATGCAAACACTGTTGCCTTAATGCATGCCCAAATCAGTTAATTTTCCGGTGTAAGTGACCTGTTATGCATCTGGCCATTTCCATGTACATGTACCTGATTTGTGTTTTCCAATTATGGCACGCGCTAGGTATTTAGAAAATTCAAACCATTTAGAGTCTGATCTAATGCTCACTGAGGTAGGTGGAAAGACTTGCATTGAATTCATTGGGCTTTGGGTCAAGCCCATGTTGGATGCTGGATGCTCAGCACTTTTGGAAATCACATTACTATTTAGGAGCCTACCTTTAGGCTCCTGTTTTTCAAAATCTTGACCTTAGAGCTGGTTTCTGCTCCAAGTGAAGACAATGACAAAACTCCTATTGATTTCAGTGATGCAAAACCAGACCTTTATAGTCCCAATGTTGTTAGTTTATACAGTTTTTGCCCTGACAGAAGCTAAAGCAAGGACAGGTAAATTAAGAAAAATATATACTATAAAGCTTGAAACTAATACGTATTGTTTGTTTTGTGTTTCCCCACCCTTACATTTAATTGTATAAGTTAAATGTCGTGCCAGTCTGCCTGAGGTGTTGGCATTCCATTCAGATTGCAATGACTACAATTAAATTATATTTATGCAATGCACAAATATAGGGAAAAGATATTTATAGCAATTTTATAAGGGTTACATTCTTTAAAAAAAAAAAAAAATTAGTCTTGAACTGCTGAATTGCTAACTTAAAGTGAGTTCTAGCAAAATTTGTTTTCTTGCAGAATCTCAATAATATGAAAAGAAGAAAAAAAATCAACTGTAAAACCAGTCAGACAACATATATGTAACTCAACAATAGTAATAACATGTTGTTGTAGCCACCTAAATAATTAACTGTAAGAAAAGAGAGTTAAAACTGAAGGAAAAACAGATTGAATTTTCTCAGCAACAAAGAATATTACATTAAATGATTTAGCAGAATTCTTTTTAGCTACTATTAAAAAGAATATAAATGAACTGAGGATGAAATTATACTTCTGAAAGAATAGGCTTTTCTGTACATCAAACATTTAATACAGTAAAACAATGCTGTACCTGATGAATAATTAAAATATGAAAAGAAAAAACATTCCTCAACTTACGACTTAATTATACGTGTGAAGCACATTTACACCATACTGAAAAAATCTAAGGAATGAATTTTATTTTTCATCCTAATTCATTATAAGCATGAAAGAGAACAATTTTTCTGAAATGGTAAGTGTTGTGGATCTCACTAAACTTCTCAGTCACTTTCCGATGCTGTATTAAGTGTTTGGTGAATGGAATTTTTTTTTTTTATATTGCAGAAATACTTTTCCATTATCTTTCTTAATTAAGTATGGCATCATCACATACTCCTAGACAAAAGTCTGGAAATAAGATCAAGTAAGAGTGGAGAAAGACTTCAATATTTTAAATATTAAGGAAATAAGTTAATTTGAGGAAAATAATGTAGTACATAGAATTTATAAGTAAAATTGATAGATAGCAATTATTGCGGTAGCCTGCAAAATCTTTCTTTTCCCCCTTGTCCTCACATTAAAAGAAAAATGACTCTAGCCAAAACAGAAGCTTAAGTTGCTTCTCTAAATTATAGTTGAAGTCATGAAGTTTTCAAGACATGTTGCTGTAGCAACAGCAGTCTTAAACATTTGATCCAGAAGCTAGGTGTTAGCACTAGTCCAAGTAACTGAGGGTGGTAGTGTTTGTAAGGGGATGGTTTGCAGTGCATCTGTATACAGTGTCCTTTGTGGTACTAATCATGTTCGCTGGTTCTATCGTGTCACAAGTGACACTTCTGTTCATTGCTTTTATCTTGAGATTCCTTCAAACAATATGGAAAGAGCAGATGGCAAAAGTGCTCCTGCTCCCTCACACTTCCAGTCTGACAGCTGCACCAATGAGATAGAAGCCAAAACTTTTCAACCCATGGGATCCTCAATGTTCTGTCCTCAGTACTCTCTCGACCTCTGAGTGAGTACCTCCAGTAGCACATTTCTTCTTCCTCCTGCAGTCAGTCAAATGTCAGGGCTTCCTTTTTCATCTCTGCCCTATCCGCTCTCAGTTCCCAGACATAGTTCGCCGGAAAGCAACAGTACAGAGTCCAATTTGCAGGCACTCCATGAAGGGTTTATTGGAGGTTTATGCTGACAAGCTTAAAACCATAACCATACCTCCAAGCCCTTTACACCATTCAGGCTTATTTTTCTATACGCCGATAAACTTTCCTTTCCCTTCCCCCGCAATCCTAGTTCTGTATGCCCATAGAACTCCCTTTTTCCCTGACCATGGTTCCGTAAGCCAACAAAACCCCCTCCCCCTTCCTTCTTCCTGATAGCCTTAATTATACCTGGAGCGTGTGCACACACACACCCCGGTACCACCCCTTTCAATATATGGTCACATTCTGTTTTGGGGGGTCTGGATCTGGGGGCTTTGGTACAACCCCTTTTGTACCCCATGGGAGGGGCAGAGAGCGGGGTCACATCTTGGCCATGGTAAGTTTATGGCCCCGTGTTTGTTTCTTTTTAACACCTTCCTTCACTTCCCTCCCTTTCCCAGCCACTTGCTTGGCCATGCTCTGGCATCTGTCTTAAGAGGAGTCTGAGCTTTCCCTCATTTGTGCATTCATATAACACACTTTCACTATGCCTTAAAACATTTTAACTGCATCCCTTCTCTTTTCACAGTAATGAAAAAAAAACCATCTAATTGCGGACAGGCAAAAGACACACACTATGTCTTTGTTCTTTGCTAATATGTGTAGCTCAAAGACTTTAACTTTCAGGCAGGCCAAGAGGCCTAGAATCCCGTCTCAGGCAAATGCACAGGCCTAGATACTTAAATGAGCTTACATTATATACTTATACCCTAACAAACTCCAGGGATAAAAAAGAAAAGGACTAGTTATGGAGAAGATGATTGTACAAGAGAGTTTTCTCCAGTTCACCACCATGCACTTGGTGTGTGGAGTGCATCTGCGATCCCCTTTCTTCTGTGGGCACCTCATTCAGGTTCTGGGATGAAAGGGATGCCCTTAGTCAAAAGAGTGATGCCTAGAAATGGCTCTGTCATTCTGATGAATGTGCTCCTGTGCTCCTTATTTGCCAATTTGGTTGGTTTTTTGGTTGGCCAAGTAATTCACTTGCTCCATTAGCAGTGCTCAGAGAACTGGATAATAGCTCCCAACAGTACCCATTCTTAAATCATGATCAGATGTCCTAAAAGACCACTTTTGAGATGATGGTGGAACCTGGCAAAGAAGCATCTTTCTGTTCCTCCTTGTGAATTTTCTCTTTCTAAATCTTCTTCTGCAGTTTTGTCTATCCCAACCCCAATCGTATTTTCTCAGTCTGAGGAAAGAGAATTATTAAATGTGTCACATTAGCGGCAGACGATATGGATTCTAATTCTACCAGATACTTTCTTCTTCAAGGCCCTTCTTCCTCTTAAGCTACCTTTCTAGATTTCTTTGAACTGGCAAATTAAAATTCTTCTCTTCTGATTGCATGGGTTGGAAGAAGAGTTGAGTAGTTTTCACACTCCTTAAACATCACACAAGCCCTCGTTTCTCTTTAGTAGGATTTACGAGTTGTGTTCCTCTGATTAGTGGTTCCTATAATGGAAGGATGTCCAGTAGGAAGCCAGAGTTTCTAAAGATACATTCAGCCAGTGGATTCTTGGCTGCATTTCCAAGAATTCCACTGGAATCTTGGAGCATTTAATCAGAGTACTGGCTATTTCCTGGGTACAGAGGTCACTGAGGATAAGGTCTGTAAGAAACAGAATTTATCATCATTAAATAAGACCACCAGACATTACAGGTAGGATACCTTTGCATCACTTGAATCTTATATGCTCCAGTTCGTAATGTTTTCTTATCCCTTGCTAGTTTCTGCAAACAGAATTACATTGTATTAAGGTGCTAGTTGAAACCATAAACTTTTCATGGCATTCTGATGTAGAAACAGCAGTAATAGATGTTGAATTGGAAGATAGGTATTAATTCTGCTTCAAGTAACTTGGAACATTAGTCAGACCTTTACTATGGACTAGTACAGAAAGTAATTTACACTGTGAAAGTTACTAATTTGTCTGAAGAGACACCACTTTAAATTCTCTTTTTCTCTCACCCTATTTTCTGTTTTGTGTGTAAATCTATGGTATGTGCTGAGTAGGTAGATTCTTCAACCAGGAACCTTTTTATTTTTGATTGCCTTGTTCTTTCATTAGCTGTACTTAGTACTGTATGTAGATTTCTGACTTCTTTCTTAACTGTCATTGTGTGCTGTGGTGACTTTGTTCAGAAACAGAGCTTCTGATGCTACCAAAAAGCTTGTGAATGCCTTTTCCACTGGAGTTGCTGTTTCTCAGTTTCCAAGAGAAGTGCAAGCCATCAGTCCTTAAACATCCCTGCCCCCACAAATAATATTTTAAGAGAGTATCTTTAATTGTGGGTTTTGTAAAATAGCAGAAGGCAGCAAATCAAAGGGGAACGCTCTTATTTTGCAATTTCCGTATAACTGAAATGAATGTGATTCCTAAACTTTATCCTTTCAAGTTGTAAAAAAGCCAAACAAACATAAAAAGCCCTTAATGTGAGTGTGTCGGATATTTTACACTTTGCATCTGATATGTAAAAATATCTGCATCATTCTGCATTGCTCGTATCGTTCTCTAGCCCTTTCGGAAAGTCACTTTTATGTAACAAGGAGAGGGAAGCATATTAAAGGGGGCTGATTCAGTCCATATTTTTTCCAGTTAGAAAAATATGCATACTCAGGGTTTTTCCTTCTTTCCCACACTGAACAGTTTTTTTAACAGACCTGTGTTTTAATTATAGTGGTCTAAGTTTACATAGTATACTATGATATTTTGCTGTATTAATTACCTTGTCAAGAGTAACAGGTAATTACTACATCAAATCACCTTCTTATGGTACATGGAGACATAACTGGCTGAATTATTTAAAAAAACATAACACATAAAAGTCCAGAAACCAAGATGCAACCTAGCCACAAATCTCTTTCTTGTAAAATGAAGTATTTTTTTATTATGGCACTTTTTTGTCAGAAGTGTAAATCTAAGTGCATGACTTCCTATCTCTAACCAATGCCTACATTAGGCATATGCCAAGGACTCATACACCATTCAGACATGAATTTTGTGTCATGGACTGATTCAAGCAAATATATTTGACTGATCTCTTCATTGTGAGTGTTATGCTCTTGTTTGAGCTCTCTGGAACAAGCTTTCTTCTAGGGATGGCGAAAAACCTTTTTTGCCTAATTTTTGATACCTTCACACATCGTGGATTTGTAAGTTTCACAGTTACACAGAGGTTGTTGGATTTCCAATCTGGTAAGAAGAAAGTAACTGGAATTCTACAGGGCCTAGTGAGTGCATAGATCACCATTTCATTTCTTTAGAGCTCACTATTGGAGATACAGTCAAACCCAAACTTGTTATGCTGCAATCACCTGTAATTGCCATCTGATAGTTTTGGAGTACATAGGGGTGTGATTTGAGAGTTACTGCACTGACTGCTGGTGTTACCTTGAACTTGAGACAGTATTTTACCCAAAGGTCAGTGTGGGTAATTCTGAGGTGTCATGAGTGAAGGTTGATTATATTGGATAAATGTGAGAAAGCCATTACATAATCTATGATTTATTTTACAAACTGACTTTTCCTGACCTTTGATTAGCCATTTGCACAAGTGAGTTTATACACAGATTTTTGCTTCTTCCACAGCTACTTTGGAAAGAGCAATTCTTCCATGTTACCTTGGATGTAGAATGCCTAAAAGACAAGATCACAAATTATTGTTGCTTTGGTTACTCTTCCTTATCCAGTAGTCAGCTAAATGACACTTCTCATAAAACTCTGAAACAGATCTATCATAACTCCATTAGAGTTTCAATGGGTATATACTGTGTCTTGTGAAGAGGCAGCCATAGGAGTCCATAGATAAATGATGTAAGTCTTTCTTTTGTTGCCATGGAGGAGAAAAAAAAAAGGACTTCTTTATGTGCAGAGAGGCATGACATGGGAGGTTTTGATTAACGTGAGAACTGTAAAAGTCCCTTTCTTAGTGTTATATCCAGTTGGATCTCAGTTAATTATGGTCCAAGAGTTGCATTTACCCTGGTGCAACTTTGCCAGTTTTAAAGACCCAAATAAATAAGCCCTACTCAGTTTTGTTTGTTTTTGAAATATCAACTAGCAGTTAGTTTTGAGATGGAGTTTTAATGTTTGTGACTCTACCCCCATTACCTCATTTGAGAGTCAGGGTCTTCCTGGACTGCGTTTGGCATCAAGGGAGCAGCATCAGCTACAGACAAGCAGGAACTGTTAGGAACCTGGTGGAAAGAAAAGAATCCAGAAAATGAGGTAGAGGGACATGCCTGCCAGCAATACTAGATGCTAATTCAAGTAGCATTGACTGAGGGGAGCAAGTGGAAGGAAGTGTTGTTGTGGGGGTTGCTTAGAAAAATCTGATGTATAAATCTGGCCCTCTCTTAGAGCCAGGGTCAGATTCAGTCAGTGATCTTGATCTGTCTGAACAGTCACTTGTAGTTCTAACGGGTTTACTAGAGTGTCTCTCTTCCTTTGCTTCCCCTACTGGGACCAATGCCTTTTACATCTCACCTGCTTCAGAGTCATTTTTGGAGGCACAGAGCAAGAGGGAAGGAAGGAGGGAGGGTTCCCTGCCTTTGCCACTGACTGTCAAGTCTGCTATCAAATCATCCCTTCTAGCGAAGGGGTAGGCTTTCATATGCTTCAGCTGCCTTCATTAAGAGTGGTCATAGCTACACCTTTCACTACTTCCCACACCCCCACCAGCTGAACTGGCACTTGCTCCCTGGGAAGTCTGTCACATGCCTTTCTGTTCTCTAGCTGCTAGCATGGACTGGGTAATATAGCCTTGGAGGAGGCCACTTACCAGTCCATTCCCAGTCACAGAGAAAGGATCAGCCATGCTGCTGCTTGAAGAGTGGTGGCAGGTACAGCGATACAGTAGCTCTCTTTCCAGTCATTCTGCTTTCCTTTTCCAAAGAGGTGAACAGAGATAAGAAGCAGATTTTCTGATGTGAACAGGGCCTGTCTGTGAGATTCTGGGAGGTCCCTTGTTGATCATCTGTTGCCTCCACATTATTTACAGAAGTATTTCTAGGAAGGGTGCCGAAGTTCTCTTGATGAGGATAAGATTCATGTACCTTCTAAGGGACATGTAATAACCTTTATCAAGTATTCGTTACATCTGTTTGGCTCTTGATACATCTGTTTACACTTTCATCTTGGAAGTTAGTGCCTTTCTGTGGTGTATTTGTGGTGGCAGGGTAGACGAAAGCTGTTTGAAAATCAAGTTTTGGAATACTTTGGGCATGAGTAAAATATTTGTCAATTTCCTCAAAGCAGGACCAATCCTCACTAAATAATTGCTGGGTAGTCTATGCACCATTCCTCCTCGTGAAAAAGGACTGATTATCATCATGGAATTCCGGGTATCAAACTCAATTCCTGAATACTATGTATCTTTGCAAGTTTGCAATTAGGATGCACACTGACAGCCCTGAAGACTGAAGCTCCACAGAAGAGGTACAGCATGGGCAACGCCAGTGATAGCCCTTCTCCTAAGACTGCTAAACAAGACTGCAAGTTAGTTCCTAATATAGTTGTGGATATCATGACATGGGTGTGGTGTACATAGGGAGACTACTGACTCAGTTAACACAGACCACTTGAGAGCCATTAACTGGTAACGACTTTCAGACTGACCTGTGGTTGTACTGAAACTTTCTTTCCCTTTGCTTTCATACTCATGTGTGGCAAATATATTTAACACTACCAAGTTTATTACTTCATTTTTAAAAATTCATCAGTAGTTTTACACTATGATTTTCAAAATTGACTAGTTATTTTGAGTGTCCAGCTTGCAACTTTGAAGGGACCTGATGTTCAGAAAGTGGTGAGCACTGACCCTCAGAAAATCAGTCCCTTTAGAGCGTCTGAAGATGGGCATCCAAAATAACTACTCTGTTTTGAAAATCTTGACCTTAGTCTGTATATTTAAGAAAATGAAACTTTCTTATTTATGCACCGATCTAGATTGTGGTCAGTATTTCTGTAGAAAGTCTATGCCGATTACAAAATAAAATTATATATAGAATTTATTTCAAATTAAAATGTAATCCATATTGGGTGTTGGATCAGACCCTAATGTGGCATATACGTGTAGATTTTGGAAAATACTAGTTTTCTTTTTTTTATGCTTTTGTATGCTCCCACACCCAAATAATTTGTCCTGTATAAGGACTTCATAGTTTTGAAATGCTGTGATTTCATGGAATTGCTTTTCCTAATAAAATAATCTAATAACTGTAAGTATTTTTAAAAAAGATTTCTAAAGTCTTTGGCACAAGATTTTGCTTCAGAAAATTGTTTATTATTTATGTTTCTTGAAAGAAAATAAAATTTCCTCCATAGCATCATTTCTGCATGGAATTAATGTCCTGACTGAACCAGACATTAAAACACCATGAAGACATATATGTTGTTTAAAAAGTACTATGAAAAATTAATCCAATTTGCTATTCTTCTGGTGTAAATAAATGAAAATAAACCAGCTTGAAACCAAAATGGCCACTTTCTGAGTTTTATGTAGAATAGAAAGCCGTTTATTCTTTTTGTCTTGTTTTAAGATGTGATTTTACTATTCAAGAGACGAACTTTAATCAGCCACCATATCAGACAAATGGGAGTTTTAGTCAGTGGTTAGTATGTTGGAAGTAAACACTAAGATTCTCATTATAGTGCATGTCTGAATAATTAGTAGAGCCACTCTGTACTTTTTTTGGCAATAAAAGAAAACTTGCTCTTCATTGAAACGACAGGATGACAGGAGCATCTAGCAGTTTGGTCATTAGTGTGTGCCTGCCATCAATGTCATGTTACAGTGTCAAATTAGTTAGTGCCCCCTCAGGAGCGAAGCTGGACCTGCAAATTATCCTTGCATATCCCAGGAAACCATGTTTGCTAAACCTCAGATCAAATGTGAACAAATTATTAACAAGGCTCATAAATTAACTACTTCACAGACTTGTAATTTCTTACAAGTAGATAATAAAGACAAAAAGTTTTATATTGTGTTTTATACAATCCAGACCTGTGATGAGCTCTCTTTTAATTCATTGTACATTTGATTTTCATTTCTGTTATGGGGAGTGGGGAGGAAGAATGTATACAACTAAAGACCAAATGTTTAGAAAATCTAGAGTCCTAAAGGAAGCAAATGTAAATCCACTAAAAACAATATAATTAAGTTTGTTATCTCATTGCCCGATAAGTCGCTGACAATAGTCTTTCTTCTTGTAATGGCAGTTGTTCATTAATGAGTTCACCAATTAAGTTTGAAAGATTACAGCCTTTGCCAAGAGGATTTATCTGTTAGAAGTATTTTTTTCCTGATACATTCTTAACATATTGTAAGCCTCTTTGTTAAAGATGTATAAGACTACCTCTTAAACACTTTAAATCCTATTATAGGATGCATAAGGCCCTAAAATAATTTTACAATCTGTTTACACATTAACATCTAGAAAACTGTAACATATCTGTCTAAAGATGTCTGCTTTCAGAATGAGATGCTAACTGATAGTGCTTTCTCTTAGAAGCAGGCTTGTCCTCATGAAATAAAGAAGACTCTTCTTTTGCTAAAGAATAATTTATTTCTAATTATTTGTGACTATGCAAATCATAAAACTCTTTCTACACCTCCCTCTGCCCCCCACACAACTGGATTTTTCAATCTGTGGATAGTAATCCATAATTTTTTTCTACTTGCTTTTGTTTTAAATCTAGTGTAAACCAAAAGGAAATTGATGCTTTCTATACATTAAAGTCTCATACACCCACATGCAAGCTATTACCCTTCTTTTGTACCTTTGAGGGGGATGAGTAATCTATAACCAGTGACCAAATCAGCATTTTGGAAAGGGCCTATCATGCAAAAACATGTAAAATATATCTGTTCATAAGAAAACCTCTGAAAATGCCAGAGGTCATGATCAGTTGATTAGTTTACCTGCCACAAATTAAAGTAGATGGTAGACAGTTTATAGTTACAATATTAGTAAAGTATTTGCTAAAGAATCAAGAATGCAGCTTCAGCATCATAACCCATGCACATTTTCATTAACTTTGCCAGAGGAATGTGCTGTGTTGCAGATTAACAGTAATTTTTAATATATACAACAATTAGTATAATAAAAGTGCATAAGTAACCTCTTTACATCAAAAAAGAGGGGAGGGGGAATCACAATCTTTGGTCAAAGTTGATTATAGGAAAGAGAAGTTATTGTTGATTCTGTGTGTACAATATTACTTCAAATTCTGCTCTCAGTAATACTTACGCAACCTTCTTGACTTCAGCAGAAGTGGTACTGGGAAATTCATCCCTGGCATGACTCCATTGATTTCATTGCTCCTGATTGTCAGTGCCAGGTTACTCTGATTTCTCCTCTTCGTCATTGACCGTGTTCATTGGAATTATTTTGCATCTTCAATCACTCTTCATCCATTCTGCCAAGATACCTCTAGGGTTTGGAATCAGCACTCTTGTTGCTACATTTTTGCAGGCACAATCCTAACTGGTTAGTTGGCTTGTGCCACCCAGCATCCCAGCCTTCATACTTCCACAGTGCCTATCTTGTGGGCAGGCAGAAAATCCGGCCTGAGCTTCCTGCAGCATTGATGGCAGTGTGAAGCTCTGAAATGGGAATGGGCTCCTGAAGCAACAGTAGTGCAGACCCTGGTCTTTTTTGCCCAGTTTGCCAATGTAGTTGTCTTCTTTCACTGTGAGGTAACTCAGGACCCATACTATGATGTCTCCTCTGGGGGGGAGAGTCCTATCCTATTTGGAAGGTGTTAAGGACCAACAGGACACGTGCTTTATGATGGACTGAACTTCCTCATTGTCCTCCCTGCTTAATTCTGCCTTGATGGCTCTTCTCAGCTTCTCAGCTGTAGCATCCACATGTTGAATGTTCAGTGTTTAAAGATCAATAAATATGTTATAACTTATAAACCCCCCAAGCATTGGGCTTGATTCCTAGCTGCTGTAAATTGGTATTAACATCAGTAGAGCTATTCCGAGTTACATGAGCGGAGGATATGATCCTTACCATATTAGAGGCTTGACTTTAACCCACAAAAGCCCAGAAAGCTAACAGTTAAGGTTAATACTTTGTGCTTAACTACCTTGTTGTGATTAGATTTTGCAAGGCTTGAAGACCATATGCTGTTTAAAACGTAGTCTATACGGTTGCACTGCAGATTCAGTTTACAGAAATAACAAAATATTGAAATTGTACTACCAGTGGAATACATTTCAGTGACTCTATAACAAAAGATAAATAGCACACTTAATGGTGAAAAATATATTGAAATGGAACGTGTCAGCTGTAAGCTGCTTAATTATTATTGAAAAGTATATGTTTTTGTTGTTGTCTCGGCTGCTATTAGAATTAAACCTCCCTTTCCACTTCATGCTGCTGACTTTTAAAGCAATTGGTGTATATTGTAAATGCCTCTGCATAGAGGGCTGGACTTGATGAACTCTTGAGGTCCCTTGCAGCCCTACCTTCCTATGGTCTTCCATCACAGTCTATTTCTCTGCACTTCTGAAAATCAAGGCAATCTCCTTGACCCTGATCCAAAGTCCACTGAAAATGATGGGAGGTTTTTTTGTTGACTTAAGTAGGTGTTGGAACTAAACAGAACTTTTCTGTGTGGTGGTTACCATATTCTACCATATTCCCATCTCAATTTTCTCCTTCAATTCCAAGTAAACTTAACACTCAGTCTTTGTTCCATTCCTTATTTTCATCTAGCCAATTAAGCATTGTTTTTACCACCTTATGAAAAGTGCATCGTGTGCCACTACTTGTAGTTTTCCTAACAGAAGTCTGTGTCAAGCTCCTTCATTTTCTTGGTTATTGAATTATTTTCCTTGCTCTTTGGTGAGGGAAAGGAAAACCTTCAGTGTCTTGAGTAAGAGACTGTGCTTTTTTCCACAATAGCAGCGTTAGCAATGGCAAATCATTCTACCCTTCTATCTTTAGTTTCAGATGATCATGTTTTGAGAGAGCGACTTCCCAGTACCACTAGACTTGGATTTAGGCATGTGAAAGTTTTGTTAAATTCCCATTTGATCTAGATAATTGGACTCAAGAACTGAAAATAAACCAGCTGATATAGAATCCTCAAAACCTGTTGTGCACTCCTCTGAGCTGTAGCTTTTTGCAAGATAGTTTAAATAACCAAACTTTTGGTCCCTCTGCATGAAGACTGATGCTGTCCTACAGGTGTTGAAGGCAAAACTGACATGTATAGGCATGTTCAGAAGCAACTTTATAGCCGTAGATAAGGATCATGCCATATCTGAATCACAACAGGACTGACACTCAAAATTGCCTTCCCTAAGGATCCTTCACTGGAGAACACCCTCAACTTCCTTTCACCAGGGTGAAGTCAGAGTGGGAAATCTCCCTTCCACATGTGTTTCAAGGCCTGGTAAAGAATTTGGAGGTTGTAGTTAAGGTGGGTTAATCAGCTTTTTTCAGTTCTAGTGATACCGGTTGATCTCTGTGCAGTGATGGTCTGATTTTTTTTATTTTAGATTTTTAGAAAGTTCCATTTGTAATGGATTGCAACTTTAGTATGCAACATGGAAAATGAGTTAGGATTTCCATTCTATGAAAAATACAGGAGTTTTATTATAGGAGAAGCTGATCATTCAGCATTAAGAATCCTCTTTTTATTAAGCAAAATTCACATACTCTTCAAGAATAAGACCTAAGCTATACATTTTCCCCTGGGACTATGGGTTCTTGTTCATCTCACAAAAAATCCTGTTTGTACTTAAGTGAAAATACGCACATTTAATTCTTCAGCAGTGAATTTGTGCATTTTACTCTTAATTAACAAAACAAACATGGCTTACCAGAAACCTGTGGTTGCTTTCAAGGCAGCTGCATGGATTTACATAGAAAATAGAAACTGGCACAAGGCATAAACTGTCTAAGCCAGAATAGGACTCAGCTCATGTCCCTATGTGGAATGCGCAAGGAACCCTATTCATAAACATTCCACTGTGTGTGCTCTGCATTTTCCTATGGTGTGCTTCTGGTTTTCCTGGACTAGTTTTAACTAATTTCTTAGGAAATGAAACATACAACTAATGTGTCAGAGATTTTTGTTATGTGCATGATGCTATATCCAGTTTCGTTTCTACAAAATGGCCATTATCTACATAGTGAATATTTAATTCATTCTTGGAAAATAATATTTCTGTTGACCTATGTTTGTATTTAATCTACTTTAGACTGCATTATATCCAAAACCAAGTACCCCCTCATTTAAAATAAAACAAAACTACAATAGTTTGTTAGTAAATAGTCCCAAATAACATTTTAGCATCATTTGCAGAGCTTGTGGTGTTATCGTAGAACTCTATACTTTGCATAAAGGCAGTAAGACCTATTCCTGTCTTTAAGCCAAATTTACCTCTTTTAAAACCGTTGTTAGCTGACAAATAATTGATAACCTTAAATATCTGCTGAGGCAAAGGTTATAGATAGCGGAATTTATGCTAAGGATGAATTAATTCCACATAGTTTTAACATTCCCACGTTAAAATTTAGTTATCCTTTTTGTCTCTAACTGAACCAAATTTTTAAATGTGACAAAATTTGCCCACACCAGTTTTTGTGCCCATAAAACCCTGTATTTTCATGTGCAAAACCTAAGTTAAAAACCTATCAAATCTAGATGATAATCTTGGCTCACTTTACAAACTTCAGTGCATATAGCCTTACGGCACTGCTGTGGATTAAGCAGACTTTATTATCCCCTTTTTACAGATGGGGAAATAGAAGCAAACAATGTGTTAAGGGCCTGATCATGGGCAGCTATATGAGAAAATCATACACAATTACGTTTCAGTTATGTATGAAACTGCATGCACTCATGAAATGTGCAGTTGCACATGTGTTTTTCTGTTAAGCAAGCGGCTGCTGCATCTAATTTTAAAAATGAGGTTTTAAGTCATTTGCCCAAAGAGATGAAGGAAGTCTGTGACAGAAAAAGACCCTAGGCCTCCTGATTTCCATTCTTGTGCCTTCAGCACAAGATCATGCTATCCATCAGTTTCACACATGTAAACGCATGGATTTTTGTGTACAAAACTGCAGGCACAAATTTAGAGGCTGGCTTCAGGCACCTTTGATCATTTGTTCTGTTGTTTCCCACATTTTGGGCCTTAGGGGGAGGTATGATGAGATCTGATTAGCAGCAAGTCTGTTAATTATAATTTATAAATTAGCGCATCAGTGCAGAAACATCACTTTCTGATTTGGATTTAAAAGCCCTTCATCTCAGCAAAATGTAGTCAATGCAGATGATAGCAGAATGCATTGAAATACATTAGATCAAAGTGATGCATTTCATAAATGTGATGCCAGAATGGCTAATTAATTACTTCACCACAGATTTATTACCTGCAACTTATTTACATTATTTATTGCAACTTATTACCCATTGCTATGAATATACATATAAACTTACCTGCAATTTTATCTCTTCCACAAATATAAAGTGTTATACCTTAATTGAAAGTTAGTATAATCCAATGTGTCACTTTCTATAACTCTTTTTTTCATGGGCTTAGCCTAACTTAAATCACAGGTGGATCTGGATTTACAAAACATGGATATCAATTTTGTAGGAGCTGGTCAGTCTGAGCTTAACTCAGCCTCTGTATCCAGTGCTGGAGTCTTACACACACACTTCAATAGGAAGTTAAAGAATTGTCAAGGTGGACGCCCACTGCCGTATCTCCTTCTCTCCATTGCTCCCTTCTGCTTACTATCCTCTCTCATATCTCTCTTCTCCCCCCGTCCTGTGCAGCCACTCCCCACCTCACTTCCCCAGTGGGGCATCTGCTGCTTCTCTTCTGTTAATGAAAATCTTTTACTCATGCCATGCTTTGTTCACTAGTGTTGACTGCTATTTGCTGCTGCGTGCATACAGTGGTGCATATATGCACAATCTGTGTTTTACCATTCTGTATAGAGGTGATCACCACGCCAGGAACATTCAGACACTGCAGGCAGTGAGATGCCCCATGCAGTTGCACAGTTTGTACATCCTGGGGATTGGCTTCTTTTATCTATTTTCACTAGTGTCATTAAAAGAAAAAAGTGGATGTCCTGAATGGCAATGTGTACAGCCTCTGCCTCTCCCTTTGCCTTTTAAGAGGAGGTTTTTGGTCTACAGTCCCATGATAAGTACTATACTAGATTATCTTGTCCTGCTCATAATGCCTCTGACAGAAACACGGTGCTATGTCTGTATGAACTTGTGGTTTTTGAAAATGCTTAGTCTTTTATGCTGAGTCTTTGGCCTGGTCTACACAGCCATTCTGGGTTGACCTGAGATACACTAGTTATATAACGTAACTAGCATATCTCACATCAACATACTTATGTCTATGCAGCATGGCGTCTTCATGACGCTACGTTGACGGAGAGCATCTCCCATCGACGCTACCTTTCAGGGAGGTGGACTAATTGCGTCAACGGGAAAGCGCTCTCCCATTGATTGAACAGGTCTACACAGACCCACTGAATCAATGCCGCTGCATCAATGCCTGCCACCGCGGCATTATAGACATGCCCATATTGGGCTTTTGACTGCATTAATTTCTTTACTCACACAGTTTATACATCATATATAGGACCAGACAGAAAGAACCAAAAAGTATGACATGTGTTTTCACCTGCCATAACAACACTTCAGCATAAGCAGAGGCAGGATTTAGGGATCTCTTTGACCAATATTGGAACAAAATTGGACATAGTATGAAAAAGATTTCTATGGATTTCTATTTAAGAAGATTATTTTTACATGCATTGGGTACTAATCACTATCCCCGCAGTAAACATGAATGATACAGTTAAATGCTAGAGATGTGGAGAATCCACTAGCTTGTCTTGGAGCCATCTAAAAATTAGGAGCTTCGGGGAAGAGGTACACTGTTGTTATTTATTATTTCTATTGCTGTAGCAACTAGGAGCAGGCAGCCTGCTTGGTGCTGTACAAACACAGAACAGAAAGATAGTCCCTGTCCCAAAGAGCTTCCAATCTCACTTGAGAACTAAATAATATTAGGAACTTCCCATAATTTCCAGGCTTGTTTTCTCTTGGGGCTCACCAGCACAAAGTGCCAGCTGAGTTGCACTAATACTGGTTCCTATGATCCTCTTTGGTGGCAAATCATCTGATACCACCGTCCTGGAAATCACCTGCACCTTCCTGGATAGAAAACTAGCACAGTAGACTTAGTGATGTGGCAATACTTGAAAGAATATCATCTAAAAGATGGGAAGATTTCCATAAACCTGCTGACATTTGGTCTGTATTTGTAGCGGTGGTTGACTGAAAGATGATATTGATTAGGGTTTTGCATGGGGAGGGCTATTGATGGACCCTGTTGGAATAGTTCTGGAAACAATCATAAGCTTTAAATTAGAGAAAAGCAAATTCTATATATTCTGTATGTATGTAGCCTTCTGCCCAGTTAAGTGATGACAAAGTTGTCTCTTTCCATAACAGTGATCGCACCAGGTCTCATGCTATCTTCAGAAGGTAGGAAAAAATATTTAAAATATCAAAAAACAGGATGATTTTTGTCTTCAAGGCACAAATTATACTGGTTTAGTAGAAAATAAATCAATCCTACTGAAGCTGGAACATCTGGTTACCATAAAAGTGTGTAGCTTTTAGTAGTGTATTGGACATGGAGCTACTGCAATACAAATAATAGTAAATAAAAAGAGGGAAATAATGCATTAGGCTGGGGAACTTGTATAGAATGTGTAGTGTCATGGTTTTAACATTGTGGAACAGAGGGATACAACTTCACACTTAAAGGATACATAGAAATTCAGTGAACAGATACATGAAAGGAAAATCAGGCCCATTATTCATTTATGAGTTCAGTAACATTTGTACAATTTGTTTCTCAGTAAGTAAAATTATTTCAAAATATTAAAATATTCCTTCAAGTTGGTATTAAGTTGCCTAAGCCATTCCTCTGTAATGCAAATAAATGTATATGGGACACCTTTCTATCTGACCTCAGGCTCAAGATACACAGACCACGGAATCATCTTAGAAAGCAACATTCCTTGAAAACACAATTTTTTTTCTTTCCAAAGAAAAACGTCCAAAGGAAGATGCAGATACCATTCTAACTTGCATCCAGGCCTTTGATGTCAGATTTCACCAGTGAACATTAATTTTCAGTTCAACAGACTGTGTAATTACCATATGAACTCCATTGCATGGGACATAGATGCGTGGAAACTTTGAAATGCAAGTCCTCCTTTTGGCATGCCGCTCATATTGCAACATTTTTTTTGCATATGTTCACAAACTCCACATGCCATAGTAGTACCTATGAGACATATAGCGTAATATGATAGGTAAGCTTTACTTCTAAATCAGGCCTCTATTGTGTAGCCTAAGTCCTTGTAACAATTCAGCAGTAATATCAAGGAACTCCCATTATAAGTGGTGCTTTAATTAATAGGTCCTTGAGCGTCAGGAAGCAGACGATGTTGGAAACTTGGGTAATATTACCATTGAGTTTTATTAATTAAATTTAAGCTATTAACATGACCTTGGATTTAAACACAATGACTTCTTTTGTGGGTATGATTAGCAGATGTTTACCGTATTTCTTCACTCTATGAAAAATCCTTGTTGCACCCAACAAAAACAACCATATTTACTTTGCTAAATCAAATATTTGGAACTCGGGTCATACTTTATATATCATGGCTCCAATATCCTAATTTTTCCAACTTTTAAATTTAGATCACATCTGTGGTAGATCTCAGCTCACAATGATCTATTGTATTAGCAAACAATTTGTTAATTGTTATTATTATTATTTTTGGCATTGTGTCTTCCACAGTGGGCTGCCTATCGGTCTTTGGTTTTTGTTTTTACAGGTTTTCAGGGTCGTGGTGTGGTTTCCACAAATTTTTGTTTTTAAGATGTCTGCTATTTATGGGCAAGTTCCTTTACACGTTAATGGTAATAAAATCTGGAAACACATTTTTGATCCTCAGAATAAGGTTGGAAGTTTAACTTCTTTTTCAGTAAGGTAAGTGGGGTCTCACCTCATTTCAAACTTTTAAGAAGTGCTGTTCCCAGAAAATTTGCTTCCCTCTCTCACCAAATTAAGAGGTCAGAAATGTTCAGTCACTTTAACACTTCAGTTTGCCTCCGGGTAAAGGCCACCTGCTTCCCAGAAGCTGCAACAGGTATTTCTGAATTAGCACTGGTCCCTGCTGCTGCGGTTGATTTTTGTAGCAGGTCTGCTGCCTGTTTGTCTACAGTGCTGAAAGGAAATAGGAGGGGAACGAAACTATGCTTTTCTTGGGAAACCACTCCCTTTGGAATGGAGAGATCTGGCTTGCCATTTTATTTTGTTTCCACGTACAAAGTAAGCAACAACATTGCACTGGATCAGGGACAGCAAAGAAAAGATTATTATTTAAAGGGCGTCATCTATCTAGCCAGTGTATTTTAGGAAAAGGAGTCTCCTGCTTCATATTTTAAGGAGTGTAATAAAATGGCACTCTGTTTGAGAAAGGGACTGATAAAGTGACAGCAGCAGTACAAGGAATTAGCTCTTTATTTATTAGAGCAAGCTACCACATTGATAATGTTCTGCTCAGGGGGTAGGTACTATCAAGTGAGAGGCAGTTTGTATCCACAATGTGGCAGGTTACCTAATGGTAACAAGTCTTGCCTATATTCTTTCAGGTCAAGTTTAGGTATCTTTTGCTACTTGTTTGTATTTGACTGCCACGCAGAGTTTGGGATTCATGTCGTATCATTTATATCTAATCCATTTTTTCAGCTTACAAGAGCCAAATATGAAACTCAGTTAGGGTTCTCCTTAGTTGCTTCATTATACTACAGGTGTATTTGGGGGGAAAATTCTGAGGCTATACATGTCCTTCCCTTCCTCCTTTACCTGGAGTAAGTTTAAATGGAGGCTCTGTATATGCAAGACAGGGCATAACACGTTTCATCTGAACAGTATCAGTGGATTTACACAAAAGAAAGGTACAGTGATAATAAGAAAAAGATGGAATCTTTTGTTGTCTGCAAACCCAGTGCTACCGGTGGTTGTATTGAATTCCTGTGTCTAATAAGAGTTGATGGCTTTATATTTAATACCCTGATTTATTTTTTTCTGTGGCTGGTCTTCTCTCCTTAACTTGCTCCTAATTTCGTTCCTTCTTCCAGCAGCTTTTGCAGAGAGTTAACTAGTAGGTTAAATATTAAACCTCTTTCCTTCTCAACTTCAAAACTCTTTTTAGTTTCTCAGATCTTTTTATTTTTTCTTGCTGATGTATCTAGCTTGACTTGTTTGTGTCAGGAAGCAAATTTAAACTCTGTAATGACAATACTGGGCTAGATTCTGAACTGGTGTAAATAACCATAGCTTCATTGAAGACAATGGAGCTCTGCCAATTTACAGCTGCCAATCTGTCCCTCTGTACCTAGTCTAAATAGTTGGAAGTTAGGTCATTCATGAGAAAAGGCTATAATTTTGTATGAAAGCACAGTTTGGGGAAGCTATGATATCAACACAGCTATTATAAAACATTAAATGACCTGTTTTCTCCCTTATAAAATGTACAATTTGCACCCATTATCAATATTATTACCAGAGTCTGCATATTAAACTTGTCCTCCGATAGGCAGGAACTTGTCTTCACTAGGAACAGATACAATAAAGTATGACTTCTGTTTTAATGGAGAATAAATAACAAGAAGGTTTATTGTGTTCTACTAAACTCTCTATCTCCACCAAAGCTGCTGCAGAGGCATGTAGAATATTGCTGAAGATTTATGCTCAGGGTGAACATGTACAGTACCATACTGGTGCTGCAGAGAACATTGGTGTAACATGTTCGATCAATAAATTTATCAGAAGAAGATGCATGTTGTAGTTTTCTGACTTGTTTCCAGATTAAAATGTCAGTTAAATTAAGGTTTCTTTAAACCCATGCACTAATAAGATAGGGAGGCCAGAAGTGCAACAAACCTATCACAATTACCTCTTCCCAGACACTGAGAGAAAATGTAGATTGCCCACAAGCGCAGCCATATAGTTCAGTTTGCTCTTTGAATTGAGGTACCAGCACCATGAAGCAGCAACTGAGGTGGAAGGGCATTCTGGGTAATGACAGGCAAATGAATGTGTCAAGCATGTTACTTTTCTTTATAGAATCCCATGTTCAGCAGTTGCCACAAATAAAGTTTAAAACTAGAGCAGGGTTTATCCTGGCCAGGTGGGTGCAATTGCTCTAAGGTAATTCAGTCAAGATTCAGGAGATTATATTAAAGCAAAGCAACAAGATCAATAATAAGGGTGGAGTAGCTGATGTCAGTAGGCCGGAGGTTTACTGCTGATTTATTGATTTAGCCTTCAGTTTTCCATTTAATCACTTGGTTTGGGTTAATTTCATTAATATTTCTCTTCTGACTAGTTTTTTTAAGTTAGGAAGTGCTGCATAGCAATTGGGTTGACTCCTAGATAGATTGTAATCCTTGAGGACTCCAAACATAAAAATACAGGGCCCGATCTAGCACAATACAGCTGTGGCCATCACAAGCTGCATTACTGGAAAAGGGAATGTGGCATTGAGCAGCTGCTGGTGACTGGGTCCTTTCCTTCTCAAATATAAGAAGCAGTTTTTGCGGCTATGCAGCCCTGAAACTTCAGGGCAGTGGCAGCTGCAGAGGCTAACTGTTAAAGACGATGGTTAGGATCAGTTTTGAGGAGAATCCATGCATGCCGTTTTATTGCCCCCCTGAATCCAATAAAATGTGGAACGTTCCTGAGGTTCATATAAACCTCTCTCGCCAACCCAACAAACACATTCTTGTGTGAAGTTCCTTTATTTTATATGTGGTGCAGAGTCTCAGCAGTTTTTCTCTGCTGGGTCCTTCAACTAATCGTTCAAAATCTGTCCGACTCTCTGCTCTCAGTTGTATCATAGAATTCCTGCTTCAGGGAAATAATGGAGCCTTCTCTTCTCCATTGGGTTGGGGCTGGGGTATTAGAGTAGAAAGTGAGCTATTGATTTTTGTTCTGTTTAGAAAGAATAAGCAAGCACCCATTAGTGCAGGTTGGTGGAAATGGGACACACAACATTTATTCCAGGTAGAAATACACTTCATCACTGCAAACTGAAGTAAAATACAATGTGCTTTCTTTATTGCTCATTAATCCACAACAAAAATCAAAATCACTCAGAAAATTGCTTTATCCTCAATATGCAGATTTGGTAAAATAAAACAATGTGGACAGGACAGTGTAGTAGGAATTATTGCTTGCATTTGCCCCTCATACACTGTACCGAGCTGATTTTTTCCCCAGTTATGCTTAACTTTTAGAATTAATCAAAGAACTTTAAACCACTTCATTACTCCACAGCCACTTGCATGGTTGTTTCAGCATGTCACTAAATTAATTGTGTGTATATAACTATACCATGCTTGCATACAGTGCAAGGAGAATATCCGATTTTACCCTAAAAGACACATTATGCTCAATAACAGCTTTCACAGTTAGGGATATACTTGATCTTTAACATCCTGTCACATGCATTTTGGTTCTACTGTATTTACAAGCTAGAATTCAACATGTATTTTAAAAACATAATATAAGTAAACTGACCTTTTTCTTCTCTGGTTTGATAATATAAATAGACTTACAGTATGGCTTACTGGGGGAATGGAGTGTAATCTATCATGTCATAACCCATCCTTCCACTTCCTTTCCTGCTTCCATATATGTTGCCACTGTGGTTGAGGCTTGGTCTTGAAACAAGTGTGTCAAAGTACAGTCCAGTATATTAGCATGCTTTCAGAAAGAGATGATTGCTGGATGTTGTAGAGTGTTACTCTCAAGACAGGCCCCAGGTTGATCTTCCCTCTTCTGAAATAAATGACTTAATTAAAATGTTCTACATCCCTGGTATTTTCCTCTGATCAGCTGACCAAAATGAGACCATTGCAGTAGTGGTAAAATCCAAGTTCTCTGCCAAGCCACCAAAGCTAGAATCCTTGGTTTGATGGGATCGTGGACAGGCACATGTATGTGACGTGCAGTGTCTCCCACCACTCCCATCTCCATGGCAGCTGCAGCTTTGGGGACTGGCAGGGAGAGTGTATGGATAGTGCAGTGACCATGTCTGCATCTCTGATCACACCAAATATGGCATCTTGAATTGTTTTTTTTGTTTGTTTGTTTGTTTTTTTGCTGTTGGATTGATCACAGGGTCGATATGTTTCCCCAACTCAACCCCCTCCCCTCCCACCCCCCACTCCCATCTCCTGCCTTGTCCAGGAACTAGGAGTTTAAGGCTATTAAAGCTTTTTGGGGGAAGGTACACTGGTTGCATTTGTTTCTCCTGTTTCGGGAAGTGATAGTGGTTCTGGGCAGTATTTCCCATTTCACGTACAGTGACTGTCTCTCAAACTAGTAGGATCTTTCAAAAGAGAAAAAGGCTTGGAAAATGCAACCACTGTAGAAGGACTGGGTTGGAAGGGAGAGGGAAGCTCCTCATCCTTTCCTGCCTATCTGAAGGCTCTCTTTAAAATAGAAAGGAAGAGGCGGTAACAGGTTTTGGAGTCTATCAGACTTGATGATGTGACTGTACATTTGTCCCACACCATCCCTTTCAGGCATATGGAGACACATAATCCTCCAACCCAACTGAATGGAATTCAGTGCTAGTATGGGGGTTGGGTAGCAAAGGTAGCACTAATCACCTTTGTGGCCCCAATTATTGGTGTGAGACAGGTATTGCATTAGCTGCCAATAATCCCTAGAATCTGTTCCAGCAGCTGGGAACTGGCTGGATATGGTAGCAACCTCGCCCTGTCTCTGATACTGGGAACACCAACCGGGGATTCCCTCATGTTGAGGGAATTCTCAGGTGACTAGGTTTAAATCTGCTTTGCATGGTTGGAATGGCATATGGCTGACTTACTGGGGCTGAAGATCTGGCCTTAGCTACAAAAGTGTTAATACTCTTCTCTTGTGTGATGTGATGGGCACACCCAAGAGTTTATTTTATGCCACTATTCTTGGTTGCTCCTCCCCCACATATGTAAATTGAATCTTGTTCACTTCTCATGCTGGTTACCTTGTGAAGTTTGCAGTTTCTGGCTGCTTTGCTGTAGTGAATATGGTGGAAATAATATCCTGGGGCAATGTTGTGCATGGCTTCTTTGGCTTGAATTGAATTCCATTTTCCTTTGACTCATTTTTCACTATTAAGATTTACTTCCCTTTCAACCTAATATTATTTTTTAATCTGTATTTCAGAAGCATCCAGGGGCCCCAATCATGCATCTGGGCTCCATTCTTGTCACAGTACAAAAATTTAGTTAAAAAAACCCCTCCCTGTCTCAAAGCATTTGTTTGATTTGTTATTTCCTTGGCGGATTGACCGTCAAGATGCTTGTATTGATGCTAATTGATATTGGTCAGCCACATACTCATAAAGCTTACTTACTTTATTACATAAACACTTACTTTAAAAATATGCAACAAAAATGAGTGACTCGAGCGACTTTAGTCTCTTCCTAGTGCAATTAAAATTATCAATGAAATGGTTAAAGTGAATTATTTAAGAATAAGGCCCTGTGATGTCTACAGTAATAACTTGGAACACTGTGTATATTAAAGGGTCACGATCACATACACTGAAACTTTAAAGCTTGGTTAATGTTACAATGGCAATAAAAAAATGTACTCTAAATTGTAAATATCTCTTTAAAAACAACTACTCACCATTGTACTGTGAGAAATAAAATAAATAAAACAAGCTCCCTCTAACCAAAGCAATAGCCCAATTTTGTGGCACACACAAAACAATATGTGACCTCTACCTGCTGCCTTGCAGCAACTGTGAACTAGCTGTATTCACAGAGACTGGTGCTGTGGTGCACAAACAATAAAGTAAACAAGAAGTTTGCTGATATGAGCTTCATGAGAAACATGCAACAGTGTGAGGGCAGAAACATGGTCAAATTGGCAAACAAAAATGTTCTCTCTTGAGTTTTCCAGGCAATATTGCGAAGAATGGAAAATAAAAACAAAATGTAAAAATAGTCTTAAAACATTGCTGTGTCAGTTTCAACAAAAAATAATGGGGAGGCAAAGTGGAAAATGAATGCACTACTATGGAAAAGTGCATTGGTACACAGCAATTATACAACCTTTATTTTTGTTGCCACTGATACTAATATAAGTACGTGAAAGATAATGTGCTATACAGGACAGGTTTGTGGTTGAAATACACTTGATAGATTTTGACAAATTAAACATTTGTAAAGATGTTTGGAAGTTATCCAGATCTTTACTATTATTTATGTCAGCGAACTAAAAAATCGGTGGTTAATTTGCAGTTCTTATTTTTATGATACTTATGTTGTTGTAAATTTAGCAGTGTGCAGCATCAACTCAGCGGGATACATTTTATGTTGTCAGCTACCTTTTGACATCATAATAGATTTCAGTTGCCAAAGCTTTTGAGAGAGAGAACAAAATGTAAAAGAGAGCTGTACAGAATATTTGGATCAAATCCAAACACAGGTAAACACGGAGCAGGTTTATGGAGGTTTGTGAGGCTTACATTTGAAAGCTTACTTGGTCTTTGGCAGAGAGTGGGGGAGACTTTAGAATCTTTGCTAGTGTTCTGAAACTTACTGTGGTAAATATTTTTAAATTGTGGGAATGGATAATACTAATCTTGATTGTGCTCCACTCTGTAATTCATGGGCTTGTGAGGTGTGGACGACTGTTTCCAACAGGTTACTTAGTGTGATTTACAACTAATGGAAATCCATGTTGAAGTGTGGTGTTGGGTTCACACAGTTCTTAAAAGGAAATGTGTTTTTGTACCACTGAGCAGATAGAATCGTAGGACTGGAAGAGACCTCAAGAGGTCATCTAGTCCAGTCCCCTGCACTTATGGCAGGAGTAAGCATTATCTAGACCATACCTGGCAGGTGTTTGTCTAACTGGCTCTTAAAAATCTCCAATGACAGAGATTCTGCAGCCTCCCTAGGCAATTTATTCCAGTGCTTTATTACCCTGATAGGAAATTTTTTCTAATGTCCAACCTAAACCCCCTTTTTGCAATTTAAGCCCATTGCTTCTTGTCCTAGCCTCAGCAGTTAAAGAAAACAATTTTTCTCCCTCCTCCTTGTAACAACCTTTCATGTACTTAAAAACTGTTATGTTCCCTCTGAGTCTTCTCTTCTCCAGACTAAACAACCCCAATTTTTTTTCAATCTTTCCTCATAGGTCATGTTTTCTAGACCTTTAATAATTTTTGGTACTCTTCTCTGGACTTTTTCCAATTTGTCTATATCTCTCCTGAAGTGTGACACCCAGAACTGGACACAACACTCCAGTTGAGGCCGAATCAGTGCGGAGTAGAGTGGAAGAATTACTTCTTGTGTCTTGCTTATGAGACTCCTGCTAATACATCCCAGAATTATGTTTGCTTTTTATTTTTTTATTTTGGCAACAGTGTTCCACTGTTGACACGTATTTCACTTGTGATCCACTATGACCCCCCAGATTCCTGTCTGCAGTACTCTTTCCTAGGCACTCATTTCCTATTTTGTATGTGTGCAACTGATTGTTCCTTCCTAAGTGAGTACTTCGCATTTGTCCGGATTGAATTTCATCCTATTTACTTTACTGCTGTTCTCCACGCTCTTATTTCTGTTTCTCATTCTGTATCACAAGAACATCTATTGGGCTGACTTGAAATTTTGTGTGTGAGCGGCAGGGGTGGGGGTAAATTCCTAGCTTCTCTCAATTTTATTCCATCATACAGTCCTCTTATGCCTCAAATTATAGGAATCCTCTCTTCACTTCACAAGTGAAACTCATCAGCAGTTCCTTGATTAGTGGCAGTCCATATGCATCCCTCAGAGCTACCTTCTCTGAACCAACCCTGTGCTGTACTAAGTGGAGTTACAGGGAGAGGCAGGAAGAAGGTGGCTCACCATAAGAGAGGCTTGAGTGACAGAAGGGCCAAACTGCAGGGAAGAAAATAAACTTTTCCTCTCATTTTCTTCTCATTTGGGCAGGAGCAAAGAAGCTGCTGGCTGGGTTGATTTACTCTCTCCACACTTCCATATTCTGGATAAGGGACAGGAAATGGTGTCACAACCAGATTGTGGGAGGACAAGACCTAGTAGTTGAAACCAAGGTCTGTAGTTACAAGGCAGCAGTCAAGAGTTGGCTTGGTCAGATATCGGGAGGTCAGAAGCAGGAGACAAACTGCAGAGCACAACCACGAGTTGGGAACCAGAGTCAGGCTGGATGAGGATACTATCTGGAGGTTGGGAATCCCAAGTCAGATGCCAAGAGCCAAGTAGGCCAGGAAATCCAGCTGGGGAAATGGGAGTGGGTATCAGTAGAGGGAGCAAGAAGCCCACAGTCCAGAACAGGGTGGAGCCCAGTAGTTCGAACAGCTTTCTGTTCCTACTGCTGCCTTAAGTAGGGACTGCTGCTCTGGGACTCCACCAATTGGACTTCAGGGGGTGGAGTGTTGCACCGGGGCTGACCTTCATGGATCTCAGATAAGCTATTGCTAACAAGCTGCCAGGTGAAGGGCTGGAGCATGGCTACTACCAGGAACCTTATGGGCCTGGGTTTGAGACCCATGGGTCATGACACACAGTAGGAAGAGGTGGCTCAGGGAGTGGGAGTCAAGGAAGGAGAGGCTAACAGTGCAGGTCTCTCTGGATAAACAGGTGGTGCGTGAGGAGGCAACAGTTAAACTTTTTAAAACGTTTTGTTTTATGAAAAATCGTAATTACTCCTAAAGTAAAGCACATTCTGCTTGTGCATACATCATCAAACATGGCCTCCATTACAAAGTGCTCAGATGCAGAACATGGTGCCCAACACTATGGGGATGTGGAAATGGGATAAAAGCTTCAGTTCAGAAACGGTTTTTGGAGCATCCTCGTCTGGGGGGAGAGAGGGAAAGGGTGTGAGACATTCTATTAGCAAATGCACCCTGGGGCTTTAGTTTGTCTTCGTGGCATCTAAAGTGGAAGGCCCAAAGTCTAATGTGGGCACATGATGAAAATATTTCAAGTCAAGTTTCATAAATGAATTCAACTATGTGGCAAAGGGTGGCCTAACTGGATCTCTTTACATGTGCAAAAGTTGTAAATAAAATAACATTTTGATGCGATACAGTGGGCCAGTCAAAGTTAGAAAGCACGGACCTGGGCAGTATTGGGCAGACATGGATGTTACAAAGCACCTTTGCTAGCTGCAGCATGTCATTTCAAGTTTTTTCTTATTCTTATTGACTTTACCTTAGCCTTTCTACTGCCTCAAATGCTAGCAGAGAGATGTACCTTTGGTTTGGTGGTAGGTACAGTAGAGGGTGGGTACTCACCTTGGGACTCTTATATTGATGGGATAAAGGCTGTCCTTTTTTTTTTTTTTTTTTTTTAACCTAAGTAGTGGGACCAACATCAGGAGAAAAAAAATAACATGCTGATTTATAAAGAGTCAGATATCTCTCACCATATCTTGCTCCTTTTAACACTCAGCCTTTGCCTCTAAGGTCTGAAAATTGAAGAATTTATGAATGATTGTTTCCCTATTGAGGCATTAGCTGTTTCTCAATGTCATTTCACTTGCTTTTTCCATTTTAATGGAATCATTCATTGAGTTTAGCTCTAGGACTTTGGGAATCCATTCTTCTAGTTAGATGATTAAATAACAATCTTTCTGATCCTTAAGTAATCCCAAAATATGCAAATTGTTAGCATGAGATAGGGTTTCTAATATTTTGGGTTTTGTAATTAAGTGCTTTGTCCCGTCCCCCTAACACCCCACCCATAACTTTGTTCATGCTGACTCCTGCTCTCTGATTCCCACATCCTCTCCTGATCATCTCACCATTTTTTTCCTGGAGTTAAAGTTTTAGATTCCGCATTCTTCATACAGGCCCTACATTGATGCTACTCTAAGTTGGGTAGCTTCTGAACAATCCTGCAAGACTCAGGATGGTGGATGTCACTTGCCTTTGGTGATATGTCTTGTTCCTTGGTTTGGCCTGAGGGAAATGGCATAGTCTAGATCTTGAAGAGAGGTACATCCCCTCTGCTAATAGACATGCCCCCAAAATATACACTTGCGTGTACATTAATAAAGGGCTTTTGTAGGGTGGCAGATGAAGATCAAATTTCCATTTTGCTGAAAAGTAGCTGACTAATAACTGTGTATGCTGGTTAGGGCTTATTTTGGCTAATGTGTGCCAGATTTTTCTGCTGCATATTAAAGATAGACCAAAAGAGAGATTCTTATTTATTTGAAGAAACTAGGTCAGTGTTAAAGAGAATATTTTGGTGTTTTTGGTTGATTTTTTAAAAAAGAAAGAAATATAGCTTGCTACCACCAGGAAACAAATTACTGCATTTGACTGGGTAAGTGTTAAAATCTGACTGATATTTGATGTACACAGGCTTCATTTATGTGGAGTTTCCCTTCTTCACCCAAAGATCATAGATGTTATATAAGAATTAATGCCTCTTATAGTAAATACTTGTCTTGTGTGAACTTGATCTATAAATGTGCTTTCTTCAGTAAGAAACATTGCTCGATGTAGGCACAGTCAAAAGTTAATTTGTCGGGGTTGGAAACTTGTGAAACAAAACAGAAAACCACTCCACCCCCCACAGATATTTTAATGTCATAGAGTTTTCATTTTAGCCAGCAAGAGGGTAGCCATTTTTGAGGAATTTAGCTTTAAAAAATGTCTCTTGTAAGTTGGGATTTGAGGACTATCACTTTGGAGGACCTTCTATATGATAAATGAACCCCATAAAACATGCACGTGCACACACAAAAGGTAATTTTGCATGTCTGCTTTCTAGGATGTGCGATGATAATAAATGAACATTTTATATATCCTTACATATATATATCACGGCAGAACAAAAATCAGAAGATATATTATTCATTATTCCCCTTACTTTAAATTTAATCATCAAAGATTTTTGCTTGCCTGCCAAAACAACTGTTTTTGAATATATTAATAATAATCCTTGCAAATACAAATGGCAAAGTGATCTTTCAGGTCATTAACGCAGAAGAAAACAAAGATGTAATGATGGTCTTTAATTGTATTCATTTGAAGATTAATAAATTTATGCTAAGATTTAAGTACTATTGCTATTAAAAATTAAACTGAAAGGCCAGTGTGAAGATCATGTGCTGTGTGTCGATGGTGGGGTGCAGTGTTTGCATATTAGCTTGTCATAGCAATGGTAAAATGGACATTTGAAGCCAGATTTGGCCTTGTGAGGGACACCTACTTTTCCTTCTAAAGTCTTGACAGAACATATTTTTTCATGGGTGCTTCTGCACCACATAAGCAAAAGCTGCATCAGGCGAATTCACAGGAGAATGAGGAGTAACTTGTTTACTATCCCCTGAAGTCCTCCTGTTTCTCCTCCTCTTTTCCATCCATCCCATAGCTGTTTTGCAATGTGCAGCTTCGAGCACTGCCCATGGAACTGGAGTAGCTCTGGCAGGTAGATTTCCCAGTGGGTGTACGCGTGGAGGTGGTAGTTTTAAGGAAGCTTGATTTAAGCAGTAGAATAGGTCCATAAAACTAATACCAACAGACTTTCAAGAGCTGTGCTATTTGTCAGGCCAGTGAATGTAGAGGTGCATCCGTTGTCTTGCTGAAGAATATTATGATGTTGAAAACTTCCCTATATTATTTTGCACTGGAAACAATTAGAATCGTCACTAAGAGCTATCCTGAATCCAGGGCAGGACAAATACAAATATATATTTTTTATTTTTGGTAGGAATTATGGCTCAACTTTAATACCAAAAAGTCTCTTAGACCCATAATACCATAAAGCTATATTATAGATGGATGAGGTATGAACTCTTATTCTCGTACACATAGCTCTGGCCCAAATGCTGAGTGATGGAGTCTGTTGGCTTGCCTTATCTCTTCATTTAAGGCCACTATTCGGTCCATAAATAATCCAACTTCCCTCACACCTCTGTACTATGTAATGGTGATAGCATGACTTTCTTACATACAGGGGCCAGCAGATGTAACCAGTTTACTTTAATTAGAAGGCTGAATCCTACTTCAAGGAATACAAGTGCAAACCAGTTTGTCCATGACTCTTTTTTTTTTAAATGGAGAACTTCCATTGCTATCATTGGAAATTGTTGAACCCTACTTGGCCTGGTAAAATGCCTCTCTTCTGATGTTTTCCTTTCCCCTCTCACCTGCTTTGCTTAGAATGACTTTATTTACTGCCGACCTGCTCAACATGATGCCCAAAGAGGTGGGATAGAGGAAAATGGGTTGAGGGAGCAGTATGTGGTGGGAAGAGAGGTGCAGACATGAGGACTGAACCAAGGGAGAGGGGGTTAGAGAGCAATGGGGTTTATTGAAGGAGGAGTTGGAGAGTCTCAAAAAAGGAAGAAAAGTGGGGCAGGGAAGAGAATGGGAAAGGACAGTGAAATGGGGCATAGATCAAAGGAAAAAATGGATAAGAAGATCAATTGAGTGCACTGCAAAAAGGCAAAAGATATGTGTCTTTGACTTGGCGATCTTGATTCCTATTTCAGCCCCTATTTCAGCTGCCCTTCAGAATAGGTAGGTCAACTGGCAATCTGTGACAGAGCAAATACAGAAAATCAGGTGGGTTTTCTGATAATCCAGCAATAGCAGTAACATACATTTAAATAGTGAAAAAGTGTATTTGCTTTTTCTCCCAAGATGCTCTAAGTGATTTTACAGTTTGAGTGGTGCGGCGTTATTGCACTTAGCTCTGCATTTATTAAATAAATTTGTTCTCCAACTCAAGTGTTAAGTGTGTATTATGGAACCTCACAGCCAATCTCAGTGGTTGCAGAGTGCAAATATTTTTAAAATTATGAAATTACGTAGGAGTTGGGCTGCAGTGACCACGAAAGTGATTTATTAATTGAATGGTTTGATTAAATTAAATTTATTTTACTTTATACAGAAAGGGCCTGCATCCTTTGCAGAGATAGGGACTTCCTGTGGGGCTGTCAGGGATGGTTCAGAGGTCCTTTATAAGGAATCTTTAGCACCCAATTAAATATTAACTGAAAAGATGTGGCTTGTTCTTTCCCTGTCCCTGAAACTGTGTTTTGACATCTAAGGCTGGTGATAAAAATTTGCTCTGCAGAATCATTTGCAAGGCATTCTTATTTATCCGTAGTTTATTTCTAAATTAATCACCCTAAAAATCTTGTCATTGTAACTGTGCAGCGGCTCAGTGCTGTATGAAATATGTAAATAAAAGATGCCCTTTTAATTTCATGTTAACTACATCTAGCCATTGCTGCAGCCACACTGTATCTATCTGTTTCTTTAGAATGTAATTTTAAAGGTATCGTGTGTTCTGAGCGGCAGCTGTGATTGAAAAGTATGTAAACTAATCTTTTCTTGCTCATGTCATTTTTATATTCTTATGTCAGAACACAAGAAGGCTGCTTTAAATTTGTCTTTCACTGTATATTAGTTCTAGAGTCTAATTTTTCTTGCGTTAAGGCATACACTGTATTCTTTCCTACATGCTGCAATTCAGTGCCAAAGTAAATGGCTACTTGTGAAAAGGCACCAAAATAGTTTCTGCCTGATTACTGTAAAATAGATGTTTATTTTCAGTGGAGAGTTTTTATTACCAGTGCATAAAGTACAATTATCCTGCATGGTATCAGTGACTTAGAAGAAGAAATAATCAAGCACCCTGTATTTTTAATATAAAGAGCAGTAATTTTTAGAACTCTGAATTGCTTTTTCTAAAAGGGATGGTGGTGGTGGGGTCAGGGGGGTTGTTGCTTTTATGCTCTCACTGTATGTAGTTACTGCTTTTTTAAATGCAGACCATTCAAAATTAAACTCTTGGTTAGTACTTCTGCATAAAAACGTCTTTGTCCCTTGATGCTCGACCACTGAAAATTAAATGTGCTTGTGGATATATGTATTTATTCATATCATACTTCACACCTGATCTTGTGACAGTATGACATAATCCTTGCCACAAAGATTTCTAGTGGAGTAGTTGTGAAATAAGTGGGAGAGGTACAAAAAGTGCACTGAAGGCAACAAAAATAAATTAGCCATTGGGGTTCTACTGTTTTGCCAATTAAATTAATTTTAAAAAGTAATATTCTTAGGTCTATGTATTGTCTTTGATCCATGCACAGAACCTTTGTCTATGCCAAAGGAAGTTATGTCTGTGGATGGAAGGCATTATATGCCCCTCAATTTGTAAGCTGTACAAATGTACAAGAAAGTACATTTTCCTAGCGTGTGGTCCAAGTTACTTGAGGAGCCTGACATGAGTTATAAATGCTGCGTGTAAGTAAAACTTCATTATGTTTTGGTGGTTTCCAAAAATGTGCAGGAATTGAACTTAAAGCGTTATTTCAAAGTCTTAGGATATTTGAGTTAGATGCTGTATTCCTCTAAATTAATCTTTACACACGTTATTATTGCATTTTGGCCTAGGTCGCTTGTAGTTCTCAGTCATTTTGCATTAGAGGCTTAGTTTTTCTTGGGAAGAGAAGAGAGACCAAGCCAAATTCTTCTCTGCTACATTGTTATAAGTAAAATGGTGGTTACTCTGCATTTACAGCAAGTATAACTTAGGATAGAATTGTCCCACAGAGTTTAATCCTGTTTTAGAATTGTTCCTCGTAAGTGAGTGGCCCTCAGAAAGGAGCTGATGTATACGCAGACATCCGTGTGCACCCATTAAGCACAACCTCTTTCCTTAACCATAGCAAAAGCCTGTCTAGAACGCAGTGAACAGTTTAGCAGTTGGATTCAAACCTGGTTCATATAAAAGGGGTTTATTTCTGTTTGGAAAATATGAGCCCCTTTTTTACATGGACCAGGTGTGGATTAGTTCACTGAGCCATTCACCCTGCCCTAGGTTTGGAGAAGACTGTTTTTAATTCTTATAAAGAAGTCGTACAATCAAGTCCGAGACATCTCGTATTAAAATCAAACTGAAAAGGATTTTTTTTTAATTAACAAAGTATTCATGATCCCAGGTTGGTAGCCTGAATATAGGCACAGACATAGCCAATATAAATGTATTTATTTCCAAAGAAAAGAGTTGCAAAAACAGTTCCCCATTCTCCTCTCTCCCAACACCATGGGTGTTGAGGGGTTTTGTTTCTGCTCTGATACCTAAAACAGAACAAGAAATCCAGCTGCCTAGGTGTCAGTTGTGTCATCAACAGTTGCACATGCAATCAGACACCAAAACCGCTGTCTTGGCAGGTGAAAAACTTTTCACTTCACCTTTTAAAGGAGGACAAAATAGTCCAGTCAGCTCCACAGCAGCCTAACCGCTTTGCAAGACGGAGCTAGAGAGATGTCTCTGAAACAACCAGCTCAACCGTACATGGAGCATGCCAAGGAGTCAGATGCTGCCACTGGAAGAATATCTTTAATAGCTAGTCATCTGGCTCCAGCTGTGCTAACCTATGCTTGGTAGGCAGCCATGTGTTTGTGCCTGCCAACTGATGGCCAGACGCTAGAGCAGACTTAAGCAATTAGTGCAGTCCCCCATCCGGTGGCTGGATTCGCTGTGTGTGTCCTGCAGATAACCACACTTGTTATTCAAACCAGAGACTTCTTGTGGTCTATGGGCATCAGCTCTATTAGATTAACTAAGAGGGAGCCTCCCTCTGGCTGGGTCTGTAGGAGCTGTGCTAAACTTGTTTCAGCCAGTAGTCACTCTCTGCAAATCTAAAACTATGGACAGGAAGTCTATTGCTAGATGGTCAAATGTTGCCTTTGTTGCCTATGCTCCGGAGGGCATTTTGCCTGAGTCAAGACTGTGTGGAAGCAAAGAAGTGGTTTATTCTTGGTGGTTGTTGTTGTTTTTCCCCTTTAGAAAGCACATTTTATTTCGTTTAGAGCAGTATTTTTAACATTGAACAGAATTTTGACTTTGGTATGTCATTATAGAAAGATAGTCAATTAAAAATAAGAGCTTTGAGTCAGCACCTCAATACTGCGGTGACTGGTGCTCCGTAAATATCTTTGAAGTATTGTTTTTGGTACCATTTTTATGTCAAGCTTTCACATTATGAATCATTATGGTTATACTGGTTATTTTTCCCTAAAGAACACAGTAAACCCCAAACAAAAGCGAACTGTTCTTTCGGTTAAACACATAGGGCCCAAAACTTACCTTCGGCTCAGGGGAGCCGCCTTAGGCTGTATAAATGATACTGTACAGCAAATGTGCCTCTGAAATGCATTGTGTACTGATTCTTCCTCCATCCACGTGCTCTTCTTAATGAGCCTGAGCCTGTGATACACTGAATTCCTCTTGTGAATTGCTGAATGCCTTCGATTCCCATGTTCCTCAGTGGGAGTTGGAGGTGCTTGACACCTCCCAGGAGGCCTGTTTAGGAGAGATGGCTGTTGCTTGTATCCATGATAGGGCTATTTTTGGGCACCAAAGGATTAGTTCCAGCTATCAAACTTCGGCATGTTGCTATCCCTATTCCCTAGTAGATTCAGGGGATATTGAACGTACAGTTGAAACCACACCAGCCATGCTAAAACAATTGTTTTACGTAAGTGGATTTAGCTGGGCATATTGTGGAGTGAACAGAAAGATCAGTGCTTCATGAGGATGGACAGATGAGGCTGGCAAATGGGAGTGTGAGTGACAGCAAGTTGTGACAGGGCTATGTTTGCCAAAACATACAACATTTTCCTGCATTGTGGCAAGTTGTGTAAGAGTAGGCATCCTAATACATTATATTAATGTCATCAGTGAAAGAGCCCAGGATGTTGGTAGCCTGTATCAGATGTGTGGGACACGATAATCAGCATAACATGGGCAGAGTACAGTCCGAGAGGAATCCTCCTTTATGACTTTGTAGTGTTATACATTTTTTAACCCATTTTTTGCCTTTACTGCCATGAGAAGATAACTTCACCCAGTGCTGTGCACAAGTTCCAATGCTGCCTTCTGGGGTCTAATTCTATTTTGTAAGTAAAGTAAGATGTGCCTTTACTTGCCCATCAGGAGAGGAAATACTTGTACTCTGATGTTCCAGTCTTCACACCTCTACAGGTAAATATTAATTTTTGCAATGGCATACAGCAAGCTGATTCTTTGATTGTGGGCAGTTTAAAATAATTAATGTAAATGTTTGAAATCCTAGGTGGAAAGACGTGAATAAGATGTTTTTCCTTTCCTCATATTTATTCTCTCTGATCCCATTTGGGTACAAAATCCAGCATCCACTCCAAAATCAGATCCAACATACCTGTATTTCTTGAGCAGGTGATTTTGCTGGGCATATCTTTCTTCACTCTCTGCAATTTTCACTCTGTGACACAAAACTAAAGAGATGAGATTGAAATTTTGACCAGTACATTATCCTGATACCTGACACAGTGTGTTGATATGAAAGTGTCTTTACCACAAGGACTTTCTTGGTGGTTTTGCAGTTCCCAGTAAGTAGAAAAAGCAGAACTAATAACTCAGGAAGTGAAAATATTTTTTTCCTTTAGGAAATTGATTAAATGCAAAAACGTACTGTATGAATATTAAATACAGTTTTAAAATGTGATGGGCAGGAAGCATAAGTGATGCCATTTGGTTTTGTGGCATCAGTGTGGGCTGGTTAAGGGGGTGGGGATAAACTTTGGGGATTATTGATATAGCATGAGTAGAGCCAGATGGTAGTATTACACATCTTTTGTGTACTTGTTTGCTTCTTAACGCAGTTGCAGAATTTTGCCCTGGGCAAAATTTTCTCTGTGCTTGTGTGTTCCCCTCTGAATTTATTTTTTACAGTGCATTGCAAAGAGAGGGAATACTGTGCTTTTCACTCCCACTCCCTCCTTTATATTATTTTAAAATTGTGGAGTCAACAGAATTGTGCTTAAAAATACTTTTGTACTTCTGAAATATGTGAGCGATAGGTGCAGGCTGTGTGTGTGTTTTCTCTTCCCTTCCCCTCCCCTGCTACCGCCACCATTTGTAATATTGATTTTGAGAAGTGTGTCATTTTTTAATTTTCCTTGTGTGTTTTGGAGAATGAATTGCAGAAATGGCAAACTAATTCTTTTTAATGTACTAGTTATGCAGTGTTCTTGCAATAAAAAAATGTTGTCTTAAAGATTAATGAGCTAATTTTTCCATTACTTATTTCAGGTTTTGAGATTGTGGTGCACCTGATTCATTTTATCAAAAACACATACTTTGTGGTATTCAGGTTGAGTGGGAGATGGTTATGATAGGTAGGTGGTTCTTAACTGGATGTTTATGTGACATTTGTTGGAACTGCTTATCACAGGAACCACCAAAATTTACATATATTTGTTATTTCCCTTTGAAAGCCAATTATGCTTTATTTCCCATAAAAGATGGGTTGTTGTAAAGGTTTTTAAAGTAAGGTTTATAATCTACAGGCCTGATGCTTCTATCACACCAGTCTAACTTGGTTGACTTGCTTGGGTTTATTCCTGATTTACATCAGTGAAGGTAGATAGGTAAAGAATCAGGTCCCTATATATTTAAGCATATTAACAATTGGTTTGATAGTTTCCAATATAATTTATAATCTCTTTTTTTCTGCGAATGAGAAGCACACTCATAGAAGTCCACCTTATTCACCTGAGTAGTACCTGTGTTTATTAGGAGATAGTTTTGTTCTTTGTTGTACATAGCCTCCTGAGTGGTGAGCCCAATCCTGCACTATTCTACACAGGCAGAAGTCCCACTGAATTCCTTCCCAGCCTGCAATCTCTGGGATTGGGCCCTTTATTTCGAACCATGCATACTTGATGTGAGAACAGGAAACATACAGTTCTAACCTTACTGAAATTTCTGACTGTTTTAGTCACAAGTCTGAAGTGACTACTTCTAATAATGATGCCATTGTACTCATCCTATCTGATCAGTTCTTGAAATGTTTTAGTAAGTCTATCTTACAACATTATAAGCAGATAATCAGCTGCCTTAGAAGGTCCCCATCTGGAGTATAGAGTTCTTTTACTGAAAGATGTTTTGCCTTTTTGAGATAGCTCTCGCATTTCATCATCTGTTGTGCAGAGATGAAGTGCATATGAAAAGTCAGTGACTCTGAATCCATCTGTTGTTATTATTTTCCACTGATAATTGGCTTGAACAATGAAATGTCTGTGTCTGTAGCCTTTGAAACTGTACACTCTGTTTATTTTCTGGAGGTCTCACTCCATTCCCCCCGCCCCCCACACACTTTTTTTTTTTTTTTTTGCTTCTTTTTCTCTCAAGCTTATAGTTAGTGGAGCTTTGCATGAGGATGACATCTTTGACTCTGTGCATCAGTATGTGTCACTCAGCATCTAAAGCTTGCCTACAGATTTTTGCCAGAGTCCTATGTCTTTTCTGTTTGCTTCAGCATAGAGCAGTCTTACAGCAGGAAGCCTGGCAGATCCAAAATGCATAGACACCTTACCTGAAACATGGTATTTATTTCACTTTCCTTATTAAAATATTAATTTGGAGTCCAGTATCTAATACCTATGGAATTAGATACTACCTATAATTGTATAATATATTCAGTTGCATCCAGTTTTGCACGATACAGAGCATTAATATTGGATTCCACTAACAGCAGTTCCATTAGCCTGCTCAACCAGTATGAGATATATATGAGCAGGGAGGCATAACTACCAGCCAGAACTGCCAAAACAGTCATTAGAAGCTCCATTGGGATGGGCAAAGGCTTTTACACAGTGATATACTGATTAAATTTTGTTCTATGGTTTATTTGCATCAAGGTTAGATCACTATCATCTATGTGAACCGTATTATCTAACACCTTATTTGGAAGGTCATTTCAATGCAAAAATAGTGAACAATATAGGGGTTCTAAAATTTCTCGTGGGATCCCTACATGGAGGATTTTTATCCTGTTAGACTTTCCTGGCTCATAATAGCAATTTTATTTTCCTTTTTTTTTTTTCTTCCCTCTGAACATGAGTTTATCCAAGGGAAAGTAAAAAGCGTCTCTTCCCTCCTCCCCCCGTGCTACATCAGTGTAAGAAAGGGTAATAAAATAGGTTAGTCAAATGAAAAGTGCTTGTTCCTCACTAGAATCGTTAGTGGAATCCACTAGCCTACCAAACCGACTGTGCTGCATGCTTTGGAATCCAAGTGAATACATGGTGCTTCTTTTTCAGCCCAAATCCTCTCTTTTTCTCTAAGTGATTTTTCAGAATGAAATTTAGGTTTGGAACAGAGGGCAGTAGTACAGTACATGTCACACTGTAGGCTGCAACACTAGAAAAGAAGGCAGGGGAGTATAATCTTATTTATGTTTCAGTAGCAGTCGTTTAATACTGCAAGTTATTAAAAAATAATTAAATTACTAAAACCAACATGTAGCTAGGACTTACAATCAGAGGTCAATGTGATTTGACTCCTTAAGTTAAGAAGGGACACTAGTGAATTCCAATTGCTTTAAAATTTTGCTTCCTGATTCTATTCTTGGGATATAAGGATGAATGCGACTAGAACATATTTATTTTTTCTAGAAACAATAATAAATTGAGGCATTACATCACGTATATTTAATTGCAATAATAAATGCTTAGCGATGTTTGGTGGGAAACATGGTCTTTAATAATTTTAGTTGTTTTGGAAGTAAATATATTTTTGAAACGCTTTTATGAGGACAGTATTTTGGAAATGACATTTTTTGTAAAGAAATCTTCAGAAATTTCTTCCTTTCCCCCAAATAACTAGTAAATAGGAGCATATCAAATTTATAATAATTAAAATGATACTTTGTATTTGAAAAGTCTTTTATGTACAAAACAGAAAATAGAAGGACAGGATAGATTGTAGAAATTCAGATTTTATATCATAACTCAACAGTGAGTGTTCCCTATTAATTTTAAGTCCCCTTTCAGGAAAAGAATGAACTGGAATTCTAATGAATTTTTATTATGAGTGAAAATGAATTTTTCAGGTGATGTTTCTGTTTTGGTGGGGTGTGCGGTAGGGGCTGACAAATGATTGATTTGTTTTATTTTATTTTATTTTGCCAGAGTAGTTCCCAGATTAGATTCATATTAATCGTTGCTGTTATTTTTTAGTATTTTGTGAGCATGGAAAATTTTAGCTGTGTGTTTTTTTAGCTACTATCCCCTTAAACAGGCTGTGTAGCTTGTCAGAGATCAGGACAGGTAGAATGCACAGCAGGCGTCTGATTTGAGCCAGTTACTCATTTGCTGAGTGTTTGTGTTTATGCAAAGGGGCCTCTTCCTGCATATTTAATCTAGAGTAAGGCAGTGGCTTTTGTTGTGTTTAGACCACATACCTTCAGTCCTTCTTCCTTACACTGCAGCCAGTACTGAAGCACAGAAAGCCTGGATAGTCAAAGTGCTTTCGTGTTTTCAAACTCTCAACTTTCTGCAGTGGGTTGGGAATTACTGTACAGCTCAAAGCCTTGCTCCTCCTCATTAATGGGTAAGTTTGTACTCCATTAGAATATGATACTTTTGTTTCTGTTCCCTTTTATAAATGCACAAAATGCTTGATATTATTTATAGTGCAGTTCTCCTTAAAGCAATCCTGGTCAGTTTAGGTAGTTCATTGCAGTGAATTAGATCAAGAATACAGGTGCTTCTGGAGTATACCTTTGAACGTAGAGCTATATACTATATTGCAATAGACAGGTTCTTTGGGGGGTGGAGGGGGAAATGAGTTCAGCTTTATTCTTTGTACTAACAAATCCTGTTTTGTAACTATCCTGAAGATAATGCTTCCATTGTTTGCTGAAAGCTTTCAAACAGTGTGCAACACAGAACTGTAAAAAAACAGCAAGAAACTCTTGTCTTTATTGTTTCCCAAGCAAGGATTCTCACCAGAATGTCTGTGCTGTAATAGGAAGGGTTTTTTATGTGGAAATTGAATGTCTCTTCATTGATATTAATAGCACACTAGAGATGTTAGCCATGATGCAGAGTACCAGGACTATAGAGTAGGGAACCTGATATTGCGGGGAAAAAATGACAGTCCTATTGCTTCTCAGTGTGGGAGACAGCCCTCCATGAGAACAGAGTTTGCATAATGGCATCCTAGGTTAACTGTTTACTATAGGCATTTTAATCTCCAGCTCTTTTAATATAGATGTAATTACTGTCGCTTGTTCTCGTACTTATTAACTGTACAGCTCAGTTTCTGATTCAGCCTGAACAAATTAGTTTTAAAAATGACTTTCTAGAAAATCTGTGCAGTGTGCCTGTCCAGTACATTCTACTGTATATACAGTGTATGCTGTAATAGTAATAGAATGTCAGGTTCCTCCTCAGAGTCAAATGAGAGAGAATTTATACCAAAAATCAAGGGGAAAAATGACAAAGGGACACACCTTCAAAGCAGAATGTTGTAATACATAGAATATTTGGAGAAATGTGGAAAATGTGTATCAAGGCCAGTAGTAGTTTTGGTTACCCATTAACTATTTCCTTCATCTGAGTAACTCGTCTCAAACAGAAGAGTGTGCTGTTCCACCACATGTTGGAAAGTGTGAGAATCTGAATAAAATTTCATCAACCTTATTAAAATATGTAGGGACTGTGGTCTTCTGGGTGCAGATCAGCCTACAGACTCAGAAGCATTTGTTAACAATAAGGCTGGTGAGGGTTTTTAATGATAAAATTACAAATACCATATCTAATTGTAAGTATATTACTTTTATACTCTCTTTTTTAAAAAAAAACAAAAACTTTTTATGAGGAAAAGTACCTCAGTCAAAGCACCTTGTGTGATTAGCGCTATTGTATTCTTAAATTTTGATTGATAGAGATAATAGTTTTCACTTAAAAATACAGACAGGTACTTTAACTTTCCATGACAATAGCTATTTGCATTTCTTTTATCTTTTTGTTTAACATTTGTGGGGGTTGGGATGGATTTGATTATTAACTCTTATTGCACACTAAGGTAAATGGTAAAACAAAGCTTTTGTGAAAGCTTCAAAGGTAAAACAGCAAATATTGTTTTTAGGCTTCAATATTTAAAGGCTGTTAAGGGATACCTCAAAAATATTTTCACATGACCATGACCAAGGATGTCACTTTGTTGTAAGGTAAGAGAGAATAATTTTTTTCCTGTAAAGATGGGCAGGCTTCTGCATTGCTGCTTTCTTGGCAGGCTGAATACTTTCACGAGAGAGAGAGAGAGAGAGAGAGAGAGAGCGAGCAATTTAGACTAGTGCTATCTGTCTCACATGAAAAGAAAATCAAAATGTAAGTTCACAAGTATCTGAAAGATACTAGCACAGACGGTTCAAAAGAATGGACATTGCGAACAGCAAAATACCATGTAATGAAGCATTTGTAAAATGGGAATGTGTATATTATGTATAAAGCTAGAAGTTAAGTCTCTGTTAAACAAAAAAGGCGTAAATGAAATAATCAATAGCACAGAAGTCACAAAAGGAGCTCACAACACACTAGTGGATTGTGGAAGAGTGTTCAGAATCCCCTAAATTTGTAGTTTTGAGAGGTAAACAAATTAAGAGTTGTGGGTACTGAAAGTACCACTTTTTTTGTGTTTGTTTGGTGCCACAGTAATACTGTAAGCCAGTAGTTTTCAACCTTTTTTCATTTGCGGAGCCCTAAAACATTTAGAATGGAGATGTGGTCCCTTTGGAAATCTTAGACATAGTCTGCAGACCCTAGGTTGAAAATTACAACCTTTCGCGGATCTCTTCAACATAATCTGTGGACCCCCAGGGATCCATGGACTCCAAGTTGTAAACCACTGCTGTAAGCCCTACAAATACAGTGGCTGCTCCACAGTGGTTGGGAGGAATCTTTCATCTTGCCACTTTAATTACATGTGAAGTAAAGTTTTAAGATGAGAATTATAACACAACCTCAAAATGGTTAAGACTTGCATTAGCTAATACATGGAGTTATTTTAAGAAACTGTGAAGACATTGCAAGGCTAAAATGCACTGTAAGATTTGATCACTTTGCTCTCTTAGCATTCTGTAATGCATTCTCTTATCATTTGATTGAACATTTGACAGGTTTGATACTTTCTGGGAACATATTATGGTCTTTATGTCTGAAGAATCCAGCAAGGAATCTGTTATGCTAAGTAATTAATATGTGGCAAATAACCAATGCATCAGTGAAAAATGCTAGACTTGGGACCATAGTTCAAATTCTGTACTGTAAGCAACGTGCACTTAATTTGCCTATTAACTGTACTTGTAATACCTATGATAGTTACAAAAAATTAAATGAACTGTGATTTGTTGTTGTCCAAAACCGAGTTTTTCTTTTCCATCATTGTGATAGAAATGAAATATTATTTTAAAAGGAGGAAATTTTCAGCGCTTAGCTTTATCTTTGTGTTATTTATTTTATTTCATTTCAATTTAGGATAAATATAAAGTTTCCATACATGAGCTTTGAGTATCCAGCAAATTATTAAAAAAACAAAATGCAATATGAGCAGCTTACTTCTTGCACCAAGCAGCCAGCACATCAGCAAATACAAACACCATACGATTGCCTGTATCACAATCCATCTACCCTTCTTCAAAGACCAGGTAAAATAAATACACCTGGCCTTGCGCACTTTGCATTTCCACCTACATTTCCCTTTCCAAATAGGTAATAACTACACCTAAGTCAGAATATGGTGCCTACAGTATTTCTTGACAGTCAATATATATTACACAATAAAAATCATCACCCTGATACCTCTTGTGAACACACTTCTATATTGTAGTGTTTAAGTTATTCAGTTTTAAATATTTTAGGTTGTCAAAGTTAAACTCTGGTTTAAGAGGCCATTTCTGATGAAGGCCTGTAAGCATCTCTGTACCAGTCATTGTTTAGCAGAATCAATATGCACATCAGATTCTCTGAATTAAAAATAGCTTGACTAATAAAATAGCATAAAATGCACGTTACTTCATTTTTTGCCTATTTGCAGCCTTTAGAATTTTTCAAACTAAGCTCCTCTCCCACTTCAAAATAAACAAAATCATAAAGATAATAGATAATGAAGGCAAATGTCAGACTGAATATCTAGATTTAACCCTAACTTGGTTAGATTTGAAGGAAAAAATAATCTGTGTTATTCCATTATTGGATCTCACAATTTAAAAGAAAAGAACACACTTAATTGTGATGGTGAGATTTTGATATTTCATTGCTTCCAGGAAGCCCTGGAGTAAATAATTAAAACAGAAATGTTCAGTTAATATATTCAGTTGTGAAACTAAAGTTGTCGCAAACAAAAATAAATAAATCAATAAGGAGTAAATCAAATTTCTGAAACTGTCTTTAAAAAAAAAGTCTGCTTTCTAGGTACTGAAATGGAGTTTTTCCCCACTAGTTTTGGTTTCTAATCATATTTGTCCCTCTTCGGCTCTTCAAGGCAGGGATGTTGGCCCAGATTCAGCAAACACTGATGCACGTGAGCAACTTTCTGCAAGTGAGTAGTCTCACTGAGGTACTACTCATCTGTGTAAAGTTACTCCAGTGAGCCAGTATGTGTGGGAAGAGGGCTTTGTTCATCACATTTTGGCTATTGTACAGGTTCTAGTGCTATAAAATATTACTGTTTAATTAGTTTAACCCTCCTCTCCACTCCCCTCGATTTCATTGTCTGATTTATATCACTGATTACATTTAGCTTTACAATCATCACTCAAAATTAGGGCCCCATCCTGGAGCCTTTACACACCTAGCTCTTACTGATATGATTAGTCCCCACGGGTGAATAAAGGTTGCAGGATCAAGCCATTAAGATGCAGTCCCACCGCAAACTCAAAAGCAAAGCTTATTTTGATTTAAATGGGAGTAGGCTCAGGGCCAGTGCGACTAGTCAGGACCTAATCCAAGTCTCATTGACATCAATATGCATTGGATTGGGCTCTTAATCCATTTCAGATCATTGCCACCACTGTCATTTTAAAAAAACATTCAATCTGCTCCCCCAAACAGTCCTGCTTTAACAAATTACAGTAAAAATGTCTTTTAGCCAAAGATATCCAAGTGCATTGCAAAGATAGGCATTTATTGCATTAAACCCATCTCACTGCTCGATAAGCTGAGGCTCAGAGTGGTTAAGGCCAAAATTTTCAATAATGTATACGAAAACCCCGATCCTGCAAATACTTACACTTGCCAGAAACTTTGCTCATGTCTGCAGTGCCATTTAAGTCAATGAGACTACTTGCACACACAGAGTTACTCAGGGTAGGGACCTAAATTTGCATGTCAAAGTTTTGAGGTTCTCAGGCAGCCCAAATTTGTGTTTTTCTGAAAATTTAGCTCTGAGCCCAAGCTCTCACACACACAGTCACTGACTGGTTACTGAATAGAACTGAAATCATCTTCTTTGCTCCCAGTCCTGTGTTCTGATCCCTAGACTATGCTTGTTTCCCTTGAGTAAATACTAGTTTGGGGTTTTTGATTTCTTGGTAGCATGAGTACTGAATATGCTCCACAGGTGTTTAGGAAAATAGGTCTAACAGATGTTCTATGGGGTGTGAGATACTACCAAGAGAGAACTTTATTCAAAGCAGTTATTTTCAGCTATTTTTTTTTAATTAAATTTTAATATGGTTTACTTGTACCCTGATCTAAATGATAGCAGATCTATTCTGTGTTGCAAAGTGCAATCCCACAAGTTTGCCTGAAACACCCAGAAAATAGATGCAACAGAACCGATAAACGTGAAAGTGGAGTTAAAGGACCTGAGTAAAATAACATCTCTGGCAAAGTGGATTAAAAACCTTTATTGCTGTGACCTTATCAGTAAATAGTATGCCAAAGTTCATGTATTTTACATGCAATGTTTGATGTTTTACATACAGTAGTGTGAAGGTGAGACCTGACTATTGTGATATACTGTTGTGTCTTGTCTTTTTAGGGCCTAATCTAGAAAACCTTTATCTACACAAGTAATCATTGAAGCCAGTGGGAGTGCTTACAAGCATTATAGGGTTGGCCTTTAGTTGCTTATATTTTATTAGAACTGTGTAAAACTTCTCACCATAAGTGTTTAAAAAAGTCTTCTAACTTGTGCAAATTAGCAGAAAATCAAAATACTTCCCATTTTCAGCTCGATTTAAAACCATTTTTTCCTCGCTAAAAATGTCAGTTTTCAGAGGTGAAAAGGTGACTTGTCATTGTGAAAATTGTCTCTCTTTGTGAAATAAATGGTAAATGAGTGAATTTCCTTCTGAAAGGCTTTTGTGAATATTCTGACTTTTTCCCAGAGTGAAAGCGATGGCAAAAAGCTGCACCTGCTCCTGGAAATGGCATAATCTGTCATTTGATCAGTTTCACAAACACTCCCAAAAGACCCCACCTTTACCATCTGAATTTTATGAAACAAAGTTTTATACAGCCTTTTTATTCACATAACAAAATTTCATTGTGTTTCCATTTCATTTTTATGTTGTCTAGATCAGCAAATCCTCGCATATTTGTCTGTCTCTATTGAATTAATGTATTAGATATTACATGTTCTTCTGGACACTGTTTAGTAGATGATTAACATTTCAGTGAAATTATGTTATAGTTTTACTCTAATAAAGCATTTGGTCAACTGATGTGGAATTAATTCTAAAACACTGTTAGTAACTTGATCTAAATTAATAAACAAATGTTTTTCTTTTCTCTTGTACCATATGTTGATCCCAATTACATGAACGGAAAGTGGCAGATTGTCATGTTTCTTAAAGGATTACATACTGTTTTGCATAAGAGAGAGTACACAAGATGCAGCGATATACATTTTAAAAAACACACTTGCTGTTGTTCTTCCTTCCTACTTTGTGAAGATATACCTCAGAGATTTATTTATATTTTTTACTGACATCCATTCTTCCTATTAAACCTGTGCACTTGGTGTAAAAAGAGGACATGAACACCCTAAATATAAGTAAACTACTTTCTGAATTACGCATGGCAGATGCATCTCCTCAAGGACTGTATCTTTTGGGAAGGGAGTGGGGAGGAAAACATAAATAGAATTACAGGGGTTACAACACACACACACACTAAGCAGAGACCTATTCAAGCAAGTCTGGGTTCTGAAACAAAGGACGTGAATCATATATTATTCAAAGTGAAACTGAATTGATAGACACCAAGATTAAGAAAGTTTATGGTAGAGAACAAAGATGTCTCATCTTCAGGGTTTTTTCCCTCCCTCCCTCCCTCCCGCCGCACCCCAAACACCACATTGTTCTTGTTGAACCAAAGAACCTCATGTTAGCTGGTGCTGATAAGCAGCAGTCCTGTGACTTTTATTGTTTTTATTAACTCTCTCTGAAAGTCATTCACCATTAAACACAATTGAATTCATTTGTTGTTTTATTTATGTTTGTGCTTGCCAATGTGATAACAATGAAAATGCTTCAGATGTTGTGGCTAGTATTGATCAGCCAATGACGTTGTGGTATCCTCTTTATCTCCAGGGTAAGAAGAGTGACCTTTTTGGGTGGCTGTAACTGAAGATTGCTTTGCAGAAGCAACTAAAGTAGGTAAATACAAATACCATTTTTCACTCAGTCTGTAGAGTGACTTGTCTGTACACAAGCCCAATCCTGCAAAACCCAGGAATATTCCTGACTTGCAGAAGAGGCCAGTGAATGTAAATGTGAATCCTTGTGTGAGTAAGGACTGCAGAATTGGGCTCTAACATAAACTTTTCTAACCAAATTCTGCCCTAATTTAAATCCCTGTGCATAAGTGGGTTAGAGTCTTAGACCCTCAGTTGAAACTTAGGGAAGGAAATACAAAGGTGGCCCTTTTGGTTCTCACCCAGGTGCCTCTGGGGCCATTTGGCCACCAGTCTTGTCCTTAGTCTAAATGAGGGCACTCATCTCTAATTTATGTTGGCTATCTATTATCCAACGGCTGTCTTGCAGCTGGGGATCATGTCAGCCCTCTTTCTCTCAAAAATGCCCCAGTGCCCCCCTCCTCTCCACTGAGAGGAGTTGGTGGTGTCAGAGTTGCTGGAGTCTCCTAGCTACCTGAAGACTACCTTACATAAGATGAATCTGGTGTCAAATTGGCATTATGGCTGCTGTGACTTGGGCTAACACAGCAGCGTAAGAGCAGAATTTGGCTCTTAATATGGTTACTTCTTATTATTCTAGTAACACTTAAAATACATGCTTTTGGGGCATAGCAAAAACAAAAAACCCCAACTCCCTGAAAACTTTCCTTTTTTAAAACAATGCGAAAATCCTTTGCTTCTACCTTACCTCTTTGCCTTTTTCTTTGTTGACTTCTGTAAGTTTAAAGTTAGAAAGGAATATTAACATCACAAAAGTGGTGATTCATAAAATTAACTTGCAGAAGACGGGAGTAACACATGTCAGTGTTTGATACTGAAGTGGTGTCATCTGACTGAGGTTCATATAGCTGCTTTATAATCACCTTCTTTCAGAAATTAATAGTTGGTTAAGCACCATAGCAACAAGCAACACTGATGTAACCGTTAAGCGGTGGCTGCCGTTAGCTGTGATGTCAGTGCTTGTGAGTGTTGTTCTCTTGACCTTGTTTGAATATAAAATGGTGGTTTCATTTTAAATTTAGAATTTTACAAAATGACTAACTGTATCTTGAAGAATTAGCTATTTTTATTTATCTTTTTTTTTTTTTTTAAATAATTTTTTTAAGGAAAACATCCCAACACATGTTATTCTGTTTCAAATTAAAATAGATTTATGGATAATGTGTTCTTTAGCTCTGTGTTGCTAACAAAGATCTTTTAGTCAGGATGGAATTCATGGAGTTCAAGCAAATATTGCAATCTGTGGCCATTCCTGTGGTTTATGTCAGCAACGTGGTATATGCCTTCCCTTGGAATTTGGATATTATTGTTTGCTTATGGGGTGCCTAGGATGTCTTAGGAACTTTTCAGACATTCAAGAATGGACAGACCCTGCCCTGATAAGCTCGCAGTCCAAGGAATATAGATGTTTTGTTTCTCCTTTGGTTTGATAGACATTGGCCGCCTGATGCATAACAAAAAACTTTGCACCCTGGGGTACATCAGACTCCCTCTTGCTTTACGGTATGCTTGTAAAGTATAGCTTGTGCTGCAGTAGGTGGAGATCCTACAGCATGACACGTGAGAGTTTTGGAATACTCGTTGCAGCACAAGGCAATGTCTTAAACTAACCTGAAGTTTCTGACCTCCATCTGCAAAAGCAAAGATATTTGTATTACAGTAGCAATGGCATAACACATGCCTACGCTTGTCTTTTTGCATGCATCATGCAACACTAAGTAGCTTAGATTAGTCACAAAATCATAATGTATAAGGCCAGCAGGGACTATTAGATCGTCTCATACAGTGGTGCTCAATCTATTTACCATTGTGGGCCACATATGCGGCTCTCTGTGTGTTTTGTGGGCTGCATCCACACCATATGTGCTACCTGTATGGCTCTGAGGATGTCATATGGGCTTCAGCTGTGTGCTGATTGGGTTGCAGGTTGAGAACCACTGATCTAGTCTGACCTCCTGTATATCACAGATCATTACATGTAATTTAGTTCCCCCTTTATAGAAAGACCAATAAGTTGTGTTTGACTAAAGCACAGCTTGTTGTTACACATTTTCCAGAAAGGCATCTAGATTTGATTTGAAGACATCAAGAGATGGAAAATTTACCACTTCTCTGCTAGTTTGTTTCAGCGACCAGCTTCTATACATGCATATGAAGTTGTTCTGAAATGCCAAGACTTGTTTCTGTGGCAAATTATGAATCCTGCCCTGCTCCCATTGAAGCCAATGGCACGACTTACGTTTGTGATTTCAATGGTGGCAGAACTGGTCCCTATTCTTACAATATATAAAATAAATAAAAAATAATTGACATCTGGGTTGGCAAGTTGCGCATCGAGTTTCAACGTGGTGGGAATTGAAATTGCAAAAATGTTAAGCCGTGGGAAGAGGAGTTTGTAATGGAAATGGTACAGAGTCCTAATTAGAGCGGTGCCACTGAAATAAGAAGGGTTAAGGGTTTGGTTGATTGAAATTGAGCTCAGCTGCTTGATTGCTTAAGTTCAGGTGAATCCCATCTTCTGTGTTAGTGGTTAAAGCTGTTTAGTGCATTCACAGTGCAATGCTGTTAATTTCTTCAGGAGCAGTTGTATGGTCCTGTACTTTCCAGAACTGCATGGAAACCTGGCCTCAGGCATACAAAGTCGAATAAGAGGACGCTGGTGATACAATAGATTGTTTTGCTTCAGGTATTTTCTCTGTAAGCTCTGAAGAATATCGACAGTGACAAAAATAACTGAATAAACATAGTAAGGGGTTTTGATGGTTAAATCTTCAGAATTCAAATATTTGTATTCTCCTTTATTTAATATTGTTAATCATAATGTCTAATTAAATTGCTTTACAAACCTGAGCCAACTTTCTTCAAAGTGAGAATCTGAATTAAAATACTGATTTTTTTTTTTTAAAGGGGAGAGAGAAGTGTATTTATAGGGAAATATGCTCAATAGTGTTAGTTTTCCTGGAGTAGTCATTTGTTTAAAGGTTACATAAAGGCATTTTCGGTAATCAAACAAATTCAGTGGGCATTGTAAATCAGGGATAGCTTGCATGCTGCAGAATTGAAAAGTACAAAAACATGTTACTAAACTTGTACATTATTGATAACAAAAGGTACATGCAGCCTTTCAAGATAGCAGAGATAGTATCCTTTAGAAAACCCTAACGAGAGAAAATCAACACAAAAGGATTTTGCAAAGTTACACTTAGTTTAGAATTTCAACTCTTAATGCATGGCAGAGTTAAATGGTGATTAAATATTGATAACAAAACTGTAGCTGCTCGTAATTCAGGACCCAGTGAGACAATCAACAAATTAATCTTCGGGTCTGAGCTCAGTCTGTGCTGTTATGTTTTTTTTTGCTACAGGGCAGAACCAGTAAATGCTGCTATACCTTTTTTTCTGTCCCCTTAAGTGTTGCATAAAGATGAGCTGAACATTTTTTTCTCCCCACTGAGTTATGAAATAGGCCCCTTCATTTTTCTTTATGGAGAATACCCATCCATGTAGGACACCAGAAATTCTGAGATTTACCTCCTTGAGTTCCCACCAGCTTGTTTGGTCAAGGGAGGGCCACTGCCTGACAGAATGTGTCACTGTGCTATGTCTTTGTTACACTACTATACACCCTCTCTTCTGGTTTAGTCTCCTGGCAGCTGTCTGCAGAGCTCCCATAATCAGGGCTTTATGCAAAAGTTGACAGCCTCAAAATATACTAACTTTTGAGAAGGTTCCTTCTTCTTGCTACAGGCTTGGGGAAATGATGTGCATAGTAAAATCATTGCCCTAGCTCTCCCCTTTCCTGTGTGTGTCTCCCCCATTCCTCTTTGAGGTTATAGGACGGGGATAGGCTGCTATGGAAGTGGCTGCTCCCACCTTCTGCACAGGCACAGAGAGATCCATGCACAGAACAGCAGGGCCCAGTGATTGCTATTATAGTATAATATAAAATATTAGAATTTAGGGTAATTCTCCCCATTAATTTAGATCTTTTCCACTCAAAGATCTCAAAGCACTCAACAAAACAGCAGTGATACAGTGCACATGTGTGTGCGTGTGAGAGAGACAGTGAGTGAGTGTATTAGTGCATACAGGTTTATAAATGAGTAAACTGAGACACGGGGAAGTCAAATGTCTTGACTAAGGTCACACAGAAAATCCAGTGGCAGAGCTGAAAATAGAAACGAGGAGTCCTGATTCCAAGTGATTTGCTGTAATCATTACACTAATAAGCCTCCCAGTGATTCTCGCTTACACACATATGTCACGCTGGCTGGATTTGGGGGGGCAAGGAGGGGCATTTATTGTATTATTTGACATCAGTATGTCAAAATCGTAATAATTCATATGAGATATGCCATGTCAGATACAGTTAGAAAGGCTGTAATGTGCTAAGTAAGATGATGATGATGATGTTCATGTGTTATATGTGTAATGGAAGTTATGGATATGTTTGATATATCTGTATTTCAAATTGTGCTGTGTCTGGGACACACCCCAGAAAATGCCACCTAGGCACGGAAGGGTCACAACATAGTGCTAGGATCACAACTTTTTCGGTTGGTTCCTACATGCATATCATACTGCTTAATGTGAAAAGTCAGAGAACAGTGTGCTGTAGTGGTTTGCACAGGAAAATGGGTTTTAATACTCCTGGATTTTATTCTCAAATTTGCTGCTAGCTCACTGTGCAATTTTGGGCAAGTAACTTGACTGGTTTGTGTGCCCCTCTCTAAAACTGGATGCACCTACCACCTTCTGTATGTCATAGAAGTATTGTGAGAATTAGTCATTGTAAAGCACTTGAGACCCTCAAATGAAAGATGCTGCAGAATTCAAAGTTTTTATTTGAATCTCTGTAATCTGTAGTTATAGAAGTTACGTTACGTCTGCATGTTGGGGGATAGACAGACTCAAAGACTAAGTGCACTCCTCTGAAAACAATCATTTAAATCCATACTTAGTTTCACCAGGAGGTTAATCTAGAAATCGATAAAATTGTGACTTTTCTGAAGATTTGATCAAGAAGAGTTATATAATAAATTAAGACATCCTGGAATAGTATTTACAAGTTTTGAACAAATCTCATTAGCATGAGCCAGTGGAATGCTGTACTGAAGACTTCAAAGATTTACCAGAGGAGTTCTCTCTAAACGATTCTCTGCTGGCATTATTGATTTCTGGAGAACTGATAACATGTTTTGTTTGTATACTTTTAACCCTTTCTGTCGCCCCCTCCTCCATTCTGTATATCAGTGGTTTTCAACATTTTCTCATTTGTGGACCTCTAAAAAATTTCAAATGGAGGTGCCAGACCCCTTTGGAAATCTTAGATATAGTCTGCAGACCCAGATTGAAAACTGCTGCTATTTATTATAATGTTTTAAACGGGCTAGCTGGAAAACATGCCTCTTGATTTTAGGATAATCAGTAATGTTTTGTTCTTGGGCCAAATCCTTTTTGGCTTCAACAGGACTACTTAAGTGAACAAGGTGAGCAAGATTTGGTCAGTTCTTTCTTTAATCCTACAATCTATCTTCCACTTCTCTAATGTTAGATACTTGATAAGGGTCTTAAATAAAATACTAGTGGTGGCTTGTATTACTCCATGCTTACAATGTACCATCATCCCATTTCAAATCTATAATATTAACCACACAATGAAGTTGTTAGTGGCTTGGTGGTTAGCATGTGCCTCCAGATTGAGAAACTATATTAGTGTGATCTTCAGCTACACTGTTACTTTTCAGTATCTATGTTAACATTGAAATGCATACTCTTTGATGGGCTCATCAGAGTTTCAAATTATTTGCAGAGATCCTAGCTGATCTCATGGATCAAATATCCAGAAAGATGACTGGTCACATGTATTGAGAACCTGATGAAACTAGATATATTAACCACAAGATGCGGACCAAAGTCCATTCTGTCATTACAAATGTTATTAGATGCATTAGTCCAGGCAATACATTTTTTGCTTCCGTGGGGGAGTGTCCTGCTGGGATAGGTAGGACTTTTTAATCAGGACACCATTAGCTGCCAGAGGCAGACAAAATGCAGCAGGGGAAGAGCACTACAGACCTATATCGGTATAACTACATTGTTCAGGGGTGTAAAAAACCCACACCTCTGAGAGATGGAGTTATACTGACCCAAGCCCCCGTGTAGGCAGCGCTATGTTGACAGGAGAGCTTCTCCTGCCGACGTAGCTACTGCCTCTGGGGAGGTGAATGAACCTCACTCACAGGAGAAGATTTCCTGTCAACGTAGGAGCTACACTTAAGTGCTACAATGGCGCAGCTGCACCAGTGCAGCATTTTAAGTGGAGCTAGCAAGCCCACCCGGCTTGGGGGAAGAGAGATAGAAAGGCCACGGGCAAAAAGCTGGAGCACATTCTTAATCCTTCATTGGAAGCTGTTGAACTGTCTTTACTTCTCATGCCAGTCATTGCTTTGTGGTTGGACATGGTTACTGGGTACACCACTTGTGTTAATTGTGGTAATTGTAATGCATGGGGAGCCATTCTGGTTTGGAGAACTAGTTCCTGCCTATGTGCACCCATATTTGGGATCAGAAGGGAAAATTTCTCTCAAGGCGTGCGTACCATCCAGAGAGAGAGGGGTATGCTACATGCAGCTGAGCCAGGCCCAGTAAGGATGGGGGAGGGGAGGAGGCAAGGCAAATTAGCCTTTGTAGGGGTAGCTTCGGGCATGGGCAGTGGGCTCTGGTAGAACCAGTACACTTAATGTCTATGCAGTACCAGCTCTGAAAAAACAATTCTGTACCAGATAGAGTTAGAGGGAACTAGGCACATTGGCACAGCCCTGTAGTTTAGATTAAAGAGCTGGTTTTACATAGCTATGCAATCTGTTGGTTTATTTCCTCTTGGGCCATATTGGATAGTAAGTTGAGGACATGCTGTGACAAACCAGAATGCTCTGACCTGACTGAAAGGAGGCCCAGGTGGACAGAGAACGGAGTTGTTTCTCATTATCTCAAAACCCAAGAATGGGATGAGGAGCAGGTAGTTTGAAGTAAAGTTCTATTTGTCCTATAAATACAATTATGTTGGAAAGATCCAGTTACATTTCCATTTGCAGCATATGCAGGACCTAGCTGTGTGTTAAGAATTGTGCTAAAGCCTTGCACTTGACCTTTAAGTGTGCCAGGCGGCAAACATTATAATTGAATCACATGGCACAAACAGATTTGCCATACGTTAGAGCAAATGGGATGATGTACTTGAATATCCATCCTAGATATTGCTCATTCCATGCCCATACCTGGTTCTTACTACAAGGAAAAGAGTAGTTCTAGATTTGCGGCCTTGGAGCCTGTCTTCAAGAGTGCAGTGCAGTTGCAGTACCCACGTTTGTGCCGTAAGGTCTAGGGTTGGATAGGGAAATGACTGCAGAAACTAGATTTTGTTAGGTATGGCACACTTTGGTCACCTCTTAATAACATGGTGGCTTACACCAAGTGGCTGCGCCATTGTAGCTTGGTGTAAGGCAACAGGCAACAGAGGCATGTCTTCCCGGCATATGTATTTTAGCTTATTGTAGCAGTGTTATGTTACAATGGCAGAGTTACAATTTCAGTGACATCAGTGGTCATGATAGCACCACCCTCTTCATTTGCAAGCTGGTACTAAAGCCAAGGCATTTAAAAAAAGCCTTTTTGGCATTGGTTTGCTGTTCATATTTCTGAGTGCCACACTCGAAGGCATATTTCTCTACCGCTAATGGCAGGAGCTTCAGTCACCACATCCAAGATGTTAAATTGTGAAGAGTTTCTCCCTGTGAAACCTGTGAACTGTAATTTGGGAGTCTCTTACCTCTCTTTCTCCTTCTTCAGTGTGTTTTGTACAGATTCTGCATAATTGCTCAATAGTCACTTCTGACTTTGAGCTCACTGTTTACTTTTTTATTTTGGGAGCGCAAACATTTGAACATTTGTTACTAAGGCCCAGACGTCATTTCCATGACAAACCATTAATATCATCAGTTTATAATTTGGCCTCAAGAATCCATCCTAGCTGAAATTTGGTGAGTTGTTTCTTTCAAGTTTTTTTAAAAGAGAAAGATGAATTGGCTGCCTTTTGCATAAAAAGTCAACTTCCTCCTCCTCGTCCCTCTGACATGCCCTTTTTCAAAGGGGTAGAAGATTCCCTCTTTTTTATCCTTCTTGCTTCAATGGTATAAAACCTTATCTGTTGTACCAAATTAGCGGGGATGTTGAGGCTTAGTTAATCCCACTGATGGGAGAAAATTTGTGTGTAGAGGTACAGTGGTTTCTGCTAATTGGATAGTTCCACCAGTGGAATTTACACGTATAGACAACGCTTTAAATAATGTTTGTAACAGTCTTTGCAAATCAAAAACACTATAGTACAAAGCCTATATAATAAATCAATAGGTTAGGTGGTAAGAATTTTTTTAAATACATATTTGACCCCACTCTTACTTGAAAAGTTATTTTAGTGAAAAATGTCTTGCATTTATTTTTATGCTGGAGGATTTTGTGTGGGTGCTGCTGCTGTTTGTTTAAGTTTGACTCCTGTAAATAGACAAAAACATTTTTGAATTGGAGGGCTTAAAAATATTTGGTGGATTTTACAGTTTTGAAAAGTATCCAGATATGTTCTTTTGGAAAAAATACCTGAAAAATTGATTGGTCCAGAAATTTTAAATTTTATTTTACACTTCAAAGAAATCTAGTGCCTAGGAGTACTTGGTTGTTTTTAAAAAAAAGTGTAGGTGGTTGATTTTGGAGTTACTTGTTAAGAACATTTGAACTTCTGAGAGTTCTGGTTTGGAGAACATTGTAAGCCCTGTGGGAGGTCTTACAGAAGTTGTAAAAATGGTGAGTATTTCTGCAAAGTCAGTTATGTGAGACAAATCCGGTAAGACTATGAGTGAGATTCCAAAAGCCTACTATTTATCTTCCTTTAACAGTCTTGAAAAAACATTTCTCCTCTCAGTAAGATTTTGCAGGAAAGTTTTTGACATTAATTAGACAAAGCATTTTGAAGCTAAAGGAATTATTCTGATTTGCATTGGTGCAACTTAGAGCAGAATTTGGCCTCTTTATTTTTTTCTCTTTTGAAAGTTGGATGGACAAAAACAACTTGTTCAGGAACTGCTGAATTTATTTTGGTCATTTGTCCTTAGAGGTCTAGGGCATGTCTGGGAGGTTAATTTTGAAGGTATTCCGTAAAAACATTCAAACCTCTGAGAGTCCCAGGAATACCTTGCAGAATTTATAAATACCCCAGCTTTTATAGAGTTGCTCCAATGACATTACAAATTCTGTAGGTTTATCCTGTTGTACTAGTTTGTAAGGTCTTTAAGTTGTCTAGTTCAAGCAATTTAGAAATGTCACAAAAACACACGATATGGTTTCTAGTTTTGTAAAATGAATAGAGTTGATTCAAGGAGATTACAGGTATCATTGAGGGCATAGCTGGTGAAGTTTATAAGCTTCATATGCCAAGCAGCTTTGGCTTTAAGAACATCGCTTCATGATAACACTACCTGGATCTTTTAAGCTCTGAGAATCATACCTATTCAAAAAAGCTACTAAATGTTCAGGTTACATGCGGATTGCCTATGGAGTTTGAGGTCTGCAATTGCAGATCATCCGTGACAAGGTCTGCAGGCTAATCAGGCGGACTTCTCAATCTCCTTGTTTAATGATGTGGAACTTTACAGCATCCTTAACTATTGCATATTAAGCTTAGTAACTCCACAGATGATGCTTATCCCTCTTGTGATGATGCCCAACATAGTGTCCTGAAACGGACAGCTCTTCTATGTGCCATTAAACATGGTTTCCAAACACTCATCCACATCAATTCATGTGAAAGTCACTTTTCTTCCTACCTGCCAAACCTCAGAGAGTCGGTATTGGAGGCCACTGCCCTGGTAGGCCAGGGCTGACAACAGTGGGAGTAGTAAAAGATCACAGGTAATCAGGGCTTCAGTTTTGCGTCTGGTGCCAATACAGCTGTGTCCATTTAAACCAGCAAGGAATTTGTCCGTGGGCCTTGCAAGTTTGGGAATTGGGAACTCACCAGTGTGGTCAACCCTTATGCTGGTTTTTTTTTTTTTCCCAAGAGAAACCTTATGTTTTATCTGCTAAAATTTCAGAATGAACTAGATATTTATCAAAACCCATGCAAGCTGTTTCTTGAACAAAATTTACATGTGTGTGTGGGGGGAAGAGTTAAATAAAAGTCACCTATTCTCTGTAGGCTACCATTTTCCTGCTTACAGTCAAGACATTGGAAATTTTTGCTGTTACAGAGCTAGTTGCACACTCAGTGCTATCAATTGAGTGCTAATTTAATTTAAGAATTTGAAATAGAGGTGACTATAGTGAGACAATTTCCAGAAATTTTGGATGAAGTTACACAACTTGCTTTCTCCTGTGACCCCGAGAAATGGTGTGTGTCTCTACTCACTGCTATTTCCCTTTGCCTAATTCTTCAGCTCCGTTGTTTGACTTCTCCACTCACCAATCCTGCATTCTGAGCTCATCACCAGACTGGATTTCAGTAGTAGTCTATAGTATCAGGCTAAAAAAAGACAGAAGTGGGTCAGTGTCACTTTTCTTAACGGAGGAAACTTATTTGCTTTTCTGTTTGAAGATTATCTACAGAGATGCGTGCTGTCTGTTTTCAGTTGAAATTCCTGGATGCCACCTAACAATAAAACACCTTAGAAATATATATCTTTAATTGGTCCTCAAAATCCATAGCCTTGCCCATTGGTTTCAATGCTGAATGAGTTTTTCCTGTTCTAATTTTGCAAATGTTCTGCCACTTGGCAGGAAAATGGCAGCATCCACAGCAAAAATTGAGACTTCCACAGCAACAGGAAAATTAAAACTTCAAAATGTGTTTCTTGAATAATATTTATTTATTTGTACATCACTTATGACATTTGACAGAGAAATGCTAAAACAAACTTTTTTTAACGTGACACTTTTGAGGCTCTTAGTCTTCCGGAAACAAATTTAAAATAGCTAAATTATTTTATCTGTATTGGTAGCATACATTGAAATTTCTCTGAGGATTTATTTAGAACATGAGGACTTAGTCCACTACTGTATTGCGTGCTCTGATACTGCAAAAAGCTATTGGATGAGTGGTCTATAAAACTAAAAAGCCTCCAACTAAACTTCGATAAATTGTTTGTGATGCTTCGGAGGAGAGGTGTGGGTCACATAACCAGCAGGTATGCAGAAAATTCTGCAATTACTTATTTACATAGTACACAGCTCCTTTGTTTGTTGGGCCAACTCAACATATTTTTCTTTCAAGCATAGAAAAACAGGTTTTAATAATCCCATTCTACAACCCAGTGTCACCTCAAAAGCTAAGAGTAAAAACTTACTAACTTCAGTATGGTAATTGTTCCTAAAGTAATAGAATTGTTCAAAAGTTTTTGAACAAAAAGGTCTTTGTCTTTGGGGGGAGAGGAAGGCCTCTCTTAGATTGTGTCTACACTTCAAGCCAGGGTTATGATTTCCCCTCCTCCTGTGTTCAGACGTGTGCTGGCTCTCATTGAACTAGTGCTGAGTATAAGTAGCTGTGGTAGAGTGCTGGTAGTGGCAGTAGAGGCACAGCTGAGCTGTGCAGAGTACAAACTTGCCTGGCTGAAACCAGTGGCTGGACTTGGCTCAGCGATGTCTCTTCTGCCACTACCTGTGCTATTACAGCAACACTGCTATTTATACTTGTGCTAGCTCAATGATTATGTGTATGTGAACAGGGGAGACCCACCCAAAGCTCGACAAGTAGATAGAGCCTCAGGAAACAAAACTATGAATGGAAAAACTGTCAACTTGTTGTTTTAAATAAGTTTTGTTTCTTGTGAATTTTTCATTATATTTTTATCAGTATTTTGATTTAAATTTTATTGAAATTATTGTAGAAAATGTTATTGATATTCTATTACTGTTTAGACGAAACATTTGTTTTTAAAAAGTACAGAATTTTGCAAAATGCATCAGTTATGAACCTCTGTGAAACTGAAATTTCAAAATGGTTCCTAACTTTTTCATAGGATTTTGAAATTTTGCCCAGACCTACGGTGTGAGCTAAAACCACAAAATGAATTAAATTCAGTTAGTGCTGATAATCTAGGAAGACGTTGTCTTTGAATTATTGTTTTTTTAATTCTTCACAAGAAGGGGGAGTGTATATATTGAAACTATCCAACCCTTGAGCCTGGTATCCTAAGTTAGATGGATTAAAGAAAACCCTTAACCTTAATGAAATTTAGTTTTCTTTAAAAGCTCTTGATCATTGCCAGATAGTAAGGATTCATACATTGCTGAGTTTATATTGAAAGTGTGCAATATCATACTTTATAAATCTAAAGCATGTACTGGAATGAATGGAAGAAAAGTGTTAATTTAGCAATATTATGATGTATTTTTCAGCATCACTTTATGAAAATCACAGTAATAGAATAGTAATAATACTTCAATTGTGTAATGTGCATACAAGCAATAATTAGTCCACTGACATCTGTGTGAAGTAGGTAAATATGGGTTATTATACCTATTTTACAGATAGGAAAATTGATACAGAGAGAGATGAGTGACATGCCCAAGGCCAACAAAGGCAGGATTTATACTTAGGAGTTCCTGGCTGCTTAGTTCATAAAGTCATACTACCTCCCATGCAAATATTGCATTTAAAGGGGGTGTCAAAAATCATCAAGGCAAAAGTACCATATACTCATGATGGTCAAACAGAACACTGCTCTTCCATAAATTGGGATCACTAAATCAGTTTGCAATACATTAAGAAAAGCATTGAACTGTTACTTATTCTCTACATATTTTCAAAGGTTTAAGAAATCCAGGTAAATCTTCTCTCCATTCCCTGATTGCCCCCAGTCTCCCTCCCAGTGCACCTGGCCTGGGAAGCCTAGAATCCAGCTGATAAATGGTTTGGTTTGAACTTACTTGAACCAGCTCTGTTTGAGCTTGTCACACTAAACCCAAATATTGTGGTTCCCAGTTTGGCAGATTTATATTGTGCTTTGGTGTGGTGACATTTGTATCACACCACTTTAGGAGCCTGTCTTTGAGTCAGGGTAACAGTAGAGGGTCAACTGCATGGGAATATATCTAGACCTAACATGATTCCTCCATTCTCTGAGAATAGGAATATTATTGGTCACTTCAGCATGAAGCCAGCCATTCATGCTTTCATCTCTGGGCCATGAATTCTGTTAGGCTTGATGCTGGACACTTTGGGATTCTGACTAATATGGGTGCCCAGCAGAAAAGGTTGGGCTCAGAGAGGAACATAGTTATGCATAGGCATTGGGAAACACATGGCATGCTCCCCTGCATTTTCTTCCCTTCACCTATTTGCATTGCGATGTCAGTAATATCCTAATGCTGCCTTTTGGCTCTGAGTTTCCTTATTTGTTTTAAAAAATGGGGAAAGTCCTACAGCATGTTTAGTATTGGCTATAGGAGCAGCTCTGTCACAGCCTATCTGATCATGCTGCATTTCTATGATCTGGGGAACAGATGTGTACATAGGTCCTTCTCAACCGAGATGCTGGCCATAACTAAATGCAGGAGGCATCTTCTCTGTGAAATTTGTTACTAAGAAACCCTCTGAAATGGTTAACTCCTTGTTATTTTGAGGCTTTATTTTTAACATATTATGAAAAGTATTTCTTCCCTACTCTGTCCTTCCCTATGTCCCTCCACCTCTTTCTACCATCTCTTCCCTGATCCCTCTCACCTAATGAAGCAATCCTATAATAAAGGCCTTCCAACGTGTTTATCACGTTAGTGAGCTCCCCGGAAGGCCCTGCCCATGGTTTTGGAGCACTTCTTATGCTGCTTCAACTCTGCTTCTTGGGCTCCATCCAGACTTGCTTCTTCGTGTTTGTCAGCACTGCAGATAGAACCCCCAAGTACATCAGATGCACATACCCTGGTGGGGTGATATGTTCTCTCCTGGAAAGCGCCAGGACAGGAATTTTTTAGCGGTTTTAGGTATCAGCAAGTTTATTGCTTCAAAAGGCAAAAGGGAGCCAACTCCTGCCATTCTCTCAGTCCCCATGGCAGACCTAACTACCTGGGTTTGACAGAGAGGAATTTCACAGGTGAGGGGAGGGAATCTCAAACCCATACCTTGGAGCAGTAGCCCTGCCTTGAGGCTGCTCTGTTGTTGCCGGGCCTTCTCCACTGCATGTCACAGGATGGGACCCTGAATAGCCACCTTGAATCCTATTCCCTCTTTTGCTGTGCCTGCAGCAGAGTCCCACCTGTGAGAAGGAGGGGACAAGACTTGCCCATTAACAATAATTGATTGTTGCAGTGATGATGATGAATGTGGCTGGGTCCCTGCAGAATCCTACTACAGCTCCTCATTGCTAGTAGGAAGAGAGGTAAAGGCATGCTCCTTTAGCTAACCCTACAACACCTCTTTTTTTTTGTTTAGTTTGCTTGGTTGGTTGGTTTCTTTCATGTTTCCAGATGCCCGTGGCATAGGATTGCTAAGAAAGCTTCCTTCTTATAGGTACGTATGCTGCATCTTCTGTCTTCCTGCAGTGGACCTCATCGATTACTAGGGCCATAGGTTGACCAGATAGACATAAATATTCTTCAGGAATGTGAGTAACTCCCTGCTCAGCCTGTGGTATTGGAACAGTTTTTATGGGGGCGGGGTGGGGGTGCTGGGGTGCTGAAAGCCATTGAACAAAACTATGAGCCCTGTATCTGATGGAAACCACTTCAATCCAGGGGTTTGGCAGCACCCCCTAGTTCCAGCACCACTGTGCTCAGCTCTCTGGCTCAGACACTTTCTAAAGGGTTTGATCCAGAGAGGCAGGGACCATGGGAGATTGGGGTATGGAACAATGTTACATGATCTTTTTCCCTAAGAGACCAGAAGAAGGACTGGTGATGATGTGTTCTGCAGTGAGTAATCCAGTCCTTGTTAAGGTTGGGGGCTGGGTAGAAGGTCTTAAGTGTGTCTATATGGGGTGGGGGGGAGGGGAAGGGGGAAGGGATATGGTGAGTTTGGAATGATTGTGTGTGTGTGTGAGAGGGAAAAATCCTAAAAGTCCTTCCCTGCACTCTCGGGGGTTTTAAAAAAAAAAAAAAGAGAGAGAGAGAGAAAGAGTCTGCATATTTCCGAAGTGACTTTCCATCTATAAATGTCTGTTTGTGTAAACATACACACTTTCTCCCGTAGATGTACATTGGGATCCCATTTGGTTGCTGCTGGTGAACTGAAATCGGTGGCAGTGCCTGTATGAGGTCGTGGCATATCTCTATGGGAAAACTTGAGTTTATCACATTTTATATATTGGGTTTCCCTTTGAGTGTATCTGGATGCATTAGCAGTGACATGATCCCAGTATGACCTGGACTCTAATGGGTTTGAACTTGGATCTACTTAACATTAAGAAAGTAATTTCCTGCACATGCTCAGCAAATACTTTTTGCATGTAAATCCCTCAGCTATAAATATTCCTTTTATTGTGTGTTTTCAAATTTTAGATTAAAGGCCTAAGTCTCTGCTGATAGCTGGGGTATATTTCTCTTGATACTGAAGTGTAATTGCCAGGACCTGTGTACATCAAAAGGACAATATGCCTCTGAATGTTTTAAAATCTGATGGTTTGTTTTGCTAGAGGCAAAAAAAATGTCGAACATCCCTAAATATCGGAAGAGTTTTCTTTGCCATTGTTTGCTTCTCTGGGGAATGGCATGTGGTGGTTAGAGCTTGAGCCTGGGCGTCAGGAGCTCTTCGTTCTTTTTCTAGCTCTGCCACTGGTTTGCTGTGTGACTTGAGCCGTGTTTCTTGAAAACTGAGCTGCTTGGTGCAGATCTGTCTCTACTTATAGATGGTGCCAACGGCAGATGAGGTACAATCTTCAGCATATTGTTGTCGTTTAACAAGTACTAACAGTAGTAATAATTCCTGTGGTTTGATAACCCTCTCTGTAGGAGAGAGATAACATTTGCCTTTCTTTCTTAGGGGCATTGTGGGTTAACGTTTGCAAAGTGCTTTGAGATCCTCAGAAAAGGACAATATAAGTGCAGAACGTTATCTGCTAACAAAAAATTGCAAGGGCTATTTTTTTCCCTACATTTTGGAAAGTATGGCACACTCTTCCCTTTTTGTCATCTCTCCCTTTCCCCCTCCTCCCACTTCCCCCCGTGACACCTCTTTACAAAGTTAGCAGCCTCCTAAAAACAGATAGGCAGAAGGGAAGCAGTAACACCACTTTTGCTCTAGTGTTGTGTGCACAGCACCAAGGCAATGATATAAAAGTTAGTCATCTGCCATCACAGTCATTTCAATGGAATGATGATAGTAAAACCCGGAGTAAAAATTCCAGGAGTAAAACTGTGGCTCTTTGGAGGGGTATTGACAGATTTACTGACCACCAGGTCAGACTAGAGCAGCCTTTTTTTTAGTATTAACATTACAGTGCATTGGGCTTACCTGTTAAATTGTTGGATCAGCACCAAGTTGGTGCGAAATAGGTTTGAGTCTTGTTAGAGCAAAGTAACCTTGCTGTTCCCCCTTAGGAAACATAGGGACAAATCTATACTTTGGGATTTCAAGTCCCCCTATTTCACATTATAAGAAAGCTATAATATTTGATTTTAATTTTAAAGGGGATGTAAATCTTTGTTCTGTGGACCACTGATTTGTTTTAGATTTTCCTTTAAAACATTAATGAGTGTTTCAGGTTGGGGAAAAAAGCTGCAAGTAATGAGGACATTGTATAAAAATATTACAACTAATGCATGTGTTGTATTGGGTGAAACTTGTCTTATCGGAACATCATTTTTATACATCACTATTAACAATGCAAACACCCTGAAATGCTAATAGCACTAGTAAGCTTTTAATTCCATGGAATTTATTGCTTGCTGTATTTCCATGAATTTATAACGCTTTGATTCTTAAGAGCCCTATTTAATCAGTTTTGCCTGGCAGAGAACATAATAAACAACTTGCTGGTGCTAAAGTGCCGCATGGGGGAGGCTGCTAACAAGAAAGTTAAATGCTTCTGCCACTAGCAGTTTCTTTGCTGTATTTTTCATGAGCTGTTACTACCAGTAATGTACTTTGCTAGCTTTACAGCAGTGGTTAAACAGTGACAAACCAAACAGCACTTCAGCACTGTAAACACCCAAAGCAATACCATTTTTGTGCAGAGCTGCTGTTTAAGCAACATCTGAAGCTCAGTATCATTTTATATTAATCAGTCACTTTAAAAAAAGTCTTTTTTTTTCCATTTGCTATCTCAGAATATGACTTGCAGAAATGAGCCGTGATTGAGGTTGACCAAGAAGAGTGAGAGAAATAAATGAAGCTTCTTAAAGAGCAGTTATTGTTTGTTTGTACTGCTTGACCATAAAAGTACAAAAGATGGTCTTAATAGAAAAATGTCAGATAATCAAATGCTTTAAAGTAGAAAATGTCATTTGAGTCTCAAAACTGCACCAACTTTATATAATTGCCCTTTTAATTATCCCTAGTGGCCCATGAAATTTGTAAAATAGAGCATTGAGGGTTTGATTTACTAACATGTTGCACTTTGGTGACGCTCTCAATGAATATTGTTTAGCACTAATGTCAAGCTGAGATTTCTGAGTGATATAGTGAGGTACATGCTACAAGGCTGGGGTGGATTTAGTAATGAGATGGGCGTTGCAGAAATACGGTCTCATGATAAATACATACGTCTCTCTATATAGATAGGCTGTACTTTTGTGTACAAGAATTGTTTTGAAATGGAATTATATTTTCATCCTTTGTTTGTAGAAGTAGTTAACAGCATTTTCTGCACCTAGCCAAGTCAAGCAAATGACCTTTTGGGGGATCATTAATTTGACTGCTAGGAATTTTCGCATGCAGTGAGTTTCTGTCTGTTTCTCAAGTTATGGAAGTTATAGAAGTTAGTTTTACAGTTCTTTCTCCAAAGCTTTATTCACTATTCAGAATGGAGAGGCCAACCACTTAGTGATGATCTTTATGATCACATGGGCTAACTGGTTTACCCACTGAAAATGGATGATAGCTCTAATCAATATTCCTTCTGGGATTTCTGTGGAGTATCAAAAACATCAGAAATCACTGAAATTGACTTGAGGGAGCTATAACTACTAGCTTTACATCAAACATAAATGGATACCTCAAATGACTGAAGGAGTTGTGAACATGTTCTCAAAAATAAATAAATGGGAAGGAGGGGTTGGATGGCTCAAAGGTTCGATAATGGGGTGCAGAGTTTGTGACCACCAGGTGAGCAATTCAAGTTTGGCTGAGGTCAGTAATGACTGAAAATTATTAGTATCTAAAGGCTATTTGGCAGGCTTGGTAAAATAATTTGGCGGACTCAGTCCAGTTCCTAGAGCAACAAAAATCTATAGCATAAAAACCAGCACCACGGTTTGCACCAGTTATCAACCATGCTGTCAGTCTGAGTAAGAAAGACTAAGGACTGACTGGGCAAGGATAATGAACTACCTTTTCACCTCCAAGAAGTGATCCTGCCAAAGCAGAGCTGAGGCACATTAGCTGGACAGTATGTGGATGTTTGAACTGCTGCTGTGTACCCAGGCAATTCAATTTTCAAAGTTCTAGATCCGGTCATGAGTTCATAAGAGCAACAGTTCCGCTTCCCATATCCTTTTACTAAATTAAAAAAGTATCTTTATAAGAATAGAATCATATGGGAATTGACATCCTATTTTAGAGCACTGGTCCATTTAGTCCAGTATTCTGCCTACAACCGTGGCCAGGACCAGATGTTTCAGAGGAAGGTGAAAGAACTCCTAAAGTAGGCAGTTGGGGAACAACCTACCCTTGAGGAAGTTTTCCTCCTAATTTAGTTAGAGGTTGTCTTAAATCTTGAAGCATGAGGATTTATATTCCTTCCACAATTCTTGTTAGTCTATTTTAGTATTTATTGTTGGAACTGTGGATATTCTTGTTATCCGATATATCTAATCCCTTTTTGAATCCTGCTAAACTCTTGGTCTCACTGATGTGTTGTGGCAATGATTTCCATGGGCTTGTTTTGTATTTTGTGTCACGTCTTTCCTTTTATTTGTTTGACAACTTTCAATTTCATTGAACGTCTCCTTGTTTGTGTGTTATGAGACAGGATGAATAGAGGTTCCTGATCCACCTTCTCTGTCCCATTCATTATTTTGTTTACTTTATTTCCTCCTTTTTTTCGCCTGTAGTAAACAACAGTTACAGTGGTGCATCTGGTTTGGAAGCACTATATTGTAGTCAAACATTACAACAGTATGCAAAGAGAGAGAAGCAGTGAGAGACTAACTACAGTGGTTAAACAAAGCTGAAATAAGAGTGATAAAAGCATTGGTAAAAGGAGTCACTAAATATAACAAACTATGGTTATCAGCCAAACCAATAAACCATGGGTTTCTTCAAAATGGTCTTATCAAGGTAAGAAGTAGGCCAAGACAGTAAAACATGGAGGGGAAGAGTTAGTAAGAAGTATCTCATCACCCAACTTTCCTGCCAATAAGAGGCAAAACTTGCATTTACTTCAGTGGCGCCAAAATTTCAATCTTGATTTATAATGTGATTTTTTTTTTCAAACAGAAAATTAAAAGGAACACAAGTTGAATGTTTGTTTTAAATCTGAAATTTTTAGAGAAGAGAAATTACTTTAATTTGTTTACTGAAACAAATTAAGTAACCACCAATAAATATAAGGGTGTTCTGACATGTGAATTTATTTATATTTGAAAACAACCTATTTTAAAAAAATCCAAAGGAACAAATATGTAAAGAGGCTGACAGTGAAATGTTTGTTCAGTGCCATAAGAATGAAGCTTTAATTAATGGTAGGCTGTGACCCTTGGATGTGTATAATGTACGTTTTCAGTAGCTATAGCTACATCAAGGTTTACATTGAGTTTGAGCCTACTGCTTTGGGCAGTGCGATAGCATAGCCCTATCTGAGGACTACATTTCTTCAGTGCTGCCGGCCCCCTTTGCCAGTGGCTCTGCTTTGCTTCCCTAGTGCCCTTTTTATGACCAGTGCATAGGCAGGCAGTCTTGCTGCGCTGAACAATTTTAGATAACATAGCTCCTGTGGATTATCCAGGTTGTCTGTGTTTTACAGAGACAACAAAACCATGCAAAATTCAATAGCAAAAATATTAATGGTAAAGTCATTGTAACAAAAAGGTTTACTTTGGTATGCTGTGTTTTTCTGACTCCCCTCCCCTAGGTGTATGCATCTTTACCCCCTGCTTCATACGGCTTATGTGCATATGATAATGTCACACTGATGGCAAAATAGTACCAGTCAAGCTATGGTATTGATAGAGCTGTGTAAATTTGTCCAATTTTTGCTAGTGAAGAGTCGGCGTCTTGTGTGACAACCAGATTGCAAGTCATGAATTTAGGAAATATTTAATTTCTATCAGATCTGATTTTTCCCATGTGAAATTATCATTGGCATGGTTCAGATCATATTATTTCATATCATTGGCAAGATTAATCTTTGGTTAGTTTGCTGGAGTAGGGCTTGGTGGCCATGTTAGAAAATGTCATGTTACTTGCTCCAGGTGGCCCTTCTGTGGAACATGATTCAAATTGGGAAGGTGCCAAGTGAATATCGCGTTCAAAATGTCTGTGGAAATCCAGACAATACAAACTAGTTAGTATCCAGTTTTAATTAAATGTTTGTAGGCATGAACAAAATTCAAATGAGATACAGCTGGTTCAGGAATGCAAACCTAACTTGATCATTGGCAGATTTTGAGTATGTGCATGCAAGGTTAGAGTTGATTGATTCAAACACCACTAGCCTTATTCAAAGAGTGTATGATCTTATCATGTTATAGGGGTACATCCTAAAGAGAAGATATCCATCCTAATGCTACTACACAAGAGCAAATGTTTCATATATTGCCACTAGTTAACGTGTCCGTAAGTGATCCTTTCTGTATTTCTCCCCATATTAGCATAATCACGTCTCCACTTCTCAGTTTGGGCTACACCAAATGATCCTTTATAGTGTCTTTCTAATTGCTGCTGGGATAATGGTGTGATATACAAAGAAATACCATCTCAGCTAGCAAAGGCCTAATCCTAATATATTAATCGTATTCTATGCTTCAACTCGGTAGTCCAACATCATATTTGTGAACAAGCTACTGAGGTGAGATATCAGGTTTAACTAAGAATAGGTGAAATTTGCTGAAAGATAGTTTTACTCCTGTCTAAAATTGGAAACACAGAGTGGAAGGTTAATAAGAGAACTCTCTGAACCTAGTGTTAGACTAACATTTAGCCACCCAGCTGAGGAGGGTGAAGGAGCTGAGCCAAAACAATCATAACGAATCCAATCAAATCACTCTAGGCATTCTTGTTTTCAAAGATGTTGGGAAATGGTTTTCTTACAAAAATTGAATCCATTTTTTTTTAACGTTAGGAGCCAGATTTCTGATCACCTGTTAAGATGACAAACTAATACCAGCATTGGATTTCTGATCTCCCTTTTCACTATTTTTTCATGAATTGCAGATTTTATATAAGTTGTCAAAATCTATATGTTTTCAGTATTGCATGGTGTTTATCTTGTAAAAAAAATTGGCCTTGTTTCCCTTTCAATGCACTTTTAGATTAATTTGCAGATGCTTTTGCATAGTGATAGGCAGTTTTGCTTTGTTTTTTGTGTTTGTAGAGCTTCTAAGTCTTTGTGCAGTCATTAGCATTAATTGGGATTCGTGAGTGTAACAAGAAGAAAATATACCCCGGTGTGTTTTACTTAATTTCCTTTTGAAGTGGAATAAAGTTGTCCAGTTGGCCATATGCTGTGATTTGCTGCTGTTGTGAACAGGTTTTTGACTCCTTCCTAGAACAGCTTAGGCTTTCTGAGTGAGGCTGGGATTAATCACATTTTTGAATATGTATTGTGTATATATAGATAGTTAGATAGATAGATATCACCTTTAAAAGTACTGGTAAGTTTCTAAACTATCTTCTCTAAGCAAGGAGCAACACAACATGTGCATCACATAAATGCACTCTCTGTACCTGCCAAAACTGTGAACCAGCGTGGATAGTGAGATATGGAATGAAATGACTTATGTGCACAGGTACATCCCAGCAGAACCCCCATAGCTGGGGTGCACCACTTTGAAAATGCTTGCCCTCTTTGTGGGACAACTACTCTGTTGGTATAAATCAGCATAGTGTCTCTGACTTCAGTGGAGCTACAACAGTTTACACCAGCTAGGGATCTGGCCCTCCTTGTGTATGTATTACCTCTTGGTACACCTAAAGAAACGTCCACTAACATTTTATGGGAAAAGGCTGCAGCTTGCTTACAAAGAGAACCGAAATAAACAGCAACTCTCTCAATAGCATGACTCACTGTCCTCCACCAGAGGTGGAGCTACTACCAACGCTTCGATTTCATGGCAGCCAAGACCCACTACACAAAGGATGAGTTCTGTCCCAGCATGTATTTAATCCTGAGACAGCATCTCACCCTCAAGGACATGGAAGCACAGCAATGATGCATTCACTTTTCTGTCGCCCTTCACCAGGACTGAAAACATGCCTCACTTTCTCCCATCTGCTTTCTCCACCAAAGAGTAGGAAGTAAATATACTCAGCCAAATCCACTGCTGGCTATCCACAGTGCTGGCACCATTTTCAGCCAAGAGACAAAGCACCCAGTGTGTGTCCAGGAATTCACTGAATAGTATTCAGGGGGAGCAAAGGGGGGCTTGTGGAATGGTCTTAGCTGAATCAAAGTGAAACAGGACAAAAAAAATCATGGCCCAGACCCTTAGTCCATCCATCATATTTGTGCCCCTCCTTGGCAGCTAGGAACTTCCTTTCCATGTGAGGAATCGCTGGCTATCATAAAGTCATCAGAGCTGGCTCTGCACCTCAGCCTGATGGCGTATGGGGTGTGGCAGGGAGCCTGTCTTGAGTGGGAGGGGACGTGGACAGAGAGCTTTGCGCTCAAGTGAACCTAGGCCAGTGAATTTAGGGGGCTGTTAACACAACCCTAACTTCAGCCAGGAGCTGAAATAAGCCTCTAGGAGTGGGTGGGGGGGAATGCCAAGTTGTCAGTCATTGCTCCTCCCTCTTCTTCCTGTGGTTCTGCCTTGAGTGCTCTGAGAACGTCTGTGTATTTTATGTCACTGTATCTCTCTTCTCAGTGTTGCTTTTGGATGCTAGGTGCTCAGGTTTTTGTGTAAAATGCTGAGCTTGTTAAAAACGTGAGAGAAATTCACTAAAAATTTCAAAGCTTTTTCCTCCCATATTTGATCAAATTTTTAAACTTTTTGAAATTATCTGACCATTTATTCTAAAATGTAATGGGGTGCAGACCAATTATTTATTGTTGCCACATATAGGTGTATTATACTGGCACTAACAGGTTGAAATGTTAAGTTAAAGACTTTTTAAATTGTCATCTATGCTTCTTACATTTTCTAGATCCTAGATATCTTCTGAGGGTTTCCTCTTCTCCCAAAGGAACTTGTGGGCAAGTCAGGCCTTCGACCTTGGGCGAGACTTAGATTTCCAGGGTGAAATCCTGTCGCCTTTGAAGTTATTTGCAAAACTTCCAGTGGCTTCAATAGGGTCAGAACTTAATCCTTTCTTTGTAAACCTTCCCAAGAACTCTGTGTCTCTAAGTGGAGCAAATGCTAGGATTCAATCTTCTGCTTGTAGCACAGCCATCAAATCTTTTCAAAACGTGTGTGTTTGTGTATCTTATATCTTGTATCTTTGAATCTTGACTCTGGCTGGCTCTCTCTAACTGAAAGTTGTAGAGAATTTTCTCTTTGACGGCTTGGGAAAGATGGGTTTTGTGATTTGATTCTTTTCCTGTATTTTTCTCACTCTTTTATTTATTAACATCTTTCCTGATGTCTAGAAATGAGAGATGCAACCAGGGAAGTTTACATGAAATGAAAATACATTCCTTTGCAAGGATTCTGTCCCTGTGATTCATTCTGCTCCTTTTAACTGCTGCCAGTTTCCATCCTGTTTCATCCATTAGTGTTTGAATCTGTTGGGGAGGGATGGTTTGCTCCCCATTTAAATCCACCTTGTCATTTTCCATTTCAAATGCAATGTACTTATTGATTGGAACTGGCAGGTGTGACCAGCAATGGGGGGCGGGTGTGTGAGAAGCCCACCTGCATTAACCTCCTACTTCCCATTCAAGCCCTGAACGTTTGAGTTCTCTGCCCTGTTCTGAGTTTGGATTTGATCCTGGCTGCTCACTGTGGGATTGGGACCTGTGTCTGAAATTGCTGTTTATGCCCCTTGTATTATCATATGACTCATTTCAAGTGGAGGGCTCACTAGGGGATTTAATAATCGTTTTATAACAACCTTGGAAGTTATAGTCTACTTTTATAGTTCCGCTATCACGCAATCTGTTGATTTCCTTAATTCTTTACTTGCTGTAATTTAAAAGCTTACAGTTTTTCCACAGTGATGTTAAACGATTTCTTATTGTATTTTAATTCCATTTACTGCCATAGTTGGAATCTGTATAGCAGACCTCAGTGGGTTGCACAGACTTCTCCACCAAACTTTGGGCAGGTTAGTCATTTGTTTTGAGTGCTTCGTTTTTTGGATGCCCAATTTGAGGCACCCTAAAGTGGCCTGATATATCAGAGGGTGGGTGCTGAGCACTGTCTGTCTGAAAGTCAGGCCCCTCTAAAATGTATCAAGTCAAGAAACCAAAACCTGAGGAATTAGAATCCAGAAACGGAAGATCCAGAGCTAGCGACCAGGAGCAGCAAATAGAGGAGTTTTGTGAGAGAGTTCTCCAGGTAAAGGAGGAGCGATCACATGACCCTTGGGTTGAGTTTGGTGTCTGTTAGTTTGTTGTTTTGTGTCTGCTTGCTTGCCGTGTGCCTGCTTGCTTGAAGTTTATAGTGTGGTCTGTTTGGTGGGGCTGTGTGCTGAGCCTAGAGGCTGGCTAGACAAGGCTGAGAGCTTCTTAATGAGGCTCTAACCTGCTATCCTTTGATCCCTAATCCCTTTAGGATCCCCTGATGAGGGGGTGGGGCTAACTGTGGGAGAACAGGGGTTTAAAAAGCCAGCATATAAGCAACCAGAGGAGCTAGAGACCAGGAGCAGCGAATGGGAGTTTAGAGCGGGAGCTGTGAGGGCCATACACACCCAACAAACATTCTCTAAACTTAGGCCAATAACCTTTCCCCCCCCAAAGGGGGAAAAAAGCCACACAGAAAGAATAAATCAACAGAACCCCATACCTGCCTTGTGGACACATGGCGTATGTGTGTACTTGGTGCAAGCAACTCATGGCCCTCAGAAACCAAGGACAGTCTCTTGAGACAAGTGTGGCTGAACTGGAGGAGCTAAGGGAGACAGGGGTATATAGACGTGACTTTCCAGGAAATAGTAGAGCTGCCCCATTCCCAGTCTGAGCCTTTGTGGCGTTGAGGAGGATGAAAGTCGGAAGGAAGGAAATTATCAAGCTGGAGTGAAGGAAAAGAATCCTGCAGTTGGGACCCTCCTTTCAAGTGATGTCATGATATCCTCTTATACTGAGGTTACCCCTCTGGGGGAGGGGAACCCCAGTTATTAGGAAGAGACATGTAATAATAATGGGAGATTTGATTATTAGAAATATAGATAGTTGGGTTTGTGATGACCAGGAGAACCGCATGGGGAATTGCCTGTTGGGTGTGAAAGTTGAAGATCTCTCAAGACATCCCTACAGGCTTATGTGCAGTGCTGGGGAGGAGCCAGTGGTTATGGCGTAGGTACCACTGACATAGGAGAGAGGTCCTGGAAGCCAAATTTACGCTGCTAGGTAAGAGATTAAAGTCTAGGATCTCCGTGGTAGCATTCTCTGAAATGCTTCCAGTTCCACACACAGGGCCAGTTAGGCAGAACTGCAGGGTCTCAAGGTGTGGATGACAATGGTGTTCAGAGAAGGAATTTAGGTTTATTAGTAACTGAGGTTCAATTGGGAAAGGAGGAGCTTATACAGGAAGGATGGGCTCCACCTAAATCAAAATGGAACCAGACTGTTAGCAAGTTAAATTAAAAAGGTCATAGAAAAGTTTTTAAGTTAAGGGCTAAGAGAAAGGCTACGGGTGTGAAGGAGTACATAGTTCAGACATATTCCGTATGGGAGGATTTATTAAAGGAGTTACTGTGTTTCCCAGTAAAGAGGAGAGGATAGAAGTCAATAAAGTATAAGTAAGAATTAAAAGAAACAGTCCAATGAAAAAGAGTCGCATTCAGTTACATCATATGAAGGTAGACAACTAAGTATTGACCAGTGTTATAAGTGCTTGTATAAAAATGCAAGAAGTCTTAATGCTAAGATGGATAAACTTGTGTGCCTTATATGACATGAAGATATTGATATAATAGGCATCACAGAAACTTTGTGGAAAAATGATAATCAATGGGGCATGGTAATACCAAGGTACAAAATATATAGGAATGATAGAGTAGGTCATGCTGGTGGGGGAGTGATACTATATGTGAAAGAAACATAGTCGAATATAGTAAAAATCTTAAATGAATCAAACAGTACCATGGAATCTCTAGGGACAGAAATTCCATGCTTGAACAATAAGGATATAGCAGTAGGAATATACTATTGACCAAGATAGTGATGGTAATTGAGAAATGCTCAGGGAGATTAGTGAGTGTACAAAACAGAAAAGCCAATAATAATGGAAGATTTAAACTATCCCCATATTGACTGGGAACATGTCACCTCAGAACAGGATGCAGAGGTAAAATTTCTAGATGCTATTAATGACTGCTTCTTGGAGCAGCGAGTCTTGAAACCCACAAGAAGAGAGGCAATTCTTAATTTAGTCCTAATGGTGCACAGGATCTGGTCCAAGAGGTGAATATAGCTGAACTGCTTGGTAATACTGATCATAATGTAATTAAATTTAATGTCCTTGTAGAGGGGAAAATACCAGAGAACCCCACCACAGCAGCATTTAACTTCAGAAAGGGGAACTACACAAAAATGAGGAGGCTAGTTAAACTGAAATGAAAAGGAACAGTCATAAAAGTGAAATTATAGAATCAAAAAAGATTAGGGATGGAAGTAACCTCAGGAGGTCATCTAGTGTAACCCACTGCTCAAAGCAGGACCAATCCCAACTAAATTATCCCAGCCAGGGCTTTGTCAAGCCTGCAAGTTTCACGCTGTATGGGAACTTTTTAAAAACACCATAATAGAGGCTCAAACTAAATGTGTATCCCAAATAAAATTAAAAAAAAAAAAAGACCAAAAAATTGCCACGATGGCTAAATAGCATAAAAGAGGAGGTTAGAGACAAAAAGACATCTTTTAAAAATTGAAAGTCAAATCTTACTGGGGAAAATAGAAGGAAACATAAATTCGGGCAAATCAAGTGTAAAAGTATAATTAGGCAGGCAAAAAAGAATTTGAAGAGCAACTAGTAAAAGACTCAAAAAGTAACAGCGAAATGTTTTTTTACATACATCAGAAGCAGGAAACCTGCCGAACAATCAGTGGGCCACAGGATGATCAAGGTGCTAAAGAAGTACTTAAAAGATACAGGCCATTGCAGAGAAGTTAAATGAATTCTTTGCATCCATCTTCACCGTAGAGGATGTGAGGGAGATTCCCACACCTGAGCCATTCTTTTTAGGTGATAAATCTGAGGAACTGACCCAGATTGAGGTATCAATAAGTGAGGTTTTGGAACAAGTCAATAAATTAAGCAGTAATAAGTCATCAGGACCTGATGGTATTCACCCCAGAGTTCTGAAGGAACTCAAATGTGAAATAGCAGAACTATTAACTGTGGTATGTAACTATCGCTTAAATCAGCCTCTGTACCAGCTGACCAGAGGGTAGCTAATGTAACACCTATTTTTAAAAAAGAGTGCAGAGGCAATCCTGGCAATTACAGGCCAGTAAGACTAACTTCAGTACCAAGCAAATTGGTTGAAACTGTAAGAAGGAACAGAATTATCAGACACATGGATGAACACAATATGTTGGGGAAGAGTCAGCACAGCTTTTGTAAAGGAAAATCATGCCTCAGTAATCCATTAAAATTATTAATTTTAATTATTAATTAATTACAATTATTATTAATCAACAAACTTGTACAAGGGTGATCCAGTGGATATAGTATGCTTGGACTTTTGAGAAAGTCTTTGACAAGGTCCCTCACCAAAGGCTCTTAAGCAAAGTAAATAGTCATGGGATAAGAGGGAAGGTCCTCTCATGGATCAGTATCTAGTTAAAAGATAGGAAACAAAGGATAGGAATAAATGGTGAGTTTTCATAGTGGAGAGAGGTAAATGTGGGGTCTCCCAAGGATCTGTATTGGGACCAGTGCTGTTCAACATATTCGTAAATGATCTGGAAAAAGGAGTAAACAGTGAGGTGGCAAAGTTTGCAGATGATACAAAATTACTCAAGATAGTTAAGTCCAAAGCAGATTGTGAAGAGTTACAAAGGGATCTCACAAAACTGGGTGACTGGGCAACAAAATGGCAGATGAAATTCAATGATGATAATGCACGTTGGAAAACATAATCCCAACTATACATTCAAAATGTTGGGGTCTAAATTAGCTGTTACCACGCGAGAAAGAGATCTTGAAGTCATTGTGGATAGTTCTCTGAAAACACCTGCTTAATGTGCAGCGGCAGTCAAAAAAGCTAATAGAATGTTAGGAACCATTAGAGAAGGGATAGATAATAAGACAGAATATATCATAATGCCACTATATAAATCCATGGTATGCCCACACGTTGAATACTGCGTGCAGTTCTGGTTGCCCCATCTCAAAAAAGATATCTTAGAATTGAAAAAAGTACAGAGTAGGGCAACAAAAATGATTAGGAGGATGGAACAGCTTCCAGATGAGAGATTTAAAAGACTGGGACTGTTCAGCTTGAAAAAGAGATGTCTAAGGGGGAATATGATAGAGGTCTATAAAATCATGAATAATGTGGAGAAAGCGAATAAGGAAGCGTTACTAACCCCTTCTTCGCATAACACATGAATGAGGGATCACCCAGTGAAATTAATAGGCAGCAGGTTTAAAACGAAGATAAGGAAGAACTTCTTCACAGAGTCAACCTGTGGCACTATTGCCAGAGGATATTGGGAAGGCCAAAAATATAACTGGGTTAAAAAAATTAGATAAGTTCATGAAGGATAGGTCCATTTGTGTCTGTTAGCCAAGATGACCAGGGATATAACTCCATGCTCTGGGTATCCCCTAAACCTCTGAGTGCTAGAAGCAGGGACTGGATAACGGGATGGATCATGTGATAAATTACCCTTGTTCTGTTCACTCTCTCTGAAGCATCTGACACTGGCCACTATCAGGGAACAGGATGCTGGGCTAGGTGGACCATTGATCTGCCCCAGGGTGGCCATACTTATATTCAGAATTGTTAGTCTGTTCGGAAAATATTTGCTTACATCCTTATTTGTTGTATCAGATTTAGATTTTTTTTTAAAGGTTTTGTATGGAATTTCTCTGTCTTACTACAAAGGGCCTCATCTCACTCCTGTTGAAGTCAGTGACAAACCTACCAAAGACTTCAAAAAAGTAGGATCAGTCCCATAATTATTTGTTTGGTTTCATTTGCTCTTAGAGAGCACTTATCCTCTGCATGTAAGTTATTTAAATGCCAGTTGGCACATGATGATTTAGTTTAGGCTAAAACCTAGGCTTTTTCAAAATATGATTTGGTACCATCTCCCCTGGTTGGCCAAAACATATTAAAAACCTTTAACCGTATGCAAACTGAGTTGAAATACGGTTTCTAGTCTCTGTTCCCAGCCCAGTCCAGATGAGGCCACTGTAATCTAATATATTACTATGTTAGAACTTAAATATCCATTTCAGATAGTTGGAATGAGAGATAGGGAAGGTGTACTTAAAAAGAAGATCATATAAATTAAACCAGGTAAGGGACAACTACAAGTATAGCCAGAATACAAGGTAATTTTTTATATCTGATTATACTATGCAGGAATAGCTACCTACAAACGTTTCCATATGCCTCAACATTTTAGTAGCATTTTTTATTTCTAACCTGGTAGCACCTAATGACCCCAAACAGAGACTGGGTCCCTTAATACTAGGGACTGTAAAAACAAAACAACTCCACCAAATAACACAAAGACAATCCCTGTCCCAGGAAGCTTTTCCAACTAATCAACATTTGGCAGGGAAAATTATTTCCACTCCTGAACATTATTTCTTTATGAATTTGCAGTGTGGTTGGACTTTTTCCGCCTTTCCTAGTCAGATGTGTCTCTAAACATCTAAAAACATTAAAATAATTTCAGTGGCGGACGAAAGAAAGGAAGAGCAAAGCACAGCTGAAGTGTGCCTGTGACAACTGCCCTCCAGCTCAGTATTCCTATTTTGCTTTGCCTTTGAGACTACAGTTCCTAATGGTATGGAGACTTCTTGGTAATTTAGGGGAAATTATTTCAGCAATGGGCATGTTTGATGTGTGTGTGTGTTTGGTTTTTTTTTTAATCCTGCTCTTCTCTTCCCCCCGCTAGACATTTAGAGAGAGAAGTGTGCGTGTGCACACATGCACATACACATTAGAACCCTGTTAATATGTTAACTTGAACTTTTGTGCTTTTGTTTCATGCTGTCTCAAGTAGCCTCTTCCTTCAAGGCTTTCATTGTACATAATTAAAATTGTGAGATATGGACAGTGCAGATAACTTACAGTTTATGCAACTGTGGATAGCTATAACATGCCATTTGACATGGGTATGCTGCCTCTCATCTCAAGGAGATTGCAAAATAATTTGCACGCTGTCTGTATGTTTCTGAAATGCATAGAATCCTTGGGTGGGGGTGGGTTCAGTTAAGGGAGGTGTGTTGCACTGAAGCACTGGAAGGTCACATTGTGGCGAGGACCATGAGGGCAAGCTCCTACTGTTACAAAAAGTGCCATGGGATCTATAATAATAAATATTTCTCCGGTTTCTTTCATTCATGGATCACAGCACATTGAAAAGCAATAATGAATTAAGCTTCACAACACTCCTGTGAGGCAGATATTTTCTCCATTTAACAGGTGGAGAAACTGAGGCACACAGAGGTTGACTGATTTGCTCAAAGTCACCTAGGAGCTCTCAGGAAGAGTTGGGAGTAGATCCAGAGCTGAAATCCTGGATCCACTGACATCAGTGGCAAAATTCCCATTGATTTCAATGAGACCAGAATGTCACTGTAAATCTCTTTACTCTGTATGGTGCCTTAACTACAAGACTTTAACCTTCAAGTCCATGCAGAATGGCTAGGATCTTAACTTTTAAGGTGTCATATGAAAGTTCATCACAAAAAGTAAGCGGCATGCAACTTAATTTATCTCCTCATAAACATGAAGAGCTAAGTCGCCTCTGATGGGATCTGTGGTTTGAGGGAGTCTAGGTATTTAAAACTTGATGCTTAGCTACTGAACCATCCCCTGCAGCTTTCCTTGCTGCACACGATATGAAGAAATCTCTTGTCCTACAAAACAGATATTAAATTGGATACTCTTTCACCCTTCCTTGATAAGACCTGCTGCAGAGAGATGCAGGGAAATGGAATGTTGCTTTGGCGTAAAATATATTTGAATGTAACATAAAAATTGGTGAGATAGGAGGATTTTCAGTTCTCGTAGCTGTAGCCTCCTCAGTGAGTTACTGAAAATGCAATTCTCCCTGTGGTTTTTGCACTAGATTGTGAATAAAAATGGTTGTGATTGATGAAGCGTTTGGTGTCTCACTATAAGTTGGCCAAGAGGGACTTTTAAATCACCCAAATAAAATATATGATCAGGAATATGTAGCTGTTAAGTATGTCATTGCTTATCATAAGCTCAGGCTCGTTCAGAGCCTGGCTCTCCAGCCAAAAGCGTTCTTTGCCTGTGGTGGGGCACAGAGTATTCATGAGGCCTGGCAGCCCTACACCCCCAAATCCTTCCAGCTGAGAATGTCATTATGGGATGTTCCTACTATTCACTGTGAAGGAACACATGGCCTTTAGTAACAGTATAACGGGATTCTACTGAGCTCCAGGGAGCTCTTTGAAATCTTTATATAGGGTGGGCTCTCTGTTGACTAACAAGCAACAGAAAAGGAGTTTTAGAAAAGAAAGGGGAATTGGCAAAAATTCTACATAGCTAGATGATTCGATGGGTAGAATCCTCGAGTGGGTGTGGGAAGCCTATCAAATAACTTTTTCATTTGGGGCAAAACAATGTACTTTTCCCCTGCAGCCACATTCTGAGGAATGGCTGAACCGTTTTGCAAAAATTTCCCCCCAAAATTGAGCCTGAGGCACACAACTTGACATAGAAAATTTCAGCCCAAAGGGCTAAAGTTGGCCAAAATTATAAGCAGCTAAAAACTGAGACTCAGAATCTTGGGCTCAATTCCAGGCTCAGGAGGGAAGTTTGCTGCAGTGGACACAGACTCTTCTCCCTTTTCTCCCCAGGTTTGACTCTCTTCTGCCCCATCCCCTTCAACCTGTCCCAGTCCTGTCTCTTCCCCATCCCTGGTTCTTTGTTCCACTCACATTTTACTTGTCTACCCAGCCTCAGACTCCATTCCACAGGCTTCTAGCTCCAGTCCCAGTCTCCTTGTCCAGCCATTCATAGTCCCTTCCCCCTCCTTCCCTGGTTCTCCGTCCAAGTTCCAATCACACCCCAACTCCCAGGTCTTTACCCCTCTCCACGTCCAGTCCCAAGCTTCTTGATCAGCCTGTGTCACTTCTGCTTCCTCATCTGGCTGTCTCTTCCACCCCTTCCCCAGTTGCTCCCAGTCCTAGTCTCCCTTCCCTGGTTACTCACTCAATCTCAGTCTTCCAAACAATTTCCCCTCTCCCTGCCTCCTTCTCCCAGTCTGTTTGCCCAGTGAGTTCCAGTTCATCCCCCAGACTCCAGCTCCTGGTCAGAACTGTCTTTCCTCCCACACTGATTCCTGTTCCTAGTCTCCTCATCTGGCCAGTTCCACTCCCTCAGATCCAATCTCATGGCCCCCTTCCCACTCCCTATTTCCCTTAGCAGCTTCCATTGTCAGTCTCGCTCCCAGCTCTTGGAAACTTCAGCCCAAATGGTTAACTTTGGCAAAGTTGTAAGCAAATAAAAACAGGGTCTTACGATGGGAAGCGTCAGGCAACCTTAATGCTACCAGCACCGGCTATAACGCAAGCGCACACAGAGAGGGAGCGCGAGTATGTCTAAAGAGAGAAAGTGCGCTACCTACACGTGTATAATAATAAAGTAACATTACATTGTAATTCCATCTGTAATGGAAGTCTTTCCTCTCAGATCAGAGTCAGGAGGCCCAGATCCAGTTAAGGATTATCTGCTTTGATGCCACTCTGATATAAAAATGATCTGGGGCAAGAAGAGAATGAAGAGAATGTTTTTCTTTTTCTTTTTAAATAATGGCAAATAACATGATACAGAGTTTGCAGACAGCTATGCTGCTGCAGTGATCCCCCACTTCTGAGAGCTGAAATTCCTCAAATTGGTTCCACAACCCTTTCAAGGTGTATAAATAAATGCCACTGTTCTCTGCTGCTGTTATTGCATGACCTGTCAGGTGGTCGACCTTCACCAGTTTAGGGAGAGAGAAATTTTGTGCAGATTGTTAAATCCAGGGTGGATACTTGGTGTTTTACACTCCTGAGTATTTCCATATTAATGTGCCAACTTACAGCTGTGCGTTGGTTCTCCTGCATTCACCCATTGTAGAGAGGCCTCCATTTGACAGCTGTAAGTATTTACAGCATTGAGCAACTGGCCTTGCAGTCATTTCCCCACATCAATAGTAATCTTAACTCTTCCTCCTAAACTGAAACATTCATTAAACTTTTATCTCAATAGGAAAGCTTCGTGTTTTCTTGACAGAACAGATTCTGAGGCAACTAATTTATTACCGCAATTTAAGAAACAGACGTTTGTTTGACATGTGCCATGTAGTTCAAAACGTCGTTAGTGACATCATACTTAAAAACACTATCCTCACAAACTGTGCATTTTGGGTAGAAGCTTTTATCTATAGTTGGTCATTACAATTGATATCAGATATTTACATTACAATTGATATCAGATAATTACGTCAGATTAGGTTAAAACGTGAATCCAAAAGAGAAATAAATTTCTGTTACTACGATATGTTTTGCAAAGTGTGCTACTAATATGTGGCTGTTTTATAGCAATTTATGTGAAAACATGATAGGCTAAATGGTATAGCTAGTTAATTCATTAACTTTTCACTCCTAGAGCCCTACCTTCAAAACTGGTTCCAGTCAGAAGGGGAGAAGATTTTGATTTCTTCTTAGTCCCAACTGGCATCTTGTCCTCATCGTAGGACAACTGTACATTTAAAAACATTTAGGTAATCTCTGATTAGGATAGACTAGCATGGGGCTAACAAGGATGTTTTTAAGTAAGGGATTTAGGTGAATTGGCAGAGCTGCGTAGAGAAGCTCATACACTGTGCAGCATCTAGCATAGTGGTATCCTTGTCCATGACTGGGGCTCCTACGTTCTACGGTAATGCAAGTAATAAATAATAATAATATACTGACTAGCTTTCTTGAGAACTGAAGTTCATACACATTTACCCCTAAATTAAAAAGTAAAAATAAAGGGCAAATTATATTGATTTACATTGTCTTTTTGATGGTGAGAGCACTACATCTTTCAAGTCTTTGGGACACATGTTGCTCTTTCATTGGACCATATTCTGAACTCTCATCTTCTAGACCCATGTGCCAGTCAATGTGAATAAAGGTATCTGAACCTGGTTCATTGTAAACAGCATGGGAGGACCCAACTTCTGTAGAAAATGTATACAAAGTGGAGTACTAAGTTGCACTGTAACATGACTTTCAAATCACGTGCAATGCACTGTGTCATAAAACAAGCAAGTATGTCTTAACAGGAAAAACAAATGTGTGCAGCAGGGAACAAGAGATCTCTTTGGAGAATCTTGCATTGTGGTGGATGTCAATACATCTGCCATACATGATGAACAATAATGAGTCCTTTGCAGTCTGTGATGAGACCTACCTTCCAACAGCAGCCCCTGTGAGCTTGAAAGGTTAAAATCTAGCGTGTTCAGTGTAAACCAGGGCTGCCACAGACAGGATAAACCTACGTTGGTTTTTTGTTTGTTTTTCTGAGGTTGGTTACACAAGTTTGACAAGATCTAGAGTACTTACTGATTTCCCTGTCTCACCTCCCCACATGCCACGCCTCTTTTGTCTGTGGATCTGTTGCAAATGTTGTGTTTGTAGCAGCTGTTTCTTTGAGTATAGTGTCATGTCACATAATTCTATTGAGCTAGCACTGGGGTTATTTCAGGCACTATTAGAAGTGAATTGCAACACTGCGGCAAGTTAGCCATGTCATTTTACAGTCTTTACAGTCAATATCGATTATTGGACCAACTTCAGTTGGTGGGAGAGACAAGCTTTTGAGCTCACCAACAGAAGTTGGTCCAATAAAGATATCACCTCACCCACCTTGTCTCTCTATTATCCTGGGACTGACATGGCTACAACAACACTGCATGCATCTTTACAATCTTATTTAGCTGCGTTTTTCATGTTCACTGTCGCACCTGCAAAACCCTTCTGTGCTCTCTCTCTCCATTCTGCTGGCATGGTATCACCTTGCCTGTGATGGCAAATGGACCTTCTCATAGCCACAGTCAACAGCATTCTATGAGTCAGATGGCAAAGGTGATGAAAGAATATTCATACTGGCACCTTTCCCATACCCAGCTTCCCTGCAAAATAGCACATGCTGCACCAGGTTTCCAGCCTCAGTGGTGTGATTCTAAAGCTGCCTCTTCAACTTGGGTCTCCAGCACAGTAATGCCAAATGCTACAACACCGGGTGACATAATATTCTTTTCTCTGTTTCAGGGAGGGAAAAAAATCCCACAGACTTTCAAAATTGAGCTGCTGTCTAATAACTGTAATGAAAATGATTTTTAAACAAAACCCTATGTAACAAGTTTGCTGTACTGCACAGTATTCTTTCTAAATACTAGATTTTTTTCCCCCCAGATCCTGCTGCTAAGATCACTGGCCCATTTAAATTTTTATTGAAACAAATAAACCTAATAAAAACCCTTATGCTGAGAGCTGAAGCTCCACAATAAAAAAAAAAAAAATAACTGTCTTGAATTCATTGATTTATTTATTTACTTCAACTGGAAAATTGAGTATTGTGTTAATGTATTTTATAAGAATCACACTGCTCGATGAAATGGCTAATTTATTTTAGCGTATACATAAATAGCTAGCAATTTTCAGTGAGACAGGCTAATGAAAATGATGCTATGAAATTGTCTATACTATGAGGAGTGATGGAGTCAAGTTATTACTGGTTGAGTGCTAAGACGTAGTGAACTGACCATCATGTCTTTGAACTTTTGAACTGCTACTTGTTTGTGTGATTTATTGATTTTGATATCTCTGTGTTAAGTTCAACTTGTTTTTTTTTTGTTTGTTTTTTTTTAACAGGCAGCACAGATAAGTAACGTATGCTGTCTAATTTTATAGTTGCTTGGGTTAAAAAAAATTGTTAAATAATTTTCAAAATGTTTTAATAGCTCAGATTTAAGATTCCTATACGGTAAGAGAGAGAGATAAATGTAGATGTTGTTAGAAGTCAATGCTCAAGTTATGAACCTTAGTGTGATTTGGCAATACAAGTGTGTATTGTATTTGTAAGGGAAATCTGGCTGTGATCTAACTTGTATGTATAATTTCATACGAACTTTATTTCCCCTATCTATCTTATACCCCCCTCCTCTCACAACCTGGTGCCTGGTTCAGGGACAGCATCAGTGATCTCTTTTGTCAGCTTCTTTTCAGAGAAGCACTGCATTTTTCCCATTGTCCGACAGCTGATGCTGACTGGTAGTGCTAAACACTTAAACAACCTCATGTTGGTTCGCTTTGCAGGACAACCGCTCCAAAGAGCGGCCTCTTACCTAATTCATGAAGATATGGAAACTTGCTTCATGTTACAGCTGGGACTCCCTGCCTAAGCTAGCTACTACTTACGGAGACTTAACACACAGTATACATCAGTAGTTCTCTTCACATGCTAATCCTTTAGTGTGGTGAGATACTGTGCTTGCTGTTCTTGGCAATTTGTTTAATACTTAGAATAGAGGTATGAAAATAACATTACTTGATCTAAAGTATTTTTTGTACTGCAGAGCCTTTCTTGTGACTGTGGTTGTATCAGAACCTTTACATGGCAAACACTTTTTGAGCTCTGTTTCTGATTAAACAGAATCATCTGACACCTGCATTTTACAATTTGATTCAAGTACTTTATCCTTCCTTTTCAGAGCTTTAAAACCAGCACATTTGCAGGACTTTACACAACTAGCATACCCAGTTAGGTGTGAGTATGCAAAATACGATTGGACTTCACTAATCCACTTGTTTCCCGCTTTAAAATATAAATATTAAAGCACATTTTTAACATCCAGATGCCCTCCATAATTCATCTGTAGGTCTCAGAAGTCTAGGTGTGTATTTTTGCTTATTAAACTTGAAATGTCTTTACTGAGATGTTAAACAGTTTTTTTTCCCTGTGTCTAAAAACATTCTCAGGAATCTTGCAGTGAGAAATTTGAAAACTAGTAACACTTTTTTATCCTCTTTTTTTTCTTTAAAGAAGGCTTGTTTAAACTAGAAAACAAAACTAGTGGGAAAGGCTAAAAACAGGACTGACACCAACACCATTAGCTGAAGAGAAAAATTTCCATTTCATTGCAACTATGTTATTGTTTACTTTACCATACACATCCTAATATGGTTACCTCCCTGTCAAAGCGGCCGAGCCAGGGGCTGAGGGGCCCCCTCAGGGAGAAGCTTCTAACTGCTTCTCAGACAATAAGAAACAAACGGCACAACTCCACAAAAGGCTTCCCGGAAAATAAGTGTCAAATAAATTCTAAATAACTCTTCCTTCTGACACACAGCTCTGTATATGTAAACCTGCTTTATACCACGCTGCCCAAACTGAGCTGCATTTGTTTGGAAATGTAAGCCACTGTTTTTTGCAATTCATGTGAGGGCTGTGGATTAATTCCTTGAGACATATCTTTGCATATGCCTTTCATGAGTTATGTTTGCCGGAGCCTTTTACTAGGAACATTAAGGTAAGAATGTTGATTTAGCCTGGGACCTTTGTCACTCAAACTAATGCTCATCAGTGGTATAGACATTGTAAAGAAATGCTGCTTAGATCTCTCAGACCCTCTCCTAAACAGTGATGTGTTATGTCTCTTAATTGTCATGCCTGGATTCTAAAAATGCCATTAGTTGTAGATGTTAATGGAACAGAGGTGCACTCACTCCAGTGTAAACAGTGCTGTAAATATTGGCTTGGTGCTACCAATTGTCAGCTAGAACAGTTTCTTTAGAGGTTTTTCTGTTATTTCTTCTTCTCTACTTGTGGTTTGTCTGAATCCTCTTGGTTATTCCAAAATCCTCATGGTCTTGAGGCTTGCCAGTTATCTGCAACACCAGAACAAAGGTAGGTTGTTAAACTGTGTGCTCCGGGGGAGGGACAAGTTATTTTTGGAGGGTTGTCTTCCTAGTGCATGACTGGTTGACCTAAAAGGAGAGAAAAATCCTCCATGAGTCTAGGAATGAGTGAGCGTACACTGTAGCAGCTTTATGTGGTGTAGTTTATTTTATGTAACTTAAAGAAGCAGCATCCTTTTTGGTTTCTTTCTGTAATATGTTCTGTTATTTTCAGAGAATCTGCATTGTTAAAGTGTTTTAATCTATGTATTCCATTTGATTTTTAAAAATGTTCCATTGTGGTATCTATGATTTTGTAGTTCACATGTTTCTTTTGGCAGCTGTGAATTTCTGTTGAAATTCTAAATAAGGTTTTATAGGGATGACAAGAGAATGGGTATTTTTACACAAGGATTTCAACTTTTTGGTTGGCATAATTTTAAGGTACTGTAGCTTTTTCTGTGACTGTCCAAGTGCTTTAATGCCCTGAACAGAGTTATGTTATTTTTTAAACTGTCTGTTTGTCATTTTTGGTTTTTAGTCTGTATGTTACTCAGCCAAAGTGGGTGTTTTCTGCAGACTAAACTCTCTTAGCTGACTGTGTACTTTTGTACATGTTTGGAAATTTTAAAAATAATATAATAAACACCCTAACAAGGAACACTTGTACATCTTTCTGTTCTGAGGAGTCTGAGAAGCTTGTCCACTTTTATTCTGGAAAATCTAGAGAGCAAATTCATAACTTAGGGCAAGAGCAAATGAAGTCTCATGGTGATAGATATTGTTACATAATACCCTGCATAAGAAATACATTTTTTGATCCTGGGAATGGACATTGCATTTCTAGGTACAACTATCAAACATAGGTGAGTCTGTCCAGGAGCACTTTTACTTTAACCTGTTTTATGCATCATTATTCTCTTTCATTAGTTCTAACAGGATTTAAAAGGCAAGCAGCCTCCTCCTAAATAAAGCATAATTCTAAAATTCTTTTAAATGACTGTTGTATGCTTGGTTACTTAATGGTGTTTTTTTCCCTCCTCTATTTATTATACGGTCCCTCTGGATTCTTATGGAAGTCTCGATTCTGCAGCAAAACAGGATGGCTAAGATTTAAAAATATGTATATATTATTTCTTGCACATTCCTACTGATTTCTTCCCTCTTCCTTTTATTTATTTTTCCATTGAAGTATGCAGCCTAACCTGTGCTAATCTGAAGCTCTCTTTAAAATATAAAACCAAGTCATTTAATATAAGTAAACTTTTGTACTCCAAAACTTTCTATCCTAGAATGCTGGGAATGATTATTTTTTTAATTAAAATACAATAATAGTAAACACCAATAAGTGTATTTCAAAAACCTAAGTATATTGTTTGAAACACATTTATGTTTTTTGCTTTTTTGGGCCATGGAGGGAGGGAATGGAATTAGTAGCCTTTAATTAGATGTGGAGATATTCACATTTTGCAGGGATTTATGTTAGAACATGGAATGGCGGGTGGCTTGTTTCCTCATTATGAATACTCCCTGCACATAATGAGGTTCATCATTAGTTGATGGAGTGAATTTGCCCTAGCTCTACCTTGAAAGGCACATAATTTACATGCTACTTCAGAGCTTCAGCTTTAATGGATTCCTCGATGAATAAAATGAAAAGCTACTTTCTTTAAATTTTTGAACACTGTTGTGATAATACGGTTTTAATAAGACATTCAATTTGCTTGTTAAGTATATTTGAAAGTGCATTCCCAATTTTAGCACAAAATATACTTTTCTGTCATTTTATATATACTTAGTAATATGTAGACAAATATAACAGTGTAAATATATGGGGGGACAAGAAGGGTTTATTTTGTTTTATATGTGTGACATTCCTCTGGTACTGCTGTGCAATTTTGGCCTTGTACTGTGAAGATTATTATCAAAATCAAGTGCATGAAAACTCACCTATAATATTTTATTAACGTGTGTGCTTCCTCGTGCATTAAAATTCATTTTGCATGAAAATTATTTTTTGCTGCATATTTACTGTATATATTTGCAGTGATTGATCTATAGAAATGTGTTACTGACTGTCAGGATGACATTGACAAAACCACTAGTCCCACCTCCCTATTTATTTTAATGAGATTAGAACAGCAAAAACTTCTCTAGTACAGTTCCACCCCTGGAACTGCTATGTAGATATGATTAGATTAGAGTAAATTGAATTGTAGGCTGCCTAATATGCTATCATGTCATCAGTTTACTAGAGTATTGGTCTACAGTATAGAGTTAGCAGGAAATGATTTTATTTGTTTTTCCTTCCCCTTTTCCTATTTAGATGAGGGGGAAAAATACAGCATGGAATTAACACTCAGCAAGTTTGTACCACTGAAGTCTTTGAAACAAGCATAGGGAGTTTATATAACAGTGTGTTACTGAACATGTCCTTTGCTTGTGGCAGGGCTGGTCACCCTTGTGTCGTTATCAACAGTTCACGCTGAAAGAGGAAAGCGGGTCCCTCGACTTTGTCAGTTGCGGCAGAGGAGTATAAGTATGAGTCGAAGGCTTGTTTTGATAGAATGTTTTATTACCTGAAAACGCTGAGCATATATTAACATTAATAGAATAGTCTGTGTCATTCTTTTTTAGGTAATTTACCTCAGCTGCAGACCTGTCTGCTTCCAAGTCTTTCTCTGTTCTAAAACATATATTTGTTTAGGGAGTTTTCATTGAAGTGTACATGACAATTACAGCTGTTCATTAACAAAATTGGGTATTTGTTTTAAACTTTAACCAATCACTTTGATATGCTAATTATGGTGTAATTTAATTTGAGCCCTGTAATGATGATGCCGTTATTATGGACATAAATGATGCAGTTAAGCTGAGAGTAATCTCATTTGCATACTGTACATGCCAGTAAATTAAGCCCTTTCTTCGACTGCTTCAGCTTTAATTTTCCACTTCTTTTCACACAGCGTCTTTTCAGCCACTCTCTTATAAGCCCACTTTGTAATAGTGCTGATGACTGTTTGATGTGGAGAGTTGCTGCACCACAATAATGCAAGACACAAGATGTAACATTTGAAGGATTCATTATCTACTGAGTGTTCCTTTAAGAAGCTGAGATTAGCAGGGGGTGGAAGTGTCTTCTCTCTTGAACACTGCAGGTTTTATGATCAACAAAACAGTCTCTTTTGGTAAACCCCCATATAAAAAATACCCCCCAAGAAACCCCTATAATATTTTACAACAACACTCCAAAACACTATAGTAATCTTACTGTAAAAATGCAGTTTATTAGACCATTACTGTAGAATATTGTAGGGTAGTGCAGTGTTGTATAAAAGTCACCCCAGTACAACAATGTGCAATATAATGGAGATATTAACATGCTAGATAATCTCTAAAATTAAGCATATGGGGTAAAAAAGCTTCCTATGTAACTTGTAGTAATTTGGAATGAAAATCTGAGTGGTTTATCTGTCATCCTACTTTATTCATTACTTTTGCCTTCTGTGCATTTTATGTGGATTAAATTTTATATTTGAAATTAATTTCTAAAAATGATATTCAAGTTACATTTATACCTAATTTGTATGCCTCTTAATGTTGTTAAAATGCTTGATTTAATTGAACAAAAGCCACTAAAACCAAACAAAAATAAAAAGCCAACATTTAAATGCTGAGTTGAGTGGGTTTAATACTTTCCAATTTACCATATAGCTGTGCTAAAATACTCTCGCACCAATGTGGCACCCAGAGAAATAATCTGGAATGAACAGGGCTTTTGATTCTTGCTCTTTTTGTAACTAGTTACTTTTACGGTTAGCTGTTTTCATTGTTAAATACCTATGGAAATGAAGTCCATCACTAGATTTTGGAGGCAGCTGGTGATTCTTCAAAAGCCATTGTTGGGTGGGGATCAAAGTTAACTTTATTAAACCTTTGCAATCCTTTTCTTAAACAGGATCCAATGACCGAAAATGGTTTGTGCTCTTCGTAAACATGCAAGTTAGTCACTTCCTGGGTGAATAGTGTAAAAACTGTTGACTACTAAGGCACACTGCTTCCAATCTCCTCCGCCCTTTATGGTACACAGCAAACAAATGGGAGGTTCAGTATTTGCCAACTGTCCAGTATTTCATGAGACTTCAATTTTTATGGTTCTTTCCTGCACTTCATCTCAATTCCATGTGTCTCCCGTATGCTTTCCATGCCAGTTTTGTTTCCAGCAGTTGTTCTATGGGAGACGACTGTTCTAGTACTCTGACAGTCAAAATTTGCTGGCAGCAGCAGTGGCAGCAGCAGTGGAGTACTGTCTGTGTGTGATCTAACTGCCCCCTGTAGGGTTTGTCGTCTCCCCTCCCCCGGCACAGAATTGACAAACGTTCCCGGCAAAGTGGTTTGGGTGTTTTTGGGTGTGTGTACGTGCGCACCTGTAGAGCCTGTGATGTGGGGTTCCCCTCTTAATTTGTAATTGTTTTTCTTTCTTGAGTTAGGTTGATTGTGTTTGGTAGCTTCCTTGTTCTGCAATGGGTTTAGTAAGTTCTTATGCACTACTGCAGTTTTCTTTGTATAGTTATTTAGGTATTTTGATTCCTTCCTCCTCCTCCATCTACATGGAGCTGGATTAAGGAAGAATATTTATGTGGGCACATTGCCACATAGAACTCTGATATGTATGTCAGTCTTCATCCACAGCAAAGGATTCAAGAAGACACCAGAAAATCAGTCCTTCTCTTTGTAGTGGATTAAATTGAAACCTCTTCACTGGGTTGATCTGGCTCAACAAGGTCTTTGCTGTCTCCAGGCTACATTTGGAATATCAAACCTCTGTCTCCACATCAGAAACCAAGTGTGGACATGGAGAGGAGAAAAAAGGGGATCTTCAGCTCCTGTCCAGAGCAAAGTTTTCATAGTTCCTCCTAGGAATATTTTTTCCTAGCTCAATGTCCTCAGAGGATAATTTTCCTCTCCCTGTGCTGAGTCCTTCCTTAGAGGAGGGTGAAACTCACAGTGATTCCACTATGATTGGCATCAAAACCCTTCAGTTCATTTCAATCCTGCAAGAAGCTTCAGTTGCTGATAGAACAAGCACCCGATAACTCCACTAACCTTCTCAGGAAAAAAAGGAAAAAGGGATTTCCGTTTTCATAAAATAAAATAATCCAGACAGAGATCTCCCTGCTTACTCCAGAAGGTTGTACATACTTCAGTCCTGTTGGAAAAGCCCAGATGCTGAATTCATATTAGCCAAATCTATTAGTAAGATCTCTTGGATTTCCTATGAAGAAGAGCTCTTGGTTTCAGCTCTCCTAATGGCCTCGGCAGTATCTTTGTGTTCTAAGGATTCTTCTCTTCCTCTGGAAGATAATGTAGCTATTTCCTAACGATGCCATTCGGTACCAAGGAAGAGTTTTATTGTCAGCCCTTGTAGGAATACATTGCCTCTCCTAAATATCCTGGGCTACTACAGCTTTGATGGCCAAAACATGGGCAGATGAAAGTGCATGCTGTAGTCCAAGGAGACATAAAGGAATCTCATGTGATGCCTTTTGATGTTTAACGACCATAACATGTGACTCTTTACTCTGTAAAATTGCTCACGTTAGTCACCAGATCTCCTGTCGGGAGGGAAAGGGATTTTCCTCCATAATGGATTGAATGCATTGTCCTTTAAAAGATGCTGTTGTAAATGCTGCCTTAAAAGAGGTTTCAGGCAGAGAACTACCTACCCTCTTTGTCCCCTCCCTTTCCAGGAGTTTGTCATTCCATTCTGGATTAAAAAAACAAAACAAAACTCATCTATGAAGAGATTCTCTTTGCACACTCTTCACATCTCAATCTGGATTTAAATGTTTAGTAAGTTTCTCCTTCCATTTCTTTCCAAAATCTTCCATAACAGATTCCAACTAGCGTCAGGAAATCGAATTAATACTATTTCAGACAGCTTGAGGCTTCTGTAGAAATCAGTATTGCGTGATTCATGGGAACTTGGACTGTTGGGTACTAGTGGTCTTCCCAAAAAGTTATTTCACAGTTTTTTTAAAAAGAACTCTTTTCTGTTTCCAGAACAGTTTTGTCTTCACCCCTCTCCCAAAAGGCCTTCACAGCAGTACATGCTTTTTTGGAGGAGAACAAAGCCAGTGAACTTATACTCAGAACAACAGTTCCAGATTTGAGGTAGTTTACTTTATACTAGAGATCCTCAAAAATGTCTTAGGCATCAAGCATTGAAGACAAGAACAGTCCTATGCCTCAAGTGGACTGTCTATCATATGATATTTTTTAATGGAAACCATTCCCTCCTCGTTGGCCTCCTTCAAACCTGCTAAGATAAATAGACGTACAGGATGCATGTCAGTGTGTCTGTGTCTCCCAGCTAGTAAATCACTTTGATTTCAACTTTTGTCTTGGGCCTCCTTCAATCTAGCATCCAGTCGATAGGTCATCAGAAAGATAATATTGGTTTAGAAGCAGCCCCTGGGGAGGAAGGTGGCCATCTCTTTAGCATGATACATGAAGGACTGGTACATGATTCTGTATGGGAACAGGACAGGTTGCCATAAAGAATCCTGTGCAAGTTTTGCTACTGCTAGGATGCCTTATTGCCTCAGGACTGTTGCATCCAAAGAACCCTTTTAATATTCCAAAACATGGGTCTGGAGAATTAAAAAAAATAAATAAATCTTTCTCTATCTCTATATCTTTCTCCCCTGGGAGCCCTGACTCATACTCAGAAGGACACTGTCTTCCCATCCCTAGGAGGGATCACAAATATTGAGATTCTATCCTGAAGTAACCAAAGAAAGAGAGTCCATCAACATGAAATTTTCTAAGCACTGGGCCTGCAGTCTTCTTATATGCTGTCCTTAATTCTGAATAAAATCCCTGCATGTCTTTTCCACTGCAGCATGAACTCCTGATCTCTCTCTATTTAATTTGTTCAAATTTATAAAAGCATCTCTCCAGGGTTGTAGGCATTGTACAGTCATAAATGAATACGCGCAAATCTCAAATCAGAAAGACCACAGAAAATATGTCCTCACCCACCAGAACATGCTCCTCTCCTCCAAGCACCCTAGCAAATATAGAGACACGCCTCGCTGTTCCCCACTGGTAGACAGCCCTAAACTGATAGCTTACCAGCACACCAGCTTGAGAGGGCTGTCATTCTGCAAATCTGAGAGAATCTACCTGATTTCTGATGTCAGCTGCTGGGCCTACGGGATACATGCAGAGAGTAAGATAGCACAAGGCAAATACTTGAATCAGTATTTTCAATCTCTGAGCACTTGGTACAGTAGGCCAAGTCCTGTTTCCAGCAGCACCTTCTTCTGTTGGAGAATATGATGTCCAGTGTAGCTGACTGAACCAACATGGGTGTGGTGAAATCGGGAGCAATCCCACCCAGAACAAACATCCTGCAAGTGTGAGGTGTACCAGGAAAAGCAGTCAGCAAAAAGATGTAAGATAAAGCAAGCCTTCCCCTGCTGCCTTTTATGCCTGCACCATCACCACATTCCCAGGGACAAATTCTATCCTGGTTTCAGAGGGTGTAGATCCTATTTCTCCCATTTACTGCCAGTCCCCACAGAACAACACATTCAAACAGGTACATACCCACTGCATGCTAAATCACCAACCCTGCTTTGCCACTTACCTGCGTTTTAATACCAATTTGTAACGCCATTTATATTGCCACAGAATTCGGCCTTTGGTCTCCCTGACTCCAAAGTAAGAAACCCCATATATGGTCTTCTGTGAGTACAAGGACATTTTTCAAATAACTGCAAATTCTACAGCCGCTCCGCATGCACATACGGTGTCTTGAGGGACATCCCCTCTAGGGAGGTATCAGAGGCCAAATTCTGCTCTCAGGTACCCTGGGGAAATTCATGAGTAGCTCCACTGAGTTCAGTGGAATTACTCTGGACTAACACCAATATTTAAAATAATGGTAGGCTAGATTATGCCCTTGTGTTCTGTGCATAGGAAGGTGATATGTTCACCCTTCCATGCTTTCTTCTACTATAGGGATTCTCTTTAAGTCACAAGCAGGGAGAGTCCTTAGCAATATGGCTCCAATAGAATGCATAGTTGAGGACCAGGGCCAGCGTCCAAGATGATCAGATATTTTGCAGAGGCACGTGATATCTACACAGATGACCCTGTGTCCCCTGCAGACCCACGGAATATCTGTGGTTCTCAGGCTGTCTGCAGGGCCTGTGAGCCAGATCCTTGCTTCCTTCCACCAAGGGAAGGAGGTACAAATTGCTAGGTAGGGGTCCCATCTACCCTATTGTGGACTTTGAGTGTGTGTTCAGCGAAGCTCATAGTTTCAGTATTGAGTCTTAGTTCCTTGATTTAAGGATGCCCCGGTAACTGGGGACATGACAATATAGCAGGTGAGGGAGCTTTCTTAAGCCACTTATTACTTCATGTAACCCATGTTTTCCTTCTAATAAGGAATAGTCCTATAGAAAATCATGCTATTACGACTTTCACGCTAGTAGTCCTTGCCTTGCACCAGCCCTCTTGGCTTATAGACCTAAACAGTCTGTTGAAGAACCCACAGATCACACTGCTTCTCTTCACGCACCTGTGTCCCAAAGAGACCCCCCACACACGCACACCCCCTGAAGTTGAGCCTGGTTTGGGGGCAGGGCCTCTTGAGCAAAACAAAATTTGTTTCAACCAAGTCCTGTCCATTTCCTTCTATTCTTATAAAATAAATAAATGAAATTAAAAAGTAGCACTTCTCTTGACAGCCACAACCTCCTTCAACTTGCGTGGAAATGTATTTTGAGGCTCTGCAGCAACTTGGGGAGTCATTCCTGGGTTCCAAAAGAAGAACTATTTCACAAATTAAGGAGAGATCCAAAAGGCTTTCAAGACTAACCCTCCAGCAGTGCAGAGCATCTTGAATTAGCCAACTTGTTCCTCTCCTAGTGGGAAAACTCTGCGAACATTTACTGTTACTATCATATGTGTCAAAACAGATGGACTTCATGCATCGTTGTCTGCTTTAGAAGACAAACTTGGGTCTGGATGGATGCTCCAGCAAGGTGGAACAATAGCTGGATAAATCAGAAGCTGGTGTGAAGAAACAATAAGGCCTTCCCTGTGAGTGGAAAGAGTTTAAATCATTTATAAAACACTGAGTATATAGGCAATAAGACTGAAATGATGGAAAGATGGAAAACTAAATTGATGCAACAAAATAAAATCTGAGTCCATGGAGTTTCTTTGGGAAGGGAAAACCCTGTTCCTAGGGCTTTCTTGAAGTCAATAACTGCCTCCATATTAGATTTAGAAGTGCAAAATGACCATATAAATATTCTCAAATATCATAGGATTCTGATCAAAGGGTCAACTGCAAGTAATAAAATAGGAAATACATTTCAGATTACTATTTCAGATCACAGCACCTGAGAAAATCTGAGCAATCAGGAAAAAGAGACTTAATATTTGGAGAAGAAGAAAAAAATTCCCAGATCTGAGCCTGTTGGGTCCTAGAGGTGAGAACTGATGGAAGAAAGCCTTGAGTTCAGTGACTGTATTGTAAAAGGGAAGCCAACATTTTGAGGACTCAAAACTAGCTAGTTGACTGTTAACCAAAATCGGGGGGGGGGAATTAATCAAAAGCTTCTTCAGAAGAATATTTGCAGAAGTCAAAACTTGGAGTTGGATTAGAAGTTGCGCTTATAAAAATGATCAGTGCATAAGTTATGCTAGCTGTTAAGTTTTGTATCACGTCTGGCTAGATTTTGCTTCATTATACCTCTCCATCCATCTAACAAACTGTTGTAGGGAAGATAGGGAGTGAGGCTTTATGACAGTGACACTCTCATCAAATGTGACATAAATGGTACAGTAGCTTTCAGTTTGAGGGGGCACATTTTAGTCCCAGACAAGGCGTTCGTGTATTTTGGCAGTGAACTAGCACTTTATTTAAAATATTAAAGACTCCTTCTGTTAAAAAAAAAAATGGCACCAGGTCTGGACTGTATTATTCTCTGTGTACTGTAGGGTTCCTACTGACAGGCCTGGACAAACCTCTCCACCGAGTACCCTCAGGAGCCAGGTTTTGGCATTCGGTGTCCTCAGAGGTAGGGATGGCACCCATTAATCCTGTAATAGCCAGATTCCTCAAGGTATTATCTTGTATCCTCCCATAGTTTAGAGATTCTCACTTTTATCTTGGAGTCTCTTCAAAGACTTCAAACCCCATTTATCCCTCACTTTCTGGTAGTTATTACCTTGGCCAGGAGGTGGATGAAATGGCTGTCCTTTCCTGTTCTCCTCATCTCTTTTGCCCCGGTCTGGTTTCTTGAAGAAAGTGATAACTTCCTTTCATATTCTATCAATAAGGGTCTCTCTCTCTCTGGAGCATCTGGTCCTGTCCCAGAACTGAAAAAGAGAGGTCCTGGCATTCCCTCAATGTCAGGATGGCACCAGACTTCTATAAATACGTCCCTAATTATTAAATAACAGACATGCAACCAAATTCTCCATCATCATATGGTCGCACGTTGCAAAAGCACGCAAAGCTGCTGAGGCAGAACACTCAGCTGAGCTTGAAGCTTGTTCTTTTTACTTCATGGAGGAGGAGGAAAACCCCACGGGACGAACTCAGCAAACTCTGCAACCAGATCACACCATAGGCATTTCCTACCTTCTAATTGTTTCCTCTGATCTGGTTACATCAGCACAAATAGCCATCTAGTGCAAAAGTTAGTTGAGGGAGTCCCTTGCACCAGTTTGGGATCCTCCTGGGAATACCTAAAATATATCTAGTTGTTTAGTGTCAGATATATAAATACTAAGCTGTGTAAGAAGAAAGTTTCACATCTAGGGATCTCCAAAGGCACCCAGAAAAGTTCAGCTGCTGTTGGTTACCACCCATTTCAGTGACATATAACAGATAAAAGACTTGAGTTTTCAGCTTACATTCATTAACTCATTCATTCATTAGAATTGCTTGGGTTGAAAACAACTTCCTTGGCCTGATGTCTGTCTCCCCCCCACCTTTTTTTTTTTTTTTTTTTGAGTGGCAGAATTTCTTATTGGCACAGAGAGAAAGAGGAGACTTGTGTCCTGTTCCCAGCTCTGTTACTGACTCCTTCTGTTACCTAGGCTAGGTCACTTGTAAACCAGCGGAACAGTTAAGCACATACTTAGCTTCAGTAGGGTTATGCAGGTGCTTAAAGTTAAGCATGTGCTTAATTTCTTTGCTGGATAAGGGTCTTAGCATCTCTGTGTCCCTGTATCTCCATGTATAAATTAGGAATAATATTATTCTTCTGCTTCACAGGGCTGTTGTGGTGGATCTTGAATAATTCATGTTTGTCAGGCACTTTCAGTCCCTCAGATGTAAGGCATTATATAAGTACTAAGTATTATTATTTTTATTATTATTTTTAACCTGTAGGCCAATCGTTCTCCTTTCCAACTATATGCTAAAACTCTAGTCATGTTTCAGTGGAACATCGCACTTGAAGGCGACAGGCTTTGTAACTCACTTAAGTGAACTTTGACAACACAAAGTTGTTAGAACTTTAAAAAAACCTCAAACATAAAAACCTACAGGAAAAATGTTTTATTTCATTAATGTTGTATTTCGGGTGGAAATATGCTGTAGGTTAATCCTCTTTGGAAAGAGATTAAGAAATGTTCTCTCCTCCTCCCTCCTAATGCAAGAGAAGGTAATGTTTATTCTTTCTGTATTAACTACAGACGTCAGAGAACAAGGACTGTTGCCCTTTGATTTTATTTACAAGGCAAAAGTGAAAACTTGTTTGATCATATCATGGTGTTCACCTTCCATGTAAGAACTGAAGAGAACCTGTTTTCAGGTTTTAACCAGAACTAAATATAATTTTGCTTTTCTTAGTTAGCTTTGAATTTTAAAGGCTGCATTTTCAGCCTTCCTTCTTGTTGGGTTGAGTGAAATTGATTC